>NC_091474.1:171956431-174356431 GCF_036971445.1 Narcine bancroftii | reverse complement strand
GACATATGTTTTATTGCTATTTAAAATTACTCTGATGGGAGGCTGATGGAAGTTTGTAAGGCAGAAGTAAGAAAGATAGTCAGAATCTTTTTTTTTGCCAGGTGAAAATGTCAAGTACCAGAGGACATGCATTTGCGGCAGGGAGAGATGTTTAAAGAAGATGCAAGATTTTTGGTGGAAGCGGGCACAATCTTTGGGTTTAAGAAGTTCTAGATAAACACGTGAAAATCCAGTGAACAGGGGGATATGGATCACATGCAAGCAGAAGAGATTTAAATTAATTTGGCATCATGTTCAACGCAGATATTGTGGACTCATTGACCTGGGCCTGGCTATGTTTTATGTCCAATCAAAAATGAAGAAAGAATGGGAAAAGAAAAATCAAATTACAAAATGATAAATAAATATGAAAATTATTTACTTCAAATGCATATTTAAAAGTAGTAGCACGTACAATAAAACTAAGAACTGCACAAGCAATTAATTAATTTTCATTGTTGGAAGCAAAAACTTTATGCATTTTTTCAAAAGGCCATATTTTCAAATAGCAAATCTCGAGCACTGGAATTTAATGTAGATGCGGAAGAGGAAGCCTTTTGACCTATTGGACTGATGTTTCCACCACATTGCTACCTGGAGACAAAAAAGAAACAAAGAATCCGAATTCATTGTCATGAACATGTCATGAAATTCATTTGACAGCAGCATTAAAGGAACATTACACTAATGCCCTGGTACTGTTGAAATAGTTAAACCATCATAGGATAAACACAATTGTCATTACTTGTAGTTTGAACGAGTTATTAAGAAATGGATGTACAGTTGTACATCTTAAATCTGGCATCATTCGGACCACAGAGTGCCGAATAAGAGAGCTACAACCTGCATAATGTTTCAATTTTTAATTTATATTTGTATGTGTGATATGAAAATATATATTGTTGCTTTCTCATATTCCATATTTAACTATAAAAACAAAGTCTACTGAAGATAATGTGTCAAATTGGCCAATGCAGTGTCTTATCTGTTTCTTTGCAGACTTGTCACTTGATCACAAGTTTCCCAGGTTTTGTCCAGGTAAACCAAGATTCACTGGATACTATCCAACACCTCCCGTGCCCCTTGTGCCAAGATCCAGTGAACCAATAACACAAGAATAAGCATGCAAGAGCTGTCATCTCAGCCTTTGAAGAAAAAAAAGCAAGACCCTTTTCAAAGCAACACATGTTTTGTCCCTCGTGTGGCTACTGTGCATTACCTCCATAAGAGAAGTTTCTGTACTGTTGAAGTGCATTTAGAATCAGCTAAACTGATGGTTTTATTTTTTTGAAAAAAAAGCTGTTATATCTTTATTTTTCTTAATTCCTCTTTCAGTGTTAATGTTGTAAGAGTAGCATTAATCAGTCTAAATATAGTTTAAGCCTGTTGATTGTGATACCAGTGGAAGTAATGTAATACCATTTATACAGGAGAACTGTACTCATGAAAATCTTTGGCAAATCATTTTTTGTTTTAAAAGGAAGAAAAATCAGAAAAACTGTATATTGGTCACAATAAAATCACAGAAAAGTAACGCAACGATGTGCTTAGATGTGATTTATTTGATCATACTGATTTTTTTTCACTATTTGCCATGTACTTTTTCTTGAGGTAAACAATCAAAGTGTAATGGTCTACTTGTAATTAATTACATTAGAACAAAACTTAAATGTTTCCCGATGAACATTAATAACCTAAGTTCCGACTAAATGGCACCAATTGCTTTGACCGAGTTGTCTGTTTAGAAATCTATCAAGCTGTTGCATATTTTATGGATGTAAAATACAGTGTAAAAAGACCCTACTATAATGTTGGGGAAAGGATAATTATTTTGCTAATCCTATTATATAGATGGTGAAATTGGATCAAAAATCATTAAAGTGTTAATTTTGCTGTATTCCACCACAAGGACAAAACAACAATTGTACTGTGCGATGTTAGAAGGTTTGCAAGTATTGACTTTTGACTTTGATCGAAGTATTTTTCAATATTTGGTGAATAGATCTGACAAATTATTGATTAAACTAAAATGTTAGTACTTGTAGAAAAATATTGACCACTATAATTACTGGCCCACTTATTGTACTCTGCCTCAGTTCTCAGTAACTGCGTAAGTCTGAACGTGTTCAACAATGCATTGTAACAGCTAATCTGTTTCCAATGTTTGACGTAAGTTGTGAGTCAATCAACATGTAAGCATCAGCTTCATTTTTGGTTTTGTATATGAAAATAAAAAGACTAAAAAATGTCTTCCATAATTAACTTTGAGCAGAATTTTGTATTGTTTGAATGTCTACTTTTATTTGGTTTCAACACAATTTTTTGGAGAATAAAGCAGGTTCATGAAGTTTGAGAGGTCCAGAGTGCACTTCTAGCCACTTCGAGCACATCTCTGATCATCTTGCCTATGTATATGGGGTGGGTTAGAGAGGATGTCTTGCACTTTTTTTTTAAATTTTGCCTTCATTTTGATATGTTACTGGGGGGACAACAATCGAAAGAATAACTTGTGTGTCCATCCAATGTGTTTATCAGAAAATGAGTTGAGATTCAGAGACAATTCATTTCCTGCTTTGTCATCACATATTATTTGTGTAACTTTAGTTATGTGTCAGATATCATCTCAAAACTCCAGGGCAGTGTATTGGAGGCATGATACGAGCATGAGGAATGTGAACTACTTAATGAACCTTAAAAATGCTTAGACCTTTGGTTTGGAAATAAAGAAAAGCATCCTATCAGGAAAACATCTTCTAAGTGGACCTTGCATCATGTTTTGGAAAATGAACTTCTCTTCTAGTCTCCCCTTATCAGTAAAATGCTCCATTCCAGGAAACATCCTGGCAAATCCCCTCTTTGCCCCCACCAATGAAGAGTCTTTGCCTGTCATGGATCATCCTAAGTCTAAATATTGTACAGTTCACACCAAATACAGCCAAGGGTTACCCTGTTGCTTGAGGCATTGAGAATACACCTAAACTTATAAATCACCTTGAGACAGGATTTGTTTTCAGTTATTCATTTTTTCTTAGCGTCTGGGCTTCATTGGAAAGGCTAGCATTTAATATCCATTCCTAATTGCTCCTAAACAGGTGGGGGTAAGATAGCTTCTTAAACCATTGCAGTAATTCTGATGAACTGGATCTGTCCTACAGGGGAGTTAGTTACAGGAGTTAGATCTAGCAGCGAAGGACAAAATATGTTTACAATGGTTAGAAAGGGGACTGAGCAGTGCTATTGTTGCCATGCAGTTGCTGCCTTTCTCCTTCTCAGTGACAGAGGACATGGGTCGGGAGGTTTTATCAGATTAGTTCAGCTGAGTGACAGATGTGCATTTCACACAGTCTTTATAGGATGGTGAATGTGGTGCCATTATTTGCTATAATTTTCCATTAAGAATCTTTACAAGTTTGTTACCATATATTTTCAATTTCAAAAATGCAAATTGTTGTAATTCAAAAATTTCAAGCTAGCTATTGCAGTCTATCACCAGAATGTTTTGTTGCAAACTAGGCATTCACACTACATATAGTCAATTTTTAATAAATGGCCAAAAATTAATCACAAAGTGTAGCTATATGAGATAAAGGTTAGACAGTTATCACTTAAATTAGTGTGTGGTATGACTGCTCAAATCATCTTGTGCCATGTAACAAAAGACCTGCGTCTAGTTTTCACAAGGAATCTGTTATAATTCAATAACACTTATCTTTATGTCAGTAATTGTCTGCCAAAACATAATCTGTTAATAATGTATTTGGGTTTGATGCAGTTCTCCAACCTGGGAAATGTTCCATTCAAATATTTTAAACTGTACCTAAGTGATGAATCATTAATTTCACATGCACTTATTATCTGCTTGTTTGATTGGGAAGATCTAGTTTTATTTTTTTAAAAGCTAAAAATTCAATAACCGAAAAGTAAATTACCTATAACACAGAAAATGTTAACAAAACCTTTGTGGTTAAAACAATTGAATGATTTGTAATTTCTGGTCAAGCTAAACAATCATGGGAATTGCAATGCAGTTTCCATCAAGCAGTTTTCATTCAGTGTAAAAGAATTAAGAATTTTTTTTTTCTTTCCTGATTCAGAAATACCAGCTGTCAGGATAGTGTGAACTATTTTGTAACCACGTAAGAATACACCTTTCTCACTGTTGTAACGGTAGTGCACTACTGTGGGCCGTATGTATATGTATATGGGTGTGTGAACTGTTTCCTGAGATGGTGGATGACATCAGTGAGTAAAGTCTCTTTTGTTCTTTGAATCTTGCATCTCAAAGTTATTTAAGAAGCCTCCCAAGTAACTCCAGAGAGGTAACATGATGGCAGTGATATAAGAGAACAAGAATAAAGCCATACAATTAATTTAAAGTCACTGAAATACAAAGGGGAAGAGTAAAAAAAACATTACTGAAAGAAAATGGCCGGAGCAACAGCAGTTCACCCAGTGATGGACTGGGAGGTTGAAGACATTGTTGAATCATTTAAAAAGTTTCAGCAAAATTGCAATTTAGCTTTCAAAAACTATTTTCAAAATGCAACAGCAGAGGAGAAGGTCAGTTATAAACTTTTCTGAACAGGGGAGTGAGGTCTGGACTTATTTAATGGCTGGGAGCTTACAGAGGTGGATAAAAATGATCCAGAGCAGATATTTGCAAAGTTTGTTTCTCACCTAGAACCCAGGTCTAATAATAGAATTAAATGCTATGAATTTCAAGGCTTAATGCAAGAGACTGATGAAACTGTTGATAACTTCCTCACAAGACTAAAAATTGTTGCTGCAAAAAGAGGAAATGATTTCCACAGAAGTACCTGCCAGGCCATTCCACACAGTGGGAGCAGACTTGTTCATCAAGAGTCAAGAGTGGAATTTAATAGTAGCCTGTTACAACTCTAAGTTTCCATTCATCAAAAGGGTGAAAGACCTGAGAGCATCAACTATTACCTCAGAAATGAGAGCACTCTGCTGAACAAGGAATACCCAAGTAAGTATGTGACAATGGAAAACAGTTCACGTCACAAGAATTCAGAAAGCTGGCTGCAGAGTATGGGTTTGTTATCACTACATCATCCCCATATTACCCCAAAGGTCATGGGTTCATTGAAAAACTGCTGAGTTTCTCCAGCATTTGTGTGTTTTTTTTTTCATTTAACCACGGTGTCAACAGAAACCTATATTTTACCGAGTGTACAAGTTCAGTTACTTAAGTTGCACTGGAAAGAAAGTGATAAAGGACATTAATTTTTTTGTTATCTTGAGAAGGAGGGATGTTATATAGTCAGGATAATGTGAACTATTTTGTGATGAATCATTAATTTCACATGCACTTATTATCTGCTTGTTTGATTGGGAAGATCTAGTTTTATTGTTAAAAAAAAAGCTAAAAATTCAATTACAGAAAAGTAAATTACCTATACCACAGAAAATGTTAACAGAACCTTTGTGGTTAAAACAAATGAATGATTTGTAATTCAAGAATGACTGCTCGTGGAGTCGGGTCTTCATTTTCGGAGATGGAGTGGGAGGAGCGGGTGGTTGGTGAGTAGTTTAAAATAGAGACAGCTGGCCATTGATTTGTGGGAGACGGTAATTAAGTGAATTGGTAGAAGGCCAATAAAAGTAGGGCAAGATAAAGGAGCAGCCAGGGATGAGTGGATAAAGGAAGGAGTGGGGGCTTGAGAAGCTTTGGCAAGCAGGAAACTGGGGAAGAGCTCCCTGTGAGGTAAGGTTTGGTAAATCTGTTTTGAGTTTATCTTTAATTACTCTAATTTAAATAAAGAGGCAGGTGATGGAGGCAGTTGGGGTAGTCCTGTGCTCTAATTACAGTATGTGGGAGGACAGGGACAGCACAGATGATTGAATCAACTTAGTCAAAGACTAGCTTCTGTGATGGTGTAAAAACAGAAATGCTGGAGGAACTCAGCAGTCTTGCAGTGTCCATAGGAGGTAAAGATAAATAACCAATGTTTTGGGTGAGCCTTTCCTCAATGTATTATTAAAAAGCAGACAGGCACCTAAATTAAAAGGCTGAGGAGGGAAGAATGGGGCAGGGGAAAAGCAACTGACAAAAGGTGTTAATTGAACATGGATGGAACACAGGAGAGGGAAAAGTAAGAATGGACTGGGCAGGAAGAGTTGTTTGAGGATCTGTGGATGCAGAGCTGGGGAAAGGAGACAAGGAAAAGGGAAGAGAGCGAGAGAGGAAGAGGAGATATAAGGAAAGATAGGGGGTTGGGGGTAAAAGAAACCAAAGTTGATGTTAATGCCATCTGGTTGGAGGTTGCCCAGATGGAATATGACATTGTCATAGGAAGAAGTGAGATGGCATATCTAGCATATCTGGCTGAACATGGTTGGAGTTGGTTCACTGTTGTCTTTGTAATGAAGGGGTCATTGTGGTTGAGGAATGTGAAGATCCTCTTGGTGCAGCCACCACCTGTTTATTTGTGCCTCTATTACCATTCATAATTAGATTTGGTGTGACGATATTAGTATGTTCTGATCCATTGGCCATACTCTCTCAAATGTGCACAGTTTTTGGCTTGGTAGCACGCATGTAATTTCATGTCATCTTCATCGGATTGGTTCCTCATTTTTGGCTGCACCCCAATGGCTGTTGCTCTCAGCAATGGCACTCTTAACTCCATGTGGAACCAGGGTTGATCCCTTCTTTTATTTTGAAGGAAGAATGAAGGATATGCAGAGTATTGAACTTGTACGTGGTGCTGATGTATGTGGCTGCTGTGGATGGATAACTCTGCCTCATTTTTTAGTCTGGCAGCAACACCCTTCAGGACCCATTTGGCTTGGTCAGTCATAGTGCTACTGAGCCCCCTTGGTGATTGTCATTTGTGTCCTTTCTATTTTCAGTATTTCTTCCAAGTGTCATTCAGAGACAAGAGTATACTGATTCAGCAACTGAGGAAAGACGATGCTGTAAAGCAAGAGGAGATTTCCTTAACTATATTTGGCCTGATGCCACAAGACTTTGTTTTAAAATACAAAAAGATAAGACATTGCATGCCAGTTGTATGTCCGAGACTTACAATAGGTTCACCTGAGATTTTGTTCCTGTAGAACAACTGAATGCCTGGTTTTCCTTTAGATTATATCAGCCATTGAGATAGCCTGGTCTCCTCTTTCCTCTCAAGATAATGCAAAGAATCCCATGGCATTGCTTAAGAAAGAGCATTGGGGTTAGAATTTGTATTTATCCAGCATCAAATTTAACAGCAAGTTCTTTTTCACATTCCAAATCAAAATACAATCTTCTGGAGAAACACAGCGGGTTGAGCAACATCGGTGAGTGAAAAAGAATGGTCAATCTTTTGGTTGTCTTGATGAAGGATTCCAACTCAAAAATGTTGACCGTTCTTTTGTCCCAGCAGATTGCATTTTCAAGTCAAGTTTATTGTCATCTAATTGTATAAGTACAACACAACGAGACAGTGTTCTCCAGTCCTCATGCAAAACACGTAGATACACAACCAGACATAACACACATACAGAGAAACAATACATATACAGCACAAGTATTCATATAGCCAAATAAATAAATATTGTTTCATGAATATGAGAGTCTCAGATAGTTAGTAAGAGCTGTTCCTTTCGTCGTTCAGGATTCTCACTGCCCTTGGGAAGAAGCCTGGTGGTGCTGGCTCTGATACTCTTGCATCACTTTCCCAACAGGAGCAGCTGAAAGATGCTGTGTGCAGGTTGGAAGAGGTCCTCAGTAATGCTGCATGCCCTCTTCAGATAACAATCCAGGTAGATCACGTCGAAGGGGAGGAGGAAGACTCCAATAATCCTCTCTGCTGCTCTTATTGTGCCGGGGATTTACCTGCAATCCACTTCTCTGCAGCAATCACACCCCACTGATGCAGCTGGCCAGGATGTTCTCAAAAGAGCTCCTGTACAAGGTTGACATAATAGAGGCCTTGCCCTCTTCAGTCTTCTCAGGAAGTGCAATCACTGTTGCACATTCCTGACAAGTGAGGAGATGTTGTGTAGCCATGATCACTACTTCAGTGAAATCCAAGGAATTTGGTGCTCTCCATTCTCTCCACTACAGAGTTATTGATGTGTAGTGGAGGCTGGTTGTTCTTCATCCTCCTGAAGTCCACGATCATCTCCTTGTCTTTGAGACTTCGGTTGATACTCTCTAGAGTTTTGCTCCAAAATCCAATATGTGTGGTTTCTTGTGTGTTCCCGGTTTCTTTTGATGTTTGATAGGTCTTGCTTATGAAAATGCAGTGCCATGCTGTTACAAGACTTTGTTTCCCTGATTTAAACAAGACTTTTAAATCATTGTGAAGCCACAGATATAAGGATTAAATGATGGTGTCTACATGACAAAATTTGACATGGATTCAACTATTAAACACTAACACATATATTGATGATGCTGTCACCAAATTCATCTCTATTTTTCTGGGTTTGACACAGTTGTGATGGAGCACACCTGCTAATCTGAAACTGCAACAAATTTGCTGAGATAACTCTGCTTCCTCAACCCTAGAGCTCTTAATGTCCATTCAGGAGTTTTGGAAGCGCAGAAAACTACCATATTTGACAGCATACAAGACAACTTTTTCCCCCAAAAATTGGCTCAAAAATCTCCCAGGTCTTGCATGCAAAGTTAAAATATAGCAGGTTGCCAGTTACTCTCCCAACTTCAAGAAGCCAGCAGAAGTGCTGCGACTGTCCAGGAAGTGGGCCCACAGTTTTATAGACTACCTTCCCTCAGCTAGTCAGTGCATTCTCGAGCCACCATTGCTGCTCACTTCCCCCAGTTAGAAGGCCGACCACGGCGGCCTCTGCCAGCAGCGCAAAACCGTGTTTGTAGTACATGCTGATGGTATAATTGATCGCTTGCTTTGAGGAGAGCACTGGGCCTCCGTGAGCAGGCTTCACGCTGAGCTTTTATTTGATGAGCATGGTCCCCCACTCAAATTGAATGAGGTGCAGGGGCAGGTGGCAGTGAGCGAGCAGTCTATTGAGCTGAAGCCACAGCCTGCTCCCTGCAACGTTGGGCCTGACCCACTGCCCTGGTGACTGGCCTCCCCTCCACCCTTGTGTGGGCACACATAGAAACATAGAAGATAGGAGCAGGAGTAGGTCATTCGGCCCTTCGAGCCTGCTCCGCCATTCAATGAGATCATGGCTGATCTTAAAGTTCAGTACCCCGTCCCCGCCTTCTCTCCATAACCCCTAATTCCCTTATACTGAAGAAATATATCTAATATATTAAATGAACTTGCCTCTACTGCCCTCTGTGGCAATGAATTCCACAGATTTACCACCCTCTGGGTAAAGAAATTCCTCCTCATCTCAGTTCTAAATGGTTTGCCTATTATCCTCAAACCATGGCCCCGGGTTCTGGACTGCCCCACCATTGGAAACATCCCTTCCGCATCCATTCTGTCCAGTCCTGCCAGAATTTTATATGTCTCTATGAGATCCCCTCACAATCTTCTAAACTCCGGAGGGTACAATCCCAAATTGTGCAATCTTTCTTCATAAGTTATTCCTGCCATTCCAGGTATCAGCCTGGTGAATCGCCTCTGCACTCCCTCCATTGCAAGAACATCCTTCCTCAGATAAGGCGACCAAAACTGCACACAATACTCCAGGTGTGGTCTCACCAAGGCTCTGTACAGCTGCAGTAAGGTATCCTTATTCCTATACTCAAACCCTCTCGATATGAAGGCCAACATACCATTTGCCTTTTTAACCGCCTGCTATACCTGCATGCTCGCCTTCAGTGACTGGTGCACAAGAACCCCTAGGTCTCTCTGCATTTCCCCATCTCCCAATCTATTGCCATTCAAATAGTAATCTGCCCTCCGGTTTGTATTACCAAAGTAGATAACTTCACATTCATCCACATTGTAGTACATTTGCCATGTATCTGCCCAGTCCCCCAATTTATCCAAATCACACTGGAGCTTCCTGACCCCTTCTTCAGTGCACACAACCCCTCCTAGCTTAGTGTCGTCTGCAAATTTGGAGATATTACATCCAATCCCCTCATCTAGATCATTAATGTAAATTGTGAACAGCTGGGGACCCAGTACGGATCCCTGTGGGACCCCACTGGTCACCACCTGCCACTCAGAAAATGAGCCGTTTATCTCACCTCTCTGTCTTCTATCTGCCAGCCAGTTCTCAATCCACATCAATACCTTGCCCCCAATCCCATGAGCCTTGATTTTGCATGCCAGTTGTTTATGTTGGACCTTATCGAAGGCCTTTTGGAAGTCCAGGTACACCACATCCACTGGCTCTCCTCATCTATTTTACCTGTCACCATCTCAAAGAATTCCAATAGATTTGTCAAGCACGATTTACCTTTTCTAAATCCATGCTGACTCTGTCCGATCCCTTCTCTGCTAGTCATATGCTCCGCTATTACATCCTTAATAATGGATTTCATCATTTTTCCCACTACTGATGTAAGGCTCACTAGTCTATAATTCCCCACTTTTTCTCTACCCCACTTTTTCTCTACCCCCCCCTTTTTAAATATTGGGGTAACATTAGCTACCCTCCAGTCCATGGGTACTGATCCTGAATCTATCGAGTTCTGGAAAATAATTCTTAAAGCATCTGCTATCTGAATGTCCACTTCCTTAAGTAAGGATGTAGATTATCAGGCCCTTGGGATTTATCGGCTTTCAATTTCCCCAAGACCATGTCCTTCGAGATACTGATTTCTTTCAGCAGCTCCCTTGCATTAGTCTCTGTTTCCCAACATCCTTGGGAGGTTATTTGTATCCTCTCTTATGAAAACAACTAAAGTAAGAATTTAATTGGTCTATCATTTCCTTATTCCCCATTATATATTCCCCTGATTCTGATGGCAAGGGACCTACTCTGGATTTCACCAATCTTTTCCTCTTGACATATCTATAAAAGCTTTTGCAGTTGGTTTTTATGTTTGCCGCAAGCTTACTTTCGTAATTTATTTTTGCCCTCTTAATTAATCCCTTTGTCCTCCACTGCTGCATCTTGAACTGTTCCCAGTCTTCGGATTTGGTACTTTTTTTGGCCAATTGATAGGCTCTCTCTTTGGACCTAATGCTGTCTCTAATTTCCCTTGTTATCCATGGTTGAGTCACCTTTTTTGGTTTATTTTTATGCCAAACCGGTATAAACAATTTCTGCAATTCTTCCATTAGATCTGTGATTGCTTTCCATTGTCTTTCCACTGTCAACCCCCCCATAAACACCACCCAACCAATCTTACTCAACTCCCGTCTCATACCATCATAATTCCCTTTATTTAAATTCAGGACCTTAGTCTCGGTTTTAATTTCTTCACTCTCCATGTCGAGTGAGAATTCGATCATATTGTGATCGCTCCTACCCAAAGGGCCTCGTACAACAAGATTGCTGATTAGCCCCTTTTCATTGCATAATACCCAGTCTAAAATGGCCTGTTCCCGAGTTGGTTCCTCGACATATTGGTCTAGATAACCGTCCCGTAAACATTCAAGGAATTCCTCCTCCTCAGTATTGTTACTAATTTGGCTAGTCCAATCTATATGTAAATTAAAGTCTCCCATGATGACAGCTGTTCCCTTATTGCAGGCTTCTCTAATTTCTCTTTTCATGCCTTCCTTCACCTCTACATTACTATTTGGAGGCCTATATACCACCCCCACTAACGTTTTCCGCCCCTTGCTATTCCTCAGTTCTACCCATATAGATTCCGCATCTTCCGAGTTGATATCCTTCCTGTCAATCGTGTCGGTCCCTTCTCTCACCATCAATACTACCCCACCGCCCTTTTCTTCCTTGCCGATCCCTCCTAAATATTGTCTACCCCGGGATGTTAAGTTCCCAGCCTTGCCCACCTTGCAGCCATGTTTCTGTAATCCCAATCAAATCGTATTTGTTTGTCTCAATTTCCACAGCCAATTTGTCTACCTTGTTCTGAATGCTTCTTGCATTAAGATAATAAAGCCATCAGATTTGCTTTTTTCACCCACCTTGCTCTTTCTGATTTTTTACTTTCGCTGCCTAACCTAACTTTTCCTATTTTATCTTTCCTGTCCTTTGCCCTATCATACAGGTTCCCATCCTTCTGGCAAATTAGTTTAAACCGCATCCGACAGCTTTACCAAACCTAGCTGCCAATATATTGACCCTTTTTGGGCTTAGGTGTAACCCATCCTTCTTGTAAAGGTCATGCCGTCCCCAAAAGGGATCCCAATGGTCCAAGAAGCCAAAACATGTGTCCCGTGTGGCTGTCAATCAATCAGCGGGACCTGCTCCCCACAACAGTGGGCCTAGCCCGTTGCCCTGCTGACTCCCCTCCTCCCTGGTATGCATATTTTTGGTGTGCCCGCCAATCAATTGGCGGGATATGCTCCCCACAGCAGTGCATTGCCCTGGTGACCGCCTTCTCTCCTTCCTGCCCTCACTCACCCTCAGGTCCTGCCGCACCTGTCAATCAATCAGCATTTTCACAGTGAGGGGGGAGCCTTGGCGTGTGGCAGGCAGGAGAATGTGTTGCTGCTGTTTGTCATGTATGAGGAGGCCATCAGCAGGCCACAAACAAGCATGGGTGCCTATCTTCTTAGCCCAACACAGTGAAACACACATACTAGGTACAAAGGGGCCTTGCATGAAGAACCAATTCACCAACTTACATGTACATACACTAAAAAAGATCTGAATATTCCCTGCTGAAATTAGGTTGAGTGGGGGGGGGGGGGGGATGCTTGTATGCCTGTGGATCTTATATGCCGTCAAATACAGAACTTTAAAGAATGCATTGTTAAGGACAAATGAGATTTTAATAAATAGAAAACTCAGAATAACTTTGGTCTATTGCCCACACAATTGCAATCTAGTTTAGAGAGAGAAATGTACCATTCCTTACAGCATACTCACTCAGTAATGCATCATAGAAACATCAAAAAAGAAAACTAGTTATCAACTGAACACTGATGTTACTGTGAATTTCATAGTGTTCTTTAATTAAAGGCTTGGACATTCAACCAAGAGACAACTTTCCCAAGTCAACTGACACCTTAACTCTTACTCGAAGTCCATTTGCTAGTGGAAGTCATATGCATGTCTGTTTGTGATAGAACATAGTTGCATAAAATTTCCTTTATGAGCACTGGAATGAAAATTCTGAGATTTTCTACACTGCATGCAAGCAATGAGTAATAGGCCAAATCAAACTAATTTGGCCCTCAACCTTAGTGGTGCATGTCACTGATATCCAGCAGCAATCCTGTTCATTTGCATGGGGTTACAGACCCAATGGACAAAGGTAGGTGCAGATAAGCGGTTGTGTTCGATAATACTTTATCCATATTTTGAATTTTTAAAAAATGTTTTGATAATTCAACTCCATTCAAATACTTTTTGCATGTTTTTGGCCATTAATCTAAAATAACCTCAAAATCCTTTGATAGTCATCAAGGACTTCAGCACATCCCAAGGGCAGACCCTCTGCTGTAAACCAGCTGCAGCCAATTCATCTCTCAGAATCCACTCACGAGGCACCACTCGAGTGCGGAATCCAGACATTTTGCTCTTTACATCTGCAAAAACTAAATATGGGTAGTTGACCTGATCTAGTATGATCTGGCTACATGCTTACCTCAAGATTGTAGTAAAGCAAACACATGAAGAAATTCAACAGGTCACACAGCATCCATTGGAAATAAAAGGCCTTCCTATGGATGTTGTGTGATTTTCTAAGATTCTCTGGGATGTGTATTGCACTCTATCCTAGTGTTGGCAGGTTTTCTATAATTATAATTCTATAATTTTAACTATAATTAGTTAAAATACTTTGAGTCTCTCTGAGATTTTACAGAAAAAAAAAGGTGCCTTTGGCCTTCACTAGATGGATTAAATGAAAGATTATTTGTTTGTGTTCTCAAAGGGTCATGAACTGAAAGATTACATTCCTTGTGGGCTATTTCATTGGCATTTAAAATCAAACAACCCAAATATGTAAATGTAAATTATAGAGGTACCAAGGAAGAAATGATCAGCACCTCAGATCTGATTGGCAATCAGTAGAGGCTAACTTACTCGGAGAAAGTGTGATATTAACAATGTTAGAAATTGTTTGGATCAAAATTTCTTGTTGGTTTAAGATTTACCACTTTATCAGGTTACTTTTGTGGGGGAAGTGCCTACGTTTGTGTCAGCTTCTGTGGCATTTGAATTCGGTTCAATTTGTTAGTGGCCTGTCTAGACGAAGGATTTGTTTTGAAGGGGCTTGAGAAATGGAATCTTATTCTAATTGCACTGATTTTGGATTTAGTCTGGAAAAACCAGTAAAATAAGACTTTTCCAAATGAATAAACATTCCAGTTGACAGTGTTTGATTTTACATTTTTAATTTTTTTAAACTATTTAGACATCACTCAGTAATGCACCATAGAAACATCAAAAAAGAAAACTAGTTATCAACTGAGCACTGATTTTACTGTGAATTTCATAGTGTTTTTTAATTAAAGGCTTGGACATTCAACCAAGAGACAACTTTCCCAAGTCAACTGACAACTTAACTCTTACTCTAAGTCCATTTTCTAGTGGAAGTCATATGCGTGTCTGTTTGTGGTAGAACACAGTTGCATAAAATTTCCTTTATGATCACTGGAATGAAAATTCTGAGATTTTCTACACTGCATGAAAGCAATGAGTGACAGGCCGAATCAAACTAATTTGGCCTTCAACCTTAGTGGTGCATGTCACTGATATCCAGCAGCAATCCTGTTCATTTGCATGGGGTTACAGACCCAATGGACAAAGGTAGGTGCAGATAAGCGATTGAATTGTTCTACTTTTGTGTTTGATAATTCTTTATACTTTGAATTTTTTAAATGTTTTGATAATTCAACTCCATTCAAATACTTTTTGCATGTCTTTGACCAGGTCTTCAGCCCACGAGGCTGTGTCTCCCAATTCACCCACACAGACACAGGGAGAGCGTACAAACTCCTTATAGACAGCACAGGATTCGAACGCTGGTCCTAATTGCTAGTGCTGTAACAACATTGTGCTAATTGCTAATGGCAACTGTATCAAAATGTTAATGCATGGGATCATTTGCTTGGATTTATGGAAAAAAAAGTTTGGCTTTAATTCTGGCAATACTTTTTTTTTTTGCAATTCATCCAACTACTCTTCAACAACCAAACAGAATGGGAGATAAAGTTGAGTGTTTCTATTTGACACCAATTTCTTTCAGGGAGGGTTTAACCTTCATGTTTTGACCAGTGGTGAATAAACTAACCTGACTTAGAGCCCACAATCCAGATTCAACAATGTACATACAGTATGTATCAATTGGATGCCAGTATAGATATTCTCAGGGAGTTTCTTAGGATCAAGAATAACTTGCTCACACTCTGATTCTGAGCTGACTGCAGAGACCAATGTTGATCTACAGATTCAGCTACAGATGGGGCACAAAGAACCTAAAAATACAAACAGATGAGAAGCTTGTAAGGTTGTGTTCTGCTCGCAGTTTATGCTGAGTTCTTGAATACTCCCATTTCATAGATGGAATGTTCTCAATGCCATCTGAAATACACCTTCTGCAATCTTGAGCAGGCATGGTATAGGGATTCCCAATCGTCAGGGGACTGTTGATTTCTGCAAGGAGACTTTGAGAACATTCTTGAACCTTTTTCCTCTGTTCACAAGATATTTACTCTTGCTATGACAGACCTCACTATGACAAACCTCAGAACAGAATATCTGTTTCAGTAGGATGTCTTGAACAAGTGGCTTCCTAAAATGGAAGAAGCAAAAGCTCTGAAAGATGTTTTAAACTTAATTTTTGGGGGCCAGGAATAAAAGATGGTATTTCTCCACAATTACAGACCCTGTCTTTACTAGTTTGAAGAATATCTTCTCCCTCGGCCTCACTCTCAAATCTTTGCAAATTGGCCTTTCTGATTCCAAAATTGCAGGTGGCCACAACCAGTAAATTGCTGCTGAAGTAACCTTGATCCCCAAATGAGTTAATGCAGTGCATCTTGTACACATTGCAGCCACTGTGAGTTGATAATGTAAAGGATGAAGATGATTCTGAACATAATTCCTGCAAGTGATCTACCCTCAACACCATATAACTTATTAAATATTTTTTAAGCTGTACTCAAAAAGACAATACACCCATGAGTGTTCATAAGATAAATGGATCAAGAAGATTGTTTATGTTTGGTATTTATAATAAAAAAAATTCACTGAACACAACAACCTCTTATTATAGCAAACATTGGTAAGAAGGGAAAGAGCAAGGCAATGACTACAATGTCCATACTCTGAGAGCTTCTGGGAAATAGTGTTCTATGATGAATGATCTTTTAAAAGTTAGTTTTGTTTGGCATGACACAGGTCTAAGCAGATGTGGGGTTTTTTCCTGGATATTGTGTTTGTTGCCAGTATGTCATACGCAGAGAATATGAACACAAATCAAAAAACCACAGATACCAGAAATTTGAAATGCAAACAGCAATGCACAGCTATCCACTTGGCACCCAGCAGAGGCAGCAGGCAAGGTGATACTTTCATGGCAAATCCTTTCTCGGAAATGAGGAAATCTAATTATCTGGTCCTGCTGCATGCTGACTCGATTGGAATATATGTGATGACTGCTTAAATGACGCAAATGTTAAGCTTTATAAAAATCTGGGCATAATTTTGTAAAGCAGATTCATGGACCAATGTAGAACCCACTGATGGTTTTTGTGAATGTTGATTTATTACAGGATGTGGTGGTACATCACCGGCCTACTGCAGGGGGCAACCTCTGTACCTGCAGGAGTGAAAGGGGACAGGACACTTGGCCGGCTGTCAATCAGTCAGCCTGAATGGGTCAAGCCCCACCCGGTCGGGTGTCGATCACCCTCTGGGATATAAGCCTGCACTGGCCTCACACAGAGTTGCTGCAGCCATAGCCAGCCTGGCTCTGTGGAAGTCTTTGTGGATTAAAACCTGTTGCGCAGTCTTTTACCTTGTGTGTGTCTGATTCTGTCCAACAGCGCACCACACAGGATAGACTTTTTTTTCCCCTGTTTATAAGGGTAGAATAGGTCATTTGGATCTGACTCATAAATTTTCTTCCAAGACCACATCTCTCATTAAGAGTTACTTGTGGATACTTTTTTCCTGCACAAATGTACTGAACTGCTTATCAAAGTCAATGTTAGGGTATAGATTAAATTTTATAGCTTTTGACCAATCACTGTCAGGCCCAATTGGAGGATAAAATCCCCTTTATTCCATGTGCAGAATGCTCTAAACAACATCTGAAATTACACAACTGACAGTTATGAAGTGAATAATCAAAAAAATATCAGAATAGAGAGTACAATCCTGCTTCAGTTATTTTGTAGACATAAAAATCTGATTGAATCATCCAATGACTTACTCTGTGCATGGTGGCTGAAAGATCAATGATCAGAAGACCTCCCAGCTCCCCAGCATTGGTAATCCTGCTGCAGTGTGCTCTTAACAAGGAATGCTAGAAATATGTTAACAACAAAAGTATCACCTTTTGTCACCCACAGCAATGGAGTATTAGGAAGCTACTTGACCCTGGGCCTGATCTGGTGTTCATATGCAAAAACAAATGAAAAGACTTGGTGGGCCAGGAAGCATCCACAAAGAGAAATGGCCAGATAACACTGAGGTTGGGACCTTGCTCATGTCTCGCTAAAAGATCTGAGCCTAACCAGCTGGAACAACAAAAATTGGAACTTTTCTGTCATTGTTTTAGTTTCAAGAAATCAAACTGGCAAAATTTAACTGCCTATTTCGGCAATGCAGTGGTCGACATCAAAATTCAACAGTAAAACCAAGCAGCTTGTTAAAGGGCAAAATACACTGCCAGAAAATACATTCCATGAAGCTGCTGAACAAACCACATACCAGGAATCAGACTAGTCTTGGCCAACCATGTACGAGTGCAAAACTAATCTTTTTTTATCAAAGCCACTTTTGCAAAAGGGGGAAGAGCCTAAAAAGACAGATCAAAAACAGTTTTAAAATGACAAACCATAGGCACACAGTTGCGACTGAAACTGCAATGAAATCTATTTCAATTACCACAGCAACTGAAATGGAAGAATTCATCAATGAAATGAAATTGGCAAGGGTTTGACAACATATGTACTGAGCAGGTATACAAAATTGAGCTGAAACTGCTCACCACCTATGTACATACAACACAGGCTTTTAAACAATCCAACACACATAATCATTCAGCTTCTCTGTATGCATACAATGAAAATTATGTCCCAATTCTCCCTTGCCTGTTATGTTTCAAAATATCTGTAATTGAATGCTTACACAGTCCTCCTCCCAATGAATATAGTCCATATGAATGTGAGACAAAGTTTGTACCCTCTGGGCTGATGCCAAGGCCACTAGCATTATCAGCTTATGGGACAGGCTACATAAATCTAAACTGGAAGTTGGTGACAGTAGTCTTAGATAGTCCAAAACAATCTTTACATCTCAAACCACTCCTTTCATAAACCATTTGATCAGGGGGTGGTTCATCATTTCATGCTCAGAATCCTGGAACATCACATCAAAGCACTCTTTGCTGTGTTCACCACGCTGTAGTTGACCCCCTGCACATAGAACATATCTGTTAGTATACCTCCGATAGAGGCCGACTGTTCATCTAGTCTGATTTGGTACTTTTTCCATTTCCCCACAATAGGAGGCACACTGTTTCTGAGTAGACTTTCTCCAAGATGCCCACAGGATCTCCAGAGTTCTAGGCTGCAGAATGTTTATGTCGATCCTCACTCTCCGATCCTGCAACCTATCAGACTAAGTGAGAAAATGGATGAGATATCGTTGACACCAGTTGGATTAACAGACCTCTGCTTTTCATGAATATCAACGGAGTCCCCACCTTAAGCCTAAGGAGTACGGGGAACATTGGGAAGGTCAATTTGGCACTACCAGCAATCCCGAGGCACCGGCTTCCTGTATCTTATTCAAGCACTTCGCCACCAAGGCGAACGGGGGGGAACGCATAAAAGTTATATTTTGACCAGTCTAGGGTAAAGGCATCAATGGCCTCCGCTTAGGGATCCAGCAGCCAGGACACGAAGCTTGGAATCTGGGCATTAAGCCTGGATGTAAATAAATTGATCTCCAGCATGCCAAAGGTGTCTGCTAGCCGTTTAAAATATTTCTTACCCAGAGTCCACTCAGTGCTATCATTGAATTTCCTGGACATCAGGTCCGCCTGTGTGTTGATCCGACCCGGCAGGACCCAAATACTCCTCCGAATACACCAGCGCCAAGTCTCAATGGCTAACTTGTTATAGGAAGGAGATTTAAAACCTCCCATATTATTGAGGTAGGCCACAAATGAAGTATTATCTAACCTCAGCAGTACATAAATATCAACTTCCCTCACACAGAAAAACTTTAGTGCTAGAAACCCCGCTAGCATTTCCAAATGCCTCTAAATCAGGCATTAATTGAAGCCTCCCCGAGCTTTAATTCCATCCATCTACCCCAGTAGAGCCCTTTACATTCGTGGCTCCCCAGTCTTCGCCAGTGGTGTCTGACCTGATCTCCAGGTCCAACTTTCTGAGCTCAATCCTTGCGGAAGCCTGCGAGATATGGTCAATCCACCATTCCACGTTGGATATGGCCTCACTGGTTAGCCTCATGGGCCTGTCAAAGTGTCCCCTGGCTGCCTTAATTGCAGATATTTTGTCCCTTTCCAGGAACCTATAATGTAGCAGCCCACGTTGTATCACCGTGAAAGCCGCCACCAGTTTCCCAATCAACTTGGCCACATTTCTTGTGAAGGGACTACACTCTGTCATGAGCCATCTGCAGGTAGTCCTGTTCTCTGCCACTTTATCCTCTGGCAGAGTAGGTCTCATATCTTCTGTATCAATAATGAAGCCAAGGAATTTTAACCTCTTGGTAGGAAACAACACTGATTTATCGGGATGTATAAGAAAACCCCATATGGCTTAATAACCTTGAGGTAGCTGCTATTGTCCTTTTTGTTTCCTCAAATGATCTGCCCAGGATAAGAGTATCGTCTAGGCAACCCATTATAATGTGCCCCTCTTTCCTGAACACCGGCTTCAGTAACTTGGTAAATGCCCTAGGCGCCGAGCTCAGCCCATTCGGCAAAGCCTTATGCTGCCATAGTTCTCCCTTCCAGGAAAATTTTATGAACTTTCTTTGCTGTGGGCAGATAGCGACTGAATAATATGCATTCTAGTTCCGCAACTTCTTTTGGGTCACGTGAAGATACAAACTCATGTTTTTCATGGCTACAATGTTTAATAACATTTTTTTTCTTTTTAACGCCATGATCTTGGCATCCAACAGCCTCCAACAGTTGTGGTCTGCCCATATATGTATATAGACCCTTCCTCCTTATCGGAGGGGATTTCTGTGGGTCAAATTCGATTTTATACTCCTTCACTGCCTGGTGAATAGGAGCATCAGTGGTAAAATTACACCATCTATCACAGAAGAGCGTTAATCGACTGCCAACATTTAAAGCCTTGTAATTATCAAGTGTACTCAACTGTAATTGCATAGCGTTCACTTCCTCGACCCACCTAGTCTGCAGGCTGGTCCATTCTGAGCCCACCTCCGCAAAGCACTTTGAGTGGGAAAATTCTGCTGTCACTGTCTCCACGGAGGGTGTTGCCCTAAAAAAAGAGCTGCTGGCTGTAGCCTCATATCTGCGATGGGGTGAAACATAACAGGTTCTCTTGCCTGTGCTCTTGGACCCCTGACCATTGCCAGCCCCTGCCTTCTGCTGCTCATTCAAATCTTTCACCTGTTTGCTGAAATCATCACCAAATAGAAATTTCATTACAGGGTTAGATGGACTGCACAAATCAGCATATCTTACATTTAGGTTGGGCTTAATCGGCTCATTCCTGAAGGCATTCAGTTCATAGTTTGAATTCGATAACAGCCCCAGAGCATCTTGTTGGGTCTTCCGATAAATGGTGTGAGAGCGTTTGTGCGAATGCTGTGATACCTTTAACCAGTGACACCTATAGTCTTTGCAATTTCATGCCTTTTGCCCTTGTGGGAACCTTCAAATTGTCCCTTTGGCACCTCCAACAGAAGAGAGTTAACAGGACAGTAGTATTTCTTGATGGATTCTTCTAGTACCGTCTCCTGAAAAACATTTGACACCATATATGTTATAGACCCTGCAATATCTGCCTCTAATGGCTGGTCGATACCCTTTAGTACTGCAAACTTCACGGCAATAGCTGGTATATTCTCCTCCTGACTGGCATGAGCAGTGTATGTGGATTTGGGTGACTCACTCTCCATTATCAGTCCTTCATCATCTTCCCATGTATAATCATTAATGTCCTCCCCCTGCTCTGATGGCATAGGAAACCTGCTCACCATGGCCGTCACCAGTTCTTCCAATTTGTCCAGACAACTTACAATTTCATCGCTGGTCGAGGCCTCTGCTCTCTGGCAGGCCTTGCTCTTGGGCCCTGATTGAGCAGGTGCCCATCCTGCAGAGACTACGCCCTTCTTCAGGCTTTTTATGGTTATTCTCACCGGTTGAGGGGGCGGCTTTGCTACATGACGTGTTAAGTTTGGCTCTGGTCCTACCTACTCTTGTGTGGGGTACTCCTGCTTGCTGCTACTCGATATATTGAGGTCCAATCATCTCCTGCTTGCTTTTTGAGGCCCCGGCTTCCACAAAGCCAGGTCGGTGCAGCCAGACTTGGACTCCACCTTCAGAGAAGGTAGATCTCTGTTGCATGTTCTCACCCCGAGCGGAGGTAGATCGGCATCGGTGTTATCGTTTGCAAACCCAAACTTCAACAAAGCTAGGTCAATGCAGCTGGCATTGGGCCCTACCTTCAACTAAGGTAGGCCACTGCCGCCTGATCCCAGCCCCAATGGAGGTGGATTGGCCTTGCTGCTCCTCAGCTGGGACACTGTACCCCGGCAGGCCCACTGGATTTTTGGTGCTAATGAAGTGATATGGGGGCTCTTCTTGGAGGCCTTCCTCCTCAGACTCTTGCCTCTGGCCCACCCCCTCATCGGGACCCGGGAACCTCCCGCCGGTTGATCCCTGACCTTTTCCGGTATACCTCTGCCTCTGGAGGGCTACATCGGGGCCTCCACTCATCGGGATCCAGGAACCTCCCACCGGCAGTCCCGGAATTTTTACTGCTCCCCTCCTTCTCCAGAGGGCTCGTTTGAGGGTTTGATTCCATTTTGTGGATCGCACTCCTGTGATTACCCTCAGGGCTCTGCTCTTGCAGGCCCACTAATTTAGCTCTTTTTTAGGATCGCTCTGTTGCAATTCCCCACTGATTCAGTGCTTTTGCTCCCACACCAGAAACGCGTGCTGCTCCTCACAAGTCAATGGACCTAATTGGCTGAGCATGCACAATTGGGATCTCACGTTGGCCAGCCAACATACATTGCGAAGAATAACGCCACTCGGTTATGATCACAAAATGACCACAGCTGTGTATCTACAGATTGGAGTTTACAAATTGAGCACTTTCTTTTTTGCCATGCATGTGAATTTCTTAACACATATTATTCCAAATAAAACATGCAAAAATGTGCTTTTCCTCAGACTGTCTGAACGTTAGCCCTGCAAAATTGCTCATGTTTCTCCAATTCTCATATCCTGGAAATTACAAACTTTATTTATTCAAATATTGTTTGTCATTATTTTGCATTAAACTCCTGATTATCCTCTTTAAAACTGTGTCTTGCTTTCCTCTACATTGTCAAAGTCTTTTTTCACTGACCTTTTGTCCTCATTTCTCTTTACATGGCTTAAGCATGTTTTGTTTGTTTACCCCTATGGAGTTAAATGAAAGTTTTTGATTTTGATTCCACACTCAGAATTATCTTTCATATCTCATCATATCAGGTCTCTTAATTTTAGGAGATTGCAGATTAATCATTCAGCCAGTCTGCTTCATTGGCATGATTGGTCCTGGATTCAGCAATACTGTGTGCCTCTATCCATTAAATAACATAGTAAGAAGATCAGCAACGATCTTAATGAATGGTGCAGCAGACTCAAAGAGCTCGATGACTAATTCCTACACTTAATTCTTATGAAAATGTTGAAAATTATTCAGTTTAATTTGAAACTAATGATCAAAGGCCTGAGCTACAAGTTGGTAGATTAGGAAGCTATATTAAAAGGTAACAGTAAATGAGTAATGATCAATGTTTAATAATTAACACATCATTTACAGTAATATATATTATTTTGGGCCAAAAAACTAATCAGGAAAATAGCTCCCTGGCTTGATTATGAAAATATGCTAAAGATAACATTAGATTAAAGAAAAAGACACAAACTATTGCCAAAAAGTCAGTATGCATGAGGATTGAGAAATTTTCAGTAAATGAAGTCCAAGATATTGATAAGGAAAGAGAATATTCAATATGAGAGAAGCCTACTGAGAAACCTAAAAACAAATTGTCGGAACTTCTAAAGATTGGTAAAAAGAAAAAGATGAGCTAAAATTAAGGTGAGTTACTTGCCTTTAAAGACAGGTGAAATTATGTTGGAGAAAAGAAAGAGGCAGAGAAATGAAAAAAATATTTTGTGCCCATCTTCACACAAGGCATAGAAAACCTCAGAGAAACAGTGGAATATCTACATACCTATGAATGACAGAAAGAAATTAGTATTAATTGAAAAAAAATTAGTTAATTTAATAGGAATAAAAGGAGCAAAATTCTCTGACTTGATTACCTGCACGCCAACACAATCTGCTGTCGGAACTCAACGAGTCAAACAGCATCAATGGGAGAGAAAGAATAGTTGATGTTTAGAGCCAAAACACTTCATCAGAAACTTTCTTTCTCCCACTGATGCTGCTTGTTAGAGTTGATCAGTTAGATTGGTTAAATGCTGACCGGCCAGTTCTATTGATAGATGCCACCAGACCATCTGTGTTTCTGCAACAGCTCATGGTTTGCTCAAACCCCAGTAACATCTGCTTATTTCTTTGTTTAACTTTTAATTTTATAGAAGAATGGTGTACATTTTGAAAGGAAAACAGGAAATTATCAGATCAACCAAAGAATGTTACAGTGGGAAAAAGAAAGACATAAAAATTAGATTTTCTGACTATAACTAGGTCTCTTAGATCTCTAATAAAGAGTGGATTTGGCAAACAAACATATTTTGGGAGCACATATCTATGAAAAATCCTTGCCAAGTTTTCTTAAGCCCAGACTCCTTTTCAGGCATGAACTCAGAGTCACCTATCTTCGTTTGGGAAAATATTTTTGTGTAAGAAGAAGAAATGTCTTTGGCTTGGCTTCGCGGACGAAGATTTATGGAGGGGGTAAAAGTCCACGTCAGCTGCAGGCTCGTTTGTGGCTGACAAGTCCGATGCGGGACAGGCAGACACGGTTGCAGTGGCTGCAGGGGAAAAATGGTTGGTTGGGGTTGGGTGTTGGGTTTTTCCTCCTTTGCCTTTTGTCAGTGAGGTGGGCTCTGCGGTCTTCTTCAAAGGAGGTTGCTGCCCGCCAAACTGTGAGGCGCCAAGATGCACGGTTTGAGGCGATATCAGCCCACTGGCGGTGGTCAATGTGGCAGGCACCAAGAGATTTCTTTAGGCAGTCCTTGTACCTTTTCTTTGGTGCACCTCTGTCACGGTGGCCAGTGGAGAGCTCGCCATATAACACGATCTTGGGAAGGCGATGGTCCTCCATTCTGGAGACGTGACCCACCCAGCGCAGCTGGATCTTCAGCAGTGTGGACTCGATGCTGTCGACCTCTGCCATCTCGTGTACTTCGACGTTAAGGATGAAAGCGCTCCAATGGATGTTGAGGATGGAGCGGAGACAACGCTGGTGGAAGCGTTCTAGGAGCCGTAGGTGATGCCGGTAGAGGACCCATGATTCTGAGCCAAGCAGGAGTGTGGGTATGACAACGGCTCTGTATACGCTTATCTTTGTGAGGTTTTTCAGTTGGTTGTTTTTCCAGACTCTTTTGTGCAGTCTTCCAAAGGCGCTATTTGCCTTGGCGAGTCTGTTGTCTATCTCATTGTCGATCCTTGCATCTGATGAAATGGTGCAGCCGAGATAGGTAAACTGGTTGACCGTTTTGAGTTTTGTGTGCCCGATGGAGATGTGGGGGGGCTGGTAGTCATGGTGGGGAGCTGGCTGATGGAGGACCTCAATTTTCTTCAGGCTGACTTCCAGGCCAAACACTTTGGCAGTTTCCGCAAAGCAGGACGTCAAGCGCTGAAGAGCTGGCTCTGAATGGGCAACTAAAGCGGCATCGTCTGCAAAGAGTAGTTCACGGACAAGTTTCTCGTGTCTTGGTGTGAGCTTGCAGGCGCCTCAGATTGAAGAGACTGCCATCCGTGCGGTACCGGATGTAAACAGTGTCTTTATTGTTGGGGTCTTTCATGGCTTGGTTCAGCATCACGCTGAAGAAGATTGAAAAGAGGGTTGGTGCGAGAACACAGCCTTGCTTCACGCCATTGTTAATGGAGAAGGGTTCACAGAGCTCATTGCTGTATCTGACCCGACCTTGTTGATTTTCATGCAGTTGGATAATCATGTTGAGGAACTTTGGGGGACATCCGATGCGCTCTAGTATTTGCCAAAGCCCTTTCCTGCTCACGGTGTCGAAGGCTTTGGTGAGGTCAACAAAGGTGATGTAGAGTCCTTTGTTTTGTTCTCTGCACTTTTCTTGGAGCTGTCTGAGGGCAAAGACCATGTCAGTAGTTCCTCTGTTTGCGCGAAAGCCGCACTGTGATTCTGGGAGAATATTCTCGGCGACACTAGGTATTATTCTATTAAGTAGAATCCTAGCGAAGATTTTGCCTGCAATGGAGAGCAGCGTGATTCCCCTGTAGTTTGAGCAGTCTGATTTCTCACCTTTGTTTTTGTACAGGGTGATGATGGTGGCATCACGAAGGTCCTGAGGCAGTTTTCCTTGGTCCCAACAAAGCTTTAAAAACTCATGCAGTTTGGCATGCAGAGTTTTGCCGCCAGCCTTCCAGACCTCTGGGGGGATTCCATCCATACCTGCTGCTTTGCCACTTTTCAGTTGTTCGATTGCCTTATATGTCTCATCCTGGGTGAGGGCCTCATCCAGCTCTAGCCTTAGGGGCTGTTGAGGGAGCTGGAGCAGGGCGGAATCTTGGACTGAGCGGTTGGCACTGAAAAGAGATTGGAAGTGTTCTGACCATCGGTTGAGGATGGAGATCTTGTCACTGAGGAGGACTTTGCCGTCTGAGCTGCGCAGCGAGCTTTGGACTTGGGGTGAGGGGCCGTACACAGCCTTTAGAAGGCAGAAGAAATGTACAAATGCGTAAAATAGCAATAGATTTATGCAATGGAAACTGGAGGAAGCGAGATATGGAGAATAACTACCAAGAGTTCAGATGCAGTCCTGGTGAAAAGAAGTAAATGGAATACTCAGTGGTACAAATCTGCCAGGAAAAATGGTGTGGTAAAGGGATCTAAAATATCCTAACCATTAAGTTATATAATCCCATGCAACTAACTTTTCCGCAACCCTCACCACTATCACATTCACTTGATTCACCAAATCCACCAACAAAATAAAACATGGAAACATATATCAGAAAATGCCAGAAACATTCAGCAGCTTGGGAAACATTTAGGAAAAAAAATACAAAATTAAAATTTAAGATCTGGGATAAAAAGTCTCCAACCCAAAACATAAGAGATTACAGATGCTGAAGTCTACCACAAAAATCAAAATACCGGAGGAACTCAGTGAAGCAAGAAACTACTCTGCAGACAAGTGGTTGTGACCCTTCATCAAAACTAGATGTAGAATGAAGATATTCAATGTAAAGAGGTGAGATATATGAGAGCTGGTAGATGATTGGCAGATGGATCCAGATCCTGGAGGCATAAGGGTCATTCATAGAAAAGTTCTGGAAGATGATGTAAAACCGGATAAAGTGGGGAAAATGATGGACAGAGGGAAACAGAGGGGAGAAGAAAACCAAGAGCATTCATATATGAATCATGGGCAGAGGTAAAGAGGAAAGGTGAGTAAAGAGAGATAGAGAACCTAGATGGACTGATACTAATGAGAAAGAAACAGTGTTCAATGTCAACTGAAAATGGGTCGTCCTCAGGAATGGTATTGACAGAAGTTCTTTATTCTCTTCACTTAAACCCTATCCTAAGATTTAGACAGAGAGATCAAAAAGGAGAGAAGTGTTGATGCTGGTCCAAGTGAAATTGAGGGCAAGGTAGATAATTGATGAGTTGGGGAAGTGCACCAGAGCAAATTTGAAACAAAGACTGTTCATGTGGCTATTGAAACAATGGGTGTAGTTGAGACACTACAAGTGCCCCTGGCTACATCTTTGATTTGCAGAAAGTGGGAGGAATTAAAAAAAAACCATTGTTGATATCTGTGGATCTTTTGTCCCTAACTCAGTTTTCCTCCACTGTTTCTGCCTTACCTGCTGAGTTTTTATTTTAGATTTCTAGTGTTTGTTCTTTTCCTGTTGACATATCTGAATTGTCAACTTTGTTTTGGTCTTCCCAGATACTGCCTGGCCTATGGTTTAAGTTGATAATTTAAAATTTCAAGCTACGCAATTTGTAACTGACAGACCTGCCTCGTAAATTATTTTGGTAACTAGCGATTTTTTAATTACAGGTTGAGTACCCCTTATCTGAAGTTCCAAAATCCGGAACTTTTTGAGCACTAATATGATTCCACAAGTGGACATCAGTTTGTTACCAACCATTGTCACCGTCAGATCTACGTGAATTACTCAGTGTTTTTTTTGTGCCATCCAGCAGAAATTTCTAGTATTTGGTGCTTCATTTGTAAGCAGGGATGAAGTATTTTTTTGGTAAGTACAAAACATTATTCACATTATTAAACATATCATTCCAAAAATCTGAAAAAGTCCAAAATTGGAAACACTTCTGGTCTCATGCATTTCGGATAAGGGGTACTCGACCTATATCTCAATTCTTTCTTACTTTTTTTTCCACTTTTTAATATGCTTTTGTCATTGTTGAGGTTCCCATCCACACGTGTTCGTTTTGGCTCTTTTCCTAATTTCTCCTTGCTGTGTCCACTTCATCTTCCCTCTCCCATCCCAGGTCAGTTTCCTCAACACTGACTGCTGCCTCCTCTTGGCTCACTCTCAGCCCAGCCCAAAACCACACACACACTCTCTCTCTCTCTCTAATCTTTGACCTCAATTTATTGGCAGTAGTACAACAGGCACGGTGATTAATTGAAGTAATAGCAAAATGCTGGTGAAACTCAGCAGGTCAAACAATGTGCCTTTATTAGCAAATGAACATTATAATCAACGTTTCGGACTGAGTAGGAACAAAACTGTCTACCTGTTGCTCACCCCTTGAAGAAGGGCTCACGCCTGAAATCTTTATCTTTGCTACATCAAGTGGACCTACTGAGTTTCTCCAGCAGAGTTTTCCTTTCAATCTGTTGGCCCCTTCGTCCCTCAAGGCGCCTCTTACCTTCTCCGCACCTGCCTTTTCTTCCCAAACGGAGCGTTTCACGCTCACCGTCTGGAAGTTTAGGGATGGGTTGTTACCTTTTAGGACGCCAGCGGCCAGGCAACTCCCGCTGTTCAATTTGACCCGGTCCATCGCGTTGGGGGCGGGAGGGTAGGGGGGGGGGGCGGGAGGGTAGGGGGGGGGGGGCGGGTGGGGGTGACTTGGAGCACACCTCGCCTCGCCCCTCTTTCCCCATCTCCAGACACCAATCGCCGGTGGGTGACGTCACCGCTCTCCTCCCCCACTTCGACTTGAAAGCTCCCGCGTCAGCTGGAATGGGTGGTCCTCGGGCATGGCAGCGGCGGACGCTCTCTGTGCTCGCCCCTTAAACCCCAATCTTCCCGGCAGCAGGAACAGCGCCGCTTCCAAAACCGACATCGATTCGCCAGCGTCGCGGCCCAGGGCGGAAGATTAAAAAGGTAAGAAGAATTTCCAGCCATGTGTGTGGGCGCTTGGGGGGGGGGGGATTTCGTCCCCCCTCCTCCTTGAGTGTGTGCGCGCACGTTTTAAAGTTGAACTTGCTCACTCCGAGGGGCTTGGCGGCCAGTTTCTGGGCCGATGATCCCCCACCCTCCCATCCTGGGCTTCCCCGTGCGCTGGACGAAAGTTGGTGCAAGCCTCGCCAACTCTCGGGCGCACAACGGGTTAATGCGGGGGGTTTAAACCAATCTGCCCGTTTTGGAAATCCTTGAGTTGGGAAGTGACTTGGGGAGAAGGAGGAAGGGTCTCGGGTGGATGCTATGTTTCCTGCCACGACCACTCGTGGGGGGTGGGGTTTGAGACCATCTCGAGCGGGGTGGAGAGGCGAGGAACCGTGGGCATCGGGGAGCCTCGCCGCAGTTCGAGCGCGGCAGCCCAGAGGTGCGTGCGGCAGCGAAGAAGAAGGTGGAAGGAGGCTGCCGTGCTCGCTAACCATTCTCCGTCTTTGATCGGGACGCAGTTAAAAGGGCCGATGATTCCCCTCCAATCTCCTGATTTGGATGGAGAGAAGTCCACAACTCTTACAGTTTGCGTGGCATTTTATTAACCCTTTGCGCCATTAGTTTACACGCTTCATCCAATTTCTGGAGCTGAAATTCCGCTGTAGAAATAAATATTTTAAAAAGTTTTACAGCATCTGCTCTTTATTAACATGACAGAATGCATTCGGACTCCAGAAGCGGGCGGGCGGGGGGTGGAGAGGAAGAAAGAGTCATTTCAGTCGAGTGTTAAAGTTGTTACTTTGTAACAACTGTGTTAATCTCTTTGTCATCGTTCAAGGAGGGGTTTTTTTTAACAAAAATCCTGTCCATTGTGTAAACTGGAAAGTACAAAGAACACCTTTTTTTAAAAAAAAAAATGACTACAACAGCCCGAACGTCGTATTTTGCCAATTTCTAATCTGTACAATATTTTGATTTGCAACAAACGTCTGAAGACTAAAAATTTAAAAAAAAAAAGATATTGCTTGATGGAAACGTCTTTACCAGCAGTAAATAAAAGCTGGATATGCCGGCGAAGCTAATACAGAGTACTTTAAATCTGAAATGAAATCAGAACATGCAGGAAACATCAGGCCTGGCAGCATCTGGAGAGGAGCGAGTTTGGGCTTGCAGATCAAGACAAAAAAAAAAAGAACCAAGAGGCGTTCAAAGATTCAATTGATGGAGTAGTTGCCAGTTGAGAGGCACATCTGGAGGATGTGTTAATAAAATAAGAACGAAATCTGACATTTCAGAGACTGAAATGAGAATGCTTACAGATTTTGGTTTTACCACATGCCCCCAACTTCTTTCTCATTCCTCTCAAACTCTTGCTTCGCTCTCTGTATTTCAGGTGATCGTTCAGAGGCCAATATGCATACATCCATTGGAATTTCAATGTCGGTGTAAGTTTCTTGTCGCATATGTGCACTGGAACTCGTACTTGATGCAGTCAAACAGATACACGAGATACCCCATCGACAAAGTAAATTGCTAAAAGATACCAAGTCAAAAAGAAAAGATGATATCTATCAACACACAAGTATTCACAATTTCAGTTAATGCAAGAAATAGTAGATGCTTCAGTAGGTGCAGATGGATCTTTTGGTGGCACCAGAGTAGTGCATGGTTAGGGTAGTTCAGGGATGTTCAAGAGTCTGATAGCTGTTGGATTAAAAACTGTTCTTGAACTGGGACCTGTTGGACTTCAGTAGCGTTTGCCTGAGTGGAGCAGCAAGAGGTGGGGCCAGGATGATGGTATCCAATATGATGTTGGTTGCCCTCTTGAGGCCACATGAATGTTTTCAATGGTCGAGAGGTTGGTGCCTTTAATGGACTTTACTGTGTATGTTTGTCACTTTCTGCATTCCTGGGCACTTTTTTTCTCTCCAAAGCAAGCCATGATGTGACCAGTCATTTACTTTCCATAGTACACCTGTAGAAGTTTAAAGTATTTGACAACATGCCAAATTTCTTCACCTCTTAGAAGTAGACGTATTTGTGTGACACAGTTGCCTCAATGTGCTGGATCCAGGAGAGCTCTTTTGATACGTGGACTTCCAGGATCTTGAAGGAACTAATGTTTTCCATTGTTGTCCTGTCAATGAAGTTCATTGTCCCTTGGCTTACCCTTCATGAGGTTCACAATAAGTTTCTTGGTCTTATTGACATTAAAAGCAAGATTGGATACATCGTGCAGTAACAATGCATTCTTGATCTCCATCCGATATTCTGACTTGGGAGTTCTTGATCTTCAGTCAATGTTGGATCGTCAACAAATTTACAGATTGTGTTGGAGTCCAACTGAGCTTTAGTCAATGAACAACAACCTGATGTGGGTGTTTTTGTGATCCAGTGCAGAGTGGAGGACCAGTGGGATAACATCTGCTGTGGACCTTTGTGATGGTGAATTAAAGTGGGTCCAACTCATTCCTGAAACTGGAATTAATTTGCTCCATCACCAACGTCTCAAAGCATTTTGTTGTGGTAGATGTAATTGTCATTAGTTGATAATTGCAGAGGCCAGTCTCCTTGCTCTTTTTGGGTTTCAGTGTAATGCACGGCCTTTTTGATGCAGGTGGGAACTTCTAACTGTAATAGCAAAGTTGAAAATGTCTGCAAAAAACTGTCTACTTTGATACAGACGCATCTTTCCTGCTCCTTCAACATTCTCTGGACCATTTCTTCCAGGATCCAAGTTCTATCTTCATCAGTACTCACTTTCTCTTTTGCAGTTCATTGCCATCCATCTCAGAGGTGTAGCACTTGCTCTTGTGGTTAGTGCATTGCTATTACATTGCCAGCAACCTGGTTCGAATATGGCACTGTCTGTAAGGAGTTTGTTAATTCTCCCTGTATCTGTACGGGTTTCTTCTGGGTGTTCTGGTTTCCTCTCACCCTCCAAGACTTGAGGGTTTTGTAGGTTAATTTGGGTATAATTGGGCAGCATGGGTTTAAAAGGCTGGAATTTACTTTTACTGTGTGGTAAATAATTTTTTTAATTAAAGAAATTGGCCAAGACACCAAATCTATTTTGCTTGTTGCTTTTTTAAAAATTATTTAAGCATTTGGTGCTCACAGATAGGGGGTGAGAAGGAGGGAAGAGTTAAATTAATAGTGGAGTGGGGAGTATGTTTTAATAGGTTGGCATAATGTTGTGGGCTGAGGAGCCTGTACTATGTTGTATGTACTATGAATACAGACTAAGACAAGATGATGGATGCAATCCATAAGTATAGTACAGTAAACCTTAAATGGCTGGTCAGTGGTAATCACCAGAATATTGATAGCAGTGGATTCTCTAGCAATAGTAATTGAATCTCAAGTGTTGGTGGTTAGACCTTTCATTGTTAAAAATGTTCATTATTGGGCTCTTGTGTGGCCTGGGTGTTACTTCCTTTCGTCAGGACATGTTCAAACATTGCCTTTCTGGCAGTTGCTGCAAGCATGCATTTTACTTCATTTCTAAGAGCTGTAATGGAATTGAATATTGGGCAGTCATCAGTGAACATTTGCACTACTGAGCTTACACTGGAAGGAGGTCATTGGTGCAGCAGAAGATAATTGTTGACCCCAACAAATTACCTTGAAAAACCCAACCAGTGATGTCCAGAAGTTATGATGAATAATTGATCTTAATGGTCAGCTCCTAAACCTTGCAATGTATCTGCCCCATTTTCTTTAAGATGCTTCTGAAACCAACCTCTTTTACCAAACTTTTAGTTACCTGCCCTAAAATCTTTTTGTGTTACATTGACATGTGTTGTTTGATAGATATGTGAAGTGAATGGGACTCCTTTTATTAAAGGTTCAATGCAAATAAAAGTTGCTGGTTATGGTTTGAATTGAGGGAAAGATCTGCACAGAATTTGGAATATTGCTGAAGAATCCATTAAGGATAATGGGTAGAAATGTGGCATTGGGGATGCAACCCCTCAGCCTAAGTTGATTTATTGTGTATTTTAAAACCATTTATTTGAAGAATTAATCATTAATATTTTAAAATATTAACACATTTTTAAAAAAAAATCTGCTCCTATGCTCATAATCCAGCACTTTCAAAGTCAGATTTGTTTCCCAGCTAGTGTTAAATCTGATGGGCATTGGATGGAGAGAATTTAAAAATAAATCATTCTTCAGGAATGTCAACAGAAGTCCAGTTAATTCATATTTCCAAAAATCTTATAAACTAGGGCAAGTCCAAAATATATCCATCAATGAAGGGTTGAAAATTTTACATTAATCGCATATTGAATTAATATCAGAATAAAAGCAAGATGGTTTGTTTTGAAATGTGTGCTCAATGCACCGCTTTGAACTGCAACCATGTTGGGCACAAAAAGAGGTTTAATTAATCAAATTTAAAACAATAGCCCAGTCCTACGTGACAAATCCAAGTCATGCTCCCAATCATTCTTGATCTTGCCAATGAATCTATTCTCAAGTCCATCAAATTGCTATAAATAATTGATATTGAGCCTCTATGAGAAAGTTGTACGTCAGAAAGTAAATCAAGAATGTTTTAGAAATTCTGGAAGTCTAGCTGCAAACCAAATGGAAATAAACAGGAGATCCAAGGAAAGGCATAAACTAGAGGGCATAGATTTAAAATAGAAGGGAAAAGATTTAAAAGTGACCTGGGGCACATTTTTCACACAGTGGGCCATGGACAGATGGAAGTAGTAAAGGCATGGACAATGATGATATTTAAAAGTAGAGTGGCTATTTCAAAGAATGAGAGGATATAAAATGAACTTGGGGAATGCTATTGATCAATGGAGTCTCCCTTTGCCTCCTCCCCCATCAACGTGATCGACCGGGACCATTGCCTGAAGAGGGCGCACAAACTCTGTGAACCGGTGCGGACTCGAAAGGCCAACATGGCCTGTTTCCGCTCCGTAAATGGTTATATTGTAGTGAAGTGTTTTAATATCATGGGAGTTTACCCCTTAATCTATTCTTGCCCTTCAATAAAGCAAGATTAAAGTTGAAACAAGTTTTTTTGGTTGCATATTGTGAAAAATTGAAATAATCACTTCCATTTTCTTGTGGGGGGAAGTGGTGAACCTCCTGTGCCGATATTCCATTGTCAAATATCCTTCATTTATCTGCTAGGCAGTGCTGAGGCTTTCAGGAGTGTAATTTAGATGCCTCCGCTTTGGTACCCCAAAAACGTCAGATTTCAGATCATTTGGATTTTGGGCTTGATATCATTGGAAATATTGTCCAACACACACACATCATGTTCCGGTGTCTTTTTTATTTTTATTAAAATTTTCCCTACATGTGCAAAATATAATCATATTGTCATATCAATTCCATTATACATGATGGTTTTATAAAACTCCCCATAAAGATTAAAAAAGGAAGAAAGAAAAATACAAATGGTAAAGAAAGGGGAAAAAAAGAACAGATCTGGTTGTTAAGGGATCATCACCTTTTACTTGGTTCTAACCTTTTTCAGTTTTATTTGTTTATTTATTCCAAGGAGATCATGAGGTTCCAGTGTTTTGATCTTTATCTCCTCTGTTCTTGCTTTCATAGAAACATAAAAGATAGGAGCAGGATTAGGTCATTCGACCCTGCTCCGCCATTCAACGAGATCATGGCTGATCTTAAAGTTCAGTACCCCGTCCCCGCCTTCTCTTCGTAACCTTTAATACCCTTATACTGAAGAAATAGATCTAATTCCCTCTTAAATATATTTAATGAACCTGCCTCTACTGCCTTCTGTGGCAATGAATTCCACAGATTCACCACCCTCTGGGTAAAGAAATTCCTCCTCGTCTCAGTCCTAAATGGTTTGCCTATTATCCTCAAACCATGGCCCCGGGTTCTGGATTTTCCCATCATTGGAAACATCCCATCTGCATCCATTCTGTCCAGTCCTGCCAGAATTTTATGTCTCTATGAGATCCCCTCTCAATCTTCTAAACTCCAGCGAGTACAATTCCAATTTGCGCAATCTTTCCTCATAAGTCATTCCTGCCATTCCAGGTATCAGCCTGGTGAATCGCCTCTGCACTCCCTCCATTGCAAGAACATCCTTCCTTAGATAAGGTGACCAAAACTGCACACAACACTCCAGGTGGGGTCTCACCAAGGCCCTGTACAGCTGCAGTAAGGTATCCTTGTGCCTATACTCAAATCCTCTTGATATGAAGGCCAACATACCATTTGCCTTTTTAACCGCCTGCTGTACCTGCATGCTCGCCTTCAGAGACTGATGTACAAGTACCCCTAGGTCTCTCTGCACTTTCCCATCTCTTAATCTATTGCCATACAAATAGTAATCTGCCCTCCGGTTTGTATTACCAAAGTAGATAACCTCACATTTATCCACATTGTAGTGCATTTGCCATGTATCTGCACAGTCCTTCAATTTATCCAAATCACACTGGAGCTTCCTGACCCCCTCTTCCGTGCACACAACCCCTCCTAGCTTAGTGTCATCTGCAAATTTGGAGATATTACATCCAATCCCCTCATCTACATCATTAATGTAAATTGTGAACAGCTGGGGTCCCAGTACAGATCCCTGTGGCACCCCACTGGTCACTGCCTGCCACTCAGAAAACGAACCATTTATCCCAACTCTCTGTCTTCTATCTGCCAGCCAGTTCTCAATCCACATCGATACTTTGCCCCCAACCCCATGAGTCTTGATTTTGGAAACCAGTCGTTTATGCGGGACCTTATCGAAGGCCTTTTGGAAGTCCAGGTACACCACATCCACTGGCTCTCCCCCATCTATTTTACCTGTCACCATCTCAAAGAATTCCAATAGATTTGTCAAGCACGATTTACCTTTTGTAAATCCATGTTGACTCCCTCCGATCCCTTCTCTGCTAGTCATATGCTCCGCTATTACATCCTTAATAATGGATTCCATCATTTTGCCCACTACTGATGTAAGGCTCACTAGTCTATAATCCCCCACTTTTTCTCTACCCCCCTTTTTAAATAGTGGGGTAACATTAGCTACCCTCCAATCCATGGGTACTGATCCTGAGTCTATCGAGTTCTGGAAAATAATTCTTAAAGCATCTGCTATCTGAATGGCCACTTCCTTGAGTACCCTAGGATATAGATTATCAGGCCCTTGGGATTTATCTGCCTTCAATCCCATCAATTTCCCCAAGACCATGTCCTTTAGAGATACTGATTTCTTTCAGTTCCTCCCTTGCATTAGTCTCTATGTTTCCCAACATCCTTGGGAGGTTATTTATATCCTCTCTTGTAAAAACAGAACAGAATCTCCTGATTCTGACTGCAAAGGACCTACTCTGGATTTCACCAATCTTTTCCTCTTGACATATTTATAAAAGCTTTTGCAGTCGGTTTTTATATTTGCCGCAAGCTTACTTTCGTAATTTATTTTTGCTCTCTTGATTAATCCCTTTGTCCTCCTTTGCTGCATCTTGAACTGCTCCCAGTCTTCGATTGCGGTACTTTTTTTGGCCAATTGATATGCTCTCTCTTTGGACCCAATGCTGTCTCTAATTTCCCTTGTTATCCACGGTTGAGTCACCTTTTTTGGTTTATTTTTATGCCAAACCGATATAAACGATTTTTGCAATTTCTCCATTAGATCTGTGAATGCTTTCCATTGTCTATCCACAGTCAACTCCCCCATAAACACCACCCAATCAATCTTACTCAACTCCCGTCTCATACCATCATAATTCCCTTTATTTAAATTCAGGACCTTGGTCTCGGTTTTAATTTCATCACTCTCCATGTCGAGTGAGAATTCGATCATATTATGATCGCTCCTACCCAAAGGACCTCTCACAACAAGATTGCTGATTAGCCCCTTTTCATTGCATAATACCCAGTCTAAAATGGCCTGCTCCCGAGTTGGTTCCTCGACATATTGGTCTAGATAACCGTCCCGTAAACATTCAAGGAATTCCTCCTCCTGTATTTTTACCAATTTGACTGACCAATCTATATGCAAATTAAAGTCTCCCATGATGACAGCTGTTCCCTTATTGCACGCTTTTCTAATTTCTCTTTTAATGCCTTCCCTCACCTCTACACTGCTACTTGGAGGCCTATATACCACCCCCACTAACATTTTCCGCCCCTTGCTATTCCTCAGTTCTACCCATATAGATTCCACATCTTCCGAGTTAATATCCTTCCTGTCAATCGTGTCGGTCCCTTCTCTCACCATCAATACTACCCCACCCCCTTTTCTTTCTTGCCGATCCCTCCTAAATATCGTATACCCCGGGATGTTAAGTTCCCAGGCTTGCCCACCCTGCAGCCATGTTTCTGTAATCCCAATCAAATCATATTTGTTTATCTCAATTTCCACAGCTAATTCATCTACCTTGTTCCGAATGCTTCTTGCATTAAGATATAAAGCCTTCAGATTTGCTTTTTTCACCCTCCTTGCTCTTTCTGATTTTTTTTTTACTTTTGCTGCCTAACCTAACTTTTCCTGTTTTATCTTTTCTGTCCTTTGCCCTATCATACAGGTTCCCACCCCCCTGCCACCCGACGGCTGTACCAAACCTAGCTGCCAATCCTCCCCTTGCAACAGCAAAGTCTCTGTAATGCTCTCCCATAGACTCCACCTTCTTTTATGCCCCCCCATAGACTCCACCTGTCCCAACTTCTGACCAATAGCCTATTGCCTCTTAGACCCTCCCCATCTGATTGTAACAGAACAAACTAATTAAACGGCATTCTCTGGTTCACAGTGCAAACACATAAAGACATAACACAGTCAAATGATACATGTATTAGAACTTGTACACGTCAGATACATCTATTAAAATAAATATTACTCTATATTTCGGCATATAACTCGAGTCTTGAAACCCTCAAAAACTTGGCGTCGATTTGTTAACAAGATGATCAAAAAAAACGCTCAATGTAATTTGACATACAAGATGACCCTTGAAGCACTGCCCTACCGCCGGTGCCACCACTCTCCAACACCTCCCCACTGCCACCATAACCCATCCAGACATTTTACAATTGTAGAGCTGAAAGTCCCTGCTCCCGCAAGGGAGCGGACACGTAGCCATGGTTCCTGCACCATGCACACTTGGGCAGCGAGGTGAGTTCTTTGATGCGGACGGCACCGCACCTGATACTGAGAATGGACTCAACTGCCATCGACTCTGGCTGCAAAAGATTCTGAAGACTTGGATCCAGCCCAGCAAGAAGCAAAGGTTTTTTTTTTGTTTTAAACTGTTTGTTTTATTTAATTTGCAAATTTGTTATTTGGCAATTGGGGGTATTGTAACAAAATTTTAGTTGTTGCTGGGTGGCCCAGACACCAGTCTCCATCATGTTCCTTGCATAAAATTGTGGGGAGTGGGTCAACTTGTACACCTGATGTATGATTAAAAATATGAAAATGAGGCTGAAAATGTTGACCTGACATGTATGAAGGACAACTTGTATGCCAAAATATATGGCATTAATAACTAATAGAGACATGGGGGGTTGTTTTAACAGTCATTCTGCAGTCTCCCTGCCCCAGGGAAGAAGATGTTCCTTAGCCTGGTGAATCTGGCCCCTGTATTTCTTTCCTGATGGGAGTAGCTGGAAGATGCTGAGTGTGAGATGTTAGGGTCCTTGTAGATTTTGCAAGCTCTCATTAGACAAAAATCACATTGATTAAGGGTGGTGGTGGGAGGGAGACCTCCGTGATCTTCTCTGCTGCTTTTATGGTCCTGTGGCTTGACCTCCAATCCGATGCTTTGCAGCAACCATGCCACACTGTGAAGTAGCCAGTCAGGATGTTCTCACTAGAGCTCGTGTAGAACGTTGACAAAATGATGGGTGGTAGCCTTGTCCGCCTCTTCCTTCTAAGGCTGTTGTGCCTTCCTGACAAGTGAGGAGGTGTTATGTAACCAGAATAGGTCCCTTCTTAAGTGGACTCTGAGGAACTTGGTGCTTTCCACTCTCTCCACTATGGAGTTATTAATGTGGAGGATGATCATCTTTGGTCCTCCTGAAGTCCACAATCATCTCTTTTGCCTTGAACATGTTGAGACTCAGATTGTTAGTCTCACACCATTTCACGAGATTAACCCCTCCTCCCTTGAAATATTGTATATACATTGTATTGAACAATATTGTGGCTATTACAGAGACTTTGCTGTTGCAAGGGGAGGATTGGCTGCTTGGTGTCTAAGGTTTAGATGTTTCAAAAGGGATAGAGGGAAGTTTTAAAAAAAAAATTAAAACATGCGGGTGTCGCATTGCTAATCAAGGATAGTATAACAGCTGCCGAAAGGGAGGACTTCACGGAAGCATTGTCTGTCCAGTTGGTCAATGAAACTGCATTCTCCGATCCTTGGTGCAAAACATGCACACACACAACCGGATACAACTCGCATACAGACAGGCAACACTTTGAAAAGACAAGTATTTGTATGAATAAATAAATCTTGTTTCATAAATGTGAGAATCTTGGATGGTTAGAGTGAGTAGTTCCTTTAGTCATTCAGCACTCTCACTGTTCCTCACCCTGTTGGTTCTCCTGACAGGAGCAGCTGAAAGATGCTATGTAAGGGATGGGGGGGGAGGGGGGTAGAAAGAGGGAAGGTTCCTCATTGATTTTGCGCACCCTTTTCACAAAATGATCCCAGTAGATCTGGAAACTTGACCCCAATGGAACTGAATGTGACGATGCAGTCGTGGTCAGTAGCGTGAGCAGGAATGGGCTGAGCACACAGGGCTTTGGTGAACCAGCATGATGATGCTTGACATTCTCCTACCAATCCAGACAGACTGTGGTCTTTCCATTAAAAAGTCCAGAATCCAATTACTGAGAGGGATATAGAGTCCCAGTGAGGACAGCTTCTACACCAGCCACTGGGGAATGATCACGTTAAACACTGAGCTGAAGTCAATGAGCAGCAGCCTGGCATATGAAGTGTTATTCTTCAGGTGGGTCAGGATGGAGTGAAGGCTATTGTATTGTCAGTGGAATAGATTCTTCAGTTAATATGGGTAGAATTCAGAAATAAAATTGAGTAATTGCTCTATTGGGAGTAATCTATGGGCCCCCATTAGCTTCTGGGCCACTGAGGAACATGTAGGTAGACTGATTTTTGGAAAGGTGCAAAAATAATAGTCGATGGCATGGGTGGCTTCAACTGCAACCTCCTTGTGTAGAATTTATGTATGTGCAGGAATGTTTATTGACACAGTGTGTGCACAAGTTGATTGGCATGGAGTGCATACTGGAAATGGACTGGTCAGGTGGCAGATCTCTTAATGGGCAAACACTTTGGAGATGGTGACTAATACTCCCTGACTTTTGGCTTGGCCGTGGACAGGGATTAGAGCAGAAAACATTGGGAAATGTATAATTGGGGGTAGGTCCCAATTAAATCTTGAATCTAATTAATGTGGTATAAGGCAGAAACTTGGAGAGTAAATTGGGAACAGTTGTTTTCTGAAATGCTCAGCAGAAATATGGAGGATATTTAGGGATCACTTGCAGAGATTCTGGATATGCTTTAAGCACTGAGACAGGGAAAGGATAGTAAAGAAAAGGATCTTTTGTTGACGAAATAGAACAGCTAGTCAAGAGGAAGGAAGCATTTGTAAATTGCATAGTTTGTAGCTGCGCACTCCGCGAAACAAGACACACATGCGAAGTGTAGTCAGGTTAAGCTCTGAGTTTTATTAGGGCTCAGGCCCGACTTTTATACTTGCACTGTGCCTGGTGTGGTCCCCCTTGGCTGACGTCACAACATGCATAACAAAAGTGGGTGTCCCGCATGCGGGTACTTTCCTGCATAACAATGCCCTTCTTCCCCGTGTGCTGTCCATGTCTGTTGGCTGTGCAGGAAGGCCATCGTCATTTTGGGGTTGCTGACCTTTAAGCTGCCCTTGCCATTCACCACTGGTACGCTTGTTGGGCCCAGTGCTGCTGCGCAGGCTGCTGGTCTTTGGTTGCACTTGCCCCCAGGAGCACAGGCTCGATTGCCACGGCGATGGGCCACCACAATTAATTATTTCATGACAGAATCTGTTAAATATTCGGATTTGGAAGCAAAAATCAAACTGGTTGTGAGAATTATAAGATAGGCAGGAAGCAACATAAGGGACTTGGTTGAGCTAGAAGGGGACATAATAAAGCTTTAGCAAGCAGGATTAAAGAGGATAGCTAGGGATCAAGAGGGAACATGTGCCTGGAGGTGAAGGGTCCTAAATTAATGCTCTGCTTCAGTGCTCAGCAGGAAGAGAGACCCAGGTGAATGTGAAGTCATTGTAGCATCGCCAAATGTGCTCGAGTATGTTGAGGTTAAAAAAGGGCAGTGTCGGAACTTTTGAAAAATATTTGAATTTATCCTTGGGGCCAGATGGGGTACACCCCAAGTTACTATGGGAAGTGAGGAATGAGATTGCAGGGCTGTTGACATTGATCTTCACATTGACGTTGACCACAGGAGAATTGTTCAAGAAAGATAATAGGGGAATCCTGAGAGTTGTAGACAGTGTCTTGCATCAGTGGTGGGAAAACTGTGAAAGAGGATTCTTAGGGACTGAATTTACAAGCAATTGGAGAAGCATAGATTTGTCTGGGATAGTCAACATTCATTTGAAAGGGGGAGGCCATGTCTCATGAGTCTAAATTGTGCTTTTCCTGGAAGTAAATGTCGGTTGGGAGATGTTGTTCTCATAGATTTTGATAAGGTACTTGACAAGGTTCCCAATGGGAGGCTCAGTCGAAGTCACGAGACATGAAATTCTTGAAAATATGCTGAATGGATTGGGAATTGACTTTCCACAGAAGACAAGGTGGTCGTAGAAGGAGCATATTCAGATTTTCAGAATTGTTGTCAGAGTACACGCATGACATCACATATAGCCCTGAGATTCTTTAGATGGGCAGGAAAAAAACTAATTTCTCAGACCTATTACTTTAACTCTAATGCTCACAAATCAAAATAATTCAGACTAAAATTCAAAATTAGAATGCTTGCTTTGCATACGCAGCCACATGTCTAAAACTCTCAGCAATTTAGTGCTTGGATCATGCAACAAATCATTTTAACAAGCAAACTTCACATCACAGTACCTTTTCTTGCACTCATTTGTGAACTGTGGTCTGACGTTACCAATAATTCAATACTATTTTGCCAGTCAAACACATTGACACAAAACACAATGAAGAGATCTGAACTGGGATGGGATCTCAAATAATTTCATCTTCAAATTACTTGTACTGATAAGTTACAAGAAATGGAGGTTAGAATTACCAAAGCAGAAATGGAATTTTTCTGGTCTACCCATTCATGTTCTTCACCTTAGACATGCATTAAAGCCCAATATGATTGGATCGAAGATATTGCAATATAAATAATAACTAAAGGGGGTACACAATAAATGTTAGGTGCATAATTGCACACTAATTCTTTACATTGCATAGAAGGTGCCCTCTGCTTGTAATCTCCTTAGGAAATTGACGGGGATCTGCCAAGACACTTGCCCTTATTTGGCATGAATCTCTTCCCCATCATTGATATGATGTGATCATAGTGTTAATATGCTTGATAATTCAGCTGTGAGAGTTGCAAACAGGGGGCCATTGCTGTAAAATAATAGGCTGGTCATTTGAAATTAAGGTACTTAGAAATTTCTTGTCTGAGGCAAGTGAATCCTTGAACAAAAGCGATGAAGGCAAGACCATTGATATAGTTAAGGTGGAGATGGACTAATAATATGAAAGATGGAATTAGAGGATTTGCAAGAGACCTGATGGTCTGCTCCTGTTTTATGTCTTTTCCTGCACATCGACAGCATCATTTGAACAGTCACGAAGGCTAAAATCACAGTGGAACATGTGATATTATCAATCTTGTTGAAACTAGCCTCTGAATCAGTCAAGGTTCTTTTATTGTCATGTACCGAAATGCACAAAATGTCTTTACTTTTGTGAAGTCCATAAAGGCACACATAAGCTCCACTAGCCCAGCACTGAATTACAGCTGAAATGGTTAAGGGTCATCATTCCAGCATAATCCTGGATGGACTGTGAGCAATTTCAGCAGATGAAAATGGGACTACTGTGCCTCATGGGTTGGGCAGGATTGGTGGAGAGAAAAGGAGAGTTGTGATGAAAGGTCTCAACCTGAAACTCCATTTTCCTCCACTGATGGTGTCTGACCCACTGATCTCCAGATTCCAGCTTCTGCAGTCTCTTTGGTTAAATTTAAATTTAGACATACAGCATGGTAACAGTTACTTCTGGCCCATGAATCTGTGCTGCTCAATTACACCTACAAACCCAGTATGTTTTGAAGGATGGGAAGAAACAGGAGCTCCCGGAGGAAACCCATGCAGACACAGGGGGAATGTACAAACTCCTTGCAGACAGTGTCAGATTCAAAACCAGGTCACTGATGCGTAACAACTTTGAGCCAACTGCTTTGCTCTCCATGTTGCCCCCTACGTTAGCCATGCCAGTGTATCTTTGCTATCTCGTTAGTTCTGACCACAAATAGTCAAATCAGTTTACCATCTTGTCCAGTAAAGTCTGTGTCCCTTGTATTTGAGTTGAAGGTTGGTGCAAGGAGTTTTCTTTATTTTTCTATCTGTTTTTTTTTAGTTCTATCAAACATGTATAGAAGAGGAGTAACATTACATTCAGGTATTTACAAGTGTTTAAGAAAAAGAACATATTAGTATTTAACAAATGTATATTAACCTGAAATTTCTTCTCTTGTAAAATCCAAGAGAGAAAAAAAAAAATTTTTATTATAAATCCCCTCTAACTAATCTTTTTTTTTTTTTTTTTTTTTTTTTTTAAATAAATAAATAAATAAGGGGAAGAGGGACTGGGCAGTCCATTCTGAGAGTAAAGTAGGAAAACCGGGTTTCTTGCTTGAAACCAAATTTACCATAAAGAACTAAGAGAGAATCCAATATAAAATTAGATTCTTAAACTTAATCAAATTTAGGAGTTGGACATTTGATACATCTTTTAATTTTCTCCAAACTTAAACATGACGTGACAGCAGTGAGCCGTTGAAGTAGAGTAGGTGGGTGAGGATCCATCCGTTTAAGTAATATGGTAATTACTTGCTGTGCGAAGCAGACATATGCCCAATCTCTGCTGGTATGATTCCAAAAATAGCTGTTGATAGATTTGGTTGTAATTCTAATCCTAGAACTTTTAGGGTTTCAAAGACACCTTTCCAGAGATTATCTAACTTTGAACAAGCCCAAAATATATGGGTTAAAGTGGCTACTTCAACTTTGCACCTATCACAAGTACGGTTTACATTGGGGAAAAATACAGGCCAACTTGTCTTTAGACATGTGTACCTGATGTACCACCTTGAACTGAATTAAGAAATGTTCGGCACAAATTGAAGTATTTACTAGTCAAAAAATGTGATCCCATTGACTGTCCGGAAGCAGTTATTGGAATTCCAATTCCCATGCACCTTTAATTTTATTCTTGGATGTCAGCCACGAGTTAAGTAACCAATTAACCCTTTTTGAAGTGGATGCACCTAAAAAAGGTTGTCTACCATATTAGATGGGCAAACAAAAGGATAATTTGGAAGTAAATCCCCAATTTGCAAATACCACCCAAAAAATTGTGCCTTGCTCAATCATATTTGTCTGCTAACTGATTGAAAGACGTTGAGTAGTATCCTGCAGATAGGTCGTGTACTCCTTTAGTTTTCCATATTGAAAACGCCTGATCGATCAACGATGCTTTTTTTAAAAAAGAAATTAAGATTATTTTACTAAATGAAACAATTATTAAACCCAAAAAATTTACAAAACTGGAACAAAATCCTTTTTGTATGCTTAAGAAATGGGAGTTTTAAAGAGATCAGGCATCAAAAGTACAGGCAAGGATTTGATTGAGCAGATCAGTAACAAATCCCAGAGTTGATGGAATTATAATCATGGAATAGGGCTGTTAGTCAATTTCAATGCACAGGCTATGACAACTTTGTACATTTCATTTGTGTTTGGAATTTGTTTTTAATAAACATTGCTGCACTCCCCATAGTTGCAGGTGATCCTTTTTGAGTTTGCACAAAATCAATATCATGCGTAAATCAGCATTGTGAATCAATTTGACTTTTTTTCCCCCATTTGAACCAAGAGCTACTCTGTGGTTGTAAAAGATCTGCTGATATTTTGGCTGAGATTGGATTATAGAACAAAACTGATCTGACTTGCTGGATAAATTCAGAGACTTTTGGGAAGCCTCTGTAAAGTTTTGTAAATTTCAGTTCATTTAATATTTCTTCTCTTCAATGGCTCCATAAACAGAATGCCACCTATGTCTTGCAAGGGAATAAATGCTAAAGGAAAGACTTCTGGTCTCTTATTGAATGTACTATATTGGAAAGTTCATAATTTTCCTTTATATTTTACGTGTCATGTGTGTTGGCTAATAATATTGTTGCATATCATTTAGAAAATTGATCTACAGAAGTGTTTGAGCAAAAGATGAAGAATAATCTTGACATTTTAATTCTTCCCATGATTTGCTGTTGGCTGATGCCTCAGATGAGGGAGGGAGGGAGGGAGGGGCAGAAATCAAGTTTCATGTCCTATTTAGGCAGGCTTGTTTGTTGATGTAACTGTTACAAGACTATGGCGGTGCTGCATGAACTCTGATTAGAACAAGATATTGGAGCAGAATTGGGCAACTTAGCTCATCAAGTCTGCTCTGCCATTCCATCATGACTGATTCATGTCAACCCCATTTTCCTGCCTTCTTGTTGCAACCCTTGATTCCCTTCCTAATCAAGAACTGATCCATCTCTGCCTTAAATATCTCCACAGCCATCCATGGCAATGAACCAGCGATTCATTGCATGAACCAGAGACGCTACACAATTATATTTGGGGTTTTATCTCTGTGTTGCACCTGGATTTACCTAGGTTAACAAAGCTCTCGTCAACATCAAAAGGATAACAGAAATAATATTTGTGTTCATCAAAAATTCCTGTTTTAAGAAAATAATTGGCACTTTTTTAATATTTGTGTGTGAAGAAATGATGGTAGCAATTTTAGAGTAAAATCCTGTTCTACTTCAAAATGCTCTTCAGCCATTTTGGGTCCTCTGTCCTTTTGATGTCAGCAAGACCTTTGTTAACCTATGTAAATCCTAGTGCAAACCAGAGATAAAACCCTGAATATAATTGTGTAGCACAAATGGTGGAGCATCACTGGTTCATGTTTCATCTTGTATTCTTATGTGTGAGTTCTTAGACAACACATGGATGAAGGAAAAGGTTCTTTAAAGTTGCTGTAAATAGCACATGAGACATGCCATGAGGCTGCAAGCCTCCATTACAGACCTTGCATACTGTCTCTTGCTCTGTCAGATTTCCATGTGACACATTTCCTTGCTATTACTAAGGCCAACTTAACAAACTTTGGGAATCTGGCAACAATAATTTAGGAATAACACTTTCAAAATTTCCTAACAAAAACAATTCCGGATTTAAAGGAAAATTCACTCTTGTTATCCATTGCAGAAATGTACTAATAAAAGGGTTAACCTTTGAACAAGACCATGTAGAATGAAGAAAAGTTCCAATTTCTGTTCCACATCTAAAATACTGATCTGATAAATCCAATCTTCATCTACTCCATTTCTGACACATAATATATAATTGTTCTATAATTATAATGAAATAATCTATATCCAACATTAGTAGTATTTGTCATAACTACTTTACACAAATTCTGCCAAACTTGTTCATCTATTATCGAGTCCAAATCTTGTTCCCATCTTTCTTTTGAATGAAACAAACCTATTGTGAGTATCTGTTCATATATGCAATTGAAGTAATTTTTTTAACCATTCTATCAACCATAATTTGTTCCAAATTTGAAAGATCTTTTTAAAATCATTCCCAGTCCCAATTTCTCTCTCTCATATAGGCCCTCAATTGAAATCATTTCCGGTCCCAATTTCTCTCTCTCAATTGAAAATAACAAATTAATGTGTTAAAAGGTATACCATATTTAATCATTAATTGATCAAAAGACATCAATCTATTATTATCATAACAATCCCCCAGATTAGAAATTCCTTTATAATACCATATATTTTAAAAAGGGTTATCTTTTGGGGAAAAAAAATAAAGAATTAATTATTGGTGTTTTTAATGAAAGAGTATATCCATCAATTTATAATTTAACTTTATTTCAGATATTCAACAAATGTTTTAATATCTGAGATCCTTATCTATTACATTAAATTTAAAATCCCATTTATAAATAAACTCATCTGATTTAACTTCTATCAGAGTTCAATATCCACCCATGATGGTTTAGTTTTATCAAACATTAAAAAGTAAAAATCTTAATTGTGCTGCTCTAATAATTTTTTAAATTGGGAAGTTGTAATCCTCCCTGTTCATGTTTACATGCTAATTTTTCTAATGACTTTCTTACTGTCTTTCCTTTCCAAAGAAATTTCCTAACTTATTTATTTAAATTCTGGAAAAAAAATTGTTTTTCTACAAATTCCAACTCTATTATCTGACCATTCTCCTATTTTAATTATCGAGGCTTCTCTTCACTGATCAGTTGCTGACTTTAGATTTTACCTTTTAAAAATATTTCTTTTGTCCCATATTCATATGTGTGAGTTCTTAGACAACACATGGCTGAAGGAAAAGGTTCCTTACTTTAAAGTTGTTGTAAACAGCACATGAGGCTGCAAGCCTCCATTACAGACCTTGCATACTGTCTCTTACTCTGTCAACCAAGTATAATCAAACAGGAGCTATAATCCTTAAGGCAGTGCAACCATGATCTCTATCATTAAAGTTCATGCAATACAATTATTTGATATTTAGGCTCTTGGCTTTTAATTAATTTTGAGACATTTTTTGGTCCTTTAGCACTTTGGAATAATTTTGTTCATTACCAATTTGAGTTCTTTTTGTTGATTAATTCATTTATATTGGATTATAAACCTTATCCTTGGACATTTTTGCTTGTTGGCTCATTAATGTTTTTAATGGACCTTTAATTTTCATTTAGAAAATACTTGCATTTTTTGAACCCTATCACATTGACAAATAATATTTGAAAATATTTGATTGATTTACTGTTTGAACTTTGTTAATCTGTAATGATGCTATAGTTTTGCAGCAATAATATCTCATAAATGATGATTAATTATCTTTTCATGTCTTTGATGGTGTTTGAGGATAATTGTTAACCAATGCACCATTATAAAACATTAATTTGGAATGTACTGCTTGAAAGTGCAGTGTAAGAAAATGAAATAGTAACTTTCAAAGGAGAGTTATAGAATAAGTTGAAGGATAAACCTGCAGTGCTATAGACAGAGCTGGACACCTAGTGCTGGGTCTTCACCTGAAACATCATCAAATTCTTCCCCTCCATGTCCCCTACCCCTCACCCCCCACAGATGTTGCTCGAACTGCTGAATTCCTGCAGCAGTTTTTAAAATATTTTCCTGAAATGACAGACATCACAATATCATCAAAAACTGTGCGTTTTGAATGAGCTAGGGCACAGTGTTAATAAGAATATTGCAGTCCTCAAGGATATAATATAGAATTTTAAACAAAATGCAAGACATTTACATGGAGTGAGTTTTAGCCTGGGAAAGTAGGCTGCATTCCTATAAGTGAAACCTAAAAATGCCCTCCAGTGAGATGCAAGGAAAATATTTGTTCTGCCTTTTCAATCCATTTTAAAATTGGTATGTATTGGAGAATTAACTAAGAGAAAACCGAACTGGGTTAATTGGTCTATTTTAAGATTGGCAAGGTGTAATTATTGGGATGCCAGGGGGGGGGAGGAGGTTGGAGAGATCATGACTAGACTGCATCTGTATTGATGAAGGGTCTAAGTTTATTGTAGCATTCCTTTAGAATGACATTAAAACTTATTGAGTGTAGAAGTTGGTAAATCCAGCTCCAATTTAATAGGTGTTGTTTATATTGTACCTGGAGAACTACAAACAGTTTTGTTTTTTTATTTAAGGAGGGATCCTGTGCTGTTGAAGGCAGTTTCTGGGCTGAAGTGATTGTTATGTATATGCTTGATGAAATTTGGATGAATGAGGTATTGAAATATATAATTCTGAGGTAAATATTGATGGAATATTTTAATGTATTCCATTCAAGACAAGGTAACATCATTTCAAATCAAGGGATTGCCTGTTTAAAATGGTGATGCAGAGGAATTCCTAAATATTTTGGAATTCTCCACCCAAGAGAATAAAGACCCTGCTGTTAGAGATACTCAACTATTGAAATGAAATTTTCCACAATATGGGGAACATAAGTTCAAGAGAATTGTGAAACCAGTGAAGTTCAAAGCAACTGTGATTGTATTGAATAATGGAGTACACATGAAGGGCCATAGGACCAACAGCTGCTCCTTGTATTTTTATGCTCCAAGGTAGTCTATTTTGTCTTCAGCATTTTTTCTTTACCTCTACTTGACTGCTTGGGGCAATGAATTTCATCCTTGCAATATGTAGATAAAATTTGGTTTGGTATTTTTGCTTTTTCTTTTTGGCATTTAGGGCATCTGTTCTATTGAGAAGGATCCTAACATTGTACCCAATTTGTTCCTGTATTCAACAACTTGTCCTCCGATAATTTTAGATGATTACATTTGTGTTGAGAAGATTTATTTGCTAAAGATCCTAAAGTTGTATTTTCTAGTTTACATTTGTAACTCTTTGTCATACTATTTCAGTTCAAGTTCTGATTTTTAAAAAATAAAATAAAATAAAATCTCTCTCGCTCGTTTTTCCCCCCCCCCCCCATCCCCCGTATTTGGCTTTCTCCAAACTTCCTAATGACGTACCTGGAATCCAGGGAATCTCAGCCTGGATAGATGTAGCTTCATAATTTTTTTGCCTTTATATTTGGTCAGGTCTACCTATCAATACCATGTTAGTCTTTGATTCCCACTTCGCCTAATGTGTGTATCAATACTTAAAGGTGTTTAAAGGGGGCAGTCATTGTTGTTCAGCTCGTAGAAGTAGAGCATCTGCCTCGCAGTGCTGTCTCCAAGGATTGTGCAGATTCTACAGGTGTACTGTGGGGGGCTTTCTAACTGGTTGCATCACTACCTGGTATGGAGGTGCCATTGGACTGGAAAAAAATCAACCAGTGCTATCATGGTGATCTTCTTCACTCCATCAAGGACGTCTATCTACAAGAGGCTGTGTGTTTAAAGATCCTCACTGCCAAAGCCATACCCTCTTCACACTGTTACCTTTGGGAAGGAATTACAGGAGCCTGAACATTCATGCCCAGTGGCACTTCTTCCCATCTGCTATTAGATTTCTGGATGGACAAGAACCACAGACACTACCTCACTTTCCCTTCCTTGCATTTATTTATTTGCGATGTTAATGACAAATTTTGATTCTACAGGAATATATATGTTCTTGTATTAAAAATCTCTTGGGCTTGAATTACCTTGAGGAAAGTGGGTGCAGGGGGTGGTGAACCTAACACAATTCGCTGTTTTTTTTTCCCTAAAATAGTTGCTGTATGAAAAATTCCAGTGGTTTTACTGAATTCCCCAGCTGGATTCCTAACTTGTTGCCTGACACATTCACAAAATTATCCCAGTAATTTAAATTTAGGGGAAAAATATAGTAAAATGTGGTCTGGTTAATTTTTTTTGTGGGGTTCGGGGGAACCATTTCTGCTTCAGCTCTATCCTAAATCTACTCCCCTGAATGCATAACAATATTATAATAGCAGTTATTTTTGGATTGTCTGGTTCATGGATTACCTCAGATCCATTAAAGTGGCCTGTAACATGATCCAAGGAAGTATTGAGCACTACATCAGTGTGCATTGTCCTTGGTGAGATTTGTTGCATTATATATTTATCCGGATAGAATTCCTATTCATTTGATTTCCTCTGGGTGTTATATTGGCAGTCAACTGAGATGAATAATTTCAAATTAAACTTGGAAGTCACCAGAATTCATCACTGCTCTCTTGAAAAAACAATGTTTTAAATGTGCAATTTGTCACTTTTTTTGCCTGGCACAGTTTTAGAAGGTAACGACCCTTGTGGAGCTGGACCCCATAGAGATTAAATGGTTGATGTGGCTGTCTCAAAGGTCCAGGGGTCAGAGTCTGATCCTATTTGTTTGGCCTTTGCACATTGAAGTTTTTTTGCCAGGTGCTCTCGTTTCCTCACCTTCAAAAGATGTATGCTCTACTGTAAACTACACTTTTACAAGTGACAGAAAAATTAATGTGGAGTTGGTGAGCATATGGGAGAGGAAATATTTACATGATTACAATGGAATGAGGAATGATGGAATGGAAAGGATGGATCATGCGGCGCAGCAATAGAAATTCACCAAGATTGTGTTATTTTCTTTTAAAACAATAACTTTATTAATAGCCACTAATAATATAACACCTTAGTTAAATCAAACCTAAGGTGTGTGTGTGTGTTACCCAAACCAAATACAGCTTGAGCACTATTCTGAAAAGTTGTTCCAAAGTTCAGTCTTAGAAATCCTGTGTCAAAACTTACTCTTAAATAGATGCCCAGAAGTAATCATTAAAGAAGTGGGAGAAACTGAGTGACCAGATTGCTGAAAATGCATGAATCCTTGCTGAGAAATATCTTTTTGGACAAATGGTTGTCACAACTCCATTTTCCTTGCATAGGGGAAATGAAACTTGTGGCTTCTATGATGCTTCCACAACCCAGGTAGGGGTCAATCAAAATGTCACCATTTCTTTGGTCACAATCCAATCCAGCAATTCTCCTGCTACTAAAACCCAGGTATGGGTCAATCAAAGTGATCTTTTCTTTGATCACGGTTTGTTTCAATAAGTCCTCTGACGGGGGGGAATCAGCCAAATTGTCCACTTCACACAGTCACTCCATCTCAGTGCTCCATGAGATGGCTGGTAGTCAATAATGAATGCTGCTGCCTTTAAAGTTCCACTCACGTGACTCACCACCTGTGTCCTTAGGTAAAGCATCAAATGTTGTTTCTCTTCCACCAGAATATTAACTTTGGATATCATCTGTGCTAGTGGGATATGGTTGCAGCCGGTACTAGCCCTTAAAGTGATACTCACACTAAATGAAACTGGAGCTTGTAATATGGGGTTATCCTATGAAGAGCTGGTATGAACCCAATGGGATTCTTCTTTGTTAATAGTTGATACTGTTGTAATCTTTGATCAGAATACAAAGTAATACCTAGCAGCAAATTCAAAGATCTTCATTGTAAAATTTCACCTACTAACTGAATGTTAGTCATTAGGAAGATGGAACAAAATTAATTTTTTTGTTGATGAATTTCAGTTTTCTTTTTGAGAACCTGGATTTATACACTTTACATTTTTTCATTGGAAATTAAAATGTTCATATTATCATGAACAATTAAATCTCGTATAGAAAAAAAAACGATGATTAGAACATTACAACACAGATACCGGCCCCTTTGGCCCTTCTAGTCTGTGCCGAACCATTTTATTTTGCCTAGTCCCACTGACCTGCATTCAGTCCAAACCTCTGCCATCCATTTACCTGACCAAGTTCTTCTTAAATGTTAAAATTGAGCCCACATTATCCCTTCAGCTGTTAGCTTGTTCCACTCTCCCAACTCTCTGAGAAATTCCCCCTCATGCTTCCCCTAAACTTCTCCCCTTTCACTTTTAATCCATGTCCTCTGGTTTGTATCTCTCCTACCCTCAGTGGGGGGGAAAAAAAAGCCTATGTATATTTACTCTATCCCCCTCATAATTTTAAATACCTCTATCATATCTTCTGCACTCCAAGAAATAAAATCTTGATCTTTCCCTGTAACTCATTTCCTGAAGTCTGGGCAATATCCTAGTAAATCTTGAAAAGCGATAAGATTGATTAAACATGACCTACCATGCACAAAGTCATTTTGATTATCCCTTATCAGTTTCTGGCTATGCAAATAATTGTATATCCAATCTCCTAGAACACCTTCCAATAATTTACCTACTACTGATATCAGGTTCACTGACCTTCTAATTTCCAGGGTTACTTTTGGAGCTTTTTTTAAAACTATAGAAAACATCAGCTACTGTACAATCTTCTGTTTTCACACCCATGGCTAAGGATATTTTAAATATTTCTGCTAGAGCCCCTGCAATTTCTGAATTAGTCTCCTTCAAGGTCCACTGAGGGTAGGTGAGATACAAACCAGAGGACATGGTTTAAAAATAAAAAGGGAAAAGTTTAGGGGGAAGTTCTACAGAGAGTGGTGGAGAGTGAAATGAGCTACCAGCTGAAGTGATGAATGTGAGATCTATTTTAACATTTAAGAAGAATTTGCACAGGTACATTGACGAGAGCGGTATGGAGAGCCATGGTCTGGGTGCAGGTCAGTGGAGCTAGGTTTTAAAAAAAGGTTCAGTGCAACTAGAAGGCCCTGGGGATTTATCCACCCTGATTTTTGGTTTAAGATAACAAGCAGTTCCTCTTTTTTAATTTGTATAGGTTCCATGATCTCACTGCTTGTTTTCTTTACTTCCCATGACTCTCTTCATGTTTCCTGAATGAATACTGATTTTTTTTGGGGGAGGTTGGGGAAGAGAAAAACATTTAAAATCTCCCCCATTTCTTTTGGCTCCATGCAAAGCCAACCGCTCTGATCTTCAAGGAGACAAATTTTGTACCTGTAGAAACCCTTAGGATTTTCCTTCACGTTGTCTGCCAAAGCAACCTTGTGTCTTTTAGGCTTCCTGATTTCTTTCTTGAGATTTTTCTTGCATTTTGTTATTCTCCTCAAGTACCTTATTTTCTCTATGTTGCCTTTACCTGTTATACACCTCTCTCTTCCAAATCTTATCCCCAATATCCCTCAAAAGCCAAGATTCCCTATGCCTCCTAACGTTGCCTTTAATCCTGACAGGAATAGTCTGTATCTCACACATCCTTGCCCGAAACAATTTATCCCAATCCATGCATTCTAAATTATTTCTCAGTTCCTCAAAATTGGGCTTTATCCAATTTAGGATCTCAATCCAAGCCCCACCTTGTATCGATAGCCCTTTTTCCATGAACTTGGACAGGGTCCAGTGGAAAAGGAATATTGTCTGAATTCTGGTGTCAAATGATGTCATTTCGTGCTGGAGATGAACCACCTCAACCCCTACTTCTATCCTTGGCTTTTGCTGACGCTGGCATGCTGATAAAACCAGTGGAAAAGGGACAGCAGAAAGTCAACAGCTTCCATTTGAAGGTAGAACATTCCAATCTATGGGGATGAGTGTGTTTAGTGGAAAAGCAATTGGTGTCCCAGTTAAGGATGGCCCATTGGAAACCACACAAAGGACTTCCTATCCAGGGGCACTGCACAGCCAATTAACTGGGATGCCAGTGGAAAAGGGATTGCTCTCTCTAATTTATTTTAATGCCACTAGGCATGTGCATATGCCTGTCACTGTAATGTTAAATTAGCCAATGGCTTGGTTAAGAAGCTTTTAGGACCTCTCATTTGTATAAGATTTAAAAAAAAAAAAAAAAAAATATTTATTCTGACATTCCAATTGAAAGGATAGTATGAGGTTGTGTATTTTTTCCTTATCAGATTATAATATGAAACTGGTTGGCCACATGTGAGTCTCTCATCTATTCCTGCTTCTGTTGGGACAAGGTAACATAAATGAGGTTGACTATGGACAAATTAATTAAATAAATTTGGGCAGTAAATTTACTGTATAACCCTAATGACAAATAAATTCCAGTTTATTGATCTGATCTTGTTCCCAACCTCCTTCCTTCCCTACCACCAAATAACAGCTGGATTCTTCTTAATGTGCTCTAGAGACCACTGGTATTTTAATAAATGGCAGGACATTTTAGCATGGGAAGAATCCCAATATTGCTCTCTCATGTTGCATTGAGAATAGTAATTGTTTTGTGACATATACTTTTCTTTTCCAGGATTGTTGAAGATGATTTGGTTGGAAGTGGGATTTGGGGAGCTGATTCCACAATGAAGACATACACACATGGAGTACCAGTCACATTTTTCATTAATTTATTCTCCCTATTGGCACATACTGCAAGTGAAAAACCTGGTGGCAACATCCACTTCATGAATGGGAATTATGATGGTCACCCCATGCTGTACTTCAGTCAAGGAGATGTGGAGGATCTGCGGCTCAAGGCAAAAAGTACTCATCGGCACATTGCGAACAATATTTGGGATGCAGTGCATATCATGCTATCAAATCCAAAGGAATATCTGCCTCCCTGGGACCCTAAGCTTTTTAGTGCTCGATGGAATGAAATCTATGGCAACAACCTGGGAGTACTATCTATGTTCTGTGTATTGTTCCCAGAAAGAACAGATGCTGTGGAGTTGGCCATGGACTACATGGCAAGGATGGCATCTCAGCCTAGTTGGTAGATTTTTGTTTTGATTTTTATTTTTGAAGTGTGTCTTGTTGCATTTTATGGATTTGCTTAACTTTGCTGCATGTACAAATTGGTCTAAAATGTAGCTTTGATACCACTTGATTTGCATACCATATACTCCAATTTTATTTTGTGTATGAAAATAAATCTGCAATGGGTAGTAGTTTTGAATTAACGTCGGCTCATTTCTTATTCCCATATTTACATTTTAAATAATTTATACATTGTGTCAAGATGCTGAGATATCTTTTGGCTTGTGTTATGTTTGATAAATGCTTACAATTTAAAGCTTGATCTCAATATCACTGCATGCAACCACAGAAAAGTTGTTTGGAACATTTTTTTCATTTATTGAAGTATATAAAAATGGATGTGATTTTTTAATTTTTTTTTTTAAATGGACAGTTTCCCCTGATGAATAGGTAATGAATTAGAGGAAAACTGAGTACCATGATAAGGAGATATTGTGGCAGATGTAAATTATGGACATATGCCATCATGTTGAAATAACAAGACCACACCTCGTGTTTCAGCCAGAGAAGAGCAAAAGCCTTTATTGACGTGCTGTCAGGCTTGATATAGACAAACAACAGGTGACCTGGCGTCATGACATCTGGAGTATGTACTACCTCATGACATTCACATTGAGTAGGCCAGGGCTTCTCCATAGACCTATGGGTGCTGCTGATTCACTATGCCTCGTGGCTGTAGTGGCTAGTTGCCAGTAGATAGGAGCCTGTTGTGTCTAGCTATTATGAGTTTGGAGCTGTTCGTGATGGTTCTGTCCACTTCCGCCCCCCCCCCCCCCTCCCCCAGCATACCGCTACAGCATTAAGTTACTGGTAATGTGGGAGGTAGTGTGATGAAATCTCCCAGAAACATGTACAACATGAGTTGGATGCTATGTCAGGACCAAGTTAGCTCACCTGTTCTTCAAAAAATGTTTGTTACTCATCTGGCTAGAGAACAGGGCTATATCTTGGTATTGCATCTGAAAAAAATAGGTAACTCTAACCATGTAGAATGTGCTCAGATCCGCCGGACCCAGTGAATTTATTTTTAATTTTATTATGGCTTGCACTGGTAATGTCAATATCAATGTGACAGGGTAAATTATTCTTCTAGTGTATCAGGATTCAGTTAAGTGGAGATACTTTTGATGTACAATAGTTGCTGACTGTTTTAAATGAATCCTGATTCTTGCCATTTCATTAATGTATAAAATATTTGGTGAAAACAAAATCAGAATGCACATCCTACCTCCAACATTTGAAGGCTTATGTTTTCATGAAAACAGAATCCTGACGTAATACAGATTTTATTTATTACAATAAATATCAAATCATTAGTGGTTAGAAGGAATACTACAGGAGACTAGGTTAGAAATATATACTCTGGTTTGTGAAGTTGCAAGAGTGCTGGGTGATGGAGAAAATTATTGAAGTAAATTTTGAGGGAATTGACCTGTTTAGAAGATCTTGGAGTCATTAAATTGTAGTCGATAAGATGTTGGAGAATTTTTTCATTTTATTATGAGCCCAATGGATTTGCATATCAAACTATTTTGGGTGCTTCTGCAACCTTGGTGTGAAATGGTCAGTCTGGCTCATTAGGGCAATTGTTATACATAGCTAATTAAGGTCAAATTATTGTTAAATTAATGCAGTAAATGAAATGCAGTTGTAGGATTTAAGGATGTGATTCATTTTGTTAATGTCTCTGGTAAATGAAAATATCAAACTTTTGTTTGATCAGAATTTGTCAATAAAAGAACACATTTTGACTCACTGAGTCAGACAGGACTTGACATTTACAAAAACACTTATTTTCAGTTCATTAGCAGGATAGGGAGCATTGTTAAGATAAGCACCTTATTTCCCTTTTAAATGATTTTTAAAAAAGTGTAAATGCTGGAAATTCTAAATCAAAAACTGAAAATAATGGAAATTGCAGACCAAGTTAAATCTGAGCTAAGAGGTGTTTTGGGTCAAAGCCTCTTCATTGCAACTGGATTGTCAGGTGGCTTTTATGTTTATTGTCCATAACAAAGTTTGGAAATTTTCAAAAGGTCATATTATTTATGGAGAGAGACTGTTTTTGGTCATTGAAAATATATTGAAGAGACTAGAGTTTTCAGCCATGCACTGTTACATTTAAGACTGAATCGGATCAGATGTTGCTGGTTTTTAAAAATTGTATTGCATGTTATTTCCTTGGACAGTCAGGTGGCCATACACTGTGTCTTAAATTTTGTGAAGTGGGAGGGGTGGAGAGAGGAGGAACAGAAGGTCTTGTTCCATCTAGTGGTTTTATTTTCCATCATCATGAAGAGAACCATCTGTTACATAAATTGTACCAAATAGAAACTGTTTGGTTGAATACTCCCCCTACCTCCATTTCATAAAATATTGCTCACCCCAGTACACCAATTGCCAAATTTTGTCTGAATAGTGAACACCAGTAGGAACATAGAACAGCACAGGAAAGGGCCTTTGGTTGATGATGTCTGTGCCAATATAATCCCAAGATCGATAGAGAGATAAATAGGGAAGTAGATGAGGGTGTAACATAAATTGCACATCTTTCTTAAACTCCCTCCAACCTTTAAATGCATGTCCTCGAGTGTTTCATCTTGTATTCGTATGTGTGAGTTCTTACACAACACATAGATGAAGGAAAAGGTTAATTTAAAGTTGTTGTAAACAACACCATGAGGCATGCCATGAGGCTGCAAGCCTCCATTACAGATCTCACATACTGTGTGTCAGCCCCCTGCTGGCAGCCAAGTCTAATTAAACAGGAACTATAATCAAGGCCTTCCTAGTGGCCATGAAAACATGATCACTATCATTACATCTCCCTTTAATAATTAACAGTAAGCTACTTTTGTTTTAACATGTTTTCTTTGTATAATTCTGCAATTTTAACATCAGGAACTTACATTTTCATTATTATCAACATTGTTAACATTTTAAAATTTGTGTTCACATTTGCATACAGTAAAACTTGAAGAGTGAATAAGATAGCATAACTTCATTCGATAACACAGATCTTTAAATTTGCTCAATGAGTCTCCTTGAAGGATTTACGTGTCTTGACAATCTCCTGATTGATTGACCTTGAATCTGAGTTGTTGCCTCAGATTATGCCTTCTCAGATGTGCATTCAGGTTGTTTGACAGCATCCGTTCCATCTACTGTGGCTGGTCCCATTTGAAGGTCTCTATGATTTCTTCGCAGAACAGCCCCTTCATCTGTTTGAATGGTGTATGATCTTGGTTGGACTTCACTAAGGACAGTTCCCTTCTGAGTACATAAGTTTTGTCTTTTAGCCTTGCTTCGTCACCAGTGTGGAGTTCTGGTGGGTTTTTTGTTCATCTGTCAAAGTAATACTTTTTTTCTTTCTGTTGTTCTTTGAATTTCCTCACTTTTTCCCCCTCTTTTGCATTTAGGAGGTTCTCCTGAATAGATACGTTTGATCTTAGGCTATGTCCCATAAGGAGTTGTGCTGGTGACATACCGCATTCCAGCGGCATGGTGCGATATACTAGCATGCTCTGATAGAAGCCTTGTACATCAGTCTTTTCACTGTCTGTACTGATTTTTCCAATGAACTAATGGACTGTGGAAAATGAGGACTTGACGTGTGTACAAAGTCCCACTCTTTGGCAAACTGTCGGAACTTTTAAGTGCAACACTTGGGTCCATTGTATTTGAAGACCTCGCTTGCCACGCCATGTCCGGAGAATATGGCTTTTATACCTGCTATGACAGCATCTGCAGTGGTGGTGTTCAGTCTACACACCTGGACATGGGGAGAAATAGTCTGTGACTACAAGAAAGTCCTTCCCTTAACATTCAAATAGGTCAGCACCTACCTTCTGATAATGTCTGTGTGGTGCTGGGTGTGGCTTTAGTGGTTCTGCAGGATTACTTGCTTGATATTTCTGGCATATTGTACAGTTTGACACTTCATTTGTTATATCATTGTTGATTCTTGGCCAGTACATCACCTCTCATGCTCTTTGCTTACACTTTTCGATTCCGAGATGTCCTCCATGGATCCTTTTTAGCATCTCTTTTCTCAGACTCTTTGGGATAAGGATTTTGCTTCCTTTGTAGATTATGTCTTTAACCACTGATAGTTCCATCCTGCAGTTACAGTACTCTGAAATGTCAGGTGAGCATTCCTGATTCATGTTGGGCCATCCATCCAAGATGTGTTTTTTTTCCTCAGTTTCTCAGTGTTTCATCTTTGTTTGTCTCTGACACATCTTTCTTAAACTCCCTCCAACCTTTAAATGCATGTCCTCGAGTGTTTCATCTTGTATTCGTATGTGTGAGTTCTTACACAACACATAGATGAAGGAAAAGGTTAATTTAAAGTTGTTGTAAACAACACCATGAGGCATGCCATGAGGCTGCAAGCCTCCATTACAGATCTCACATACTGTGTGTCAGCCCCCTGCTGGCAGCCAAGTCTAATTAAACATCTGATATGGGCAGTGCACTTGTGATCACGTCGACGAAGGCATTCACGTCTTCATCCATTCTGGTGTTTGCGGGCTCTCATGTCAACAGCTCTAGACAATCCGTCTGCTGTGTACATTAGCTTACCCGGAGTGTACGCCACACTTAATGTATAGAGTTGCTGCCTATTCCTCATTCTGTGTTATCAGTGATCATTCATTTAATGGCTTTTGTAACCATGCAGTCAAGGGCTTATGGTCAGTCTCTACACTGATTGCTTGTCCTGACACAAACTGATGAAATCTTTCACAGGCGTATGTGATGCTGAGCAGCTCCTTTTCAATTTGAGTGTATCACGTCTCTGTGCCTGTCATTGAGCATGATGCATATGCACTGGGTTGCCAGTCATCATATTTTTGCAGAAGAACTGCACCAAGCCCACTTTGTGATGCATCTGATTATATCTTGATGGGTCTCGCTGGGTCGTAAAACCTCAGAACTAGTTCCTCTGTGAGCAATTTTTTCACTTCGCTCCATGACTTTTCGTGCTCATGATTCCACTCCCACTCAATGTTCTTTTCTGTTAGTCTTCTCAATGGAACCATCTTTTCTGAGAGGTTGGATACAAATTTACCCATAGAGTTGACCATTCCATTAAACCTCTGTACATCCTTTATGCATTGTAGCCTTGTCGTGTTCCCAATGGCGGACACCTTTCTGGGATCTGGTCTTTTGCCCTCACTGCCAATAACATCTCCTACAAATGTTAGTTCTGTCACCCCAAGATGGCATTTCTCTCTATTTAGCTTCAGGTTTGATTTCCTTGTTGCTTCCAGCACTTTCCTTGCCTCTCATCATGCTACATGCTCATGCTTCCCCATGTTACAATGTCATCCATTGAGGTATCAACTCCATCCAGGAGCTCATAAACCAGATGGATAGTTTTGTGATACACTTCAGGAGCTGAGGCAATTCCAAATGGTAACCTTAGGAATCTGTATCTGCCAAATGGAGTATTGAAAGTCCACAGTCTTGAACTTGCTTCATCCAATTTTAACTGCCAAAATCCTGATGATTCATCTAACTTGCAGAAAAACTTTGCTTTTGCAAACTGTGACATGATTTCTTAATGCATCGGAAGCTTAGTTTTCTCTCTTTATTGCTTTGTTTAGATCTCTTGGATCCCAGCAAATTCTAAGCTTTCCATTCTCTTTGTCCACATCAACGTGCAAACTTACTCACTCCTTGGCTCATCTATCTTCTGAATCAAGTTCAGGCTTTCCATCCTGACCAATTCTGCCTTTAGTTGCTTTTGAAGCACAAATACAGCTTTTCTGCATGGATGTATTATCGGTGGCACACATTTATCTACTCTGATCGTGTGTTCTCCTGGAAGGTAGGCTGGACCCTGAAATAGGTCATGGTACTCTTTCATGAGTTCATCATAGACTGTCTCTCCTTCGCTTTCCACAACGTGGACTCTTTTTACCAGGTTCAGTTTCTCACAGACTATTAAATCTAGTATGGCCTGTACATCCTTAGGTACCACAATAAATGCTAGCATGTGCTCTTTGTCCTTGTGTTTCACTTTGACCATGCATTCTCCTTGCACTGGTATATTGATACCTGAATAACCTGTCACCTTCACTTTTGTTCCATACATCTTTTGTCTGGGTCTAAACTTATTAAAATCAGTCTCTGGTATTACATTAATTTGTGCTCCAATTTAACTGAAATGTATATGTCATTCACTTTTAATCTCAACATCCAGTCTCTTTTTATCTTGTTTTCAGTCATAGCATCTACATAAAATTCCTCTATTTCCCTTTCATCTACTGCATGAAAATTGCCTTGTACTTGATTCCTACAGCAATGGGTGTAATGGTTGCTTTGGTTGCACATATAACCTGTTTTACCATATGTTGGACACTTTTTGTGGTAGGTGTTTACTGCATCGACGATATGGCTTTCGATTGTTCCTTTCATTTTTGTTCTCTGGCCATGCCTCTTTTCACTTTGGCGTGCTTTCAGTTAGACAATTTTTGTCCGTTCTTGTTTGCTGCATCCATTTTGCAGCTAGTTTCACTGAACAGCTTGTTTGCCTATGCATTTACAGTTTCTGTAGTCCTACAGAGTGCTATGGCTATTTCCAGGTCTAGACTTTGCTCTCTTAGCATTCTTTTTCTTAGACTATTATCTGGAATACCATATACAAGACTGACTTTTATCAGTGAGTCAGTCAGACTACCAAATTCACATGTTTTGCTTCTGTTTCTCAATTCAATCACATACTGATCAATACTTTCTTCTGTATACATGTGAAAAATCTGTGCCTCTCAAAGGTCACGTTACGTTTAGGTATGTAGTATGCTGCAAACTGTTCCATTATTTTTTCCAGTTTCATTTTGTCTCCTTCAGCAGCAAATGTGAAGTTATTATCCACCTCCAGGGCTTCATCACCCATGATGTGTAAGAAAACTGAAGCTTTCACTTTATCACTTTACTCATCAGCTCTGACTGCCACAAAATACAATCCAAAATGCTGTTTAAATCTGTTCCAATTTTCAACCACATTACCTCTCAGCTGAAATTTCCCTGGTGGGTGTCATCCTTCCATTTTTAACTGTTAGCTTCTCTTCACTAATCATTTGCTGACTTTAGATTTTGCCTTTTAAAGTATTACCTTTTAATTTCCTTCATCCCACTTCTGATACCCATGTTTCATCTTGTATTCATATGTGAGAGTTCTTAAACAACACATGGATGATGGAAAAGTTTCTTTACTTTAAAGTTGTTGTAAACAGTACCATGAAGCTGCAAGCCTCCATTACAGATCTCACATATTCTGTGTCAGCCCCCTGCTGGCAGTCAAGTCTAAACTAATCAAACTGTAACTATAATCAAGGCCTTGCTAGTGGCCATGCAAACATGACCACTATCATTACAGTCCAGTATGTACCCTAGAAGAAAGATTCTTACTGTCTACTTTGTGGCCATGAGCTGTATGTTAATTTTCATGAGGATAGGAAAATTAAATTAAGGCCTTGTTCCATCTAGTATGTCAGAAGTGATGGCCTGGAATGTAAAATCATTAAATGCAATAATGAACATAAACTAAATCAAATGCAAAATATGCCCATGCAACACCTGCCTTCCTTTAATTTATGTAGTAAAGGTGGAGAAATAATAAAAAATATATTTTTTAGGCTCCTTAATAACTAATGAAAAGTGGAAATGGATATCTAACTTGTTTAGATGTTTGGTTAAATTGCAAGTTTTTCAATAGAAATGGAACAACAATGAGCATTCATGCATGAGATAGCCATTAGATCTAAAAATCTAAAAACAGAAACCTGGGTTGATGTTAAGTGGATGAACATGACTGTCCCACAATTGATATCTTTATATATGAACAAAGGCATTTTGATAAACAATAACCAACAGTGCACATCAAAAGTATCAGTACTTGCAAAGGGAGGAGGGCGATAAGAAATGCAAAGTAAATCAATGTCCAATAAATTATTTGATTGATTAAACAAAATTCAAAGTTTCCAGAAAAATAAGCTGTCCGTCCAATTCTTATTGTTGTTGCATTGGGAACCTGGAATAAAAATTACACTAAAGTGTGTAATTTCGTGAAGTGCATGAGTTGCATTTAACTTCTTTTGGTGACATGCCTATGTTTAAACCCCAGCACAAATAAAGATATAAAGTAATAGTTGTCCTGTTTCATGTACTAAATGTAGTGACTTGTATATGTTGCCTGTTGCATCCAATATTTCAGTTGAATTTTGAAGTCAAGGACAAATGTAAATGTCGATAGCATTTCCACTTATCTTTTAATGCTCATTTGACCTTTCTCAGGATGTAACAAAAGAAATGACTAAAACTGAAAGGATAAAATTTAAGATGTGCCTAATGACTTCTAGGTATTGTGTTGCCTCAATGTAACTGGATCAAATGCAAGCTAAAGCAGATACTCCTATTTCTTTTTGGAATTCATAAATGTGAATTCCAGCAATGGAAACTAATACTTCTTTCCTGATGTAAAGGAAGATGAGAATTTTTTCTGGTACAAGGCTTTTATTGATGGTAAAATCAATTCAAACCAGTTCTGTAAGATCACACTGCAATACAATAGATACGGTTATCATAAGGTAACAGTGCCTTTGATTGTACAGTCACTGACACAAGTACGCACTGTTGATCATTGAGCATTGAGAGGGTGCAGAATTTTTGTGAGGTGAGAAGATGGTGGAAGAGCTCAGATATCATGGTCAATATGTGAACTGATGTACTAGGAAGGAAAATACTTAATTCTTTGCTGTCAGTTCCAGGAACGTGTTTAAAAGTTAAACTTCATAAGTAGTGAATCATCAGAATGTTCTTGCACTATTCAGTAAATGGATAAAGTTGGAATGTTGGTGGAGAAATAATTAGCGAAGCACGGTTAACGTAACAGTTAGTGCAATGCTATTTAAGCGCCAGCAATCGGGGTTGGATTTTGAATCCTGCACGGTCTGAAAGTTCATATGTTCTCCCTCTGTTTCTGTGGGTTTTCTCTGGAGGCTCTGGTTTCCTCCCACCATTCAGAAACTTACCAGGTTGGTCAATTGGGTGTAATTGGGCATCATAGGTTGAAAGTGTCTAGTAATATGCTGTATGTCTAAATCTAAAATAAAATTGAATCTATGTCAGAAAAGAGTTCTGGGAAGCAGTTGGAATGGCACTTATTCATATTGGACAAATTAATACGCTGCAGGTTTAACAGGCAGTATCTGGTGTAGGGTTTAAACTAATGCAAGATGAAGTCCATACAAATGATCAGTGCTTCTAGACTGGATTATAAGTAACTGAGGCATCTGTTTGCCATCTTCACTGAATGGTACAAAGCCAACAGTGCTCATGTGGTCTGGGATGCTACCAAATAGCATGGAAATTGTTCATGTGTTTTTTGGAAACTAGTTAAAACTTTAGTCATGGACCTTGAACTCTGTGTGTGCAGCCTGGTGTCAAACATCACTGTGTAGAGATTGTGTTTATATTGTACAAATATGAGTACTCATTGGAATAGTGAGCAGGAATGGTCATAACAGCAGTGTATTTGCCTGGTTTGATGAAACAAATTAGAGGAGATTTTGCTGCATTTGTGCTACATTTTGGCTGGGAATATTAAAAACTTAAAATGAATTTGCAAATGTTTGATGCTGAGAAACCATAGATTCATGTTTCATTATTCAGCATCAAACTTCCTCCGTTTAATGAGTACAAATCTGTTACTGCATCAAATCTGAGTATTAATTTAAAAAAATCCTTGAGGAAAAACCATCATTGAACAAAATGTTTAAGAATGATAGGAGAAAAAAATAATCATTCAAGTGAACAGCCAGTAGATCACGACAGTAAACTAACTGATTATTGGATTCCATTAGTAGGTCTCAGAGTACAAATCAAAAGTATTTGAACTGTTTCCAGGAGAAGATTGACCTACCTCCCCCAAGCATGCCATGTTAATCAGACAATAATAAAGATATCCTGGACATGAAGATGTTGGGGCAACCCATTCTCGAAACTAGTGCTTGCAGAAGGCTGGAAGAACTACTCTCCTGGGAATGGAAGCTTTAACATTTTAAAGGTTGCTGGAAAAACTGAGAATTCGCAAATGCAGAATTGTATTTCAGGGACAAAAGATTTTGGATGCAAGTCCATAGCTTCCATAAAGTGGTGGGGTGATTCATAGGGCATTAAAGAAGGTCCATGCTATACTTTGGAAAAGGTGACTTTCCCTCGATTTCCATTCATTCAGCCCTTACCTCCATCTCCTCTACTTTCGGCATTGAGAAAGAGAGCCAAGCTGAATTGGATATTGTAGATGATAGTTAATCAAATGGAATCAGGGGATCAGCAAGGGAGAGAAAGAGGAGATCAGCAGCTAACAAAAAAAGTGCGCAGAAATCTTAAGTAAACACAAGAAAAATAAAAGGTGGTGTATTCAAAGATGGGTTAGATCTTCAGTAGGACAAAATTTCAATATTGCTTTAGAGAAAAAAAGTATGAACGTGAAGCTAATTATCATGCATGATGGTATTTTCTCCAGAGCAATTTGCACAGCAGAGCAATAAAGAACAACAATTTCAGGCCGTGTAGATAAAGGTGTACAGTAAAATTTCCATTATCCAGGATTCACGCAACCAGCGAAAAGTAAAATCGTGAAAACAAATAGGTTAAAAAAAAAATGAAAGTTTAAAATTGGTGTCCCCTTACTAATCACTTGGATTACTTAAAGTGGTATGTGAGTGGAAAGAAAAAAGGTTGGTCTAAATATAAAATATAAAAGTAGATGTAGGAACAGAGAAACAAGGTGGTGTAGATATAAAAATCTCTGAAGGTGACCAGGAAAGTAAAGAAGAATTTCTATTAATAATGGAATTGAGTACAAGACTAAGGATATTCTATTAAGTTTGGAGAAATTTACAGGGTTGATTTGCCAAAGTAGTCCTTGAGCATTCTGATTGGTTGCATTACTCTCTGTGTGGAGGTGTCAATCCCCCAAGTCAGAAACCGCTACGAAGGGTTTGAAACTCAGCCAGTGCCATCATGAGCATTTGTCCTCACTCTCTTAAGAGGCTGTGCATCAAGAAAACCATCTCTATCTTTAAGGACACTCACCACCCAGGCTATGCCCTTTTCTCGCTGCTACAATCAGGAAGGAGGTTCAGGAGTCTGAAGACACACAGTCAACATTACAAAAACAGCTTCTTTCCCCTCTGCCATCAGATTTCTGAATGGACGATGAACCTAGGGAGACTACCTCACTTTATCTCTTTTTTGCACTAGTTTTATTTTAAATCTTGTATTTAGAAATTTGTAATTTATAGTCATTTTGCACCTTGTTCTGCACAATACTGCTGCCACCAAACAACAAAGCATGACGTGTTCATGACAATAAACCTGATTCTGAGTTGAGGGACTGCAATTGTATAGAGAAGCCAGGGATGCTCTTTATAAAGCAGATTTGATAGATCTGTTCTGAATCATTGAAAGTGTAAAATTGGTCAAAGTCTTCCCATTGAGTCGAGAAGAGAACTTTTGTCACATCTTGTAATATGCATCTGCTGTTTGTAAGGATAGTAAAAGCAAATGAATTCAACTATATCTTGGAACAGAAAATTACATATACAAAGGGAAAAAAGTTTCAAAGCATTGGACAAGTCCTTCCCTGCCCCTTAAGAGTTAGACAACTGACACTAGTAATTTGTTTGATAACTCATGTTATCAAAAATTAAATGAATTTTTATGCAAATTAGCAAACCATTGATTCAAAACCAGCTAATGAAGGGGCAGCACAGTTGGTGTAGAGATTAGCACAATGTTGTTGCAGCTCCAGTGATCAGGGTTTGAATCTAATGCTGTCTGTAAGTGTGTACATTCTCCTCATGTGTATCTGGGTTTCCTCCGGGTGCTCCAATTTCCTCTCCCCCTTCAAAACCTACTGTGTTGTAGGTCGTTTGGATGTAATTGAGCAGCATAGGGGCTCAAGGGCTGAAAGGACCTGTTACAAGTTAAATTTTAAATTTAACTTGTGTTAGCTCAAATTCATTTAAGATCCAATAATTCATCCTTATCTTGCTCTTTCTTGGAGATGGACTTTCACCTCCAACCTTCTACATTTAAACTGCTATTCATTTCTGACAGAGCCCTGGCCACAGTTTTTTTTTAAATACATATATTCCTTAATTCTTAGTTCACTCCTTCCTGGGTTTGAGCAAAAGATCTTAACCATGTATTTGTCCAAATCCCTGTGAATAAGAACTTCTTTATCCCAGTCTTTAATAGTCCACTCCCCTGTCTTATGCTTGTATTTATTTACTGTGAAAATACTAAACCTAAATGTTATTGCCTATAATTTTGTATAATTATTAAATAAAAGCTGATTATAGTGTTCAAAATCGAATCTACGGGGACAAATCATTCTTTCCTTAATTTTTTAACACACTCATCTAATTGGCTGATATACATGTGATAGTTCATTTAATATTAAAACAAATCTCTAATCTTAAAATTTTGATTGATATTGGTTCTATAAATGCCTTGAGCTGACGCTCCTCATTAAACAGGTTCAGTATTGTTGCTTCCACGGGTACCTAGAATTAAATGTAATTATTTCCTCATGCATCACAAGTTTTCATCTTTCCAATGATTTACCAAAGAGAGTGAGAGAATTTGCCCATAACATTTTGAAATGAGCTATGTCTTAATTACTATCATCTATGTAGCCCAATAATATAAATGGTCTTCTGACCTCTGCATTGAAATAAATGTCAGTATTTCTGTAACTTTTGTAGTCTCCAGAGAAACAAATGTAAACATTGATATTCTTGCCATGTCAGAAGAGCAAGGAACTTGACCAAAGATCCCACAAGAATGATTTGTCAAATGGGTTTTTAATACTGAGTCATTGTAAAGATTCTGTTAATTTAATTTTTTTAATACTCAACAATTCAGCACAATTACACTGCAGCTTTCAGCTTGCTGCACTTTTCCCAATGATAAATTCGGCAGCATGGTCAAGAACTTCAATGTGAGAGTATTGTCCATTCCATTCAATAGCAGGCTAATCTGCTGTGGTAGCAGCAGTTACAAGGATTCCAATTGAATGCAGTGGACTGCTCTAGAAGGAATTTCATTGGTATTCAAACACAAAAACAAAATATGCTGGGAATAATCAGCAAATTGGCTATTATCTGTGGGATGAGAAAAAGTGTTAACATTTCTGGTTGTAATGCATGTCGAAAGAACCAAAGACTTGTTGATCCAAACCAAGGCTTTTAATAACTAAAAGACTGGAGCATATCACAAGTAGGTCGACCAGTCCAGAATGATCTGGTCTGGCTAGGAGCAATCCTTTAAGACCTGCCAGTAGGTGTGGCTACACTCTCAGCCAATCACAGTCAACCTACACTACCATCTGTACGTATGCACATATACACATTGGTGATAGAATCTGTACTTCACACTGGTTGATGAAAAAGTGGAAAAAAAATAAATGCTTTACATGGCAGAGAGAAGGGGGTAAAGAGAATGTAGGGAATATCTCTGACGGAAATCAAGATGTAGGTGACACAAATACTCTTAATGCTGCTTGAGAGGCTGATGAATGATATTCATGTGATCTGTTTGGATGAGTATAAACGGAGGGAGATGAAAGGCAGTAGAGAAAAGATATTGGAACTGTGTGATACAAAATATCGCAGATGATGAAAATCTGAATGAAAACAAATGGTACGTTTGTAGTGATTGCTGTGGCAGTGCGACACAATGACGAGATGTCCACACAGTATGAGGGTGAACTTAAAAACCTCACCGCGTTGCCCCATGAGGAACGCCCACTTCCAGTGACGTGTGCTGGCTTCAGGAAGTGACATCAGTGCATCAATTTGTCACTCCTGGGCCGGCGGTGTGCCACATGGAAGTGGGGGGGGGGGGGTGTTCCCTTAGTTCACACTTGGCATTAACTGTGGGTTTCTCTGTAGTGAAGGAGGGCCTGCGCCATCTTGGGATGGCCGACTGTTGCGGCAATTTGGTCCTTCAACCCGTGTGGTCGCTCTGGCCGCTACACTACTCCCCCCCCCCCCCCCCATACACAACTGCCGCTGCCACCTGAGTGGTTTAACTTGGTCTCTAGATGGTCAGCCTCTGCATCTGTCCTGGTGATCTGGGGCTGGCAGGTGAGAGTCAAGCTGCATGGCTTTGAGGTGGTCGACTGTGAATCTGCCTAGTCAGCCACTAATGTCCAGTGTAAACACAAAACCGTCTCTCTGTAGAACCTTGAATTAGCCTTGGTACAGACTCTGTAGGGGTGTTCCTTGCTGACCTCTCCTTACGAAAATGTGGGTGAACTGCATGTCTGTGGGGACGTGGCTGGGCAGAGAGCCACCTTGAGACGGGGCGTTCACCTTCTTGTACCCTCAACCTCTGGAGGACCTCTAAGGCACTGGGCTGTGGGATGTGGGCTGGAGGGGTTGAAATGGATGTCCCCGGGAATGGTGAGTGGGAAACCATACACCATCTCTGCGGATGAGGCTGGCAGGTCCTCCTTCAGTGTTGTTCAAATGCCTAGGAGTACTCAAGGGAGCGAATTTCCCCCACCCAGTTGGGCCATGCAGCCGGGTTTTCAAGGCAGCCTTCAGGTGTCGGTGGAAATGGTCATCCAGGCCATTTGCTTGGGTGTAGTAGGCTGTGGTGTGGTGTACTTGACTGTTACAGAATTTAGTCAGGTTGGACCAGAGTGAGGAGGTGATGTGAGTCGGAACTCGGAAACTTGCCACCCAGGTGGATAGGAAAGCCCTGGCACACATCTCCATGTTTCACGCAGGCATAGGTATTGCCTCCGGCCAGTGGGTAAAATAGTCAATCATTGTGAACAAGTACTGCATTCCCTGGTTCACATGGAGTGGGCTGCGTGGACATGCTCGAATTGGCATTGTGCCAGCTCGAAAGACTGGAGTGGGGTTTTTGTGTGCTGGTGTGCCTTGGCATGCTGGCACTGTAAGCAGGTTCAGGCCCACAGGGTCACGTCTCAGTGGAGGCCATACCACACGAACCTGTTGAACAGCAGGCAGACTGTGGACCTCGTGGAGGGGTGGGTTAGGACGTGGATCTGGTCGCCAGGTTGCAGCTATTATAGGTCTGGGAGACGTTGCGCACAGGGATGGGCCTCCTGGATGTCCATGTCCTCCGTTTAGTCTTTGGCGAGCTGTGTGATGTCGAGCCTTCCTGAGGTTGCTGCAATCATGGGTCTGAACAGCACGTCAGCCACCACATTGGACTTGCCTGTGACGTGGCAAATATCTGTGGTATACTCTGAGATGTAGGAGAGGTGCTGCTGTTGTCTCGCTGACCATGGGTCAGATTAGTGATCTGTGTAGGCGGTGAAAACCCTTCCCGGAAAGGCTGTATCGCCAGGTACAGGGCCAACGGTTCACGGTTGAACATGCTGTATTTGACCTCTGGCACTCGACCCATTGTTCCAGCATTGTGCCCACTGCTATGTCTGATGTATCTGTTGTAAGGGCCAGGGGAAGTAGAGTCTGTGAGCACCAGGTTGCCAGTGCCGTTTTTGTGGCGTAGAAGGCTTCGGTGGCATCTGGTGTCAACTGGAGCGTCTTGTTGCCGAGCTTAACGAGGTCAAACAGGCTGCATGAGGGTGGCTGCTTCCGTTAGGAAGTGATGGTAAAAGTTGACCATCCCCAGGAATTCCTGCAGGCCTTTGGTCATGCTCGATTTGGAGAAATTTTGAATGGCCTGTACCTTGTTGGGCAGTGGCATGGCTCCCTCTGGGGTGATGAGGTGTCCTAAGAAGCCTATTGTCTCTAAACCAAACTGGCACTTGGCCGGGTTCACCGTGACTGCTGCAGTCTGTCAAACAGGAGAGTTGGATGCATCCTGTGACTGCTGGCAATGAGGATGTTGTCTAAGTAGACGAAGATTACATTGAGATCCATGCCAACTACGTCCATTAGTCGCTGGATCGTCTGGGCCGTATTTTTAGTTCAAACTGCATCTGCGTGAACTCAAAAGACTGAAGGGTGTGATGATTGCAGTTTTTAGAACGTCGCTGGGGTGTACAGGGATTTGGTGGTATCCTTCAACAAGGTCTGCCTTGGAGAAAACTTATAGCCTTGCGGTGAAGTCCTGGACATGTGGAATGGGGTATCTGTCTGGGACTGTTGCCTCATTCAGCCATTTGTAGTTGCTACATGGGCACCAACTGCCAGAGCTGTTGTGAACAGGCTGTTTGAATGTTGTACGATCCCCAGCTCCTTCATGGGGGCGAACTCGGCTTTGGCTTGTTGGAGCTTGTCTTCTGGGAGGCGCCGGGCCTGTGCGTGCACTGGGGGCTCAGTGATCTCTATGAGGTGCTCACATTGGTCCAGTTTGTGGATCCCTAACGGCAGGAAGGAACGTTGCCGCAGAGTGAGGGGGAAAGACTGCACTGTGGTAGCATTCACTAACTGACGTCTCGTAATGTCCACCAGCAGTTCGCGTGCCGTAGGAAGTCCGCCCCAAATAGTACCTGCCCTACAGCAAAATGAATTGATGAAGGCAAGGAAATAGATGTGTGCATAGATTTTATTAAGGTTTTTGTCAGAGTACCATATGGTTGGTGTATAGCCATGGAATCCATGGAACCTTAGCTATGTGGGTTTGGAATTAGCTTGCCTGCAGAAGGCAGAGGGTAGTAGTAGGTGAGCATATTCTGTCTGGATGTCAGTGAGTAGTGGCATTCCACAGGGATCTGTTCTAGGAACCCTGCTCTTTGTGATTTTTTTAAATATAAATTACCTGGATGAGGAAGCAAAAGGGCCAGGTCAATAACATGGCTTTCAATTGTCCCTTTCATTTTTGTTTGCTTGCCATGCCTCTTTCCCCTTTGGTGTGATTTCTGTTAAACAGTTTTTGTCCGTTCTTGCTCACTGCATCCAAGTTGCAGCTAGTTTCACTGAACACCTCGTTTGCATGTGTGTTTACAGTTTCTGTAGCCCTACAGAGTGCTGTGCTTTTTCCAGGTCTAGATTTTGCTCTCTTAGCAGTCTTTCCCTTATACTATTATCTGAAATGTCCCACACATCTGTTTTTTTATCAGCAAGTTGGTCAGTCCACCAAATTCACATGTTTTGCTTCTGTTTTTCAATTCAGTCACATACTGATCAATACTTGTTTCCGTTTTCTGTATTTGAAAAAAAATCTGTGCCTCTCAAACGTCACGTTACATTTAGGTATGTAGTATGCCCCAAACGATTCCATTATTTTTTTTCAATTTCATTTTGTCTCCTTCCGCAGAAAATGTGAAGTTATTATACACCTCCAGGGCTTCATCACACATGACATGTAAGAAAACTGACACTTTCACTTTATCACTTTTCTCATCTTTTCTAATTTTCTGCCATATTACCTGTCAACTGAAGTTTCGCAGGTGGATGTAAACCTTCAATTTTTCACTTCGTTAGCTTCTCTTCACTGATCAGTTGGCTAACTTTAGATTTTTCCTTTTAAAGGATTTCTTTTTAATTTCCTTCATCCCACTTCTAACACCATGTTTTATTTTGTATTGGTATGTGTGAGTTCTTAGACAACACATGGATGAAGGAAAAAGTTCTTTAAAGTTGTAAGCAGTCCATAGGCATGCCATGAGGTTTTCAAGCCTCCAATACAGATCTACCATATAATAATCTCCTCATCTGTGTGAGCCCCCTGCTGGCAGCCAAGTATTATCAAACAGGAACTATGATCCTTAAGACATTGCCAGTAGCAATGCAAACATGATCACTATCATTACACACAGTGCTCCATAAATATTACATTATCTATTTATATGGAATGATCTTCATCTTTTTGGGGCCAGTGAAAGCTGTTATGAAAGTTATTTATCCTGTGTTGTTCATAAGGAATTTTGCAAAGATAGTGACTGCATTCATTGCAAGATTTTACTGGCCAAAAAAAAAAGACAAAACAAATCTGGTTTAACATAATTGGGACAAGTTTTTGTTGTTGTTGTTGTTGTTGTTGCTGCATACCGTGAAATAGACCGTCAATATATAATTATGTGCGAAATTGTGGTCTTGCATTAGAATTTTGCTCAATGCCTAATGGGTAGGACAGAGTTTGAAGTAAGAATTTTTTTTGACAAAATATTCACTCAGAATCTTTGCTATTATATTCTGTTTAACCTTCTTGGATTTGTGTAGTAATAATTAATTACAGCAATTTACCCTTGTAATCAAACTATTAACAGTCAGATTTAACTTGAGAATATTCAGAACTATCAACCACAGTGTCCTGCATAATGTTTGGGACAAACATTTTTTTCCCTTTATTTTCCCCTATGCTCTACAGTTTTAAATTTATAATAAAACAATTCACATTTGATTAAAGTGCAAATTTCAGATTTTATTCAAGGTTATTTGTATACATTTTGTTTTGAGCATATAGAAATTACAGTCCTCTTTAGACATAGTCCCCACATTTCAGGGCTCCATAATATTTGGAATGTAGCTATAGTATGCATATTAAAGAAATCATGTTTATACTTTTTTTTTTAAAAAGTAAAAACACAATGGTGGAGAAACTCAGCAGGTCAGTGTCCTTTATATAGCAAAAAAAAAGATACATTTAACCAATATTTTTGGCTTGAGCCCTTCATCAATGTTTAGCACTTTACTGCATATCCCTTGCATGCAATAATTGCTTGAAGTCTGTGATTCATAGACATCACAGGTATTGAGTATCTTCTCTGTTGATGTTCTGCCAGGCCTCTACTCAAGTCATCTTCAGCTTCTGCTTGTTTCGGGAGCTTGGCCCCTTAAGTTTTCTCTTCTGTATATGGAAGGCATGTTCAATTGGATTTAGCTCGGGTTCCTAATGTAGCCATTCAAGAATTTTCCAGTGTTTAGCTTTGAAGAACTCCTTTGTTGCATCAGCAGTATGTTTAGGATCATTGTCTTGCTGTAGGATGAAGTGCTGTCCAATGAGTTTGGAGACATTTGCTTGAACTTGAGCAGATTAGATGTTTCTATACACCTCAGAATTAATTTTGCTACTGCCACCAACAGTTACATCATCAATAAAGATGAGTGTGCTAGTGGCAGCCATAGATGCTCAGGCCTTAACCCCGCCACTATCATGTTTCACAGATTAGTTGATATACTTTCGATCTTGGGCAGTTCCTTTATTCCTCCACACTTTGCTCTTGCCATCACTCTGATACAGATTAATCTTGGTCTCTTCTGTCCACAAGTCCTTTTTTCCAGAATTATTAAGGCTCTTTTAAATACTTCTTGGCAAATGGTAATCTGGTCATCCTGTATCTGTAGCTAACTAGTGGTTTGCATCTTACGGTGTTTCTGTATGAAGTCTTCTGATGACAGTAGTCATTGATATATCTATGCCTGCCTCCTGAAAAGTGTTTCTGATCATTTGGACAGGGGTTTGGGGATTTTTCTTCATTACGATGAGAATTCTTCTGTCATCAGAAATGGAGGTCTTCCTTGGCCTACTAGTCCAAAATGGGCCACTTGACTTTCATTGGCACAACTCTGGTCTTAATGTTGAAAAATGGCAACTGCAGACTCCAAAGGTGATCAAAAGTTGAGAAACAAGCCTAGCTCTCTTTTACCTGCAGAAGTGAAGCAATTGCTTTAGTTTATTTATATAGCACATTTAAAACAACTCCCATTTGACCAAAGTGTTGTACAGATCATAAATTACATTTTAACTTGAGCAGATATTTAAAATGCAGTATAAAATGGATATCTGAGGTTTAGAATTGTACATAAAACATGGTAACAATCGACAATCACCTCCAAACACTTGCGAGTAAAAATACAACTTCAACTTGGGTTTAAAATAGTTAAAGGGAGGTGCTGATTTGATGGAGGGAGGAATGTTACCCCACTGTTTGGAGGCTGCTATCACGAAGGTGTGATCTCCTCTGAGTTTGAGATTTAAGTGTGGAACAACCAAGAACCCTAAATTAGTCAATCTGAGGGGTCTTGAATTGGAATAGGGCATTAGGAGATTGGTGAGGTAGGTGGGGGTTACTCCATTGATGGCTTTGTCAACAAACTAGCAACCAGTAAAGAGAGGTGAGAAAAGGGGTAATGTGGTCCCTTTTCTTGGCTCCTGTCAGGAACCTTGCTGCCTCATTCTGAACCAGTTGTAGATGGGATAATGATGACTGACTAATTCCTATGTAAAGAAAGTGAGAATAGTCTAAATGGGAGAAAATGGGGGCATGGATAACTTTCTCGAGGTCTTTCAGTGACTGGAATGATTTGATTGTGGCCAAAGTGTGGAGCTGGAAAAAGTTCGCTTTTACTACTGCATTGACTTGTTTGTCAAACTTGAACGTGGAATCAAATATCACACCAAGGGATTTGACATGTGGTTTAATGAGGGTGGATATATTACCAAGGGTATTGGCAATAATTTTGGTGGAGTTGGGGGGGCCAAATAGGATGATCTCAGATTTGCCTTTGCTTAGCTGCAGGAAGTTTTGAGACATTCAGGACTTTATGTCCTTCAGATAGTTGATGAGGCTTGTTATCTTTGATCATTGGGCTTCAAGGGGAGATAGAGCTGTATGTCATCAGCATAGCAGTGGAAGGAGATGCCATATTTTTGGATGATATGGCCGAGAGGAAGCAAGTATAAGGAGAAGAGAGTGGGGCTCAGAATAGACTTAAACCAATTCAGGGCCGTGTTATGGACACAGACCCTCTGCCACAAGCGATCTATTAAAATAGTGTGATGCACCGTATCGAACGCTGCACTAAGGTTAAGGGGAATTAGAATGGCAGAGCTTTCAGAGTCCGTGATGAGGAGCAGGTCATTTTATACTCTTGGTAAGGCTGACTCCGTGCTGTGGCGGCCCTTTTAACCTGACTGTAATTATTTGGCTATGTTTTAATGTATGTAGGGCAACGATTGGCTAAGAACAACTTTTTCAAGAACCTTTCACAGCAATTAAACATACATAAATAATCACAAACATTTGTGAAGCCAAATGTCCCAAACATTATTGTGCCCTGAAATGGGGAACTATGAAAAACAAGTGCTGTGATTTCTACATGGTTAAAACAAAATACATACAAATAACCATGAATAAAATCTGGAATGTCCACTTTAATCACATATGAATTGGTTACAAATGTAAAACTCTAGAACACACAGGAAAATAAAGGAAAAAAATCTGTTGCAAACATTATGGAGGGCACTGTATATGGTACATTTTACTGGTATGTAATCTAACTGGAGTTGATGTTAAGCCACATAGGGATGAACATAATTGAAATATCGGAGAAAGAGATTGGTGTTAAAGATGTTTTTAATGGAAGAAACAGAGCTGTTGAGAGAAGGGATTCTCAAGCTGAAAGGCTTGGAATTGAAGGCAACAGTGCCATGGTGAAGAGATTACATTCAGGTTTGAGCATAGAAGCAAAATTTGAGGAATGTATAGATCTTCAAGAATTACAAATCTGGAGAAAAATGCAGTGAAATGGACAAACAGAATCATGAAGAGATTTGAAAATGATTTTAAATTTCACGCGCTACTAAACCAGGAGTGAGTGTCTTGTTGGTATGGGGTGATGGGCTTGTGGAAGTAGTGCAAGTTAGAATGCTAACAGCACATTTGGGATGACCTTGAGTATATCAAACTATGGGTGCAGTATTGTGTTTGAATGGACAAGTTAAAAGAATGCTGCTCTGTCTACAGTGTGACAGGATTGAAATCAATGTATACTTCACGTCATAAAATTCAGTTAACTACCTCAGTTTATATTGATAGCAAATGAAATTGATCCCTGCCATAAGTTCAATTAACTGGGTATGCAAAATTATGAGGTGCATAGATGGAGCAAATGCAAGCTGGCTTTTTCCATTGAGGTTTGGTGCAACTAAAACTAGAGGATAAGGTTAAGGTTGAAAGGGGAAATGTTTAAAGGGTACATTTCTTCAGTCAGAGAATTGTGGGAATGCAGAAAAAGCTGACAGCTGAAGTGGTAAATGTGGAATAATTTTGACATTTAAGAAAAATTTGGATAGGTATATGGATGGAGGGTATGGAGAGCTATGATCTGAGTGCAAGTCTTTGGCACTAGGCAGAATAGCAGTTCGGCACAAACCAGATGGTTCTAGTTGTGCCATGTGGGCAGCTTTGGTGAATTTGACCTTGTGCTGTTTTGATTTTATTTGAATTGTGGGAACAGATTTCAATGTGTTTTTTTGTTTATGGTGATGAACGATGTCTCTGATAAAGTACATAGATGTCATCTTTCCTTCACTAATTCCCTAAACAAAAGAATGTTCTCCCATCCAGCTTGTATGTTACCCAAGGACAATGATTTTGAGACACACTTTTACATATTTACAATGTGCTGATTATAAACATCACATTTGTAGTGTTCCGCCATATTCTGAAATGTAAACACCAATATCAATTGATATAACCTTTCTAAAATATCAATAACCACTAATGTTTGGAATAAATGAACATGTACATTGATTAGTATTTCCAGAATTTGTGACAAGACTACAATTTCATGATGGAAACCGAACAATCAAATCACTGTGATTTTCCTGCATTTGTTTTAATTTCTATTGTTCATGCCAAAAATAGGTCTTAAAAATAAATTTGTTCACTCTTCCTTCCAATTGTTCATCTTAATTCATTGCTTAGCCCATTGGTTCTCAACCTTTTTCTTTCCACTCACATACCACTTTAAGTATTCCCTATGCCATCCATGCTCTGTGATTGGTAAGGGGTTGCTTAAGGTGGAATGTGAGTGGGAAGGGAAGGTTGAGAATCACTGCTTTAGACCCAACCGTTACTAAAATATTTTGCTTGAGAAAAATGGTCATTGGCCCATTTCCTTTGAAGTTATGAAACTGTGCACATAACGAGTCAATGAGGTACGATTAAAACAGAGGTTTTCAAACTCTTTATTCCCACTCAGATACACCTTAGTAATGACAGAGCACCGATGGCATAGGGAATACTTAAAGTGGTACGTGAGTGGAAAGAAAAAGTTTGAGAACCAACGGCTTATCCAAATATAAAAATCAGATCATTTTGACAATGGTTTGGACAAACCTGAGTGATTTGGAGTATTTGAGATCAGTCGCTCTCGCTGTGAATTGTGAGACCTGCCCATTTGGCGCATTACAGATTGAACCGCTCAAGACCATTTTTTTATTGAATAGTTCAATAAGAGATATGGCAAGTAACTAAAGCGATAGGTCAAGCATTTTGCTGGTTTTAATTTTGCATTGTATTCATGATTTTCTTTTCCTCTTCAAAGGCTTGTCGAGGATGCTGCATGGGATGAGGTTCCTCTCGCTCACTCACTAGTGAGTTTTGCTACTGCCTATGACTTCCTGTATGATCGCCTGAACAAAACTCAACAGGAGAGATATTTGGAAGTCATCAGTGATGCCTCTCAGTATATGTATGAAAAATCTTACAGCCGTGGATGGGGCTTTCAGTATCTACACAACCATCAGCCCACCAACTGTGTGGCCTTGTTGACAGGAAGTTTGGTTCTCTTGAATCAAGGTATGTTATGTTGATGATTGAAATAATGAGATGTTACTAGAAATGTTTAATAACTCTTATGAAGTTGAGGGAATACAAATTAAAAGAGCTGAAAACTTGCTGTCAGTTTCAAAATATCTAAAACCATCATACATCCTCTAATAGAGAATGTGAGCTGAGATTAGAATGTCATGAGACAGGTTAGTTTTAGCCTTCTGATGATGTTTGATTTGTGGAATGAATGAAAGCATTGACTGTTATCTAAATGGGGAGAGAATTCAGAAAGTGAGGTCCAATGGAACTGAGGAGTCCCTGTGCAGGATCCCTCAAGGTTAACCTGCAGGTTGAGTCAGTAGTAAGAAACACAAATGCATTGTCAAGAGGACAAGAGGATAAAAGTAAAGATGCAAAGCTATGCTTTATAAGGCACTGGGCAGATCACATTTGGAGTATAATGAGTAATTTTGGGCTCCATATCTAAGGAAGGATATGATGGCTTTGGAGAGATCCCAGAGGAGGTTAAAAAGATGAGGGGAATAAAAAAAATTTCCAGCAATGGCAGAGTCGACAGCGTAAAAGGAGGTCCCTTTAGAATAGAGATGAGGAGAAATTTCTTCAGCCAGAGGGCATTGAATCTGTGGAATTCATTGCAATGAATGGTGATGGAGGCCAAGGCATTGGGTAGATTTAAAATGTAGGTTCTTGAGTAGTAAAAGTGTCAAAGGTTATGGGGAGAAGGCAGGAGAATGGGCTTGAGAGGAAATTTATATCAGCTATGATTTGAATGGCAGATAGATTTTATGGACTGAATAGCCTAATTCTGTTCCAAAATCTTATAGCTGTTGCAATAGTAATCATGCTCAGTGTATTTGGTGAATGAGCTTGAATGAGGAGCCATTGGTGGAGAGCTTCCACCTGTGGGATGATGACTGAACAAGTCAGTCAGAATCCTGCCTAAACATAATGAAAGCAAACCTCGGGTCCTCAATCATCCATTAGTTTAATACTATTTTACTTCTTTTCATCTAGTGTATTGGTTTTCAACTTCAGAGATCTAAATGTTTGTACATATTTATTTTCATATTTATTGAATTTCGGCCCAATCTAGATGCCTATTGAAGACTTTGTTTGCCCCATATCCCTCCAAATCTTTTTGATCCATGTATAATATCCAAATTTTTTTTTAAACATGGTACTGGTCTCTACCTGTGGCATTTCTTTCCATATACCCATTAGTCTCTGTGGAAATATTTCCCCTGAAATCTACTTTAAATCATTCCCCTCTTACTTTAAACCTATTCTTCTTCTTTGGCTTGGCTTCGCGGACGAAGATTTATGGAGGGGGTAAAGGTCCACGTCAGCTGCAGGCTCGTTTGTGGCTGACAAGTCCGATGCGGGACAGGCAGACACGGTTGCAGCGGTTGCAGGGGAAAATTGGTTGGTTGGGGTTGGGTTTTTCCTCCTTTGTCTTTTGTCAGTGAGGTGGGCTCTGCGGTCTTCTTCAAAGGAGGTTGCTGCCCGCCAAACTGTGAGGCGCCAAGATGCACGGTTTGAGGCGATATCAGCACCAGTTAATATTTAAACCTATATCTTCTCATTATACTCCTCCTAATTTGGGAAAATGACTATCCTACCTATGCCCTTATAATTTTATAAATCTCAACAAGGGAATCCCTCAGCCTCTGGCATTCCAGAGAAAATGGTTTCTGTGTTATCCAGCTTCCATACAAAGGTTAGAAGTGACCCTTACAGAGGTATAAAAATCATGAGGGGCACAGATAAAGTGATTGGTCACTCTCTTTTTCCCAGGGGAGAGGAGCCTAAAATTAGAAAAATTGGTTTAAGTTGAGAGGATAAAGATTTCAAATCAACCTGAGGGGCAGTTTTTCATAGTGACCTGGGTTCTCCAGCCATTATGATATGTTACTCTCCCTTTTACATTATGAAATGTAAAGCTTTCAATTCATTTTGAAATCGCTGGCATTAATTTGTTAATGCCAGTGATCGTGTGAAGTCGATGGAATGAACTTGAGATTACAGTAATAAATCCACGTACTTCTGCACAAAAACTAAGGGGTAGGAAATATTTTGATGAGGCCACTGTTCCACGATAAATGTGCACCTTTGATTTTAATTGTCCGCAGACCTGGTGAGAATTGCACGTGGAAGTTAATTCCTCCTTGCCAGAGCAGAGGGAGACAGAAACCATTTTAGAGGCTGAGTTTGCAGCAGATTTTGTCAGCTAATTTCCCCCATCCCAATTCCAGGATGTTAAAAATAGACAATTAAGCTACCAAGGGGGTCAGTCCCTAAACGTTTGAAGGAGATATTGCACAGAGAGGGGTAGGTGCCTGGAATAGCTGTGAGGGGTAATGGTAGAAGCAGACATGATGGTAGTATTTCAGAGATAGGATCGATGCATGAATATACAGGGAATAGACAGATGTGCCTCGTGCATAAACAGCAGAGTTTTAATTTAATTTGGACAAAATGATTAGTATATACAGAGTGAGCCAAAAGGCCAGTTCCTGTAATGTACTCGCTTTTCGTTCTAAAACCATAAGAAATACATCATCCCATAGAGCAGGGGCGGGCAACCTTTTATCAATGGTTGTCCGGATGGTGTATCAGTGGTTAAACAGTGGGCTGCACAGATGCTACCGTAAATGAAATAAATATTGAAACACAGACATTATGTAATACAAGTTTTCTATTGTCTCTGCTTGAAATACATAATGTACAATATATGAATATAACTGACAATAATTTATCAACAAACAATCCACAGAAGGAATTCAAGCAACAAGATCAACCGTATTCCTTCCAAAAAACTACGATGATGTATTTCAGGTCAGGGAAGGCATCTTCAAATCTGCAAATGCACCAAAAATCACGAGTTATTCATTAAAATGACACCATTTAAAAAATAAATAAATAACTAGTCAAAAATGAGAAAAATTAGTCATAATGAAAACAAAATTACTGTGGTGTAGCAAGCAGACACAAAACACTGAAAAGACTGTGCTATAGGCTTTAATCCACTTAAAGTCTGTTGTACACCAGTGTGTCTCAATGGGTCCACATGTGACTGGCCCGGGAGGGGCTGGCTCAAGTGTATGTACAGGTTGGTGACTGACAGCAGGCCAAGTTGTCTTCCTTCAGGTACAGAGACCTCCCCCTGCAGTAGGCTGGTGGGAACATGGCCCAGTGCTGTGATTGTATCACCGTATTCACCCCCTTCTTAAAATGAGCCCTGGGGTTTCTGGGGGGGGAGGGAGGTGGGGGGTGGTGTTTCTTGGTGCCAGGCAGTATTTACAAGATCAGGTAGTCCGGCAGCCATCTGTGGCTCTGTGACTGTCACAGGATCAGCTCCTGGTCAATGGTCGGAGAGGGCAGGGTTGCTTGAGGGTTAGCTGGGTCTGGGGTGGCCAGGGCAACCAGCGGTGTGGGCAGGGCAGTGTCTGGCAGTGAGGAGGTGTATGTATGGGTCTGGTCCACAAGGAGCAGGGCCTTCTGGAGAGGTGGGGGAAGGAGGTCAGCTCCCGGTGAATCCTGGGTGGGCCAAGGGTACCCATTCTGGGGAGATTGCGAAGGGAACGTGGTGAAGGGACCAGGGCCCCTGCTAGTGCCAGATCTCTGGTCGAGATGGTATCCTCATGTACATTGGGGTACCTGACATAGGCATAGTTTTGGTTCGAATGGAGAAGGAGCACCTACTTGACCAGGGGGTTGGACTTGTGTGTCCACACGTGCTTGCAGAGGAGCATCGGTCCCTATGACAGCCATGTTGGGATGGAGACGCCAATCGCTGATTTCCTCAGGAATGAGAAAAGATGCTCATGAGGGGTCTGATTGGTAGCAACCGTATAGCATGGAGTGCCTTGGGGAGGGCTTCTTGCCAGTAGTCGACAGACCAGCCTTTAGACCTCAGGTTCAGGAGGACTGCCTTCCAGATCACCCTGTTTTGCACTCCACCTAACCATTGCCCCTGGGGTTGTAGCTAGTCATGCGACTAGCTGTAATGCATCGTGCTATTAGGTACTGGCACAGCTCCTCACTCATGAAGCCGGAGACCCGGTCACTGTGGATGAAGGCCGGGTGTCTGAACATGAAGATCTGTGTCAGTGTTAATGGTGGCAGTGGAGGTGTCGGGGCAAGAGATGGCAAAGGGAAAACGAGAGTATTTGTCTACGACCAAGAGGAAGCAGACGTTCTTGTTCATGGAAGGCAGGGGGCCCTTGAAGTCGACACCGAGCTGCTTGAAGGGCCTGCGGCGGTTGGAAGAAGCATGGTTTGCACTCTGCACAGACCCTGCAGAATTCGGTCATGGTCCGAACTTCTTGGATTGTGAAGGGAAGGTTCAGGGACTTAATGAAATGGTACAGGTGTGTGATGCCTGGGTGGCAAAGGGTGTTGTGCAGCATCTGCTGTTGGTCAGACTGCACACTGGCGCAGGTCCGGGACAGGGTGTCGGGGGAGTCGTTGAACTTCCCTGGTCTGTACTGGATGTCATAGCTGAACATGGCCAGCTCGATTCTCCAGCGCAAGATCCTGTCGTTCTTGATCTTGCCACTGTGGGTGGTGCTGAACATGAATGCCACTGCGCGCTTATCAGTGAGAAGGGTAAACCTCCTGCCTCCCGCCTGTTAGTGCGAGGTATTGTAGCTAGTTGCATGACTAGCTACAATCCCAGGGGCAACAGGCAGGTGAAGTGCAGAAACAGGGTGATATGGGGTCCAAAAGCTGATCTGTTAACTACTGGAAAGAGGCACTCCATGCCATATGGTCGCTCTTGTGCACAGCTACTAATCAGACCCCTCACAAGCGCCTTTTCTCATTCCTGAGGAAATCGGCGACTGGCATCTCCCTCCCAACATGGCTAATGTCTCAGGGACTGGGGCTCCTCCACAAGAACGTGAGGATCCACAAGTCTGCCCCCCTGGTCGAGTAGATGTTTCTTTTCCATTCGGGTAGCTCAATGGACATGAGGACACTATCTTGACCATGGATCTGGCATCAGTAGCCCTCCCCCACCCCACCATGAGTACCCTGCCCAATCTCCCCACCACAGGTACCCTTGGCCCACCCAGAATTCACTGGGAGCCTACCTCCTTCTTCTCCCACCTCTCCAGAAGGCCCCACTCCTCACGGACCAGACCCACACATACACCCCCTCACTGCCTGATACTGCTCTGCTGCCCACACTGCTGGTCAACTCAGCCACCCCAGACCCGGGCAACCCCGCCCTCGCCGACCATTAACCAGGAGCTGATCCTGGTACAACAAAGTTGAAGTGGATTAAATTGTGGTGTGCTGTGGAGCAGTAAGCAGACACAAAACACTGGAAAGACTGTACTACAGGCTTTAATCCATTTCAACTCTGTTGTACACCAGTAGTAGTTTCGATGGCTCCATGTATGACTGGCCCAGGAGGGGCCAGCTCTAGTCCATATATAGGTTGATGATTGCCAGCTAGCCAGGTAGAGTCAGCCTCCCAGATGGTCTTCCTGCAGATACAGAGGTCACCCCCTGCAGTAGGCTGGGGGCATGCGGCCCAGTGCTTTGGCTGTATCACCACAGTAAACTACCATGTATTTTGGCGTACAAGTCGAGTCATGAAACCCTAAAAAATATTCTCAAAAGGTTGGGGGGGAATGCGACTTATACACCGGATATTCTTTTGAGTCCTTAAATTCGCGGAAAAAAAACAGATTATCGTCAATTCGCTTATAAGTCGATGCTGAAAGCACCTCCCCACCACATAACTGTTGCTACCTGGGATCCTGAGGCCATTGTCTCCACTCCTGCTCTCATTGGGAGCACTATGTCAGTGCTCCAGCTCTGACGTCTGTCGCTACTGCTGCCTGGTAGGCCGAGGTTTTTGTTCCCACCCGGAGCTGCAGGCCCGTGGGCCATCATTGTTGCTGTCTGGTAGGCCGAGGATTTAAAAAAATTTTTATTTACAGCTTTTGTTACATGCGATTGGGGTGTTTTAAAATAACTTTGAGTTGTTCCTGGGAGGCCTGGACAGCCCATAAAATGGGGGTCGACTTGTATGCCGAAATATATGGTAATCCCAAAACAGGCAGCAGCTCAATCAGTGGGAACCTTGATTTTGTTTGTTGTTTGACAGCAAATGAACTTTGTTTTTCCAAGCTTTCTTTCATTCTCCAAACTTCATTTGTCCTAGCCTATCCACTCAATTCCTTGAATTTTGCATGTTTTGCTTCATTGTGACACTTCATGTTGAACTCCTTGTTCACAGCAGCACTTCCATTGCAAATAAGGCAAACAGGTTTTCCAAAATGCTGCACAAAGAAATAATTTTCAGTCCAAGTTTCTTGGAAACTTTGGCACTCATGATCTATCTTCCTGCGTTTTGTCACCATACTGGGATGAAAAAAAATCTCATCAACAATCTAATTATTATTAATGAAATGACTAAGAAATAAATCTTTCATAACTTCTGCTTAAACGATTAAAAAATTATGTAAAGGCAGAGAACCAAATAAAACTAAATTTAAAAAACTTGATTCTGAATAATCTCTCGTCACAGTGAAACTTTTTAACATTGAATTGTATTACAAAAATAAATCATGACATATAAATAAAATCTATAAATAGAAATAAAATTTAAAACTCATTCTAGCGTTGAGTGTTAAATGAGAGGATGCGACTAGAGTTTTACTCGGAAGACGTCTCTTCAGAGGCGTATTGAGTGTAATGAAATATAAAACAAATAAAATCAAATAGATAATTAAATTAATTTAAAAAAAAGATATAAACCAAGGAAACCAAAATTTAAAAAAAACTGAAAATTCACCTTGGCTTATTTTCTAGTGCAATCTTTCGAAAAATCGAGTTGTGATGAAGAATAAGGACTATGCAATAAATCAAGTCCTGAAACTAATTGCTGGGTGCAACCTTGACTATGTAACTGCCTCAGGGCGACATCTATTAACTTTTTGGGTATTTGCTGTTTACTCATTTTGTTTTCAAAATATAGGTAACAATATTGTTGGTCCTTTCTGGTTCAATATCTATTTTTTGACATTTAATGAAATGTTTCCATTTTGCAATTTTTTTTCTATCTACTTGTGTGCTCATGGTACTTTTACATTGGGTTGCAGTCCGGATAGATTTCCCGTAGGTTGCCCATCCCTGCCATAGATCATGCAGATTTGTGATAGGGTAACTGCTCTTTCCTTGTAAAGCTCTTTTTTTTAATTAAAAAAAAGCAGAAATTCTGAAGGAAGCAGATCTTGTGTGTGTGTGTGTGTGTGTGTGTGTGTGTGTGTGTGTGTGTGTGTGTGTGTGTGTGTGTGTGTGTGTGTGTGTGTGTGTGTGTGTGTGTTCTATAGAAAGATAGAGATAGATATATCTATATATTTTTCTTTGGCTTGGCTTCACGAATGAAGATTAATGGAGGAGTAATGTCCACGTCAGCTGCAGGCTCGTTTGTGGCTGTCAAGTCCGATGTGGGACAGGCAGACACGGTTGCAGCGGTTGCAAGGGAAAATTGGTTGGTAGGGGTTGGGTGTTGGGCTTTTCCTCCTTTGTCTTTTGTCAGTGAGGTGGGCTCTGCGGTCTTCTTCAAAGGAGGTTGCTGACCGCCGAACTGAGAGGCGCCAAGATGAATGGTTTGAGGCGATATCAGCCCACTGGCAGTGGTCAACGTGGCAGGCACCAAGAGATTTCTTTAGGCAGTCCTTGTACCTCTTCTTTGGTGCACATCTGTCTCGGTGGCCAGTGGAGAGCTCGCCATAGAACACGATCTTGGGAAGGCGATGGTCCTCCATTCTGGAGACGTGACCTACCCAGCGCAGTTGGATCTTCGGCAGCGTGGATTTGATGCTGTCGGCCTCTGCCATCTCAAGTACTTCGATGTTGGTGATGAAGTCTCTCCAATGAATGTTGAGGATGGAGCGGAGACAACGCTGGTGGAAGCGTTCTAGGAGCCGTAGGTGATGCCGGTAGAGGACCCATGATTCGGAGCAGGGGTGTGGGTATGACAACGGCTCTGTATACGCTAATATACATCTTTGCCTCCTGTGAACGCTGTGAGACCTGGGGAGTTCCTCCAGCGTTTTTATTTCAATCACAACCTTTGCAGACTTTTATGTTTCATTGTATTTTTGTTTGATTCTGACTTTTTCCATTTGCTACTGAAATCTTATCCTTGCTTTTATTTCCTCCAGACTTGGTTATTCCAATATTATCCACGCTTTACAAATGACAGAAACAACATCATTCAAAACTCTACTGCCCATGCTTATCAAGGCATATCATCAAGACGCTTGCTGTCTGACCTACTTACCAACCAGTCACTAATTCATCCCAGTACACACAAATGTTCATTATTAAACATGCTTATTTTTATTTTTAAACTGCTCTTTGGCCATATGTTTTGTAGTCTCCATTCCGCTCCTACATTCCTCTCAAATACTTGTATTCCTCCATTTCTGGTGCTTGGATTTCCCAGAATTTCATCACTCCTCTATTGGTTGCTGTTATTTCAGCCATTAATGGAAATAATTCCCAAAAATCTTCATTCCTTTAATTCTTTCAAGATTCAATTTAACTTCTGCATCACTGACTAAGTTTTTGGTCATCAATCTAACCACTTTTTGGTCAAATTTTGTTTGGCAATGTTCCCAGAAACTAATGTTTCTACTGTATCATTAATATGTGTATTTATGCTCTTTCGATTCCTCTCTCTTTCAAATCAAATGTGTAAGACCCTTGTATGACCCCAAATATACCTTTTTTATTGGCTGCATGGAATAATTCTTGTTCCACTCCTACTCTAGCACCTTCCCCAACTCTTTTCCTTCGGCGTTGATAACTGCATTGGTTCTGTTACTTGCACTGGTGTGGAACTCAAAAATTTTGCATTCCACCTTGGCCATTTCTGGGACTTTTTTTCAATTTCTCTGCATTATCCCAGGAGACAAACTATCCACAGATATTTATTATAAGCCTGTGGATTCCCATAGCTCCATTGACTATTCCTCCTCCCATTCTGTGTCTTGTAAGAATGTTATCCCCTTCTCTCAATTTCTTTCCCTGCCACATCTGTCTGAAGATGAGGCCTTCCACTCGAAGTGTTTTTAAAAAGTCCCCCTATTCGGGAAATCAGGCTTTCTCTCTGCATAGCTGACAGTGCCCTCACACACATTTGCAATATTTTTGGCATATCTTCTCATCTTCTCTTCCTGGACAGAATGGAGATGTAGCTTCCCCTGACCTTTCACTTTCTCCCCACTAGTCTCCAAAGACAATTCATTAAACTTTGTCACTTCCATCAGCTCCAACAAGATCCCAGTACCAGTCACAGTTTCCCCTCTTCCCCATTACTGTCTGTTCTTTTGCATTCTGTGCTCATAATGTGGTCTCCTCTACATTGGGGAGACCAAGTATAGACCGGGTGACTATTTGCAGAGCACCTGCAATCTGTACACTACAGCCATATTGCGATATTGGTTTGATGTTATTTCAACTCTTGTTCTCATTTCGCACTGATCGTGATCTTACCAGGACACAAGTAGGAAAGTAGTCTTTCTGGTTTCATATTTGTGTCCCTTACCTGTTCAACTGAGTCAGTTAAATGCCAACAAGTCAACTTTGAGTATCTCAGATGTGGATAAGTAAACATGCCTCTAATAACAGTCAAATCAAGGGACAAAGGTTATGAGCTGCATTCATAACAATAATTAATGATATAAATTGAAAGCTATGTGAATGATTTAATAGTGATTGCAAAGATATAGTTGCAAGATTAAGGGCAGTACAGTTGGCGTAGCAGTTAATCCAACGCTGTTACAGCACCAACAATTAGGACTGGGATTTGAATCCTACGCTGTCTGTAAGGAGTATGTATGTTCTCCCCTTGTCTGTGTGGGTTTTTCCTGGGGGCTCTGGCTTCCTTCCACCATTCAAAACTTAAGGGGGTTGTAGGTTAATTAGGCGACACAAGCTTGTGGGCCAAAATGGTCTGTTATGTCTAAATTTTAAAAAGTGATCAAACTTGGGAATTAACTATCTTAGAATAATTCACTTTTATAAGATCGGGTAGCCGTAACATTAAAAATGGGATTAAATAGTTAGAAAGGATGGACCTTGATCAGATGATGAAGGAGAATCAATTTGGATGGAGCTAAAAAGAAATTCTATTGAAGACTCCAACATGATATAGTATAATCAAGAAATTTGGTCTATGTATACAAAATGTAATATAGTCATCATGGAGCCTTTAAACTATATATAGGCTGGGCAAGCCCAATGAGCATTGTGACAGATTATATCATATTTTGTGTTGTGTATGGATGTGTTTTTGAACAAGATAGATTGTGGGGATGGTGTGGGTCACAAACAGACACAAACACTTCATAAAACAGATCTCACTTAAAGTGCCAGAGCTTTCCTCAAACCAGACAGTCCGGGCTCCAAGTACTTTTGCAAAAAATTTAAAGAATGCCTAAAGAGTCTTCACAAGTAGGTATTAATTTGACATGCTGTGGAGTAATGGATTATTGTTTTGGAAGCAACAGATGAACGGACTCAGAAGTTTGGTTCCAGTACCACAATCTGTCTGATTGCATGATTGCAGTTTGTTGCAGAGAGAAAAGACCAAACAGGCCTGTGTGTGTGTGTGTGTGTGTGTGTGTGTGTGTGTGTGTGTGTGTGTGTGTGTGTGTGAGAGAAAATGGTTTCTGCAGAGATGGCAAGCTGGAAGATGGTTGAAACCCCATTTTTGAAGACCATTTGTGAGTTCTGAGTTCACCCTGTTGAAATGGCGAGCTAGAGTGTTTCACCTGATATACCACAAAAGTAACTCTGTGGTGACCTGCAGAAGAAGAGGTTATCATTTGGAAATCCCTGATGGGGAAAGTTTCTTCGGCAAGATACTGAAGTGGCTGATCGGAAGGAATCAGTTTGTGTGTGTCCAACGAGCAACAAATCTCTCTCTGAAACCATTGAGTACCTTCCTGAGCAGTAACCAATTACTTTTAAAAACCAGAGCCTGGTGAAATTCATAAATGTTAATTTTTTTGCACAGTATAAGAATTGCTTGCAACTAGTGAACTTAGAGGAGTGAGAAGTGAGATTGGACTGTAAATCAAATAACTTTTCTGAACTTATAAAAACATTACATGCATATGCGCTTATAATTAGAAAGGGGTTAAGTTAATAGTCATAAGTTAAAGTTTGATCCTATTTTTATGTTTAAAAATTACTTTTGTTAAAGTAACTATTTGTCTTGGTGAATTTTTATTGCTGCTGGGATTTGGGGTCCTCTGGGCTCATAACTTTATGAATAGAGTAGAAGACAAATACAGTTAAAAACCCCTGGTATCCAGAATTCAAGCAACCAACAGGTGCAAGCAACTGGTTAAAAAAAGGAGAAAAATAAATAAAAGCATTAAAATAAATAAGAATAAAATAATAGGTAAATATACCTAAGTTTAAAATTGTAAAAGTAAATGTTCTCTGAAGTAACACCAAACCTTTGAAAATGGGAGCAAAAGATGGCGCTGTTTAAATAAAGTTATGGCCAACAGCAATGGCATTGCCCAGGATGAAGAGCTGGTTAATGCTGCTTGCCTTTGGGGTGACTCTTTTGAAGTATAGTATTTTTGTTTTTTTTAAACTGTTTATTCTTAATGCAGGCATTATAAGAGTAAGTCTCAAGAAACCAGAAAATATACTTATTCGGCATCCCTATAGGTGACAGATATGAGGGGTTTAACTGTACATGGTTTTCTAGTTTAGTGTGTTGAGGAATTAAATGGGGAACAGGATCTTTGAGTGATAGGAATGGGTAAATCGATTATCGAGAAAATTGGGGAATATGAAAATTGCAGAAAAAAAATAAACAAATGTTCTCAAAGAAGATACAAAAATTGTGGAGAACCATTGACCTAGTGTGAATGAGGTTGATTTAAAAAAAAAATCAATATTAGTTAAAAAAATATATAGTATTAGAAAATGTATTGATTAAAAGTTAATAAATTCCTAAGACTTGATGACACACATCTCCAGGTTTAAAAAAGGTGGCTGTATATAGCAGATGCACTTGTTGCCATATTCCATAGCTCATGGACTCCAGAATGCTACACATAGATTGCACTCCACTATTTAAGAAATGGGGGGGGGGGGGGGGGGGGAAAGAAATCAAAGCAAGTATCCTGTTAGCCTGACATCATGAAAAATGTTGGAGTCTAATATTAACCTGTGTAGCGGTTAACTTAGAAAATTATAAATATAATGGGCAGTTAGCATGGATTTACAAAAGGGACGTCATCTTTAACATGTCTGTTACAGGCCTTTGAGGTTGTAACTAGCAGAACAGATCCAGGCAAAGCAATAGATATTTGAATCTTTAGATAATCTTTAAGAAAGAGACATACGATAAATTATTAAACAAAATTTGGAAGTTGGGGATATATACTGTTGTAGATGATGGACAGGAAACTGAGAACAGGAATAAATGGATTATTTTTGGGTTGGGAATCTATGGCCTAGTGAGGCAATGCAGGATCTGTATGGGGATAATAATAGAACCAACCAGCCTCCTCCATCACCACCCTCCTCCAGCTGGCAGAACTTGTTTTCACCCTCAATAATTTCTCCTTTGACTCGTTGTACTTTCTCCAGGTTAAATGGGTACTCACATGGGACCAAGCCATGCCCATCTTTTTGTTTGCCATGTTGAGCAATCCACACTACAAGCCTACACAGACAAGGCCCCTCAACTTTCCTTCTTCTACATCGATGATGGCTCTGGTGCTGCCTCGTGTACCCGTGATATCATTGAATTCATCCACTTTGCTGCTAATTTCCTTTTAAAAATATTTTTATTAATTTGATATAGAAAAATATTACATATATATATTGTTTAGATATTAATTATACAGATTTTATATAAAGCAATTCAGAATGAGTCCTATATAAATTATACATTGTCATATAATTCTCAAAAAAGTGAAAAATCCTTATGAGAATATCACCTCATATTCTAATATTTAGATATATATTTACATCTAAATGGACTAATCTCTAGTTATAGAAAAAAATAAGAAGAGAAAAAAAGGAAGAAAAAACCCCATATTAATCTATCCCCTCCCACTAAGCTCCAGCAAATAAGTCATCAGCAAATAAATTCTAAAGATTTGAGTATCGGCTCTTGGGCATCAGATAGAAAACCCCCAAAACACCCCACCTAAGTAATCAAATTATGATAATGGTCCATGAATGAGCCCAATGTGTTGTCAAATCCTTGATATCTTTAATATTTTATCTAATTTTCTCCAAACTCAAGCAAAACATAACATCGTGTAACTATTGCATAGGAGTTGGCGCTCTGCTGTCTTTCCATCTTATCAAAATTGCTTGTCTGGCCATCAATTAAGTAAAAACTACTATTCATTTCTGAGTTGAATTCAAGGAAATCCTCTCTTCATAGAATAACCAAACAAAGCAATAAAAAGACACTGATCTAATTTAATTCTGAGAATGTGTGATAGAATTTTAAAGAATTGATTTTGCTGCCAATTTCCACCCCAACTTCAAATTCATTTGGTCCATCTCTAATAACACTCTCCCTTTCCTCCATCTCTCTCTGTCTCGGGAGACAAACTCTCAACAGACATCTTCTACAAACCCAACTCCCACAGCTACCTTGACTACACCTCTTCCCACCCTGTTCCCTGTAAGGATTCCATTCCATTCCCTCAATGTCCCTGTCACATCTGCTCCCAGAATGAGGACTTCCAAGCCAGATCATCAGAGATGTCCTCCTTCTTCCAACAGCGTGGTCTCCCTCTAACGCCATAAACTCAGCCCTCACGCACATATCTTCCATTATCTGCACACCCGCCCTGGCCCCATCCACCCTACGCACAACAAAGACAGGATTCCTCTTACCCTCACCTACCACCCCACCAACCTCCACATCCAACGCATCCTGCTGCCCCCACTTACGCCACCTATTACATTATCCCACCACTAAACACATATTCTCCTCTCCACCTTTTGCAGGGACCACTCCATTTGTGACTCCCTTGTCCACCCCTCCCTTCCCACCAGTTGTCTTCTTGGGTCCTACCCCTGTGACTGCAGGAGCTGCTCCACTTGAGCCCACACTTCCTCCCTCAGCACCATTCGGGTCCCCAAACAGTCCTTCCAAGTGAAAAAACATTTCACTTATTAACCTTTTGCATCCAGTGCTTCTTCTGTGGACTCCTCTACGTCGGAGAGACTGGACGCAGACAGTCTCCCAATGGCCACTAATTTCAATTCTCCATCCCATTCCCTTGTCTATATGTCTGTCCATGGTCTCAGGAAGTGCCAGAATGAGACCACCTGTAAATTAGAGGAACACCACCTTGTCTTCCTACTGGGCACCCTCCAACTGGGTAGCATTAATATCGACTTCTCTGGTTTTCATTAAAACTCCAACCACCTCTTGCTTTTCTGTCATCTCTCCATTCCTCGTCTACTTTCACACAGAATGATAAAGTCTACCTAGTCCCTTATCATATCAAATTTATTGGTCTGGATTCCTCCCTTATTGTTTGAATTTTGAGACTTTCTGACATATCCTGCTTCTGTCTTTTCTGATGTATTTTTCCTTGAAGAAGGTCTCAGGCTTGAAAGGTTGGCAATATAGCTTTGTCTCCTATAGATGCTGAAGAGATTGGCTGAGTTCCTCCAGCATTTTGGTGCTTTTACTACGATCACAGCATCTGCACCTATCGTGTTTTGGTGCTTTTACTACGATCACAGTATCTGCACCCTATCGTGTGTGGATCCCATTTGTTCACAATGATTTGGATTAGGGTCCAAATATTTAAGTTTGCTCATGATACAAAGCTGAGTGACATTATAGAAACAGAGAATGGATTAGGAGTGGGGCTTGCAGCCATTCCATATGATCATGGCTGGTCATCCAAATTCAGTACCCAGCCCAGACTTTCACCCCATATCCCTTGATCACTCCATCTCTAAAAACAATATATAACTCTACTTGAATATAATTTCAGTGGCAGAGAATTCCACATGTCACAACACTCTGGGGGAAGAAATTGTTCCTCATCTCTGTCCTTAATGATCAGACTATGCTTCTGATCCTGGACACTCCTGTCATTGGGAATATGCATAAGGAGAATGCAGAAAAGCTTGGAGGATATGAATAGTTTATGTGGGCAGATTAATTATAAAAGATGGAATAGAACATATGAGGTTACTTACTTTGGTAGAAAAAAATAGAAAGGCATATTTTAAAAAAAAAAATACAGAGATAGACTTTAGTAAATTAAACCAATGTAGGATTTACACAATGAATGATTGGGCCCTGGAGAAGACATCTGGGGTTAGAGGTTTATTGTTCCAATAAAAGTGGTGACACAGGTAGACAGGCTCTTGAAGATGATGTTTGGAATGCTTGCCTTCATTGGTCAGGGCATTAAGTATGGGAGCCAAGATTTCATGTTACAATTGGAGTAGGTGAGATTGCACATGGAGTGTTGTGTGCAGTTCAGGTACAGGAAAGATGTCATCAAGCTTGAAAGGGTGCAGAAAACATTTACAAGAATGTTGGCAGGGCTGGCAGTCTTGATTTATCACCCTGGAACATAGGGGAATGGGGGCTCTTACTGAGGTTATGAGAGCCATTGATTATGTTAATAGTCTTTTTCTCAAGGAAGGAAATTAGAGGTCATACATTTAAGGAGGGGGGGGGAAGATTTTAAAGGAAACTGAAGAGTACCAGCTTCACACAGAGAGCACCAAGTATATGGAACAAGCTGCCAGAGGAAATGGTAGGGGCGGTCCATTTTAAGGTTTAAAAGACATTTCGACAGGCACGTGGATAGGAAATGTTTAGAGTGATTGGGCCAAACGCAGTAAAACGGGACTTGCTTGATTGGTATGGGAGAGAAGGGCAATAGAGCCTTTTTCTGTGCTGTTGAGTTATAACTCTCTGTTGATGGTCTCTGCACTTGCCTGTCCTTGCACATGAATCAATGTCAATCAAAAAAGAATACCTACCAGCACACTGTTCTCCCTTCAATTCTGCAATGAGGTACCACTGAGATTTCTGTGGTCAAGTTTCTAGAGTGGCTCTTTGGAAGAAAAGGGACGTACTGTATAAGCATAGGGAAAGTAATGGAATCGGTTTGTCTTTTAATAATTCAAAAGATGACTGTCAAGTGGATTTCTGTATCATATTTTAATTATCAGATGTTTGTAACTTTTTAACAAATCAGAACTTCTAAGATGAACTTTCCTCTGTTCTCAAAGGGAATCACTTTCCAGTTAACCAAGCAGAAATAGAGTTAGGTGCACGTTAAATATAGCAAAACTAGTTATGATGCCTTGCAATTATTCCACGGTTCACCTGCAGTATTATACTGAGAAGTGAGGTGAGAAATTAGGACGAGGCTGAGTTGCACTGTCTCCTCATTATATTGTATCGACAAAAGGGATGTACCATAGGTCAGACTGGGTTCAACAAAAGCTTGGTGAAGCAGCTTGAGGATATTAGGAAATGACCAGATATGATCACAAGTATAGAGACTGGCTGAAATAAAACAGTGAAAAATCAGTGTCTAGTGATGGTCACATCTCAAAACCTGATATATTCTCAGTAGAGTCATGGAATTCTAAAGTGCTGAAGTGGATTCCTTTGGCCTCACTTATCCATGATGACCATGATGTCTATCAATGCTAATCCCATTTGACAGATTAGGCCCATATCGCTCTAGTCCTTTCCTTTCCAAAACCTGTTCAAATGCCTTTTAGATGTTTTTGCTACTGCCATTCATTTGACATGGTCACCACCTGCTGTTTTTTTTTTAAAGTTGCGCCCCCCCAGATCCCCTTTAAATTTCACCCTTCTCACCTTTAACTTATGCCCTCTAGTTGTAAATTCCCTCACCCTGGAGAAAAGACTTTGTTGACCCTATTTATGCCCCTCATAATGTTAAATGGTCACCCTTCAGTTTCTTGTGCTCCAGTGTGAATAAACTCAGCCTATCCAATCTCTCTTTGGAGGGAAAGCCTTCCATTCCAGACAAATCCTGGTGAATCCCTTTTGCAGTTGGTGGTTCATTGGAGCATTTTGGGGATTTGAAAGTGGGAGAAATGGGAGTTAACCCAATCATAGGATTGACTATCCTCTTGCTCAGGATTAATATCACACACTAGATCTCTGGGATGTAAATGTAATCTCCCACACTTGGCCTTCTTTAGGCAGCCTGTTCAGCAGCTGTCACAGCAGAATGTAAAGAAGCAGCCAGACGTCTCGCATGTGTTGCTGTTGTGTGCAAACTCCTCCATTGCTGGAGCACTGGCTCTTGCTTTGGTTCTGGCTACTGACCAACAGAAAGGCTGATCAAAGCATTAGTTGAATTCCAGGATGTGCAATTAAATCATAAAAGGTTTATTGGTCAGCTCACTGTTCACAGTTATATATCATTAGGAACTGCCATGTAAAATTATTCACAGAAGTTGCAAAATATTCACAAAAATAAATGCAGATATCGCCATCTAATGTTAGTGTTTTATAGTCTCAAGCAATGAGTTTAACTGCACAAATACTGTGAAGCTGGAGAGACTCAGCAGGTCAGACAGCATTATGGAGAGAAATAAAGAGTTAACATTTTAGGTTGGGACCTTTCCCCAAGACTAATGTGGGAAAGGGACTAAGGGGGTGCCAAAGATTGATGGGAGAAGTGGAGTGGGGAGACATGTAGAGGAGGAGACGATTGGTGGGTGAATGAAAAGCACCTTCTGGTATGGATTGTGGAAATGGGAACAGGTAAAGGACTAATAGAAACTCTGGTACTGGGACAGGATGAGGCTTACGTGAAATTGGAGATTTCAACATTCACACCACTGAGTTTCAGGCAAACTAAGCAGTAGATGATGATGTGGTTGTGTTTGCCCTCATCTGGTGATGGCTGAGGCTACGGTCAGACATGCCAGTAGGGGAGTGGCAAATAAATTAAAATGACTGGGAGTTCCAGCTGATGCACAAGAGCAGAACAGTAAACAGAGCGGTCACCCAATCTGTGTTTGGCCTCATTAATATAGAGGAGGACACAAAGAGATCACTAAGTGTGGTTGACTAGGTTGGAGGAGGTGCATCTGAAGTTCTGTCTCTCTTTTTGACAGATGGGGTTAAGGGGGTGGGATGTAGCAACAACTTACTTGCAGAGGAAAGTATGTGGGCTGGTGAAAGAATAAGTAGGGAAAGAAGAGCAAACTATAGCCCCTTTCACACTTGCCAGTAATCCCAGGAATCAACTGCCAATCGGCCTTTAAAGTGGCAACTGTGAAAGCAAAATCTGCTCAACGCCGGCATCAGATGATGTCATCACACATGGGGGATTGCCAGCCTCGACCCCCTAGTACAATCCCTGGCATATGCAGGGGCTGGCGTTGAGATTAGGCAAGTGTAAAATGGGCAATTGCATTGCAGGAACTTTCTATTAAAGGTAGATCAGACCAAACACTGGGAATAAACCCTTGCAAGTGTGAAAGTGTTCAGAGTCCCAGTTAGGAGTGATCTAGTGTGAAAGGCCAAACCCCCATTCCTATCCTGAGTCACCGAACAACCGATTTACTGGGATGCAAGTGTGAAAGGGGCTTATGAGTCATGGAGAGAGTGGCCCTGCAGGAAACAGAAATAGGTTCGTGATAGTGGAATCATGTAATTGGTGGAAATGTCAGAAAATGATGCGCAATATGGAGAGGTTGGTGAATGGAAAGTGAAATGGTACAGGCGCGTGGTGCCCAGGTGCAGGTCCAGGATAGGGCATCGGGGGAGTCATTGAGCTTCCCAGGTCTATACTGGACGTTGTAGCTAAAAGTGGCCAGCTCGACTTTCCAGCACAAGATCTTTTCATTTTTGAACTTGCCTCTGTGGGTGGTGCTGAACATGAATGTCACTGTGCACTGGTCAGTGAGAAGGGTTATCCTCCTGCCAGGCAGGTAGTGGCGGACTGCTTCCACGATCACCTGGGCCTCCTTTTTGAAGGCAGAATGCCTGAGCTCTGAACCATGGAGGGTTATGGAGACAAAGGCCACAGGTCTGCCCCCTTAGTTGAGGGTGGCAGTGAGGCCAATGTCAAAGGCATCACACTCCACCTGGAATGGGGTGGTCTCATCCACAGCATGCATCATGGCAATAGCGATGTCCTGTATGATGCAGGTGAAGTCTACTTGTGCCTCAGTGGGGAGTGAAACTGTGGTGGCTTAGGGCAGACCTTGTCTGAGAAGTGGGGACCACTGGGAGTAGTAAGAGAAGAGCCCTAGGGACCTGTGGAGGGCCTTAAGCATTTGGGGAGGGGATAGTTCCATTAGGGGTGCATGCATTGAGGGTCGGGACCAATGGCACTATGTTCCATGATGGACCTCAAGATGGCGAGGTGGGTAGTACTGAACATGTACTTCTCCCTGTTGTAAGTGAAGTTCAGTGCTTCTGCCATCTGTAGAAATCTCTCCAGGTTGGCATTGTGTTCCTACTGGTCATGGCTGCAGATGGTGATATTGTCCAGGTTCGGGAAAGTCGCACTCAGATTGTGCCTGTCTTCCTTGTGGTCCATCTCCTACTGAAACACGGCAACTCCATTTGTGACCCTAAAGGGGACCCGGTGGAATTGGTAGTGGAGTCTGTCCACCTCAAAGGCAGAATCCCAGGCGTGGATGGGGAGCTGGTGCAAGGCTAACTTCAGGTTGATCATGGAGAAAACCCTGTACTGAGCTATCTCATTGTCCATGTTGGCGATGTGGAGCAGTGGGTGAGCATCTAGCTGGGTGTACCAACTGATAGTCTGACTATAGTCAATGACCATTGCCGGTTTTCTACCCCCTTTTATGACAAGGACCTGGGCTCTCCAGAGGCTGGTGTTTGGCTCCTTCTGCCAGAAGCCGTTTCACCTCGACCTTGATAAAGGTCCTGTCGCCGCACAGTAGCGCTTCCTCTTGGCCGCTGTAGGCTTACAATCTGGCTTCAGGTAGTTGAGGGGGCACCCATAGGGTGGAGAGCCCACAGGTGGACTGGGGGTGGTTGCTGGACTTTGTGCTATGGGGGGTGGGCCAGTGAAGGCAAGGGTAAGACAGTGGAGGTGACACTGAAAGTCTGGCCCCAGGATAACCAGGACACAGAGCTTGGGCATGACCAGTAGCCTGAACCCTCCCACCCTCCCCAACTGCGAAGTTCATCAAGCAGCATCCCAATGCAGTGATGGAGTAGTCCTGGGCCACATAAGCGATAGCAAAATTCGCTGGGTATATTTTGAGTTTCAGCGTATGGACCACATTCGGGTGCACAAAGCTCTTAGTACTACTGCTATCAAATAGGCATTTTATTATCTTCCCATTGACAGCGATGTCCATCATAAAGTGCCCGAGTCCGTGGGGAACGTCCTTCATTAGTGTAGGGGACACTAAGATTGCCTTGGGGTTGGAGTTGCTGCTCCCCAGCGGTTGTGGCGAGTAGTGGCCAGTGGGTGCCTTTAGGTGCGTGGGTTGCAACAAGTGCGCAGTTTTGTACATGCACATGTTGACCACATTGTCTAGTTGGCAAGCTGGGTGAGTTGGATTTGGGGTGGATGGCGATCAGCTGGCCATGATGGTGCCCAGAAGGCGCACATGGCATCAGCGTGGTTCATCGGCCAAGCCAGAAGTGATATTATCAGTGTGGGCGGAAGTTGGATGATGAAAGATGGCGGTAAACCGGTGCGGACTTGAAAGGCCAACGTGGCCTGTTTCCGCTCCGTAAATGGTTATATCGTTATATGGCGCCCATGGTGAGCACATAGCGGCGGCATGCTTCGATGGCCAAGCCAGAATTGACATCATCGGTGTGGACGGAAGTGGGAGGCGGAATAATGGCGCTGCCCAGCATTTGCACGTGGGGGCGTCCAGAGGGTCAAGAAGGGCTCCCTGCTGGTCGTGGAAGATTGCAGTGCTCCTGGTGCATTTGGCGAGACATATTTTAGCGAAGTGACCTTTCTTGCTGCATTGAGAGCAACGCGATTTCCTTGGAGGGCAGTTCTTTCGGGAGCGCCTGTCCGACCCACTCTGGGACTCGCAGTACTTACAGAGGTGGACTGCGGTGGCAATCGTCTCTTCCACGAAGAGGCTCTCAGCAACTGCTGTCATCGGCGTCGGCCAAGTTGGAGGATGGGGGAGGTGAGCATCGAAGAACTCTACATGGTGAGCTGCAGCTTCTAGGGAGCAAACCACCTCCATAATCCTGGCAAGGAAAGCATTAATCTCCAACATTCTCTGTCGAGTCGCCCTCACATGCAGGCATCTCGGATGAGTTGCTCCACTTTTCCAGCAGTCACCTCAGCTTTGACCGTGCACAGTGCCCCCAGGTAAGCGTCTACCATCTCACCTGGCTGCTGTATCCTGTGGCTGAGCAGGTAATGGGCGTACAGTATGTTTGTCAGGGGCTGGTACATGCCTTCCAGGACAACCATCACTGGTTTGGAATCCATGCAGTCTCAGATAGCCTGGAAAACGCGTGGGCCCATCTTGGTGCATAGTACCAGGAGTTTCTTCTGGTTGGTATTGATGACCTTAGCCTGTCTTTGGATGATCGCCTCAATCGCATGCTTCCAGATCCAAAGTATGTTGGTGCGTCCAAGTGCTGAGGGTCAATATCCAGCCTCTAGATGATGAGGAACTTTTCCACAGTCCTTTAATTTTACGCGAATTATTCAGATGCAAAGTCCACAGACTGTACAACAGGCTTTAAACTTGTACACATCGGGTCTCAGTATACTCCTGGCTCCACATGTCTGACTGCTCTCAAAGGGCCCAGCTCAAGTCTTCATGCAGGCCGATGGGGCCAGCCTTCCAGGTTGCCTACCTGCAGGTGCAGTGCTTGTCCCCTGCAGTAGGCCAGTAGGAGTGCGGCCAGTGTAGTGGTTGTACCACCACACCCATAAAGCCCTGTGAGCTTCATCGCTGACACCCTAGCCGCAGAACACCCTGATGGGCTTTGACAGCTTGGCACAGGCATTTAACTTTTTATTATAGTCTCCGATAATCAAGGGCATTTAAAGACTAATCATGTTTAAATGATTATTAAAAACACTAAAATGCTAAGGAATAAATACAATGAGTAAATTAAAGTAAAATCATTCAAACAGTTAGCAGAGTATGTCAGTTCCAACAAAGAATAGAGAAGCAGTCAGGTTTAAAATATACACAGCAAGATAGACAATTATTTCAGTCAATTAATTTAATCATTAGATGCTTTTACATCTCATGATTGCAGTGACAAGTTGAACTCATGGATTTAAATGAGTCTGATCGGAACTTTGGCTTAATAATTGGAGTCTGGCATAACTTCTCCAGGTGTTTAATTAGTCCAATTTTCAAAAGATTTGCAAAAATTGTGATGGCATATGAAAAATACAAATATCAGGTACACAAGAGGGTGCTGTTGTTACACTGGGAATGCATTTCTACAAAGTTCAGTGCAAGACCCAGACTAAATTTACTTTGGAGCAGGAGATCCATTTACAGGAGTGAAAAATAAAATCACTGAAATAACTTTTTAATCACTCCTTATTTTTACATCATGAATTATCACACCACCTCGACAAATAAAACATTTTTACCAAAAGTATAATTTAATCCTTTTAAAATATTTATTCTAAAATTAGCTTATTCTTAAATGCATCACATGCTCTGTTATGATTTGAAATATTCATGGGCCAGTTATTTATTTACTGTGTTAGGTTAACTTGAATCATTCTACATTAATGTAGTGTGAAAAATTAAGTGATGGGGTTATGTACAAGAGGATTTTTCAAAATTAATAGCATTATGTAAAATAAATCACTATTTTTGAGTTCTAATATATGTAGTGTGTGTTCATAAGTATTTGACTCAACAACTCTACGCTGGTTTTCCTTCGTGGCCAATCTCTATGGATCATCATTTTCCATTTGGAATTGTGCATTGCCTCTAATGCACACGCTCTGCTTAGTTCAGTAGTTAAACTACTGGCTGCTTTACGAACTCCATCTGCCATCACATGAATCTTGAAACTACAAGGTGATGCTTATCAACTAACTTTTGAAACCCCAAAAATTATTTGCCAGTCACATTACCTTTGAACACACCAACTTTTTCTTCAAAGCTATCAAAGAGGTTGGTCAAACATGACATTTCTTCTTGAAATAAAGGCTCATTATGTTATGTTTTCAGCTCTTGGATCATTTCAACCTTGAGTCAGGATTCCATTACGGTTCCCGTATTTCTTTCTGAAGTTGACCACTCCGACTTGAGCGGTCACACTTGCACCAATGAGTTGAAGTCATTGGGTTTCTATCGCACACCAGGAGCCTGATTGTGGCCACCACACCAGTCTATTACCCTGGGAGTGCTGTATTGTCAGAAGCACCTTTTAAAAAAAAAAGATAGTAGACAGGATCCCTGTCTGCTCCTTCAGATGGGATACACTATGTGTTATTTTGAACTAAAGCAAGTTCTTTCAATGTTTTAGCTAAGACTTTGCCTTCCATCAACATCACTGAAAGTCAGGATCTGGCCATTGCCATGCTGCTGTATTAGAACTTTGCTGTGAACAATGTGTATTCATACTTCTTACATTATGGTGAAAAATATTCTTTAAAAATATTAAGTTAGCATTGAGAGACCCAGTGGCACTATATAAATGCAAATCTTTTTAAGTTGATTTTTGCCAATGACATAAATATATTGATCTATAATCCCCAGGCTTGGTCTATCACTCCTTTTAAACAAAGGGATGAGATTAGCCATATCCACATTCTCTGGTAATATTCCTGCTTGATATTGAACAAAAAATTGTCATCTGTTCAAAAGTGACATTTCAAATATTTTGAAGTGATTATGTCAGTTTGTTCAAATGCCTTCTTTCTCATTGACCCTTCAGGTTTCCTCCAGGAAGCTTACTTATGGGCAAAACAAGTTATTATTATTCTGGAGAGGTCAATGGTCTTACTGAAGGACATTAAGGATGGATCTTTGAATGAAGGTGTGGCGTACGGCAGTTATACTACAAGATCTCTATTCCAGTACATGTTTCTGGTGCAAAGGCATTTCAACATCAGCCACTTCAACCACCCCTGGGTTAAGCAGCACTTTGCATTCTATTATAGGACTGTGCTTCCAGGTAAGAATTTGGGATTAAAAATAAAGTACCATGTCATTGTCATAGCATTATTGTAACATAGAGAATAGCCCTCCAGTTTACTGTGTCAATGACATTCATCAAATAACTGCAGGGTACTTGTGCTAATTCTATTTCCCAGCACTTGGCCTACAGCTTTCTTTACTTGGTGTTTTTGGTACTCATCTAAGTACACCTATGACTTTGTACCTGCAGCTACTGCTTTAGACAGTGGACCAATTTTTAACTATGCTGTGGATGAAATACATCTTTCCCCACTTTGCTCTGTATCTCTGACCCCATTCCTTCAATCTTTTCTCTTTGGTTATAGACATCTCTGCTTAAGAGAAAAGTATCTATCTGTTGTATATTTGCCTCTCATAATTTGTATACCTCCATCAGATGTTCCTTCAAACTCCTCTAATCCAAGGAGAAGCCCAACTTCTCCAGTCTGTCCACCTCTGTGATGAAACATCCCAAAACATCAACATACTGGTGAATCTCCCAAGCCCTTCCTGCAGTGTGATGGTCTGAAATGTGCTAGTATGCCTGCTGCAGCCTTAATAATGGTTTATATAGTTACACCATCACTGCTCTGTTTTTGTATTCCCAGCTAATGAAGCCAGTCCAACTTCCTGTGCCTCTGATCTTTGGCTATGTACACTAAAATTACTGTTTCTCAATATCTCCATAAGCTATAGGAGCAGAATAAGGCCATTCAAGCCATTGAGTCTTCTCTGCTATTTGAATCATGACTGATGTATTTTTCTTCTCAACCCCTATTTCCTAGTTTCTCTGCATAACCCTTGACTCTGTCACTAATCAAGAAACTATCACCATCTTCTTTAAATATATCCGATAATTTGGCCTCCACAGCCATCTGGGAATGGATTCCACAGATTCACCGCGCTTTGGTAAAAGATGTTTCTCCTCATCCTGCAAGTTAATCTTGAGGGAATCCTTCATTAGGACTGTGAAATCTTTTTGAATATCTGCTTTCTGAATTCTTTCCCCATTTAGAAAATGGTCTGCTTCTTCATTCCTTTTACTAAAATGCATGACCTACTGCTTTCCTATGCTTTAAGGATCCTATCATACATTGTATTTCTCATAACCTGATTAGTCCTCCCAAAATATATCACCTCATTTTTTTTTTTCAGGGTTGTCTTCTATCTGCCATTCACTGCCCAGCTTACCAACTCTTCAATATCAATCTGTAGCCGACGATCACCTTCCTCACGATTAACATACCACTGATTTTCATGTGACTGGTGCTAACTATATTCATGAGATATTATTTTGTCTTTTTAAGAAAAGTTTCAAGCAATTTGTGAACAGGCTAAGCAGTCTACTTTGAAGGCACTGCTGATTTACATCAAATGGATTAAAATTTCAATTTTCCAATAACTGAATCCTCCTGCAAATTGCCCAGAAGGGAATGTATGTGAAAGTAAACAAATATGGAAATGTTTTGACAAATAATTTTGCTGATTGGAGAAAAATGTTTTGATGGGAAATGTAAAGAGAAGTGAAAGAGAAACACTGACACAATGGGCCAGATTACACTGTACAGAACATACAGGTCACCAGATCATTTCTGGGTCTGGCGAAAGTTCATGATTTCACTGAGTTGAGAGGTCCGCTTAACTCTGGACCTGCACCCTGGCCCCTTAACTTTGTGGTGCCTATGGGTGGCAGGCCGAAAATGGCCCAATTCATTTGAATCAGGTCAACAACCTTAGTTTAAAAAAAACCTGAAACTACATTTTTTTTTCAATCTTTGATTTAATTCATTTTTAACTATTGAACTACATTTCCAAAATGACTATTGAGAATGAATAGTGGTTTTGGAAGATTCCTTCTGACACCTCAAGATGTCTAAAGGCCAATAGGATCTCCTGTATGGGGCCTTGTTAAAGCCATGTCCCTGTTTGCAGATTGCTGCAGCTCAGGGGATTATTACCTTATCTGTAGGTATCCAGGGAATGAAGAGCTACTTGGTCATGATGGGTAAGTGAATCCATGGGAATCCCAAACCAGGCGAATACAAGGGATGGGTTGGCAGTCCTGTTGCTAGATGGCTCTGGTTCTTGCTTCTGGAAAAGAGAGGATCAATTTGTTTTTCTTTCATTTAACATGGGAACTGTATCTTAATTTTTGGAATACTTTCTAGGTTTTCAAAGAACGGTGGCTATTGCTGATTCGAATTACAACTGGTTTTATGGCCCCGAGAGTCAGTTGGTGTTTCTAGATACATATGTCATGCGGAATGGCAGTGGCAACTGGTTGGCAGAGCAGGTCAGAAAGAATCGAATTCAGCGGGGACCAGGCACACCAGCCAAAGCACAACGATGGTGTACACTCCACACGGAGTTTCTGTGGTAAGTAGATATAATTCGGCGTACAAGTCGAGTCGTGAAACCCAAAAAAATCTCTCTCGAAAAAAAAAGGGGGTTGACATAGGTTGGATATACTTTTGAGGCTGTAAATTCAGCTCAAAAGCCAATACATGCTGATCCAGTGTATAATTGAACCCTTGACAAACCAATTTGGCACATAAGTCGACCTAAGAAAAAAAAACAAAAAAAACCTGACTGCAACAGATTTTCATTGAGATTTTTATTGAAAGCAATAACACAATTAGCACCCTTCAAAATCACTATCATTGTCTGCAAACAGCAACACATTTAGAACCCTTCAAAATGGCTCTCACTATCATCGTCTGAAACAAAGATGGCAGCAAGTACATCCATACTGTCACTGTTTAAATGGTCATCATATGGGTTCCAGTCTGTATCTGAGGAGGCGGTTTCAGCTTCATTGTCAGTGTCCCACAATAAATAATCTTCCGTGCCATCAATTGCATGAGATACTGCACCTTTTAAAATTATTTTATCACAGTCTCTACTTTAACTTTGTCCCATGCCTTCAGCATGAAGTTACACAGTATATCAAAAGGCATTTCACTGCCTTTTGTAAATGACTTTTCTGCACTTGACATCCATATATTCCATTTTTCGCACACATGGTATTTGAATGGCTTGTTCAAGCAGACATCAAAAGGTTGCAATATAGATGTCATATCATGCAAGGAAACTGCCGTGTAAGTATCAGTAGTGCTAATCTACTTTTAGTGTTCTCGGTTCAGTGGCTACGCAACTATCCCAGACCAGCAAACTCCGATCTTTGCGTAAACTGCTTGGCTGCCTGTTTCACATATTGTCTGTCCATAGATTTACACCATTTTCATCCATCCATCCTTTTTCATGAAAATGTACAAAAATACCTGCAGGGAATTTCATTTTCAGTTTAATTTTGCGTTTGAAGAATACCATGGGTCTTAATTTTGTCCTACAATGCATGATACCACTATGGTAAACCTGATCCTTTCATGACCTTTACCTACCTATGGTTTGCACAATTTTAACACCTTTCCATTCATTCCACTGTTCTGTTGCCTATCATGTGTAAATTCATCGGGGTGTTGTCCAGGTTTCTGATATTTGCCAATACAAACTGGTGTTTCTGCCGGCTCCGTATAATAAACTGGCGAAAACGTACAACTTTATGATCAAGATCTTTTGGTTATTTCTGGGCAATTTTTGTTTTTTTGAAGCAATACCAGATTTGTCCTGTTCTTAAAACAATTGCACCAGCCGACTGTAGCCTCAAAATCATCACTAAGGTCTGGGTGTGACTTGGCCCACTGCAGTGAAAATGTTCTTATTTTATTTGTTACGAGCTCAAAGGACCTCAAAATCCAGCAGCAATAGATATTCACCAAGACAAATAGTTACTTAAACAAAAAAAGTGCTTTTAATTATCTTTAAACATGAAAATAGAAACAAACTTTAACTTATCTCATATTAGCTTACTTAACCTAACTTAGCCCCCTTATAATTCTAAGCGCACGTGTGAATATTGTGCATATAAGTTCAGAAACGTTATTTGGTTCATAGTCCAATCTCACTTCTCATTCCTCCAAGTTCACTGGTTGCAGGCAATTCTTATTCTGTGCACAGAATTTAACATGTAAAAAGTACACCAGGCTTTGGTGCTTGAAAGGTAGATGGTTACCACTCAGGAAGGTTCTTGTCAGTTTTCAGAGAGAGATTTGTTGTTCACTTTACCCCCTTAACTGATTGCTATTTAATCAGTCACTTCAGTGTCTTGCCAAAGAAACTTGCCCCATCAGGGTTCTCCAGATGATAACCTCTTTCTTTCAGGTCACCACAGAGTTACTTTCTGTTTCCCTTATTCCAAGTGAAACATTATACAGCCAGTTCTCTCCTCTTGCAGGAACCACAAGACCTGACAAGGCCATCTTCCAAACTGGGGTTTCTTTCAGTTCCAGCAACTTCTGCTGCTTGACACTGCTGACTCTGTCTGTCTGTCTGTCTGTCTGTCTGTCTGTCTGTCTGTCTGTCTGTCTGTCTGTCTGTCTGTCTGTCTGTCTGTCTGTCTGTCTGTCTCTCTCTCTCTCTCTCTCTCATACACTCTCTCTGAAACTGAGACAGCCTGTTTGACTCTCTCTGCTTGCAAAACCACATGGCCCTCTTACAACAACAAGTCTTTTTGTAGATAATAAGGCACCCGCCTGCTCTTTCGTTTGTTGCTTTTGGGTAAACAAGAACCCATCAGCAGTCTTCAAAGCTCCTGCAAAAAGGTATGAGAAGCCATTATGTCTCCTCTGTTGCTTTAAAAGACAATAGTCCATTTATTCCACAACATCAGTCAAATTAACACTTACTTGTGAAGTCTCCATAGGCCTTCTTAAAAGTTTCTGTAAAGTCACTGTGGACATGAAGTCTCCAGTATTTCAAATAAGATCTGTTTTAAAGTATTTATACTCTAAGCTTTCCCAATTTATCTCCCAAAAATATTTCTATATACTCTATGACAGGGGTGTCAAACTCAAATTCACGGAGGGCCAAAATTAAAAACTTGGACTAAGTCGAGGGCCGAACTAAATACTTATTGAAATTTTTCAACAACATCTGCATGTTTTCTCTTCTTTCAACATATATAATGCTAAACTTTAGGATATAACTTTAGGAGGATAATGTTACAGGTCAGGAGTAGGTAGCTCAAGTTCACCCTTTGCTTGACCTGAGGGAAACATATTTGGCCTGTGGAGATGTAGTCAGCATTCACAGGCTGTGTCCATTTTGGCCTGCATCAGGACTCAGCATTCCTGCTCACTCCTCAGGCTCTAGGCCTCTATTCACCCTCAACCCACCATACCTCTACCTGACCAGGCCTTTACCCAACCTCTACTCACCTCTCACTCCACTCGCTCTGCCTCTACCCACCCCATCCTATACACGACCCTCTACTGCCTCTCCCCTCAACCTGTTCCTCCCTCTACCCGTCTCTCACCCTCTAATCACCCCTCCCCTACTCGCCCTGCCCCTCCCCTTTTACCTCTTCCCTATCCACCACTCCTTCTACTCATCCCTCCCTCTAACTGCCCCTCGCACCACCATAACTTCCCCTGTCCATTACTCCTCACCTACACCCTCTGCCCACCCCTGCTTACCCACCCACTCAGGCCCAGTGTGCTGCCAATCAGCCTTTGCGGACAGCCACCATCTCTCTCTTCACGTGCAGGGCTGAACCAGCCGTCCCTGGGGTCCGCGTGGGTGCAAGCGCTGAAGGCCGTGGCGACCGGGAGAAGTGCGCTCGCGCTGTGGAAGGTCCGTCCGGTGCCAGTCGTGCGGGGCTCGCGCTGCCCGGGGGCCGTGCGCAGCCTGCCATGCCCGTCGTGCCGACAGGAAATCACAGGCGCTCGCCAATCCGCCAAACCGCTCGACAGGTGGGAGAAGTGACTGGATGTGCGGGGAGCCTTCCAACTGGCTTGCCGGCTGATGACATCGACAGACTTCTCGTGTTACAATTTCTCGTGTTACAATGGGGAAGGATGTGCAATGAAGGGGGAGGATGGTGGGGGTGATATTACCAAAAAACAGCATCGGCTCTCGCTGCAGGGCAGGCCACCTCTTTTGAAATGATCTTGCGGGCCAAATATAATTATATCGCGGGCCAAATTTGGCCCGCGGGCCAGAGTTTGACATGGTGCTCTATGACATATTTCAGGTGACTATGTAGCAACCTTGCCTCTGTTCACATACCCTTTCTGCAATGTGATTTTCCAACTCTCGCCAACGAGTGATTCCTTTTCTCAAAGGACATTGCATTTTTGGTATTTTTCTGAAAGTCTCATCTTTCTTCCTCCAATCTCTTATCAACTTTTCAGACAAATCTTCTTTCAGCAGCCCAGTTGTTGGTTTTCTTGGCCATTTCTATCACTTTCAACATAAAGCTCGCTTCATATTTTCGTCATGTGCTGCAGTGTTGATGGATCCTCCATGATAGCATCACTTCCAGCCAACGTCCAGCAGATCAATTCATGCGATCAATGGTTGGGGGTGGGGAGTGGGGTCGACGTATACACCAGTCATTGGCCCATCTCAGGCATCACAAGCTTTGGGGTCGACTTATATGCCAGTCAATGGGTCACCTCAGGCAGGCAGAGAATGGGTGTCAGAGAATGGGTGTCATCTTTTACGCCGAATATTCTATAAAACCCTTCAAATTAGGCTGAAAAAGGGGTCAACGTATGCTGGCTGACTTATTCGTTGGAATGTATGGTAATTGAACAAGTGAATAAAAATTGGGGATCAGAGGAGCAAGTTGTTTATTCCACAGAAAATTGTTGATATGTAGAACATGCTGTCAGAGGAGGTGATGGGGTCAGATGCCATTACTAAGTTTCAGAAGTATTTAGACAGACACTTAAATAGACAATGCGTGAAATATATTCCTCATGCAAGCAAATGGGATTAGGGTAGATGGTTGAAGAGGTCAGCATGCATGTAGTGGACTAAATGGTCTGTTTCTGGGCTGTACAACTAGATGACTTTATCTGGAGTATTGTGAGAAAGGAATATAGTTGTTAGTCATTTGTAGGTTAACTGATATACCTTGATTTATGTTCTTATACATCGACCACACAGCCACTTTTATTTTTATTGGTTTATGGCTATGAACTGTGCCTAATGGAATTGTGCATTATATATAATAAAGAACAGAAGCAGAACTCCTATTAAGCCACCCAAATCTTCTTCACTCTTCAACAAAATCCTGACTAATACTCAACCTTAACTAATTTTCCTATCCTATCCATGATCTTTTGATGTAATGTCCATAAAAAGTATACATCTCAGCTTTCAGTAAAATGAATGACAGCCCCTCCAATTTGTCAGGGTAGAAATTTAGGCCATGAAGGATTATGCATACATTACAGAGTGGCAATTTTCTAAACCTCTCACTGCATCATGCACAGTTAATAAATCTAGCAGTCATAATTAATTTGTACTATATTGGAAATCCAAGATCGTGTTATATGGCGAGCTCTCCACTGGCCACCATGACAGAGGTGCACCAAAGAAAAGGTACAAGGACTGCCTAAAGAAATCTCTTGGTGCCTGCCACATTGACCACCGCCAGTGGGCTGATATCGCCTCAAACCGTGCATCTTGGCGCCTCACAGTTTGGCGGGCAGCAACTTCCTTTGAAGAAGACCGCAGAGCCCACCTCACTGACAAAAGGCAAAGGAGGAAAAACCCAACACCCAACCCCAACCAACCAATTTTCCCCTGCAGCCGCTGCAACCGTGTCTGCCTGTCCCGCATCGGACTTGTCAGCCACAAACGAGCCTGCAGCTGACGTGGACTTTTACCCCCTCCATAAATCTTCGTCCGCGAAGCCAAGCCAAAGAGAGGATTTTACAAGACAGACATGCACAGAAATTCATCCCAGATCTTTAATGAAACCACATTTCAGGAATGGAGTGGAATTTAGCAGCCATTGATTTATATTGTACCAGGGTTGATTTTTTTTAAAATAAAAAACAAAATCAGAAATAAAAACTCAATTGTACTGTCCATATGTAAGTAATTTGTTTGCCCCACAATGGCAGGATATTGCTGCTGGCAATAAGCAGCTCCTGAATTCACCTAATAAAGGTGCAGAGGATCATTTCTGAGACCTCTGAGTTTGATGATGAGGCCCTGCTTGAGACTAGGGTTTCAAACAATATAGGGGAGAAGCAAGGCTTCCAAAATCCCTCTGAAAGTCATCAACACCCCAGACAGCCTGCTCATGCTTGTCATTTGGCACATCTATTGAGGTTTATGCCTGATGCTATTAAAATTAAATGAGTTGAGAAACTTTAAAAATAAATTTTAAAAATCAATGGGAACATTTTTAAGGAAATACAAAAAAAATTAAATAAATGGCCTGTGATTTAAAAAAAAAGACTAAAACTTCTATTTGTTTGTCATCTCCTTTGCCTCCAAGCTTGGTCACATCAATGAGTTCATGTGGCTTGTGCTAAACTGCATTCTGGGAAATTTCAACCAGATGGAATTCTATAGTTAGACATTCTGATGAGTGCATTGGTCAGTAAGCTTGGCCAGGGACATGATCAAAGGAGTTTACCTAGCTGTTTGGCAATACTGAGGAATGCTGCTAATTAAGAGCAGAACTGCTAGTTTTTTTCCATAATAATTTTCCGGGCCAATATTTTTAAAATAATTGACTAATTTGTGCAAGATAACATACATTTTTTTTTGACCCTTTCTAATTAATTCCAGTGAACTTTGGACTTTATCATCAAAATTATTTGTTTTGACATGCGAGCAATGAATCACAATTTATAGCTTTCCCTGGCTTTGTTCCAACTGTAATAGATGAGAGCATTACCACTTTACTTCACTTACATTTGTGCACAGTAAGATTTTATTCCACCATATGTATAAGATGAAGAGAGGCACTGATCGTGTGGATAGTTTAAGTTTTTTTTCCCCCAGGGCTGAATGGTGCCACAAGAGGACACAGGTTTAAGGAGCTGGGGAGTAGGTATAGAGGGTATGTCAGTGGTAGATTTTTTTAATGCCGAGAGTGGTGAGTGTGTGGAATGAGCTGCCGGCAATGGTAGTGGAGGCGGATATGATGGGGTCTTTTAAGAGAATTTTTGATAGGTACATGGAGCTTAGAAAAATAGAGGGCTATGGGTAATGTTAGGTCTGCTTTGTTCATGAATGAGTGAGACAAACACCAGGCTGAGTCGAAATCAGGGTTCTTTGTTCTTTATTACCGGATTGTAACACTTGCGACTAACAAGTTAGTCGGAGAATGCATTCTGCCGTTATCAGCAAAATGGTGATTTTTTATACCCTTGGATACATGCTTAGAACATCATCATATCATTACTTGTCCAATGACTAAAACTGTTGCTATCCTTTCCCTGCTAGCTTCCTGCCTCTCAATCCATCAATGTCTCTCTTATCTTGTAAGTACAAGGATGCATTCTGTTACTCCTTAGTACTGGGTGACTCCTTCTCCGGTCCCATCTCATGATGTTTTACCTAACAGGAGTACAAGGACACCTCCCCTTCTTGTTACTGCCCTGTACAGGGTAACTCCCTACACATTCCCATCTCATGATGTTTTACCTTACAGTAAGCCCAGTACTTTCTAAGGTATGGACATGTTCGGCACAACTCCATGGACCGAAGGGCCTGTATTGCACTGTAGGTTTTCTATGTTTCTATGTCAGTGACTAAGCATGGTATAAATGCAACATGTACACATATGACAATGTTATGAGGCATGTAGTTCTTGCTGATAAGAATTGATGTTGAGGAATAGTTTTACTAAACCATCCAAACTTATTGTTCCTAATAAATTGAAATGAATTGGAAAGTTTTTAGTTCAGTAGTATATAGCATGCTTTTTTTTTAAAGTTACAGCATTAACTCTTTGCATTCTTTTATATCTGGTGACAGTTTATCATTATTTTGGACATCAAAATAGCCACAGCTATTTTACATGAACTTCATAACAATTTTTCAAAATGTATTTTAATGGGCTTCATAAGTCAGGATGAAATGATCCAACTCTGTCAAAGACTGGAAGTCTTTACTGATCTTGCAATACAGCTGGTGTGAGAACTGAATGCCATACACACTGGGTACTAAGTGACATGTAGTTAGAGCTGAGGCAACTTTTTAAATAGAGAATTTTACTCATCTGTTCGACTTTTCATCAGAAAATACTTAACAAGGGGGGCGTGGCAAGATGGCATAGGGAGCGGACGTGCATTCCCGGTCTCCCCCAGGCAGTTATATAAATACCCGTTTTAAGAATATTTATTTTCTGTTAAAAGTCTTTGTTTTGTTTGTCAATTGTTTTTAGTTTAAAATGGCAACAAAAATTAAGGAAAATAGAGTTCAAATACAGAACAAAACTACACTCTCCGACTTTGGAAGAAACTCGGCCTACTTGCCCAGACAGAACCACGGAGTCAAGGCTGGAATTTTCTTAAGAACGGAGCTCATTAATTGGATTGTCAGATAAGCTGGCCTTGGACACCCCTCTGAAAGATGTTTAAAATGGCAACAAAGATTAAGGAAAATAGAGTTCAAATACAGAACAAAACTACACTCTCCGACTTTGGAAGAAACTCGGCCTACTTGCCCAGACAGAACCACGGAGTCAAGGCTGGAATTTTCTTAAGAACGGAGCTCATTAATTGGACTGTCGGATAAGCTGGCCTTGGACACCCCTCTGAAAGATGGTGATGAATATTGATTTGAAATGTTTTATGAAGATAAATTGCAGTAATTGGCATTGGTTGCCCGTGAGTTTTAAAAATCCAGATAACATTAAAGTTTATTAGTGATTTTTTTTGGATGGAATATCGGAAGGATGAATTTATTATCTATAAATACAGAACAAAATTACATTCTTTGACTTTGGAAGAAATTTGACCTATTTGCCCAGACAGAGCCGGAGTTGGTGCTGGAATTTTCTCAAGAACAGAACTTATTAAATTTGATTTCGGACTCCTTTTTGAAAGATGGCGACAAATATTGATTTGAAATATTTGAAATATTTTCTGAAGATAAACATATATATGGAACTCCTTGACCTGCAATAAGGTTTATCAGTTATTTTTTTTTGGATGGAATATTGGAAGAGTGAATTTATTATCTGTGAGTATGCATACATTGCAAACAGATTTTAATAGTTTTGAAAAGGTTTTTTTTAAATTAAACAACAAGATCAGTTTAATGTTGAGAAAATTGGAAAAAACGGAAACTTTATTATTAAATTTGGAAATTCAGTAGAAAGAAACTATGAACAAGATTGATGATTTATAAAATTAAAGTCGAAGGAGCAATGTCCAAGAAGATTTAAAAATTTTGAATAAGTTTTTCTTGAAAATAAACAATAATTTCAACTTAACATTGAGAAGATTGACAAAGTGGAAAATTTGGTATTAAATTGGGAAACACAGAAGAAAGAACTTATGAATAACATTGATGCTTTAGAAGATCAAGACCGAAGGAATTATGTTCAAGAAAATTTTAAAAGATTTGAAAAAAAAACTTTTTTTGAAAGTAAGCTACAAATTCAACTTGAGACTGAGAAGAATGGAAGATTCGGTGTTGAACTGGGATGTTCAGAGGTGTTTTAATTCAGTGGATGAAATTCAGGAAGATTTGAAGAAAAAAAAAAAAAAAACTTTTATTGATTGTAAACAATGTTTAACTCAGTGTTGGGAGGGTGGAAATGGTGCAAAATTTAATATCAAGTTTGGATTTTCAAAAAAAAGAGTTTATGAATAAGATTGGTTAAATTGATGGACCGGGGTTTTATGGATATAAGAAATGATGATTTTTCGGTTTATACGTGTATTTTGTCTGCCTGGGGGTGGGGGGGGGGGGGGGAGTGGTACTTCTGCTCTCGAAAGTCGTATGCCACTTGTGGTTTATACCACACCCATTTGGGTTTTTGGGAATTAACCACCACAAGGTGGTTTCCTAAGCGGTTAGGGGAGGTAGGGGGGGGGGGGGGGTGAAAATTTGAAAATTATTTAGTATCTATTATGTAATATTATACTGTCAATTTGAAATGAATGTATGGAGATACTATAAATAAATTTAAAAAAAAAGAAAATACTTAACAAGATATTGAGTTACTAACCTGAAGTGCATTTATTTCCTTGTGCCAAGATCACTCTGGTGAATTGACCAAAAATACTTCTAAAGAAAATATTAAAATCTGTTTAAAAAAGAATGGACTAAGAAACACTTACAATCCAATGGTTATTAACCAATTCTATTGTACTGATTTTAAAAATCAGCAGTTCTAAAGTTGCATTGTACCCGAATTCTGATTTTTATTTTGACCAGATTTGAGAACTAGTTTCATTGCAGGATTTATCCACTTTCTAATGCTTTAATTGTTTTCAGGTATGACAGCTCCTTAACTCCAGTCCCACCTGCTGATTATGGGTTACCAAAACTGCATTATTTTGAAGACTGGGGAGTCGTGACATATGGAGGTGCTTTACCAGCAGGAGTTAACCGACCCTTCCTATCCTTCAAATCAGGTAAACTGGGAGGCCGTGCAATTTACAATATTGTTCATGAGAAGAAATATTCACAGTGGATTCGTGGATGGACAAATTTTAATGCCGGGCATGAACATCCTGATCAAAACTCTTTCACGTTCGCGCCTAATGGCATGCCTTTCATCACAGAGGCCTTGTATGGCCCAAAGTACACCTTCCTTAATAATGCTTTAATGTTCTCTCCTGCCACATCAGAGACATGTTTCAAGCATTGGGAAGGTCAGATTACAGAAGCATGCAACTCCAAGTGGTTGAAGTATAAACATGGTATTTCTGGGGATTGTCGTGGCCAAGTCATTGCAGCTTTAGAGCAGAATGGTGTGGTCTTTATCCGAGGCGAGGCAGTGGGTGCTTACAATCCTAGCCTGAAACTGAAGAGTTCACAAAGGAATCTCCTCCTCCTAGAACCCCAGCTTTTACTATTAGTGGATCAAATTCATTTGGAAGAAAATAGCCCACTGGAGAAAGTGAGTGCATATTTCCATAATACAGATGTGGCCTTTGAGGAAATCTCCAAAGATGGTGTGAATGGAGCATTTGTTCAACAAAAAGATGGTCAATATACAATGTTCTGGATGGATGATAAAGGCAAAAGTGAGAAAGGCACAGTGGCATTCAAGGCATACCCTCGTGGATATCCTTACAATGGAACACATTATGTGAATGTTACAACCACACTGAGGTACCCGGTAACTAGAACAGCCTATATCTTCTTTGGGCCTTCAGTGGAGATTCAGAGGTTCAGCATTCGAGGAGATTTGGATCGAGTTGATATATTTTTAACAACAAATGAAAAAACCTATACAGTTTACCTCTTGACTAGGCAGACTGCTGTCAAACCACTTTTTGCTATAGTACTAGCTGACCACGAGAAAATTGTTTTTGATAAGGCTTCTGCAATCAGGGATGTTTCAGTGCAGGAGACACAAGACTATGTGAATGCTGTTGAGAAAAATCTTCAACATGCAAAGCTAGTTTTTCAGCAGTTGGAAAAGCAGATCTTGGCTCGAGTCTTGAACACTGATAACTTCCGAAAGACTGCCGAGCGCCTTTTGAAGCAATCAGACAAAAGGAAGACGGAGGAGGCCATAGAAAGATTTTTTTCCATCTCATTTGAACAAAGCAAGACAAAAAAAATAAAGAAAGGAAAAGGTGACGGTGTTAAAGTTTCAAACAACCTTCCAAATATTTTTGCACAAATTGAAATGACTGAGAAAAGAGAGCGACAGAAATTATTGCAGCAAAAGCAAGAAGAAACATCAGATGAGATAAATCACAATGTGAGAGAGATTTTTGATTTTGTGGACGAGTCTTATATGAAACGAGAACAAGGCACAAAAAAAAATGTAAAACACGGTTATGTCAAACTAAGAACCACTGTTCGAAGCACTGCACAATCACTCTCAGCTTCCTATACAAGAGTTTTCTTAATTTTAAATATTACTACTTTCTTTTTCCTGTTAGCTTTACAGCTAATTCGGTTTCAGAAAGTTCCAAGCTTGCATGCCCAAAGATTTCTATATGCAGTGCTTCTTTTGGATAGCTTTGTGCTACTCTGCTTGTATTCTTCTTGTTCCCAAGCACAGTGCTAGATCATGGATGCCATCTCTTGAGAGACCAAACATATGCAGAAATTGTGTATACTTAATGCAAGTACAAGATTTGCACTCCCGTTAACTACCAGAATCTTCCAGAAGGTGCCTTTGGGTGACGTGTCTCAACCTGATCTTGATCTTTAACCACTTGGTGGATGGAATCATTCAATGTTTCTTTTGTTCTTTGTTTTTCCTATTTTTAATTCCTATTTCCCAGCATACTGCAATCTAAAACCAGAATGTGGAGAATCTTGATAATCTGCACAACCTACCAGGAAAGTTTCTTTCGATACATTGGTTGAAGGTGATCTATCAAACTAAAATGTACAGAGTATTGAACAAGATATCGCTTCATTGTTTTGATTTTGACTATGTATTTTATATACTTTGTTGGAGTAATGTTCAGGTGGAACTGTTCCTTCTCTAATTTTCAGCGTTCTGTAATACATCACTGTGATTCCTCTGGTTACTCTTGACGTCTAAGTGAAAGGCTGGATCAATATGTTTGTTGTTCTTTCCAAGATTGCTCATTAAAGCACAAATGTTATTAAGCATTCCTTAAATATTTTTTTAAAAATAGATCTTTTTCAATAAGGCTTTGGATTCATCATATATTGTATTTTGTGTTTAATGGGTGCAAAATAGATTAATGGCAAAAATGATACATTGGCATGTTAGAATAGCCATTGTCTTTTTCTTTGGCTTGGCTTCGCGGACGAAGATTTATGGAGGGGGTAAAAAGTCCACGTCAGCTGCAGGCTCGTTTGTGGCTGACAAGTCCGATGCGGGACAGGCAGACATGATTGCAGCGGTTGTACATAGTGAATAAATTTGTCTCTCCATATTTTCTAATGAACATCAGTATACCCTCAAAATTGGTACTGTAGGGTAAGGTTATTATTATTCTTCAATGTTATTATGCAATCCTATGATAAAAATGAATACCCATGGATTTCACATACAACTGACCCCACTTGCCCACCAAATCTGAAAAAAAAACTGTAATTCTAAGCTACCTCTAACCAGTTACATTTTACTTTGTGTCCGGTTGCTTCACCTTCTACAGAAATCCAATTGTAGACCTTCAGAAAATTCATATATGCAACAACCATTGTGTTTTTTTTAATTCTACGTGACTTGCTCAAGTAATTAAATTAATCAGGCACATCCTGTCTTTTGTATATGTTTTGTTCTTTGTGTTCACTAATTTAATTCTGTACCTTTGACATTGGATGGGTAGTTTTGATTCTGCAAGTGATGAAGAGTCTGACCATTTATTACACATGCAATAAATATGTACAATTTCCAATCTTTCCATTTTCTTGGAAATTTTCTACACAATCACGGAGGTGCCAGAGTTGCAGTTATAGTGGAACAGCTTAGCAGGAGGTAAAACCAAAGTTAAGCACAAAAGTCTGATGATGCTGGGGTTGAGCACAACACACCAAAGGGCTGGAAAAACTCTGCAGGTCACACAACTTCTACAGGAAGTAATGGGTAACTAACATTTTGGGCCTGAGTCCTTTGTCAAGGTATAAGCAAAAACAGACCGGCATTTGAATAAAAAGGTGTTTTTCTCCCTCCCCACCTCCTCACAGTCTCCACACTTTTATGCAGGTGACTGCCTGATTTTGCTCATACCTTGATGGAGGGCTCAGGCCCAAAATGTTGTTTACTTTTTATATTATGTAAGAGGCTACATGACCTGCTAAGTTCTTCCAGCACATTTGTGTATTGCAGAAGGCCAAGACCAGCTTTGCAGCTGGGATATAATTGAAGGTTTTGCAGCTTCCTGATGCAGTATTTCTTTAAAATCAATGGCTGATCTGATGTTAGTATATCCAATGTGGGAGATGGGATGGAATTATTGATTCACGACATAATTTGTACAGCAAAAATGTCAATTTATTCCTAAAACAGAGTTGGTTTTAAAAAGCAGATCAAATAAGCTGCAAGTCAAAATCTCTATAAATCCATCCTGCACCTTAAGGTTGCCTTGTATGAGCCTCACAGGTTACAAAGCACAGGCAGAATCACTGCATACCCCTTCTGCAAGGCACAATGAAGGCACAGCTCCTGTCACTGTTTTAAAACATCTCTGATCTGAGACCCCTGAAATAGTAAAATAGATATTTTTTATAAAGAATCTTGTATATGTCACTATTGTGCCAGCCATTATTATTATTATTATTATTCATGGCAATGCATTCCAGGTACTCAGTACTCTTTGTGTAAAATAAAAATTAAAACACCTTACTCCTGACAGCTTCCCTAAACTCTCCTCACCACACTTTGTACAGATGTCCTCTGTGGGGGTGAAAAAGGGTGCTGGCTGTCTATCCCTCATTCTCTTCACTCATAAGAGAAAAGCCCTTGTTCTGCTAACCTTGCCTCATAAGACACATTCTCCAATCCAGGCACCATCCTGGTAAATCTCCTCTGCATCCTCTCCATAGCTTCCACATCCTTCCTGTATTGAGGTGACCAGAACTGAACACAGTATTCTGTGTTATGTGACTAGAGTTTTCAAGATTCAATATTATTATTGTCCTGTAATAAAATGATATATTACACAAAATTTTCCTTCGTCTATTTGCTATTATCAAAGATAAGCAGAAGCGAATCCCACTAGTGTTCATGGCTTTGCCTCCAGTGCTCCTGCAGCCACATAGCTTTCAGTCCAAATCCAAAGATGCACACCTCTGACACGATCAGAAAGTTTACAGCACCCTCTCGTATCCTGGTTCCGACACCTGGTATCTCTTCAACCAGTTTCCAGCAGTTTGCAGTCTGGTGTGGGTTTTTCGACTACAGTCACCAGCAGCCCACATCCTACATGCGCATCTCACCTCAAGTCACCAATATCCCGCCTCCTGTGTATTCTTCAGCTGCAAAGCCACTCACTGGTTCGCTGCTGTGGTTACTGTCCCGTGGGTTGTCTCCTCTGCTTCTCCTTCTCAAACAGGGGAGGCGGGGGGGGGGGGGGGGCGGGGGTGTTGTATCCCTGTTTACTGGTGCCCTACTAGTCGAAAAACCCACACCAGACTTCCCCAAAGTCTGCAGCCACTCGTGGCCACTGCAAATCATGGATGCTGCCATTTTGGGCCAGACCCTGCGGTTGTGTGATTTTAAAATAAACCACCGTGGCTCCTTTAACAGGCCATTTAAAGCCTTTATAGGGCTGACAACAGTCAAACTGAAACTTTGCTCCCAACTCTCTGTGGGTCCGCACCAGCGGCAGTGCTGCCATTACAGTAGTTCCTGCAGCATTGCCATTTTTTCTTTATAAAGCTGCAAAATTATCTCTTGACTCAAACTCAATCCCCTGACAAATAAATGCCATCGTACCATAAGCCTTCTTAACTACCCTATCAACTTCCATGACAGTCTTGAGAGATCTATGGATTTGGACCCCAAAGCCCCTTTGTTCTTACACACTGTTAAGAATCCTGCCATTAACCATGAACTCTGCCTTCAAGTTTGACCTTCCAAAATGCATCTCCACACACTTATCCAGATTGAACTCCTTCTGCCACTTTTCCACTCAATTCTGCATCCTGTCTATATTCTGTTATAACCTACGCCATCCACAACACTTCCAACCATTGTGTCATATGCAAACTTACTGACCCATCCCTCTACTTCTTCCAAGTCATTTATAAAAATCACAACAGGATTCCAGAACAGATCCCTGTGGAACTCCACTAACCATTGACCTCCAGGTAAAATGTATTCCATCCATTTCTACACTCTGCTTTCTGCAGGCAAGCCAATTCTGAATCCACACGGCCAAAGTTCCATGGATCTCATTCCTCATGAGAGACCTTGGAAAACCCCTTACTAAAGTCCATATATATTACATCTACTGCCCAACCTTCATTAATTTCTTTTGTTACCTCCCCAAACACCTCAATTAGACTCATGAGGCAAGACCTCCCCCTCACAAAACCATGCTAACTATCTCTGAGAAGACTATACTTCTCTAAATGCCTGTAAATCCTGTCTCTAAGAATCCTCTCCAATCGTTTGCCCACCACTGATACAAGATTCGCAGGTCTATAATTCCCAGGATTCTCCCTTTTTTTTAAGCAAAGGGAAAACATTTGCCATTTTCTAATCCTCCAGTACCTCCCCCTGTGGGAAAGGAGGATGCAAAGATTATCATCAACACCCTAGCAATATCTTCTTTCACTTCCTCTAGTAACCTGGGGTATATCTCGTCTGGTCCCAGGGACTTATCAACCCTAAAGTTTTAAAGAAGATCCAGCCCTTCCTCTTTCTTAACCTCAACATGGTACAGCTCATAAGTTGTTTTGTTTGGATTCACCTTAATCAAGGTCCCGCTCTCTGATGAACACTGATTTTGGTCCTCCCCTACCTCCTCTGCCTCCAGGCATGTGTTGCCTCTTTTATTCTTAAGCGGTCCTACCTTCACTTGCATTATGCTTCTGTTCTTCATGTATACATAGAATGTCTTCAGATTTTCCTTAATCCTATTTGCCAAGGTCTCCTCGAGCTCCCATCTAGCTCTCCTAAGTCCTTTCTTATACCTTCCTAGCTAATATGTAATTCTCATGAGCCCTTCTTGCCTTTTTCTTCCTGAATCTTATTCATGCTTCCTCTTAACTAGTTGCCTTACCTGTTTTGTCAACCACATTTCCCCATCTCAGTGGATCAAGCCTATCCAGTAACCTGCACATCCTAAACATCTTCCATATTTCTTCTGTGCTTTACCCCGAGAACATCTGTTCTCAATTTGCTCTCTTTAGTTTCTTCCTAATCCCATTATAATTACCACTTCTCCAATTAAACACTTTACCATTTTGTCTGCTTTTATCCTTGTCCATAGCTAAGTCAAAGGTCAGGAAGTTCTGCTCACTTTCACAAAAATGCTCCCACTCTGAGATGTCTGTCACCTGACCAGATTCATTACCCAGTACTTTGTCAGGAATCCTTGGATGCACCTGACAAATTCTGTCCCATGTATCTCTCTTGCAGTAAGGAGGTGCCAATCAATATTTGGGAAGTTGAAGTCTCCCACAACAACAACCCTGTTATTTTTGCACTTTTTCCAAACTCTGCTTATTAATCTGTTCCTCAGTGACCCGAGAGGCTATTTGGGGACCTACAGACTACTCCCAATACAGTGATTGCTTCCTTCCTGTTTCTGACTTCTACACATAGCAGCTCAGTAGAAAAACTCTCCACAACCTCTTCCCTTTCTGTAGCTGTGATAATATCCCTTTTTAGTAATGAGACTCCTCCCCTCTTTTACATCTAAGCCTATCCCTTTTAAAACATCTAAACCCAGTACCTGCATCAGCCAATTCTGTCCAGCATTGTAATTCCACATACTGATCCATGCTCTAAGTTAATCTCCATTATTCCTTATACTTCTTCCATTGAAATAAGCACTTTTCAAACTCTCAGACTACATTTATGCTTCCTCTACTGCCTGTCCTTGGTCACAAACTTACAACACTTGACATTAACCTTTCCTCCATTTGCTCTATTCACTGGCCTCTCTGGTTCCTATCCCACTGCTAAACTAGTTTTAACCCTCCACAACAGCTCTGCCCACCATGACATTACCCCCCCCCCACCTATTCAGATGCAACCTGTCCTCTTTGTATAGGCCATACCTTCCCCAGAAGAGATCCCAATGATCCACAAATTTTAACCCCTGCCCCCTCTACTAGCTCTTCAGCCATCATTCATCTGCCATAACTTCCTATTCCTGACCTCACTGGTGGATGGCATATTCAGCAATCAAAGGAGTACCATCCTTGAGTTCTGCTTTTTAGCTTCCTTCCTAATTCCTTTTCTTCCCTCTTTGGGACCTCATCCCTTTTCCTATCTGTCAGTGGTCATGGTTGGAATAATAGAAAATTTCAATTGCTAAAAGCTAATCTCACTTCAAAACATCAGATTTAACCAAGGTAAATTATAAAATATTTAAATGAAGAAAGAAACTGATCTTCTCACCAACTCACCTTTATTGCAAGCCTATTCAGGTGAATGGGACAGCTAAATACAGCAGTAAAAGTTTCCGGAACGTGTAGTCAACTCCTCTGCTCAACACCCCACACTCGATGGTAAGTTCAGGAATAAAGAAAATGGTCAGATATGCCTTCATTTGACCTCCAGCCTGTTCTGCATATCTGCGTTGAAGGTGCAGCTGTGGAAAACTGGAGCTTGCTGATTTATGGCACAAACTGGCAAATTATAAAATCCCAAGCAGGAGTCTTTTTTAATTTTTTTTTGTATTTGGATATTTGACGAGGCCAACATTTATTACCCAGACTTTGAGAAAGTGGTGGGCAGCCACCTTTTTGTCCAGTTGCATATCTTCCAGTGAATGTACATCTACAATGGTCTTGGTGAAGAAGGTCCAGGATCTAGAACAGTATGATGCTGAAGAACTAGTGATATATTTCCAAATCACACTGATGAGTGACCTTGAGAGTAAGATGCAGGTGGTGATGTTCTTAAGGCTGTGGGCTTGGAAGGCCATGGTGGAGTAGCCAAGGTGGGTAACTGCAGTGTATATTGTAGTGGAGGGAACTAAAATTTAGAGTGGGTACATGCCTGTCAAACAGGCTCCTTTGTGCTTGATGGTGTTGAGTTTTTTGAAATTTGTTGGAGCTTTTGAGGCAAGTAGAGAGTATTTGGTCACAATTCTCACTTGTGTCTTATTGAAAGGCCTTTGGAGTGTCATAAAATAAATCACCCACTGCAGATATATGTGGTGGAGTAGTTTGTTCATTTTTCTCTTGGCCTGCATGGGTTTCTCCCCACCCGCCAAAACTGGGGTTGGCAGGTTATTTGAGTGTAATTGGGTGACAGATTTAAATGGCCAGAATGAGCTTCTACTATCTATCTCATTAAAATCTTGAAAATTTTAAAATGTAATGCTGTTGAATATCAAGGTTAAGGGATTAAGAATAAATGAAATGAGTTGGAGGAAACAGTACAGCATTTGGATCCTGTTCAGTGAGATTGTAGCTGATCTGCTTTTGGCCTCATCACCACTTTCCCAAACTTTCCATACCCTTTGATGCCCTTGTTGTTTAAATGTCTTCCCTTTTCATTCTGAATATATTCAATGACACTGTCTCTACCACTTTTTGGGTAGAGAATACCCTCAATTCACAACCCTATCAGAGATGAAATCCCTCTCTATTTCTGCCTGAATTGGGGAATTATGCCTTCTAGTTCCAGATACCTCTCTGCATCCAATCCCAATTAAAATGTTCTTATGCTCCATACCCAATAACAATGAGCCCAATCTCTTCTTGCGTCAAGTATTTAATCCCAGAAATTGACCAAGTGAACCTTCTCTATATTGTCTCCAATGCATGTGTTCACTTCCTGAAATAATGAGTCAAACATTATACTCAAGATGCAGTCTTGTCAGCATCCTGCAAGGTTGCATCGAAACTTCCGTGCTCCATTCCCCTCACAGTGAAGGCCAAAATTCCATTAGCTTTTTCTGTGTCATGTAACAATAACATCTTATCCCTTTTTAAAGTAACATTATCGGAGATGGTTAACACCTGGCATATTTGAGGTGCAAATGTTATTTGTCACTTATCAGGTCATGCCTGAAAGCTGTCAAGATTTTTGTTGCTTGCTACAATTCTTCAAACTTTCTCCACTATTCAATAAGATCATTGAGATTCTTTTGAATATGAATTGAGACAACTGGTCTCCTGACACCAGGTTGCATATACACAATGGTAAGAAGGCAGGGAAAAGTCACCAGATTAATTTCTAGGATGGTGGGTTTTTCCTGAGAGAAGAAATTAAGCAGACTGGGCCTAGATTCTCCTGAGTTTAGAACAGTAGGTTTCAAACTGACCCCAAACTCACATACCATGCTAAGCAATCCTATTGCCTTAAGTGCTGTGATTGGTAAGGGATTGCTTAAGGTGGTATGTCAGTGGGAGGGGAAGGTTGAGAACCACTAGCCTGGACCCAACTGTTACTGGAGCATTTTGCATGAGAAAAATTCTTTGGCCCATTTCCTTTGGAGTTATGAAATTGTGCACATAACGAGTCAATTAAGTATGATTAAATCAGTGGCTTTCAAACCTTTTTCTTTCCACTCGCATACACCTTAAGTAATTTCTTACTATTCACAGAGCATTTATGGCATAGGGATTGCTTAAGGTCAAATGTGAGTTTAAAGGGGCAGTTTGAAAACCACTGGTTTAGAAAGATAGGAAGTGAACACAATGAGACTTAAACTCTAACAGAGTTTGCCAAATAGATATGGAAATCAGACTATATGGGTGGAACAGAGATAAGGTGATGATCACTTTGATGGGGTTGTGTTCTGGATCCCCAATAGTTGCCAAGGATTAGAGCAGTGGTCCTCAACTTTTTTCTTTCCACTCACATACCACTTTTAAGTATTCCCTATTCCATAGGTGCTCTGAGATTAGTAAGGGATTCCGTAAGGTGGTATGTGGGTGGAAAAAAAAAGATTAAGAACCACTGAATTAAAGGAACAAATATGTAGAGAGATGGCAAACAGCTGTATGAATCATACATTTGTACTGATAAGTGATTTCAGTTTCCCTCATATTATCTGGGTATCTAACAGTGCAAAGGACGTGGACAGGGCAGAATTTATTTAAAAAAGTGTCCAAGTCTGCTTAAACAAAATTCTATTAGAGAGTTGCAATACCAGACCTCCTCTTGCGAAATAAGAAAGGTCAAGTGACTGAGGTATTGGTTCAGGGAGCATTTTGGAATGATTGACTACACCTCCAACTATTTTTAAATTGTCATGGTAAAAGATAGGATATGCCCACATGTCCTAAATTTTGGCAAGACTAAGTTTTATGGTATGAGACAACCAAGTGAACCTTCTCTATATTGTCTCCAATGCATGTGTTCACTTCCTGAAGAATAAATGAATAAATGAAATGAGTTGGAGGAAACAGTACAGCATTTGGATCCTGTTCAGTGAGATTTTAGCTGATCTGCTTTTGGCCTCATCACCACTTTCCCAAACTTTCCATACCCTTTGATGCCCTTGTTGTTTAAATGTCTTCCCTTTTCATTCTGAATATATTCAATGACACTGTCTCTACCACTTTTTGGGTAGAGAATACCCTCAATTCACAACCCTATCAGAGATGAAATCCCTCTCTATTTCTGCCTGAATTGGGGAATTATGCCTCCTAGTTCCAGGTACCTCTCTGCATCCAATCCCAATTAAAATGTTCTTATGCTCCAGACCCAATAACAATGAGCCCAATCTCTTCTTGAGATTTTAGGGTGAGAATTTAGGGACAAAGTTTCTGCTTGAGTGAAGGGCAAGGCTGCCAATATTATGGAACTTTGCATAGAGATATTGAGGCTCTGGTTAAGAAAACGGAGGCATTTATTAGATATGGACAGGTGGGATCAAGATAATCCCTAGAAGAGTATAAAGGATATAGGAATTTGTTTATAGGGGATGGCTCAAGGGGAATCCATAGAGGTTCTATAAGTATATTCAAGGCGATAACTAGGGAGAAAATAAGTCCTCTTAAAAATCAGCTAAAGATGGATGAGGTCCTGAACAAATATTTCTCATCTCTATTTGCCGTGGAGAAAGACATGAATGCTGGGGATTGACAGGAAGTAAATAATGATGTCTTAAAGGGGTCCAGATTACAGAAGAAGTGCTAGAAGCCTTAAAGACACATATAGATAAATTACAGGAACCTGATCAAATGTAACCTAGGACTTTGTGGGAAGCAGGATAATGAACTGCAGGGGGTCTGATAGAGATATTGGCATCATTGATAGCCAAGAGTGAGGTGCTGAAAGACTGGAAGGTGGCAAATGATTTGTCTCTATTTCAGAAAGGGAACAAGAGCAAACCAGGGAACTACAGGTCGGCCAGCTTAATTTCAGACATGAGTAAGCTACGGGAGGGGATCTACATGCATTTGGAAAGGAGAATACTGATTGCGGATAGATAGAGAGCACAGATAAGGTAAATAGTCATTTTCTATTAGCTTCATGCTGGATAAATGCAAAGAGCCGTCAGAGGAAGTGACAACTGAAACATTTAAAGATATTAGGATTTAGAGGGAATATGGGCCAAATGCAAGAAAATGGGACTAAGTTGATCACAAAGGCAAGATGGGCTGATGGGCCTGTTTCTATGCTGTAACCTCTATGACTCTAAAATCAGGTCTATCTATAAATGCTCTCATAAAATCTAAAATATGAGTGTTCTTCCAGAGTCTACTTCATTTGCCATTTATCTGAAACACTTCGTCCTATTTCTGTAAATCAAATCTCCTTAACTGACCATGGTGAAAAAAAAAAGTTGTGAAAGATAATATACAAGTCCCAGACTTGAACACTCCCATATTCAAACGTGTGTTTACTTTCTTCACCAAACCTCGAACCCATGACCTTCCTTATCAGACACCCACCCACTTTGTATCCTTCCCTACTTCTTGCCAGATGCAGGTGGGACTGTCATTCAGGCCTTACAGCAGCTTGGAAGTCACATCTTGACCCCTGATGACCTTCATTCTAATTTTTGTGATGTATTTCTTCTCATAATGAAAATTAAATGAGGAAATAAAAGAGGAGGGCAATATAGTTAAGAACACGGTTCCCCTCCACCTCAATAAAGGCTATGATACTGGGACTGATTTAAAATTACTTCAGACATGGCAACATGATAGTCAGACATTTAAAAATACTTCTCTCTGACAAGGATGCAGGCATTTGATTTTGCTTACCATCATTAAATGTATGCATAAGCACAAGCTGATGACAGTACACATTTTCTGATCATGGACTTCAGAGGAACCAATCCTCGAAAACGTCAATTACTCGAGCAGATTGTCTCACAGGCTTTTGAGGTGAGCAACTGGAGAGTAATTTCTCTATTGCAATGAGGGTTTGCAGTGCCGTAGATGCCCTTGGTGCCCAAGGATCCCACATTCTTAGCCCACCTTTGATTCTCATTGTATTGCAGAAAAATTGAAGAACCAGTGGCAGCTTCAGTATCCCTGTGGATGTTTTATCTCTTCTAAGCCACATTTATGTGCAAAGCTAATTTATCTGAACCAATTCTGTTGGCCTACAACAGGGGTGTCAAACTCAAATTCACGGAGGGCCAAAATTAAAAACTTGGACTAAGTCGAGGGCCGAACTAAATATTTATTGAAAATTTTCAACAACATCTGCATGTTTTCTCTTCTTTCAACATATGTAATGTTAAACTTTTTCTTATTAAAATAAATGTTTAATAATAGTTTTGGTTAAACTCTTTCCAGAAGCATTAACAAATGAGAAATAAAATATTCAATAAATAATATTTCTCTATAGAGGATTTGTCAAATGTTGCTAGTGTGCTGTCGAATAGTAAAATCTGAGGGCTATTGAGAATGTGGGAGAATAACATGATTCCTGAAACAATCAAATGGGTGACTGATTGTGGGCATGAACTCTAGCAGGGTCCATGCCCTTTTTCCATTGGTACAAATATCCTTTGATTGACACACTTTTCAAGTTTTATGCCTAATGAGCTTGTATCCAGGTGCAGGACCATTTTTAACCAGGAATATATTTATCACTGTGACATGAAGCTATTGGAAGATCGTTTTATCCTGAGATTAAAGTTCATAATACTTACTCAGGCCTGTGTGCGGGAGGGCGGGGGTTTGCGGGCGATCGGGTTGGACAACGACAGTGCGGGGGCATCGGCTCTCGCTGCAGGGCGGCATCTCGGCGGATCAGCGGCCCCATCACCGTGAGTCGCGGGTCGGCCTGCAGCAGGGAGGGGGAGTGGGCAACGGTCCTAGCGAGGTCAGGCCTGAGGCCTCCGGTTCCGGGCACTGGGAAGTGGCCTTGGCTTCCCCTGACACCGGCCAGGCCCCAAAACCAGAGTCCACGGTGAGACCCTGCAACGTAAACAGAGGAGGTGGGGGCGATTAGCGGGCTGACGCCAATGCATTCTGGGATTTATAGTATTAGCTGTGCATGCGCTATACTGGCGCGGCGGCCAGCGGGCCACCTCTAATACATTTTTGAAATGATCTTGCGGGCCAAATATAATCCGCGGGCCAGAGTTTGACATGTGTGGCCTACAACATGAGACATTAGTATTCAGCTACAGAGCATAGGAACACAGACACAACTGTGGCATTTAGATCCCTGATGTCTGATCCACCATTTGGTGAGATCTAGTTTGATCTCTTACCTCAGCACCCAGATCCTGTGCTAACCCCTTATCCTTTGATTTCCTTAATATCCAAAGTTCTATCAATCTCTGTCTTGTATCTGCTCAGCTTTCGAGGGTGAAGATTTACAATGATTCACTAACCCCTAGAAAAATAAAGCTCTTTTCAGTCTTTAATAATGACACTAACTCTTGGTGTGAAACATCCCAGCTTATCATGGTAATGGAGTTTTACAGTACTGGACGATACAGTTAGTATAGTGGTAAGTGCATTGCTGTTGCAGCGCCAGCGAAGGGGGTTTGAATCTGGCGCTGTCCGTAAAGAGTTTTTACCTTCTCCCCGTGATCTGCATGCATTTCCTCTGGGTGGTCTGGTTTTCTCCCACCTTAAAAAAAAATACCAGGATTGTAAGTCAATTGGGTGTAATTGAACAGCGCTGTAGTTTTAGAGGTTACACATGTCTATTTAGCCACTTACACCTCTCATTTTATTAATCTTTATCATTTGCCCCCCCCCCATTAGCCCCCCCCCCATTAGCCCCCTATGTTCCAGGGAAAAAGGTCTTAGCCTAAGATCTTGATTGGTCCTGGAAAGAAATTGTCTTTGACCAGTTGCTGGTCTTCAGGCTTCTCCTTGAACATAGCAGAGAGAGAAGGATGTGACAGGGTGATGGAGGTCAGGGAGATGGAGGTCAGGGTGATGGAGGTCAGGGTGATGGAGGTCTGGGAGATGGAGATCAGGGTGTTGGCTGTCCACCTGATGCATTCAGTAGATGCGAGGTCAGAACATGTGATGGTCCTGGCTATATTTGTTGCCTTCTACAGTCTTCTGTATCTATGGACAGTGGAATTCCCAAACCAGCTTATGATGCAACCAATCCGTATACTTTCCACAATCTACCCATAACAGTTTCATAGTGCATTTGATGAAGTGCCAAATGTTCTCAGAAAGTGCAGGCATTGGTATGCCTCCTCTGTGATTGCCTCAATGTGTTGGCTCCAGGAGAGGTCTTCTAAGATGCAGTCTCCCATAAACTTAATGTTTCTGACTCTGAACCTTCATTCCATCAATGCAGGCAGGTGCATGGTCCCTCAGCTTCTCCTTCCAATCATCTCTTTGGTCTTGGTGACATTGAGAACAAAATTGTTGTTCTGGTCCCACCCCAAATAAATTCTTGATCTCCATTCTGTATCTGTCTCATTATTTCCAGTTATTCAGCCAACAGTGTTCTTAGAATAGAGGTTATATGGTTTGCTCTGCCAACATTCTAGATTTCGGTTTCACACATTTACCTGATGTGACAAAATTGTACATGATAGGAAATGTACTTAAGCAATTTTGAAAATGTTGAATAATTCTGTACTGTTTTAAAACATAAAATTAATTGCATGAATACTCATCATTTTTTTGATACAGAATGTTGCTCCAAATGACAAGAGAAAATGTAAATGGTAAATATTTGGAAACATGTAAGGTATCATTTTCAGAAATAATAAGATGAGCTAAATTGAAAGTTGAAAATGCATCCAAGTGGCTTTCCACTATTTTTGGCACCATGTAGATGTGCAGTGCAAGATCACCAAGTAAGCCTCAAAACTAGCCATTCTAAATGGAACCACAGCACATATAAGGAACATAGGAACATAGGAAGTAGGAATAGGAGTAGGCCAAAAATGGCCCATCGAGCCAGCTCCGCCATTCAATACGATCATGGCTGATCTAATTTAAGACCTAACTCCACCTACCTGCCCTCTCCCCATATCCCCTAATTCCTCTAATAAGGGAGGGGCATGGACTGAAGTAATGAAATCTTTTTATGTAGTTGGTAGGAGAGAATTCCGGGCGGAAAAAAAACTAAATACTAAATGACTGCTTCACAGGGAAAGAGGCCCATAAACTTTGAGCAGAGTCCAAAGGGGGCCAGAGCCAAAAAAGGGGTTGTGAATGGCTGCTCTAGGCCCTGTCTGTGATATTATCATCTGCCAGTTATACTCTTTCCACTAGATTTGGGTTTATAAATATAAAGAGAGGTAAAGAATGGCAATAAGTCTAAACATGTTTGGCATGAGCAATCACACAAACCTCACAGACTCAGAGATAGTATTGTAAGTGAAAGAGAGTACCATGGAAGGATAAGGAAGGGGAGGGGGTAGGGTGACCATTCCAAAGGAGGACATGATCGTACATTGGTATATTTATATAGTAATTTATGACCATGTCCTCCTTTGGAATGGTATTTCATTCCATTGGTATTGCAAAAACAACTAATACAAACACACTCTGTGTGTGTGTGTGTGTGTGTGTGTGTGTGTGTGTGTGTGTGTGTGTGTGTGTGTGTGTGTATAAAATATGTGGTAACCTATGACTATGTTTGCCTTTGGATTGGCCACCCTAGGAGGGGATGGTGGAGGTGGTTGGGAAGAAGAGGATAGGCTCATTGGATGCCAAAGTGGAAGATAACCAAGGATGTAGGGATAATTCAGCCACAGAATTGGCTGATTGGCAGGAAGCAGGGACTCAATATACAGGGATTATATTCTAGTTAACTGCCAGTTGCTAGTGGTGTTCCACAGGGCTTTGTGTAGGGGCTGGTATTTTTATGTTGCATATTAATGATTTAGATTATGGAATGAATGGTTATGTAGATAAGTTTGCAGATGAATCAAAGCTAGGTGGAAGAGCAAGTAGATTTGAGGTGACAGGGAGGCTGCAGAAGGACTTAGAGTCATTGGGAGAATGGGCAGAGAAGTAACAAATGAAATAAAATGTAAGAAAGTGTACGGTCATGCACTTTGGTAGAAAAAAATAAATGGGCAGATTATTTTCTAAATGGGGATAAAATTGAAAATACCCAGATGCAAAGGGACCTGGGCGTCTTCATGCAGGATAGCCTGAAGGTAAAATTGCATGTTGATGCAATGCTGGAATTCATTTCAAGAGGAATAGATTATAGGAACAGAATTGTGATGTAGAGGCTTTATAAGGCCCTGGTGAAACCTCTTGGAGTATTATGAGCTGTTTTGGATTCCTCATTTAAGAAGGATGTGTTGACTTTGGAGAGGGTTCAGAGGATGTTTAAAGGATAATTCCGGTGTTACAACCACATGTAATGCCCAGCAATAGACAATGAATCAAACAGTGTTTAATTTCAATTCACTAATTTTATTTCTTACTCTTATAGTCTTTAACACATCTATCCCCAACTATGTGATGGTCAAGACACGTCTTGTTTACTTGTCGTTCAGATCATAACCATTGCAATGTACAGTGAAAACAAGATAGTGTTTCTCTGGACTGTGGAGCTGGTTATTTACATGGCTAAATTATGACAGAATTTTTTTTATAAATAAACATATCACTTATAAATATCATGTTACATATGCTAGCCCTGCCTCCCTGGAGTTCAGAACCCTCACGGCCGGGGGGAAAATACAGTTTCACAATCTGGTTGTGAGGGCCTGAACCCTTCAGTACCTCTTCCCAAATGAAGGAGGGAGAACAGATTGTGGGAGGGGTGTATTGAGACTTCACAATGTTTATGGCTTTCCGCAAACAGCAGCTGTTATATATGTCTATCATGGCAGGAAGAGAGACCCCAATAATCCCCTCAGCAGTGTTTACTATCTTCTGCAGGGGCGAAATTTCTGGGATGGTGCAGTTCCCGAACCAGGCGGTGATGCAGTTACATAGGATGCTCTCAATGCATCCCCTGTAGAATGTCGGGTGGAGGATGGATGCTGGATTTCACTCAACCCCCACAGGAAGTAAAGCCATTGTTGGACCCTCTTGGCAAAGGATCTGGTGTTGGGGACCAGGAGAGCTTCTCAGCCAGGTGCACGCCAAGGAATTTGGTGCTCTTGACTACCTCGATGGTGGAGCCATCGATGGCCAGGGGAGAGTGATCACCTGAACTCTCTTGAAGTCAACCACCATCTTTTTTGTTGATGTTCAGGTGTTGGTTGTCTCGGCACCAGTCTGTTAGTGTTTGTACCTCCTCTCTGTAAGTTGACTCATCGTTCTTGCTTATGAGCCCCAACATGGTTGTGTCATCAGCGAACTTGATGATGTGATTAGAACTATATCTCACTGCACAGTTATGTGACAACAGGGTAAACAGCGGTGAGCGTAGCACACAGCCCTGAGGGGCCCCGTGCTCACTGTGATGGTGTTGTACGTGCTGTTTCCGATCCAAACTGACTGAGCTCTTCCAGTCAGGAATTTGTGTATCCAGTTACAGAGGAAGGTATTTAGGCCAAGCTGGTTCAGCTTCCTAATCAAGTACTCCGGTATGCCTGTGTTGAGTGCTGAGCTGAAGTCTATGAACAGCGGGTGGATAAGGGCTGGGTAAAGCATGGTGGCAATGGCATAGTCTGTAGATCGGTTGGGATGGTATGCTAATTGCAAGGGTCTAATGGCGGGGGGCAGCTGAATCATGACCAGCATCTCAAAGCACTTCATGGCAGTGGACGCGAGTCCAACAGGATGGTAGTCATTGAGGGATTCTTCTGCACAGGGATGATGGTGGCCACATTGAAGCATAATGGTACGACACTGCTGATCAGAGGGATATTGAAGATGTCTGTGAGGATATCAGCTATCCTCTGAGCACCCTGACAGTGATGTTATTTTGTCCCGCAGCTTTACGAGGGTTGACCTTGAATAGTAGCCTTCTCATTTCAGCCCGCGTGAGACGCAGTGCCTATTTGTATGGGGAGGTGTGGACTTCCTCACCATCATGTCATTTTTCACCTCAAAGCACGCATAGAAGTAATTCAAAGCATCTGGGACAGTGGCATCCCAGCTTATGGTTGATGTTGGCTGTGTGTGTGTGATATACCCAAACCATTTAGGTCCAGGCCAAAATCTAGAAAGTTACTTCAAAGTTCAGACTTTTAAGTTCAGTGTTGATGTTGGCCTTTGAAATTTGATGCCCAGAATTAATATTGAACTGATGGGAAGACTGGAGTTGTGGCTGCTACAGACTCGTGAAGTCTCATTGCATTGCCTTTAAAGAAATGTACAATCACATGAGCTGTGGTCATAACACTTCTGGTCCTTTTGTAGGCAAGCCTTGAACTGGGTGGCCTCTACGAAGCTTCCAAGACCCTGGCACTAGTCTCTTCAAGTGGCCTTCACTGTTAGTCACACTCAAAATTAAGCACTTTGCTTCCCAAAAGACCCTCCTAGCACAGATCAATCCACGGAAATTCACAGAGTATGCTTTGCTATGAATTCCACAAAAATGGCTGACCACAAGAGCTGCTCCAAAAAGCTGTTTCCTCCAGCAGTCAAAATCAGTCTTTGCAAATGTATCGAATCTGGAACAGACTGACAAGCCTTCCTTCAGTTCTTCCAATGTATCGAATTATTGCTGGACTTTGACTTGTGTTGTGACGGTACTTGTGTGAAATCTTAAATGTTAACTGTGACCATTCAGTTGCTCCTGTCTATACTATCCCTTACAGTGATAATCCCATTTTACTAAAAATGGGAGCTTGTAAAAATGGGAATGAAATGGTTATCTTATGAGGAGCCTGTACTTGTTGGAATTTAGGAGAATGAAGGGAGATCTCATTAGAAGCATTTTGAATGTTGAACGGCATGGACAGAGTAGTTGTAGAAAGGTTATTTCCTATGGTGGGAAAGTCTCTGACAAGAGGACATAACTTGAAGAAAGTATCAAAGAATGTGCACTTAGAACAGAGATGCAGGTGAATTTCTTTAGCCAGAACTTAGTAAAGCAGTGGAATTTGTTGCCACAGATGATGGTTGAGGCTGAATCATTGGGTGTATTAAAGGGAGACATTAATAGGTTCTTGATTAGCCAGGACATCAAAAGTTATGAGGAGAAGGCCGGGCAGAGGGGCTGAGTGGGAAAATGAATCAGCTCATGATTAAATGGTGGGGCAGACTTGATGGGCTCAATAGCCTATTTCTACTCCTTTGTTTTATGGAATTTAGAAAGGAAAAAACAAAGAATGGGCAGGCATTGTGATGAGGGAATAAGGACTTGATGAAGTATGTGAGGAACAGAATAAAAGGGATGGGTGAAAGGGAAAAATGCCTTTGAATTTGACAAATGGAGCATTTATCTTCACTAAGCTCCACAGGACAAGGAAGATCAGTGGATTGTAGAATCTGTATTGAGGCAGTGGTTTAGTAAATGAAACTAACGCCTGCAGAAGTGAAGATTTAGTGGATCAATTAGTGTTTATTTTGTTAAAATTAAATACTGTATATTTATTGTAATATGAAAATGCTGAGCAAAAGCCACACTGCATAATTTTAATGAAAAATTAATTGTAGTGGATAGCATAAAACCTATTAGAGTGCCAGCAACCTGAGTTTGAACTGGTTGCTGTATGGAAACATTCTCCCTTTGTCTGCATGGGTTTTCGCCCATATTCCAAACCCATACAGGGTTAGTAGGCTAATTGGTCACATGGGTGTTTTTAGACAGCACAAGATCATCAGCCTCAAGAGTCTGTATCTCTAAATTTAAAAAAGTCGATTTTTCCCATCGCTGCAAAGTTTACAAAGCTTGCAAAATGATGGCACGCGTGGTGAGGCGTGACCTTTTTCTGGATGAGAGAGTGAGGCAGGTCTAAAACCTTGATATTGCTCATCTTTCCTCAGCTGCCCTTTTTAATTTTGGTAATGGATTGAAATTATCTCGGTGATCCAGTGAGACTTAGCCTGAGTTATAGCGTTAAAGCTCGCAAGAAAACCTGTTTAACTATAAGAAAACGGCTCCAAAAGATAGTGTCCTTCCTCAGAAAAGCAATGAACAGCTAATAAAGAAAACTGACACCATAATTGGATAACTGTTATTTGTCAAGAACATTGCCAGCAACTGCGGTATCTTTTGATATTTATATAGACTAACTACCAAAAGGGTCAATTGGCAGATGCAGTGCATTCTGCAGCCATGGTCTTTTAATTAGATTTGGATTCATTCCCCAACCCCTTTTCTATAAATGCTTATTGCCAGTAAATGCTAGATATAAAATATTTCTGAAATGCTTTCAGGAGATCTAAAAGGGTGAAAGGAAATTGCATCAACAGTCATTAGATCGGAGTGTGCTGCAAAGATGGAGAAATTTAAGACACTGCTGAATTTTGCTTTAAGGCAGCATGCCACACTGGGATACAGCTTTTTAGCTTTAGCAACAGCTGGAGGAGAACAACTGTTCTCTGTTGTTGTGTTCAGTTGCCCCTGTAACTCTCAGAATTTCATCTACAGCCTAGTTTTTCTTCTTATCCCAGCCCTGGTGTTATTTTTACTGGGCTACTTCATCAGCAATAGAACGTGGAAGCTGTGTACTGGCTGCTGCATCAATCAAGCAAAGCTATGCTCTAAAAGGATTATCTTTCGTGCCATAAAGATTTTCCTGCAGATCACTATGGGAGCTTTAGTAGCACCAGTTACATGGATTTCTGTTGCATTGCTGAACGGAATGATCTATGAATGTGGTATGTCTGGCCATTACAGTGACTTCGTCGACAAAATCTGCAATGTCTCCTTCAAGGACTGTTATCAAGGTCTTTATCAAGTGCCTTGTGGTGATTCATCATTGCCTCAGACCACCCAAGCGACTATTCTTCGTACACTCCGTGCGCATTCTCAGGTAAGAAATACGTTTGGTGGCAGATGTTCTTGTTGTTTTCTACAGGTTGCATTACCAATTTGTGTGTAAAAAAAACAAATTGCTTTTACATTTAGCCAAGTGAAATTATGCATCCATATACCCTATATCATTCACAAGAGTAACTTAATGTAGACTCCCAAAGCTCACAGCGAAGATGAGGGGTACAAGAGGGGAACATGTTTGAACCTGTCATGTTCTATCGGTTTGTGTTGTCTCATTGGAAATATTCTTAAACTGCCATCCGATTTGAGAATGTTTGACAGTACTTCACATTTTCCACTTTGTGATTGGGATAAGCCTTGATTGAAGACTGTTCATTTCTGTTTTTAGTCTAAAGGAGGGAAATATTTGATTTATTTATACACAGTTTTAGAACTTTTGCCACCTAATATAAATTAACATGACAGCTGGAACATCATTCAGTTCAAGAAGTTACATTGTACTTTTAAGGCACTTTTTGCTGGTTAAAAGTTTGAGGGTAAGGTTTAAAAAAAAATATCCTGGTGATGACAAAACTGCCAGAACATTTTAAGAAGCAGACTCAATAAACAACTAAAGCTCTGATTTAACTTTTTCCATTCTTTCACCATGATAAATAGTGTTAGTTGTCCCCTCCCAAATCATTATAAGACCATACTAAATTGTTAATAATATTAGATATGTGTGGCTGGTGAAAACTTTCTCCTGAAATTTACTTGACTGTTATTTATTTAAATAGTTAAGACTGTGATTACCATATGGTTTACATTAAGAAATGTAATACTGGTTTGTAGAGGAAGTAGAATGCACTTGTAATAACAACTCACAATAGGCAATCTGGATCCTGTGTTCAGTGCCAGCAACTCAAGAAGATAAAATACTGAAGGGTCTGTATACACAGTACAGGGGAAAAAAGTTGTTATATTTGCTTTGTTCCAAAATACTTCCATACTTTTCAAAACCTAAGAGCCATTTGCTTAGTCATACTACAGGCATTTGAAAAGAAAAAAACTAAATATTATTTCTTGAATGCTTTATTCATCTTGGAAATGAGAAGCACTGGCACGAGGTTTCACTTTCAAACAACTGGAAAAAAATGACCAGGAGTGAACTCATTCAATAGACAGCTGTGCTGGATTACAATGGCTCCACAAGTACTGTAACTATCAAAATATATTTCTTTTTAAATGACTGTAGCTTGACTAAAATTACAGCATTAACTTGGGTTTTACATTGCATCATATTCCAGTAATGTGTAGATGACACAATATAAGCATGGATAGAATTTAGAAAAGGTCCTCACAAAGCAACAACATGAAAAGCATCAGGTCCTAATCGAAGGTAGGGGTCTGTTCGATAGATCATTATGGTCCCACATTTTGTACTTCATGAATTGTCTCAACTTCAATCAGCAGGTATGGTTTTTGAATTTGGAATGGAATACTAATGGGTTATATGCATTGCATGTAACCATGACATTTTTTTTTCTTGTATGTAGGTAATTGGATGGAGCATAATAGCAGCCATTTTGATTTTTGCCTTGGCCTCCACCTGCCTTGTACGTTGTTGCTCTCCTGTCAGCTTCCTCCAGTTGCAGTTTTGGAAAACCTACAAGGAAAAGGAGAATGAAGTCCTGCTGAAGAAGTCAGCTGAATATGCTAAAATAATGGCAGAGAGAAATGTGAAAAGCTTCTTTGAGTCAGAAGCACCAAAGGAGTTCAAAACCCCAAGTAGAGCAGCATGGGAGAAGATTTCTATGCTCTATACTTTCAGTGAAACTGATAATTACTACAGCACAATACATAAATATGCAGAAATGAATATTGAAGACCCCCATGCATCATCTTCCTGTGTCAATGTGGATATACCTGCTGTGCTGGACTTTGTTGATGGTAGTAAAAATTCTGTTGACTCCCATTTTTGAACATGTACTCAGACAAACACATCTGCAGCAGATCTAAGCTTTGCTCAGGAGCCTCATGTTTATACTCTAAAAAATAAGTACCTACATGTTTAAAAGCTTTCTCTCATTTGACCTGAAATGGTATTTTTTTTCTATAATGGGTTCTTATTTACCATCTTAAAAATTTTGCACTGAAACTCTTGTTGGGAATGTGCCTTCAGGAATTTTTCTGCCATCAGATATGGGTTTGCTCTGAACTGATGCCGCCAGAGAATCTTTTACCTTGTGATTGAAGGTTATAATCACAGGTGGAAGTATTCCAAAAATTAAGACAGAGCATCATGAAAAATATTTGCAAATTCATCACTTTAAAACATTGTTTATGTTGTAAATAACTGGAACATTCAAAAAGATCAAGTGAACTTAAACAGCAATTTAAGTACTTAAAAAGCATTACATAGAGGCTTGGCCTTCAGTCACAACTTCAATGTTGTAGTGAGAACATAGAAATAGTGGCATTCTAAGTTACCCTTCAATCAGTGAGAAGAGAATGAGTCAACATTAGGCCTATTTGTAACACCAACAAATCAATCTTATTTGCACCTTATATTTAACATTGTACAATTAGCACACACTGGCTTTTACCACTACAACAGTATGAGAATAATTTAAAATCAAAGTATATTAACAGATTTATCAAGTTTCCTCAGTATGAGGCTAAAAAAGTAAAATGGTTTTAAGCCTCTCTTCTCAGTGATTAATTACTAAATAGTAATTGCTAAGAGACTGTTCCAAGATTGCACACAGGTGCAAACGTGTAGATTTTCCGATTTCCCCATTGGATGTTTGGGAATGAACTTTTTCTTGTGTAGCCCATCAGTTGATGTCAATGGAAATGAAAATTGGATGGAATGTAAACTAGGTTGGTGATTCACTGTTCCACTCTATGGAATACGAGTCAAAATTGTTAATCCACAATGTGCTTCTATGAGACAACTATAATGGGAACAGACTTGAATCAAATAACTAGTTTCCTAGAACAGAGACAGAAGGTTACATATGTGGCATGTTTACAAAAGGAAAAATTCCTCAATTTCAATCCCTTCAATTATTAGAGATCAGTTGTCAGTCAAAATTGTGGGGGGATTGAACTTTATTCAGTGGACTGGAAAGATCTTCTAGCTCAAAAATGATCACCTATGCAATAACTAAACATAACCACTGACAAAACAAAGTGGCCAATACACTACCTACTAACATTTTATCTTTGAGAAAATACTTGGAACAGAAGAGCTGTTTCCAGAATTGGGGATATTTTGGTTGTTTGCAATTAACTTTACTACTGAGGCAGTGCAAAAAGACAATTTAATAGACAGACTTGGACCAAAAATATAAAAGTTGACCTGAATGTATTTAGCACTTTTCAATGGCCTGGCTTTTTTTTTGCACCTTTTAAATTCTATTCAGTTAAATTCACAGAATTACATTTTATTTTATCATTTATATTTACCAAGTGAAACCCGTAACACCTTTTTTTAAATGAAATATTTTAAAAGTATTACTTTATATTTTCAAATGTGAACAAATGTTTCAAATGCTATCATTATTTCATTAATAACTATAGAAAAAAACAAATCTATATATTTGTAATGCAAAAATCAATTTTAGTATTTGTCAGATAAAAAGCTTTAAGGCAAGAGGTGAGAATTTCCTCACACCTGCTCCTTCAGCTTCATTCAAAGCTAAAAGAGATCCAGGAAAACTTGTACCAGCAGCAACTGTGGAAATTTTTGGCTTTATTGCTTAGAAACCTGATAATGTCATGTCATTGGTTTTCACCCTACAACCCAATATTATTATTCCATCATATAAAAAAATACAGAAGCAAAAAAGATTAAATTTTATTTTAAAAATATTGTTATTTGTTAATATGACATCTATGAATAAGGAAACAAATTGCTTGGCTGCAGTTTTTAATCAAATTGCTTTGTCCTCATTTATAGATAAAAAAATTATACAGGAATGCAGAGAAAAAACATTTAATTTTATTTTTATTTTTGTTATTAATTACTGACAATGTTCACTCCTGTTGAATATCTTAAATGAAATAAAGCTATGTAAATAATTTTTGAGCAATGAATTCATTACAAATGGTAGTGCATTTGAATATGTGGGAGCCTATTTTTCTTCTGTCAGATAATATCAGGATCCCTTTACATAACAGACATGAGCAGGCAAAATAGGCATCTTTCATTATTTGACCACATCTTCTACTGAAAACAATGTTTTGGAAACAATTAACAAATGAGGCAGTGCCCAAAATGATAAGCGTCTACTGCATGCTTTCAAGGTTTCTGAATTTTTCCTCAACTGTAAATGTTCCCTCTCCTGCAGCCAAGAAGCTTCTATTGATGGTTCCTCTATTTCCTGTTGTTCGTCTCCTTCTTCTTCACCCTTAAATATACCTAATGACTGTTTCTACAGCTGCCTGTGGCAGCAAGTTGCACAGGCTCATGACCCTCTGGCAAAGGAAATTTCTCTGCATGTTTTAAATTGACACCCTTTTATCCTGAAGTTGTGCCCTCTTGTCCAAGACTCCCCTACCATGGGAAACAACCTTGACATTATTCTGTTCGGACCTTTCTGCAGTCAAAATATCTGTACTCCTGAGTACAGTCTAAGAACCAACAAACATTCCTCATTTGCCAACCCTTTCATTTCTGGTTTCATTTTCATCAATATCCTGAACCCTCTTCAATGCCAACATATCTTTTTCAAACAAGGCACCCAAAACTATACATAATACTCCAAGTGAGGTCGCACCAGTGCCCTAAAGATTCTCAACATTACATCCCTGCTTTGATATGCTATTTGTTTAGAAATTAATGCTAACATTGCATTTGCCTTCTTTACCATCAACTCAACCTGGAAGTTAACCTTTAGGGGATCCTGCATGAGGACTCCAAAGTCCCTTTCATCTCCAAAATTTGAATTTCCTCCTGTAATGATAGTGATCATGGTTGCAATGCAACTAGCAATGCCTTACCATTTAATTATACTTGGCTGCCAGCAGGGGCTGACACAGTAGGGACTGCAGTAGGCAGATCTATAATGAAGACTTGCAGCCTCATGGTGCTGTTTACAACTTTAAAGTAAATAACCTTTTCCTTCATCCTTCTGTTGTCTTAAGAACTCACACGAATACAAGATGACACATGGTGTCAGAAGTGGGATAAAGGAAATACTTTAAAAGGTAAAATCTAAAGTCAGCAATTGATCATTGAAGAGAACCTAACAGCAAAAAATGGAAGGATTACATCCATCAGCAAACTTCAACTAACAGGTAATGTGGCTGAAAATTGGAACAGATTTAAACAGCATTTTGAATTGTATTTAGTGGCAGTTGGAACATATGACAAAAGTGATAAAGTTAAAAGTATCAGTTTTCTTACATGTCATGGGTAATAAAGCCCTGGAGGTGTATAATAACTTCACATTTGCTGCTGAAGGAGACAAAATGAAATTAGAAAAATTGAACAGTTTGAGGCATACTGCATACCTAAACATAATGTGACGTTTGAGAGGCACAGTTGACTCACGTGTACAGAAGATGGAAGAAAGTATTGATCAGTATGTGACTGAAATGAGAAACAGAAGCAAAAGGTGTGAATTTGGTGGACTGACTCACTGATAAAAATCAGATGTGTGTGGTATTCCAGATAATAGTCTCAGGGGAAGACTTCTAAGAGAGCTAAACCAAGACCTGGAAAAAGCCATAGCCCTCTGAAGACCTACAAAAACTATAAAAATGCAGGCAAAAGAGCTGTTTAGCTGCAATGTCAATGCAGTGAGCAAGAACAGACCAAGATTAGATCCAGACCAAAGATGTATGGACCAAAAGTGAAGGTGACAGGATATTCAGGTACCAATAATCGAGTGCAATGAGAATACATGGTCAAAGTGAAACAGAAGATCAAAGAGCACATACTAGCATTCATTGTAGTACCAAAGGATGTACTGGCCATAGTAGGTTTAACAGCCTGTGAGAAACTGAAGCTGATAAAAAAGTGTCCTTGTATTGGAAAGTGAAGGAGACAGACTATGATGAAAGAGCACAATGACCTATTTCAGCATCTAGGCTGCCTTCCAGGAGAGCACGATTAGAGTGGATAAACATGTGCTACCGATAATACATCCATGCAGAAAAGTTCAATTTGTGCTTCAAAAGCAACTAAAAGCAAATTTGGACAGGATGGAAAGCCTGAATGCAATTCAGAAGATAGATAAGCCAATGGAGTGGGTGAGTTCACTTGTTGTGGACAAAAAGAATGGAAAGCTTAGAATTTGCCTGGATCCAAGAGATCTAAATAGAGCAATAAGGAGAGAACACTAAGGTTCTGACACATGAAGAAATCATGTCACACTTTGCAAATGCAAAGTTTTTCAGTAGAAACAGGGAAATATAGACAAAATAGGTGCAGTAGTAGGCTATTTAGTCCTTCAAGGCTACACCACCATTCAATATGATCATGGCTGATCAGTACCTGGTTCCTGCCTTCTTCCCATACCCTTGATCCCTTAGCCACAAGGGCCAAATTTAACCTACTCTTAAATATTGACAAGGGACTGGCCTCAACTACTTCTTGTGGCAAAGAATTCCACAGATCCACCATCCTCTGAGAAGAAATTTTTCCTCATCTCAGTCCTAAAAAACTTTCCCCTTATCCTTAAACTGTGACCCCTGGTTCTGGTTTATCCCAGCATTGGAAACAACCTACCTGTGTTTAGTCTGTCTAAACCCTTAAGAATTTTAGAAGATTGAGGGGTGAGGGGGGGGGGGGGGGGGGCATCTTATAGAAACATAACTTTCCAGAGAATACAAGCCTAGTCTATCCAACCTTTCTTCATGTGCAAATCCTTCCATCCCTGGTATCAGTCTAGTGAATCTTCTCTGCACCCCCTCCATGGTGAGGACATCCTTCCTCAGATAAGGAGACCAAAATTGCACGCAGTACTCCAGATGTGGTCTCACCAAGGCCCTGTACAGCTGCAGCAGGATCTCTGTACTCAAATCCTCTTGCTATGAATGCCAACATAGCACCGCCTTCCTCACCGCCTGCTGCACCTGCATGCCCACTTTCAATGACTGATGCAAAGCAACACCCAGGTCTCTCTGCATCTTCCCTTTTCCCAAACAGATACCATTTAGATAATAATCCTCTTTACTGTTCTTACCTCCAAAGTGGATAACCTCACATTTATCCACATTATATTGCATCTGCCACATCTTGGCCCACTCGCCTAACTTGTCCAAATCACTCTGCACCCTCCTAGCATCCTCAACACAGCCAACCCCGCTACCCAACTTTGTGTCATCTGCAAATTTTGAGATATTGCTATGTATTCCCACATCCAAGTTGTTGATATATATTGTAAACAATTGTGGCCCCAGCACAGAGCCCTGCAGTATCCCACTAGTCAATGGCTGCCATTCCAAAAATAACCCATTTAGTCCTACTTTTTGCTTCCTGTCTATCAACCAATTTTCCATCCACCTTAATACCATACCTCCTATACCCTTTTTAAATTTGTACACTAGTCTTCTGTGCAGAACCTTACCAAATGTCTTACAATTTGGAATGGTCTCAGCTCCTGAAGTGTATCACAAAACTATCCATATGGTCTAAAAGCACCTGGACAGAGTTGATACCTCAATGGATGACATCATAGTATAGGGAACCACAAGAATGGAGCATGATGAGAGACAAAGTGCTGGAAGCAACAAGGAAAGCAAACCTGAAGCTGAATAGAGAGAAATGCCAGCTCAGGGTGATAGAACTAACATTTGTAGGAGATATTATTGGCAGTGACCGCATCGGACCAGGTCCCAGAAAGGTGTCTGCCATTGGGAACATGCCAAGACCACAATGCAAATAGGAAGTAGAGGTTTAATGGAATGTTCAACTATATGGGTAAATTCATATCCAACCTCTCAGAAAAGATGGCTCCATGGAGAAGACGAATAGAAAAGAACATTGAATGGGAGCGGGATCATGACCATGAAAAGTCATGGAGCAAACTAACGAAACTGCTCACAGAGGAACCAGTTCTGAGGTTTTACAACCCAGCGAGACCCATCAAGATATCATCAGATGTATCACATAGTGGGCTCAGTGCAGTTCTTCTGCAAAAATATGTTAACTGACAATCTATTATGTATGCATCACACTCTGACAGACATGGAGACATGATACACAAATAGGAAAGGAGTTGCTCAGCATCACATTCGCCTGTGAAAGATTTAATCAGCTTGAGTCAGAACAAGCAATCAGTGTAGAGACTTGACCACAAGACCTTGATTGCATTGCTCTAAAAGCCATTAATTGAATGTCCACTGAGAACACAAAGAATGATGATTAGGCTGCAATGCTATACACTGAATGTAGCATACATTCCAGGTAAGCTAATGTACACAGCAGACATGTTGTCTAGAGCTGTTGACACGAGAGAGCCCGCAAACACCAAAATGGATGAAGATGTGAATGCCTTCATGGACATGATCACAAGTGCACTGCCCATATCAGATGCAAAAATTGAGCTCATAAAGTAGAGACAAAGATGAAATGCTGAGAAAAACCATCTTGGATGGATGGCCCAATATGAAGCAGGAATGCTCACCTGATGTTGGAGAGTACTGGAACTGCAGGACGGAGCTATCAATGGTTGAAGACATCTACAAAGGAAGCAAAATCCTAATCCCAAAGAGTATGAGAAAAGAGATGCTAAAAAGGATCCATGGAGGATATCACAGAATCCAAAAGTGTAAGAGCACGAGAGGTGATGTACTGGCCAAGAATCAACAATGATATAACAAATGAAGTGTCAAATTGTACAATATGCTAGAACTATCAAGCAAGCAATCCTGCAGATCCTCTAAAGCCACACCCAGCACCATACAGACCTTACAAGAAGGTAGGCACTGACTTATTTGAATGTCGAGGGAAGGTCTATCTTGTAGTCACAGACTATTATTCCCTGTATCCAGAGGTGTGTAGAATGAACACCACCACTGCAGATGATGGAATAACAGGTGTGAAAGCCATATTCTCCAGACATGGCATAGCAAGCGAGGTCTTCTCAGAAAATGGACCCAAGTTTTACAATTTAAAGATCTGACAGTTTGCCGAAGAGTGGGACTTTGTACACATCACGTCAAGTCCTCATTTTCCACAGTCCAATAGTCTAGTGGAAAAAATCAGTACAGAAAACGAAAAGACTAATGAACAGGGCAAAAGACAGTGGAACAGACTTCTACCAGAGCATGCTTGTATACTGCACCACACCACTCAAGTGTGGCATGTCACCAGCACAACTCCTTATGGGATGTAGGGCAAGATCAAACCCTCCCATTCAGGAGAACCTCCTAAACACAAGAGTGGGAGAAAGTGAGAAAATTCAAAGAACAACAGAAAGAAAAGCAAAATACTTTGACAGATGAACTCTACACTGGTTAAAAGACAAAACAAACTGTCCTTAGAAGTTCAACCAAGATCATATACCATTCAGATAGATGAAGGTGGTGTTTTGTGAAGAAATTGTCAAAACCTTCAAATGGGACCAGCCACAGTAGATGGAAAGACAGATACTGTTGAACAACCCGAATGCACATCTGAGAAGACATTGTCTGAGGTAACAACTCAGATTCAAAGACAATCAATTAGGAGATCAACAAGACAAGCAAATCCTCCTAAAAGATTCATAGAGCAAATTTAAAGACTCCTGTTATAGAACGTAGTGCTATCTTATTTGCTCTTCAAATTTTACTGTAGGCAAATATGAGCACAAGTTTAAAAAATGATAATGTTCATAATGAAAATGCAAGTTCCTGATGTTAAAGTTAAAATTGCAGTTATACAAAGATGTTAGTAAAAAGTAAGCTACTTTTGTTTTAAGAAAGGGAGATGTTAATGATAATGATTGTGGTTGCAATGCCTTACCATTTGATTATACTTGGATGCCACCAGGGGCTGACTTAGAGCAAGGCACTGCAGTATGCAGATCTGTAATGGAGACTTGCAGCCTCGTGGTGCTGTTTACAAAAACTTTAAAGTAAATAACCTTTTCCTTCATCGGTGTGTTGTCTTAAGAACTCACATACGAATACAAGATGAAACACCTCCCTATCTCTGTGTGTCTATTTCTTTACCCAAGTGTATGCCCATACACTTTCAACATTGTTTTTCATCTGCCACTCCTTTGCTCATTCTCCTAATCTATCAAAGTCTCTCTGCAGTCTTTCAGTATCCTCAGCACCACTTCCCTACCACCCATTTTGGTATCATATGAAAATTTAGCCACCATGTCATCTATTCCATAATCTACATCATTTATATTCAACAGAGTGGCCCTAACATCAACCCTTGCAGAACATCACAAGAGGTAACCAACCAGAATAGGACCCCTTTATTTCCACTGTTTCCTGCCCATCACCCAATGCTCAACCCATGCCAGTAAACATTTCAACAAGCATCCCATCTCCCTCCCACCCACTGATGTAATCTACAGGGATCTTTGTCTGAAGAGGATGCTCAAAATCATTGAAGATCCTTCCATCCTGCACACAGCAACTTTCAACTGTTTGCACCTGGTTGAGAAACGCCTTCTTACAGGTAGTGAGAATGCTGAACAACCAAAGGAACTCCTCACATTAAACATACTTGTCCTGCACATTTTTTGTTAGTATGTGTTAAGTCTGATTATGTGTCTGCATGTTTTTGCACCGAGGACCGGAGAATGCTGTTTCATCATGTTGTACTCGTACAATCAGTTAACAAACTCAACTTTACACGATTCCTACAATTTCATCTCTCATCTGAAGCAGCCTCATGTATGGCACCTGATCAAAAACCTTTTGAAAGTCAAAATACACAGCATCCATGGCAAATCCCATCTATCCTACTTTTGATCTCCTCAAACAATTGCAGCAGAGTTGTCAGGCATAATTTTCCCTCAAGGAAAATGTGCAGACTTGGGCTTATCTGGTCATGTGCCTGGAGTTACTCCATAAATTGATCCTTAACAATCAACTCCAACAGCTTCCCAACCATTGACATCAGTCTAATACATCCAAAATTCCTTTCCGCTGGTTCTGTCCCTTCTTAATCAGTGGAGTCATTCACAATCCTCCAGTCCACTGAAAATATGCCAGAAAGCACTGATTCCTTGAAAATCATTGCAAATGCCACCACCATTTCTACAGCTAGCTCCTTCAGAACCCAAGGGTGCATTCAATCCGGTTAGGGAGACAAATCTACTCTTCAACCAATTTGCTTCCCCAGTACCTTCTCTTTCGTGATCTTGACTGCACTCACTTTTATCAAAGACCATTGAGAGTCCAGTATGTTTCTAATGTCTTCCAAAGTGAAGATCAATCCAAAATACTCATTCAGTTCCTCTGCTATCATCTTGTCTCCCATTACAATTTCTCCAGTGTCATTTTCTATCAGTCATCTGTCTACTTTTGTCTCTTTTAGTCTTTATACCTTTAAAAAAGCTTTAGTATCTTTGATATTATTTACAAACATCCTTATGTGGCAGCTCACCACAAGGCAGGCGAACCGGCTCCACTTGTAAGCCACACGGCGGGGCAGTCGGCCAAAATGGTGCCAACGGGGGTTTCCCTTCCTTCCAGCTCGGAGCTCAGAAACCCACGCTTGGAGACCATGTGATGCCCGGGTGACGTCAGTGCCCTCCAGCGCGGTTCTCAGCCAGGTCCAGGCTGGGAGTACAAGTGCAGCCCAGCAGCTTGCAATAAACCAGTCTGCTCACTGAGCTCAACCCGTCTAGTTGCGTGTTATTGCAGGAGCAGTGTTGCCGCCGCTACACTTTCATAATTAATTTTCCTTCCAAATCACCTTAGTTGCTTTCTCTCAATTTTTTAAAGTTTCCCAGTCCTCTATCTTCCCACTAATTTTTGCTTCCTTCTATGACCTCTTTTGCTTTTATTGGTTTTAATTCTCTCTTCAGCCACAATTGTCTCATATATCTATTTACTATTTTCTTTCTTCTTGGTATATGTCTGACATGCATTTTCCTTATTTCTCACATAAACTCCAGCTATTGATGATCTGCTGGCTTCCTTATTAATGTGCTTTTCCAATCGACTTCGGCCAGTTCCTCTCTCATGCAACTGATTTCCTTTACTCCACTGAAATGCTGACACATTGGACTTCAGCTTCTCCTTTTCAAATTTCAAAGTGTACTCAATTATATTGTGATCTATCACAGCTGTCTAATCACAGATCTCCAAGCTCTTTCATCACCTCTGACAAAGAGGATACCACACAGCACCCAATCCAAAACAACTGATCCTTCATTGACTCATCAACAAGATGCTCCACAAAGCCATCCCATAAGTATTTTATGAATTCTCTCTCCTGAGATCCCAAACAGTCCTGACTTTCCCCAAACTACTTTCATGTTAAAATCCCTCTGATTACAGTTATGTTGTCCTTCTGGAAAGCCTTTTCTATTTCCAGTTGAATTTTGTAGCCTGCCATTGGGGTCCCTTTGTATTAAAAAATTAACTTTTTAAAGCTGCCCAATTATACCTAATTAACCTACATTTTGAACAGTGGGAGGAAACCGGCGCCTCTGGAGAAAAAGCACGCAGACATGGGGAGAACATACAAACTCCTTACAGACAGTGTAGGATTCGAACCCCAGTCCCAATTGCTGGCACTGTAAAGGCATTGTGTTAACTGCAGCACCAACCATGCCTTCCCAAAATAAATCTTTCAGGAACGGGATTCAAACCCATGCCTCCAGAGGAGACTGCATCCTGAACACAGTGCTTTAGACCTTTACCATTCCTTAACTCAATCCATAAGGATTCTACCTCTTGGTCCTCTGACACTTCTTTCTAGTGATTTAATATGTTGCTTACCAGCAGAGCCAAACCACTCCATTTGCCTACCTATCCAATAAACTGTATCGTTAGATGTTCAGCTCCCATACTTTAGCAATGACTCCACAATGGCTCAGTAATACCCTCCAATCTGTAGCTGTACTGCAAGATCATCCACTTTGTTTGTAATGCTGCATGCATTTAAGTACAGTGTATGAATGCACCATGCCTCTGTAATCCCTCTAGCTGCAATATTGTCTTATCACCTGCCTGTCATCCTTGCTGCATATTACCTTTGATTTCCTGCTGTTTTCTCCGTCAGCCATAACACTTTGGTTCCATCTCTGACAAATTAGTTTCAACCCTTCCAAACAACTATATTAAACCTCCCACCAGGATACTGATCCCCCTCGGGTTCACGTATAAACCTTCCTTTCTGAATAGGTCAAGCCTTCCCAAAAGAGATTCCAATGATCTGAAGCCCTGCATCAGTTTCTCAGCTACTCATTTACCTGCCTGATCTTGCGATTCTTCCCCTCACTAGCATGACCCACAGGCAGTAATGCTGAGATCATCACCCTGGAGGTCCTCCTCCTCAGTTTCCTTCCCAATTCCACATATGCTCTCTTCAGGACCTCCTCACTTATCTTACCTGCATCCTTGGTGCCAAGACTTCTGTTCGTCCTCTCCCATCAGATTGCAATGGACTGGATTGGAGACATCTCATACCTTGTACTCGATATCCCTTTTGTATTCTGCACCCCCCTCCCCTTCTGTGCAAATTATAGCAAGTTTGGTTTCTAAATATTCCTAATTTTCTTAGTTCAAATAAAGGTTATCTATTTTTCTCTCTTGTACAGTGCACAAAAGTGCTAGAGGAACACAGCAGGTCACCCAGCATCAAAAGAAGCTTAAAGGCAGATGATGTTTTAGTCCTGAGTCCATCTGCTGAGTTTCTCCACGTGTACTGCACTGGGCCCCAGTTTCTGCAGATTTTCTGCTTTTCCTGTTTTTCTCTCTGCATGATGTCTGACATTCATGTCCAGCACCCACTTAACATTCGAGATTTCCAGCATAAAACTATAGTACATTGCAGCACAGAAACAGGCCCTTTTATTCTGTGCCAAAATATTTTTCTGCCTCATCCCACTGACGTGCACCCATTCAATAGCCCTCCATGCTCCTCCCATAATTCTTCTTAAACATTAAAATTTAACCCACATTCACCACTTCAGCTGGCAGCTCATTCCACACTCCCACCACTGTGTGAAAAAGTTCCCCTAAACTTTTCCCCTGCACTCAACCGTGTCTTCTGGTTTTCATCTCACCTTCCCTCAGTTGAGAAAGTCTACCTACACTTAAGTCAAGTTTAAATACCTCTATCAAATCTCCCCTCATTCTTCTGCACTCCAGGGAATAAAGTCCTAACCTGTTTAACCTTTCCCTGTAACTCAGTTCCTGATGTCCAAGCAACATCCTTGCAAATTTTCTCTGCACTCTAACTTACTGATATCTTTCCTATAGTTAAGCAAGCAAAACTGCACACAATACTCTAAATTTGGCCTCACTAATGTCATATACAGCTTTACCATAACATCCGAACTCTTATTCTAATTACTTTGATTTATCAAGGCCAATGTGCCAAAAGCCCTTTACAACCCTATCTACCATTGACACCATTTTCAGGGAATTATGGCTCTGTATTCCCAGATCCCCTTGATCTACCATTTACTATGCATGTCTTTTCTTGGTTTGTCATTTCAAAATGCAAAACTGTGGCGGCGCACTTTCTTGTGGCGAACTGGCCCTGCTTTTACCGCCGCATGGCGCGGTAGCCATAAAAAGAGGGCGCTGTCAGGGTTCCTCCTTACTCTGTGGTTCCAGCCCAGTGTGCGCCTCAGGCAGCCATTATGATGTCTCCGCTCACGCTGCCCTTAAAGGGGCACACATGGGATTTGAATAAAAGTCGTTGGGAGCATCCAAGGTGGTGGCTGTGAGTTGCTTTGCTGTAGCTCCCACTATAAAACCTCACTTGTCTGCATTAAATTCCATCTGCTAGTTTTAAGCCCATTTTACCAGCTGGTTCAGATCCCTCTGCAAGGTTTGAACATCTTCCTCATTGTTTACAGCACCTCCAATCTTAGTGTCATCTGCAAACTTGCTGATCTAATTTACCACATTGTCCAAATCATTGATATAGATGATTAACAACAGAGGGGCCAATCCTTAAGGCACAGAACTGGTCCTCCAGTCTGAGAAGGAATCATTCACCATCACTCTGGCATCTCTCATATAGTCAATGTCCTATTCAATTTACTACACCTCCATGAATACCAAGCATCTGAACTTCCTGACTAACCTCCATGTAGGACCTTTTCAAAGGGCTTATTAAAGTCCATGTAGACAATATCCACAGTCTTTCCTTCAACTTTCCTGGAAACCTCCTAAAAATATGCTACAAGATTGGTTAAACATAACCTACCATGCACAAAGTCAATCCTACAACATCACACCCATGGCTAAGGACCTTTTAAATATTTCTGCCAGAGCCCCTGCAATTTCTACACTGGCCTCCCTCAAGGTCTGAGGGAATACTTAGTCCTTGAGAGTTTATCCACCCTTATTTGCTTTAAGACAGAAAGCACCTCCTCCTCTTTATATACATTCCATGATCTCACCTCTTTCTCTCTTCCCCACCCCCCCCCCTCCCCCATAACTTCCTACAACTCTGTACCAGTTTCCTGAGTGAATACTGACAAAAAAAAACTCAAAATCTCCCTCATTTCTTTTGGCTTCATACATAACTGACCACGGATCAATTTTGTCCCTTACTATCTTTTTGTTCTTTACATACCTGTAGAAACTCAGGATTTTCCTTCACATTACCTCATGTCTCCTTTTAGTCTTCTGATTTGTTTTTTTAAATTTTTCTTGTATTTTCTATACTCCTCAAGTACCTCATTTGCTCCATGTTGCCTGTACCTGCTTTTACATCTCTCTTTTCTTCCTAACCAGATTCTCATTATCCTTTGAAAACAAAGGTTCTCTCTGTATGTTAACTTGGCCTTTAATCCAGACAGGAACATGCAATTTGTACTCTCAAAATTTCACTTTAAAGCTCTTCCACTTACCTGGAACATATTTGAGGAAACAACTTTTCCCAATCCACACATTCTTGAGCCTTTCTCATTTCCTCAAAATTGGTCTTTCTCCAGTTTAGAATCACAACTCGAGACCCAGACTTATCCTTCTCCACAATTCACTTGAAATTAATGGCATTAGTTTCTATCACCAGTCCTGAATTGTTCCCCAATAGGAGATCCAGTATTGCGCACCTTAGTTAGTACCTCTATAGGTAACTGCCTATTTAGAAAACTGCCTGTACACATTTGACAAACTCCAGGCCACCCAGCCCTTTTACAGCATGGGAGTCCCAGTCAACATGTGGAAAATTAAAAATTCCTACTATCACAACTTTGTTTTCTGCCACTGTCTGCTATCTCTTCACTTTTAGGGTTAGGTTGTCAATATGCGGGCAGCGGGATATTCATCACCCTCGTGTTCACATCTTTCCCCTCTCTGGGGTTCTGTGTCACTCTGAGCTGTCACTTTTTGCTGGCCCAAGTTTTCATTGCACTGTATCTGTTTCTAGTCTCTGTTGGCCTCATATCTTCTCCGGTAGGTGTCTGTATCCTTTATTCAACAGTTTTTACAATTTGTATGGTGTTAGGGTTGGGGTTATTTGTGGTGTTTAGGGTTCATCTGTGTTAGGGTGTCCCTGTAATTTGCCATAAGTGTGCTAGTCCATGGGGTCTGTTGTGGGAATTGGTGTCATTGTGGGGCTTCTATTTGTGTTGTCTTTGGATGGGGTTGACTCTGGGTAAAGGTGAGGGTTAGGGTATTAATCTGTGGACAGCAGGATCGTCATTCCCCTAGTGTTTACTTGTTTTCCCTCTCTGGGGTTCTGTGTCACTCTGTACCACCACATTCGGGTTAGGATCAGGGTTAAGGTTAGGGTTAGAATTAGATTGTAAGTTTGGGTCTATGATAGAGTGTTCCTGTAATTAGACCAAAGTGTTCTGGTCCAGGGAGTCTGTTGTGGGAATTGGTGTTGTTGTGGGGCTCCTATTTGTGTTGTCTTTGCATGGGGTTGAGACTGGGTAAGGGTGTCGATAGGTGGAGTCTGGGTAAGGTTGCTTCTGTGACTCCTGATTGTGTTCTGGCCTGGGGATCTGTCCTCATGAGTGCCTGGCAGAGTTAGCCGGATGGACTTAAGGTCCATATGGGATTATATTGGGTTATTTGGGATTTTTTTGGATTAGGGTTGTCTGGGTCAGGGTAATTTTATGCTCTCTGATTGTGTCCTGGCCTAGAATTTACCTCCGGCCGTGCCTGTTTGAGTTTGTTGTTACGCCTTAAGGCCCTTGTGGGATTGATTTTGGGTTATTTTGGGGTTTTAGGATTAGGGTTAAGTCTGGGTAAAGGTAACTTTAGGGTTACGGTTAGGGTCTAATTCTCATTGACTATTGTGAAGTTGTACCTTTCCTGTTCCTCAGCTCCACTGATATAGTCGCAGGAGACAAGCCTTCTGGTCTGTCCTGCCAAAATACAGCTTTACATTTTCCCTGATGAGCAATGCCACTCCTCCCTATTTCATAATTTCCCCCTCCCCACCCTATTGTGGGAAACAAGGAAAGCCCAGAGTATTGCGCTGCTACTTCTGCCCCCACTGCAACCAAGTTCCACATGCTCCAAGCTCAATACTTGTATTAAAATAGATGCACCTGAGAACATTTTCACCACATACAACCTTTTGACTTTTGACATTATATGTAATTTTCACATACTCTTTTTCCCTCCTCCACACCACTATCTGGTCTGGCACTAGTTCCCATCCCCCTGAAATTTTACTTTAAACTCAACAGAGCATCACCAGCAAACTTTCCTGCAAGGATTCTAGTTCTCCCTCTAATTCAGTTGCAAACCATCCCATCAGTGCAGGTCCCACCTTCCCGGTAATAGAGCCAAATGATCCAGAGACCTAAAGCCCTCCCTCCTGCACTACATCCTTAGCTCCAGTTAGGCTGTATTATTCTCCAATTTCTAACCTTTCTAGCATATGGCACAGGTAGTAATCCTGAGACTACAACACTAGTGGTCCTGTCCTTCAGCCTAGTGCCCAATTCCCAAACTCTCTTTGCAGGACCTCATCGCCCTTCCTTCCCTTCATGGACCACAACATCTGGCTGCTCACCCTCCCTCCTGAGAATGCCTTGAACTCAATCAGCAATATTTCAGACCCTGGCACAAAGGAGGCATCCAGGATTCTCAATCCCTTCCACAGAATCTCTTATCTGTCCCCATAAATATGGAATCCCCTATCATTACAACCCACTTCTTCTCCTTCCTTCCCACCAGACCAGGCTCCTGTGCTAGAGACCTGATTGCTGTGGTTTATCCCTGGTAGGTCATTTTCTTTCCACCCCACCCCACCCAAAACAGTATCCAAAATGGTATACGTCATTGAAGGAAACACCTACATGTGTGCCCTTCACTGGCTGCCTGTTTCCTTTCCCATTCCTTACGGTCATCCAACTACCCTCCTCCTAAATATGATAGCATCCCTAGAACTCCTGTTTACCACTCCCTCAGACTCCCAAATGATCTAGAGTTCATCCAACACCAGCTCCAATTCCTGATCTTGATTTGTAAGTAGCTGCAACTGGATGGATTTCTTGCACATGGTTATCAGGGATACTGCTAGCTTCCCTGACTACTGAGGATCCTTCCCCTACCTTGAATGCCATTCTCACTGATTATGACTAGAGGAAAAGATATACAAGATCAATAAAAGCTACCCTTACCCGTGCCTTCCTGCTGTATTCTTTTCAGTCTTTGAATAGGGTGGCCCTTACTTCAACTCTTGCACTACCATCTCATCATCAAAGCCCCCTCGAGCCAAAACCTTACCACTCTGACTAAATGCACTCCACCAATAACTACTCACTCAATGACTTCTCTGCTACACAGTCCCTCACTTTTAAAGTGATGGTTGGGTCGCCCGACTGTGATTGATCAATCAGCTTATTTCTTCTGAGTCTGAACTTTTAAAATCCTTGCTGTCGCTGCTTGGGTCACCTGACTTTGATTGCCCATCTGCTGTTTCATTGTTTTTCAATCAGGTGAACACTGATGAAAAGTAAAATTAAATTTTCTTGCTGACCCGACTCTTCAATGGAGCTAAGTGATTAACCGCATAAATATCTTCTGCTTTGATTTCATGTTTTCAGAATTTCCTGTGTTTTTTTCTAACTCTTCTTAAAATTTCTGTGATAAGTGAATGCAACCAACCAAGGCGACCTTTAATTACAACAATCGTCCATTCACAGTTCGTGTATTAAAAAAGTTAATTGTTAATTGGCCAGAATGGCTTAATGTCGTAATAGAGCAAATGCCCTGCCAACATTCAATGAGTCACTACAGAAAATAATGCACTATTTGTTCTTTATAATCATGCCTGCTGACCTCAAGTGCATGCTGTAAGCAACATGTTGTAAGTAATTAAACCAAGGCATTATTTTCTATTTTTTTCCCTTTTACTTAGAAATCCAGTGGATGTTTTACAAAGCATAAAATGTTAATATAAAATATCCCAATTGGAAGTGGGCTTCATTGTGTATTGAGACACCTGTCAGTTTGGCAAAGACAATGTCTTTTGAATTATATCTGCAGATGAAGCAAGCAATAATTCTCCTGACAATGGGAATAAAGGATTTAACATCTCTTCATTACTATCTTTGCAAAATTTGATTATGTAGCCCTAACTATTCAAAGCAACAAAGGGATTATTCATCTTCAGATATTTTCTACCCCTCAGAGAACAACCCTTTGATTTTCATGTCTGCACAATAAATATCGGAAATTGGAAACAAGATGGAGTTCACTCACTATTCCAATAACTCTATCTTGTTCCTCTGCCATATTGCCATCACCCTTAAAGACTTCTACTACCAGTGCCATTGTTGCATTCTGAGGATCAAAAGGAGGAACAGCAGACCAGCACATCAAAGCCTTGCACCTGAGAAATAATTTCTGATGGTTATGTCCAAGATCCAGCTTTGCCATTGGGTTTCTTTCTCCCAGCTCTCCACTGGCCAAAATTCAAAGTGTGATCTAAAGAAATGGAACATTAACATTCTCAAGGTCATTCTTAGGCATTGAGGCATTGAGAACAATGCCTGAAAGGATCAAACTGCTGTTGTTAGGCATAGCATCACTGTTTTTTCAAGGAGGCACTAATTTCGAAGATCAGCAAAGTTAAGGTGAAAGGGTAGGGATCAACTTTGGATTACAAGTCCCCCCCCCCCCAGCATGTCCCCTCTGTGCATCCTGAAACAGGCTTCTCAATCATCTGAAGATACACTAAACTTAACGGGAATTCTTTTCAGTCCCTTGGCACCACCAGTGACATTTTTTAGCTATTCAATTAAATTCATCAATGCTCACTTGTGACTTTTTCATGTGGTGTGATGAAGTAAAAGCCTGATAATGATTGAACAATTTCCAAATGGGAAAAAAAGAGGAAAAGAAAGTATTCAGATTAACTTCACAAGTTCTGTTAATTTTGCTGCCATCGTTTATATATTTCATTTGGAAAGATATCTCCTCGGGTTGCCTAATTGTGACATTCTTGTTGCCGTCAACTAGGTTCCCACCTTCACTCCTGATTCCTTAAACCATTATCCCTGGTAGAACTTACCCTTCTATTTGTTCCTCTGCTCCTCTCATCACTTCATGAAGTCTAAGGGATTCAGTGGTATCAGGGACACAGAAGGTCCATCTATGATATCATGTGTCACTCTGCTCTGCCAAAATTTCCAGCTGTTCTGGAATCAATCAGGAAAATTATGGATAGTGTTATGAGCTTAGAGTACTCCACACCCAGCAGCAATAGAAATTCACCAAGATAATGGATACTTAAACAAAAATTGCTTTTAATTTTCTTTAAACATAATAACAAGATCAATCTTAAACTTATTACTATTAACGTGACTTAATCCCCTTCTAATTCTAAGCGCACATGTATGTAATGTATATATGTTCAGGTAAGTTCTTTGATTCACAGTCCAAACTCACTTCTCACTCCTCCAAGTTTACCAGTATCAGGGAATTCTTGTACTGTGAACAGAATTTAACATTTATGAATCTTCACCAGGCTCTGGTGCTTAAAGGTAAAGGGTTACCACTCAGGAAGGTTCTTGTTGATTTTAAAGAGAAATTTGTTGCTCTTTGGACACACACAAACTGATTTCCTTCCATCAATCACTTCAGTCTCTTGCCAAAGAAACCTGCCCCAATATGGGTTTTCCAAATTATAACCTCTTCTTTCAGGTCACCACAGAGTTCTTTGTTTCCCTTATTTCAGGAGAAACACTCTAGCCAGCCATTTCCTCTTTTAAGGACTACAAGGGCTTTGAACAGGCTGAACTCAGAACTCACAACCCATCTTCAAAATAGGTTTTCAACAAGCCTGCCAGCTTGTTATTTTGCAGCCTCAACTGCTACTGTAGAACTGACCTCTCTCTCTCTCTCTCTCTCTCCCTCTCTCTCTCTCTCTCTCCTCTCTCTCTCTCTCTCTCTCTCTCTCTCTCTCTCTCTCTCTCTCTCCCTCCCTGAGAAAAATCCTGTTTGTTTTTTCCTCTCTCTGCTTGTAAAAGCCAAAACTTCTCCCAAGGCTCCAAACCCAATCTATGAAAGATCTTATCAATCCTTGAGCCTGGACTCTGTTCCCATTTACACCTCCTTTTGAAGTTCTTTCCAAAGCAGTTCCATTGTCTTTGCAAAATCAACCGGACCTCGATGTCTGGCTTCAGCAAAGCTCTTTAATTTTAAATGAGATGTCTTTTGTGAAGTGTAACTCTGTTTGTGAAATAACCTACACTAAATCCCCTCCCCCCACAATCTATCTATTTTTAAGATATATTTATCCAATATCATTCTAATATCTCCCGTAACAATAATAATCTCTTTTATTTTTCCATGGAACCATTTCCCCTCCTGCTAACAACTCCAAGAGAATAAAACAGAACTATGTTTAAAATCCTTCATGTAAACTAGTATTGTGGAATCAAGACATTTTTGTGTGTAAAGGAGCAAATATAGAGTAGCAGCAGAAGGCTATCCACCCTATCAAGCTGGCTCAACATTAAATACAATCAATGACTGCTCCAGGGCTCACCTCTTTTCTGTGCCATTTCTCCTTTGCCCTCAATCCCCTGATTTTAAAAAAACATTAATTTTCTTAATAAGTACTATCAGCGATTTGTACCCCATAATCCTCTGGAGCAGCCATACTCAACCTTTTTCAGCTATGGCTTCCTTTGGACTCTGCTCCAAATTTGTCAAGCAGTCAAGTTTTGGTTTCTTCCATACTTCTCTCCAACTGACTTAAAAAAATCCCCAACAAGTATTAGTGCTACGTGAGGTGAAAAGAAAACAAGGCTTTTTCTTAAATGTGCTGTGCCCATGAGAGTGGACAATTTCAGACAGTCACAATCATCTGCAAGAATTCCCTCTGCACAACAGTTTTAAATGATCTCCTCTTAATCTTGTAATAATATCCCTTAATTTGAGATTCTCTAACTAGGAATCATAACAGTCTATGCTCAGCATTGCCAGGCAACTAACAATGGGGCATACATGGAACTAACCCAATCAAGGGCAAACTGAATGACGTAAGGTGGATCTACAAAATATGTTGAATCATATATAATGGACAAAATTAAACCTTTAATGAAAACAAAATGATCTTCAATGACAAAGATGTGCTAATTAACGAAAACATATATTCTAGAACTTCATCCATCATTGAAAATATTGAACAGCAGTGTTAGAACATTTTATTAAGTCTCTAAAATTAGGAGGTAGATTGAAGAGGACAAATCAAGATTCATATAGATTCAGCATACAGTAATAATGGTATGTTGTGGTCCTTGTCACCCTACTGGTTAAAGAAGGCCTTAAAGTAAACTTAATCACATTATCAATATTATTTGGTTAATTCACTTATTAAGAGTAAACTGATAACAATTTTTGTATCCTAATGTTTATGTGGCAGAGAAGTGTTTATTGTTTTATTTATATAACAGTCATCTGATTTATAGAATTCACTTAGTACATATTTATTATATTTCCATTATCATTCATTCACTGTTATATTCTGTTGGCACTCCGTTAATGTTATCTTATAGTCATATTAACGGAAAAAAATTGTTTCACACCTAATGATTTGATGATATTCCACTATTAATCAAAATTATGCTTTAATTCATGCACTATTGATGTATCAGGATTTTAATATCCTGTGCATAGATTTTTGGTGTTAATTCACTTAGTTAAACCATAAATCAGGAATTGTATCAGAAGATAATGAATATGATTCTTCATCCATTGCTACTGCAACCATCTCAGTCATCTATAACTGAAAGTTGCCTGGCCCTTTAAAACACTATTTTTGCTGTTTCTCAGCTGTAGGAGGCACTCTGCGTCTTCTCATCAGCCTCATTCTTATTTCAGTTATCTTGTTTTCTTTCACTGAATCCTGAAGAAGTTGGACATCCACCTGCAGTCGAACCTGTGGATACAGAAAGCTGACAAAGAATTGCTGGAGAAACTCAATAGGTCAGAGAGCATTCATGGTCAGTCAATGTTTCAGATCTGAACCCTTTATCAATACTAAAAAGGGGAAATTACATAAAGAGAAAAATAAGCTGGAGAATGGGCTCAGAGGTGATAGAATAAAAGGTATAAGAGTTGAAGGAACAGTCAGAGGGAGAAACCATTCTGGGGGAAGAAATGTTAGTGAGGGAGAAAAATGTGCAGGAGAAGGTAAAGAAGAGATGGAAAGCGTGTCCAGCTGCAGCTCCTGATAGGCCGCATGACGACATTGGAGCTGTGCGTTGACTCACTTTAGAGCATCCGGAATGCAGAGAATGTGGTGGATAGCACATTTAGTGAATTGGTCACACCCCAGCTTAAGAGAGTAGAGAAAGAGAGGGACTGGGTGACCAACAGCAAGAGCAGTAACAGGAAGGTAGTGCAGGAGTCTCCTGCAGTCATCACCCTCCAAAACAGAAAGACTGCTTTGGGATAGTGTTGGGGGAGGTAGCACATCAGGAGAAGGTAGCAGTAGCCAGGATCATGGCACTGTGAGTGGCTCTGCTTTGCAAGAGGGACGGAAAAAGAGTGGTAGATCAATAGTTATATGGGATCCTATAGTAATGGGAACAGAGAGGAGGTTCTTTGGCCGCAAACAGGACTCCTAAATGGCGTGTTTCCTCCCAGATGCAAGGGTCAGGGATGTCTCAGACATTCTGAAAGGGGAGGGTGAACAGCCAGCTGTTGTGGTCAACATTGGTACCAACAATATAGGAAGAAAATGGGATGAGTTCCTACAAGCTGAATTTAGGAAGCTAGGAGATAAATTAAGGAGCAAGACCTCAAAAGTAATAAGCTCTGGATTATTACTGGTGCCATGAGCTAGCCAGAGTAGAAATAGCAGGATGGTTTGAACGAATATATGGCTTGAACAGTGCTGCAGGAAGGAGGGTTTCTATTTCTTGGGACATTGGAACCAGTTCTGGGCCAGTTGGGAACCAGAACAAACTGACATTCTACATCTGGACAGGGCTGGGATCAATGTCCTATGGAGATTCTTTGCTAGAGCTGTTGGGGAAGGTTTAAACTAATGGAGTAGGAGGATGGGAATCTACAGAGAAAGAATGAGGAAGGAGGTGCAGAGATCAAAGCTAGAGTTAGGAAAGAGAAAAATAAAAATAGAGGGCAGAAAAATCAAAAGCAAAAATACTTGCACTGAACAAAATTCACTTGCATGAATATATAAACAAAGGATTTTACGTTACTTTCAATCATATTCTCCAAAAACATTTAACCGTCACTGCATCTGCAGGTTCCTCCCCCTCCATGGAGCCACCCGAAAGAGAACAATAATATTATAGATAATTAATTCCCCTCCCCCGAATTTACAGATAAAACCTCTGACCGGAGTGACTCTTTGTAAGCACGGATAAGCAGGGACACTTTAAAAGAATCACTCCAGCAGTGAGCAGCAGCAAACCAGCTCTTCATCCTGGGTGACACCATTACTGTTATATAGAACTTTATTCAAGCAAAGCATGACCAAAGCCCTCCACTGGCTGGATATTTGCTCCCATCTTCACCAAAGATTTATAGAAAACAGTGACTTTTACAATTTTAAACTTATGTATATTTAACTTATTTTTTAATTTTAATTTTTAAAATTTATTTTCCTCAATTTTTTTTGCCAGTTGCTTGAATTTTGGATACCAGGGGTTTTACTGTACCAGCATTTTTAATTTATTTCGAGCAGGTCATAATAATGCAATGGTATAATTTTAATAATTATCTAGATCAAAGAAATGCTTTGAAAATCACTAACAACCATGATTTTGTTAATAACAAGTTGTAGCGGCGGCAACTCTGCTCCTGCAATAACACACACAACCAGACGAGTTGAGCTCAATGAGCAGATGAGTTTATTGCAGGCTACTGGGTTGCACTTAACTCCCAGCCCGGACCTGGCTGAGAAACGCGCTGGAGGATGCTGACGTCACCTGGGTGTCAAGTGGTCCCCCAGTGGGGGTTTCTGAGCCCCGTGCTGGAAGGAAGGGAAACACCTGACGGCGCCAATTTGGCTGGCTGCCCTGCCACGTGGCTTACAAGTGGGGCAGGTTCACCTGCCTTGTGGCCCCCCCCAGAACCAGTGCCAATGTTCTTTTTTGCCGGGTGGCCTCGCTTCTTGGGCTGGGCAATGACCACGGGCTCGGTGGGATCAAGGTGTGCTGGCTTCAGACTGTCTATGGTAAACAGCTCCCACCTGCTGCCCATATCCAGCATGAACATCAAGCCAGAACATTGTAGAACCCTGTACGGCCCCTCGTACGGTTGCTGCAGAGGTGCCATGGTCGGGACCTGCCGAACGAAAACGTACTCCGCGGAAAGCAGTTCATTGAGAACGTGAGATGGGTGGGTGCCATGCCTGGGTGGCGGTGGGGGTTTGAAGGAGTCCAAGCATGCCCTGAGATGAGGAAGTAGTTCGTGCGGTGACCGCTGGGGATTGTGAGGCGCATTGATGAACTCACCAGGTAGTACCAGCAGTGCACTGTAGACCAGCTCAACTGATGATGCCTGTAGATCTTCCTTGGGTGTGGAGCGGATGCCCAGGAGCACCCAAGGCAGTCCATCTGTCCAGTTGAGACCGATGAGGCGGGCCATGAGCACCGACTTAAGGTGACAGTGCAGACGTTCGACCAGTCCATTGGCCTGTGGGTGGTAGGACATGGTGCAGTGTAGCTGGATCCCCAACCTGTTGGCAAGTTGTGCCCAGAGCGCAGATGTGAACTGGGCACCCCGATTGCTGGTGAGGTGAGCCGGGACACCGAACCGGGCAACTCAACCATGCAACAGTGCTTGGGAACAGGAGTCGGTGGAGGCGTCTGGCATCGGGATCACCTCGGGCCAGTGAGTGGTGTGGTCCACCACCGTAAACAGGTAACGGTTGCCCCAGGAAATGGGTAAGGCCCCAACGATGTCCACGTGAATGTGGCTAAACCGTTCCCGGACATGCTCGAACTCCTGTATGGGTGCCCTGGTGTGCCTGTGCACCTTGGACATCTGGCAATGGGTGCATGTTCTGGCCCAGCCCACGATCTGCTTCCGCAGCCCATGCCATATGAACCATTCTGCCACCATCCGGACCATGGACCTGATGGATGGATGTGAAAGGTCGTGGATGTGATGGAAGACCTGCCTGCACCACTGCTGGGGAACAACTGGCCATGGGGTGCCCAAGGAGATATCGCACAGGATGGTGCCAACGCTGTTCAGAGTCGGGAGGTCTCAGAACCACAGGCCGGTCTTGGCGGTCTTGAAGGCCCCCGTCTCCTCATCCGCTTCCTGGTTCCGGGTGAGCTGGTCAAAGTCAAGGCTGGGTGTCAGTGCACAGATGGCCGGATGCGAGAGTGCATCGGCAACCACATTGTCCTACCCCGCCTTGTGCTGAATGTCGGTAAACTCTGACATGAAGGAGAGGTGACGCTGCTGGCGGGCTGACAGCGGATTCTTTGGCATCGCAAGCACCTTGGTGAGGGGTTTGTGGTCTGTGAAAATGGTAAAAGTCCTCCCCTCCAAAAAATAGCGGAAATGCCGCACTGCAGGTACATGCCCAGTAACCCGTGGTCGAAGGAACTATACTTGCGTTCCGGTGGGTGAAGCAGGCGGCTGAAGAATGCCAGCAGCTTCCAATGTCCATTCACCTGCTGCTCCAGGACGGCACTGATGGCTGTGGCAGAGGCATCGACAGAGAGTGCCATATGCAGTTCGGAGTGCAGGTGGACAATCATGGCAGCCTTCGCCAGGGTGTCCATGGTGGCCTCGAATGCAGTGCAGGCTTTTGGGTTTCAAGTGAGCGTCTTGTGCTTGGCTGCAATGAGGGCGAACAGCAGCTGCATGATGCACGCAGCTCTTGGGATGAAGCGGTTGTAAAATTTGACCATACCCGCCAACTCCTGCAGCCCCTTGAGGCTGTCCAGGAATGGGAACTCCCTGATAGTGGCGACCTTCACAGCAGCGGGCGTGGTTCCTTCGGCCTTGATGGTATGGCCCAGGAACTGCATGGTCTCTTTCCTGAACTAGTACTTGGCTGGGTTGATGGTATGGCTGAAGTCGGCCAGCCGGGAGAAAATGACACGTAGGTGGGCCTTGTGTTGCGCTCGGTCCTTGCTGGCAACAAGGATATCGTCCAATTAAATAAATACAAAATCCAAGTCCCTGCCCACAGAGTCCATGAGGTGCTGGAAGGTCTGAGCGGCGTTCTTGAGCCTGAATGGCATGCGTAGGAATTCGAACAAGTCAATGGGGGTGATGATGGCTGTCTTGGGTATGTCCTCAGGGTGCACTGGGATCTGGTGATATCCACGCACCAGATCAATCTTGGAGAAGACCATATAATCATATAACCATATAACCACTTACAGCACAGAACAGGCCGTTTTGGCCCTACTAGTCCATGCTGTAACAAATTCCCACTCTCCTAGTCCCACTGACCAGCACCCGGTCCATACCCTTCCAGTCCTCTCCTCTCCATGTAACTATCCAGTCTATCCTTAAATGTAACCAATGATCCCGCCTCAACCACGTCTGACGGAAGCTCATTCCATATCCCTACCACCCTTTGCAAAAAGAAATTTCCCCTCATGTTCCCCTTATAATTTTCCCCCTTCAATCTTAAACCATGCCCTCTAGTTTGAATCTCCCCCACTCTTAATTGAAAAAGCCTATCCACATTTACTCTGTCTGTCCCTTTTAAAATCTTAAACACCTCTATCTTCTACGCTCCAGAGAAAAAAGCCCTAGTCTGCACAACCTTTCCCTGTAACTCAAACCTTGAAATCCTGTCAACATTCTCGTGAACCCTCAAGCTGTGCAGGTTGGTCGTAAAGTCCTGGATGTGAGGGATGGGATAACAGTCAGGAACGGTTGCCTCATTGAGCCGTCAATAGTCTCCACAGGGACGCCAAGTGCCGGAGGCTTTTGGGACCATGTGGAGTGGCGAGGCCCATGGGCTGTTGGATTACTGAATGATCCCCAGCTCCAACAGGTGTGAAAACTCCTCCTTCGCTACCTGGAGCTTGTCAAGCGGGAGCCGGCATGCCTTGGCATGCGTAGGGATGTGGTGGAACACCCCATGGCATGGCAAGGCAGAGGAGAACTGTGGCTTGAGGAGTGTCGGAAATCCGTCCAGGATCTGCTGGAACTCGTTTCTGGCTGTGCTGATCAGGGCCATCTGCAGTTGCTCCAAGCAGGAGGCGTCGAGGTGAATGGTCTGGAAGATACGGGTGTCCACCAGGTGCCTACCTCGAATGTCCACCAGAAGCCCGTGTGTGAGGAGGAAGTCTGCACCCAGGATGGCAGTCGGGAGGGACAAGATGGTGAACCTTCACGCGAAATTCTGTTGGCCAATCTGGAACTGAACTCTTGTCTCCATACATCCGGATTGCTAATGCATTGGCGCATGGAGGGAAGGTCCACGAGGTTGGTTGCTGGATTCGATGGCTGTGACCGGGATGATGCTAATCTGGGCTCCAGTGTTAACGAAGAACCGCCAGCCGCTGACTAAGTCCCATGGGTAGAGAAGGCTGTGTCTTTGGCCAGCCGCCACAGCCATTAACAGTGGCTAGCCTGGTCGTTTCCCTAGAGTCTTGGCTCCCCAGCACTGGTGGTAGAAGCAGAGGCCTGAAATGGATGCTGTGGCCTTGGTTATGCTCTTAGGGACTCCTGCAGGGGCCGGGTGCTCTACTGCAGCACTAGGGGCGGGCTTGGCGTGGTCGTGCCTGTGCCTCGTGACCTGCTGGACCACTGAGCCTTCTGAGAATCGTGCGAGCCATAGCTCTTGGGCCTTCTGGGCGACCTTCCTCGGGTCAGTGAAGCTCTCCTGAACCAGCAGTGGGCGGATGTCCCCGGGCATATGTTCGAGGAAGATGCACTTGAAAAGTGGGCAGTTGGTGTACTCACCCATGAGCGCGAGCATCTCGTCCTTCAGTTCCATCGGGGACCTGTCCCCAAGGGCATTGTGGTGCGGCACCCAAGCGGCCCGCTGATGTCTGGATAGTCTGAGGGACCCGGTAAGCACTCGCTTGATGGTCTCATACTTGTCCTCGGTGGGTGGGTACTGAACAAGGTGCAGCATGCATCTGGCGGTGGCCTGGTCCAGGGCAGTGACCACATGGTAGAATTTGGTCGTGTCGGACGAAATCTGGTGGAGGTGAAACTGGGCCTCCGCGTGGCCGAACCAGGTCTCCGGCTCCTGAACCCAGAATTCAGGCAGTTTCGTGGCTATAGCACTGAATCCAGGATCGCTCATTTTGGGTCCAAAGACGTTTGAACCAGTCGTGGTCACCAACTGTAGTGGCGGCTACACTGCTCCTGCAATAACACACACAACCAGATGGGTTGAGCTCAGTGAGCAGACTAGTTTATTGCAGGCTGCTGGGCTGCACTTATACTCCCAGCCCGGACCTGGCTGAGAACCGTGCTGGCGGGCGCTGATGTCACCTGGGTGTCACGTGGTCCCCCAGCGCGGGATTCTGAGCCCCGTGCTGGAAGGAAGGGAAAGACCCAATGGCGCCATTTTGGCTGGGTGCCCCGCCACGTGGCTTACAAGCGGGGCTGGTTTGCCTGCCTTGTGGTGAGCCACCACAAAGCCTTAATTCTCTAGAGCATGTTTAATGTGGAGATTTAGCAAAATCATGGTTTCGGTGAGTAAAAAAATGCTGTTTCCACAATTTACAGTGGAGCACAGCAAGTTTTCCAAAAAAACTTGTGGTGATTAAAAATTCACAAAATCTCTCTTCCTTGCCACTTTAATGACATGGTGCTTCATCTAAGCATGATTAATTTTCCAGCAAATTCTAGTCCAGAGCTGTAACTAACATGGAAGAAAAGGATGATAAAGAAGTAGTCTAATGCAAACATGCAAGGTGGATTGGTTTTCATACTCAAATACTTCAAGGTATAACTTCTTGTGAGGTCTGTGATGTACACTGAGGGATTTGGTGCACTTGGTCTTGAAGGATTTAATTTGACACTGGTGGTGGCAAAGGGGAAGAATCAAAGGGAATAGGGTTCTTCATTTATTATTTGCAGGATCACCTGTTATTTACTACCTTAAATATTTGACCTGGTAAACACTTTAAGGTCTTCCCCAGGAGAGTGAATATATATTTTTGAAGTTTTCTCCTCAAAGCATCAGTAATGCCTAGACATCTCTACATTTTATTAAAATTATTCCCATTCCTTGGATTAAAGGGTGATTCTATCTGTGCTCTGTATAAATTGGGCTTTGTTGTCCTTTCTTTCTTCAGATTTTTCTTTGCAGCTTAACAACACAGCCAACATACTTTTGTTATGAGCAGTGAACAAGTGATTAAATATGTTCCAGATGTGACCCTCACCACCCCACCCTTCCCCCCACCCCAACCCCACGCTCTTGCACTGTGAACAAAATCTCATTTAATTGGACTTCAAATACAGGGCCACTCTATCTATCAATCTTAACTATTCCACAATCATTCTTTGCCTGGAAAACAATTGATTGAAAATGTTCTGGTTAAAGCTGTGTTGAATTATTTAGAAGGAAGGATTGAAAAAGTCTCAGAAAATATATCATATATTTTTTCTCCATTATTCAACAAAATTTATTGCTAACCTACATGATGACACATTCAATTTTCATGCAATTATTCTATCAAGAATCCGATAAAATGGGCAAGAAATTAAGGCTCACACTTCTTGCTAAATTGTATTACTCCAGCCACGCGATACTCAAAAGAAGACACACAACTAGTGTAGTTGAGTTAAGTTCTGACTTTTATTAGGGCTCAGGTCCGACTTTTATACTGCACTGTTCCTGCCATGGCCCCCTTTGGCTGACTTCACAACATGCATTACAAAATCAGGTTTCTCGCGTGTGGGTACTTTCCTGCATAACAATGCTTTTGGGGTCACTGGCTTTTAAGTTGCCCTTGCTGTTCATCTGCCAGTTTACTTGTTGGGGCCAGTGCCTCTGCGCGGGCTGTTGACATTTAGTAAGTTGGTCCTCACGTGTCTGTGCCTGGAAGGTGGAATCGGGGCCAGGTTGCCGATTCTTTCCCTTAGCCTGCTGAGGAACACTGTAGAATCATCCTGCTGTCCACCTGGGGATGATACAAATTCTCCCGGGACCACCAGTGGAGCTCTTGGACGAGCTTGGTGAAGAGGTGTTGAGGATCTCCTTGGATGCGGTGCAGATGCCCAACAGCTCCTATGGTACCTCATCTACCCAGTTGGGTCTTTGGAGTCTGGTCATGAATCCAGCTTTGAGGTGCCAGTGTAAGCGCTTCACCAACCCATTGGACTGTGGGTGGGAAGCTGTTGAGTGATGCAGCTGGGCACCCCACAGGCTAACGAGGTCGGACCACAGACTGGAAGTGAACTGGGCCCCTCTGTCAGATGTGATGTGGGATGGTAACCCGAACTGCCAGCAGGACTGCCTCTGGCCACCTGGTGGTTGACCATTGTGAACAGATAGTGGAAACCCTGGGACACCGGCTAGGGTTCTTCTATGTCCACATGGATGTGGTCGAACCTTCATTCTGCAGACTCAAAGAGCTGCGGTTGGGTTTTGGTGTGCTGCTGTACCTTGGTTATTTGGCATTGCGTGTTGCCTTCACCCAATCGCTAACCTGTTTCCACAATCCATGCCACACTTATTAGCTGGCCACCAGTAGGACCATGGTCCTGATGGATGGGTAAGCCAGTCTGTGGATGGTGTCAAAAACCTATGGTCTCCCAGCTGCTGGGGCGATGGGTCTGAACTGACTGATGGCCATGTTGCACAGGAGGGTGGTGTTACCTGTGCTGACTGGGATGTCATGGACCTGCAGTCCCGATATGGCAGTCCTGTATTGGGGCATCTCCTCATCTTTCTGCTGTGCCTCTGCCAGTGCCACAAAGTCCACTCCCTTCGATAGTGCATGGATACTTTGCCTGGACAGTGCATCGGCCACTAAATTGTCCTTGCCAGAGGCGTGCCTTACATCTGTGGTGTGCTCTGAGATGTAAAAGAGGTGTCATTGCTGGCGGGCTGACCGGGGTCTGAGATCTTTGCCAAGGTGAAAGTCAGGGGCTTGTGATGTGTGAAAGCTGTGAAAGACCTGCCCTCTAGGAAGTACCTGAAGTGGTGGCTAAGTACTGCACCAGTAGCTCTCTGTCCAAAGCATTGTACTTCAGTTCTGGGGGCTGCAGATGTTTGCTGAAGAAAGCCAGCAGCCGCCAACTTCCTTCGATCTGATGCTCCAGAACTCTGCCAATTGCTATTCCTGAGGCATCCACCATCAGAACCATTGGATTGTCTGACCTGAGATGTGCCAGGAGACCGGCATCCACCAGGGCTTCCTTGACCTTCACAAAGGCTTCCACTGACTCCTTGTCCCAGGTCATGTCTTTCACCTTGTACGCCATCCGGTGAACAAGGTCACAAGGGCTGCAAGATCCAGGCAGCTGAGGGGATGAACCTGTGATAGAAATTGATCATTCCCACAAACTCCTATAGTTTCTTGGTAGTGTTGGGTCTGGGGATCTTCTGGATGGCCTTCACTTTACTAAGTTGTGGTGTGGGTCCTTCCCTGATTATCCTGTGGCCCAGGAAGTCGATGGTTTCCAAACCAAACTGGCATTTGGCTGGGTTGATTGTCAGGCCGAACTCGCTCAGTCAGGTGTAGAGGTTGTGGAGGTGCATTATATGTTCTTGTTGGTTCCTGCTCACCACCATGATGTCGTCCAGGTACAAGAAGGTGCCGTCTAGGTCTCGGCCCACTGTGTTGATGAGTCGCTGGAAAGTATGTACGGCATTCTTTAGGCCGAATGGCATTCGAAGGAATTCGGTGATGATAGCAGGCTTGGGGATATCACCATGCTGTATTGGGATCTGATGGTATCTCCGCATGAGGTCCACCTTGGAGAAGATCCTTGCCCCATGCAGGTTAGCTGCGAAGTCTTGAATGTGTGGCACGGGATACCAATCTGTTGTTGTGGCCTCCAGTGAAAAGTCTTGGCATTGACCAATCTCCTTCCCTTAAGGCCCAGCAGGCTGTGGATGCACAGGAAGTCTGCCCAAGGAGCAGCTGTTCCACAGCAGCCAGCATGAATGCCCATGAGAAGAAGCTGCCTCCCAACTGCAGTTGGACCTTGCAGGTACCATAGGTCTGAATTGCGCTGTTGTTGGCAGCCCTCAGCATGGGGCCCAACTGTCTGTTCCTGGTGTCCTGACAGGGGCAGGACGCTGACCTCTGCTCCTGTGTCCACACGGAAAGATCTTCCAAACTGGCGGTTCCAAACATACAGAAGGCCGCCTTGATAGCCAGCTATCATGGCCATTTGCGATGGCTGGCCCATGATGTTTCATTGAAACTTGCCTGGAGGCCCCAGCGCCCCATCTTTGGTGGTAGAAACGCCACTGGTCGTCTGGGTCACCTTCTTTAGGGCGCTGCTGTTCTCTCGGCAGCTCTGCACGGTCTGCTACGGTGTTTAGTGATGAGCCCCATGGAGGCCGAGCACTCTCTTTTCTGTTTCATAGAACTTCCTCTCGTGCTGCGACTTTCCGGGGGTCGTTGATGTCCTCAGGCAGTTGCTCCAGGAATGCCTGCTCAAATATGATGCAGGGCTTCTGTTTACCCAGGAGGGCTGATGGGGGCCTGTCACCTAGCCTATTCAGGTGGAGCAGACATGCCCCTCTCTCACACAGTGAGAGCCCAAAGGTCTCGAACAGAAAGTCCTTGAAGTCCGTGTACACACATTCCGATGGGAGCTCGTGGATGAAGTTGGCCATCTGGCCTGCTGTGTCCTGGTCCATGACGCTCACCACGTGGATTTCACTATGATCTGCCGGATCTGGAACTGTGCCTCAGCCTGATCAAACCACACACATGGCTGATTCGTCCAGAAGGTCGGCAGCTTGAGAGCGACTGTGTTGACTGCTGCCTGTTCACTCATCGCTGGGTTTAGATGTCATCTAAATCGTCGGAGTCACCAATTGTAGTTAAGTGCTACTCAAAAGAAGACATGCATACGTAGTGTAGTCAGGTTAAGCTCTGAGTTTTATTAGGGCTCAGGCATGACTTTTATACTTCCACTGTTCCCACCGTGGCCCCCCTTGTCTGATGTCACGACCCGCATAACAAAAGCAGGTTTCCCGTGCACAGGTACTTTTCTGCATAACAATGCCCTTCTTCCCCGTGCGCTGTCCCTATATGTTGTCAGATCAGCAAGCTCAGTGCCACTTTGGGGTCACTGGCCTTTAAGCTGTTTTTGCTGTTCACCTGCCAGTTCATTTGTTGGGGCAAGTGCCACTGCGCGGGCTGCTGGCCTTTGGTTGCGCTTGCCGCCCAGTGCATCGGCTAGATTACTGCAATGGTGGGGTGCCACATTACATTACAATTTTCTGTGTTAAATTTCACCTGTCACATATCTACCCATTCCACCAACTTGCTGATCCTCAAAGTCCATCTTTATTATAATTGTAAGTTTTATGGCATCTGAAAATTTTCTCCTGGATATTCATATCAAAATCATACATTAGTAAAAATATGTGATCTTAGCATCAACCGCAAGGAAACCCTACTGACTTTCAGCGCAAAAAAAATTCAGCAGAATCCTTCTTGCTGTCATTAAGCCAATTTTTTATGCCTTTGCTCCTTTTATTGTTTGGGCTTTAGACACTTGGACATCTGTATTAATTACTTTGTCTTCATCAATTTCTTCCATCTCACTACTATGTACATTGGTTATCAGCTGTTGAATTTTTACATAATTTATCACAAAAGATGTTACGTGCTTTGACATAAATTTTGTATCTAAGAATAACCACACAGGCTGTGGGCTGTTGATGACTTGCAGTTGAAGGACTCACATGGGCTGTGGGCTACAGTGACTTGTAGTTGACAAGCCTACATGGGTGCAGGTGCTGGAGACTATCTCATGGGAACCAGGTATCTGAACTGCGAATTGAGAGAATACTGAAGGCAAGAACGGCTCCCAAAGGACCTCAGGCACTGAAGACCTCCTGATCATATTGGACTTGGAGCTCAGGTTGCCAATGGTCTGATCTGGAGTCTGTGCAGTTGCAAAGGGTGCGGGAGCACTAAAGGTGAATGCACAGATGATGATTCTGAAGGGACTCTCCTTTGCTTCTCTTTCTCCTATTGCTTTGGGCATATGGTGACTTTGTTTGCCTTACGGCAGACAAAAGTTGAAGTATATCATGTATATTACATTTTTAATGTATTATTATGTGAAGGGCACTGGGCGACACTAATGGCGCCGCTTTGCCTTATGGCAGGCAGAAGCCAATTTTATGTAATATTACATGTTCTATACTACATGACAATAAAGGAATCTTCAACAATAAATTGAACTTTTGAACTTGATAATTATGGCCATTTATCTCTGGGAAAGTATCCCCTCCAGACATAGTGAATCTTCTCATGTAAGTAGTGCTATACTTTCCAGTGTCTTCACAATAAATTTTTAACTCATTCAGCATCCTTATTACCTTTTTTTTTACAGTGGCATTGGCACCTACCTTCTCTTGGGATCCCAGGGAATGCTCTCTGCCTTTGTGAGTAGACTTCTGAATAGCCTAACCAACTTCTTATTACTTCATTATATGCTAATAGAAGATATTTTTATTCTCTCTAATGTCAAATTTGGTCAATGTTTATATCTCCTCTTTGTCCTTATTATCCTTCTCACTTTCCTCAGACCTTATTATATACCTTGGCTCTAACTTGTTCTAACATCTTGAGGTCTATAATTTTCCCTCACCCCTTTCTGCTTTAGAATAATATTTGAAACAACCTTACATAGATGAACAATGCCTTCATAGCCATCTAAGACTACCTACCTATTGGATTTAAGCTGACCCTTTGTTACAGCAATCCACCCTGATCTCTTGATACCTTTACCTCCTTCAAGCCACAAAGTTCACAGAGTCATTGAGGTCAACTTGTCCATGCTGACCAAATTATTCCTATCCACTTACCTGTCTAAATGTCTTTGAACATTACAATTGTATCTGTCTCTATCACTTCCTCTGGCAGCTCATTCAAATAAGCCATCAGGCTCCTTTAAAATCATTCCTTTCTCCCTTTAAATCTATGCCCTCTAGCTTTAATGTCACCTACCCGAGGAAAAAAACTATGACTATTTACCTTTTATATGTCCCTTATGATTTTATAAACCTCTGTAAGGTCCCCGTCATCCCCCCCTTCACCTCCTATGATCCAGGAAGAAAAGTCTCCCCAGCTCATCCAACCTCTCTTTATAATTCAAACCTCTCAGTCTCAGTAACATTCTTGTGAATCTTATCCACATCCTTTGCAGCTTAACGGTGTCTTTTCTAGAGCTGGCCGTCCAGAAACAAGCCCAGTAATCCAATTTCCTTGTCACCAATGTCTTGAACAGATGTAACATGTCATCCTGGCTCCTGTACTCAATACCCTGACCGATGATGCCATACACCTTCACCACCCTGTCTATCTGTGACTCCACAGTAAGTTAGTACTTAATTTTAAAAATGGGCAGTGTTTCAAACATTATATCTTGCAAAGTATTTGTGCACCAATAATATTTGCATAAAATATGCTCCCCTCTTCTGTGATGTCTCAATGTACCATTTTCAGCGCCCCTCTCAGGATCCCACAGATCATGTTGGAGTAGAGCAAATGGGAGTGCTTGTTGGGTATTTCCACATAGTCCATCAGTGGGTTCTTGTCCAGGAATAGTGAGCAGTCATCTCCTGCTAGAGTCCAAAAAGTCACTCTAGCAGTCACACCAAGGTACATCTTGAAAGCAACCTGATAACCAAAAAATACAGAAATGTTATCTTGGGACACCAGTATCAAAATGCCCTTTAGGAAAACTCTTCTGCCATGTGCACTTCCAGTTGCATTTGTACTTCCAGTTTTCTTCATTACTCTCTGGGTGAAGACATTTGTTTTTAACTGTCTCCTGAAAGAATGACAGTTTACTTTGAGACTGTGAAATACTAAAGCCCGCAGATGTAGTTTCCCTATACCTACCTTGACAAGCTCAGTAAAGGTTTTGTACATTTTACTGAGATCACCTCTAGAAAGGAGGAATGTATCTGCACATAATATTCCAGGTGTAGTCTCACCAGGCTTCTATATAATTGCAGTAAAATATTTCTACTTTTGTACTTAAAACTTCTGACAATGAAGACCAAAATAAGGCTTGCTTTCCCAGTCATTTGCTCTAAAATTTTAGCGATTTTGTACATAATGCTCAGTTTTCAGCAAACATTTAAATTTTCATTATCCAGAAAATGTTTCTCCATGATAAATTTACTCAAATGTGGGAATGAAGTTCAGGTGGGATTTTTTATGAGTGAATATACTGCAAAAATCCAGCAGATAAGAAGCTGGACTAACATCCTGGGATCTGAGTTATTAATCCAGAAGTATGAATTTTAATTTCACTTTGAAGACCTGGGAATGTGAATTCAAATACTTAAATTACTCTCAAATATGGTCATCATGAAATTTCCAGATTGATGTAAAAACCCATCTGATTCACTAATGTCCAAAAATGTGCAGGGAATGAAATGTGCCATCTTTATTTGTTCTGCTAATATGTAATTGCAGACTTTTCAATGTAGTTGGTTCTTCACTATTCTTTGAATGGGTACAATTAGGAATAGACACTCTCACCTCACAGATGATGCCAACATCTGTGAACTAGTAACTAAACATAACTTTCATTTCCTATGTAAAATAGCTGAAAGCAATTCACATGAGTGTTATTGAAAAAAATTGAATGAAATAAGAGTATATTACAGCAGGAGATGGAAGTTGTATTTTTTTTTAAAAATGTGTTAAAGGAAACAAGAAGATTTGAGAGTTTAAAAGAATGAGGAGAACTTAGGCAATGTTTTGTGGAAGTGTTTAATATTTAGAAGCTCAAATTTATGAAGGGTGAAAAATAGCATGCGAGCCCAGGTTGCTTTGAAGTAAAGAAAAGCAGAGCAGGCAATGTTATTAAAATAAAATTGGATAATCTTGTACTTATGTTTTATAGGATTCATCTGAGACTGAGATTTGGGATCAAGGTTATATAGAAGTCAGTTCAGTTTAAAGCTGTTACTCGAAAGATAGTACAGAGTTAGCAAATAAGGGACAGATTCCATGGAACCTGAAGGTAGTAGAAACATAGCCAGAGAATAACTATATATATTTGTATACAAATATATGTTTAGCCTAAACATTGTTGGACAAATATTCTAAACATTATAGGATATTGAAGGGAGCAAAAGAAGTGGTACTGGCACAGTACCATTGGTGTACAACAGATGGGTGATCAAGGCTGGGATAAGGAAAGGCTTTTGGGAGTAATGGAGTTAACCTGAGGAAAAAAAAACTCACAGCATTGCCTTATTTTATAATTCACAATTTGAAGACTTGGCTGGAGATACTAGTATTATTTTTTTTGTCCATCCTTAATTGCCTGAACTGAGGATGCAATTAAGGGCCAGTCTTATTGTAGGAACCAATCACATAAAGGCCAAACTAGGTCAAGATTTCCTAACCTCCAGGTCATTTATGAACCAGGTAAGTTTTTCTGTCAATCAGTGGGTTCATTTCAAATCAAAATGGTGAGGTTAGTCGGAAGGATAAGTTTCTCTTGTGCATTCTTGATGGTTCATTTATCAATATTGTTGAGGAATTAATGAGGGAGAAGGTTATTCTACATTTGGTTTTCTGTTATGAGACAGGATAAATTAATCATCTCATAGTAAATGATCACTTAAGAAAGAGTGATCACAGCATGTAGAATATTCAGTTCAATTTGAGGGTAGGAAAGTTGAGTCTGAAACTAGTGTCCTAATGGCAGTGCTAATGCAGCTGCAGTAGTGGCAATGCAGGCACAAGTGTGGACCCAGGATGAATGGAGACGTGCCTTCCAGCACTCCTCCTTAGGTCAGGCATGATGACCTCATATAGGTTTAAACTACCTGTAAAATGGGGCCAGCAGTGTTTTTTCTTTACATCAGAGAATCTATAGAGGTCATTGCCCATTCTTGACATCCCAGACCATAAGAGTTACAAGCTCCAAGGAGTTCCAGGGAGCAGCCGCAAGAGAATACCCTCTTGCTTTGAAGGTGAAATCTTGGACTAAGGAGACCACAGCTGCTGACCACCACAGGTGCCGACGGCTAAACAACTCACACCAGGCCGCGGGATGCTGGAGACAGGCTCGTGGGCACCAAATTATTGGGATTAATCATGTCAGGAGTTCAGAATCAGGGTTAAGGAGGGTGCCTTGAGCTTGGGATCACATCTGAAACAAACAGGAGGATGTATGGCTACTGAGGTTACAGGAGGGCAAGAGGGGTGGCATTGGACAAGGTGGAAGGATCCAAGAGCATTCGATGTCTCTGAAGGGTCTCGCTTTTGTTTCTCTTTCTCTTCTTGGTGGGGGCATTGGACTGGAATGCCTTTGTGTCCCATAGAATTGTAGCAAATTAGGAAGGCTAATGGAATGTTGGTCTTTATTGCAAATTTACAGGACACTGGTGAGATTGCACCTGGAATATTGCATATTGTTTTGGTCTCCATAGTTAAGTAAGAATATCATTGCATTGGACAAAGTGAAGATGTTAACATCTGAAGAAAGGTTGGACTTGCACTCACTGGAGGAAAGAAGAGTGGCAATTAATCTCAGAAATAAGTAAGATACTGAGGGAGATTTGCAGGTTGGCTGCTGAACAGATGATCTCTCCATTGGGAGTAGGTAGAACTAGGAAGCATAGATTCAGAATAAGATGTTACCCATTTCAGATGGCAATGAGGAATTTCTTCTCTTATTGGCTCATACCTCCTTAGGTAATTATCTACCCTTGAGGGCTGTGGAGGTGGTGTTATATACAGAGAGATTCATGGAAATTTAAAGAGCAATGGAGTCAAGACAGAATGGAGAAACCAGGAAAATGATATGAGGCTAAGGTCAGTTCATCCATAATCTTAATGAATGGCAGAAGAAACTACAGGGGCTGATTAGCCTGCTTTTGCTTCTCATGTGCTTCAGGAACACAAAGTTTCTTAACATTCAATGCCCATACTCTGATCAGAGCCTGCTTTTGTGGTGACGTATTGAGCTATGACTGGAGAGAGTGAAATTGTGTCTCACCATTAAATCAATTCCTTCACAAAGGAGGAAATGAGATGGAAAGCATAGATAGCTCTAGGGGTCTGTAAGTTGCAGCTGTCTTGGGTCATGCACACACGCATCTAATCTGGATTGCGCTTGATGATCTCTCTGTTTTTGTGGCTTTTTCTGAAAAGAATCTTTTGTCAGTTTACCACCATTCAGGGTGGGAAGGAGTAGGTGCATTCTGTTTCCCTTCATTCAGCAGGAAAGATTATTGCCCATGAAGGATGACATACATTTTCAGGCTATCACACATAGCATCTTCCTCTCCACCAACTCCATCCTTGCCTTGGGAAAGCAGCCATTATAAGACTCATTCCACCTTGGCCACACTCTCTTCTCCCCCATCCCATAAGGAAGAAGGTTCACTCATATATCATCACACAACACCAGATTCAAGGACAGCTTCTTTCCTGCCATTATCAGACTCCTGAATGGCCCTTACAATAGATATATCATGTTACCATTGGTCTATACCAAAGGATATTTTTCTGTAACTCTGCACTTTTGTACTGTGCCTTATTTGCTGTACTGCGTACGAGATAACTAGCTTGACTCCTTCCAGAATAAGCTTTGCCACTGCATCATGGTAGATGAGATAATAAACTTGAACGTTGAACTAAGGGAGTAGAATCTTCTCACTTGGTAAATCCATACCACTCGGTATGCCACTGACTTTGCTGACCTTGGAAGAAAGAAATGCTGGCTCAGCCTCTCACAAGACCCTCAGAGAAAATCACAGGAATGATAGAGAACAGGTACAACTGCCATGAGAATCCCCCCAAAAATTCTAGCTATAGGGATGTAAAATTTTGATAGAATCAATAAGATATTAAGAGAGAACTATTGATCTGATTTGCCAGTAAGCCAAGGAATGAATAATATTGCATTTCTGAAGTTCCACTTGGCAATAATATATCAAAACTCAGGAAATGCAGCTTTATTATTAATGCAAATGCACTTTTACCAACTGAAATGATCCTAATGCTATTCAAAACCCATCAATATTTAAATGGATCCTATGTGTTACATCAGGATTTATAACATCTTGCATTTGTTAATGTGCATCTAACTAAAAAGCCCTTGTAAATGGGGGTGTATGTTGAGAAGGGAAAACAGGAGTTTTGTAACAGGAATCGTGACATATTTTATCAAAGTACCTGATGCCATCAACCAAATTTATGACATCTGTTATGCAACACAGAGGCATGGCAGGGTGGGGTGGTTTAAAGAAATCAGGAAAACCATGGAGAGGGGAGGATTGGGGACAAAAAAGTCAGAAGATCAGAGTGAGGGGTTAATGGGGGTGAAGGGGGGGGCGGTAGCAGCAGATAAAGACTCATAGAGGAAGCCAATGTGGAGAGTCAGTGGAGTTGGGAAATCAAGGGGACAATGGAGCACAGGGGGATGGTCAGAGATGTCAGTCTGAGATTAGCAGGGTCAGGATGGAGAAAGAAATCAGATAGGTGAAGATCAGAAGGGTTGCAGGTGAGTGTCTTAGGAAAAACACAGAAGGGAATGAGGGCGAGATCAGAAAGAAATATGGGACATCACATGGAAATCAGAAAAGCTGGTATGTTGCGGTCATTTTGAAGTAGTTGGGCAATGGCAGTGATGGCCGTGGGGGGGGAGAGAAGTAGGATGGTGTACAGAGGATCTCTTGCTCATGCCAGCCCACAGGTGGTACTGGGTGGGGCTTGCCATCCATGCACAACAATCAACTTCCCTGTTCAAAAATGGAGAAGCCAGGTTAAACACTTCGAGCGACAAATACCTGAATTATGGAGCTTCATTGGTACTAAAATATGGGCTTTGTATTGACAGATAATTAATGGTCTGCATGGATGTGATGGGCTGGAGGGCCTGTTTCTGAGCTGTATGACATCTAACATTTACATTGTCAATGCATTTTCCAAAGCCTATTGGTTTCTGTGTTTGTTAAAACTGGCTGGTTTATCATGGTAGGTTAGAGTTCTTTTTCACATTTTAACATTTCACATGGCTCAAACACATTCATTTCTGACAATAAAATTTCTTCTGATGCATCCAATAATGCCACCTTAGCAATGACTTCTGCTGTTTCATGAAAATTACGGCATTGTGTAATGCTTGATCGAGCTAGAAAGTCTTCCACCAGCCTTGAGCCTATATTGTGACCCCTTTAAAGAAAACAGAGAAAAGTATGAGAACTTTCTTCGCTTAAAGTCTAGTCAAAATGTTGAACTTATTAGCACAAGAAGCAGATGAATTATTTGATGCAAGAGGAAACTGATGCAAGAGTACATGAGAGAAAATGGAATGGAAGGGGAAACAGAGGTAAGGCAATAGAATGGCAAGGTGTAATAATGGCCTCTTTGTCTATTACATATTCATTGCAATACCTTGGTAATTACAACACTCCAGGAACTGTCAGGCAGATGTAGCAATTTGCTATGGTTTAACTTGATCTATGGCTATTTCTGATGGCTTGCTTCCAAAAGATAGAATTTAGAACATAGAACAGAGAACACAGAACAGTACAGCACAGTGATAGACCCTTCAATCCATGATGCCTGCACTGAACATAATGCCAAATTAAACCATCTCTTCCATCTGCACATGTGAGGTGGTACACCACCAGCCTACTGCAGGGGACAACCTCTGTACCTGCAGAAGAGTAAAGGGACAGGACATGACCTGGTCGGCTGTCAATCAGTTGGCCTGAATGGATCAAGACCCACCCGGTCGGGTGTCAATCACCCTCCGGGATATAAGCCTGCACCGGCCTCCCAAGGCCTCACTCAGAGTTGCTGCAGCCACAGCCAGCCTGGTTCTGTGGACGTCTTTGTGGATTAAAGACTATTGTACAGTCTTTACCTTGTGTGTGTCTGATTCAGTCTAACAGCACACCACAATTTAATCCACAAAATTTTCCCACGGCGGCTATGGAAAAACTCCTGTGAGCAGGGAGCCTCAAGGTCAACCCATGCCACCCAGAAGCCCAGAGACGCTTCGAGATCTGGCAGCACGTGGTTGAGGCAATCATTGAGCCACACGAGGATGACAACGTGGACTCCAATCAGAAGAGGTTGGTCCTACTCTGGTCAAAGCTGGGTCCCTGCCCCTTCCAGGTAACCAAAGGCTGCTCCACGTACAAGAGCGCAATGACACTCTCGAGAACTTGTACAAGACCCCCATGAATGCAGTCTGTGCAAGGTACCTCCTCAACACCTGAGCCCAGCAACCCAGGGAGACAGCTGAGTCTTACCTGGGACACTTGCAAGAGTTGGCCCAACCGTGTGACCCGACCACATGTGTATGCTAGGTGGCGCCATTGTTCCCACGACAACTTCCCCCTTCCCCGACTTCGACTGCACAACATTCAGCCCCACCAGTGACCATCACAGCGTGTGCCCTGAGCATCTGCACCAGCCCCCATCATTGCTCACTGAGAACTACAGCGACATCACTTCTGGTTCATGGTGTGATGCCACTTCCGGCTGACGTAATGACATCACTGCTGCCGGCCATGATGACATCACTTTCCCTGGTGCAGCAGACACGGCTGGGGAAGGAGGCCACGCAGTGGCCCCCCACATGCCGCCACCATCTTGGGCCAGGCAGCGCCCGACACGGAGGGCCCCCGATGACATTGAGAATGACGTGGTCAACACGGACGATGACCTGGCTGCCCTACCGACACTCCCCATGCCTCTGGGTGCCATCAGCTGCTGCACGCTGCACCCAGCGACCGACAGCAACGTGGTCAACAGGATGAAGACCAGGGAGCCCTACTGACACTCCCCATACCTCCGGAGGCCATCGGCTACCGCACACTGCACCTCATGACCGAAGTCAATGTGGTCAATACAGGGAATGACCAGGCCACCTTATCGACGCTCCCCATCCCTCCGGATAGCGACGACTCCGACTCTGAGATGGTCCTGACCGCCACCACACTGACCAGGGACATCCCCCATGATCTCGGATGCTCGAAGATGGATGTGCGAGTCAACAGGCAGGTAACAGAGTGCCTGTTTGACAGTGGCAGCACCAAGAGCTTCATTCACCCGAGTGTGGCCCATTCCCTAAGGTTAAAGGTCCACCCCACCAGCTGCTCGATCGCCCTCACCGCCAAGGGTAAGACTATTGGTACCCTTGGGTGCTGCTAGGTCGATATAATGGTGGGAGGGGAGTCTTACGCAGGATTCAGTGACCGGGGGTCTAGTTTCATGAGCGACGAGGTGCACCTGTATCTGATGGAGAGGGGCATTGTGACCAGTCGTATGACAAGCTATAACCCGAGAGGCAATGGGCAAGTGGAACATGAGAATGGAGTGGTCTGGAAGGCAGTCCTCCTGGCTCTCAGGTCAAAAGGATGGGCTGATGTGTACTGGCAGGATGCCTTGCCTGAGGCGCTCCATGCTATTCGGTCACTGCTGTGCATGGCTACCAACAAGACCCTTCACTATCGCCTGTTCTCATTCCCCAGGAAGTCATTCCCCTGGAATATCACTCCCAGCATGGCTCACGTCCCTGGGACCGGTGCTTCTGCGTAAGCATGTATGGACACACAAGGCCAAAGCCCTGGTAGAGCAGGTTTTCCTCCTTCATGCAAACCATAACTATACTTACATTAGGTTTGGCAGTGTCAGGGAGGACACTGTCTCAACCAGGGACCTGGCACCAGCAGGAGCACTCACCATACCATGCTACCCTCCAACCCAGGATGACACTGACCGGGCATACATCCCCATCCCTAAGCAGCAATGGGACACGCAGGGCCTCCTTGACCACCAGGGGCCCGCTTCAGCCTTAGGAGAGAAACCCGACCCCCCCACCGATCCAATACGACCCACATACTTCAATCCCGGCCCCCCTGGCCACCCCTCAATGTGGCACCACACCAGCCACACACACCCCTGCCGCCAGCCCCCCCACTTCCCCTCTGACCAGTGACCAGGAGCCAGTCCTATGATGGTCACAGAGACCCCAGCGGCCGCTGAATCGTCTCAACCTGTAAATATTGTATGTACATAATGGGTGTGATTCCTTGTTACTGCCCTCCCTCCCCCCGGGGTGAATGTGATGGTACACCACCGGCCTACTGCAGGGGACAACCTCTGTACCTGCTGGAGTGTAAGGGGACAGGACAACACCTGGCCAGCTGTCAATCAGTTGGCCTGAATGGATCAAGCCCCACCCGGTCGGGTGTCAATCACCCTCCGGGATATAAGCCTGTGCCGTCCTCCTGAGGCCTCGCACTGAGTTGCTGCAGCCACAGCCAGCCTGGCTCTGTGGAAGTCTTTGTGGATTAAAGCCTGTTGTACAGTCTTTACCTTATGTGTGTCTGATTCTGTCTAACAGCGCACCACACTCATAATGTCATAAACTTCTAAGAGAGCAGCCCAATTTTGTCCAACTTCTCTCCATTGTTTACACTACCTAATCCCGATAAATCCTTTCGAAAGCTGCCACATCTTTCCTGTCATGGGGCAACCACAAATGCACACAGAACTCAAAGTGCAGTCTCGCCAGTGTTTTATATAGCTGCAATATGACTTCCTTATTCTTTACTTAATGTCCCACCCAATGAAGGCAAGCAGACCATATGACTTCTTTACCTCTCTATCTACTTGCCTGGCCACTCTCAGGACACTTTGGACTTGGACCTCAGATTTATCTGTACACCAATGCTATTAAGTGTCCTGCCAATAACCGTGTACTTTTCCCTTTACATTTGACCTCCCAAAGTTTCACACCTCACACTTGCTTGGATTAAACTTTATCTTCCATTTCTCTGTCAATATCTGTAACTATTCTACATCCTGATGTATTATTTGATAGTCCCTTACACTGACCACAATTCCACCAAGATTATTTCATCCAAGGTTACAATTTGACTGGATTGATGTTTAAACAAAAAAATTCCCCTTCCTGAACCTCAGCTTTATTTTTCTCAGAGACACAGCCAACTTTCCACTCCTGCTTCAACATTTGTTTTATGTTCTGCCATTTAGGCAGAACTATGACTCACTTGTCATTGCCAATAATGGAAAATAAGCTTAACTTTGAGTAGGTAGTTTTAACTTTGATGAAATCTGGAACTAATCTCTCACCTCAAGGGAAATACTTGCATACTTGCCATCACTTTATCATACATGTTTTATGAATGGTTTACAGGAAATTCTTTTTACCACAGGAAGTGTAATATAAAGTTACAAGGTTTAATTTGCAGCTCTTATCCTCGCCAGTAATTTAAAGAACAAGATGTTTTAAAATTTCTGAAATTACTCAATAATTATTGTTGCTAAAATATTTCACATAAAGTATAGTCAATAATAAATGTGCTAAGCATTTGAATAGTTTATAATTGAGACACAAATTTCCTTGAATCATTAATAGTCTAATTACTTAAGGTTTTTGTTGTTTGTTGGATCTTACAACTGTTAATGAGGAATTTGCAAGACATTTCTCAGAAGATACATATAGCCCTGCTGAAAAAAGTATATCACATTTTATTTTGCACTGATAAGTGGTTAATGTAGTGAGGCTCAATAATTCTGACGAGTTTGGAGCGGAGCTTGGAGAAATAGTTAATGGTATTGCAGTCCTTTCTCTGACCTGCACTCCTGTCCATCCATAATTCATTTTGCAAACACAGATTATTCCATCTAAGAGTGCCAAGAAAGTAGATCAAAAAGGTTTAGATGGAAATTACTCAGAAGTAAACTGAGAACACATTTTGGGAAGAATGTGTTTACTAAAATCGAAAAGAATTTATGCTATATTTATAAAGGTTTTGAGGAAAGTGGTATTTGAGTTATGAATTCTCAAGGTACGTGCATCCTACTTTGTCTTATGCAACGAATACAGTTATAGCTGGAGTGATCAGTTCCCTCAAATATTAGAATGGGTCCCATGTTTGAGATCTCCAAAATCATTAAAACACATCCCACTGAATCTCATTTTTTATCAGTCAGAGCTCATAATAAGTAGATTATGAATTCCCAGCAAGATTAAAGTTCCCCACCAGACAGCCCATAATTGGTAGTGGTGGGATTTCCTGTGTACAAACAGCAAACAACATGCCCTGAAAATAGCTTAGCCTACTGTAAGATTGGGCATCATGGTTCAGCAGTAGTGTGCTGCTTCACAGTTCCTGTAACCAGGTTTAATTCTAAGGTCTGGTGCTGTCTGAGAATACAAAACAGGACCATAAGTAGGTCAACTGGCCCATCAAATCTGCTCCATCATCAATAAAATTATGACTGATTTGACCATGAACTCAGCTCCACTCACCCAAGCTGAGGGGCACTTGAGTGTAAGAAGGTCATGTGTGAGAATGGAAATGAGAAATGATGGATAGCTTTGAAAGCCAATCTTGACTTGTCACAAAAATATGGTAACTATTGAGAAATTCAACCTAATACAAGACAAACATCCTGCCATGCCAAAAAAAAAGTAATGTGATGATTTGAAATATGGTTACAACAAACTTGAAAGAATTGTTTCCATAATTTGACACTTCTGGGTCTGAAACTGGCAAGGAGTACCCAATATGTTTGAGTTCAAAGGTGCTGGTGATACATTGCACAAGCACAACTGTTATCCAGTTTTGCATTCGAGGCTATTCCACTCACAGAAGAGAACTGCATAGTTCCTGGAGAGATATTGTGGTCATAATGAGTGCCCAAATTTTGTGACAAATGAATGTTGTTGTGCAAAAAACATTTTAAGAATTAAAGACTTTCCTATGGCTGTTTACTCAAATATTTACCACAAAAATAAATTCCATTCCACCTGTTGCAAAATGGCTGTAGTTTCATGCAAAGCATTCAATACAGTGCAAAATACTTTCACTGCTTAACAAATGAGCACTTCAGCAATGCAGACTTTCCATCTGTAAATAACAATTTCACATTGCTATTTCAGATTGAAAGGTATTTTTTGAAATAATTCTGCCAGTAAACGTTCACGTCTTCACGTCAGGCTGAGATATGCTTTAGCAATGAAATATCAGGAGTGCTCGAGGTTGAAAGCCCTTCTTAATAAAATAATTCATATCATCCTTTTCCTAAATACTTACTTTTCTCCCAACACCTCAAGGAAGGAGGCAATCTTTCCAGTTCTGCATGTGGATAAGACAGTGGTTATCAACCATCTTCTTTCCACTCATGTGATTTAGGTATGTGATTAGTAAGGGAATGCTTAAGGTGGTTTCTGGGTGGAAAGAAAAAGTTTGAAAATCACTGTTTTATTTGTACCTACTTGACTCGTTATGTGCATGGCTTCATAGCTCCAAAGGAAATAGGACAATGGCAAGTTTTCTCAAGCAAAATATTTCAGTAACAATTGAGTCTAGTGCAGTGATTCTCAACCTTCCCTTCCCACTCACATACCACCTGAAGCAACCCCTTACTTATCACAGAGGGATTACTTAAAGTTGTATGTGAATGGAAAGAGAAAGGTTGAGAATCACTGCCTGAAGCAATCCCTTACTAACCACAGAGCACCCATTGCATCTGTGGTGCTCTGTGGTTAGTAAGGGTTTACTTAATTTGGTATGTAAATGGAAAAGAAAGGTTGAGAACCACTTTGCTTTGAGGAGAAGTGCCTATCTGTGTTTTACCAAGCTCATCTGCTTGTGTGCACGCCATTAGGCCACCTTGCCATCATATTACTCCACTTCCACCATGGAACTTCTGGGACTGGAGACTGGACAGCAATGAACTATGGCAAACCATTGCATCCGATGTCTTTCACTCATTGTATGATGCTAGATAATCCTTCCCTGGGATCAAATCTCTGGCAAGAAAATATCCACAAGCTCCCACTTGCACCTGCTCCAGAGCATTACCCACCCCACTGAGTGACAAGTCTATTAATCAATCTGATTTCTGGGTAGTGTCCAAGATGGAAAAAATTGTAAATTCACAATATGTTTGAAAGACATTGTATGGGCTGATCTCCATGGTTCATTTCTGTTAAATGAATGACATTTCTTTGCAATGAGTTCTTTTTGCAATGTTTATCAGGAAATATTTTTCTGGCTCCTGCAGGTTTTTGTGAACCATATCAATCAAAATACATACAAAAATTTCCCTCTTAAATATACACAGTGGCATTTTCTCCCATTTTCCCCCATACCTTCCCTCCCCCCCTCCAAACCCATTAAACATTCAACATATACAATACAATAAAACCATTAAACAATGTCATCACACAATGAAAATAAACAAGAAAAATGTGTCATCTACTTTTACACACTGGATCAAGTCATTTTGTCTTCTTATCATTTTAGGGGGTGGTGGTCCGAGGCAAGCCCTCTCTGTTATGTTCGATGTACGGCTCCCAAATTTGCTCAAATAATGTGACTTTATTTTTTAAATTATATGTTATTTTTTCCAATGGAATACATTTATTCATTTCCATGTACCATTGCTGTATTCTCAGGCTCTCTTCTGATTTCCAAGTTGACATTATACATTTTTTTGCTACAGCTAAGGCTATCATAATAAATCTTTTTTTCCCAGGTTGAATAAAGCTTATTTTTCACTACTCAAACCACACATTGATACTTCTAATTTTCACAGTGGAATGTGCAAAATATACCAATCCTCAAACAGTTCATCATTGAGTTTAAGTGATGGAAAGGGCAAGAGGTGTATGACTAAATGACTAATTTTTTCCTCGTTGGAATAGCAATATTGAGATTTTAAATACTAGTTTTAGCTTATCTGGCATTTTCTCCATTCATTCACTTCCTGAATGTTATTTTCCTCCATTCTTTTGTACTATATCAGTCATATCAGGGTCAGTAGCCAAATTCTATAACCAATGGCTGGTGTTGAAATGCTTGAAGATTGATATTTGAAAACCATTTTCAATTGGTGCTTATTTTATTTCCTAAAATGTTCATAGAAAATTCAAATCACTCCAAAATTTTGACCTACAAATTGGCTATTATGGTAATTTTTTGGCATTGTAAGTCAGTTTGCAGAAATGGATTTATACAAGGAACTCATGGAAATTGGAAGTAATCCATAATTCTACAATTAATTTACATAATTTTAAAAGATAGAATTCATAAATTTGCATTCTGGTTATGAAATTTAATGATCTGGAACGTCAGATTAGGAATATGTGTACACTGTAAAATGTTTCATTTCAAAAGAGTAATTGAATGAAATATACGATACAATATTTCATGATATTGTGCCCAGAAAAAAAGAAATCCTAAAGCAAACGATGCATTTACTCAGAGTAGTTTTATGAAAAAGTGAAGTTTGAACAATCGTGTTGGAGGAAGACTGCAACGCCATGTGAATGGAGCATTTTTACTGTCATTCTCCCTTGATGTTTAAGATATTAGCAATGGATGCATATTTAGCTGGGAATTATATGGAATTGTACCCAACAACTCTTCAGCTATGTTGTTCTGATAATTTCTTATTAAGTATAACTCACATTTTATAGAGGGCTTTATTGATATCCTCATCATTTTCATAGTCTTTGCACAGCTGTGCTACCACAGCACCATAGGTGAGTACGAAGAGTTCAATGCCCTGTAAGAGTAATGAGAGTATTTTAGAAAAGTGATAATTAGGGAAAAGCAATATATTTATTATCTTTGTAAATGATTTTGATTGCACTACATTCTACAAGTCAAAGTCTTCAGTATATCATGAAATAATTAAGGATCTCATTGAACTGTGCTGGAAACAGCCTTTTGGAAGGACTTGGAGCATGGTCTTCTCTCACCCATGTTAATTCATTACAGATGCACAGATGTTGTCCAGGAAGTAGTTGCTAGGCCTCTGCAACAACCCAGTTTAAGGAGGCTTAAATCCACTCACCACAACCCCCAGGAAGCCTTTGGTAGGCTTTAGCAAAAGACAAATTTAGAGGTGGATCCTATCACAGTACAGAATGAGTTTAATATTTTCCACTTTACTTATCATTTGGAGATATTGGGAAATGATTAATGTTAATGCAAGTAGGTATTTAAAAATTATTTTACAAAATAAAAATCATCTTCATATTCAAATAGTAAACTAAAGTAAAATAATTACAAAATACATAATTTATTTTCTCACTTTTGTAGGCCAAAGTTCTCAACTGAAACAAATGGAATTTCTATGAAAGGATGGAAGGTAGGTTTCTTCAAAGTAATGCTGGACTTTATGTGGGACCAAATGACTGAGGAAAGGAAAGGTGCAAGAGTATAAGTCAACAGGTCCTCAAATGAACCATTGGTCTGCATATTTGCTTGGCATCTCAGTGTAAATGACTGTTTTGGCATTTTCCTTTTAAACTGTTGATCATACTTGAGACAAGATTTCTTTTATTGTGCTTGGTGAGGAAGTTATTCTGGGCATTGGAAGAATTGGCACCTCACGCCAACACTTAAATTCTTAAAGGCTAGATCCAGCAGAACCATAAACACTTAAATTCTGAAATTTCTCCAAAAAAATGTATTAATTTCTACAATCAGAGTTGAAATGTTATAAACATTTTGTCGAAGACAAAATGTAGTTGTGTGTCCTTGGAGGGATTATCAAGGTGGGCTTGTTTTCATCAGTTACTGAAGTTAGAATGTCCAACCATGGGTTAGTTTGAAGGGGAAATGACTCTATCCTAGGATGCCTCAAAGGAGATATAATGATCTCTTTATTTTATTAATAGACAGCAGACTACGATAGCAAGTACAAAATATTTCATAATTATAATCAGAATTTATTGTCAAGAACAAGGCATGAAATTCTGTTTCGCGACAGCATCACTGTGCAAGCATTTATGTCATAACTATCTTACAACATTACTATAAATAAAAAATGAAAATTGTAGTGCCAGAAAAGTAAGGCAGGGGAAGAAGCTGTCCTTATGCTGTTGAATGCTCGTCTTCAGGCTCCTACACCTTTTTCACGATGGTAGCAGAGTGAAGAAGGCATGGTCTAGGTGGTGGGGGCCTTTAAGGATAGGTTGTGCCCTGGCCTTAAACACCCTTGTTCTTGTGCTCAGCAGGTTGCAATTTCTCTGATTCATCCAGGGCTTCTAGTTAGGGCACACTCAGTATGTGTGCATGGGCACACACTCATCCACACAGGTCTTGATGAAGTCAGTGACACCTGTTACATATTCACACTTTCTGGCCAATTTCCAGCTTCCCAAAAAATCTCTAAAGCTGGAATTCCCCCAAGAAGCTATCAATTTTTGGAGCCAACATGTCCCATCGGGGAGCAGATTGAAAGGAACTTGGTAAGCTGCTCTTGTACAGGTTCTGTAACACAACATATTGGGAGAAAAAATTTGGTCATTCATCATCTGCTCTAGGAAGAATAATGTCAATTATTGAATGTAAAACTTTCGGGGAATCATGTTCTTTACATTTGAAAATGCTTGTTGTTGGTCGATAACATCATTGCAATGTTCAGGGAATTTTTAAAAACATTTTGACAATTGATGGCAATAGTGAAACAAGAAAGTCTGCAGATGGTGTGATTGTTGTAAATACACTAGGTTGTTGGAGAAATCCTGCAGGTCCCCCAACATCCATAGGAGTCAAGGATATAGAACCAACACGAGACTTTATTAGCTGTGTGATGATTCAGATTAAAACAAATATGGGAAATGCAGTGACAGATAGAAAAATGATGATAATTGGAGTAAGAAAATATTGTTAACTAAGTATTGAACATCATTTGGAATTTTGATTGTGGTTTAGTTCATGCATTTTCACTTTAAGTAGGCAAAAGTAGCAAAAGAAGAAATGTCCTTCTGCAGTTCATCATGCCACTCTTTTGTGTTGTTAATATAGTACAGCTATCTCTATAAAATAAAAGCATTATTGGCTTTAAATTATTAATCTAAAGGAATCAATTGCAATCTATGAAGACGTTACACATACCATACGATGTGCCGAACCTGTAGATGATGACGATGGCAAATGCCAATCCTAAAGGGTAGAACATGCAAGACAACAGATTCTTAATGATAGTTCAGCTAAAGTACATTGTAATTTTAGCACATTAAATGATATTTGTGATTCTCTAATGTACTGAAGTCAAAACACATAGGGAAAAAAAAAGACTGTATTTGGAAAGCATTAGCTGCTCAGTTTATTAGTATGAAGGTTCCTTTCTATCAAGGTTCTTTTTATTGTCACATAATAATACATAAAAATTCAAAATACATGATGTATTTCAACTATTGTCTCTCGAAAGGCAATAAAAGAGTCTTCATGAGCATTGCCCAGCGCCCCAACAATAAGAGAAAGAGAAACAAAAGAGAGTCCCTTCAGTGACACTGAATGTCCGTGGATTTGCCTCCAGCCCCCCCCCCCCCCCGCAGTCTCTGCAGCCGCAAGACTCCTGTTCAAACCATTGGCAATCTGAGCTCGAAATCCAAATTTCGATACGATCAAGAAACATTCAGTGCCTGATTGTATCTATTTTGGCATATTTTTTTTCTGAAAGCTGAGCGACCTTTATGACTCACTGCATGAGTAATGTGGATTTAATGTACTAATATAAATTAGTGAGCTAAGAACAAAGACAAGATGAACAGCTATCGATGACCAGAAATGTGTTTTACTTGCAAGTTGTATATAGTTCTGGGCACTTTACTGTTGTCCTGGATGTAAAATCAATGAAAGAAATACTTAGATAGAATTGGGTAAATGCAAAATCTGGTTAAATTAATTATTTTTGTGTTTATTTTATCTTAGGAATGAACTTTGGGTGAGCAGCTTAAGAATCTTCATTTCTAGATCTCAAATTTATGAATGTTGTTATTTATTTTTTTTAACTTAAAGTTGGGAGAAAATTGAGGCACTTAAACATCTAGATTATATCTTTTTCCAGAGTGATTTTCAATAAGTTAAGTTTCAGGTACAGCACAGACAATTAAAGGTTAATGAATATTTAGGTGAAACCTCATCATTCTGAATTTCACTGCCTGCAAGTTATCTAATAGAGCAGGTCATCTATCTGTTGTAAAAGTCCTTTAATATTGTTCCAATTAAATCAATGGAAAAGAAAATTTTCAGATTCTATAAATTAGTGGTTTCCCTCACATTACAGTCTATTAAAAAAAGTTGAAAGCCCAGATTAGAGGATAATTAATATACAGCCCAGCACCCTTAAGGAGCAAACATATATTTTCAAAGTAGGGTTGTAATTCCTTTACTTTTTTCGAATATATTTAAAATAAAATGAATTAGAAAAGAAACTTTAGGTTTGACACAACAATTGGCCTACTCTTTTTTTGTTATTGTGGCTGTTTGGTCTTTGGAAGTTATAATGAGAGTGGGGTGGGTGGCTTAATTAATTTCACTTAATGCTGCAGTACCTTAACCAAGTGCATTGGAACTGTAATAAGACCAGAAGACATAGGAGCAGAAATCAACTATTCAGCACATCGTCTGCCCCACCATTCATCCATTTTCCCACTCAGCCCCACAGCCTGGTCTTCTCCCCGTAACCTTTGATGCCCTGCCTATTCAAGAACCTGTCAATCTCTGCCTTAAACACACCCAAAATCCTTGGCCTCTATTGCCACCTGTGGCAAAGAATTCCACAAATTCACCATTCTTGAAAGAAATCCTCTGCATCTCTGTTCTAAGTGAACACCCTTCAATCCTTATGTTGCACCCTCTTGCCCTCGACTCTCCCACCATGGAAAACAACTTTTCTTTATCTACTCTGACCATGCTTTTCAACATTTGAAATATTTCAATGAGACCCCACTCCATTCTCTTAAATTCCAAGAGCCATCAAATATCTCTCATATGGTTACCCTTTCATTCTCAGGATCATCCTTGTGAACCTCCTCTGAACCATCTTCAAAGTCAGCATCCTTTTTTAATTGTGATGCCCAAAATTGCTCATGATACTCCAGAAGGTCTCACCAGCACCTCATAAAGCCTTAAAATGGCATCCTGCTCTTATATTCTGTTCCTCTTAAAATGACTATCAGCATTAGATTTGCCTTCTTCATCGCTGACTCAACCTGTAAGTTTACCATCAGGCTATGCAGCACGAGAAGTCCCAGATCCCTTTGCATCTGGGAATTTGCAATTTTCTCTCCATTTAGAAGCTGTTTATTTCTTCTTCTTCCAAAGTACTTTCCGATACTGCATTTAATTGTCCATGTCTCTGACCCTTCTCCTGATCAAAGTCCTTCTGCGGCCTCCCTGTTTCTTCCACATTACCCGCTCCTCTACCTACCTTCAAATCATCTTTAAACTTGGCCATAAAGCCATTTATTATATAAGCTAAATCATACCTAAAAAGGTACCTGGTGGCCTCAACACTAGTACCTGTAGAACACCTAGCAGCCAATCGGAATATGATCCCTGTATTTTGACTCTTCTTCCCGTCTATCAGCCAATGCTCTACCTATGCTAGTATGTTTCCTGTTATACCCTTAATTTGTCGTGTTACAAAAAAACTATATAGAACAACCTTCTCCAGGTCATTATGCATTTTCATCAGTTCTCAGTGAAGGAGTGAAGTCTGCCTTTGCTTGCCAAAAATGAAGCAAGTTCTCCGTAAGATCAAAAAAAGCAGCAGACTTTAGTTTTCATGGTTCTCAAAAGGACTATCCAGATCTTAACTATAGATTTTGCATTTCTATTTTAAAACTAATCTGACTTTTACATTAAAGTGGCATCTTTATCAGATTCCGTCATCCCAGTCAAAAGCAATGCTTGCTGTCCATCTCATCCAAATCCACCTATATTTCCCAAATCCAATCACATACTGTTCCTACCACCTCCTTAATATCGGAAGTAGGCTCTAAAAAAATCAATTTTGCATAGAGCACTATACACACCCTATAAACCATTCTAAATTATAAGACAGTGCGCTTCAATGACTGATTTTAACAGTATTTCTTCAAGAAAATGTCCTTAATATAAAAGTACTTTTATTTAGTTTCCTTTTTGTTCTCCCAATATTGATTATTTATCCTAACCTTCACACTTATTCAAAAAACATACTAAAATGAAACCAATTCCTGCAGCAAATACATGTACCACTATTTTTTGAAAAAATATTACATGCAGAAGTATAACAGATCTTACTATTTTTTGCTTTTCTGGTCTTCTACTTGATTGTCGAGACATGGTTTATTGAAATCTATGATGTAATATTGATTATCCAGCTGTTCAGCTAAGCATATCTTGTAGTTCCTTCTTCCTGTGATCAGTTGGGAGACAAGCAGCTACTGATTTGTTTTCTTATTGACTGTATCAAAGAAATGAAAGCAGATGGATGCTACAAATATTTTTGAAAACCTAAGAACCATCTCCCCCTAGAGGCCCAAAGAGCCAAGACCAGCTCAATTTTTAGCAATAGAATCATTAAAACATAAATTATGTCAATGAAATTTGATAAATTCATAAAAATCTAAAATTATACAAGATCAGTATGAAAAAAGTGCTGCATTTGTTTTAGATAGACTTAGGAAGCTAAAAGAACAAAAATGCTATTTTAAATGTTATTCCAATAACATTATCTGACTGAATTTGTGTGCAGAACCATGTAGTACATGACAATCACTAAATTAACAGGCATTTCTAAAACATGTAGATAATTAATTTGTAATTATTGTCATTTATATAAAGCCCATAAGTAATACAATCTGAACGCAAAATTATTTGGTTTAAATTCATAAAGTGAGTTGCCTGGATGAAAATTGCATAGTTTGTGGTATCCTGCCATGGCAGTGATCAAGTCTGTGCTCTGGGTGGCGAGTGCAACCAAAGACCACCAGCCCATGCAGAGGCACTGGCCCTAACAAGCGAACAGCAGGTGAATGGTAAGGGCAGCTTAAAGGCCAGGAGATAGGGACAGTGCTTTTGTTATGCATACTCTGATGCCAGCCAAGGGGTGCCACAGCGGGAACAGTGCAAGTATAAAATTCAGGCCTGAGCCCTAATAAAACTCAGAACTTAACCTGACTACACTACATGTGCATGCCTTCTTTTGAGTATCACGCAGCTAGAAGTTCATCAATTTAAGTTTTAGAGGATTAAATGTGATTGAAAGCTCCAAAGAACTTGCAGCCTTGATGGTTTTAACCAATTATCAAATGAAGAACTTGCACTTATAATCTTCTCATGACATTCTATAACACTTCACAACTAATGGGTTAATATTTGGGTGAGATTAATCTGAACCACTTTGCCAAACAGAAATCAGATGGTGGCAGCTTGAAAACACTACCAGATGTCTACAAGCCTTCATGAACTGTTAGCTTGGGTAAGGCCATAAGATTCTCTTGAGTGAGGGCTCATAATATGAAAACAGGCATGATAATGAAATTGTTGAAGACTAGTTTGAAAAGCAAGCTAAAACATTTCCAATCTTCTGAGTCCCAATAAAATAAGAGGACTACTCCTGGGTAGCAAAAAATATATAATCAACGATGTGAAATGCAAGCTCCCTTTCATAGATCATGAAGTTGTACAGCACAGAAATGGGCCCTTTGTCCATTTTTCTGTCCATCCACACTAATTACATTTGCCTGCATTAGATGTCTATCCTTCTGTGCTTTTCCAACTGCTTCTTAAATATAGTAATTGTATCTAATTCTATCACTTCTTCTAAGAGCGAGTTCCAGGTAACAACCAATCGCTGTGTAAAAAGCATACCAGTCAGATATCCTCTAAAACTCCTACTTTTCACCTTTACCTATACCTTCTTGTTTTTATTATTTCTGGGAAAGGAGTTTTCACCATCAATGCTCTATGCCTCTCATAATTTTATCTGCTTCTATTAGGTCAGCTCCCAGTCGCCTTCATTCAAGAAAAATCAAGCACAGCCTATCCCAGTCTCTTCTCATCGGTAAAGCCCTCCAATCTAGGCAATGATTTGCTGAATCCCCCTTGCATTCTGCAGGGCAATGCAATCTCGTGCTTCCATTCGTGTGACAATCAGAACTAGACAGCATTCTGCGAGAGTGGCCTAACCAGTGTGTTGTCAAAAGATCATTTCTCTCGATGCTTTGAATGGCAGTCAACTCAACAAAGGACCTGGATAATTCCCCCAAATAGCAATTTGCCTCAGGTTAATAGTTTCATTCATTGGTAGCAGCTAAATAAGATGTGGGCATTTTTTGCTGCTACATAAGCAAGCAAATGGCAGGGAATCTGTTGAATAGCAACTCGCTTTGTGCGTAAAATTAAACTTAAAATTTGAAAGCTATGGATAAACTACTTTCAGATTCAGAGAAAAAAATGTATTCAAAAAATAGATGAATGTCAACCCAATGTATTTCAAAAACTGACATTTTTGTGAATAATCCAGATTCTTCCCACACAAATCACTCCAATCATGTTTTCATGTTTTCTTTCCTACATATCAATGCACTTTTGAAAGATTCTGAAGTTCATAAAATATTCCACATCTGATATAAATGATGCCTCTTGTTGATAACTCACAGTGACTGGATTCTTTTGATGAAAGGTGTAGAATTATGATCAGAGATTTCACTTCAACATATGTTTTGTTCCCATTATTATTTCCTCATTCATCTGTCCTCAAGATTTTTCATGGAAAATTATACTTAAGCAGAAAATCTTCCAAGTCTTAATAAGTGTGGACATATTACAATCCAAATGTATGTCCCAACACACTAAACTGAATAGTTTGAATTTTCTTACTCACTTTTGTTACTGGAGTTTATATGAGATTGGATGTTGTGATTATTCCACATAGAAATGTTTTTAAATGGGAATGAGTAATACTTTGACAGAAGAAACAATTCAAAAGAGTTAAAACAGAATAAATAATGTTTTATTATATTTCACTTGATTGATGACTGAATACAGGCTACATCTAATATGCACTTTTTAAATGCCAGAAACTCTCCTTAATGCTGTAAATGTGCATTTAATGTAATGTAACATTTAATGTAATGTAACATTACATTAAAAAACCCATTAAATGGTGCATTATCATGAATTAGATAACAAGACTAATACATGCTATATACAATTATATTAATAGCTAATGGATGGCTTCCGAGGAAAATAAATACTTAAAGCACCATTGTAAATGAATTCTCCCTGTCTTCTTTTTTCATTAATTCCAATGAAGACCTTTGGGGGAAAAAAGTCACATTTCTGAATGAAACTTTTAGATAATAAAACAAAAAATATTGGAAACATTTAGCTCATTAACCATCATTTATTGAGATAGAAACTAATATTTTAGATATTTAGGACTAAGAAAAGTTGGAAATGAAACTGTGTTTAATTTGCAAAGGAAGAGAAGAGGAGAGCTAAAGAAATGTTAACATTGGATTGGAAATGAGGAATGATTAAATAACAGGCAGTGATAGTGCCGACTGAAATGCTAATGGATAATCAAAGCTATGCCTGGAGGAGTCCTGTAATACAAAGTAGAAAGCCCAACTTGGCATGCTAACCAAAATTCATACCCACGCTAGTCTCACCTATCCTGTGCATGTATCGTCCAAATGGTTCTTAAATATTGCAATAGTACCTGCCTCAACGACCTCCTCTGACAGACAGCTTACTCCATAAAAAGGTTATCCCTCAGGCTCTTATTAAAATTCTCCCTCAATTTAAACCCCTGTCCTCTGATTACTGCTTCCATTACTCTGGACAAAGACTTTGTGTGAATACCCGAACTATTCATCTCATGATTTTGTAAACTTCTTTGATTTTACCCCTCATCCTTCTTCACTCCAAGGAATAAAGCCCTAGCCTATTGCTCAGCAACCGCCCCCCCAACACCTAGACCTAGCAACATCCTCGTAAATCTTCCTTACTCTCCATCTTGACAAAAGCTTTCCAATAGCAACACAATATCCAAATGGGATCTCACCGATACCTTACACAATGGCAATTTGACCTTCTAACTTCTGTGCGCAGTACTCAGACTGATGAAAGCAAATGTGCTGAATGCCTTTTTTGCAGCTCTATCTACTTGTGATTCCACTTTCAAGGTACTAAGAACCTGTACTCCTAGATCCCTCTGCTCTACAACATACCACAGAACACTACCATTCACTATATAGGTAGTGCACAAAAGTATTGGAGAAATTCAGCAGTCCTGCAGGGTCCAGAGGAGGCAAGGATATATAACCAATGTTTCAAGATATGAACAAAAAGCAGGCAAGTGCCTGAATTAAAAGGTGGGCGAGGAGCACAGGCCAACAGCCAAGAGGACATGAATAGGAGGGCAGGAGGTAAAAGGTGAGAATTGATCAGGGGAGGTGAGTGACTCTGTGAAATGCCGAGCTGGAGGAAAGGAGAGAGAGGGATGGGGAAAGACAGAGAGAGAGACGAAGGCGGGGAGTTGGAGGAAAGAAGACAAGAGTATAGGAAAAAGGGAGAGATGGGGTGAAGAAGCCTAATGGAAACCATAGAAGTTGATATTAATGCCATCTGGTTGGAGGATATCCAGATGGAATATTAAGTGTAGTTCCTCCAAATAGCAAGTGGTCTCAGTTTGGCAGTGCACGGACAGACATGTCAAAGTGTGGGAATAGGGTAGGGATTTGAAATTGTTGCCACTGGGAGATCCCTCTATAACAGTGGATGGAGTGAAGGTACTCAATGAAGCGATCTCCCAGTCTGTGTCCAATTTTTCCGATATAGAGGGGCACTGGATACAGTAGTTGACCTGCACATTCACAAGCCAACCGTTTCTTCACTTTGAAGGACTGTTTGGGGCCCCGAATGGTGGTGATGGAGGAGCCTTGGGCACAAATGTAGCATTTCCTGAGGTCACAGGGTAGGTGCCAAGGGGATGATTGGTGGGAAGGCATGAGTGATCCCACGACCAGATACATCTTCCCTCTTCTCCCATCTCTGCCTTCTGCAGGGATCACTCCCTCTATGACTGCCTTGTCCACTTATCTCTTCCCACCAATAAAAAACACAGGAAATGTGACATTTGCACCCATCCCTCACTTTCCTATCCATCTGCCTCTGTTCTTGCAGTTCTGCTTTCACAGAGCTATCCCTCTCCCATGATTAATTCTCAGCTCTTCTCTCCTGCCCTCCAACCATATCCACCTTAAAGCTGTTGGCCTGTGTTCCTCCCCCTGACCCTTTTTCCTTCCTCCCTCCATCTTTTAATTTAGGTGCTTGTCTGCTTTTTGCTCTTATCTTGATGAAGGGCTCAGGTCCAAATATTGGTTATACATCTGTGCTTCCAATGGCGCTGAAGAACCTGCTGATTTTCTCTAGCAATCACAGCATCTGCAGACATTCTTGTTTAACTCCATTCACCATGTGGATCCTACCAATGTTAGTCTCCCAAATTGCAACATCTCACATTCCTTTGTAACAAATTCCAACAACCATTCCTTTGCCAACCTGCTCAACTGATCAATATCTTGCTGTAATTCCTAGCAAGTGTCTTCACTATCTACAATCCCAGACACTTTAGTATCATCCACAGGAGTATAAGTGGGGGAGGAATGAAACCTGAAATAACGGAAAAAGAAAGTGAAAAAAAAAAGAATGCCGGGAACATGAGATGCAAGACTGAATGTTGATTATTTGAAATTGTTGAATTGTGTTCAATTTAAAGGATGGTATTTCACCATTCTCCCTCTAACTCTTCCATCAGTTACTTGAGATCTATGTGCTTCGATTTTTACCTCGTTGTTAAGTAGAAATGGGCCCTTCCTCTTTACATTATCTGGTCGCTTCATAATTATATAAACTGCAATTAAGTATCCATTTTCCTTCCTCAGTTCCAAAGAAAGACCCTAGTTTATCCAATCTTTCCTTGTGGTCACACACACTGTTTTTGTCCTGCAAACGTCCCTGTACAGGTCTTCTGCACCTTCTCCAGTACAAAGGCAACCCTGAGCTTTCAATTCAGACAAAATTTAGCTATCTGCTTTTTAAAAATGCAAGCATGCTATTTGATGGGGGCAGCTATGACTTTGAACCAATCATAGCTGGAAGATATGGAAAAGCTAATGGATTTTCTGTCTGGTTCAGAAGACATGAAAAGCAGGACCTGAGATGGATAAGATGATAAAATATGCTAATGGAGCCTTTCTTTTCCATTCAAAGTCTTGATGGAATGGTAATTACATATAAAACCTCAGTCATGCCGCTAAGTGCATCAGCTGTTAGAAGAAAGTTGATGTGTAAAATGGCTGGTAAAATGGTGGAACTGCTGGAGCTGCTGTAATGGTGTGGAACCATGAAGAGTGGGGAGTGCAAACACAGTGTTCTTGCGGGGTCCAATTGCATAATCTGACTGCTGTTGGCACCATATAGGCTTTAAATTGCCATCAGTGTGTGTGGTGATACGAATATGTAATTGCTGATGGGTAGCTGTCTTTCCCCCCACTGGTAACTCGCTCCCTGCTAACTCCTCCCCTTGTGACCCTGGAATAAAGGTCGACCTCCCTTTTCCTGTCCTCTGTCAAACACTTGGAATCAGGCTAGCTACAAGTCTAAAGTATAATAAAGCTTATCGTTCCTCACTCTACGGCTTTTGAGTTATTGATAGAGCAGTGTTATTTTTAAGTCCCGCAACTGAGACCCAAGATGGCGGAACCTACTGTTGGTTGCATACTTTGGGGAAGCCAAAGACTGGCACAGAGCACCATATATGGGGAGACCGTGCCCCACCCCCATTTGAGAAGAAGAATCAAAGGAGACAACCTAAGAGACTGTGACCATGGCAGCGAACCAAAGAGGGGTTTTGCAGCAGAAGGACCCACACAGGTGGCAGGCTGTTGGTGACTCAAGGAGAAGAACCCATGCAGGCTGCAGGCTGCTGGACACTGTGATCAAGGAACTCTCACCAGTCTGAGAACTGCTAGAGACTGGCTTGAAACTGGCTGAATGGCTATCAGGTATTGGAACCAGGATGCGAGAAGGTGTCAAGGGAGTACAAGGGTTCTTAATCATATCAGAGGCTCAGATCTGGAACTTGGGTTGCTGATGGTTTGTACAGGACTCTGTGTAGCTGTGGAGGCTGCTAGAGCGCTGGAGGTGAATCCATGCCCAGTTGGTGACTTGAGTGGGGTGGGGGGAAATCTTCTTTGCTTCTCTTTCTCTGACTGTAAGAGGAACTTCAGGTAATTTTTGCTGATGGCCAATCTGTCTGCCTTGCAGCCGACAAAATGCAATCTCGTGTAATATGACACTGTTTTTATTACATGACAATAAATTGAATCTTGAATCTTACATAGATGATCAAGATGTCGTTTGGAATAAGCAAAATGAAGAAATCTCACCTAGGAAAGATAGCAAAATAGATGACTAAATGTTTGATAGTAAGAAGATTAAAAAATGTTATCCTGTAATGGTGTTACAGATGCATAGAAACATGTCACAAAATCAAAAATAATTCATTAAGGTCACGGCAGAAAAGAAAGTTTTGTTTGCTCAGAGAGTTGTGATATGTTGGTGATCAAAGAGTCTACATAGAACATAGAATTTAGTGGAGCACAACTCAGGTACAGGCCCTTCAGCCCACAATGTCTATGCTGATCATAATGCCAAATTAAACTGCATATCAGCCTGACTTGGTCCATATCTGCACTTTCATGTGCACTTCTAAATAGCTCTTAAACAAAACTATTGTTTCTGCTTCTTCCACTTCCCCTGGCAATGTGTTCTATGCCACGACCAGTCTCTGTGTATAAATTTACCTTGTACTTCCCCTTTAAACTTCCCCTCTCTTACATTAAAGTTATTTCCTTTAGCATTTAATATTTGCACACTTGGAAAAAAGACTGATTCTCTATCCTATCTAGCCTTTCATTATTTTATATATTTCAATCAAGTTTCCCTCTCAGCTTACAGAGAAAACAATCCAAGTTTGTCTAATTTCTCCTTGTGCTTCAGCAAAGCAATATTTTGGTGAACATCTTCTGCACTTTCTCCAAAGCCTCCACATCCTTCCTGTAATACGGTGAGCAGAACTGCACACAGTACTCCAAGTGTGGTTTGGTTACAAAGTCTCATAAGGCAGCAATATGACCCCGTGACATTTGTGCCGAACACCCCAATTGGTGAAGGCTATTATGCTGTATACCGTCTTTATCACCTCATCTATTTGCATTACCACTTTCAGGGGCAATGGTTTACCCTCCAAAATATCTCTGAACATTAATGCTCTAAAGGGTATTGAGAACTTTTATTTTATATTTGACCTCCCAAAGTGCAACACCTCACACTCATCTGCCCTTCCTCTACCCACATTTCCAATTGGTCCTTTTCCTGCTCAACCTTCTTCATTGTGTGTAATTTCACCTTTTTTTGTGTCATCTGCAAACCTACTGATCAGCCCATTATATGATCCTTGAGGAACACCACTGTCACAAACCTCCATTCCTAAAGACTTCCTGTCTTCTCTGGTTGAATCTAATCTATCAGTCTGTGGATTTTGTGTACCCTAATTTTCAGATTCAGCTTGGTCAAAACTTGGCTAAAGTTCATGGATATCCACTGCCCTATGCTCATCAATCATCTTTGTCATCTCCTTGTGGTGCGCTGTTAGACAGAATCAGACACACACAAGGTAAAGACTGTACAACAGGCTTTAATCCATAAAGACTTCCACAGAGCCAGGCTGGCTGTGACTCCAGCAACTCTGAGTGAGACCTCAGGAGGTCGGCGCAGGCTTATATCCTGGAGGGTGATTGACACCCGATCGGGTGGGGCTTGATCCCTTCAGGCTGACTGATTGACAGCCAGCCAGGTGTTGTCCTGTCGCCTTACACTCCTGCAGGTACAGAGGTTGCCCCCTGCAGTAGGCTGGTGGTATACCACCATACCTCTCAAGAAAAACAATCAAGGTTGTAAGACATGCTGATTATTCCTAATTAGTTTATGTTTTTCCAGATATGAAAAGATCCCATCCCTCAGAATCAGAATCTGAATTTATTGTCATGAACAAGTCACAAAATTCAGTGTTTTGCAGCAGCGTCACGGTGTGAACATACATATTATAAACATCTTACAACAATACATTTTTTAAAAGTCCACTTAAAGTAAGACGGTGTCTTTGGTTCATTGATTATTCAGGACTCCAATGGCAGCGGGGAAGAAGCTGTCCTTGTGCCACTGAGTATTCATCTTTAGGCTCCTATACCTTTTCTCCGATGGTAGCAGAGTGAACTGGGTGTGGCCTGGTGGTGGGGGTCTTTGAGGATAGAGGCTGTTTTTTTAAGACCTTGCCTCATGTCAATGACGTTAATGGAGTAAAGGCTAGTGCCCTAATAATCTGTTCCAATAATTTCCCTATCATTGATGTGAGGCCTATAATTTTCTGGTATGATTTTATTGACATAGAACAGACAAATATTATTGGTTATTCTCCAGTCCTCTGGAACCTCACCTGTGGCTACAGAGGATTCAAAGAGTTCTGACAAGCCCCTGCAATCTCCTCCCTTACTTCTGTCAATAACCTAAGATAGATCTTATCATGTTTAGAACCTTGTCCACTTCCTCTGACTCGAGGCATAAATTCCCTTCTTTGTTCTTAAGGGATCCTACTGTCTCCTTAGTTACCCTTTTCTTTTTAATGTAGGAATAAAATGCTAGATGACCAAATGTGTTTGCAGTGTTCTTAATCACCTACACCAATATCGTGGCTACCCGGGAGAAGCAGCTGTAGCTGTTGGAAAGTAATTTGCATAGGTGAATGATGGAAAACCTTGGCAAACTTTTACAGATGTGTAGTGGAAAATGTGCTGACTGGCTACATCATGATCTGGTGTGGAGGCACCAATACCTCTGAGCGGAACCTAGTACATCACAGGGAAAACTCTCCCCACCCTCGAACAAATCCTCATGGAATGCCGCGGTCGGACCGCAGCAGCAATCATCAAGGATACATACCACCCACTCTGTCTCACTGTTGTCACCTGGACAAGAGTTTAGGTGCCACAAGATTCATACCATCAGGTTCAGGATCAGTTGCTATAGCTACCCCTCCACCATCAGACTCCTCCACAACAAACTCAGTCAGAGACTCGTTTAAGAATTCTTACTTTGCACATCATTTATTATGGAGTAGTTATTTTCTGCATTGCACAGTTTGGTTTCATGACTTCTCGTTCACATTTCTCTCTTTTGTATACATATCTTTTCTTGGGTATAGTTTTTTTTTTCTTGCACCACCAGTAAGTAGAAATCCTGACTGGTCTGCAGGAGTCTCAGGGTTGTGTATGATACACTGTCTGTGTGCATGCATGCACTCTGTTTGACAATTGAACTTTGAAATCTGAACTTTGATTGAAAGGAAGGAAGGTAAAACTACAGGGAAACAATAATATATAAAGATTAGGTGCTTGTGGATACCAAAATGTTGGATTCTAAGTCCTATTTCTATATTATAATCCTGTGATCATTTATCCATTGTTTGTTGATATTTTCTAATTCACCATGAACATCTGGAGTTCTACTGTAGAGAAATGGATCAATAGATAAGATGAAGGCACTAAACTTTTGGGTGAAGAATATATATTAAGATCTTCAGGCTGAATGATGGTGAATAAGTATTGGGTCCACCAGAGCTTTAATATTGGAGAACACATAATGTGGAAATAAATCGTTCAACAGCAAAATATTGAAATAATGTTTTTTAAAGATCGGAAAATGTTATCAATTGCATCAATAATAGGGCCATCATAAGGCTGTTCTGATGGTATTGGCTCTGAAGTATTGAATGTTTCTCTTTGTACTGATGCTGCCTGACCTAAGTGTCATCATTTGGTTTTTTCCTGTTCTCGTAAATCAGCTTTTACAAGAAATATGACCCATTTCTTTTCCATAGAGGATGCCTGGTCTGCTCAATGTTTCCTGCATTTTCTATTCCTGCAACCAAATGTTTCCTTTCAGATTTCTTGCACTTGCATCTTGTTTTACTCTTTGCTATTTTTTTTATTGCATTCTTTTTCAAAAACATGAGCTCGTCAAACAAAAAAGAAAATAATAAAAACTTGATTTTCTGGCACCTCATGAAATGGTGTGCTCCAGTAACCAGGACATCAGACATAGGCACAGGCTGACAAAGCTGACATTGATGCAGTACTGAGGGAGAATCCGGGCCAATATTGGTAATAACTTACGTAATTGATTAATTGGCACCTCTGATGTCCTGCGTGCATTTAACTTCAAGCATTTAGCGCATTAGGCACAATTTAAACTTGTGGAAATTGTGATTTCAGATCAGTATCGATGGTGAATCTGTGTAATTCCTCACTGCAAATGCTGTGGAGGCCCGGTCATTGGGTATTTTTAAAGTAGTTGTAGATAAGTTCTTAATTAGTAAGGGGGGGTCAAAGGTTACAGGAAGACAATGGAGTTAAGAGGAACTACATCAACCATGATTTGAATGGTAAAGCAGACTCGATGGGCAGAATAGCCAAATTCATCTTCTACATCTCATGGTATTTTGTACTTTTTAACAAATGTTCCATAATCTTGATCTGCACTGATTTGGGAAACATTTATATCCTTTTATTTCCCTAGCAAAACTTAAATGAAAAGTGCAAAAATATTGTTTAATCCTATTAAATAGCAAAAATTCTGCAATAGCAACCTCAACTTTAGCAATATTGCCATAAGCAACCACTTCCATTTTATTCAGCAGGTTCTGGCAACTCCAATTGCTTTTTATAGTGATGTAAAATCAATTGAACTGAAAGCTAATGAACAGTTCAAAAATTTGGAATTGACCATTCTAAATAAAAAAAAAATGTTTAATTCAGTTGCGGAAGAGAAAATTGTAATTTTATACATTGTCCTACACACTGTTGAATTTATAGAAATTATGGTTTTTTGGTGGAAACATAATGGATCTGAATCATCATTGGATATCTATCCCTGCCCAGGATTTAGCATAGCTTTTGTGGATTATCGTAGAGCCTGAAAGCCCATACAATTTAAGGTGCACCTTTGAATCAATCTTCTTTTAACTTGGAGGTAAGGAAAACATGAGTTTAGAGAAGTGTTTGCTGAAATATTAGCATAACAGTTAATGTTTCAGTTGTGACAGGAATTGGAACATTTCCTTTTCAACGAGTTATGTAATCATCCAGTAGTTCAAAACTAAATCCCATAAAAATGATCTTACTAAACTGAGAGTACTTAAAATTAAATGCACTAAATTCAAGAACAGAAAGTGCATTCAGTAATACAAGATGTCTATTTAACCACATCATCAAAATGATTAGCAAGACTGTTTGAACAAGTAAATGTTTCTCATATTTTCATAAAACATAAGCTACCATTCCAAAGCTTTCTGAGACCTCTTTCTCCAATCTATAAATAATGCAGCTCTAGTATCATAAGACACAAATAACATTTAAAATTTTTCAGAAAAAATACATGCCAACCATGATATTCCTGATTCTTAAAACCGTAGAACATTACAGCACAGAAACAGGGCCTTAACCCTGCTAGTCTGTGGTGAATTATTATTTTGCCTGGACCCACTGACCTGCACTCCCTCCATAGCCCTCCCATCCATGCACCTAACCAAATTTTTCTTAAATGTTAAAATTGAACATGAATTAATTGTGATGTTTATTTTATTGTAATAAAGAAGAAAATTGGGTTATTTTAAAACAATTATACTTTATTAGTTAAAGAACTCACTCAGGACCGTGTGGAGGCATCCATCTTGAATCCAACCAAAGCTGCAACAAAATTAGTCTCCAACTCCCTCTAGTAGTCAAGAGAATCACTAGCACTCTCTCATTAAATCTCCTTTCCTTGAGATGTTAACTCTAACAACATGACACACTAATACAGTATTCATTTCAATTTACAGTTCAACACAAACATAAATACAACATCAGCAGCACAAACTTTTTAAATGCGCTGTTCCTTTTCTTTTGGAGATTCAATCTATAAAGTGGTTTAATAACGCATGTGGATCTACTTAGTACAGGTGCTTATGTCGGCTCTGCTGGTCCGTATCTATCGAGCACTGGTGGTGTTTCCTCTGTGGTTGTGCAGGCTGGATCTTCTGCATTTGTATGTCGCTGTAGTGTCTCTTGTATTTTCAGCAGGCTCTTTTGATTCCTTCTCAGTGCTTGAGTGCCCTCTGTTCTGACAGTGTAGGATCTTGGATTTACTTCCTCCAAACAGCAGCCTTTTTGTCCCAAGAGTTGGAATCTCTGAGTTTCACTGTGTCATGTTGTACCAGTGGCCCTAAGCTTCTTGCAGACATTATAGTTTGCTTTTGTCTCCATTGCAGAGGATTTTGTTTCTGTTCGACATCTTCAACATCTCTGTTTTTGTTTGGGTCTGCAGAGTAGGGAAGTATGGCATGTAGTCTACACTCCATCAGAAACTTAACAGGTTTGCTATGTTTGAGTGGCGAAGCTCTGTAACTCAATAGAGCTAGATACGGATCTGAGCCACTGTCTAGTGCATTGTTGAGCAACTGTTTAACAATGTGAACTCCTTTTTCTCCTTTACCATTTGACTGTGGATGTGGAGAACTTGAAGTCTCATGTTGAAAATCATACTCTTCTGCAGAGTTCTGGAATTCTCTACAATTGTAGCATGGTCCATTGTCACTGTAGACAACTTGAGGAATTCCATGTTTTGCAATGATCAATTTCATATATTTTATTACACAAGCAGAGACATGTTAGGAAGCAGCACAATCTCCAGATAGTTCGAAAGATAATCAATAACCAGCAAGTAATTGTTTCCATCCATGTGGAAGTGATCAGTCCCAACTTTCTGCCATGGTTCTGCTGATAAATCAGTTATGATCATGGGTTCCTATGTCTGCTTTGTGTAATGTTTCAAACAGGTCTCACAGATTGAAGCCATCCTGTCAGTGTTAGCATTTATCCCTGGCCAATAAACAGCAGTTCTGTCCCTCCTCTTGCATTTTTCCATTTCAAGGTACCCCTCATCCACCCTTTTCAGCATCTCTTGTCACAGTGATTGAGGAATGACAATTCTGCTCTCTCTAAGAAGAAGCCCATTGACAACACTCAATTCAGCTCTGAAGTTGTAGTATGGCTCACATTCACCTTTAGGCCATCCTTCATTCAGATTTTTGATGACCTTCTGTAGATCTGCTTGGATTTCATGTCAGATTTATCAGTGATCAGTGATCAGATTTACGTGGAGACTCACACCTGTCTCTGTTGAACTCTCATTGTGTGCTTCACTCTGCATCATTGCCCTGGATAATGTATCAGCTAACACAATATGTTTCCCTGGTGTGTAAGCCAATTCAAAGTCATAATGTTGTAATTCATCATCAGTCTTTGGATTCTCGGCGACATTTCACTGAGACTTTTCTTAATTATCATTATTAATAGCTTGTGGTCTGTCTCTGGCATGAATATTGGTAGACCGTGCACATAACTGTTGAATTTCTTAAGTCTATAGACCAGATTTAGACATTCTTTCTCAATCTGTGCATATCGATAGTCAGATGTTGTCATCATCCTTGATGTGTATGCTACTGGCCTCCAATCTTCTCCCACAGCCTGAAGTAGGACAGCACCTATTCCATCTTTTGAAGCATCCGTGGATATTTTTGTACTTCTGGATGAGTCAAAGCACTGTTAGAATCGTCTTCAGTCATCCCCATTCTTCCTCATGGTTGTCTAACCACTTGAATTCACATTTGTCCTTGAACAACTTCCTTAGGTCCATTATTTTCGACGATAGGCTTGGTATGAATTTACAATGAAATTGATCTTTCCCAGCACTCTCAATATGCCCTTTTGTCATTGAGTCTTGGCATCTCTAAAAATGCTTTCACCTTGCTCTTATCTGGCTCCACACCTGCCTCTGACAGTTTATCTCTTAGAAAGGTGATTTCATTCACACCAAACTGACATTTTTCTCTGTTTAACTTTAATCTATACTTCTGGATGAATTGTAGCACTTTGATGAGCTTCTTGTGTTGTTTTGCGTCGATCCATATAGGATCCTGTCATTCATGTACACATGTACCCCATTTATGCCTTCTATGATGCGTTCCATTATCCTATGGAACACTTCTGGAGCTGAGGAAATTCCAAAAGGCATCCTCAGACAGGAGTATTGGCCAAACAGTGTATTAAATGTAAAGTATTTTGTGCTATCTTCATGCAGTTTTATTTGCCAGAATCCCTGGGATGCATCCAATTTAGTGAAATAATTTGCACCAACCATTTCACTTGTAATTTCATCCCTGGTTGGAACCTGATAATGTTCTGTTTTTATTTTGGTATTCAAGGCTTTTGGGCCCACGCACACGTGAAGGTCACCGTTCTTCTTTTTGACATACACCACTGAATTCACCAATTCTGTGGGCTCCTCCACTTTCTTTATGACCCCTAGTGATGTCATTCGGTTGAGTTCCTACTTGAGCTTTTCTTTTAGTGGTGCTGGAACTCACCTCAGGGCTTGCACTATTGGCTGTGCATCCTCATTTAACTGTATCTTATAGGTGAACTCTAAACCCCTTGAAGATGTCTGGAAATTAATCCAATAATTCCTCTACGTTGTTCCATATGTTTTCACATGCTTTGTCACCAAGCAGTGATTCATATCCATCTGGAGCTACTGTAAACCTGAGGTGGTGCTCTTTATCTTTAACTTTCACCATGAGTTTACATGTACCTTTCACGTTGAAGCTCTGTCCATTGTAGACTTTTAGCTGTACAAGATTTGCTTGGATGTATGCTTTATCTTCATTGCCTTGATGTCGTGCTCACAGATCAAATTGAACTTTGCCCCTGTATCAAGCTTGAAAGGAATACTTGTTCCATTTGTATGCCATGACACAGTCCATTTTGTCCTGTTTGATGCTGTTTGTGCTTGGCTGTTCAGTGTCAGTTTAGAATCTTTCTCCACTACTGTGCCCACGAAAAAATGTGTCACCGAGAGCAGTTTCTTCTATAGTGTGTACAGTGTCTTCTATAGTGAGTACACTTTTACTTCTGTTTTATTTTCCTTTGGAAAAATGTTCCTTTATGTAATTATTCTGCCCTTTTCATTTATTACAGACTTTTCCAGAGGTGTGGCTTTGTTTTGGTGCATGTTGAGTGCCACATCGTTTACAAATGAATGTCTCTCCTTGTTGGTGTTCCCTATGTATCATTTTTTGTTTATATGACTATGACTGTGCCTTAGTTTTCACTAGTTTTTGCACTCTCAACAAGCGGCAGTGCTAATTAACTGGCATGGCATATCTTCACAGCTCCAGCTAAGGCAAGCTTTGTCTCTCGCAGCAACACCTCTCTCAATTTCTTATCAATAATCCCAAACACCATCTGATCGCAGATCATTGAATCTTGCAGAGATCCAAAATTGGATGTTCCTGCTTTTAATTTCAAGTCTGTTAAAAAAAAGCATCAAAGCTCGTTCCTTCCAGCTGCATGCATGAGCAAAACACATACCTCTCAAATGTTTCATTTTTCTTTGGTGAACTGTGTTCATCAAACATCTCGATGACCTTGTTGAATTTGGCCTGGTCTTCTGCCTCAGCAAAAACAAATGTTTTAGTGCCTGAGGTCCCACCACAGTAAGTGGCAGTGCAATCTTCCATGCATTTAATTTACTATCGACTTCAATGGCTTGCAGGTACAGCATGAATATTTGTTTGAACATCCTCCACTCGTGGTTGACATTTCCAATTCAATTTACAGCATAAGGAGCCTTTGCACTGTCTTTTTCTCTGTTGCTATATTAACTGCTTCTCACTCCTGGTACCATGTGATCTTTCATTTATTGTAATAAAGAAAATTGGGTTCTTTAAGCTAAAGAACTCACCCAGGACCGTTTGGAGGCATCCATCTTAAATCCAGCCAAAGCTGCAACAAAACAAGTCTCCAATTCCCTCTAGTAGTCAGGAAGATCACTAGGACTCTATGATTACATTCACTACTGCAGCTGGCAGCTCATTTCACACCCCATTACTCTCTGGGTGAACAAGTTCCCCTAATGATCCCCTTAAACATTTCCCCTTTCACCATTTTCATCTAACCTTGATAGAAAAAGTTTACTTGCATTTACTCTATCTATACCCATCATAATTTTGTATACCTCTGTCAAATCTCCCCTCATTCTTCTATGCTCCAGGGAATAAAGTCCTAGCCTGTTTAACCTTTCCCTGTAACTCAGTTCCTTGTCCCAGCAACATCCTAGTAAGTCTTCTCTGCACTCTTTCTATCTTATTGATATCTTTCCTGCAGTTAGGTCACCAAAACTGTACACAATACTCCAAATTTGGCATCAGCAATGTCTTATACAACTTGACCAAACAGCCCAACTCTTGTGCCTAATAGTTTGATTTATAAAGGCCAATGTTCCAAAAATTCCCTTTATGACCCTATCTTCCTGTGACACCACTTTCAGGAAAGTATTTATCTGTATTTCCAGGTCCCTCTGTTCTACTGCACTCCTCAGTGCCCTACCATTAACCATATATGTCCTTTCTTTGTTTGTCCTTCCAAAAGGAAACACTTCACACTTGTTTGTATAAAATTCCATCTGCCATTTTGTAGCCCATTTTTACATCTAATCCAGATCCCTCTCCAAGCCTTGAAAACATTCCTCACTGCCCACTACACCTCCAGTCTTTGTATCATTTGCAAATTTACTGATATAATTTACTGCTATATAACCCAGATTACTGATATAGATGACAAAAACACTGAACCCTGAGGCACATCTCGAGTCACAGGTCTCCAGTCTGAGAGGCAATCATCCACCACCACTCTCTGGCTTTTCCCACAAAGCTAATGTCAAAAAAAGTTTACTATCTCACCATGAATACTGAGTGTCTAAGCCTTCCTCCTATGTAGAACTTTATCAAAATAAGTCCTTTGATCTATGTAGACAACATCTATGTAGACAACATCTACAGCCTTTCATCAACTTTCCTGGAAATCTCTAAAAACATTTTAAACTTCGTTAAACACGATCCTCAACACACAAAGCCTTGCTGATTCTCCCTAATCAGTCACTGACTATCCAAATACTTGTACATTTGATCTCTTAGACAACCTTCCAATAATTTACCTACTACTGACATCAAGCATGTTGGCCTATAATTTCCTGGGTTATTTTTGTTTTTTTTTTAATAATGGAACAACATGAGATGCCCTCCAATCCTCTGACACTAAGGACATTTTATATACATCTTCTCCTGCAATTTCTACACTAGCCTCCCTCAAAGTCTAAGTGAATAACTTGTCAGGCCCTGGGGATTTATCCACCCTTATTTGGTTTAAGAAAGCAAGCACCTCCTGGTCTGAAATCTATACAAGTTCCATAACTTCACTGCTTGTTTGTCTCATTTCCATAGACTCTGTGTCAGTTTCCTGAGTAAATACTGATGCAAAAACAAACTTAAGATTTCCCCTATCTCTTCTAGCCACATACATAAATGATTACATTGATCTTCAAGAGGACCAATTTTGTCCTTTTTTATCCTGTTCCTCCTAATATACCTATAGAAGACCTTAGGATTTCCTTTATTTTGTCTGCCAAAGCAACCGCATGTGTTTTAACCCTCCTGATTTCCCTCTTGTTTTTTCCTGCATCTTTATACTCCTCAAGGACCTCATGTTCTCCTTGTTACCTATACCTGCTATACACCTCTCACTTTTCTTAATCAAATCCCATGAAAACCAAGGTTCCTTATGCCTGTTAAATTTGCATTTAATTCTGAGAAGCTCTGTCCTCACAAAATTTTGCCTTTGATGGCCTGTTTCTTATCGAGCACCTTTGCTATAAAACAAGCTATCCCAATCGATGCTTTGTAGACCCTTTCTCTTTTCATCAAAATTGGCCTTTATCCAATTTGTCTTGGAACTAATTGCACTATGATCACTGGACCCAAAGTATTCTTCCACAAATACTTCTGTCTCCTGTCCTGTCTCATTTTCTAATAGCAGATTGAGTTTTGTAATACCACTATTTGTTGGCTCAAGATATTGATCTATAAAACGTTCCTGAATTACATTTGACAAATTCTAAGCTATTCAGCCATTTTTTTTTTCAAATTTTATTTTATTGGCATATATAAAAATTGCATATAAAGCCAAAATGTCCATATATCAAAATCAATACATGTTTTTTTTAAAGAAAAGAATAGACTAATGTTAAATCAACACCAGATATTACTTTATAGATAAATTATGACCTAATTATTCTAACACTTACAACTAACTATCTGTATATCTTTTAAATATAAAGTGTACAATAAAATAAAACACTACTGTGTAACATATAAAACTTGGTCAAAATCTAAATATATTTATAAAAAAACACACAAATAATATCGAGCAAAATTAATAAAATAAAATATTAAGGTGAGGCCAGGGAGTGACAAAGTTCACACCAAATTCTACAAATTAATATAATGCAATTACTTATTAAGTTATAACACCAATCTTTTGCAGACATGGAAACCATTGCACCATGCCATCTATCTAATACCAAATCCATATCAAATTTCTATGAAATAGCTATGTATTTTCTGGCAGTGAGATTTTCAAAAATTCCTTTTGAAATCAATCCAATTTTAAACCTGGACTTAAATCAAAGTATAGAGTATAGGAGCTGAGAAGTGATATATCCCCAAAAGAAACAACATAGGGTTTCTCAGGAGTTTAACACCTATTACTTTTTGAATAAAATCTATTATATTAGTCCAAAAAGTATTCAGTTTGGGACATGTCAATGTAGAATGTAAAAAAAGTACCCATACTCTGTTTACATCAAAAGCACTTATCCAAAATATCTCACTTCGATAATTAAGTATTTGTGGTATAATGTATAACTGATGTATAAAATTATACTCTACCATTCTATATCTAACATTTATAGCTATCCAGTCATTTGATTACATTTGACAAACTCAAAACCATCCAGCCCTTGTGCACATTATTCAAGCTGACACACCCATGCAGAAATTAGGAAAGTACTGACATATAGCGAAGACATTAAAGTCCTCTCTTTAAGGGAGAACATAAGAAAATCTAAAACATTTTTTCCAAGAAAAAAATTATTATTTAATTTGGCAGTCAATCTTCATCCTTCAATCGGAAGGTAAATATAAAACTTTTATTTATTAGCATATCATTTTTTTGTTGGTGTGGCTGTGACAAAACAACCATTAAATTTCTTGCATTATAATAGTAAATTCTTCAAAAATAATTTGTTGATTGTAAAATAATTAGAGATATTCTGAGGCTTGCTCCATTCAGGTAGCCCAAAAAAGGGAAATATAATCAAGTGTACACATGAACAGAATCAGCTTGTGCAGGTTAATGTGAAACATGTTACTGGCAGTCCCCAGGTTAAAAACGTCCTATTTACAAACAACTCATAATTAAGCCGCCCAGAAGTAGAATGCTGTCAACTTCTGGTTTGAACGTGGTTAAGGCACATTACAAGAGAGTATGCTATATGATATTCTTGTGTGATGCTGCCATCTCCCAGCATCGCAAGAGAGTAGCGTACCACATATCAGATTTGAAATTGAAAAGTATGGATTTGATCATCGCATTTCGTCTGGTTTACAAGTGTCTCATGAACCAACAGTTTGGTGACTCTTTTCGGCCTCCTTCGGTTAAAGGCAGCTAGAAATAAACAGATGCTTCTCTCCAGCTGTTTCCACCTCTAAGTTTCACGTGGCAAAAATCCTAATACACCTGTACTGTATTTGTACTGTACCAAATCTACCAGGGGATTTAAGGCCATTTACGACAAGAAAAAGAAAAGCTCTGTACAAACCTCCCAAGAAATTGACTCCAGTAGTAAACCGCACGCCCACTTCCCCCCCCCCCCCCCAAACCTCTCCAGCAATAGGATTAAACCCTGACTCTCCAGCACCAGGTCCATCCTCTCCAACAGTAGCCATCTCTCCATCTTCTCCTACATCATCCAATTGTATACTGTATTATTGTTTAAGATGCTGTAGTGCATTTGGAAGTGTTTCTTAAGTGTTTTGCATGCATAGAAAGCTAAAATATATACTACAGGTATATACAAAGATAAACATTTGATTATCTGACCTTAAATAAGGATTGTATGTACTTGTTCCGACTTGATATAAATTTGAGTTAAAGACAGACCTAAGTAACGGAACTTGTTTTTAACCCGGGGACTGCCTGTACTGCTGCTCAGATTACCATTTAAGTTGCTGGTCTGAAAATCTTAGTTGTTTAAAGACTACGCTGAAAGCTGGATGAAAATCACTTTAACACAGGGCAAATCACATTTCTGGCCAATTCCAAGCCTTTTTTTTTCCAACAGCAAAGATCAATTAAGTACTTCTATTTGGAACACATGTTGGTACTCCTGATAATTTTTTGGCAATAAAAAAGGATCAATAGCATGCATAGCAATTTTTGGCATTGCTGATGGATTTAAAATTTAAATTTAGACATACATAGGAACATAGGAAATAGGAACAGGAGTAGGCCAAAAATGGCCCATTGAGCCTGCTCCGGCAATGGTACCAGTCTGTCTACCCCATAAACCTCTGCTGCCCAAATTAACCAACAATCCCTGTATATTTTGAAGGATGGGGGGAAAAAATGGAGCACCCAGAGGAATTCCCATGCAGACATGTACATTGGAGTCTCCAGGTCAACAAAACAACTGTCAGCTAGCAGTCACAATTAAAGGAGCTTGAAAGTGCCACAACATTAACTAGGCGGGGGAAGGATTGAGGGGAGGGGGGTGGAAACCAAAATATTAGGTCAGTTGATAGAGCAGATGGTGGAAAGATAGATGCAATGTACAGTGAGGTTGTGAGGAGGGACAAGTGGTGGATGGGGCATTAATGTAGAGGTTCTAAATATGTTTATTTTAATGTGAGTAGGGTGTTTCGCCATGAATCGACATATAGACTACAATAATATGGTTATTACAGAGAATTGGCTGATGTAAGGGCAGGACTGTTCTGGAGTTTAGTTGTTTCAAAAGAGATAGGGAAGCAGATAAAAGAGCCAAATGGTGGTATTTCAAATCAAGGAGAGCATCTCAGCTGCAGAATGGGACATTATCATGGAGGGATTGCCTGTTGAGTCAGTGAGGGTGGAAATCCAAAACAGGAAGGAAGTAACTCTACTGGGAATATATGATAGCAACCCCCCCCCCCCCCCCACCACCACCCCCTTCCCCCAATCTGAGCCACTGTGGAACAGATAAGCAGTCAGATTTTGGAAAGGTGCAAAAATAACTGGTTGTTACCATTGGACACTTCAAATTCCCTAATGTTGATTGGTATACCTTTAGTGCAAAATGGTTAGATAGGGAAGAACCAGTGAGATGTGTCCAAAAACAATTGCTGACATAAATGGACAGGCTGACTAGAGGAGAGATTGCACTAGATCCATGAATTGGGTAATAAACCTGATTAGGTGACAGATCTCTTGCTGGGTGAGCATTTTAGAAATATTGACCATGATTTCCTAACCTTTATAGACAAAGATAGGAGCAGATGAATTGGGGAAAAGCTAATTACATTGCTATTAGGTAGGAACTTGGGAAGTAAATTAGGAACATACGTTCTCTGGGAAATGCACAGCAGAGATGCGGACCACTTGCATGAGGGTTTTCCCATTGAGACAGGCAAGGGATGGTATGGTAAAGGAACCATGGTTGACAATGGAGATGGAGCAGTAAGTCAACAGCAAGAAGGTAGCACACATAAAGTTTAGGAATTAAATGTCAGAAAAGGATTATGAGAATTATAAGGTAACCATATAACAGTTTACAGCGTGCAAACTGGCCATATCAGCCCTTCGAGTCCGCCGGTTCACTTGAACAACTACACTAGTTCTCCCCTCCCACTCTACGCCCATAACCCTCCAACCCCCTCATATCTATGTACACATCCAACCTTCTCTTAAATGATGGAAAGGACCCTGCCGCAACTATATCCTCTGGAAGATCATTCCATTCTGACACCACTCTCTGAGTGAAGAAGCATCCTCTAAAATTTCTCCTGGAGTTTTTCACCCTTAACCTTAACTTATGCTCTCTTGTTCCAACCTCCCCTGTCCTCAGGGGAAAGAGCCTACTTACATTTAGTCTATGACAAAATAAATTGATGATGGTAGGTTGGTGATGTGAACAAGATAACTACATTTGCCATCCTTCAATTGTCTGTGGTCTGGGAGGATGCAAAGGTCATCATTAACACCATCATTTCCCATAGTGACTTGGAGTATATTGTGTTGAATTCTGATGACATACTTATCCAAATGACTTTTAGAAAATTCAGCATTTCTTGACATTCTCCAGCATATTACTCTGTTCCACACTCATCAAGGTCCCTCTTTCTGGTGAACACCTTCTAAGGTGTTTAATTTTAGACCAAATTTTGATCTAGTTTTAATTTTGGTCAAGTTATCCCAACAAATTTAAATGTGCCTCAGTAGTCAGAATGCTGAAATGTGAATGTGATCCTCAAGCAAAACATTGTAGTTAGATGAACCTAGGTGGGGACACAAAGAGGAATAAACACATTACTTTCAGAAAGTTAAAACCCAATCTTACCCCCTTCAGAAAAGAATACCCTTCATGACTTGAAAAGTCCCTGCCACATGTAAACAGCCTCATAATTGAGGTCAAAGTCAGAATCTTGACCACTGCATGGCCTGGAAGCCAGTCATATTCTTCCAAAGGATTGCCCAAAAACATATTTAGAGGGATAAATACCCTTTGTGACTGCTTGTCTATATTGTTCTTCCTTATTCTTTTAACAATAGAAAAATAAAAGGCAGCCCAGTGAACTTTCACATTCAGAATTGTGAATTGCTAACTAAATTGAAATATTTAGTGCTACAAACTGGTTTGCACAGCTCCTATTTTTTTAGTAAGGGCCCAGCAGGCAGCCTATCGATACTCTGCTCAATGATCACTGTTGTGCTCTCTCTCTCTCTCTCCCTCTCTCTCTCATTGCCTCCTGATACCACCACATTCTCGTCACCAGTTTCATCTAACTTTTCATTGGACCCAGCTCAGATCACTTGTCCCCAACCTCTGCTCCACTCTTTTATTAGTGCTTTTGCAATCGCCAAACTCTCATACTCAGACCATTTAGTCTTAAGGTCTTTCAATCATAACATCACCCAATTCCATTCAGCTTCACCTCAACTACTGCTGAAACCCTCCGATAAGCCTTTCTGATCTATGATCCTGATTCTTTTCAGTGCTACTGAGACCAGAAACTATCTTGCATCCTCAATGTATTTAAAGTAACTCAAAATTCTGCTTGCTGCACCCTAATATAGTGTATTCCTTTCATTAATCACTGCTATACTTGGTGTATTGATTCCTGTATATGATTCAGTTTTAAAGTTCACATCTATATTTTTAAATCCCTCAATAACCTCACCTTTCTTTACATCTGTAATTTCTCCAGTTTCATAACCCTCCCAAATATGTAACATCTTGTAAATCCTTGCTTCACCATTGATAGACATGCCTTTATCTACTGTATATCCACGCTGCTGAACATCCAGCTGCGCTGGATGGGTCACGTCTCCAGAATGGAGGACCATCGCCTTCCCAAGATCGTGTTATATGGCGAGCTCTCCACTGGCCACCGTGACAGAGGTGCACCAAAGAAAAGGTACAAGGACTGCCTAAAGAAATCTCTTGGTGCCTGCCACATTGACCACCGCCAGTGGGCTGATAACGCCTCAAACCGTGCATCTTGGCGCCTCACAGTTTGGCGGGCAGCAACCTCCTTTGAAGAAGACCGCAGAGCCCACCTCACTGACAAAAGGCAAGGGAGGAAAAACCCAACACCCAACCCCAACCAACCAATTTTCCCCTGCAACCGCTGCAATCGTGTCTACCTGTCCCGCATCGGACTTGTCAGCCACAAACGAGCCTGCAGCTGACGTGGACTTTTTACCCCCTCCATAAATCTTCGTCCGCGAAGCCAAGCCAAAGAAGGAAGAAATAAGTTCTAGAGTTTCCTTCCCAAACCCATCAGTCTCTCCTTCTTTCCTTGCACCTGTCAGATGCTCTTTAAAACCTATGTATTTTAACTAAAATTCGACATGGCTCAGCTATTTTTGGTTAATGCTCCTGTAGGCAGTGTAACAATGTCAAAATTACTATTTCAATACAGGTTTCTGTTGCTAAAGCAGCATCATTCATGAATTATAAATTGAGAAGTGTGATAATGAGTCCATTTAAAAGTAAAATGATAAAACAGTGACCTTGGAAGAAACATGAAATACCAAAGCATGAAGAAAAACTAAATATATTTTCCATCATCTACATATTATAAAATGCCTCAAAATGGAAATGATGTTGCAACAAAGGAAATGGCATTGCATTTTTTGAGTACCGGTAGTTGCGTTTACTGTGGTCTATTTTTTTATAAAATTATCCTTGAATTGAAGGCCGTACAGTGGTGTCGACTTGTAGGGTCAGGTGAAGAGTATAATTTTTTTTACAAAAAAAAATGTTAATTTCTAATCTCTTGTCATTTCTTGAAAACAAACAGAAAACAATTCTAGCTTCATTGATTACTCTATCAACAATCTTTGGCCAGCAAGCATTTTCCGTCTTTGCTTTCAAATGTCCATGCAAGCCAACCATAAATTTATACTATGGTCTGGCCTTTGGTGCAGTTCCTGCCCTGGTGCTGCTAATTATTGGATTTGCCATTAATAATCTGACCTGGAAACTCATAATGAGTTTGAGAAATGGCTCAGATTTAATGCATAAAAATTTCAAATTGATCTGCTATGTCCTTGTCAGCATAATGTTAACAGCCCTAGTTGCTCCAGTAACTTGGATCGCAGTTACTCTACTAAATGGCTTGTACTACAATTGTGCTATGAGTGAGTTTCTATCAGTTGATAGATGGAAAGTTTTTGAGAATATGAGTCCACATGAACGGAGAGACATTCTTGCCTGCTTTCCTTGTCCAACTATGAAAATCGTGGAAATAAAAAACTTCAGTGAAATAAGAAATGAAGGCAATCGTATTCTTCTGTTCCAGTCACAGGTATGTAAGGCTGAATAACTGTGCTTGGCTTTACAGTTCCCTTTGTATACGCTGATTCCAGGCAATAGCATTGAATTGATTTGTTCAATTATCTAAAATATTTTAAAACCAATCAATATTCTGATTCATCATGGAGTTACAGTTGGCAATTTAGAAAATCTGCTGAATGACTGGTGAAGAAGCGCTGCAGGAATGTGCGTGCTGGGGTACAGACTGGATTTGTGGATCCTCTGCTCTGTTCCACTCAACACTTTCTTCCTGCCTGCAGCTCCTGACAGACTATTAGTGTCAACAAACAAGGCAGTGTGCAAGTATCCAAGGCTGTGGCAGCTAAATGGTCCTCTGGCAAACTGACAGTATTTTAACAGAGAGGGCAGGAATGGTTAAATAGCTTAGCAATACTCCTTGCCAGAATTTTATTTTTAAAGTAGAAAAAAGTGTCAACATTTTTGGAAGCAATTCAAGGGTTGGAGTGGTTAGTATAGCAGTCAGTGCAACGCTGTAACTGCACCAACGACTGGGACTGGGGATCAAATCCTGCACTGTCTGTAAGGAGTTTGTACATTCTCCCCGTGTCTGCATAGGTTTTCTCTGGGAGCTCTGGTTTCCTGCCATCATTCAAAATGTACTGGGGATTGTAGGTCAATTGTGTGGCATGGACCTGTGGGCCAAAATGGCTTGTTACTGTGCTGTATATCTAAATAAATTAAAATAAATAAGGCTTCATAATGATTATAGTAGATCAGTGATTTGCATGTTATGTCTATTTAAAACTTGTTCTGTAGTCACTAACCTTACTAAAGTCTCAATCTCAATCTTGCTAAATGTTTTATCTAGTTCAAACTGCAGTATTCTTTGAGAAAAGTGTGGCAAATGGAGGTACAATTGTCTCCATTTATAGCACTAGGCTCACTTATGTGCTCCTATAACTTTGTTATCAAATATTAAATCAAATAGCACCTGAAATAAATTATTCAAATAGTTTTTATATTCCAAGTTTTTTTTATTCCCCAGCAGATATCAAAACAAAATCCAGGAAAAAAAATATAATTTCTGTGCTTAACAGTTGCCATGCTTCTGTCACAACTATCTTCCTTCAAAATCGCCTGGAGAAGGTCATTTTCTTTTCCTTATCTGTGTATTTCTTGTCGAACATTGAACACTTAAAAGCAGGTTCTAGGAAATGCTTCATTGAAATATAGTAGAAAATATTCAACTGTCCTCTATCTTGCATAAAGCAATGCATATCGAATATTGTATTCATGAGACTTCATATCTGTGAGTCCTGAATTGAATTGATTGTAGTAGTATAGAGGAGCAAGTGCTTCAAATTACTGGGTGTCAACATCTCTGAGGATCTGTTCTGGAGCCTCCACATTGATGCAATCACAAAGAAGGCTCACCAGTGGCTATAGTTTGTGAGGTGTCCGAGGAAATTTGGTATGTCACCCCAAAAACTCTCATAAACTTCTATAAGGGTACCGTGGAGAGCATTCTGGCTGGTTGCATCACTGCCTGGTACCAACTGTCAGGACTGGAATAAACTCCAGAGGGTTGTTAACTCAGCCTGTGACATCACAGGCACCAGACCACTCCATGAGGACATCTACATGAGGCGGTGTCTTAAAAAAATGGTTTCTATCCTCAAAGACCCCCACCACCCAGGCCATACCCTCTTTACTACCATCTGGGAAAAGATACAGGAGCTTAAAGATGAATGCTCAATGCCACAAGGACAGCTTCTTCCCCACTGCCATCAGATTCCTGAATAATCAATGAACCAAAGGCACTGCCTTATTTTTCATGCACTATTATTTTTATTATTATTTAATTTTATTTTTTATAGCCATGTTGTAAGATAGTTATAATACGTATGTTTGCACTGAGATGCTGCCGCAAAACACTGAATTTCATGACTTGTTCATGGCAATAAATCCTGAATCTGATTCTGACCCATGGTTCTCAGTAGAATTTTCATACTTCTTTGAAGATTAAGCCTATTCATTAGGCCCCACGGTGCAAAATGGGTGGTACCTGGGTCAAGAAATGCATAAGTGCGCACTATTGCACTCCCTTTCTTGGCCTTGACCTGCACAGGTTCTATGAAAAGTTTGCAGTATTTTCACTGGCCCCAGTAATTTGTCCAATCTGAAGCTTTAGCACTGTTTTCAACTGCTTCTTTTCTTGCTGTTTACTCCTTTTCCGTATTCTTCTTTTCCTGAAAGATATGTAGTATTTTGGGATGCCTTTGGCTGCATATATCACAGCTGAGTCGCCTTTTGCAGTTTTTGCTGATGCATCCTTTACACAGTCAAAACAGACTCCATTGTCCTTCAAAAAAAGTGATTTTCTCAGTATGTGCCTTCTTTTCCATCTGAGCACACTTTTCCAAATCATGCTTATCATTACAGAACAAACATTTCTTCACAACAGGCAAACTTGCATTTTCCTTAATTTCTTTATCCACCACTGTCAGGAAGGTGACAATGTACTGTTCTTCATTTTTAGCTGAGGATGTGATTTGGACTTTTCGAGTTCTTTACTCCCTTTTTAAGTACTTTTAATTCCATACACTGGATCTGTGACAACGTCCACTTGTCCTTCAATGAACTCCACCAAATACTTAAAAATAGCTGTTATTGTTTGGTATTCAGCAACTTAACTTCTCCATAATTCCCTCATCTGGTTGGGTAATTTATCTACAATGTTTACCATATTCTGAGGTATGTAAAGTTCTTGAAGATGGCCAATCTCCGTTATGACATTATAACATCCTTTTAGAAAGAGGACGTAAGCTTGATAACCCTTTGTGTCCTCTGGTCTTATTAATGACCATGAAAGAACCTTTTGTATATAAGCTTTAGAAATTCTATACTTGTCACCAAAATGCTTCTCAAGTAACCACTTAGCCTGTTTGAATCATACATTAGGATTCATATGTTGGCAAATCTTTACAAGTTCTTGTGGTGGTCCTCTCGTGAACTGCTATTAAAAAAATAGATTCTCTCTCTTGGGCAGAACAGAGAGTGTCTGTATCTGCATTAATGATGCAGCTATCTCATCTTGTCTTATCATGCCTAGGTGCATGTTTCTTTGTTCACCCGGATTTCTAATACTTGCCGGGAGCACCTGGTATAACCCTCCATAAGATGGCATTTGACTCCCATCTTTGTCCAATGCGGTGTAGAGCGCGTCGAAAGAACCAAAGACTTGTTGATCCAAACCAAGGCTTTTATTAACTAAAAGACTGGAGAATATCACATGTAGGTCGAACAGTCCAGAATGACCTGGTCTGGCTAGGAGCAATCCTTTAAGACCTGTCAGTAGGTGTGGCTATGCTCTCAGCCAATCACAGTCATCCTACACTACAATCTGTACATATACACATTAGTAATATAATCAAAATGCTCAAAACAGCCCAATTGATCCAGTCCAAACTCCAAATCCAATTTCCAACTTTCTATTGTCTTAAATTCCATCTTTTATTGAGTAACGAGTCAATAGTTCTTCTTTTATTGACTAAATGTTGTGACTATCTTCCTTTATAATTACCTGTAGAGACATTGTTGTTTATGACTCATTCAAAAAAGATCCGTACCAAAGTTAAGCTTTTCACGGTTTATTGAACTTCATATAGGTTACTTTGTTATATGGTGTAAAACTATGATTAAATGATGCTTAAAATGATACTTTAAATGGTCAATAAAAGTTTTTGGAACATTTTAAGTCCCTCTATCTTTGCAAAACAATGGAAATCAAAACTGGCTGTTTATCTTAAACATGCAGAGTAAGAGGCCTTGGCTAAGAAGATTTTCTATGGAGACATTCAAACAAAGTTATCAACATCTATGGCTGCTTGCAGAATTTGTTTGGAACTTGCATTTTAACCTTTACAACTTCAAAAGCCACATATTGTGAGATTCTTTAGAATTTCCTGACATGATCATGAAAGGCTTTAATTAAAAGTAAATAATTTTCTTAATCTAAATCTGCACATTTGTAGCTTGGGTTTATTGTACAGTGATGCAAATGAATCAGAAACTCTCTGAGTGGATTGATATTACACTAAGAGAATAATCAGCTAAGTGTAAAGGGAAAAGAGAAAAAGACAAGAGTTTAGAATGAGCTGTGAGATAAAGTGGTAGAAGCAGGTATATTAGTTTCCTTTAGGAAAGATAGATAACTACTTCAATGGGAAGGGATTGAAGAGATATGGGCCTAGTGTGGGCAAGTGGGACTCAAGCAAGAGGGACTCAAGCAAGAGGGACTCAAGCAAGAGGGACTCAAGCAAGAGGGACTCAAGCAAGAGGGACTCAAGCAAGAGGGACTCAAGCAAGAGGGACTCAAGCAAGAGGGACTCAAGCAAGAGGGACTCAAGCAAGAGGGACTCAAGCAAGAGGGACTCAAGCAAGAGGGACTCAAGCAAGAGGGACTCAAGCAAGAGGGACTCAAGCAAGAGGGACTCAAGCAAGAGGGACTCAAGCAAGAGGGACTCAAGCAAGAGGGACTCAAGCAAGAGGGACTCAAGCAAGAGGGACTCAAGCAAGAGGGACTCAAGCAAGAGGGACTCAAGCAAGAGGGACTCAAGCAAGAGGGACTCAAGCAAGAGGGACTCAAGCAAGAGGGACTCAAGCAAGAGGGACTCAAGCAAGAGGGACTCAAGCAAGAGGGACTCAAGCAAGAGGGACTCAAGCAAGAGGGACTCAAGCAAGAGGGACTCAAGCAAGAGGGAACATTGTTCAGCATGGATGTGCTGGGTCTATGGAGCTGTTTTCGAGCTGAAAGATTCTAACTAATTAATAGGGAATTCAGCTTCATTTCCAGCTGAGGGTGCCTGAGAAACATGCGCACATCAATGACCTCAAATTGAACATATAATTAGAGTATGGTCTCGTGCCTAATACAAATGAAGATTCACACTTACCTTAACCATATAACCATATAACAATTTACAGTACAGAAACAGGCCATATTGGCCCTTCTTGTCCGCACCGATTTACATGAAACTCCACTAGTTCCACCTACCCATTTCCTTGCCCATAACCCGTCAACCACCTCACATCCATGTACTCATCTAACCTCCTCTTAAATGACAGAATTGACCCTGCTGCAACTACCTCTTCAGGATCATTCCACTCAGCCACCACTCTCTGAGTGAAGAAGCATTCTCTTATATTAAGCAGAGTTCAAATGTAAATGTTGCAGATGGCGCCATCTATATGTGCTTATTTCTATCTGGTGCTATGCAGCTCTACTTCTCAACTGAATAATCATTTAACTACTGAATTTGGGTTAGATTACTGTCGCCATATCCAAGTGGAATAGCTCCTGTTGGAATGTTAAAAGACCTACTTCCAATGTGGTTCATGCAGTATGTTTGACACTGATCTGCCATTAGATGTACATCTCATATTTGCTACAACACAAAGGTGATATTTTTTTCCTCAATTCTTGTAGCTGACACTTTACACAATCTTTTACATCCCTAGTTCCATAATCTCCAACTGAAAACAGGCTCATATAATCTATTTCAGGAACCTAAGTTTCAGAAAGATCACCTCCCATACTTTGAAATTTAAGAGAGACAAGATTAATTTAAATTTCCTCATTAAATAAACCTTTATACCAGGATTCAACAAAATGAATCTCTACTGCTTTGCCTTTCAAAAAAGAATAGCTTATTGTAAAATAAAGAAATCCAAATTCTACACAATTGTTCACTATTAATCTCAGTGAAGTCCTGCACAGTTGTAGCAGCAAGATTTTAGATTATTTTACTCCATAGCTTTTTCAGTAATTACCACCTTTCAATTTGTTGAGTTAATTAAAGAGTAAAACATTTACTCTTTTTCTCTCTAAAAAAAGTCTCAGATTTGCTGAATGTTTCCATCATATTTTATTTAGTTTTATTTCATAATTGCAGTTTCTGCACCGTTTGGCTCTTCCAGCTTGTATCTCACACTTCCCCTATCCTCTGATTTTTTTTCCCTTTTCCCTTCTTTTTTAACCCTTTTATTTTCATATATATTCAAATGCTTGCACCCCCAGGTAGATCATATGCAATTAATAAGCCTCCACCATTCCTGACACAAATATTCTGTTTGATCCCTCCACTTCTCTTTCCTCTCCAAATTAAAACATGGTTGATTTCTAAATTTCCTCACTTCTCATAGAAGGTTCTTGATCTGAAAGTTATTCAGTTCTTCTCTCCACAAAAGCTACACAACTGCTGAGTGCTTACTAATTTTTGGGTAATAAAAACACTCAACTGCCTTACTCCTCCCCCCAGCTGTCCATTGCCTGTCCCTGGCTGTCTGTCCGTTCCCCCTACTCATTTTTGCTTTTGTAATTAGATTTCAGATTTATTGTCAGAGTACATACATGACACACAAACACAACCCTGAAATTCTTTTTGCTGTAGGCGAGGCAGAATTACCACATATTGGTAGTGCAAAAAAAGACTAAACACAATGTACACATGTAAACAAATAAAGAAATGTAAACAAACTATGCAATACAGAGAGAAAAAAAAATCAATACAGTGCAAGAATCCTTAAACGAGTCTCTGATTGAGTTTGTTATTGAGGAGTCTGATGGTGGAGGGGTAGCCTCTGTTCCTGAACCTGGTGGTGTGAATCTTGTGGTACCTATACCTCTTTCCTGATCGTAGCAGTGAGAACAGAGCATGTGCTGGGTGATATAGATCCTTGAGGATTGCTGCTGCTCTCCTATGGCAGCATTCCCTCTAGATGTTCTTGATAGTGGGGAGGGGTAATGGGCTGTGTCCATTACCTTTTGGAGGGCTTTAAGCTTTGTAATTTGTAATTATTTGTGGTACCTGATCGCTAACTTTGTTTCTTTCCAGTAGATTTTTCTTAAAATCATCATACCATTTATATAATATTCTGCTTTTCTAATCCTCACATTATTCCTCACTATTCTTCATCTTCCATTCCTTTGTTTTGTTTGCACGATTGTTTACTGGCAAGATCTGGTATTTCTCTAAATTCATTCTGAAGAAATGCATAAAAGAAACATTCTAGTTTTCTATGTGACTGTAAAGGATGCTGCAAAATTGTTTACCAAATGATGCAACAAGATTAAATCTCAAGAATTATTTAAAAATAAAATTTTATAATTGGACAAGATTAAAAGAGCAACATGTAAATTTAAGTCCAATGGCACTGAAACTTCTCCATACAATAATTGATCTTGAAAGCAAATTCAAGAATGAAATTTCTGTTATCATACATTTTACACCATTGTATCATGTTAAATTATTCTCCAAATATCTTCATCCAACATAATAACATCAATTGTTTTGCTCACAGATAATATACCGTGTATTAGAATCCATCACATTTGCACCTTTTGCTCCAAATTTCAGCATCTGACATCTCTTGCATTCGTTTTCTGCTCATATAAATATTATTAACTCCACAAATTTGAATGTAAATACTTTATTGTTAACTAGATATTTTCAACATTGTTTTCTTTCTTTCATAGGTGGCTGGTTGGCTTTTGATAACTTGTGTGACCGTCGCTGGTTTTCTGGTAGTCTGTATACCAAGATACTGCTCTCCACTCAGCTTTTTACACTTGAACTATTGGGCTCAGTACATAGAAAATGAAGCTGTTCTCTTTCAAATGACAGCTAAAAAACATTCTCAACTGTATGCTTTGAAGCATATCAAGAGGTTCTTTGGCTTTACACCGAAAGAGAAACAAGTAAAGAAAATCTGCTTGCCTGCCAGAAAGGACTGGAAAATGATCTCAGGCATAGATATGTTTACTAAAGTGGAGCAAGACTTCTGCCAGTACAGTCTCCTACATACGTGGGCTGAAGAAACAACTCCAAGAGGTCATTATATTTCTGTTGATGATGTGACGGTGGATGAATAATAAATTTAGGTCATTATTTCTCTGTCAGTCGAATCTCAGCAGTTACACCAATGCTTTGCATCTACTATGACTTTGGATTTTCTCTTGCCAAAATTCATGGTGTGGAGAAGAGGTCCTTTGAAATTGAACTACCAGCAGGTCTTTCAAAACTAATTGAGTTTCAGTGTTCTTAGAAGCTTTGCTGATTCCTTTATTATCCAAAGTTTTATCAAGCTCTGCTTTCAATGTACCAAACAACTGAGGTTCCACATTTCTCTTAGATAGAGCTCCAGAGATTCATTATCCTGTGGATAAAGGACATTCTCCACACCTCTGTCCCAAATGGCAAACTCTGTATTTTGAGATAGTGACCCTTGTTTATAAGGAGCTGAACCAGGAAGATAGTCTATTTGCATTTACCCCTTTAAGCCTGAAAAGTTTTGTACATTTAAACGAGGTTAAAATCCAGCCTCATCCCTCTCATACAATAAACCAAATCAATTTAGTGATCTTATGTTGCATTTTGTCTTTTGCAATTATATTCACCCTGAGGTGGGGAGTCCACATCTTTACTCATTATTCTGTATACATTTCCATCATGACTATATAAATGGATCAAGATGAATCTATTGTTGTAAACAAATTTTATTAATATCAAGATTAATGTACCATTTGCCTTAACTGCTTTCTTCACCTACATATTTTCAGTGATTTTTTTTACAGTCACCAGGTTTCTTTGAACACCAACACCTTTCAATCTCTCACGATTTGTAAAGATTTATGTGTTTCTATTTTGTTTACCAAAGAGGATCACATCACATTTTTCATATTGTTCCTATCTGCCATTCACACAGACATTTGAAATCCTGTTGAAGTCTGTCTGTATGAACACTGCCATCTCGCTTTGAATCATCACCAAACTAGCACCTGATCCCTCATCCAAATTACAGATGCCTAACCTTTTATCCGGGATCTTCAAGACCAGATACTTGCCGTTGTTCAGAATCTTCTGGATTTCAGAATCATTTTAAAATGGCGGTCCCTTTAAGAAAATGCAGTTTCAAAATTGCACAAAACAGGGGACACGCGGGGTTAAATTAATTGAGATAAATAAAGTCCATAGAAGACCATAATATCACTAGCATGTTTTTTTAATTTTAAAGTACAACTTCAAAATAAAACTGGCTCAGACCCCTGTCCCCATACCCGCTGTCCCCATCCTCTCTTACCTTCAATGGAAAGGTTACTTTTGGCCCCGAGCACCTGGTGGGAGAGAAACAGGTGGTGGCTGACTGAATGTGGGATCAATGGCTGTCTCCCTTACCCATAATTCCCCAAGCAACACCAGAGTGGTTCTAGGATAACAAAGACTGCCATTGCTCCCACATTGAGCCGTTGCCAGCCTCTGCCGCGAGTGAACTCCAGGGTTGGCAGCACCACACCCCTGCTGCTGCATCAAGAGTCAGATGATGGGGGTGGGCATGTTGGGAGTTAGATGATGGGAGCATGACAGATAGCTAGGGGGCAGTGGCAGGAGGAACGACAGACGGCCAGGGACAGGCAATGGAGGGCTGGGGGGATGAACAGCGGAGGTGAGGAGAAAGGCAGTTGAGCATTTTTATTACCCAAAAAAGTGCTAGTTTTTGGAGGTTGCCGATGTTTGGAATCCCAGATAAAAGGTTAGGCTCCTGTATTGATAAAGAATATCAATATTCTTGGGGTTCAATCAACGAGTCTCTCCTCAGCAGAAAGCATTAATTTTCTATTTTGTGTAGAGGCTTATCTTCAGTCCAAGTTTCTTGTTCTGTAAAGACACTGGTCGCAGTCTGATATATATATAGGACCATCCCACTAGAGCTAAATACAATCTGCCAGAGGAACCCAGCTGGTCAAAGTTCAACAGTCAGTGAGAAAAAAAGCGTCGCTGTTAAGCGCTGCAAAATCTTTATTGATCCATCATCCAGAAGACTGTGTTTAGCTTCAGATTCCAGCATTTCCAACCTCCCTGTGTTTCTGATTTATTGAAATACTTAAATCATGTTCCCATCTTTCCTTACACCTAAATAAACATAATTTAGGCATTTTTTCCTGTAATTTCATTTATATCAATGAAATAAGCAACCAATCGTTCTAAATCAGTACAATTCATTAATACTATTCCCGATACTAATTTATCTCTCAAATAAGCTGTCAATTGAAAATAACAAAAAAGGGTATTACGCAGAATATCATATTTAGTTCTCAATTGATCAAATGACATCAATCGACCACTCCTCATAGCAAGCCCCTAATTTACAAATTCCTTTACAATACCATATATTTAAAAAAGGATGATCTTTTGTGAATGATATAAGAGGATTGAGTAATGGCATTTTTGGAGATAGAGAGCCTCAATCATTTTCTAAATTAATCTTATCCAAATATTAATCCAATGTTTCAGTAATGGGTATCCCTGACAGCAGTAATCAACCTCGGTTCCCATTTATAAATAAATTCTTCAGCTATATCTTCTCTAGTTGTATTCAACGCAATTTCCATTCACGCTGGTTTAATATTTCTAAATAAAGAAGCAAGAAACCTCAATTGTGCTGCTTTGTAATAATTCTTAAAATTAGGAAGTTGTAATCCACCCTGCTCATATTTCCATGTTGATTTTTCCATGTGTTTTCCATCCCAATTGAACCACTTCTTTCCATTAATCCATTTATGAATCTTTCCTCCAACATGCATTCAGTTCACTGATCATAATAACCTAAATATTTAATTTGAATTTTGTCATAAAGATTTCAATCATACATTACAGAAAATATTAGATGTTTAAAGCTTATATTTTTATTAGATAAACTTTTATTGAAAACTTACCTTTATGATCTTGTAAAATAAAATGCTGCAAATCTGGAAATATGAAATAAAAATATTTTGTTTACTGAAGAGACAATCTTGTAAAATATTGCAGTTAATTTCAGTACTGAAATGATGTTGAAACTTGAGGGAAGTACAGCGTTGTTAATAGACTCTATTTTACTCTTTAATTCATTGAAGTTGTCAGATTTCTGCTGGGGCACCAGTACATCAGTGCTGGCTATCTATTTACAATGAATATTCTTCACATGTGAAGCCAGGCAGAAAATGTCACCCAGCTATTTAAACACACACATGCACTTTTGCACTTTCCAACAGTGCTTAGTGATAGTGAGTGCATTGAAAGACTCAAATCCTTTCTCTTTTTTTCATTTTCATATTTCTAACTTTACCATTCTTCCTCATGGCTTTACTTGCTCTTGGTTGATGTTCATTCCTGTTTCTTATTGGTCTTGGGATGCCTTAAATTAAGAAAAATTAAAATGAAAGTTTGTCTGGATGGTTTTCCTCCAAACGCCATTAAGACTACATCCTCCCCCCCCCCCCCCCCCCCACCCACACTGTGTCTGGTTTAGACCACTAACTCTGTCTGGCCTCTTTCTAGGCAAATGAATCAGAGAGTTTATGATTCATTTGCATCACTGTACTGTAAACACATACTACAAATGTACAGATTTAGATTAAGAATGTAATTAACTTTTAATTAAAGCCTTTCATGATGGTGTCAGGAAATCTAAAGCATAGAAACATAGAAATATAGAAGATAGGAGCAGGAGTAGGTCATTCGACCCTTCGAGCCTGCTCCGCCATTCAACGAGATCATGGCTGATCTTAAAGTTCAGTACCCCGTCCCCGCCTTCTCTCCATAACCTTTAATACCCTTATACTGAAGAAATAGATCTAATTCCCTCTTAAATATATTTAATGAACCTGCCTCTACTGCCCTCTGTGGCAATGAATTCCACAGATTCACCACCCTCTGGGTAAAGAAATTCCTCCTCATCTCGGTCCTAAATGGTTTGCCTATTATCCTCAAACCATGGCCCCGGGTTCTGGATTTTCCCATCATTGGAAACATCCCATCTGCATCCATTCTGTCCAGTCCTGCCAGAATTTTATATGTCTCTATGAGATCCCCTCTCAATCTTCTAAACTCCAGCGAGTACAATCCCAATTTGCGCAATCTTTCTTCATAAGTCATTCCTGCCATTCCAGGTATCAGCCTGGTGAATCGCCTCTGCACTCCCTCCATTGCAAGAACATCCTTCCTTAGATAAGGTGAGCATAACTGCACACAATACTCCAGGTGTAGTCTCACCAAGGCCCTGTACAGCTGCAGTAAGGTATCCTTGTGCCTATACTCAAATCCTCTTGATATGAAGGCCAACCTACCATTTGCCTTTTTAACCGCCTGCTGTACCTGCATGCTCGCCTTTAGAGACTGGTGTACAAGTACCCCTAGGTCTCTCTGCACTTCCCCATCTCTTAATCTATTGCCATTCAAATAGTAATCTGCCCTCCGGTTTGTATTACCAAAGTGGATAACCTCACATTTATCCACATTGTAGTGCATTTGCCATGTATCTGCCCAGTCCCTCAATTTATCCAAATCACTCTGGAGCTTCCTAACCCCCTCTTCCGTGCACACAACCCCTCCTAGCTTATTGTCATCTGCAAATTTGGAGATATTACATCCAATCCCCTCATCCAGATCATTAATGTAAATTGTGAACAGCTGGGGTCCCAGTACAGATCCCTGTGGCACCCCACTGGTCACCGCCTGCCACTCAGAAAACAAGCCATTTATCCCAACTCTCTGTCTTCTACCTGCCAGCCAGTTCTCAATCCACATCAATACTTTCCCCCCAATCCCATGAGCCTTGATTTTGTAAGCCAGTCGTTTATGCGGGACCTTATCGAAGGCCTTTTGGAAGTCCAGGTACACCACATCCACTGGCTCTCCCCCATCTATTTTACCTGTCACCATCTCAAAGAATTCCAATAGATTTGTCAAGCACGATTTACCTTTTGTAAATCCATGTTGACTCTGTCTGATCCCTTCTCTGCCAGTCATATACTCCGCTATTACATCCTTAATAATGGTGAACAATATAGCCCGCTACAAGGTTTTCTCCACTATAGACTTGAAATCTGCCTTTCACCAGCTGCCCATTCATTTAAGTGATCGTATTTATATGGCTTTTGAAGATGATCGTAGGCTGTGTCAATTTCTCCGCATCCCTTTTGAGGTCATTAACAGAGTGTCTGCATTCCAGAGAGAAATGGACTGCATGGTGGATGACAATCCTAACCACCACCTACCCTTACTTAGATAATGTCACAATATGCAATCACAACTTACAAGATCATGACGCTAATCTTGACAAATTTCTCAAAGTTGCCCAGAACCTAAACCTCACAAACAATGAACAAAAGAGTATGTTTTGTGGAACTAAATTGTCCATCCTGGGCTATGTCATCAAAAATGGTGTGATCAGACCAGATCCTGACAGATGCGCCCTCTCATGGAACTACTGGTCCCTACAACTCATAAAACCCTTAAAAGATGTCTGGGATTTTTCTCCTACTATGCCCAGTGGGTACCTCGCTACGCAGACAAAACGTCCTCTTTCCCCTTCTCAGAACAAGCTCTTGCTGCCTTCACTAGAATCAAGCAAGATATTGTCAGAGCCTCCATGCACACTATCAACGAATCTAAGCCATTCCAAGTGGAAAGTAATACCTTAGATTTTGCCCTGGCTGCTACCCTAAATCAAGCAGGCAGATCTGTTGCCTTCTTCTCCCGCCCCCTGCAGGGCTCTGAAATACAACACTCCTCAGTAGAAAAAGAGGCTCAGGCAATTGTTGAAACAATTAGACACTGGCGGCATTATCTAGCAGGTAGACGATTCAACCCAGTCACCAACCAACCATCTGTGGCCTTCATGTTCAACAACCAGGCTTGTAGCAAAATTAAAAATGACAAAATACTCTGCTGGAGATTGGAACTATCCACCTTCAACTTCGACATTCTGTACCACTCAGACAAACTCAATGAACCCTCCGATGCCCTATCCAGAGGTACTTGTGCCTCTGTAAATTTTGCTCAACTCCAAACCTAACACATCAACTATGTGACACTGCGGTTACAAGACTCTACCACTTTGGAAAATCTCGCAACCTCCCTTACTCTGTTGATGAGGGTTGCGCAATCACTCGCAATTGTCAAATCAGCGCAAAGTCCAAACCACAGTTTTACTGCCCATCACGCAACAACCTCAAAAATCCACCTGTCGCTTTGAACGTCTCAGTATTGACTTCAAAGAGCCCCTACCTTCCCCCAACGCCAACATATTATCGATGAATTCTCCCATTTCTCTTTCACAATTTCCTGCAAAGAAACATCCTCCGCTACGTGATCAATTGCCTTGATCACCTCTTCTTCCTCTTCGGTTATCCAGAATATATACACAGTGACAAGGAATCCTCCTTCATGAGTGATGAACTCCACCAGTACCTACTGGCCAGAGGCATTGCCAGCAGCCATACCACTAGCTACAATACACAAGGTAACGGACAAGTAGAGAAAGAAAACTCCACAATCTGGAAGGTCATACTCCTTGCTCTCAAAACTAAACACTTCCCTGTCTCCCACTGGTAGGAACTTCTCTGAGCTGTACCACATTCCATCCACTCCCTCCTTAGCACAGCCACCAATGTGACTCCTCACGAACGCATGTTTTCTTTCCCAAGGAAATCCACTACTGGAAGGACTATGCCTAGCTGGCTCACAACCCCTGGAACCGTAAAGCTCAAGCGTCATGTGAAACTCTGGAGATCAGATTCATTAGTCGAATGAGTTCAACTCCTTCATGCTGACCCACATTATGCCTTTGTTGTTTTTCCAGATGGGAGGGAGGACACCATGTCTGTCCGATACCTCACACCAGCTGCGACGCCTGAGTCACCACCTCCACCTCAAACACCCAGCCCACCCACACAAGTACCTCATGGTACCCAACTACCTAACTCTTGTGGCCAAGGGGATGAACAATTGTCAACCCCACTGAGGGACTCTTCACCCCACCACACAAGAATCTAACCTTACACCTATAGATGACAGCACCAAACATCCACCCACTACACCATCATTTCCACCATCCCCAGCGACACCAACCATTGGACCATCTCCAACTCAAGTATCGCCACCACCAGGGTCTCCAACTCCAATCTCACCCCTGCAGCAGTTGAGACTGTCCCGGCGTCACATCAAGCCGCCGGACAGACTCAGCCTGTAATTGTAACTATTAATACTCCATTTGTGTACTCTTAATTTAGCCTTTAGTCCATTATTTTATCAGTCTGTCACAGCTGCCTTTCTGTTTTTTTTAAAGGGGGCAGATGAGGGTGGTGATCCTTGGTATTGCATGCTTGTAGGTAGAATGCATTTAGTTGCTCACTGGAGGTCCAGTGCTCTCCATTGCAGGCAAAATCTTCACTAGGATTCTCCTAAATAGAACAATACCTAGTGTCGCCGAAAATGTTCTCCCAGAATCACATTGCGGCTTTCGCGCAAACAGAGGAAGTACTGACACGGTCTTTGCCCTCAGACAGCTCCAAGAAAAGTGCAGAGAACAAAACAAAGGACTCTACATCACCTTTGTTGTCCTCACCAAAGCCTTCGACACCGTGAGTAGGATAGAACTTTGGCAAATACTAGAGCGCCTCGGATGCCCCCCAAAGTTCCTCAACATGGTTATCCAACTGCATGAAAACCAACAAGTTCGGGTCAGATACAGCAATGAGCTCTCTGAACCCTTCTCCATTAACAATGGCGTGAAGCAAGGCTGCGTTCTCACACCCTCTTTTCAATCTTCTACAGCATGATGCTGAAACAAGCCATGAAAGACCTCAACAATGAAGACGCTGTTTACATCCGGTACCGCACGGATGGCAGTCCCTTCAATCTGAGGCACCTGCAAGCTCACACCAAGACACAAGAGCAACTTGTCCATGAACTACTCTTTGCAGATGATACCGCTTTAGTTGCCCATTCGGAGCCAGCTCTTCAGCACTTGACGTCCTGTTTTACGGAAACTGCCAAAATGTTTGGCCTGGAAGTCATCCTGAAGAAAACTGAGGTCCTCCATCAGCCAGCTCCGCACCATGACTACCAGCCCCCCCACAACTCCATCGGGCACACAGAACTCAAAACGGTCAACCACTTTACCTATCTTGGCTGCACCATTTCAACAGATGCAAGGATTGACAACGAGATAGACAACAGACTCGCCAAGGCAAATAGTGCCTTTGGAAGACTACACAAAAGAGTCTGGAAAAACAACCATCTGAAAAACCTCACAAAGATTAGCGTGTACAGAGCCATTGTCATACCCACACTCCTGTTCGGCTCCGAATCACGGGTCCTCTACCGGCATCACCTACGGCTCCTAGAACGCTTCCACCAGCGTTGTCTCCACTCCATCCTCAACATTCATTGGAGCGACTTCATCACCATCATCGAAGTACTCAAGATGGCAGAGGCCGACAGCATTGAATCCATGCTGCTGAAGATCCAACTGTGCTGGGTAGGTCCCGTCTCCAGAATGGAGGACCATCCCCTTCCCAAGATCGTGTTATATGGCGAGCTCTCCACTGGCCACCGAGACAGAGGTGCACCAAAGAAGAGGTACAAGGACTGCTTAAAGAAATCTCTTGGTGCCTGCCACATTGACCACCACCAGTGGGCTGATATCGCCTCAAACCGTGCATCTTGGCGCGTCACAGTTCAGCGGGCAGCAACCTCCTTTGAAGAAGACCGCAGAGCCCACCTCACTGACAAAAGACAAAGGAGGAAAAACCCAACACCCAACCCCAACCCACCAATTTTCCCTTGCAACCGTGTCTGCCTGTCCCGCATCGGACTTGTCAGCCACAAACGAGCCTGCAGCAGACGTGGACATACCCCTCCACAAATCTTCATCCGCGAATCCAAGCCAAAGAAGAAGAAGGAGGTCCAGTGCTATAAGCTGACTAGGGGCAAGTAGCTCCCTTGCTTGCATATAAGTTTTCTTGTCCACTGCTCTCAACTCAGATTGGGACTAGCCTCGTAGATGGTTAACACTGCCATGTTCTTGCTAATAAAAGCCTATGTTATTCGCCTAACTCCTGTCTCTTGAGTTATTGACTGTGGTTCAGCAAGGTTAGTGAATACTGAATAAGTTTTAAAGTAAGTAGGCATAACATGCAAATCATTGATCTACTGCATTTATCTAGACGTGCAGCACAGTAACAAGCCACCCAAATCAGAGCCCACAGGGAAACCCCACGCAGACACAGACGGCCCGGGGTTCGGACCCCGGTCCCAGTCGCGCTGACCGCGATGCTAACCTTGCCGCCCCTCGAATTGCTTCCAACAGTTTGACACTTTTTTTCTGGCGAGGAGCAATTGCTGAGCTCTTTATTCCTGCCCCCTCTGTTAAACCATTGCCCGTTTGCCGGAGGACTATTGTACACTGCCCGGGCCACAGGACCCCGTTTGTGGACCCCGGTGGTCTATCAGCAGCTGCAGACGGGAAGAAAGCATGGTTGGATGGACCAGACCAGAGCAGAGCAGAGCAGAGCGTCCACAGGGGCTGTGCGCCGGCGCCCACTGTCCTGCAGCGCTTCCTCGCCAGTGACCACCGGGGGGCGCACGTCACCCGTCCAGCCTCGGAGCCAGTAAATCGATGGCAACCCAATCGCTGGTCACGTGACGGTCGGTGAATCGAGCGCCGAGCAATCGAGCCGGAGCTGGGTACGGTTTGCCTGACTGGGAATTTCTTTCAATGGCCGTGCTCGACCGAGCAAGATGACTGACTACAGCGAGGAGCAGCGCAATGAGCTGGAGGCCCTGGAATCCATTTACCCGGACTCGTTCACAGGTAAGCGGCCGCCGTGGTCCCTCGCTCCGCCTCTGTGAGCGCTCGGGGGCGGCCAGCATGGCGGGGCTGGGGTGGTCGCTGTCCAGGGGGAAGGCGGATGAGGCCACTTCCTTCAGCATCATCTCCACGAGTTAAAACTGTCTGCGGTAAAAGAAGGGTTCCTCTCGCCCCGGTTCACGAGGTTTCGCGATGACAGTGTGGAACCCAAAGTTTCTCCCACTAATGGAGCAGGAGGGAGGTGCCTGCCTGGACGGGCGGACGAGGTTGTCGTGCACCTCCTGCTGTTTCTGTTGGTCTTCTCTCTGCACGTGGACGCAGTGCCACCCTGAACCCGTTTCTGCTTTGACCCGTTGTGAACCTCAAGATTGTGGGGATGTTGCACTATGCCAAGTTAAATTAAATCTCTTGCTAACATGTGACCCATACCCTTCCATTCCCTGTGTCTATCTTGAAGCCTGCTTGATGCTCACATCGCATTTGCTCTTACCATTACCCCAGGCCACTACCCCAGGCAGTCCACTCCAGGCACCGGCCACTACCCCAGGCAGTCCACTCCAGGCACCGACCACTACCCCAGGCAGTCCACTCCAGGCACCGGCCACTACCCCAGGCAGTCCACTCCAGGCACCGACCACTACCCCAGGCAGTCCACTCCAGGCACCGACCACTACCCCAGGCAGTCCACTCCAGGCACCGGCCACTACCCCAGGCAGTCCGCTCCAGGCACCGGCCACTACCCCAGGCAGTCCACTCCAGGCACCGACCACTACCCCAGGCAGTCCACTCCAGGCACCGACCACTACCCCAGGCATTCCACTCCAGGCACCGGCCACTACCCCAGGCAGTCCACTCCAGGCACCGACCACTACCCCAGGCAGTCCACTCCAGGCACCGACCACTACCCCAGGCAGTCCACTCCAGGCACCGGCCACTACCCCAGGCAGTCCACTCCAGGCACCGGCCACTACCCCAGGCAGTCCACTCCAGGCACCGACCACTACCCCAGGCAGTCCACTCCAGGCACCGACCACTACCCCAGGCAGTCCACTCCAGGCACCGGCCACTACCCCAGGCAGTCCACTCCGGGCACCGACCACCACCCCAGGCAGTCCACTCCGGGCACCGACCACTACCCCAGGCAGTCCACTCCGGGCACCGACCACTACCCCAGGCAGTCCTCTCCAGGCACCGACCACTCACTGTGTTTGACAAAAAAAACCTTGACATGCACATCTCCTTTAACTTTCCCCTCCCCATAAATTGTCAATTTTACTCTGGGGTAAAAGGATTCTGTCTCCCTTATCAATATCTCTCATAGTTTTATATGCTTCTATCACGTCTTTCCGTTACCTCTGAAGCTATGGGGGAAAACAACCCGAGTTTGTCCAAGCTCTCCTTATAGCTCATGTCCTCTTAAACCAGACTATCCTGGTAAATCTCTTGCATGTCCTTTCCAATGCCTTCATATCTTTCCTGATTATTCCACGATATGAATAGTGTGGCCTTGTCATCACGGCTGTTAGAAGTCTTGATCTTAATTTTCTTGTGTCTTCGTTTTTAGAATATTAGGTTTGGAAATAATTCCAACATTAGATTGGAATATCTTTTGCAGCAGTTTATTTTAATATCTTTCCAGTGTCTTGATATTCCTGTTTTATGTTGCCCAAGTCTCATGATCACTACTGCCTATTTGGAGGTCATGAACTTTAAATACTTGAGACAATAGTGAACTTCATTATCAGTGTTAAGCTTTGATGAGAGTTTGCTCCTGAGATATGGGAAGTGGAAAAAAATCCACTGGGATGCCATGGTCTATACATTAGTGAAAAATTTAAGGAAGGTGATGGGGGGAGCTGGAGTTATGGCTAATTTGATACATCATCTATCAGGAAGTGACTTTAGACATAAGGCACAGAAACAGGCCATTTTAGCCCAAGTCCGTGCTGCCCAATTTAAACCCAATTAACCTACATTCCCAGTACGTTTCGAACGGTGGTAGAAAACCAGAGCCCCTGGGGGAAGCCCATGCAGATCCAGGGAAAATATACAAACTATTTACATACAGCATGGAATTTGAACCCAGGTCCAAATCACTGGCACTGTAAAGGTGTTGCTCTAACCACTACACTAACTGTGCCTTCCTAATTGGGGATAGAGTGATGCAGTAAACTGAAACATTTCAATGTTGGCATAGCGGTTAGCGCAGTGACTTTACAGTGTCCAGGACTGTGATTCAAGTCCCGCGCTGTCTGTAAGGAGTTTGTACGTTCTCTCTGTGTCTGTGTGGCCTTTCCTCAGGGGCTCCAGTTTCTACCCACTGTTCAAAACGTACTGGGGGTTGTAGGTTAATTGGGTGTAAATTGGGGGCACAGACTTGTGGGGCAAAATGGCCTGTAACTGTGCTGCATGTCTAAATCTAAAAAAGGGTAAATTTTGCCATGATGATTGTTGACATATGGGAACATTTACTCCAACTTATCTTATTTTTCTGGCCCTGCACACCAAAGTAGATTTGTTTAATCGATTGATTTGTGATGTTCCACTTACTTGAGATTATTCTTTTGGTTTTGCTCTATCTTGTGCTAAGCTATGAGAGATCAAGAAGAAGGAATAAAATGATTTGAACTCTATTAGGATTTTCAAAAATGAATGTGAATGAAACAGTAAATTTGTAATACGCTACACTAAATCTATTTAATTACTGACTCCACAGTTCTCTGGGAGAGATCATTTTAAAGCTTCACTAGGAGTAGAAATTCTTCCTCATTGCCATTTTAAATAGATGACCCTGTATTGTGAAATTATTCTTCCTAGCCCAAGAAAATGCAGTTGAGGGAAATATTCTCTCAGTGCCTACTCTGTCAGACCTCGTCAGGCTACTTAGAGTAAGATTTCTCTAAACGGCAACTGAAGTAGGCCTAACTCCACAACCTTTGTTCAGTCATCAATTTTTTTCATTCCTGGAATTAACCTAGCGAATCTACTTTGCACTGCTTCCAATACAAGTATCTTATTCTTAAAAAAATTAGGAACGGGCCAGCACTCCAGGCAGTATTATCAGAACTGTTCACTAAACTTTTACTGTTTTTTGTACTGCTTGCTATAATGGCAAACTTTTGGTTAGCCTTAATTGTTACACAGTGGGCTAACTTTTTTGCTGCTGTACCTGCATGCTAACTTTCCATTAGAACCATAGAAAATTACAGCACAAAAAAGGCCTCTTCAGCCTTCCAGTCTGTGCCGAACCATTTTCTGCCTAGTCCCACTGACCTGCACCCAGTCTATACCCTTTCATGCCTCTACCATCCATGTACCTATCCAAATTTTTAAATGTTGAAACTGAGGCTGCATTCACCACCTCATCTGGCAGCTCGTTCAACACTCCCGCTATTCTCTGTGTGAAAAAGTTCTCCCTCACATTCCCCCTGAACTTTTCCCCTTTCAGTCTTAACCCATGTCCTCTAGTTTGTATCTCACTTACCCTCAGTTGTAAAAGCTTACTTATGCTTACTCTGTCTATACCCCTCGTAATTTTAAATATCTCTATCAAATCTGCCCTCATTCTTCTACGCTCCAGGGAATAAAATCCCAACCTGTCTAACCTTTCCCTGTAATTCATTTCCTTAAGTCCAGACAACATCCTGGTAAATCTTCTCTATACTCTTTCCATCTTATTGATATCATTCCTGGAGTTAGGTGACCAAAACTGCATGCGATACTCCAAATTTGGCCTCACCAATGTCTTATACAACTTAACCATAACATCCCAACTCCTGTACTCAATACTTTGATTTATAAAGCCCAATATGCCAAAAGCTCTCTTTACAATCCTCTCTTGTGCGCCACTTTCAGGGCATTATTTTGTCCTTTCTTGTTTTGTCCTTTCTTGTTTTGTCCTTTCTTGTTTTGTCCTTTCTTGTTTTGTCCTTTCTTGTTTTGTCCTTTCTTGTTTTGTCCTTTCTTGTTTTGTCCTTTCTTGTTTTGTCCTTTCTTGTTTTGTCCTTTCTTGTTTTGTCCTTTCTTGTTTTGTCCTTTCTTGTTTTGTCCTTTCTTGTTTTGTCCTTTCTTGTTTTGTCCTTTCTTGTTTTGTCCTTTCTTGTTTTGTCCTTTCTTGTTTTGTCCTTTCTTGTTTTGTCCTTTCTTGTTTTGTCCTTTCTTGTTTTGTCCTTTCTTGTTTTGTCCTTTCTTGTTTTGTCCTTTCTTGTTTTGTCCTTTCTTGTTTTGTCCTTTCTTGTTTTGTCCTTTCTTGTTTTGTCCTTTCTTGTTTTGTCCTTTCTTGTTTTGTCCTTTCTTGTTTTGTCCTTTCTTGTTTTGTCCTTTCTTGTTTTGTCCTTTCTTGTTTTGTCCTTTCTTGTTTTGTCCTTTCTTGTTTTGTCCTTTCTTGTTTTGTCCTTTCTTGTTTTGTCCTTTCTTGTTTTGTCCTTTCTTGTTTTGTCCTTTCTTGTTTTGTCCTTTCTTGTTTTGTCCTTTCTTGTTTTGTCCTTTCTTGTTTTGTCCTTCCAAAATGCAACACCTCACATTTGTCTACATTAAATTCAATCTTCCATTTTTCAGCCCATTTTTCCAGCTGGTCCAGATCCCTATGCAAGCATTGAAAACCTTCTTTGCTGTCCACAACGCCTCCAATCTTGGTGTCATCTGCAATCCAATTTACCACATTATCATCTAAGTAATTGTTACAGATGACAAACAACAATGGTCCCAGCACCAATGCCTGAGGCACACTACTAGTTTCAGGGCTCCAGTCTGACAAGCTGCTCCTGTCCACCCATTGTGGAATCCAGTTTACTTCTTCACCATGCAGAGCATCTGAACCTAAAATCCATGTACAACACATCCACAACCTTTCCTTTATGAAATTTCCTGGTATTCTCCTTTAAAAATTCCCTAAGATTGGTTAAAAATGATCACTACCCCAGGCAATCCACTCCAGGCCATGTTGGGTGGTCAACACCATGTTGATTATCCAAATACTTGTGTATCTGATCTCTTAGAATGCATTCCAATAATTTACTTACTACTGACGACAGGTTCATTACCCTATAATCTCTAGGGTCACTTTTGGAGCCTTTTTTTAAACAGCAGAAAGGCATGAGCTGTCATCCATTCCTCTGGGACCACACCTTTAGCTATTTTAAACATTTCTGACAGAACCCCTGCAATTTCTCCTCTAGCCTCCGTCAAGTTCCGAGGGAATATCTTATCAGGCCCTGAAGATTTATCCACCTTTATTTGCTTTAAGACAGCAAGCACTTCCTTAACTTTAATCTGTATAGGTTCCGTGACCTCACTGTTTTTTTTTCCTAACTTTCCTTGACTCTATGTTAGTTTCCTTAGTGAATACGGATGCAAAAAAATTCATTTAAGACCTCTCCCATTTCTTTTGCCTTCATACATAACTAACCATTCTGATCTTCGAGCAGACTAATTTTGTCCCTTACTATCCTTTTGGTCTTTCATTTTAAAATATCTTAATGGAGTTGAATTAAAAAAAGACATACACAAAATATTAATCCAATATATGTGATGAAGTATATGAAAAAACAGATAATTTGTAGTTCTCTAATAATACCTTAAGCATACATGATATAAATTGTGTGTACCCTTCTTAAACAAACCTATTTTCAAAAAACTTCAAAAGAAAAAAAGAGGGACCCCCCCCCCCCCCCCATTAATCAAGCCCTCCCGCTAAACAGGGTTAACCTGCTTATTTAAAATACATAGGAAATGAAAGAGAACATTGGGAAACCAGACAGGGCTGCTCCGGAGCATCCAAAGACCCGAATTTCTAAATGATTGTAATATTCTATGAAAGGGCCCCACGTCTTGTAAAAATTCACCTTTATATCTTTAACATATCTGATTTTTTTTTTCTAAACTTAGGAAGGACATGACCTCCTGTAACCATTGAACATGAGTAGGTGGGGTACTATTCTTTCTTTTTCTGAACCAGATCCCCAATATCATTTGAAAACTAATGTTCCCTATGCTTGTTAACTTTGCCTTTAATCCTGACAGGTATATGAACTCTGTACTCTCAACATTTTACCTTTGAAGGTCTTCCACTCCTTGCCTGAAAACAACTTCTCCCAATCCATGCATTCTAGATCCTTTCCCAAAATTGGCCTTGAAGCTAATGACATTATGATCATTGGACCCAAAATCTAGGTTATTCTCCTCAGATACTAATACTTATTTTTCTTCTAGTGGTGTTGGAGAATCCTGCAAGTTTTACCATAAGAGTAACATCTGAAACAGGTGAAAATGAAGAAAGTAAGTGCCTGAAGTTTGGTTCAGTGGTTTTTCTGAGCAGTTTATTCAGTACCAGATTGATGTTTCTTTTTCTCCTGTGTATGTTTTATATCAAAACTCATATGGGCTACTTTATTTTATTTATTAGTTGCATCTTCTTTGTAATGGAGAAGTATGGAATGATACTGGAAAAGATTCATTTGAACCCCATACTTTATTATTGTACCAAAAAGTTATAACAAATTGTGCATCATTTAAAGCTCTTGAACGTAGATAGATCAAGCACAAAAATTACTTGTTGAATACATTTTGCATAATTTCCCACTAATTACATAATGCTTCATTACCTGCAGAATAGTTTGGGAAAATAGATATTGCCATTGAATTGTTATTGGACTATGCCTCACCATATTTGCTCATCTGCTTAGATACAAATTTCTTTCCTATTATCTAGCATTTAAAATAAATGTTGTAATTAGAAGTATTCAAAATTTGCAATCAATGTAGATTTAAAAACTATGAGAAGGATCCAATGTTGGAGAGAGATATTTGCAGATTCCTTATCGATTTATTTATTTCCAGAATAGTAGTTTTATCAAATCTAAATGTATGGAAGACATTTGTACTTACAGACATTGAGCTGAGATGATGTTCTGTGGATGGAAGTTGAGGTTTTATGACATAAAACACGTAGCCTTGGAAACGCAACATGCTGTTAGCATGTTAATAATAAAAAGAACCAAAGATAGATCATTGTGTATTCTTCTTTCTTTGGCTTGGCTTCGCGGACGAAGATTTATGGAGGGGGTAAAAGTCCACGTCAGCTGCAGGCTCGTTTGTGGCTGACAAGTCCGATGCGGGACAGGCAGACACGGTTGCAGCGGCTGCAGGGGAAAATTGGTGGGTTGGGGTTGGGTGTTGGGTTTTTCCTCCTTTGCCTTTTGTCAGTGAGGTGGGCTCTGCGGTCTTCTTCAAAGGAGGTTGCTGCCCGCCAAACTGTGAGGCCCCAAGATGCACGGTTTATAGTGCATGGATAATAGAGGAATTCATTGCTAAATTGTTAGATGGGTATGGAACAATCCAATCAAGTTCCACTGTACTGGACAATAGAGGAGGGATGATAAAGATGGATGGCATGATACACCAAGCTAAAGCTGCAGATAAAGAATAATACACTGTTTTTCTCTATCATATCAAGGTAGGTGTCTTGTGTGACTATATGAAGAGATTTTGTAAATAAAAAGAACTATGCCTCAGTGATGGAATAATTTAGAATTGCTAGATCTAGGGTTAGGAAGGAAGATGCTCAAGGTGCATCCCTTGGACCAGATGAGATCTGAGGAGAGTTAAAATGGAGATGAAGGAGTTATAGAAAGGTGGAAGATCAAGATGAGTTGAACCCAGGGGAAAAGGATGATGCACTAGGGGCAGGTGACTAGGCAGACTCTATCTTCTACACCTGGACCAAGCTGAAGGCTCCTCAGCACTGGTCATTTCAAGATTCAATTTATTGTCATAGTAATAAAATAATGTCATATTACATGATTTTTTTTTTTGCCTGCTGCCAGACAGATTCATCACTAGCAGGAATTGCTTAAGCGCCTCTTACAGTCAGAGAGAGAAAGAGAGAGTTAAGCAAAGGAGAGTCCCCCAGAGTCCGTAGATTTGCCTCCAGTGCTTCTGCAGCCTGTGCAGCCACACATAGTCCAGTCCAAACCATTGATAACCCAAGCTCCAAATCTGAACCTCCAACATGGTCACGAATCCTTCAGCGCCCTCGGCACGCACCTCCTCGTATCCCAGTTTTGATACCTGGTACACCTTCAGCCAGTATCCAAAGGTCTGCAGCCCAGCGCAAGTCCTCTGCCATCTCCAGCACCCCACAGGTTCCTCGCTTTGAGTTGCCAGCAGCCCACTTCATACTCTGGTCCCTCAGTTGCAGAGTCCCCTCACTGGTCCACCACTGTGGTCACCATCCCCATGGGTCATCTGCTCCGCTTCTCCCTCTCAGATGGTGCGTGATCTTCCCTTCCTCTGGTGCCCTTCTCCAGTCCTCCACTTCCCCGGGGTCTGCAAGCCCCTCGTGACTGCTGCTGAATAATAGGCGCCGCCATCTTGGGCGCAGACCCGTGGTCACAGAATTTCAATAAAACCACCATCGGCTCCCTCAGTGGGCCGTTCAAAACCCGCGTGAAGCTGACGGCAGTTGACTGGGTGGCTGGAGCCCGTGGGAGTGCTGCATCTCCGCTCCCTTGCTCCCCCGGGGTCTGCCATTACAGTGGCTCCATCAGCACTGCACTGCCATAGAGAGAGGTGTAGCACAGAAACAGGCTCTCCCACCATCTAGTCCTGTGGTGACCATTTAGCAGTCGTTTACACTCATCCCATTTAATTCTCATTAACTTCCATCAGATTCTATTATTCACCTACAATTTATAGTGGCCAATTAACCTACTAATTTGCACATTTTTGGAGTGGGAAGGGAACTGGAGTGCCCATGGTCACAAAGAAAATGTGCATACTCCACACTGACAAAACCTGAAGTCAGAAATGGTCTCTGGAGCTGCAACCTTACAGCTCCACAAGCTGTAGCTAAGGATTTGACTTGGCCTTGATTTTCCCAAATTTAGCTACAACAGTTTGCTATGGTTAAACAAATATTATCCATTTAAAGTGAGGTTCCCTGGAGCTTCCAACACTGATGGTTTGTCTTGAAGTAATCAAATAACAGCAGTGGGACAGGACATTTGAACTGTTGGTGAATCCTGATTATTTAACCCTGTATTAAGCCAGAATATACTCAAAATCATTTTTAAATATCACTTAAAGCAAACAGTGAGACGGTGGGGGCGGGGTGGGTAAGGTAGTATCCATGATGTTTCAGATTGGCACTCTTTATCGAGACCTGACTTGATGACTTCCTCTAGCTACTCTTTGCACAAGATTCCAGCATCTGCAGATTGTTGGGTCTCTAAATATGCCTATGAACCGACAGGAGACCTTTGGCTGCCAAACTTGAGCTGGAACCTGCTTCAGCTCATCTTTCATCTTTGCAACTTCTATAGTTTATTATAGCATGGTTTCTCTCCCAGATCTGTTAGTTTAACTAGAACCAAACCAGCTGCTGTGACAGGGACAGGATTTCTTCAGTTGTACATTACCATAGCCTCTAGATCAAACTGATGGTGTATTTGTAGAAGGTTATTTTCCTTTCTCCACATCTGCATTATACAGCCAGCTGCTGTAGCTCTTTTAAATCTTAGGAGAATGAGAGGAATTTTGGGTAAATTTTTTTTTAAGTTCAAAAGGCTTGATGCAAGGAGGAAGTTTACCCTGAATGGGGAGCTGAGAACCAGTAGTCGCAGTTTTGAAATAAGAAATAGATAATTCAGGACTGCAATGATGAAAGAGTTTTACATCAGGAGGATGGAGAATCTGTGAAAATCTCTAATTGGAAGGTTTGCAGATACTGGGGTCATGTGCAATACACAAACGGGATTGAGAAACTCAGCAGGTCACACAGCATCCATAGGAAGTAAAGGGTAGCCAGTGTTTTGGACCTGGTCCCTTCGTCAGATATAAGCAAAAACAAGCAGGAGTCTGAATAAAAAGGTTGGGGGAGGGAGTAAAGAAAGGGCATAGGGAAGAGTACGGGCTAAAGTGCAAGAGGTTACAGGTGGGAGGGTAGAAGATTTTTAAAAAAAGCTGAGGTGACTGGGGATGAGGGTTGATCGTTCTCCTGTAGAAGAAAGAAGGGAAGGGCTGGTGGAAAGAAGACATAGGGTTAAGAAAAGAGAAACTTGGAACATCCGGTCAACAGAAATTGGAGATGTTAACGCTATCTGATTGGAGAGTGCCAAGACGGAATACAAGACAAATAATTGTATTCCTCCAGTGTACGAGGCCATGGACAGACATGTTGGTGTGTGGAATTGAAATGGTAGGCTACTGGGAGGTCCATATTGTTGCAGCAGATTGAGTGAAGGTGCTCAACAAAATGATCTCCTAGTCTGATTCCAGTCTTACTGATGAGAGGAAGCCACTTTTGGAGCACTGGATGCAGTAGATGACCCATACAGATTCACAAGTAAAGTGTTGTTTCACTTAAAGGGTCTTGGTCCTCGAACGGTGGCAAGGGAGGGGATATAGGTGCAACTGTAGCATTTCTTGAAGCCACAGGGGTAGGTACTGAGGGGGTGATTTGTGGGAAGGGATGAGTGGAGGAAAGTCGCAGAGGGAATGGTCACTGAGCAAAGCGAAGAAAGCAGATGAAAGTGTGTCTGATGATGGGATCGTATTGTAGAGGGTCGAAATTGGAGAATATAATATGTTGGATGTGAAGATTTCTTGATATTAAAGGAATTGTGGATGTGAAGATAATACATGGAAAAGGAAGAAGATCAATCATGATCTTGTTGATGATTGGTGAAGTAGATTTTAAAGGCTATGTGGTCTAATTCTATTCCTAATTGGAACCAAAATGTGAGTGCAGAGAGGAGGACAGAAGGTAAAAAGCATCATGCAATGTGTTGTAAGTTTGTGAGGAAGGACAGGCAGGGAGAAAACATAAATGCAGTCAATTAGGGGGTTTGAAATATCTTTTTCAATGCTAGGGAGTAATAGGATATAGGAATAAACAGAGCATGGATCAGTATGTAGACTGTGAACTGTGATGTTGTGGCCTTTACAGAGACTTGGTTGGCAGAAGAGCAGGATTGGCTGATGCTGGTACCAGGATTTGGGTGTTTTAAAAGGAATAGGATGGGGGTGGAGGGGGGGGTGGGTGGGTAAGAGAGGGACTGGTCAGGGATAGTATCACAGCAATAGAGAGGGAGGACACTGCAGAGGGAGTATACAGTGTCAGTGTGGGTGAAAGTCAGAAAAATTAAGAGAGAAATCCCTATACCGGCAGTAGTCTATAAGCCCCCAAATAGCCCTCGGGACACCGTGGAGCAGATAAGCAGGCAGGTTTTGGTATGGTGTAGAAGTTACAAGGTAGTTTTGGGAGATTTCAACTTCCCTAATATTGACAGGCACTTCTCGACTGCAAGAGGGATAGATGGGGCTGAATTTGTCAGGTGTGTTCAAGAAGGATTCCTGGACAGTATGTGGACCAGCCGACAACAAAAGAGGCCATACTGGATCCAATACATGGTAATAAACCGGTCAGGAGGCGGACCTCTCGATGGGGGGAGCATTTTGATGAGTGACCATAACTCCCTGACCTGGTAAAGTATTTAATTGGGGAAGCACTAATTATGATGGGATAAGGCAGGAACTAGTGAGAGTAAATTGGAAACAGATGTTCGAGGGTTAAAACACAGAAGTAATTTAGAGAAAGTTTAGGAACTACATGCGTTGGCTTAAAGATATGTTTGTCTCATCGGGACAAGGAAAAGATGGTGGGAAAAGGAATCCGTGGTTGACAAAACAGGTGAGACAACTTGTTTAAAGGAAGAAGGAAAAATACCTTAGATCTAGAAAGCAGGAAACAGGAAGCGCCCATGAGAATTATGTGATAGCCAGAAGCTGGCGTGACAAGGCTTTGGCAAGTAGGATTAAAGAGAATACCAAGGCATTCGTTGGATATGTGAAGAACAGAAGGATGATGAGGATGGACCTGGGACCACTTAAGAATAAAGGAGGTAACATGGACCTGGAGGCGGAGGAGGTTGGGGAGGTCATAAATGAATACTTTGCTTCAGTATTCACAAGAGGAAAGGATCTTGATCATTGCAAGGTCAGAATTAGAACAGGCTTGTGTGTTAGATGATGTTGAGATTAAGGACAAGTAAGTGTTGGATCGTCTTAAAAACATTAAGGTTGATGTCCCCAGGGCTGGATGCGATATACTCCAGGTTATTGTCAGAAGGGAGGAAAGAGATAGCTGGGGCATTGGCTATGATCTTTAAGTCCTCCTTGGCCACAGAGGAGGTGCTGGAGGATTGGAGAATGGCAAATGTGGTTCTTTTGTTTAAAAAATGTTAATAGAGACAACCTTGGGAATTGTAGCTGGTAAGTCTTGCATCGGTAGTGTGCAAACTAATGGAGAGGATTCTTAAGAATAGGATCTATGATCATTAGGCAATCTACTCAAGCATAGCATGGATTTGTGAAGGATAGCATGGATCTCCTGAGCCTATTTGAGTTTTTTTGAGGGAAAGTCATACCTCATGAGCCTATTTGAGTTTTTTTGAGGAGATAACAAAAGAAATTGATGAATGCAGGGAGATCTTTTTGGATTTTAGTAAGGCATTTGACAAGGTCCCCCATGAGAGACTCTTCAGAAAGTCATGAGGCAGGGGATCCATGGAATCTTGGCTGCATGGATTAAAAATTGGCTTGTATGTAGAAAGCAAAGAATAGTCGTTGTCGGAAAGTATTCTGCCTAAAGTAATTAGTGGAGTTCTGCAGAGATCTATTTTGAGTCCCTACTCTATGACCTAGATGAATATGTGGAAGGATAAGACAGTAGGTTTGTGGATGATACGAAGGTTGGAGGAGTTGTGGATAGTGCTGAAGGTTGTCGTAAAATATAGACAGGATACAGAGTTGGGCGCAAAAGTGGCAGATGGAATTCAATCCAGATACATGTGAGATTATGCCTCTTGGAAGATCAAACCAGAAGCCTGTGTATAAAGTTAATGGTTGGATACTTAACAGTGTGTAGGAACAGAGGGACCTTGGCATCCAATCCATGCCTCTCTCAAGGTGGCCGGACAATTTGATAGGATAGTTCAGAAGGCCTATGGGATGTTGGGCTTCATTAATAAGGGGATTGAATTCAAGAGTCAAGAGTTCATGTTGCATATCCACAAATCTCTGGTGAGACCACACTTCGATTATTGTGTTCATTTCTGGTCACCTCATTATAGGAAGGATGTGGAAGCTATGGAGAGGGTGCAATGGAGATTTACCAGGAAGTTGCCTGGTTTGGAAAATAAGTCTTATGAGGCAAAGTTTTCTCTTTGTAGCGCAGAAGGATGAGAAGAGACTTAATAGAGGTCTACAAGATTTTGAGAGGCATAGATAAGGTGGACAGCCAGCTCCTTTTTCCCAGGACAGGAATAACAAACACTAGAGAGCATCTCTACAAAGTGAAGGGAGGCATGTTTAGGAGAGACATCAGGGATAAGCATTTTACACAAAGAGTTGTGGGTGCATGCCAGGGATGTTGGTGGAAGCTGAAACATTAGGGGCACATGGATGAAGGAAAAAGAGGGTTACAAAGTTGGAACTGTTTAGCACATTTTTTGGCAGGAATATATAGGTCAGCACAACATTGAGGGCTGAAGGGCCTATACTGTGCTTTAGTGTTCTATTTAATTTTTTTGATGTTCTTTTCCAGTGCTATATTTGTCAAACCACTAGATGGCAGTTTGTGTTATGTAATGGATTTGTCAGATGTTTTGTGGCCTCTAGTAATAAAAGCTAATTTGTTCAAGTCATGCCAAAAATGATGGATTTAGTCTGTCTTTGTGAACTATGTTTTTGATGGTGTGTAACGTTGGATGCTGTAGATTCAAGATTCCTTTATTGTCATAGACTTGTACATAAAATCCATCTGTCTTAAAGGCACAAAGAGGTGCCACTAGCATAGTACAGTGCCCCTAGCAATGAGTGCACCTGTAATATCTGTAGTTGCATAGCCTGTCTGATATGTAGCCGAACCTGAATTCCCATTTTGAAACCGCCGACATGACCTGGAAGCTCTCATTGCCTGAGGCCCCTTTCAGAGCCCTTCTTGCCCTTGGCACACTCTTGAATCCCAATCCTGATACCTGATTCCCATGAGCCAGTCTCCAGCAGTCCAGAGGCTGGTTTGAGTCCTTCAGCCGCAAGCCTGCGTGGATCCTCTGGCTTGGACATCTTCCCTGTAGGGTCATACCCTATAATCTTGCTTCTTAGTGGGAGGGGGAGTGTTCTTCCACTTCTGGTATCCTGAACGTATCCGCTGATTTCCCAAGAGGCTGCGTCCCTTGCAGTCTGCTGCCAAGCATGGGTGTTGCCACCTTGGGCACAGAGCTCCATGCTTTCAAAACACCAGGCCCTTCTACAGCGTTTAAAGCCATAACCAGACAGTAGGACCCCGTGATAAGTGCTATGTCTCTGCTCCCTGCTCTCTTGAGAACACGGCAGAGCTGATATTACTGCAACTCCAGCAGTAATGCAGGAGTTCATAGATCACTATAAAGATGGATCATTGTCTGAATTCTCAGGCAAGAAAAAAGTAGAATATAATGAGAATCAAACACAATATTGAAAAATTGTTTTAGAATTCTGCACTTAGCTACTTTCTGCTTCCCAGGACATAATGCTTGTAGTACTGTTAAACCTCAGTAATTTTAAAAGACATCAATAATTAGGGACCTCTTATCTCTCCTCCTCTCCCTCTATATCCTTTGCTAAACTACTATGTATTAATTTATATTTCAAATAGGGTGAAAAAAGGTACGATAAATAGTCAATTGTCAAAGGCTCCAAAAAATTCAAGATATTACTTAAACTTGCAAAATAGGGATTGAATTTGATATATTTCTTCACAGAATCTTAGTATTGTGATATGGTGCAGTTTAAGTGCCTTTTTGTATAATGTTCATTGTTCATACCTTAACTCAGTGAATAATACTTTAGAGGTCTGCTGGTCTTAAAACTTGGGATACAAACAGTATGATCTCTGCAGCAGTAATAAGCAGAATTGATCTGTGTTGTATTCTTGACTTTCTAAATATTGTGTCATCATCAGCTTCTTTTAATGTTGCATTTCATTGACATTTCCATGGTGATATAGTACTTTTGTAATGTCTACAGTGGACTGACTACAATTTTACATGATTAATTTGAAGTTATTTTGTAGAATCCATTTGCTCTCCTATCTGACTTCTGGCTCCTGTATTTCTGTCTGGGTGTCCTAACTCTACCTCTCCAATCATGCTCTTGGTTTCATACTGCTCTACTGTCCAGACCCTGACTCCCCACATCCTGCTGATTTTTCTTGTTCTTCCCTTGCTTTCACAACAGCCCCTTTCATCCCACCCCCAACACTGTTCTTTTCTGCTCCTCCTTCCCACTTTCCCATGAGTTCTTCAACTTGCCTGAGCTTCTATAACCTTCCACCTGTTTTTCTGACCTCACACTTGGCTTCAGTTCCTATCCCTGCTCAGTCTCTGCTATCCCTCCAGATCACTGAGTCAAGGAATGAACCATTTTACAAAAAGACTAGTTTTAAACTATCCTCAGCAGACACCTTAACTTTGTACCTGTTTCTTCCTTTATTTGGCAAGGAGTCTTCACCACCAACTCACAACCCCTTCTTGTGTCTCCAACATCCCCTTCCTCTTTGACACACCCTTTAGGGCTTTTATACTTGTGTGTCCTTTTCAGTTCCAATTGCTCAAGATTCTGGCATCTGCAGTGTCTCAAGGTTATTCTCACATGCTAATTTCATGGAGTAACTACTTTCTGGAGATTGGGTACATTTGTTTCTCTTCGTGTCAACTTGATCCATAACTTCTGATTTTTTTTTTGTTTTAATATATCATTCAGTGGGAGAGTTTGGAGAGCTTGGGATTTGTATAGTTGTACTTTTTAAAATTGAGCCTCAGTAATTTCAGGCATTATTAATTAGCAATCTCATAAATATTTCTCCTTCTTTCTCTTAACTCTACGCCAGGGGTGGCCAAACTGCATAAGGTAAGAGTCACATATGATAAACTTCAGATGTTTGAGAGCCGCAAGACATGAAAAAAAATTACATTAACGTTGTTACTCTTACCAGCACATTTTGATACAAACATTTTATATAAATATTAAAAAGAACACATATGTAATCTTATTTATTCATGTATGTAGTTTTTAAACCACTAATTTGTTTTGGTTTCATTAATCAAAATGTACTCATGTAATAGTCAAATTTTGTGGACCAATTTTGAGAATAAAATTTAAGGGGTTGATTATTACATACAACTTTTGACTGCGGTAAGTACCTGAGTCATTCGAGACGTCAGGAGATCGGATAGGCAACCAGCAATGACCGGGTGTTAAGTCTGTGTTCAGGATGTCAGGAGCTCTGATGGGTGGACGGATGCTGGGACCTAGGTGAGAGTCCGTGGTAAGGATGCCGGCAGCTCCGGCGAAAAGGCGGCCGGGGCGGTGGCGGCCAGGACCTTGGGAGTTCGGATGAGAGGGCAGCCAGGAGCTCAGATGGGAGGGCGGCCAGGGAGTTGAGAGTTCGGATGGATAGGCGGGTGGATGAAGGGCAGTTGGGAATTTGGATGGATGGGCGGGCGGTCAGGATGTTGAAAGTTTGAATGGGCTGGAGGTTGAGATGTCGGATGTTCAGATGGGAGGGAAACTGGGGCGTTGGTGCTCAAATGGACAAGTGGCCTGGATCATACTTGCACTTCACTAATTCCACTGCCTGCAGCATAACCATATGTGCCACAATCACGCAATCGCAAGCCAAGCCCACTAACATGACACAGCCAAAATACCTCCACAAGCCACACATTTATGTCAAGAGCCCCATGTGACTCGCAAGCTGCGGTTTGGCCACCCCTGATCTACACTAGTTGCTTGGCTGTTATATATTATTTTCTTTTTCTGATTAATGTTTTTAACAAAAGAGTGAGAAAAATTGTCAGAGAAAAAGTCAACAGCTATGAAGAAATAATTATTTTTAAAAAAAGTCACAAGAAATAAAAAGAGACCTTGGGTTTAAAATGGAATGCCGCTAGTTTTCTTGATTCGGTTGAATTTTGAAGTAGCAAAGTAAATAATCAGAAATTGCATGGTTTTCATTATGAACCAAGATGTTGTTTGTCTCCTTTAAATCGTCCTTGTATTACCCTAATGAGGTTTGCAACTTGTGTTTATATTTCAAACTGAATGCATCCTAGTATTTAATTTTTGGGAGACACTCGTCTACAAAGTGTTATTTTTTCATGTTATTTCTTACCAGCTGTTGAAGCAACCCTTCAATTTACATATGTGGAAAAATATCCAGATGACCCTCCAAAATTTGAAATTGCTGCACACGAGAATCTTCAAAAGTCTGATGTTACAGATATAATGTTACTATTAAATGAACAGGTAAGTGAATTGAAGATGTTGGGTGATTCTAGGAAAAGGTCTACTTTTCAGCATTGAAAAGATGATTGAAGGGGTGGCAGAATTAGCGTAGCGATGACCTGGTTCGAATCTGATACTGTGTGTAAGGAGCTTGTACATTTTTGTGTTCTCTCCTATCTGCTTGGGTTTCCTCCCATTCTTAAAAACATACAGGGGTTGAATGCTAATTGGGATATTTGGGCATCAAGGGAAGTGGGCTCGAAGGCCTATTACGATGTTGTATGTCAAATTTTTAAAAAATTGTTTTTGAAATTGGACAAGGTGAATTGCATTCCTGGAGAATGCCATTTTCTTTTCCTTATCCGTGTGTTTCTTGTCCAAAATTGAAGACTTAAAAGCAGGTTCTTGGAAATGCTTCATCCCAAATAAGGTAGAAAATATTTAACTGTCATCTATCTTGTATAAAGCAATGCATATTGAATATTGTATTCACGAGACTCCTATCTGTAAGTCCAGAATTGAATTGATTGGAGTTGGGGAGAGGGTCAAGAACTTCAAATTCCTGGGTGTCAACATCTCCGAGGATCTGTCCTGGAGTCTCCATGTTGATGCAATCACCAAGAAGGTTCACGAGCAGCTATACTTGGTGAGGTGTCTGAGGGGATCTGGTATGTCACCGAAGACTCTCGTAAACTTCTACAGGTGTATCGTGGAGAGCATTCTGGCTGGCTGAATCACTGCTTGGTATGGAGGCGCCAACTCTCAAGGACAAGAATAAACTCCAGAGGTTGTTAACTCGGCCTGCGACATCACTGATACCAGACTTCAGTCCATCAAGGACATCTACATGAGACAGTGTCTTAAAAAAGTGGCTTGTATCCTCAAAGTCCCTCACCACCCAAGCCATGCCTCTTCACTCTACTACCATCAGGGAAAAGATACAGGAGCCTGAAAACAAGCACAAGGACAGCTTCTTCCCCACTACCATCAGATTCCTGAATAATCAATGAACTATAGACACTGTCTTACTTTTCATGCACTGTTATTTTTACTTTATTTATAGTAATGTTGTAAGATGATTATAACATGTAGGTTTGTACTGAGTTGCTGCCACAAAACACTGAATTTCATGACTTGCTCATGACAATAAATTCTGATTCTGATATTTACTTTGTACTAATAAGTATTATTTTCAATTTCTCATTAGCAACACATATATTACTCCAAGACCAACAAACAGATGGCAGCTGTCATTTTAAATTCTACTTTGCCTTTAACTTGATTTGTAAGGAGTGGGTGGGTGAGAGAAAAAAAAATCAACTACAAGTTTTATCGAATTTTTTTGTTAACTTGCACCTAGATAATTCCCTAACTTTTTTAAAGAATACAGATACTTTACCCCTGTGGAAATTATATTTATAATTGATAGTACCCATGAGTCCTGTTGTCCTATTGTTATGACATCTTCTTTGGCTTGGCTTCGCGGACGAAGATTTATGGAGGGGTAATGTCCACGTCAGCTGCAGGCTCGTTTGTGGCTGACAAGTCCGATGCGGGACAGGCAAACACGGTTGCAGGGGAAAATTGGTTGGTTGGGGTTGGGTGTTGGGTTTTTCCTCCTTTGTCTTTTGTCAGACATATATATGAACTAAACAATGAAAAGGAAAAATAAATTTCAATATCGAAAGTATTTGAGTTCAAACTTTGTGACAGGTTTTTTTTTACACAAAAGTCTGCCATTGTCATCTTTGGATTCTTTTCCAACTCAGTTATTTTTTTTAACCTCTACCTGAGTTCTCTGTCTGGCTGCGGATGTTGAACATTAATTTCAATCAGGATTGATGAAAACCATTTCATCTTGTGCAACACATCTTTTCTTTTAGGCTCAAGAAAATATTGGGATGGTGATGATATTTACTTTAGTGACAGCTGTTCAAGAAAAATTAAATGAGATTATTGATCAAATAAAATCTCACAAAGAAATGGAAAAGTTACTGAAAGAAAAAGAAGCTGAAGAAATTGAAAAGGTTTGTCAATCTTTGTTTTGGCTCGATGCAAATTGTTATTTATCAGGGCAAGCATTTTGAATATGTTGGATTCTGCAGTACATCCCTGTCAATATGATTTCTCATATGTATTTGGTTCCTGAAAGCTGTTTTCTATGTCTGTTCACTCAATTCTATGTTTGATCATTTTTCAGTTGTATATATTTGGATCTTTTCTCTTTCAAAGAAGTCCCATGCCTTAGAATTTGCAATAGGGTTGAAAAATTGGAATTCAGTATATCTATTCACTTTCTAATTTTTACCTTCTCTGTAACCTCTTTCTCAGGTGTAAATATTTTCTTTAAAATAACTGAAATCTCTGCTGATCAGTACTCTTAATCAAACTCTTTACCTTTCATGTGTATTAGGAACAGTTTTCCCTTTTCAGTCAAGTTCATTTTGGCTCCAAAAAATCTTAAGCTGTTTCAGAAGAGAGAAAAAGAAACAGGTGTTGATCATGTTCAAAAAGTGCATTGCATAGTACTTTAAAAATGAAGTTGAGGAAAGGATTTGAGAAAAAAAATGAAGACCGAAGGAAATGTGGCAAAGTACTGAGGAAAGTAATTCCAAATTTCAGTCTTGTTATTCTTTTTTGGGAGGAAGTTAGCACTACTGAAGTGAGCATTTAATTCCTATGCCTCACTCTTAAACTGACTGGCTTCTTGTGTAGCTAAAAGTAGTTAAGAATCTGATGCCTGGAGTGATGCAAGGATAAGAACCGGAAAAGGCTAGATTGTGCTTGTTGATGGACACAAGAAAACCAGTTTGGATTTTTTGCTATTATCTCTGATCACCAATATTAGTGCAGAATTTGCAGTTTATTTGAGATTCCTACATTTACTTTTCTAACTGGAATTTCAAAGCTATCTGGACCTTGGCAGCACTTTCCGAGAAGTGAGTCTGTCACAACTACTGAAATTCAGTAACTTTTCCATTGATGGAAAGGACATGTGGGATGTATGTCTTCGTTGATTGGGTCTTTGAGTATAAAAACTGGGAAGACATGTTGCAGCCGACTTTGATTAGGCCATATTTGAAGAATTGTGTTCAGTCTGGTTGCCACATTATGGGAATGATGTGGAGGCTTTTGGAGAAAAAAAAACAAAGAAAAACACCAGGATAATGCTTGAATTAGAGTTTATTAGCAAAAAGAAGAGAATGGATAACCTTGGATTTTTTCTGCCGTTGTATAGGATGATCCTCGAAACTTAAAAATTCCACTTTAAAATCAGTGACATCCTATGCAAAGGGTCTAAAGTTTTTATCTTGACAACAAAGTCACAACACCACTGCCATCTTCCTGCCAGTTCCAACAATGATCTTGCACATGCTCCATTAGTTCATTGTGAAGTCTCAATGTTCCTCTACATGGCCCGTCCGCCAGCCCGACTGCTGTCGGCTTTGTACAAGCTTTAAGCAGCCTTTTACTGGAGCCTACAGTAGTTTATTTTAAAATATTCAAATAAAATGTAAACTTTTATATAATAACAGCATCCACTAGTCAGTAGTAAGTGCCAGTTTTTTTTTGGGGGGGAGTGGTCACCTTATGCATTTACTCAAAGCCAGCATTTTAGCTGGAAATTCCAGGGTTGTCCCATCAACGGCATATAGGATGTATAAAATTATGAGGAGCAAAGGTCAATCTTTTTCCAAGGATGGAAACACCAAACACTAGAGGGCTAAGTTTAAAGCCAGAGGGAGTAAATTTAAAGGAAAGTTTACAAGGCATTATTTTTTGTATAGAAGATGGTAATTGTCTGGAGCGACTGTCAAGGGATGTGGTAGAAGCTGATACGATAGCAACATTTAAATAGTGTTTAGACAGATGGCACAAACATCGTGGGCTGAAGGGCTTTTTTGTACTGATCAATGTTCTTTGTTTCTAAAACTTGGCCAAAATGCTTAAAGCTGCATCAAGGAACACTTGAAAAAGACTTTGAAAAATTGTGGTCCAAAGACATTCATTTTAACCTAATTTTGGCCAGAGCCAGTTAACTTTCTGCTTCATCACACACAGTGGTCAAAATATCACAGTCCTATGCTTATGTGGAGTATTGATCCTCAGAATATGACTGGTGGCTGCATCAATCACAATTGTATGAATGTAAGATCCAAATTGAAAAGGAAAAGCCAAACTGGAAGTATTTATTTGTTCAGAGTTATCTTTATCCACATGAAAAAATATGAAATCTTGATTGAAACGTGCAACAAAAATTGAATCTAAGCTGTATAATAAATTGTTATTTTATTTTGTCAACAGTGAGATATTTAATTTTGCCATTTTCAGCTTTAAGTCTGGTCTTTTTTTCTAAGAAACGGCTAAGAAATGTTCAGATATTTTTTGAAAACTTTTTCTAGGCTATTTTCCATGGCACACCGGTAACCATTGAGAATTTCTTGTCATGGAAAGCAAGATTTGATGCAGAATTAGTTGAACTAAGAAAAAAACAAAAAGAGGAGGAACAGGCTGGAAAAGTTAAACTGACAGGTTTGTGAACTGAAAGCATGAATTCACTTTGATTTTGCCTGACATCATTTAGAGTAGGAGAGATGGATAATACCTCATTTGTGTCATTCATTTTCTTTCTCAATAAAGTGAATAATTCACTGCATGTTGCTGCATTTATTTTCTGAAAACTATCATGTTAGCAAGTTAGATTTTAATTACATACCTTCTGATTCAGACTTTTACATCAAGTACTTTTAAGAACACTGAATCTTTACTTCAATTCTGATACTGCTCTTTGGAAATTTAGTCCATTGACCAGTTGAGCCATTTGTTTTCCAACAGGCTCTTGATCCTCCCATTATTATTCTGACATCTGAAATTTATATCCCTCAAACTATGGTAACTGTGAATATTTATTAACCACCTATCACCTTGTGCAAAAGATGAACTGACTTGCGCCACTGTTTTCAAACCTACCCTCTCAGCTAACCTTGCCCATGTCTTGAATTACTTTATGAAATGTTTTCTTTGAGACATATTCTCCTTTCAGTCGTGAAGCGGGCTCTATTGCCAAATCTTTGGTCACTCTACTAGATTGTTGATTTCTGAGCTCTCAGCCTTTGTCTTTATATCCAGAATATTGAAGCCTGAGAATAAATGGTTTTTGTTTGGGTAGTTGCACAAACATTTTTGAGTTCAAATATTCTGTAAAATTATGATTAAAATTGAATTCTGTGCTTTTAAAGTACATTTTTTTTATTTCAGGGAAGCAGCTGTTTGAAACTGATCATAACCTTGATACATCTGATATTCAGTTCTTGGAAGAAGGTCAAGTACAACTTGATTCCATTTCTCTGTTCTTTATTCGGACTGCCATTGTGTGTAATGCTGATATTTTAACATTTGAAATTGATTTGACAATCCCATACATTGTGCCCATTTGCAGTTATATGTCAGAAGAAGGAGCTTTATTTTAATTTCTCTGATCTTATGTTATATATTTTAATCAAAATTATAATAGCAACAATGCAGTCAACTTATTTAATGATTATCATCATGTTTTCATTTAAAATGATATTTACCGATTAACTGAACAATCAATAGCATCCATACAAGCAGGCCCTTCAGCCCTCTTTGTCCATCAAAAACATAAACCAGTAAAACACAATGCTGGAGAAACTCAGCAGGTCAAACAGTGTCCTTTATATAGCAAAGGTATAAATATATAACTGATATTTCAGGTTTGAGCCCTTTATCAAGGTATGTATTTTTACAGGTAGGTTATGTATTTTTAACCTATGCTATATAAAGGACAAGTTTTGACCTGCTGAATTTCTCCAGCATTGTGTTTTTACTTCAACCACAGTGTCTACAGATTTTTGTTTTACTAAAAGCATAAACCAGTCCTGCATTAATTCAGTTTTTCCTAGCGTATCCCCACCATTTATCTTCCCAAATGCTCCTGCCACCAAGGAGAGTTTTTACTCTTGTTTATTAACCTACCACCAGAAGTCTTTGGCATGCAACCATATAACAATTACAGCACGGAAACAGGCCAATTTGGCCCTTCTTGTCCGCACTGATCCAAGTACCCTCCACTAATCCCACTTACCAGCACTCTGCCCATATCCCTCCATCCCCCTCCCATCCAGATACTTATCCAACTCTTTCTTGAATGACAAAATTGACCCTGTCTCCACCACCTTTCCCAGAAGGCCGTTCCACACAGTAACCACTCTCTGAGTAAAGAAGTTCCCCGTCATGTTACTCCTAAACCTTTGCCCATCAACTCTGAACCCATGACCTCTTGAATCCATCTCTCCTACTCTCAATGGGAAAAGCCTTTCTACATCAACTCTTAGCTATCCCTCTCATTATCTTAAACACCTCTATCAAATCCTCTCTCAGCCTTCTACGTTCCAAGGAATAAAGACCTAATTTGGTCAATCTCTCCTTGTATTCCAGATGCTGAAACCCAGGCAACATTTTTGTAAATCTTCTCTGCACTCTCTCTTGTTAATATCCTTCCTACAAATCAGTGACCAGAACTGCACACAGTACTCTAAATTTGGCCTCACCAATGCCTTGTACAGTTTCATCCTTACTTCCCAACTTCTATATTCTATGCACTGATTTATATAGGCAAGCATACTAAAGGCCTTCTTCACCACACTATCTACATGCACTCTTACCTTCAGGGAACAATGTACAGTTATTCCTAGATCTTTCTGCTCCACTGCATTCTTCAATGCCCTCCCATTTACCACATATGTCTTGCTTTGATTATTCTTTCCAAAATGAACAACCTCACACTTATCAACATTAAACTCCATCTGCCATCTTTCTGCCTACTCCTCTAAGCAGCTTAAATCCCTCTGCAATCTTTGAAAACCCTCTTCATCATCCACAATTCCCCCTATTTTAGTATCATCTGCATATTTATTAATCCAATTTACAGCCCCATCCTCCAGATCCTTAATATATGACAAACAGCAACGGTCCCAATACTGAACCCTGAGGCACCACTTGTCACTGGCTTCCATCCTGACAAACAATTATCTTCTACTACTCTCTGGCACCTTCCAGCCACTGTTGAATCCATTTGACTATCTCCAAATTAATTCCCAAGGACTTCGCCTTCCCAACTAACCTCCCATGTGGAACCTTATAGAAGGCCTTACTGAAGTCCATATAGACAACATCCACTGCTCTACCCTCATCAACATTCCTAGTCACCTCTTCAAAAAATTCAACGATTGCTCAAACACGACCTTCCACGCACAAATCCGTGATGAGTGTGCCTGATCAGACCCTGTCCCTCCATATACTTATATATACTATCTCTAAGAACACTTTCCATCAATTTATCTACCACAGACGTCAAACTTACAGGCCGATAATTGCTAAGCTTGCTCCTTAAACAAAGGAACCACATGTGCAACACGCCAATCCTCTGGCACTATACCCGTCTCTAATGACATTTGAAAAATCTCTGCCAGAGATTTCCTCACTAACTTCTCTCAAGGTCCCGGGGATAATCCTGTCAGGTCCTGGAGACTTATCCACCTTTATATGTTTCAAAAGCTTCAGTACTATCTCTTTCTTAATCACTATAGTCTCCATATATACCCCCTTTGCTTCCTTTACCCTGCACAGTTCAATATCCTTCTCCTCTGTAAATACTGAGGAAAAGAAATTGTTCAAGACCTCCCCCATCTCTTTTGGCTCCACACACATTCGTCCTTTCTGATTCTCTATTGGATGAATTTTATCTCTCACTTTCCTTTTGCTATTTACGTATTTGTGGAAACTCTTTGGATTTATTTTCACCCTGCTTGCTATAGCCACCTCATACCTTCTTTTAGCTTTTCTAATTTCTTTCTTCAGATTCTTTTTACATTCAATATAGTACCCAAACATCTTTTTTCCCTGTTTCTTATATTTATTGTAGTACTCCCTCTTTTTTCGAACCAAGTTTCCAATATCCCTTGAGAACCATGGCTCTCTCAAACTTTTGACCTTACCTGTAGGAGGAACCAGTGCATTTGGAAAAACCAATGTGATCACAGAATAAACATAAAAATGCCGCTCCGACAGCACTCAAAAATCAGGATCGATCTATCTGGTATCCAGAGCTGTGAGGCAGCAATGGTAACTTCACTCCAAAACAAATCATACTGCTTCAGGGACTATGACTGTAATATTGATGTTTCAATTGTTTATACTATTTAGTAACTAAATGTTTTGTATGCATTTCTAACAGGTAACAACGTGGAAGTTGATGAATCCCTTTTCCAAGATTTGGATGATTTAGAATTAGATGATGATGATCCAGATTATAATCCTGATTTAGAGAGTGATGAAGACTGAATTCAAAGAAATTATTTTGGGGGGAAAAATGGTACCATTTACAAATGGCAGAATTTAAACACATCAACGAATAAGAAGTCACAGTATCTGTGACTGCCTGTATTGCAATTAGCAAAGAGTGGAAAAATATTTTTTTTAAATCTAATGTCTACTTCTGTATGCTTCCATCACTGTATTCAATAAATTTACTCCAAAAGTGAATATTTTAAATTTAGCAAGAAATATTTCATTTTCTTAGATGCTTACCTTACTCGAGAATTGTTCGTCTTTTCCTCTTAATTGTTCAATCATTGGTTAATTTATTAAACTCTATTTTTATTTAGTAATTCAAGGTTATTGGAATATTTTAGTAGCTAATAACTTGCAGTGCTAATAAAAATATAGGAGAAACCTATTATTCTCTGGATCATGCATCTGAAATTTCTCCCAGATTATCAGAATTTGCATCACAGGAGAAAGTCATGCAGGTCACTGCAACCATGACCCTATAAAGATTCTTCAGACTAATCCCACTTTCTAGCTGTGGCTGTTGTCTTCTCAGTTATATGATGTGGTTAAGTTCCTTTAAAATACATTCATGGTTTCTTTCTTCGTCACCCTGAGTTCCAGAAGTGTATGCATTTAATTGAATCTTTTTTGCACCCTCCCCAGTCCCTCCCCTAAATATCTTAACTTTATGCATACAATTTACTGATCTCTATGTAAGGGAAACAAGTTTTACCAGTTCTGACATGAGGTGAGTACAGTCCATACTAACTTTATTGACAGTTCACCTTGCCTTTATATAGACCCACTGGGCCTGGTTGTCACACTACTTCCGGCGAAAATGACGTCACTGGCTTGCCGGCCATGGATATGCCGGCATTCCTGCCGGTGCTCGCTGTTTCTCACCTTTGAAGAAGGCTAATTTAACCAGGCATGGCCCTTGCGGAATTTGCCAAGTTCGGACGCCATTTTGTGTGTCATGTCGCTGTGGGCCACCACACAAACTCCCCCCTCACCCCCCCCCCCCCCAAGAACTGGTGATCCAGGCACTGTCCTTGGTGGTTTGGAGCAGCTTGTCTATGGCGTGGGAATAGTGGATTGATCGGCTGGCTGGTGTCCAAATGTGCTGGTTTGAGGCAGTCAATAGTAAATGTTTCCTCCTTGCTGCCAGTATCCAGCATACATGTAACTGATATGCCTGACCACCTGGTAGGGCCCCACATACAGCCGCAGTAACGGCCCCTGGTGCACTCCCTCACCTCATTGAGACATAACATGTGCAGCTCCTCAGGTCCCTGGGATGAAAGTCTTAGGCTGACCGTACAATGAGAGTTGTGTTGGGGCGAGTGTTCCCAGTATTTCTCTCAGTCTCTCGAGGGCTGCTGCTGGTGGTTCATCCATTTCCCTGGTGGTAGCCAGAAATTCCCTGGGGATGACCAGGGATGCTCCATACAACATTTCCACTGCTGAGGTGCTGAAGTCCTCCTTGGGTGCAGTGAGGATTCCCAGGAGGACCCATGGCAATTTGTCGACCCAGTTCGGACTGTTGAGTCGCGCCATCAGTGTCGCTTTGAAGTACCTGTGGAATCCACCCACCGATCCTTTGGCCTGGGGATGGTATGCTGTGCTGTGGTGGAGATGGGTTCCCAGAAAGCTGGCTAAGGCCACCCAGATCTATAAGATGAACTGTGCACCCCTATCTGATATCTACTGCATGCGAGGCCTTGCGACTTGGTCTACCATGATGCTGGAGTCTCTCTTCACACCCCAGAGGATGTACACTCAAGTTGCGACCATTCAGGGATTGCTGAAGTCCTCGGCGAGCAGCAGCCAAATATCCTCCATTAGTCGCTAGAGGGAGATACGTTCAAAAAGTAGGCAAGGCTTGTGGCCATCAGTTAATGCTGACATCTCATTCATGAGAGCGAAAGGGACCCTGTCCTCCAAACCCTCCATGTGCAACAGTCGGGCCATGCGCTTGCATTTTGAGACCCAAAAGTGCTGGTTAATAGCTCTTTGAGAGCCACATACTTACCCTGCTCCAGAGGAAATCAACAACCCTGTGGCTGTGTCTTGATCAAGTGAGCTCACCACGTAATAATTCCTCGAGGTGTTGGCTGTGATCTGTCGAATTTGGAACTGGGCCTTGGCCTGCCTAAACCCTACCAGTGGCTGTGAAGTCCAGAATGTCAGCAGCTTCTTTGAAACTGCCTGGAGTGTTGCTTGTTCCTCCACCGTCTGGTCCAAAGTGCCATTTGGACCAGTCGGGGTCACCAATGTAGCAAGTGCTACAGCAGAGCATGAAACCAAGACACTGACACAAGGTAAGTTCAGTCAATACTGACTTTATTGACACTTTGCCCTGCCTTTATAGAGGCCCACTGGGCCTGATTGTCACGCTGCTTCAGGCAGAAATGACGTCACCAGCTTGTCAGCTTCAGATAGGCTGGTGTTCTTGCCGGTGCTCGCTGTTTCATGCTGTGAAGCCAATGGCCCATGAAGAAAGCAGATTTAGCAAGCATGGCCCTTGCTGGATCGCTGCGTTCTGGCACCATCTTGTGCATTAGGACGCCGCGGGCTGCCACACCCTCATTATTTTATGCACAATCAATTTAATCACATTTTACTCCAACCTTCCCTAATGTAAAGCTTTATTTGTTATTTTCATGCAAACTCTCCAACTCTGATAGTAGTTTTATAAATCTTCACACCTCACACATTGGGGTAACACTGTACTGGTCTCAACAAAGTGCATTCTTTTCCCCTCCAAATATTCTATGTAACTTTATGGTGATATTATCTACTCATCCTTTAAATTATTCACAAGGCTATTACTTGGATAGAGGGCAAAAGTTGTGAGAAGAGATTGGATGGGCCAGGACCTTTTCCAATGAGCATAGGAGGCTGCTGGGGTGACCTTTATGGAGCTATACAAAATTATGAGGGACATGGATAAAGTTGATAGCCATTGTCTCTTTCCAGTTTGGGGTTGTCTAAAACTAGAGGCCATGGTTTAAAGTGAGAGGGAACGATATAAAAAGGCCCTGAGGAGCAATGTTTTCCACACATGTATGGTGGTGCATGTGTGAAATGAACTACCAGTGAAAGCTGTAGAGTTGTATACAATTATGATATTTTAAATCTAGCTACATAGAAAGGGAAGGTTTACAGCACACATGTCAAACTCAGGCCCGCGGGCCAAATTTTGCCCGTGAAATAATTATATTTGGCCCGCAAGATCATATCAAATATGATAGGCCCGCTGGCCGCCGCGTCAGTATAGCACATGCACAGCTAATACTACAAATCCCAGAATGCTTTGCAAATGCGTTGGTGCTGGCCCGTCAGCCCGCTAATCGCCCCCACCTCCTCTCTTTACTTTCATTAGCATCTGCGACCTGTCGCCCAACTCACATGTAATAAACCCCTTACGAAAAATGGCCAAACCAAAGACAGAAAACAGGACCTTTCAAGACAGGTGGGAGGAAAACTCTGACCCCCAGAGTTTGATGAACTTGCATCTAAGGAGAGATGCCAAGTATCTGGTTTAGACCCAGGTGCATCAGAGTAAATCACAATGTAGTAAGCTAAGCTTGGATTCATATTTTCTTTGGTTAACTTTGGACTGCTCATAGTTGAATGATTGAATTTTCATTGAAGCAAGTTGTTATTTTTTTGACTTGTTGGCTTGTGAAAAAAAATACATTTAAAAGGAGCTTAAAGGCTATAGAGAAATATTATTTATTGAATACTTTCTCATTTGTTAATGCTTCTTCTGGAAAGAGTTTAACCAAAACTATTATTAAACATTTATTTTAATAAGAAAATGTTTAACATTACATATGTTGAAAGAAGAGAAACATGCAGATGTTGTTGAAAATTTTCAATAAATATTTAGTTTGGCCCACGACTTAGTCCAAGTTTTTAATTTTGGTCCTCTGTGAATTTGAGTTTGACACCCCTGGTTTAGAGGGATATGGTCCAACACAGGCAAATGGAATGTGTTTGGAAAGGCAAAAATTAATTGATTAAATAGAGTTAGTGGCTTTGTGTGCAAAAATCATGCCTCATGAAATTGAGTTATTTTGATGCAATGACAAAGACAATGAGACAGGGCAGTTGATATAGTTGACTTTGACAAGAAATTGTATGGTTGCCTGGACTGGAAGGTTAGATTGCAAGGGATCCAGGTTCAGCCATCAAAAAGATTACAAAATTGGCTTGGTTGTAGGAGTCCAGTGGTGTTGGAAGATTGCTTTTCAGTCTGGAGGCTGAGACAAGTGTGCTGCAGGAATCTGTGTTGGATCCACTGTTGTTTATCATGTATATTAATGATCTGGATGAGAATGTAGGTGATCTTAAAATTGATGGTGTAATGGACAATGAGTTCAAAGTTCAGATTTATTGTCAGAGTACACACATGACATCACATACAACCCTAAGATTCTTTTCCCATTGGCCAGGCAGAATTTCTACTTACTGGCAGTGCAAAAACTGTGCTCAAGAAAAAATATATATGCAAAAGAGAGAAATTTAAACAAATCAGGAAGATTATCTAAGATTACAATGGGACCTTAATCAACTGAGACAGTGAAAAATGGCAGATGGAGTTTAATTGGAATAAGTGGAAGGTGTTGCACGTTGGTAAGTCAAACCAGAGCAGTTCTTAGACTCATTGATAGAGCTTTGAGTTGCAGGTTGAGGGGTGGGGGGTGGGGGGGGGGGGAAGAGTTTGTAGAAGATCAGTATCTAGTTCCCTGAAAGTCCCAACAGAAGTAAACAGTAAAAGGTGTTTGGCATACTTGCCTTCATCATTCAGGGCATTGAGTACCAAGTGTTGACACACTACATGCAGCAGTACAACATGTTAGTAAAACCACATTTGGAATACTAATTACCTTGCTATCAACAAAAGTCATTTGTGACAGATTATATATATATATAGATATGTTTTTGAAGGAGATAGATTGTGGGGGTAGTGTAGGTTACAAGCACAAACATTTCACAAAACAAATCTCATTTAAAATGCCAGAACTCCGCTCAAGTCAGACAGTCCAGGTTCCGAGAGCCGTTGCAAAAACTTTGAAGCATGCTTATAGAGACTTCACGAGGGTGTTAATTGGACATGCTGTCGAGTAATGGATTATTGTTTTGAAAGCAACAGATGAATGGACTAAAGTTTGGATCCAGTGCTGCAATCTGTCTGAATGCAGTGTGCTGTTCTAAGAAGGTCATGTGGTTTTGCAGGCAGAGAGAGAGAGGAGACCAAACAGGCCTTCTCTAAGAGAGAGAGAGAACTGGTTTCTGTAGATTAGCAAGCTGACAGCTTGTTTAAAAACCCCATTTTGAAGACAGGTTGTGAGTTCTGAGTTCAGCCTGTTCAAAACGCTTGTGGTCCATACAAGAGGAAATGGCTGGTATAGAAAAAAATGCTTTTTATTACCTTCAATAATATACTTGTATTACGTGGCAGATGCAATATAATATGGATAAATGTGAGGTAAGAACAGGAAAGAGGACTATTATATAAATGGTATCGGTTTAGGAAAAGGGGAGATGCGGAGAGACTTGGGTGTTGCTGTTCATCAGTCATTAAAAGTGGCATGCAGGTGCAACAGGCAGTGAGGAAGGCGAATGCTATGTTGGCATTCATAGCAAGAGGATTTGAGTACAGGAGTACAGAGATCCTGCTACGGCTGTACAGAGCCTTGGTGAAACCACATCTGGAGTACTACGTGCAGTTTTGGCCTCCTTATCTGAGGAAAGACATCCTCGTCATGCAGGGGTTGCAGAGAAGATTCACTAGAATGATACCAGGGATACAGACAAAACGGTGGAGGAGAATCGATAGCATTTAAGGAGAAGGTAGATATGTATTCAGACGGGAAAGGAAGGAAGGGTTACGGGTTGAGTGTAGGTCAATGGGGTTAGGTGGGACAATGTGTTGTAATTGTTATATGTAACAATTAATCAATGATTATTTACTCTATATTCATTATTCAATTAATTCAATTATCATAGTTATTTCAGTATTTGAGTTATTCACTTCTACCATTTTATTGAATGTAGATTATAAAATAATAATTAAATTATTGGCAAATAGACTTGCTAAGTATTTACCTCAATTGGTACATGTAGATCAGGCTGGTTTTATTAAAAATAGATATGCCTCTGATAATATTCTTAGAGTGATTTCCTTCATCAATGCATCACATCAGCAACTCAACCAACCAATGGTAGTTGCTCTTGATGCTGAAAAAGCTTTTGATCGGGTCGAATGGAATTTTTTATTTAAAGTCTTGTAGAAATTTAATTTTTTCCCTTTTTTTATTGGTTGGCTAAAGGCACTATATAATAATCCAGTTGCTAGGGTGGTGACAAATGGTCAAAACTCTTTGTTATTTAAATGATCACATTCACTCATCAAGGTTGTCCTTTGTTGCCAGCTCTATTTGCATTGGTCATCGAACCATTAGCTCAAGCTATATGGCAGAATGAGAATATTAGCAGATGATGAATATAAGATTAATTTATGTGGTGATATATTTAACTAATCCAGAATGATCTTTAATTTATTTGCAAGAATGTTTAGAAGAATATGGCATATTGTCAGGATATAAGGTGAACTGGGACAAAAGTGAAATATTACCAATTTCTGATGCAAATTATGATCAGTGTAAACAAATTACTAAACTTCGTTGGACTGATAAAGTTAAGTATTTGGGTATAATGATTGATGTAAATATTCAATCATTGTATAACTTAAATTATGTACTGTTAATAAAAAAGATTAAGGCTGATTTGATTAAGTGGAAGGATTTAGCTTTGTCATTAGTAGGTTGAGTAATTTGTATTAAGATTAATGTTTTTCCATGAATTCAGTATCTTTTTCAGTCAATTCCTTGTCTACTTTCAAAATCTTCTTCAGGACTTAAATAAAGTAGTACGAGAATTTTTATGGAAGGGGAAGTTAGCTAGAGTAGCGATACATAAATTGACTTGGAAATATGCCTTGGGAGGTTTACAATTGCCTTATTTTCAAAATTATTATGAAGCAGCTCAATTAAGATTTATTAATCGCATGTTGGATGTTTCGTATTCTCCTATTCGGGCTGGGGTAGAATTAGCTAATATTTCAGAACCTGACTCACTTCATTTCATATTTAAGTGGAATTCTGTTTTATTGCAGAGATATAATGTACCGATTTTAAAACATTTGTTAGAGATTTGGACTAAAAGGAATTTATTGATAGGTATGAAAGGTAAAATATTGTTCAGGCTTCAATATATCAAAATAAATTGATTCCTTTTTCGCTGAATAATAGATTTTTAAAGGAATGGCAGATTAAAGGAATAAAGTTGTTGCAGGATTGTTTTGAAGGTCAATTTCTATCTTTTAATCACTTCTACCGTTGAACAATTATAATCAAAGCAAGGACATGAGATAAGGGTGGCAAGAGATGATGAGTCACATGGTAAGAGTACAGGATAGGGAGGATGGATAAAAGTTAATGCTTTGAATCACGTTTAGATAAAGGAATGGTAAACCAAGGATTGGCATGCTGCAAAGAAAAGGGACATGATTGATTGAACAAGCAAGGTTAGAATTTAACATAAAAAGAAGGTGCATGCTGTGATCAGTGCACAGTCAGTGACTGGTCTTTTTGATTTCCCCAGCTTTTGTTTGCAAATAAATGTTTAAACATTTCTGAAGAATTCTCCGCATTGCCCGACTAATTTTTGGACATCAAAAATTCACAACACTGGCTAGAGTGTTTCACCTGAAATAAAAGAAACAAAAAGGAACTCTGTGGTGACCTGCAGAAGAATAGATTACCATTTGTAAAACGCTGATGGGGCATGTTTCTTTGGCAAGACACTCAAGTGACTGATCGGAGGGAATCAGTTTGTGTGTGTCCAACGAGCAACAAATCTCTCTCTCTGTGAGATGGAACAACTGCTCATCCGTTGCTGACAGTTTGTAACTAATGATGAAAATGTTTATTCCCATAAGAGGTGACCAGATCATTTTTTTTAAACCACAATTTCTGTATCGTTTCAAGTGTCTCAGCAAAATTGGTCCAATCCATTCAATAGGTTCTCTTGATTTTTTAATGTTTAATTTTTCATTTGGGAAAACTCATTACTTCTAGAGATAATGTAATTACATTGTGGAATTTGGTATAGTAAGCAGAGAGAAATAAATAATTTAACATGCAATAGGGAGTAAATATATATGGCACAAAATTGAGCTAAGTGCTGCATGAAAGAGTGGGCAATGTGCTAGCATGTAGTATATTCACTCAGAATTTCTATGCAGTCATCTTTGATATGGTTCATGAATTTTGTTTGGAAGACCAATAAGACTTGATAAACACTTCACAGAATGATCACACAAATTTCCATTGGATCTCTAATTAGAGAGTAATGGGAAGGTACATGTACAGATCCAAGTAAAAAGATGCTGGAGAAACTCAGCAGGTCAAACCAAGGTAAAGGTACATAACCGATGTTTTGGCTTGAGCCCTTCATCAATGTTAATTTTCTATTGTGTAGTTGCGAGAATTTATCTTAAATCTTTGAAAGTATGGCTGGTACATTGGTAATCATTAATCTTCCATGGGGTGCACTTGAATATCAAAACTGTTGAAGAGTTTTTGAGGGTGAAACAAGATAGGCTGCAAATGCTGTGATTGTAGTAAACACACCAAAATGCTGGAGGAATTCAGTTGGTCTTTTCAGCATTTATAGGAGACAAAGATCTATTGCCAACATTTTGGGCCTGACACTTCCTTCAAGGGAAAATAAAAATCAAAAAAATGGCAGAAGCAGGATATATCAGAAAGTCTCAGAATTCAAACAATGGAGAAGGAATCCAGACCAACAAAAGATGTTAATTGGATGTGGTAAGGAATTAGGTAGAATTTATCATGTCTGTGCAAAAGGAGACAGGGAATAGAGACAACAGGAGGTGAGATGGGGTTTAATGAAAGCCAGAGAAGTTGATATTAATGCCATCCAGTTGGAGGGTGCCCAGTCAGATGATGAAACATTGTTCCTCCAATTTACAGGTGGTCTCAGTCTGGCAAGGGAATAGGAGGGGGAGTTGAAATGGCTAGTGTGGCAGACAGAGCTGAGGTGCTCCACAAAATGATCTCTCAGTCGGTGTCTAGTCTCTCCAATATAGAGGAGACACAGCAAGTACACCAGATGCAGTAGAAGACCCCTGCAGATTCATGTGAAATGCTGCTTTTCTTAGAATGACTGTTTGAGGCCCTGAATGGTGCTGAGGGAGGAGGTGTGGGTATAAGTGCAGCATCTTCTACGATCTCAGGGGTAGGTCCCAAGGAGACAATTGGTGGGAAGGAAGGAATGGACAAGGGAGTCACAGAGGAAGCAGTCCTTGTGGAAGGTAGAGAGGGGAATGCATGTCTAGTGCTGGGATCACTTATTAGGTGGCGGAAATGGCAGAGGAGGATGTGTTGGATACAGAAGCTCGTGGGTTGGTAGATGATGACAAGAGGAATCCTGTCCTTGTTGGGGCCAGGGCAGATGTGTGGATAATGGGGGATATGTGGGTCAGTGCCTAGTTGATGGTGGTAGAGGGAAAGCCACATTGTTTGAAGAAGGAGGACATCTCTGATGATCTGCCATGGAAGTCCTCATCCTGGATGTAGATGTGATGGAGACAAGAATTGAGAGAATGGAATGGAATTCTTATAGGGGAAGAGGTGTAGTCAATGTAGCTGTGTGAGTTGGTGGGTTTGTAGAAGACGTCTGTCGAGAGTTTGTCTCCAGAGAGAGAGGAAATATAGGAAAGTATCGCTAGAGATAGACCAAGTGAATTAGAGGATGAGGTGGAAGTTGGCAGCAAAGTAAATGTTGTGAGTATTTGAGACAACACCAAAGTAGTTATCAATGTACCAGATGAAAAGTTGAGGGGCCTTGCCTGTGTAGGCTTGTAGAGTTGAATGTTCCATATAGCCAACAAATAGGCAGGCAAGGCTGGAGCCCATGTGGGTACTTACGCTACCACCTTAATCTGGAGTAAGTGCATTGAGCCAAAGGAGAAATTATTGAAGGTGAGGACAACTCTCAGACACCTTCTCTTACATACCCCACCAATAAGACCCCACTGAAACTCATCACTCCATTTCTGAACTCATCATTTCCGATCACCTACCTGGCACAGCCTCCAACCTTATTGTTTCCCAACTCTGCCCTGCCTGTTTCTACTTCCTAGCCAAGATCCACCTACCCAATTGTCCTGGCAGACCCATCGTTTCTGCATCCTCCTGCCCCACTGAATTGGTCTCTACTTACCTCGACTGTTTTGTCCTCCCTGATCCAGTCCCTCCCCACCTTCATCTGGGACACTTCACACACCCTCCATCACTCCAACAACTTCCAGTTCTCCAAACTTAATTGCCTCATTTACCATGGATATCCAATCCCTATACACCTCCATTCCCCATACTGAGGGCCTCAAAGCCCTTTGTTCCTTTCTGGACAATAGTACCACCGCAATCCTCCGGCTGGCTGAACTTGTCCTCACCCTCAATAATTTCTCCTTTGTCTCATCACAATTTCTCCAGGTTAAAGGGGTAGCCATAGGCCCCAGGTATGCTTGCCTTTCTGTTGGCTATGTGGAGCAAGCCATGCTACAAGTCTAACAAGGCAAGCCCCCTCAACTCTTCCTCCGCTACATCGATGACTACTTTGGTGCTGCCTCATGGACCCATGATGAGCTCATTGACTTCATCCACTTTGGTGCCAACTTCCACCCTATCTCAAATTCACTTGATCCATCTCTAGCAACACTCTCCCTTTCTTCAATCTCCATATTAGGAGACATACTCTTGACAGACATCTTTTACAAACCCACCAACTCCCACAGCTATCTTGACTGCACCTTTTTGCACCCTGTCATCAGTAAGCATTCTATTCTATTCTCTCAATTCCTCCATCTCTGTCACATCTGCACCCAGGATGATGACTTCCATGTCAGATCCTCAGAGAAGTCCTCCTTCTTTAAACCACATTGCTTTTCCTCTACTACCATCAACTTGGCACTCACCTGCATATCCTCCATTACCCGTACATCTGCCCTGGCCACCTGCACTCTCACGCTCAACAAGGACAGGATTTCTCTTGTCCTCCTCTACCACCTCACCAGCCTCCACATCAACACATCCTCCTCCACCATTTCCATGACATATCAAGTGATCCCACTACAAGACATATATTCTCCTCCCCTCTTTGTCTTTCATGGGGACTGCTCCCTCTGTGATTCCCTTGTTCACTCTTCCCTTCTCACCAATTGTCTCCTTCGGACTTATCCCTGTGACTTCAGGAGAAGTGCCTGCACCTTCTCCCTCAGCACCATTTGGGGCTCAAAACAGTCTTTCCATAAAGCAACATTTCACTTGTGAATCTGCAAGGGTCATCTACTGCATCCAGTGCTTCCACTGCAGTCTCCTCTATATTGGAGAGACTGGATGTGGACTGGGAAATTACTTCATTGAACACTTTGGCTGCCACAATAGTGTGGATATCCCAATGGCCACCCATTTCAATTGTCCATCCTGTCCCCTTGCTGAAATGTCTGTCCATGGTCTCATGTACTGCCAGACTGAGACCACCCTTAAATTGGAGGAACAACACCTCATCTTCTGACTGGGCACCCTCCAACTGGATGGCATTAATATCAACTTCTCTGGCTTTCATTAAACCTCACCCCACCCCACCATCTTCTTCCCCTGTCATCTCTATTCCATCTTCTTTTGCACAGACATGATAAATTCTACCTAGTTCCTTATTATAATCTAATTAATACCTTTTGTTGGTCTGGATTCTTCCTCCTCCCACTGTTTGAATTCTGAGACTTTCTGATATATCTTGTCTTTTTTAATATTTCTAAAGAAGGTTTCAGACCTCTCTTGGTGGATATTGGAGAAGTGCAGTTTAGACTGACTAAATTCCAAATTTTGTCTGTGAAGGTCGCTTGGGGTGTATCGAGGAAGTATATAGCCATTTCGTGCTTAAGATACATGGCAGTATTTCATCTTATTTTCATATGATGTAAATGTTTCTCATGTGATTAGATGCATTTACTCTTACAGATGAGATATAGACTTATCTTGGTTATTTTTTGATTTACAGTGGGAATCAAAAACTACAAAATATGTAACTCTCAGGATAAGTTGTTCAGCTGTTTTTTGTTTTTTTTTAATTATTAAAGTAGGTTAGGTGATTTTTTAAAAATAATTCCTTTGATTTTTTTTATTTTCACTCATTGCAGTTGAGGGGGGGGAAATTGAGTTTATATTGTTTGAATATATATTTTATTTTCAGTTTTGTTCCCTTTCATTGTATTATATTTCCTAGAAAAACCAATAAAAAGATTGAAAAAGAACAGTTTTGAAGGAAAGATACTGTTGAACTGTAGACGAATGAAATAGCACTATTCGTACACACACTTTAAATTGGCTTTACCTTGGTCATTTCTTCATGTGACTGGAATATAATTTGAAATTCTTCTGTGATTATACAAGTTTGCTACATGGTCAAACCAGCTGCTTTAATCCACTATAATACAAGAGGTAATATTGAAACAAGTAAATAATTGGGAACATCTTGTATCATTTGCCTACCACATTTTTTTTTACACACTAAGGAGTACTACAATTTGTAATTTTAAAGCAATAGGCTTACATTCATATTTATTAACTGGGATTGAATTGTAAAAGAAGTACAGCAAATAGTAATTATGTCCATCTGGTCAGATTTTAGTTTTTACAATGCTGATGCTATTAACTAGTAAAATGTAAGATATATGCAACAATAAAATCAATTTTATATACATTTTAAGTACTTCAGCAATTAATTAATTTAGCATTTATTTTCCTTGCATCTGTTCATTCATTAGGTCTATAAATGTACCTAAATCTGCAACTTGGTGTTATAAAATGTATTTAAACATATGTCATTGCATAAACTGGAAAGTTTCTTCCACACTTTAAAATTCAAATTCAATTCTCCAATTTCAATCCTACCAGGCTTAATGTCAAGTTTAGGTTCTTAGCATCAGTGGACACTGTTAAAGCATTAGTGTAATTTGTGCTTTCATACCTTAGGCTCTCAGAAATGTCTGAAGAAAAGCTTCAAAACTTGCTGGGTTTCCAGATAAACAAATTTGTGAAAATGATAATTAAAAACGGCAATATCCTTGAGATTTCTGTACATATAGATAACCTGTCAAGTAAAATGATATTGTAATTATTATTAATGTTCATTTCACTCTGTCCAAAGATTAATCTATATTGGATATAATTAGTTGAGTTAAGAGCATGAGTGTTATTGCCTAGGCTAACTCCTGGTTCAATTTCTGAAGTATCCTTGAAAATGGCAATAGATCTCCGGGTCTTTTGCCCAAATTATTTTAGATTTGGTTAAATGAGATATAATTTCTGTAAAAACAATTCTAAATCAGGCAACCTTAAATACTACCAGTATAGATCAGTCTGTTGTAGGTTTGACAGTTTTCAAAGTTATGCAAAGTATACATTTCCCTATACATGGCTATGCATTGGTTATACATGTAGAGCAACTAAGCTTTATTTGGAAAGTTGTAAATATTGTGTCTTCTGTGGGTTTAATCAGAGAAGAGGTTCTTGGGATGAGTAACATTTTTAAATAATGAAGTATTCTTTTCTAACTTTCTCTTCACCTTAAATCTGGTGCAGCTTCACAAAAGTAAAAAGCATTTTATTTTTATTAAGTAGCTTAGATTTCCAAATGCAAAATTGTCATATTGCCCCCTCATAATGCTGAGTGAGTCATCTTTGATAATGAGAAGTATTGATCATGGTGCATATGCAAAGTTCATGAACTCTGGCGATATACGCTGATATTCATTGGGCACTGTCCCCTAAAACTTTTAACATTTCACTGTTCCTGGAAGTGGTTTTGTAGTCATAAGTCATACCATACAGAACAGATCATTTGGCCAAATTTTTCCATGCTGATGGTTGGAATTGTAGGTTAGTCCCATTTGGTCCATATACAGTACTTTAAAGCCATTCCTATTCATAAATCTGATTTCAAGTAAAGATTAAGACAGCAAAACCTACAGCAACTAATGGAATCTTTGGAGTGAAAGATATTGCAGAAGGCAGGAGAAATTACATTTCCAAACACAAACTGCTTGAGGAACAGTGGGTTAGAACATAGAACGTTATAGCAGAGTACAGGCCCTTCAGCCCATGATGTTGTGCCAACCTATGCAAACTTACTTAACAAACTAAACCTTTGCCTACCTCACATGCATAACCTTCTTATTTTGCATGCTTTTGCCTGTCCAAGTCTTTAAAATGTTCCTATCATATCAGCCTCCTCCTTCCTGGCACCAACTATTCTCTGTGTAAAAAAAAAAAAAAAAAATAAATAAAAATTCCTGCCATTATCTTGTGCAGAGGACATATGGTATTTGCTACTGTTGCCCTGGGGAAAAAGATGCTGGCTGTCCATCCTACCTAGGCCTCTTATAATTTTATTGCATCAAATTTGATGCGCTGCGAATTTGATGCGCTGCGAATTTGATGCGCTGCGAATTTGATGCGCTGCGAATTTGATGCGCTGCGAATTTGATGCGCTGCGAATTTGATGCGCTGCGAATTTGATGCGCTGCGAATTTGATGCGCTGCGAATTTGATGCGCTGTGAATTTACGCAATGCGTATTTGTTGTGATGCACTTCTTGGGCAATGCGAATTTGAAATGATGTGCATTTGTCACGATACATATTCAACACGATGTGAATATGACATGATATGAATTAGATGTGACGTAAATATGATGCGATGCAAATTTGAAAGGATGCAAATTTGACACGATGCAAAAGTCACCTTTAAACTTTCTTTGATCCAAAGAGAAAAGACCCAGTGCTTAACCTTGCCCTACAAGACACATTCTCCAATTCAAACAACATCCTGGTAAATTTCCCCTGTACCCTCTCTGGAGCTTTCACATTCTTCCTGTAATGATGTGACCAGAAATTAACACAACATTCCAAGTGTGGTCTGACCAGAGTTTTGAATAGCTGCATCATTACTTCTGGACTCTTGAACTCAATCTCCCAGTTTTTATTTTTATTTTTAAAAAGGTTAGTATAGCATACACCTACATTACTACCCTAACACCTTGAGAGATCTATGGATTTGGACCCCAAAGTTGCCCACACAATTAAGAATCCTGCCATTAACCACTCCACATTCAAGTTTGTCCTTCCAAAATATATTTGGCACTTCTCTGCCCAACTCAGCATCCTGTATACATTTTATCCTGTTGTAACATACACCAACCTGCCACACTATCAACACCTCCAACCTGCATGTCACATGCAAACTAACTTTCCCAGCCTTCCAATTCAGTTGTTAATTTTTTTTTAATCAAAAAAAAAAGGGGTCCCATGAGTGACTGATCTCCAGACAGAATACTTCCCATCCACGACCAATCTCTGCTTTCTCCAGCCAAGCAAATTCTGAATCTACACAGTCAAGGTTCCGTGGATTCCATTCCTCATTACTTTCTGTACACGTCTCTTCTCTCATGGGGACCTCGTCAAATGCCTTTGCTAAAATCCATATACGCTACATCTACTGCCCTACAACTTATTTTATTCCTCAAAAAAAAACTCAAGTTAGGCTTGTGAGGAATGACCAGCTCTTCACAAAGCCATGCTGACTATTCCTGAAAAGACTTTACTTTTGTAAATTCCCTTAAACTCAGTCTCTAAGAAACTCCTCCAATAGTATCCACACCACTGATGCAAGACTCATGAGGCTATAATTCCTATGATTCTCCCTATTACCTTTTTTAAACAAGGGGACTAAATTTCCCATTCTTCAGTCCTCCAGTACCTCCTTTGTTGCTAGGGAGGACAGAAAGAAATCATTGCCAATGCCCCACCAATCTCTTCCCTCACTTCGTGTAGTAACCTGGGATGCATCTCATCTGGTCTCGGAGACCTATTTTTCCCAATGTTTTTTTAAGAAAATCCTGCACGTCCTCTTTCTTTATCTGAGCTTTCTCCAAAAGCTGGTTCTATACTGATCTCACATTGACCAAGGTCCCTCTCTCTTTCATGAATACTGAAGAAAAGTTTTCATTTAGAACTTCCTCTGTCTCCAATCACACATTGCCTCTTTCATCCTTAAATGACCCTACCTTCACTCTAGTCATCTTTCTGTTCTTCATGTATGCATAGATTGCCTTTAGTTTTTCTTTAATCCTACTTGCCAAGGCCTTCTTCGAGCTCTCTTACATCCTTAACTTCCTTCATATAATTCTCTTGAGCCCTTCCTGGTTTTTGCTTCCAAAACCTTATGTATGCTTCCTTCTTCCTCTTAATTAGATGTCTCACTTCTTTTGTCAACCTTTTATAACCATCTGTAACAATGGGACAAACCTATCCAGAATCCCACACAAGTGGTCCCTAAACATCCTCCATATTTTCTGTCCTTTTCCCTGAAAACATCTATTTTCAATTTACTCTCAGTTCCTGCCTAATCCCATCAAAATAAGCTCTTCTCCAATTGAACACTACGATTTTGTCAGGGAGTTGAAGTTACGGACACTGGCATGCTCCACCACCAAGAGGTCTGTCACCTGGCATGGTTCATTACCCAGTATTGGATCCAACATGGTCTCTCCTCTAGTTGGTTGGTCCACATACTTTATCAGAAATTCTTCTTGGACACCCCTGATATATGCTGCCCCATCTATCCCTCACAGTAAGGAGGCCCTAGTCAATATTAGGGAAATTGAAATCTCCAGAACAACAAACCTGTTATTTTTTGCACCATTCCACAATCTATCTGCTTATCTGCTCTTCAGTCCCAAAGCCTATGTGGGGGCCTATAGTCTACTCCCAATAGAATGATCATTCCCTTCCTGCTTGACTTCCACCAACACGGACTCAGTAGACAATCCCTTCACAATGTCCTGCCTTACTACAGCGGTGATACTACTTGATTGGTAATGCTACTTCCCCAACCCCACCCATCCTTTTACCTCCCTTTGAAACATCTAAATCCAGGTACCTGCATCAGCAAATCCTGTCCTTGTGCAGGCAAGTCTGTGTTAAGGCCATAACATCATAATTCCATATACTGATCCATGCTTTAAGTTTATCTCTCTTATTCCTAATACTCCTAGCATTGAAATAAACACATTTCAAACCCTCCAATTGTATTTATGCTCCCATCCACTGTTTGTCCTTCCTCACCATCTCATTACACATTGCATCAACCTTTCTACCATCTGATCTATTCTCTGCCCTATAATTCTGTTATCCATCCCCCGCCAAACTAATTTGAACCCTCAACAGCTCTAGCAAACCTCACCACCAGGATATTGGTTCTCTTCCAGTTCAGGTGTAATCCAGCTATTTTGTACAAATCATACCTTCTCCAGAAGCAATCCCAATGATCTAGAAATCTGAACCCCTGCTCAGGTGGCTGCAGTGCTAGATTCTGCATTTGATACGGTGAAGCATAAGGGAGAGATGAAGTGCAAATAGAACCACATGTGGGAGAAGATCTAGTAGGAGAGTGAAGCCAGCAGTGGGTCAAAAATGGGTGATAATAGCTGGTGGGGGGTGGGGAGAGAGATATGGATATGGGAATGGGGAGAGAGAGAGGGAGGGAGGGAGAGAGCGAGCGAGAGAGAATTCAGTTATCATACCAGTACGTTATACACCAGGGGTGGCCAAACTTCCTTAACATACGAACTGCATACCATAAACTTCAGATATTTGAGAGCCGTAGCAATCATGCAATCGCAAGCCACACCCACTAACACTATTGTTAGCCCCTTTCAGGTGGCCATAATACACAAATGTAAAGCCGCCTAAATACCCGAATGCGGCTGTCAGGAGGCCACCAGAAAGTGGAGAGCCCATCCCCAAGGTGCACTTACTCAACCCACCTCAGGAAGGTATATTCTCCACTTACAAGTGCTCCCCCTAGGCACCTGAAAGTAGCAGCCTGAAAGCGGCTAGCCACTTTCAGGTGCCTAGCAGGGGGTGGGCTGATGACAATCAGCCGACGACCCAACTCCCCGCACCTGACAGCTCCCCTCCCCGCACCTGACAGCTCCCCTCCCCGCTGCCCAGCAACCCAACTCCCCCCTGGTTTGGCCACCCCTGTTATAGACAACGGAGGTGAAATAGAAGGTTTTGTTCCTATAATTTGTGTTGGGCCTTATCCTGACAGTAGATACAGCTGTCATTGGACAGGTCTATGTGGGAATGGGAAGGATAATTGAAATGTTATGCAATTAGGAGTTCAGACTGGGCATTGGAAACAGAGCCCACGTGCTTTGAAAATTGGTCACCTAGTTTCCATTCTTGGTCTCACCAAAGTAGAGGAGACTACTTCAAGAGCACTGAATGCAGTAGATGAGCTGGAGGAGGTGTACATGAATCATTGCTTCACAGGAGAAGGCTGTTTAGTTTGCTGCATGGTGGTGAGGGAGAAAATGCAAGAACAACCTCCTGCAACTATAGGGGAATGTACTAGGGGTCAGTAAAGTATGGGCAAGGACACATGAGTGGATTGAGGAATCACGGAGGGAGTACTCTCTGTGGAAGTTAAAAAGGGATGGAAATAGGAATTATACAGCTCATGGTGGAATCCATTGGAACTAGAAGAAATGACAGAGGTTGATGTTCTGGATGCAAAAGATTGTGGGATTAAAAATGAAGACTGCAGAACTCTATCAATGTTCTCTTTGAAGGGAAGGGATGAGAAGAGGTCTGAAAAATGGAGTAAATCTGAGAGAGGGCTCTATCAACCTCAGTAAAAGAGAAGTCATACTTCCTGGAAAACATTTCAGATACCCTGCAATGGAAGGTCTCATCTTGACAGTATGCCTGTTGTTTTGCTATTGGATGCTTCTGGAATGATAACAGTGAGAAGAAACTCTCATTTTCAAACTATATGCTTTGTTAAAAAGAAAGAAAAAAAAACCCAATATGTGCTTTGATTAATAGTTTTGGTTGTAGACTACTTTCCAAAGCTAATAATTCCAAAGATGACTGTTTGACTTGTAAATTTTAGATGAAAGAGTAGCAACCTTAATTAAATTGAATTAGAAGTCTGGGCAAGGGATAGTGAACGGAAAACATGAGTACTCATCAATAACGATAAGAAAGTACACATTTCCATTGATGGAAGGAAGGGGCCCATTGAAATCAATGCTGAGTCGTTCAAAAGGGTGGGAATCTTTAATTAGGTGCGCTTTGTCAGCGCGGTAGAAGTGTGATTTGCACTCAGTACAGACCTGACATGACTCAGTCATTTCCCTGATGTCTTCAATAGAGAAGGGCAGGTTGCGTGCCTTGACAAAGTGGGGCATGCAGGTGATGCTTGGGTGGCAGAGCTCATCATGAAGTTACCATAATTGGCTGGTGTGTGCAATAGCACAGCTTCCTTGGGATAGGGCATCTGGAGGTTCATTGAGTGTACCTGGCCTATATGCTATATCATTTATAGGTGGAGAGTTCGATCTTCCACCTTGTGATCATGTCATTCTTTATTTTACCCTTTTTTGTGTTATTGAGCATGAATGCTACACATCACTGATCAGTGAGCAGTGTAAATTTCCTGATGGCCCCCACAATGGCTTGAGCCTCTTTCTCCATTGAAGGGTTTCTCAGCTCATGGACTTGTAGGATATTGGAAAAGAAAGCTACCGGCCTGCCCTCCTGATTAAAGATCACAGCCAGAGCTATGTCAGAGGCATCGCTCTCCACCTGGAATGCTGCGTTTTCGTCCATCACATGCAACGTGGTCTCAGTGATATAGCTCCTGACGTAGCTAAAAGCTGCCTGGCCGATAATGGAAAGGAGGGGGATTTTAAAATGGGTAGGATCTTGTCAGCATAATGAGGTACCCATTGGGCATAGTATGAGAAGAAGCCCAGGCACCTTCTTAAAGCTTTCATGGTCCTTGGGAAAGGGAGGTCTAAGAGGGGGCGCATTCGCTCAGGGTCTGTGCCAATGATGCTGTTCTCCACCATATAACCCAGGATAGCTAGACGTTTAGTCCAGAACATACACTTACTGACATTGTACGCGAGGGTCAGGTATTTGGCTGTGTGGAGAAACTTATTGGCAGTTGTCAACTTATTGGCATTTGGCATCGTGGTCTTCCAGATTGTGTCTGGAAATGGTGATGTTGTCAAGATAGCAGAAGGTAGCCCTTAACTTGTAATTATCTACCACTTTGTCCATCTGCCTCTGGAAGACCATGTTCGTAATACTAAATGCGACCCTCAGGAACTGATAAATCTGTCCATCTGCCTCAAATGCTGTGTAGGGACGGTCCATGGAATCGATTGGAAGCTGGCAATATGTAGCTTTCAGGTCAATGGTCGAACAGACCCAGAACTGCACAATTTCATTCATCACATCTGAGATTTGGGGGAGGGGGTATGCTCCAGGAGTGTGAAGTGATTAATAGTTTGGCATAGTCAATCACTAGCCTGGGCTTTTCTCCCCCTCTCACAACTACCACCTGGGCTCTCCACAGGCTGTTGCTGGGTTCAATGGTGTTTTTCTTTAAGCAGCTGTTGCGTTTCGGCTCCAATAAATTCATGGTCCCCTGCACTGAATCACCTACTCTTTGTGGCTATCAGCTTACAGTCGGGGGTTAGGTTCTGGAAAAAAAAGGGTTTCAATATTCAGTGTGGAGAGACCATAGGTAGTGTCTGACCTTTGGGACCTTCTATTCTGCACCGTGATTGGGAGAGTGAGCCATAGTACTCCATGGTCAGGCATTTAAGGTGATGCAGGAAGTCTAGGCCCTGCAACACAGAAGCACACGAATCCTCCAATACATACAGACAGAACTTGCAAAATTCCTCCCCCCCTTTACAGTTATGTGTACTGTACAATACCCCTAAATAGTCGCCGAATGCGATTGTGATGCTAGATAAATATGGTATTCTGTTGGGTTATCCTTTAAGTTGTACTGCCGAGCAGTCGCAGAATTTATAAAGCTCTCGTTAAGCAATCTGTCAGATGACCATTTACCCTCACCTCCATCGTCGAATTGTTCATCTGGTTGGAATTCGCTTGGTGAAGGATGACTGATGCCAGCGCTCCAGAGGCTGCATTGCTCTTCCTGTCGACGTCATCTGGATCTGAGGACCAGAAAGATGGTGTTGACCATGAGGAGTGGCAAGATGGCTACCGTTCCTGCCATTGATTCACTTCTGGATTTCCTCGATGCTTCACTTCCGTTAGCAGTTCCCGCCACGAGGTGCAGCAAGATGGCAGTGGTGAGCAGCATGGAGAGGCAGGAACCCATACTACTGGGCTTGAGCATGGGGCATATGACAGTTCGGGAGGTCACGCATATGTTTGCCTTCCTGGGGTTTCCTTGACTCGACAGACTTTTGCCCAGTATCACTTCTCACCGCATTTTATTACAATAAATTTTCTTGTGAAACTGGTGAGTCGAAAAGAAGTGTGGGAAATATCACCTCATGAGCCAAATTTACAAGATTTCTGCCTTCTTCATGACCCCAATTGCCTAAATAAGTAATATATTGTTCTCATTCATGGCAGTTTCTGTTTTCTCAGATTCTTGGAATTGTTCCTTTTCCTCTCAAAGGTTTTGCAGCTTTAAAATAAAAACCCTTTGGACTCTGGCCATTTTTAACCTTTCATAATACAACTCCTGACTGGTCCATGGGTAAACTACAGTACAAACATCAGTATGAACCAGCTGGCGATTCGGTATTAAACTAGTCCCAGAAAATGAGACACAGAGTATATGTGCTTGTTGGTAGTCCCCGAAAACAGGAACACAGAGTCCAAAGAATTAAGGCATAAGCAGTAAAAAATATCACAAACATTGCTATTAAACGTACACATTGCAGTGGAAATATTTATCTGCTGTATCTTCATTCATCTGTCATCAGCTGACTATCCTCATCTTTGAACAATTGGTCACATTGAAGTCAATGAAACTGCAGAGCAGATTTCCACTAATGACTACGTTCACCATTAGCAAGCACATTTGGTCCACATTTCAAAAATCTTTTTCTCTTTCATGCATTCATAGTCTATTTTTCATATTTTGGATATGGGTACTCCAAGCAAGGCCAACATTTATTGCCCATTCCTAATTGCCTTTATTATGGTCAAACATCTCCTGAGAACAAATAGCTGAAATTCATAGGAAAGGTGGTCAAGTTGACATTGGACTAGTGGAAAATCCAATTCACAAAACTAGATGGGCCAGATATAAGCTTGATAGTGACACAGAGGGGCAGTATTAATTTCCCACTTATTGTTAATGTTGCTCAGTGAAAGTAGTATACTTAGTTGTAGTTCTGTGTGTAGTTTTGTCTTCTGAATAAACTTTTGGATGTGATTATTTTAAAAAAAAGTTGTTGTTACTGACCACTTACAGAAGATTTTGACCTGCAAATATAGGTCCAAGGAGAGACATTGAATTGAGCCTTTGTTTCATGTTCCAATCTTGCTTGAAGGGTTACTTTCAAGCTTCCCCTAAACTAATTATCCTTTGAAGTGAATAACAGTGGCCCATTTACTCCATTTGGTCAAGTAGAGAAGTTTCCAGAATGCCACACCAGGAGTTTAACTAACCATCACATCAGGGTGATCAGCATTGAAGCCAGCAAGGACCAGCGCTAGCATCTGATGGGTCCAACCAAAGGAATGAAGACTGTATTGGCCCCATCTGAGGCAGGAGACCAATCTGCAAGAACAACAGAGAACTGTAGACTCCATGAACAGCAAAGGTACCTGTGTCCAGCCCCAAATGTTACAGATAGTAATTGGGAGACAGACAGATAGTTAAATCTTGTGTTAAATATGGCATGATGAAGTGTGGGCATGGGTGCTTGAGTGTGTATAAAGCTGTGCTTGCACCAGGACCCAACCTGTGAACTTTCCTTTGTCTTGAAAGTATAAAAAATCTGGGTAAAACTGAATTAATGGTCAAAGTGCTTGAAAAGATAAGGAGCAACAATATATTCATTGTTTTTTTGTCATTTTTCTAGATATGGATGTTCCTGACAAGGCCATTGTTTGTTTTTCACTCTAGGCACTTCCAGGTGACCAATTGCCCCGCTTGTAAAGCCACATATTGCCAAAATATGCGGCTGTTGGGAGGCCACGTGAATGTGTGGGAGGCGCTTGCTAGGCGAACTTTGTAACCCTCCTCCAAGAGGGATAATCACCGCAGCACAGTGGCCTCCCCAGCCATCTGAATACAGCCACCTAAAAGTGGGGCTAGAGTGGCCGGCGGGGAGAAGGGGGCTGGGCTGTCAGCATGGGGACTGCAGGGCTAGAGCGGCAGGTGGGGGAGAACGGGGGCTGGAGCAGCCGGCGGGGGAGAGAACGGGGGCTGGCCGAAACAATGCCAGTACCCGACTTGAGTGCCGTACTCCTCCGTTGGCCGCCCCAGACCCCTCTCCCCCACTGGCCGGCCTAGCCCCCCAATCCCCCACCAGGGGGGCAGAGCAATCAGTGTGGGGACATTCCATGGGGATGTCCCCACGCTGATAGCCCATGCTGGCTGTCCCGCCTGACAGCCAGCCATTCTAACTTGACAGCTCAAGGGACAGGAGCCGGAGTGCGCTTCATCCCGGTGCAGCAGTCCCTTCAGGTGACCAGTGCTGCGCTTTTAGTGCTGCCACCTGAACGCCAAATCAAAGGGCCGGTTTCTCTTCTTCAGGCACATTCTTAGCAGAGAATATACCTGAAGAAGCCTTCTATCTTGCCACACAGAAGGCAGTAAATGACATACCTAAACTGCAGACATTCTCTTAATAGTACTCCCATTAAGTAGGGGATTAATGGATTCAGACTTAGCACAGATGAGCAACAGCGATGTAGAGTAAAATTGCTGTTATCCAAAATTCAAGCAACTGGCAACAAAAAAATTGAGAAAAATAAATAGGTAAAAAGATACTAAAGTTTAAAATTGGTGCCCTCTAGCGGTTAGTTCACCAATCTTGCAACATGCTATCTCAAGCATCTGGAAAATTCACTTATCTGGCATCTACCAATCCCCATAGGTGCTGGATACTTACTGTATTTCCAAGTCAGGGTAGTGTGCAGCTTCGAAGTGAACCAGTGGAAGGGGTATGGTTATGTTATGGATCTGCTATTAGGAAATGAGATAGGTCAGATGATGAAAGTGTGTATTGGAGAGCACTTTGGGTCCAGTGATTACTATACGATTGGTTTCAAAATAATTATGGAGAAAGATAGATCTGGACCCAGGGTTGAGATTTTTGATTGGAGAAAGGCTAATTTTGAGGAGATGAGAATGGATTTGAAAGGTGTGGACTGGGATCAATTGTTTTATGGGAAGGATGTAGAAGGTAAATGGAGGACATTTAAAGGTGAAATTTTAAGGGTACAGAGACAGTATGTTTCTGTTAGGATGAAAAGAAAGGTTAAAAGTTTTATCAAGCTAGGGTTATTGGAAATATGGTTCAGAAAAAGAAAGGTGTACAAAAAGTATAGACAGCAGGAAGTAAATAAGGTGTTAGAGAAATACAAAGAAAGTCATAAAGAACCTTAAGAATGAAATTAGAAAGGCTAAGAGGAGATACGAGTTTGCTTTGTCAAGTAAGGTGAAAATAAATCCAAAGGGTTTCTACAGATATGAGGAACAAAAGGATAGTGAGGGATAAAATTAGTCCACTAGAAGATGAGAGGGGATGGTGTATGTGGAGCCAAAAGAGATGGGGGAGATTCTGAACTGTTTTTTTTTTTCTTCAGTATTCACCAAGGAGAAGGATATTGATCTAGGTAAAGTAAGGGAAATAGTTCTGGAAACGACGATGATTAAAGAAGAGGAAGTTCTGGTGCTTTTAAAGAAAATAAAGTGGATAACTCTCCAGGTCCTGACAAGATATTCCCTAGGACATTGAGGAAGGTTAGTGTAGAAATAGTAGGGGCTTTGATGGAGATATTTCAAATGTCATTAGTAGTGGGAATGGTGCCGGAGGATTGAGGGGTAACTCGTATGGTTCCATTGTTTAAAAAGAGGTGCTGTGAGTAAATAGAGGCCTGTAAGTGTGACATAAGTTGTGGGTAAATTAATGGAAAGTATTCTTAGAGATGGGGTGTGTACATGTGTATATATTTATATATTTGGATAGGCAGGGATTTGATTAGAAACAGTCAACGTGGATTTGTGAGGGGAAGATCATGTTTGACAAACTTTAGCGGAATTTTTGAGGAGGTTACTAGGGAAGTTGATGAGAGTTAGGCAGTGGATGTTATATATATGGACCTCAGTAAGGCCTTTGATAAGGTTACTCAGTGAAGGTTAATTAGGAAAGTTCAATCATTAGGTATTAACATTGAAGTAGTAAACTGGATTCAACAATGGTTGAATGGGAGATGCAAGAGAGTAGTGGTAGATAAGTGTTTGTCAGAAGCAGGTGACTAGTGTGTGCCTCAGGGTTCAGTTTTTGGTCCATTAGTGTTTGTCATATACATTAATGATCTGGATGATGGGGTGGTAAATTGGATTAGTAAGTATGCTGATACTAAAATAGGTGGAGCTTTGGATAGTGAAGAAAGGCTTCAAAGCTTGCAGAGACATTTAGGCTGGTTAGAAGACTGGGCTGGAAGATGGCAGATGGAGTTTAAGGCACATAAATGTGAGGTGTTACATTCTGTAGGGCATTGAAGAATGCAGTAGAACAGAGGGATCTTGGAGTAATCGTACATAATTACTTGAAGGTGATGAAAACTTATGGTACGTTAGCCTTCATAAATCAGAACAACGAGTATAGGAGGTGGGATGTTAAAATTGTACAAATCATTGATGAGCCCAAATTTGGAATATTGAGTGTAGTTTTGGTCACCTAGCTATAGGAAAGATGAAAAATTTGGAGAGAGGGCAAAGAAGGTTTACTGGAATGTTGCTGGGGGTTACAGGATCTAAGTTATAGGGAAAGGTTAAATAAATTAGGTTTTTATTCTTTGGAGTATAGAAGGTTGAGAGGAGATTTAATTGAGGCATTTAAAATGATTGGGGGTATAGATAGAATGGTGGTGGAGAAAAAGGGAGATACAAATGAAAGGACATGAGCTGAGAGTTAGGAAGAAAAAGTTTAGATGAAACATGAAGGGAGGGACTTCTTTATTCAGAGAGTGGTGGGTGTGTGGAATGAGCTTCCAGACGATGTGATGGAGGCAGGCCCAATATTAGCATTTAAGGAGAAGTTGGATATGTATATGGACAGGAAGGATGGAGGGTTGAGTGTAGGTCAGTAGAGTTAGGTTGGAGAAAATGTTCAGCATTGATTAAAAAGGCCAAGTTGGCCTGTGGTCATGGCAAACCAACTTGAAAGGAGAATAACAAGTTGACCAAAGATTCAGAAGAGAGAAAAGTATAACTGGAACAAGAACCCAAAATAAACAGGAACATTAACACGCAGAGGAAAAAGTTTTTCGGGTCAAGACCCTGCATCAGGACTGACAGATTTTGAATGGAACTTAACAAAAATGAACTGTAAATGATACAGGACAATGAAGTACACAAAAGTGTTGGAAAAACTCCACAGGACATGCAATAACCATAAAAAGTAAATGGCATTTGGCATTTCAAGCCTAAGCCCTTCTACAGGAGTGCCAAAAATTTGGCAGATGTTTGAATAATATAGGAGGTGGAAGGGGGAAGAAGAGAAAGGAGCTGAGATAATGGGGAGGGAGCAGAGGGCTGAGAAGGATGCTCCAATAGAAGTAAGGGAAGGGGCTGGAAAGCTGGACAAAGGGAGATAGAGGGCTGAGCAAAGGGGGAAGACGAGGAAGGACAGGAAATGGAGAAGTTGACATTGATGCTGGCAGGTTTGAGATTATTATAGTGTTTCTCCAATTTAAATGTGGATCCTGTTCTACTCACTTTACACTTTTGATTGAGTGGCTCAGTAAAACAATTACACCATTTACAAATTTGCCGATGATACCACAGTAGTGGTTGTATAAAGAAAAGGGATGAGTCAGCTTTCAGGAGGGAGATTGAAAACTTGGCTGAATGCTGCACCAACAACAACCTTGCACTCAATGTCACCAAAACTAAGGAACTGATTGTTGACTTCAGGAAGGGAAAGCTAGAGGAATACAATCCAGTAATCACTGGGGGAATCAGGGGTGGAGAGGGTAAGCAAATTTAAGTTCTTGGGACTCACTATCTCAAGGAATTTTCCTGGACCCGACACACTAATGGCATCTTGAAGAAAGCATGTCAGCACCTCTATTTTTTCAGGAGTTTGAGGAGGTTTGGTATGATTCCAGAAACTCCAGCAAATTTCTACAGAAGTGAAATTTCTGCTGGCTGAATCATTTTTGTGGCATGGGGACACCAATTCTAGAGTGTATAGCCCAGGAAATCACAGGCAAAATCCTCTGCACTATCGAGACCATCAAAAGAGAAAGCTGTCATCAGAGAGTGGCAGCAATCATCAAGGATCCACACCACTCAGCATCTGTTCTGTTCTCACTGCTGCCATAAGGAAAGAGGTGTTGGTGGCAAAAGACTCACACCACCAGGTTGAGGAGCAGCTGCTACCCCTCCCCCATCAGACTCCTCAACAACAAACTCGATCAGAGTCCCATTTAAGGACACTTACTTGTGTACTTTATTGATTTTTTAAAAATTCTCTGTATTGCACATTGTTTACAATAGAACCGTAGTACACTGCAGCACAGAAATAGGCCCCTTGGCCCTTCTAGTCTGTGCAGAACCTTTTTATTGCCTAGTCCCACTGACCTGCACCCAGTCCATAGCCCTCCATACCTCTCTCATCCATATAATTGTCCAAATTCTTCTTAAATGTTTAAAAAAATTGAGCCCACATTCACCTGGCAGCTTGTTCCACACTTCATCCACTCTGAGTGAAAAGATTCCCCCTAAACTTTTCCCCTTTCACTCTTAAGCCATGTCCTTTGGTTTGCATGTCACCTACCATCAGTGGAAAAAGCCTATCTACATTTACTCAGTCTATTCTCCTCATAATTTTAAATAGCTCCATCAAATCTCCCCTCATTCTTCTATGCTCCAGGGAATAAAGTCCTAACCTGTTTAACCTTTCCCTGTAATTCATTTTCTGAAGTCCAGGCAACATCCTGGTAAATCTCTGCACTATTTCTTTCTAATTGATATCTTTCTTGTAGTTAGGTGACCAAAACTGCACAAAGACATGTGCTCCAGATTTGGCCTCACCAATATACAATTTTACCATAACATCCCAACTTCTATACTCAGTACTTTGATTTATTAAGGCCAATATGCCAAAAGCTCTTTTTATAACCCACTTTCAGGGAAATGAATGCCACTTCTGGGAATTATGTATCTGTATTTTCAGGTCCCTCTTTTCTACCACACTCCTCAGTGCCCTACCATTTACTGTCTATGACCTTTCATGGGAATAAACAAACATGATGCAATAGAGTTCCTTGAGGAGAAAGACCTATGGGATAGAGATTCATTTACTCAGTATCAGGAGGATCCCATCATTTCCTTCAACAAATGAGCCCATCCTCAGAAGGCCAAAAAATTTAACTTGCACCTTTGTTTACTCACTATACACTTATTGCACAATCTCAGGCTATAGCTCATTCATATAGGCTCCATCCTTACTCATTAGTTAGTTTGGCTTGTGATTTATGGCCTTACACACATAGTCATGAGTACTGCTAAATTAACCCTTATAATCTCGCAACCATTATACGCACCATTTAGGTGTGTTAAGGGGATAGAGGATTATGGGCAGGTGGAATAAGTTGGAATTTCATGTAAATCAGTGTGGACTAGAAGGGCCGATATGGCCTGTTTCCGTAGTGTAATCGTTTTATGGTTAACGCACATCTCCACCTTAACTGTGCTTGTAAAAGTTGCAATCGCATAACTGAGATATTTGTAAATGCTTTCTTATTTGGAAATGAACAGATCTGAACAAAAGCTTCAAATCAAATATGTGCAGCTGTTACTAATTAACTACACAAGTTAATTCTTAAATGGACCAGGGATACCTTTGCTTCAATGAACTAACATCCCAAGCAACAAACAATTCTCAGATTCAAAACTCAGTTCTGATTAAAGGTTCTGGTCCAAAGCATTGACCATTTTTTTCTCCCACTGATATTGATGAATTTCTCCATCAGATTATGTTTAGCTTCAGATTCCAACATTTATAGTTAAGTTTATTGTCATCTGATTGCACAAGCACAACCCGATAAAACAGCCTTCTATGTCCTCAGTGCAAAACACACAGACACAACACACATATTGACAAACAATACATATATAGGACAAGTATTAATATATCAAAATAAATAAATGATTATGTTTTTTGTGAATATGAGAGTCTCAAATAGTAAGAGCTGTTCCTTTAGTCGTTCAGCATTCTCACTGCCCTTGGGAAGAAGCCTGGTGGTGCTGGCTCTGATACTCCTGTATCTGTTTCCCAACAGAACAAGCTGAAAGATGCTGCGTGCAGGGTGGAAGGGGTCCTCAATGATTTTGGGTGATTTTTAAAAATTTCCTTGATCTCCAGTAATAAATCTTAAAATGACACAGAAAGAGGAAGGAGATGGTATGGATAATGCCGTAGTTAGTGCAAAACTATTGCAGGTTCAAACCTGACACTCAGTGTGTGGCGTTTGTAATTTTCCCGTGACCCGTGTGTATTTATCTTGGAGTTCCAGTTTCCTCTCACCCTCCAAAACGTATGGGGTTGGTAGGTTAATTGGGTATAATTGTGCTGCATGGGTTTCATGGGCCAGAAGGACCTACTAGCATGCTATATCGTTTAAAATTCATTGAGCAATAAATGCATTGTCCTGCTTCTCAGACTGAAAACACAAGATGTTAGCAAGCAAGGGGAAGTCCATTTTGCAATGTCACAGGAGGTCATGTAGAATCATTCCACTCAAGATGTCACACCACATCGGTCCCAGTCACCAGTGATACTTCAGGAACAAGACAAATAATGGATCAGATTTCTACTGCCATGAAGGCTAAGGGTGCACCACAAGGGATAATGCCCAAGTTGGTCACACCATATATCTGCTGTCTGTGAACCAATAGAAGATTGCAGTTCCTTGGGGACAGAAAGATGCTTCACTTAGCAACGCCATGGCTGATGGGTGTGGCAGGAGTCTGGAAACTTTTATGACAGCAATGCAATTAGAAATGCAGAAATTGCAAGTGGCAACGTGAGTAGATCTTTAAATATCACAGCTAATGTATTATCAACTGATATGTTTCCAAACCTCAGCAAACCAATCAATTAATTTTTCAGAGCAATGACTCCACATAAGGAATGTCATCACTCAGTCCATATCTGGTGCCAATGTTTATCACCTGGACAAGTGAGATTCAATGCAGGTCGAATTTCCAGTGACATGAAGATGATAATGATGTAAGTTTATTCTCATGACACAAGTACAGATGTGTACAGATGCACCAAAAGTCTTATTTTCTGCAACCAAACAAATACACAAGACTCACCAACTACAACTGCATAAATTAAATTACCACAAGACAAAAAAGAGGGAATAAATTTAAATGGATAGATATCTTGAAATGAGCTGGTATACTTATTGTTAATGGGAAAGACCACAGGGCTACCCTGCTCTCTCTGCCTCTGTCCCTTGCCTCTCCTGACAGTCACCCAGCTAGTTACCTTCCTCCCTACACTTAAGGGTGACTACCTCCCTGACGCTTCTATTCATCACAACCTCTGCTTCCCGAATGATCCAGAGTTCATCCAGCTCCCTAACTCATTCTCCCAGGAGCTGTAGCCAAACGCATCTCTTGTAGGTGTAGTCCTCAGGGACACATGTGTTGCCCCTGACTTCCCACATCCTGCAATCAGACCACTGGACTGTCCTAACTGCTGGCTCCATAACTTGGTTCTTGCAATAAACACAATTAATTAAAGAAACACTGCCTTTTCCTTATGAAGAGAAAGCTCTTCCTCAGCTGCTGCTCGTTGAAGTCAGTGAGAGACAAAGCCACAAATTTAATATCTCGATGAGCCACTCCATCGCTGGCCACTTCAATAGCTGTCCCTCCTTTTATTAACTCAATTGATTTCTAGTCCTAATCAATTGCCTCAATCGAACACACTCCTAATTAACCTATCTCTCACTGCCTCCTCACACAGGATTTGAAGTAAATGGAAAGGAACTTACCTTTTTAAACCTGGCGCCTGAACCATGCTGATGTCACTCACAAATGCACGGTCGGCTTTCTCTCCTCCCCGAGCTCATAACCTACAAATTAAAAATACAATAAAAAAGGCTGCCCCACAAACCTTAGCCTGGGTCCATGCAATGCCTTCTCACACAGATTTTGACTTTTTGATCATGATAAAAACAAGTCTTCACATTTCACAGACAAAGCAAGAACAATCTAAAATTAAGATACATTTGCTACACCTCTACACCGATTTATAATTAACACAAATAACCATGCCTTTTGCAACTCCCAGTTAAATGATACGAGATGAAACATGGAATATTTAGCATTTCAAATAAGTGAACAATGAGGATCATCTGTTTAATCACTTACCAGATTTAGGATGTTACCACAAACCCATCAGAATCTCAACACATCAGAATCTCGCATGTTGTAATTTTCCATTTGTGTGTGTCTGTCTGACCTGGGCATACCCAGTCCCCTTCCAAGAAGAGGACTTTGTGTGACAGGAGTCACTTGACAACCCAAGACAGGGTGTTTAGAGGGGAAGACTCGTGTGACAGAAGGTCTCTTGTTAACCCTAAGATGGGCTTCGGAGGCATGAATCTACTAGGAGGTCACTGGGTGAAAATTCCCATGTGAAGAAATCAAAGTTGGTTGTTGCCACATTCGAAACTCAGGAAAGTTATGTTTACAGTGATTCTAAATCTACTGTGTTCATGGTCATCTGTCTCCAGTTCCAAATGAAAGATCAATGTGCAACTAAACTAAGAAACTCAACCCTGGAGACCAGCCTTGGTGAGCTGTTCCTTTTTGACTGATAGACTGGATGTGACTGATGTGAGATTTTGTTTTGGGAGTTTTCTTTTGAGGCATTTTTGGCTTGGACTGGAATGGTCTGAGTTTTGTTTTACATACACGTTATAAATATAACCATATAACAATTTACAGTACAGAATCAGGCCATATCAGCCCTTCTAGCCTGCACTGATCTACGTGAAACTCCATTAGTTCCACCTACCCACTCCCATGCCCATAACCCTCCAACCCCCTCATATCCATGTATTCATCTAACCTCCTCTTAAATGACAGAATTGACCCTGCCGCAACCATCTCTTCTGGTAGATCATTCCACTCAGCCACCACTCTTTGAGTGAAGAAGCATCCTCTTATATTACTCCTAAAGTTTTGCCCCCAAGCCTAACTTTCTTCCAATCTCCCCTACCCATAGGGGAAAGAGTCTATTCACATCACTCTATCTATTCCCTTCATAATTTTAAACACCTCTATCGAATCCCCTCTCAACTTTCTATGCTCCAATGAATAAAGTCCCAGACTACTCAATCTTTCTCCATATTCAAGATACTGCAATCCAGGCAACAATTTTGTAAGCCTTCTTTGCACCCTCTCAACCCTATTTATATCCTTCCTATAATTTGGAGGTCAGAACTGCACACAATACTCCAAACTTGGCCTCAGAAATGCCTTAAACAGTCTCAACATCACACCCCCCAGCTCCTATATTCTATGGTATGATTTATAAAGGCCAACATACCAAAAGCCTTCTTCACCACTCTATCCACATGGGAATCCACATTCAAGGAATGCTGAACCATTATTCCAAGATCCCTCTGTTCCTCAGCATTCCTCAATGCCGTCCCCTTCACTGCATATGTCCTATTTTGCTTATTCCTCCCAAAATGAAGCACCTCACACTCATCTGCATTAAACTCCATCTGTCAACTTTCAGCCCACCTTTCCAAACAGTCCAAATCCTCCTGGAGTCCATGAAAACCCTCCTCACTATCCACAACTCCCCATATTTTTGTATTGTCCATATATTTCTTCACCCAATTTATCACCCTGTCATCCAAATCATTAATATAAATGATGAACAACAAAGACCCAACACTGATCCTTGAGGCACACTGCTTGTCACTGGCCTCCATCCTGTTGTTAATATTCTTTCTTTGGCTTGGCTTCGCGGATGAAGATTTATGGAGGGGTAATGTCCACGTCAGCTGCAGGCTCATTTGTGGCTGACAAGTCCAATGCGGGTCAGGCAGGCACGGTTGCAGCGGTTGCAGGGGAAAATTGGTTGGTTGGGGTTGGGTGTTGGGTTTTTCCTCCTTTGTCTTTTGTCAGTGAGGTGGACTCTGTGGTCTTCTTCAAAGGTGGTTGCTGCCCGCCGAACTGTGAGGTGGCAATATGCACGGTTTGAGGCGATATCAGCCCACTGGCGATGGTCAATGTGGCAGGCACCAAGAGCTTTCTTTAGGCAGTCCTTGTACCTCTTCTTTGGTGCACCTCTGTCTCGGTGGCCAGTGGAGAGCTCGCCATATAGCACGATCTTGGGAAGGCGATGGTCCTTCATTCTGGAGACGTGACCTACCCAGCGCAGTTTGATCTTCAGCAGCGTGGATTCGATGCTGTCAGCCTCTGCCATCTCAAGTACTTCGATGTTGGAGATGAAGTCGATCCAATGAATGTTGAGGATGGAGCGGAGACAACGCTGGTGGAAGTGTTCTAGGAGCCGTAGGTGATGCCGGTAGAGGACCCATGATTCGGAGCCGAACAGGAGTGTGGGTATGACAACGGCTCTGTATACGCTAATCTTTGTGAGTTTTTTCAGTTGGTTGTTTTTCCAGACTCTTTTGTGTAATCTTCCAAAGGTGCTATTTGCCTTGGTGAGTCTGTTGTCTATCTCGTTGTCGATCCTTGCATCCGATTAAATGGTGCAGCCGAGATAGGTAAACTGGTTGACTGTTTTGAGTTTTGTGTGCCTGATGGAGTTGTGGGGGGGCTGGTAGTCATGGTGGGGAGCTGACTGATGGAGGACCTCAGTTTTCTTCAGGCTGACTTCCAGGCCAAACATTTTGGCAGTTTCCGCAAAACAGGATGTCAAGCGCTCAAGAGCTGGCTCTGAATGGGCAACTAAAGTGGGATCGTCTGCAATGAGTAGTTCACGGACAAGTTGCTCTTGTGTCTTGGTGTGAGCTTGCAGGCGCCTCAGATTAAAGAGACTGCCATCCGTGCGGTACCGGATGTAAACAGCGTCTTCATTGTTGAGGTCTTTCATGGCTTGTTTCAGCATCATGCTGAAGAAGATTGAAAAAAGAGTTGGTGCGAGAACGCATCCTTGCTTCACGCCATGGAGAAGGGTTCAGAGAGCTAATTGCTGTATCTGACCCGACCTTGTTGGTTTTCGTGCAGTTGGATAACCATGTTGAGGAACTTATATAGTTGACATAAAGGCTTACATAAAGTTGGGGTGTTAAGTTTATTGTGTTAATTCTATTATTGACAATTGTTAATGAATTTTGAGTAAAACTTAATCCATCTGTTTATGTGTCTCTCAATTGCAGCTGGTGAGGCCTAACACAACAATGAGTCAAGTAAGAAATAGCAAGCACCTCCCAGTTCACCAACGATTTGATTTCCACACCAAATTGCCACACGTATACTGCTGTGTATTGGAGGAGCAACATTTTTTTAAAAACTTTATTTATTCATTCAAAAAACAAATAATATATGACATATACAGCAATTAAACATGAACTATTTTTAGATATATAGAAGAAAAAAGAAAAAAAACCCCGCCCCTTCAGCCAACTCTCCTAAGGAGAGCCATAAAAAAAGAAAAAAGAAAGAATATTAAAGAAAAAGTTAAATATACATATTAAAATCTAATCAATATAAATTGAAATGTAAATATTCCGAGTATAACAGCCACTTATTAATTAAAAAAATATAATTATCATGCGAAATATTAAACAATATTTCATCTCATTATGCCATCTATTAATATCAATCATATTTGTATCTTTCCACATACTAGCAATACATTTTTTTGCTACGGATAAAGCTAAATATACAAAAGCAAGCTGGAATCACCCTACTTTTATATTCGGCTTGTTGTATTTTCCCTTGTAAATGTGCCGATGCTAAAAAGAAGTCAATCCTTGAAAACGATTCATGTCTTGATGAATAAAAAGAAAAATCTTTCTCTGTCGGATTAAGACGTATCCAAATATCTACTAAATTAAGATCTTTCATCAACGCTTGGACCTGGATTGCCATCTTGGAATTTTTAACTTTCTTCGGAGATTTATCTAATAAAGGTTCCAAAACACAATTAAAATCACCACCAACTAAAATATTATCATTAGCCTGACCTAGACATAAAAATGCATCTGAAATAAATATTTCATCATCTGCATTTGGGGCATAAATATTAAGTAAAGTCCAAAATTCGCTAAAAATCTTACAATTCAATTTAAGAATACATCCTGCCTTTTCCTCCATTGATTGTAATTCAAATGATAATGTTTTATGTATCAAAATTGCTACACCTTTAGCTCTAGAATTAAATGAAGAAGAATATACATGCCCAACCCAGTCCCTTTTTAATTTCATGCTTTCCTTCACATTCAAATGTGTTTCTTGTAAAAAGGCAATATCAATTTTCATTTTCTTAATATACATCAAGACTCGCTTATGCTTAATCGTAATATTTAATCCTCGAACATTAAAAGCAGCAAACCTCAACTTTGACATATCTACTATTGTTACTAAATACCAATAGTATCTTTATATAAATACTCAAATCAATGTATATAGGCCCTCCAATAAAAAAGACAAATTAAAACTAAAACTTTAGATAAAAATAAAAAAATAAAGAAAAAAAAGAAAATCCCCTCCCAAAAAAAACTACCAAAATGTAGTAATCCCCTAAACAAAAATTGGGTGTGGGTCACCCACCAGTGGCTGATGACTAGTAAAGAACTTAGAGCAAATCTCGCCCTCCCCAGCCAAACAACCAATAACATCAAAATATCATAATAACAAAATAAAAAAATAGAATAAGAAAATACTTCTTTTCATCCAGAAGATTCCAATCTCAAAGATCCCATTTCAGAATGAGGTAGACTCTTTCCATTCCCATTTTTCCCATTTCTGCCATTTCTTCCATTTCCAGAGCAACCAGATTTTTCTTTAGGAGATAATGATGGACTACGTCTTGGTCCTCTTATGTCTGGCAATGAATCAGCAAAAATCATTGCTTCACGATCAGTTTCAAAAAACTGAAATTGATAGTCTCCATAAAACACCTTCAATATTGCAGAGTAACCAAAAGTAGACTTTACGCCACAAAACTTTTTTAACTGGATTGAATCGACATCGACGTTGAATGTCCTCTTGACTCAAATCAGGATAAAAAAAGACTCTGCTATTCTGAATTAATAATGGGGTTTGTCGTTGTCTCGCATTTTGTATTGCAAGTCAAAGTATTGCTTCTCTGTCCAAATAACTGAAACATTGAATTATTATTGGTCTCAGTGGTTGACCAGCTGAGGGTGTTCTCTTAAAGCTCTATGGGCTCTTTCTAGTACCAATCCCCCAGAGAAAAATTCTTGCCCTAATATTTGCGGAATCCAGTCTTTAAAGAAATGAAGAGGATCTTGTCCTTCTATATCTTCTGGCAACAATTTTCACATTATTCCTTCTGCTTTGATTCTCCAATTAATCTATTTTTCTTTCTAGCTCCTTCTCACGTTCTCCTAATTCTATGACTGATTTTTCCACCTTCAACACTTTTTTCTGTTAGAAGTCACTTGTTGTTTACAGTCCAAAAAAGCAGTCTGAAGTTTTTTAAAATCTTCATAAGATACATCCACACGTGTCTTAACCATATTTAATTCTGAACTTATACCAGCATTCATTTGAACCATTTCATTCATTTGAGATGTCAACAAATCCATTCCAGGTTTTATAACGGCTTGAATAACTTCATTTAATTGCATACACTGTGATTCAGTAAAGCTTAGCTCTGGTCTCTCTGACATAGTGACAGAACAAGGTAACTGCAGCTCCTGCTGCAACTCAACAGAAGGCATTTAAAAAAATTTACTGCAGGTCTGGACTCCCAGTGACGGCACTCCGACTTCCTCAGGGAGTCCCCCCTGGTCTCCCCCCCCCCCGTATCTCATTGTTTTTTCATCAATTCACGAAGAAAAACAATTTCTTCAGATTGAAATGCTACCTGATGCATTTCCAACAATGGAATCTTCTTCCTGTGTGCTCCCTCTATTGAAATCGAAAGGCTTTCCAAATCAGGGTCCACTTCTTGGGAATGTGAGAGATGGGAAAATTGATCTAAAATTATGAACATAGAAGAAACTAAAGTTCATCAGTAAATGGCTGTAACCAGTACAAACAGGATAAGCTTGGGGGTTAGGATGCAGGAAAGCAGAGTCAGCACGATTAACATAAGAATCTTCTAGTCTTTGTGACAAGACCATAAGACTAAGATAAGGAGTGGTAAGGAACAATAGAATGTAGGAAGTTGAGGTAGTCTGGATCAGATAAGGGTCTCCTAGCCCTGGACAGAAGTACTAAGTCCTACATATCTAATTAGCTAACCATACACAGATTTATACATATGAAATTAGCTAACCCTAGATAGAATGAGTCAACTCTGCATATCAAGAGACTGTAGCCCCGAGAATCAGGAAGGTGTGAATAAGGACAATAACATGAAGGGACACCGACAGGATACCCCCTGGTCCTCCAAGTATACTGAAATTGCACGTAGGCAGGCAGGATTGCCTAATGCCAAACCTCTCCAGCAGGAGGCAGAAGAATGTAAGGGGGAGAGTATTCCTATACTGAAATCAACTGTATAAAAGTTGGGTGAGCCCCAGTATGTGTGTGTATTCCCAGGGTAAGGGGAAGCACCCAACTTTGCATTGTTGTAGTAATAAATGTTCTTTGTTCTCAATTTTTGTCTCGAGCAATTTCTTTAAAGGTACTTTAATTTCTAACAAATGGGGTCTCGTCCGGGATCACACTCCCTCCACTGACAGAGTGCCCCGACGACGAGAGTAGGTGCACCCCGGCTGATTCAGCTGGACTCACGGGCGACGGGTGGCTGGTCAGTGGAAGCAGCGAGTGATATCCGAGAAGAGGCATTGAGAACAAACGACGGAAGGAAGCGCACTAGAGCATTACTACTGGAACTCGGTAAGAGTAATTTTACTTGTTTATAAGCATGGGAATAATGGGTAGAGAGTCCTGGTTCAGGATGTGAACACCAGATAGCTACGTACAGCCCGCTTGGGTTGACGTTATCTGAGTGGGGCACAGGAAAGACCCGTGGTAAAGAAAAACTGACAATGGTCAGGTATTGTTGTATTGAATGGGTTAAATACCCGGTTAAAGGGAGCTCCGTGTACTGGCCAAAATTCGGATCCGAGGATGAATGGATGTGTCAAGCTTTGAACCTATGGCTCTATCAAAACCAGAAAGACAATGTTGAGAGCAGGGAATATGCAGCCTGCTGGCTCAAGGGACCCATTGAACAACTGGTTTTGAATGAGAAAGAATTCAGGGATAAGAGAGAGGAGGAACCTTTTGTCCCTGAATCACAGGGTTGGGATGTGTTACATTCCCTCCCTCCACCTTATGTTCCTCCTATGCTAGCTCCTATCTTTCCTTCCCCTCCTATGACCTATCCTTCTGCACCTTCCCCACCTCCCCCACCACTAGAGAAGAGAGAAGAGAGCAGGAGTGGTATGATAACTTGCTCACAAAGCACTCGATTACCATCTCTGTTGGCAGGAGAGAGAGGTAACTTTAATTCAGAACAGTGTGAGACTCTTCAGGAAGAAAGGGCAGAACCCTTTGATTCATTTCCCAGGGAGCAGGAACCCAGACCTAATAAGCCAGAAACCAATTGGATGAGACCACTGCGGGAAGTTCCCATGGGAGAGGGTCTCGGTTTCGTAAATGTGCCCCTGACCAGTACTGAAGTGCGTAACTTTAAGAAAGAACTGACCTCCCTGATAGAAGATCCCCAGGGATGTGCTGAACAGTTAGACCAATTTTTGGGACCAAATATATATACAATATGGGGGTCTCGACATAGAATCCCCAGCAGGGGAACAATTGGTACTAACAGGTTTTGTTACCAACTCAGCCCCAGACATTAGGAGAAAATTACAAAAGACAGAAAATTGGCATGAGCAGGGAATAACCCAGCTTCTACAGATCACACAAAAAGCATTTGTCCAGACATCTGAGGATAAGCAGAAAGCAAAGGCTAACATTTTGATGCAAGCAGTTAAAGTAATAGTAGATGAGTAACATGGAAAAGGCAGGGACTGTGTGCCAGCTCCTGAATGTTGGGAGAAGCGTCGGGAGTGGGAGAGTAGAGACCAGAGATAATTTCATAAATCACGACTTCCCACTTCAGTCACTGACCAATATTGATTAAAATTCATGCTAAAAATTAAATGTCATAAATGATCGTTTTTCAATACTGTAGAATTAGCGAATTTAACTACCAGTTAATTCCAATTTATGAAATAAATTGTATTTAAATGTGATTTTGCACAGGGAGTACCTGAGAGTTGTGATGTTATAACATTTGCAGGGAGAAATGTTTGCGCAAATAGGGTGAGTTCGACACATCTTATTTTAAGTGTATGTAAGATAAAGAAAGGATCTGATGTGTAAAGTGGCTGGATCAGCCAGTTGAAGGGGGAGTGTGCATGTCCCTTTAAGTGCACTGTGGCACTTGAAATTGAGGCTTCAGGCTCTTGTCTTGCAGTTAGAGGTATTTCTTCTACACATTCAGCAGTCAAGGTCCGTGAGTTTAAAGATCACCCACCTCTGGAGAATAAAGATACCTCTGGGGATTCCTAAGGGGATTCCTGTAAGTTTAATCATTCATTTCTCTGGTGCATTTTCCTCCGGAGTGAAATTAATGCCTCAGCACAATTTCTCTGTATTGCCGCTGTTATTTAATTCATGATAACTTTCCCCATTCATCAGGTTTATATTTAAATCCGGTAGTGCGGAAGTTACATTGTAAATAATCACGGAGGTAAATCCTGCGCGACTGGATTCAGCTTAATGGAGAAATAAACCTGCGAACTGGTCTATGGTGGTGTGTGAGTACTGCAATAGGTGGAATATGATTTACATTGGTGGCATCGTTCAGAACAATTGGGCGCATAGGAATAATAGCATTAATTACTCACAGATCTTGTACCTGATACTATTCACTACGTCCCGGCTTCAGGACTGGGAAATTGGCATGGTACAGAGAAATTGGCATGGCACCAATATTTCTTGATTCACTAATGACTCCACAAGCTCCAGGATTCATGCAGCTAAACTTTAAGTGCAATATTATAGAAACTAGCCGGTACTTAAATGATTGTGTGTGCAATCAACATTGGAAAAATATGAAAGGTAATACAGGTGCTCCCCTACTTATGATTTTACGATGACACAATAGCATGACTGTCATTTACTTTCATATAATGTGTTAAAGGTCATCACAAGCATCATTGATTTTTCCAATAAACTTTGATAATTTCTCTAAGGTGAATTTTTTGTAGCCTCGTTGGTTAATCACATTTTCGGAAAGCTTACAGGGACTGTTGGGAGAGAGCAGGGTAGTGAGATCAGTATGAGGACTGATACAGTGCTGTCAATGTTAGACAAGGTACGTCTCCAATTAAGATTTTTTTTTTCAACTTATGCTGGGTCTGCTGGAACGCAACCCTATCGTAAATTGAGGAGCACCTGTGATGTTCTTCTATCTAAAGCCAGCTTTAGATAAACTCTTATCATTCTGACAAATCCAGGTCTAAGTCTAATTTTCCTCCAGCCTTTGAGCAAGCGCTTCCACTGCTGCATCTTACTGATCACCTCTTCACCAATGAATCAGAAGACCATGGTGTATGGCACTCACTGCACAAGCAGTCTGAAAATGTATACAAGCCTGTTCAACTTCATTTTACAAAATCAACAATCGGTTCCAGGCTCCCCAATGCTCTCTGTGGAGAGAAAATTGCCAGATTTTTACCCTTTTAATGCCCTTGGTTATGTTTGCCTCTTCTCAAAGATTACATGGCTGCACAGAGGAGCAAGGCTGAAAGTGCCTTGAAGTAATCTGTTGGCTGCACTTGTGACCTTTAGTCAGAAAATGCATGGGCTCTTGTCTCACTTTGGGTAGTGCAGCGGTTAGTTCAACTATATTACAGTGGCACTGATGAGTACATGGATGTGAGGGGGTTGGAGGGTTATGGGCAGAGAGTAGGTAGGTGGAACTAGTTGGAGTTTCATGTAAATCGGTGCGGACTAGAAGGGCCAATATGGCCTGTTTCAGTACTGTTATTGCTATATGGTTATTATATGGAATATGGTTGTGAGCTGTGGCACAAGGCATTTTACTTAAGGCAGAACTAAAGGTTGAATATGTTTCAAGTTCTCTTGCAGAGGCTCTTGTGCTACAATGTCTGTTATGTACTCTAACAAATTGGAGGGTTGTGCCCCATACAGACAAGCAGCTCCAACTGCATTTTAATAAGGTCTAACATATTCAAAACCCATGCAAATATGGTTTGTGTTTCATTTTACAATTTTTACACTAACACAATGGAAAGTCAGATTGTTATTCATTTTATTAAAATCTAGTGATTGGTTATATGTAAAAGCATGGCAAGAGGATCAACTAAAACCTGCCTGGGATGGTCCCTTCTGTGTACTTTTAATTACAGACACCGCAGTAAGAACAAGAGAGAAAGGCTGGACCCACATTCAAAGAATTAAACCAGCTTCTTGTGAGAGATGGGAAAATTGATCTAAAATTATGAACATGGAAGAAACTAAAGTTCATCAGTAAATGGCTGTAACCAGTTCAAACAGGATAAGCTTGGGGCTTAGGATGCAGGAAAGCAGAGTCAGCACGATTAACATAAGAATCTTCTAGTCTTTGTGACAAGACCATAGGACTAAGATAAGGAATGGTAAGGTACAATAGAATGTAGGAAGTTGAGGTAGTCTGGATCAGATAAGGGTCTCCTAGCCCTGGACAGAAGTACCAAGTCATACATTTCTAATTAGCTAACCATACACAGATTTATACATATGAAATTAGCCAACCCTAGATAGAATGAGTCAACTCTGCATATCAAGAGACTGTAGCCCAGAGAATCAGGAAGGTGTGAATAAGGACAATGACATGATGGGGCACCCACAGGATACCCCCTGGTCCTCCAAGTGTACTGAAACTGCACGTAGGCAGGAAGGATTACCTATGCCAAACCCATCCAGGGGGCAGAAGAATGTAAGGGGGAGGGCATTCTGATACTGAAATTGACTGTATAAAAGTTGGGTGAGCCCCAGTATGTGTGTGTATTCCCAGGGTAAGGGGAAGCACCCAACTTTGCATTGTTGTAGTAATAAATGTTCTTTGTTCTCAATTTTTGTCTCGAGCAATTTCTTTAAAGGTACTTTAATTTCTAACAAATGGGGTCTCGTCCGGGATCACACTCCCTCCACTGACAGAGTACCCCGACGACGAGAGTAGGTGCACCCCGGCTGATTCAGCTGGACTCACGGGCGACGGGTGGCTGGTCAGTGGAAGAAGCGAGTGATATCCGAGAAGAGGCATTGAGAACAAACGACGGAAGGAAGCGCACTAGAGCAGTACTACTAGAAACCGGTAAGAGTATTTTACTTGTTTCTAAGCATGGGAATAACGGGCAGTAAAGAGGAGAGTCCTGACACAGGACGTGACCACCAGATAGCTATGTACAGCCCGCTTGGGTTGATGTTATCTGAGTGGGGCACAGGAAAGACCCGTGGTAAAGAGAAACTGACGATGGTCAGGTATTTTACTTGTTTCTAAGCATGGGAATAACGGGCAGTAAAGAAGAGAGTCTTGACACAGGACGTGACCACCAGATAGCTACGTACAGCCCGCTTGGGTTGATGTTATCTGAGTGGGGCACAGGAAAGACCCGTGGTAAAGAGAAACTGACAATGGTCAGGTATTGTTGTATTGAATGGGTTAAATACCCAGTTAAAGGGAGCTCCGTGTACTGGCCAAAATTCGGATCCGAGGATGAATGGATGTGTAAAGCTTTGAACCTATGGCTCTATCAAAACCAGAAAGACAATGTTGAGAGCAGGGAATATGCAGCCTGCTGGCTCAAGGGATCCATTGAACAGCTGGTTTTGAATGAGAAAGAATTCAGGGATAAGAGAGAGGAGGAACCTTTTGTCCCTGAATCACAGGGTTGGGATGTGTTACATTCCCTCCCTCCACCTTATGTTCCTCCTATGCCGGCTCCTATCTTTCCTTCCCCTCCTATGACCTACCCTTCTGCACCTTCCCCACCTCCCCCACCACTAGAGAAGAGAGAAGAGAGCAGGAGTGGTATGATAACTTGCTCACAAAGCACTCGATTACCACCTCTGTTGACAGGAGAGAGAGGTAACTTTAATTCAGAACAGCGTGAGACTCTTCAGGAAGAAAGGGCAGAACCCTTTGATTCATTTCCCAGGGAGCAGGAACCCAGACCTAATAAGCCAGAAACCAATTGGATGAGACCACTGCGGGAAGTTCCCATGGGAGAGGGTCTCGGTTTCGTAAATGTGCCCCTGACCAGTACTGAAGTGCGTAACTTTAAGAAAGAACTGACCTCCCTGATAGAAGATCCCCAGGGATGTGCTGAACAGTTAGACCAATTTTTGGGACCAAATATATATACAATATGGGGGTCTCGACATAGAATCCCCAGCAGGGGAACAATTGGTACTAACAGGTTTTGTTACCAACTCAGCCCCAGACATTAGGAGAAAATTACAAAAGACAGAAAATTGGCATGAGCAGGGAATAACCCAGCTTCTACAGATCACACAAAAAGCATTTGTCCAGACATCTGAGGATAAGCAGAAAGCAAAGGCTAACATTTTGATGCAAGCAGTTAAAGTAATAGTAGATGAGTAACTGTGTGCCAGCTCCTGAATGTTGGGAGAAGCGTCGGGAGTGGGAGAGTAGAGACCAGAGATAATTTCATAAATCACGACTTCCCACTTCAGTCACTGACCAATATTGATTAAAATTCATGCTAAAAATTAAATGTCATAAATGATCGTTTTTCAATACTGTAGAATTAGCGAATTTAACTACCAGTTAATTCCAATTTATGAAATAAATTGTATTTAAATGTGATTTTGCACAGGGAGTACCTGAGAGTTGTGATGTTATAACATTTGCAGGGAGAAATGTTTGCGCAAATAGGGTGAGTTCGACACATCTTATTTTAAGTGTATGTAAGATAAAGAAAGGATCTGATGTGTAAAGTGGCTGGATCAGCCAGTTGAAGGGGGAGTGTGCATGTCCCTTTAAGTGCACTGTGGCACTTGAAATTGAGGCTTCAGGCTCTTGTCTTGCAGTTAGAGGTATTTCTTCTACACATTCAGCAGTCAAGGTCCGTGAGTTTAAAGATCACCCACCTCTGGAGAATAAAGATACCTCTGGGGATTCCTAAGGGGATTCCTGTAAGTTTAATCATTCATTTCTCTGGTGCATTTTCCTCCGGAGTGAAATTAATGCCTCAGCACAATTTCTCTGTATTGCCGCTGTTATTTAATTCATGATAACTTTCCCCATTCATCAGGTTTATATTTAAATCCGGTAGTGCGGAAGTTACATTGTAAATAATCACGGAGGTAAATCCTGCGCGACTGGATTCAGCTTAATGGAGAAATAAACCTGCGAACTGGTCTATGGTGGTGTGTGAGTACTGCAATAGGTGGAATATGATTTACATTGGTGGCATCGTTCAGAACAATTGGGCGCATAGGAATAATAGCATTAATTACTCACAGATCTTGTACCTGATACTATTCACTACGTCCCGGCTTCAGGACTGGGAAATTGGCATGGTACAGAGAAATTGGCATGGCACCAATATTTCTTGATTCACTAATGACTCCACAAGCTCCAGGATTCATGTAGCAGAACTTTTAAGTGGAATATAATAGAAACTAGCCTGTACTTAAATTATTGTGTGTGCAATCTTCATAAGAACATCTTTTAACTTTTTTTGGTGCCTGTTTTACAGACTGTTTTAAATAAGATCAGCTCCTGTGAGCTGTGGCACAAGGCATTTTACTTAAGGCAGAACTAAAGGTTGAATATGTTTCAAGTTCTCTTGCAGGGGCTCTTGTGCTGCAATGTCTGTTATGTACTCACTCTAACAAATTGGAGGGTTGTGCCCCATACAGACAAGCAGCTCCAACTGCATTTTAATAAGGTCTAACATATTCAAAACCCATGCAAATATGGTTTGTGTTTCATTTTACAATTTTTACACTAACACAAAGGAAAGTCAGATTGTTATTCATTTTATTAAAATCTAGTGATTGGTTATATGTAAAAGCATGGCAAGAGGATCAACTAAAACCTGCCTGGGATGGTCCCTGCTGTGTACTTTTAATTACAGACACCGCAGTAAGAACAAGAGAGAAAGGCTGGACCCACATTCAAAGAATTAAACCAGCTTCTGAACCACAACATCACGACACACAGATTCAACCCTCAACCTGGCATGCAGTTCCTCATCCTTCAGACCTGAAACTTACACTGCGCCGTGACAAAGTGCCGTAATGTTACATTTTTTTCGTTTCTTTAATGGTTTATTCAGTTATTGTTGTATTTTATTGCTGTTTTCAATGAGCTTTACATTTTTTGTGGTTTATTCAGTTATTGTTGTATTTTATTGTTGTTTTCAATGAGCTTTACATTTATTGTTGTTTATTCAGTTATTGTTATATTTTATTGCTGCTTTCAATGGGTTTTACTTTCATTGTTGTTTTACTCATTTTTTGGAATATTGTTCGTTAATGTTTTAAGTCCCCCTGGAATAGGGGCAGCAGAGGTTACAATTGTGCTCCTTTAGAATGTAGACAGGGCATAGATTTAATGTATAGTCATAGTGGGGTATGGGTTAACAAGGGATTCCAATACGGACCAGGGGAACTGAACAGCTTTAGTGGAGTACATCTAATTTGTATCTTAGCCTACACAGGTATTAGAGACAGGAGTTTTGAAGCGATAGCACAAAGGGCATGGTGGGACAAAGACAGACAGAATGGTAGTCAGGATTGTACATGTAACAGAGAGAGAGAGAGTTAATACATATGCTAATGTACACAGACAGGCTGCAACTCCCAAGTTCAATGATACATATGCTAATGTTAGCAGACAAGCTGCAACACACAGTTAAATCACAAGAAACAATCCCCCCCCAGCTTGGTCACTTTTCATCACCCCGTGAAGGGGAGCACCAGTTTCCAACAACGTGAGCTGCTTGACACTTTAATATCAGGCTCCAAACAGCCTTCGGAGATCGGTGGCCCTAGGGTTCGGGGCTGAAGAGGACATCATATACTAGCCACAATTCAACGGAACCGCCTGACTACTGCTACTCGTTCGCTGCTGAAGGCAGCGTTTCTCAGAGACTTCGTCAGGACAATGCTTACAAAAGTCGGGTGGTTAAAAGACACTGCTTCAATGTTTCAACGTGAATCTGCCCATGCCCATGTTCAGACGTGGCAACTTCGGACTGATGTGGGATGGACTAGACTCTTTACTGAGAACTGGAGCCTGATACTCGCAACCCTAATAAGCAGCTGGACTCGCTACTCTGACCTTCATGGTGCTCCCCTACCTAAAAAAAACTTTACACAGATATTACAAGTCGGTTATTGACCAGCTGGGTAAAGCTACACCTTACACTTGAAAGATCAGTATTACTGATCTAAAAGAAAAGTGAGGAAGGGGGGGGGGGATCAGTCACACTGACACTAGTAACCAAAGATCAGTAACACTGATCATGGTGAAAGATCAGTATTACTGATCTAAAAGAAAAGTGAGGATTGTGAGAGATGGGAAAATTGATCTAAAATTATGAACATGGAAGAAACTAAAGTTCATCAGTAAATGGCTGTAACCAGTTCAAACAGGATAAGCTTGGGGCTTAGGATGCAGGAAAGCAGAGTCAGCACGATTAACATAAGAATCTTCTAGTCTTTGTGACAAGACCATAGGACTAAGATAAGGAATGGTAAGGTACAATAGAATGTAGGAAGTTGAGGTAGTCTGGATCAGATAAGGGTCTCCTAGCCCTGGACAGAAGTACCAAGTCATACATTTCTAATTAGCTAACCATACACAGATTTATACATATGAAATTAGCCAACCCTAGATAGAATGAGTCAACTCTGCATATCAAGAGACTGTAGCCCCGAGAATCAGGAAGGTGTGAATAAGGACAATGACATGATGGGGCACCCACAGGATACCCCCTGGTCCTCCAAGTGTACTGAAACTGCACGTAGGCAGGAAGGATTACCTATGCCAAACCCATCCAGGGGGCAGAAGAATGTAAGGGGGAGGGCATTCTGATACTGAAATTGACTGTGTAAAAGTTGGGTGAGCCCCAGTATGTGTGTGTATTCCCAGGGTAAGGGGAAGCACCCAACTTTGCATTGTTGTAGTAATAAATGTTCTTTGTTCTCAATTTTTGTCTCGAGCAATTTCTTTAAAGGTACTTTAATTTCTAACACTCGGATCCGAATTTTGGCCAGTAAACGGAGCTCACTTTAACCGGGTATTTAACCCATTCAATACAACAATACCTGACCATTGTCAGTTTTTCTTTACCACGGGTCTTTCCTGTGCCCCACTCAGATAACATCAACCCAAGCGGGCTGTACGTAGCTATCTGGTGTTCACATCCTGAACCAGGACTCTCTACCCATTATTCCCATGCTTATAAACAAGTAAAATTACTCTTACCGAGTTCCAGTAGTAATGCTCTAGTGCGCTTCCTTCCGTCGTTTGTTCTCAATGCCTCTTCTCGGATATCACTCGCTTCTTCCACTGACCAGCCACCCGTCGACCGTGAGTCCAGCTGAATCAGCCGGGGTGCACCTACTCTCGTCGTCGGGGTACTCTGTCAGTGGAGGGAGTGTGATCCCGGACGAGACCCCATTTGTTAGAAATTAAAGTACCTTTAAAGAAATTGCTCGAGACAAAAATTGAGAACAAAGAACATTTATTACTACAACAATGCAAAGTTGGGTGCTTCCCCTTACCCTGGGATACACACATACACTGGGGCTCACCCAACTTTTATACAGTTGATTTCAGTATAGGAATACCCTCCCCCTTACATTCTTCTGCCTCCTGCTGGAGAGGTTTGGCATTAGGCAATCCTGCCTGCCTACGTGCAATTTCAGTATACTTGGAGGACCAGGGGGTATCCTGTCGGTGTCTCTTCATGTTATTGTCCTTATTCACACCTTCCTGATTCTCAGGGCTACAGTCTCTTGATATGCAGAATTGGCTCATCCTGTCTAGGGTTGGCTAATTTAATATGTATAAATCTGTGTAAGGTTAGCTAATTAGATATGTAGGACTTGGTACTTCTGTCCAGGGCTAGGAGACCCTTATCTGATCCAGACTACCTCAACTTCCTACATTCTATTGTTCCTTACTACTCCTTATCTTAGTCTTATGGTCTTGTCACAAAGACTAGAAGATTCTTATGTTAATCGTGCTGACTCTGCTTTCCTGCATCCTAATCCCCAAGTTCATCCTGTTTGTACTGGTTACAGCCATTAACTGATGTATGAATTTTAGTTTCCTTCATGTTCATAATTTTAGATCAATTTTCCCATCTCTCACAGTAGCCTCCAACCAGATGCATCAATATCAACCTCCAATTTCTGTTACCACCACCCCCCCCCCCCCCCACCCCAACCTCATCTGGTCTCTTCCCTTCCCTCATGCCCCTGTCTCCCTTCCTCCAACTGCCCAGTCCATTTATTTACTTCTATAGGAGAGCATCTTTCTTAGTCCTCCAGCCAACCTCCCACCCCAACACCTCTCAACTTTCTTTACCCTCCTACCTGCATCCACCTGCTGGCCTGTGCTCCTCTCCCTATTCCCCCAGCACCTTCTTATTCAGGTGTCTGCCTAATTTCTGGCACACTTGAGGAGGACTCAGGCCCAAGTTATCGACTGCTTTGTGTTTTCTACTGATGCTACGTGATCAACTGACTTTCTCCAAGCCCTTCTGTGCACTTCATTGGATCCCATCATTTACAGATTTCTCATTTACCTTTAGTCAAGTAAGGAGTTGTTTTAAATGTAAAATGACTAGATTTTAGAATAGGCAGCCTAATAGAGCAATAGAAATATTTTCACGAATGAAGGAAAAAAAACAGGAGAGTGGGATAAATTTGATTCTTTGAAGGAGGAATTGCAAACACAATGAGTTAATTGGTCTTCTATTGCAAGGTTTACATGGTATTCAAAATAACTAAATACTGATTTGAATGTTATGGCCCGAAGTTGCTATATTATTTTAAGGATCACAAATCTTATTCCATATTTATACTTTGGTATAAGTAGCAATAGATTAAGAGATGGGGAAGTGCAGAGAGACCTAGGGGCACTTGTACACCAGTCTCTGAAGGTGAGCATGCAGGTACAGCAGGCGGTTAAAAAGGCAAATGGTATGTTGGCCTTCATATCAAGAGGGTTTGAGTATAGGAACAAGGATACCTTACTGCAGCTGTACAGGGCCTTGGTGAGACCACACCTGGAGTATTGTGTGCAGTTTTGGTTACCTTATCTAAGGAAGGATGTTCTTGCAATGGAGGGAGTGCAGAGGCGATTCACCAGGCTGATACCTGGAATGGCAGGAATGACTTATGAGGAAAGATTGCGCAAATTGGGATTGTACTCGCTGGACTTTAGAAGATTGAGAGGGGATCTCATAGAGACATATAAAATTCTGGCAGGACTGGACAGAATGGATGCAGATGGGATGTTTCCAATGGTGGGAAAATCCAGAACCCGGGGCCATGGTTTGAGGATAATAGGCAAACCATTTAGGACCGAGATGAGGAGGAATTTCTTTACCCAGAGGGTGGTGAATCTGTGGAATTCATTGCCACAGAGGGCAGTAGAGGCAGGTTCATTAAATATACTTAAGAGGGAATTAGATCTATTTCTTCAGTATAAGGGTATTAAAGGTTACGGAGAGAAGGCGGGGACGGGGATGGGGTACTGAACTTTAAGATCAGCCATGATCTCGTTGAATGGCGGAGCAGGCTCGAAGGGTCGAATGACCTACTCCTGCTCCTATCTTCTATGTTTCTATGTTTCTATACATATTTCTACAAAATCTTTTAATAAATTTCAGAGGAGATTCTCGTAGGTCTAGAGGCACAGGAAGCACATTATAAATTTGAGTATACAGGAGCCAAATTTGTATAAACACAGTATATTTATTTCTTATTTGTATTTATTTTTCAAAAGGAATAGAACTTTGAATTTCTGCATTCCATTGTGCCATACTCAAATACATATCTGATTTCCAAGTAACTGAAATACATTTCCTTGCAACTGCTAATGCAATTTTAACAAATTATAATTGATATATTGAGAGCTTTAGTTTAGGTCTTGTTCCTTCATTATTTAGTAATAAAATAAATCTGTGTTTTGCAGAAATATGTCACATGTAACTTGTTCCAATAAATTTCCGTTGATGAATTATGGAGTGTCTCTAACATAGTTAAACTTCCCAGAGTTCTAATCAAGCTAAAACCAGCCGTTCCTAAATTTGTGCTGGAATATGTTTGATTTATATCGACACATGTCAGAAGAAGTCAGTCAGCCTATATCATCTTTTATGAAAGACCTTGCCAATGAGGTTGTCATGGGAGAATGAAGAAAGGTTTCAGGATTACCTTAAGTGAATAGATTAGGCAATATTCTGGAATTTAGCTGAGGATCTGAGTGATTACACCAGGGACATTACAGAGTTTATCAAAACAACCGTTGACAATTGTGTCCCCACCAAATCATTCAGGGGTTTCCCCAACCAAAAGCCTTGGATGCACAATGAAATCCAGAACCGGTTGAGAGCCAGATCACAGGTACTTAAGTCTGGAGATCCAGAGCATGACACAAAGAGCAGGTACGATTTACAAAAATCCATCTCCTGGGTGAAGTGGAGATTCTAGATGAAAAGGGAAAAAATGAAGGTAACCCAACAGCAGTGTCAGGGCCTAATAACATAAAATGCTACAAAACGAAATTTGGTGCAGTAGGAGACGGCAAAGCTTCACTTCCAGGTGAACTCAATGCCTTCTAAACTCAATTTGAGCTCCAAACATGTAAGAGCCACTGTGCACCTCCATGTCTCCTGTCTGTATCTGAAGTTGAGGTGTTGTCTGCTCTCAGGTAAATGAGTCCAAGTATCTGGTTTGGACAGACTACACAGGCGAGTACTGAAAACTTGTATTGACCAACTTACTAATGCTTTTACAGAATTCTTCAGCATCTCACTTCACCAGGGCCCGGTTCCCACCTGTTTCAAACAGGCCTCAATTGTACCAGTGCCTAGAGGAACACTGACCAGTGGCACTCACATCCACAGCAATGAAATGTTTTGAGAGACAAATGTTAAAGCATATATCAGCTCCTGTCTGAGCAGTCACATTAATCCAGTTCAAATTGCATATTTCAGGAATAGGTCTATGGCAGATACCATCTCACTGGCTCTAAACAAAGCCTGGACCACCTGGACAGCTTGGCATTCAACACCATCATCCCCTCAAAATTCATCATCCAACTCTAAGATCGAGGCTGCAATATCCCACTGTGTAGTTGGATCCTGGATTTCCTCACCTCCAGTCCCCAATCAGAATAGTCTGGAAAGGACAACTCCTCCACAATCTGACTCAGTACCAGAGCACCACAGGGCAGTGTTCTTAGCCCCCTGCTCTGCTCACTTTACACCAACATGGCTTGGTACAACAACAATACCATCTACAAATTCACTGACAATACCACAGTAGTAGTGGGTTGGATAAACAGGGTGATGAATCAACAAACAGGAGGGAGATCCAAAACTGAATGGTGCAACAACAATAACCTCACACTCAATGTGACCAAAACTAAGGAGCTGATTGTTGACTTCAGGAGGGGAAAACCAGACGTATATGATTCAGTGACTATTGGGGGATCAGAGGTGGAGAGGGTGAGCAAATTTATATACCTAGGAGTCACTATTTTAGAGAAGCTTTCCTGGACCCAACACATGAACATCATCACAACAATAGCACATCAGCAGGAGTTTGCAGAGGTTTGGAAAGACATCAAAAAGCTTAGCAAACTTCTACAGATGTGTAGTGGAAGGTGTGCTGACTGGCTGCATCACGGCCTGGTATGGGGGCTCCAGTATCTCTGAGTGGAAATACCTGCAAAAAGGAGTGGAACAGCCCAGTGCATCCCAGGCAAAACTCTCCCTACCAGTGAAAAAATCTGCATGGAACACTTGTTGGAGAGCAGCAACAATCATCAAGGATCCACACCACACAGTACATGCTCTGTTCTAGCTGCTGCCATCGGGTAGAATATATGGCTTTACATCGGGGTATTTTGGCCACCTGAAAGAGGCTAGTGCTTCACAGCTGACATTTAGCTAACTGTCTGAGTGTTTCAGGAAAGCTGCTTTATTTTGATTAGGATTGTTACATCATATAGTGTCCCCTGTGCACTTCCATTAGTGTTAAAGAAAGGGAAATTGTCTGCAGCCTATTACATCTCCATAAATATTGGAGATAACATAATTCCAAATCAGCTATATTTTTTACTTCTAAAGACTGCCAAGATTTTGTTAACCTCATTTTAATTTGTTTTTAATCGATTACAATGACCTTTCTGCCCATCTCATTTCCAGGTATTTTGTAAAATCATCTCTTCAGATTTCAGATTTATTATCGGAGGATATGCATGACACCACATACAACCCTGAAATTCTTTTTTCTGCAGGCAAAGCAGAATTACCACTTATTGGTAGTGCGAAAAAAAAACTGTAAAATGTACACAAATAAAGAACTGTAAACAGAAAATGAATATAAACAAACTGACTATGAATTACAGAGAACAAAAAGAAAAATCAATAAAGAGCAATAATACGATTCCTTAAATGAGTCTCTGATTGAGTTTGATGTTGAGCAGTCTGATAGTGGAGGGGTAGCAGCTGTTCCTGGACCAGGTGGTGCAAATTTTGTGGCACCTTTACCTCTTTCCTGATGGCAGCAGTGAAAACAGTGCGTGTGCTGGGTGGTGTGGGTCTTTTATGTTTGCTGCAGTGCTCCAATTGCAGCATTCCTTGCAAATGTTCTTGATAGTGGGGAGGGTTTTGCCTGTGATGTCCTAAGCTATGTCCACTACCTTTTGCAGGGCTTTACACTCAGGTCTTCCCATACCAACCTGATGCAGCCGGTCAGCACACTTTCCACCAAATATCTGTAGAAATGTGCTACATTTCTGGTACATACCAAACCTCCACAACCTCCTCAGCAGGTAGAGGCGCTGATGGGCTTTCTTCACAATGCCAATGTTGGTTATAGGAAAGATCCTCTGAGACAGTGACTCCTGAGAACTTAAATTTCCTCATCCGCTCCACCTCTAATGATGATGAGATTGTTTACCCTTTCCTGAAGTCAACAATCATCTTGTTAGCTTTGATGAAATTAAGTGCAATGTTGTTGTTGATGCACCATTCAACCAAGTTTTCAATTTCCTCCTATATGCTGATTCATCACCTTTCTTTAAACACCCACTGGCATGGTAATGTCAGCAAATTTGTAATGCTGTTATTGTCATACCAAGCACACGGTCTTAGGTGCAAAGTGAGTAGAGCGGAGGTTCTGGTCCTGATGGAAGTTGTGGAGGAAAGATTTTTACCAATCCTCACTGATTATGGCCTGGAGGTGAGGAAATCCATAATTCAATTACACAGTGCGGTGTTGAGTCCCAGGTCTTCGAATTTTCTGATCAATTTTGAGGGGGCAATGGCATTAAATGCCATATGGTAGTCGATAATAAGTATCCTGATTAATGCATTTTTACTGTCTAGGTGTTCTAGGGGTTTGTGTAGAGCCAGTGAGATGGCATCCACCGTAGACCTGGTGCTACAATATCACCAGTTAGACAGGAGCTGATATGCTTCAACACCAGTCTTTCAAAACACTTCATCAGTGTTGATGTAAGTGCTACTGGTCAATAGTCGTTAAGGCAGGTTACTACACTCTTCTTGGGCTACACCTAGATGGAGTGAGATATTGAAGATATCCATGAATACATTGGTAAGTTGGTCAGCTCAAATTTTTAATAGTCGGCCAGATACTCCATCTGGGCCGGATATTTTCCTTGGATTCACTCTCCTGAAGGCATCACACACATCATCCTCAGATACAAACCAGATAGGATGATCAGGGGATGTGGGGGTTCAGAGGGGTGGTTCTTTGTTGCTGCTGTCATCAAATCGGGTGTAGAAGGGATTGTGTTTCTCTGGGAATGGAGCTTTGCTGACTGCTACTTCACCAGATTTGGTTCTGTAGCTGGTTATGGCATTTAGGCCCTGCCACTGCTGTTGGGTGTCCTTTGTTGGCTCCATTTTCAATTGTAATCTCCACTTCGCACAAGAGATAGCTTTTTGCAGTCATACCTGCTCCTTCTATATTGATCTGGATCTCCTGACTTAAATGCTTGTGATCTGGCTCTCATCAGGCTCTGGATTTTATTGTTCATCCAGGGCTTTTGGTTGGGGACAATTTGGACAATTGGACAAACTGGAGACACACTCATCTACAGCTGTTTTGATAAAGTCTGTGGCAGCCCTGGTGTAATCGTTCAGATTCTCAGCTGACTCCTTGGACACCACCCAATCCGCTGACTCGAAGTCGTGTAACCATTCTTCACCCTCCTGTATCCACGTTCTAGCTGTCCTGATTTCCAGAGGCTCTCTTTTTAGGCTCAGTCTACATGAAGGCAGAAGGAGCAGAGCCAGGTGATCCAACTTGCCAAAATGCAGTCTCGGGAAATATTTATTGTCAGAGTACGTTCAACATCACATACATACAGATATCCGTTGGTGAATACCCTTCATTGGTGTAGACGAATTTATTATCTTCAAATTCTGACCCTACAAGTGATCTTCCTGAGGCATAGTTAGTCCCCAGGGTTGATTTCCTCTTTACTGTTTATGGTTTTATACTACTTTTATGTTCCTTTTATGGTGCCAGTTAACCTTTATAAGTTCACATAACCTCTCTAGTTTAGTTCAACCTGTACTTAGTTTCAGCTCAGTTCTCTACTGAATTAGGCACAACACATTTTTCATAAACTTTTTTTTCAATTCCACTATAATTTCTGTGGATTCAATAGAAGAACAAAAGAAATAGGTACAAGTGTGGGAATGAACTACCCAAACCTTCCAGCCAACATTCATCTTTTAGGTCAGTCATTTTCCTGAACTATCTCCAATTCGTTTATTTCCCTAATTTCCAGTAATCCATTGATATTTCTTCTGAATAAATGATGGCCATGAAACCAGAGTCAACACAACCCCTTTAAGAGATCATATTTCTTCTCAATTCTAAACAGTGCATTCCTTTTTATTTATTTAATTTTTTTTAAACTTTATTTAAAATTTTATGACATGAATAAAATAAAAATTACATTTAAAGAAATAATAAAAAATAAGATAATAAAAATTAGAATACTACATCATTAAACTACACAAATTAACCCCCCCAATAATTATAACACATTAATCATCTAATTTAAAATTAATCCAACCCTCCCCCCAAAATAAAGAGTGAAGAATTAATTAACAATATTGTAAATAAAATAGAAAAAACCCCACTTACAAAAAAAGGATAAAACTTAACAACAAAAAAAATAAATAAATAAAAAATTACTAACAAAAAAAATCAATACTAAAATAATACCCTTAAACGTATATTTAAATCAAACATAATTCATGTATTTAACAAATGAAATCCACTTTAAAACTAAATTCAAATATTAAAATCATATATCAACCACATATCTGTTATACAAAAAATCATAATTAATAATACATAAATACAGAATTTCCATTAATACCAAGTTTCCTTTATAATTCATCGAGAGAACTAAAACATCCCTTAGAAAAACAATCAGATAAACTTTTTATTCCCTTCCCCTCCCCTTATATAAAAAAATTTTAAAAAGAAAAAAAAGTTCAAACTCTTATAAAATTCTCCATATTCTTCATTTATAACATCTTCAAAATTCTCTATCAAAATTAACTTAATTTTATTAAACTCTTCTCCCTCAATGTATTTGTATTTAATTTTCTTCTTCTTCTTATCACCTTTCCCCTCATCTTCCTCTTCATCTAATTCAACATCCTCAATTTTTGACTTATTATCTTCTGTGACATCATCCTCTTAAAAAAGAAAGAGAAAAGAAAAAAAAACTCCCCTAAAAAAAGAGAAAAAAAAGGAGAGAAAAAAACCTCCTAATTCCCTCTCAATTACAATCAAAACAAAGAGTTAAAAAAAAAATTATTATTTATTTTTAAAAAATAATTAAAAAAAACCTTCACTTCTTAACCCAAAAATTAAAAAGAAAAAAAAAACAGGTCGGAGGTCACAACTACCTCCTCCTGTTTAAACCGCCCAAAGCGGTAACTCCCCCAAAATATTGGGTGTGAGATAACTCACAGGTAGCTGATGACTTCCGGAAACTAGTGCCCACCCAGTTCCCTCTCCCAATTCCCATTTCATTAAACTATCATCATTATTTAAACTATTTAAACTCTTTTCAAAAAAAAGATAAAAGATTTATTTTTTTAAATCAACGTTACCACTTCGATCTCCATTGCTTCCATTTCTTTTAAAAATCTGGATACCACCTTACATCTCTACTCTCTTTGGAGACCTTGAAGGACTACATCGTTCCTGAAACTGCATGATTGGTAGAGACTGAGCAAAATCCATAACCTCTTTAGGATTGTCAAATAATTTTGGCTAATTTCCATCCTAATAAATCTTCAGTTCCGCAGAATACCTGAATGTTGAAGCTGTATCCTCAACATTAGGAGCATAAACATCAAGCAAAGTCCATGCCTCATTAAAGATTGTACAATTTAATTTTAATAATCTTCCACCATTTTTCTCTTCACTCTGTAACTAAAATGGTAGATTCTTATGCACCAAAATTGCCACACCTTTTGCCTTAGAATTAAACAAAGAATAAAAAACGTGCCCAACCCATTCACGTTTGAGTTTCAAATGTTCCTTATCTATTAAATGAGTTTCCTTTGCCATTGCGACCACCGTTTCTTCCATTTCTTCCAGAAATCAAATTCCCTTCTTGCAGCTCTGCCCTCTTTGGAGACCGTGGAGGACTACGTCGTTCCTGGAATTGCGTAATTGGTAAAGACTGAGCAAAATCCATAGCTTCTTTAGGATTATCAAAGAACTTTGGTTGATATCCATCCTGAAAAATCTTCAGTACCGCAGGGTATCTAAATGTTGCCTTATATCCTTTTTTCCACAATAATTCTTTCACAGAATTAAATTCACGTCGTTGAAACATAATTTCCTGACTCAAATCCGGATAGAAGAAAACACGATTACTCTGAACCATCAAAGGAGATTTGTTTTGCTGTGCATTTCTAATAGCCATACGTAAAATAGTCTCTCTATCACAGTAATTTAAACAGCGAACCAGAACAGGTCTTGGATTCTGTCCTGAAAAAGGTCTCCTTCTCAAAGCTCTATGAGCCCGTTCCAATATTAAACCTTCAGAAAACTTATCTTGTCCCAACACTTGTGGAATCCATTCAGTGAAAAATTTTCTTGGATCTGGCCCTTCTATGCCTTCTGGCAAGCCGACAATTTTCACATTATTCTGTCTGGATTGGTTCTCCAAATAATCAACCTTTTTTGCTAAATTTTTATTCTGAATCTGTAACGTTTCAATTGTTTTATTCACATCTTGCAATTGATCTTGTACATCAGATAATCCTTGATCACACATCTCAAGTCTTTCAATAGTTTCAACTTTAAAAGCTCCATAATCAGCCATCTGTTGAGTATTGACATCCACCAATGCATTAATCTTAGAAGTAAGATTATTCATAGAATCACCTAAATGCATCATTGAAGAAAATATCTTATGTTCAAGACTCTTGAAAAGTATATCAACATCAGTAGATCCAGACATGGTGGGATCCTGCTGTTCTTGTGGAATCAGAGGACCTTCTATCCCTTCTTTTAATTTAGTAGCTTTTCTAGCAGTTTGACTCCGTGTAAGAGCCCCTGCCACAGACCCCCCAGAAGTATCAGGAGGCTGATGATCAAGGTTATCTTTGATCCAAACCTCCTTTAAAAGCTTCGTTACGTCAGTATCTGGTGACGCCCCAGCTAATTCAGCAGTCAAAGTCTCAGTAGACGTTGTTTGAAATGCTGGCATCCGGCCAGCCCTTTGTTCTAAAGGCAGCTGAAAACGACCTTCAGAAAGACTTACAGAATCAGAACAGAGCTCCAAGGCCGAAATCTTCGCTTGTTTTCCTGGATCCATTTCAAGCTGAGTCGTGGCTTTTTGTAAACAAGCAGGCTCAGATAATTTCAGAAAATATAATTTTTTAACAATCTGTTGATGTTTCCTTTTACTTTTTTTTAACAAATGTACCATTAGGTGTTAATTCAACACCTCATACTATTTATAAACTTTTAAAAAAAGTTTTAACGGGCACTTAAAGACAAAACAATAAGTTAGAGTCAGGAGAGGACGGGAAGGCACGTCTGTTCCTTACGCCATCTTGCCACGCCCCAAACAGTGCATTCCTAATTCTGAGACCCGCATTCTAGGTTGCTAAACCAGGACAAGCATAAACCTTGCTTCTGGTCTCTGAAGTTCTCCAAAATTTGTACATTTCAATGTGTCCTCATTCTTCTAAATTCTAGCGAATCTAGTTTTGACTATTCAATCTCTTCTCTTTTAGGAAATTTGCTGTCCATGGGACTAGTCTTGTGAATCTTTGCTGCAATCTCTCTATGCCAAGTAGATAATTTCTTAGGTATGAAGTAAAAAAAACTGTATACAATATTACAGTGATTGGTCAAGTCACTCGTCTGAATGCTATTGGTACCATGGAACCTGTCGCATGGTCAGGAGGTCAGCAACTAAATAGGCTTGCCTGGAGTGGACGGTGGCTAGACACTGTTCAGTAAGAAAACAAGACCTTTCAAAGGACAGATGAACCCTCTCATAGGTTCAACAGCATCCCTTGCATCAAAGCTTGGCCTGGCCATTCACGGCAACAGAATTTCCCCCAGCCATCTTGGACTTCACCATGCCACTGGATCTAGGAGGGGGTGTTAAGATTGTGGGTCTAGACCTGTGCAAACTCCTACTCACCTAAATTCATTCACGCACATGCTGTTCCTTTCTGAGGAGAGGGGTATCCTCATCTCAAACCCTGCAAACTGACTGAAAGGAACCATCATCATCCTATGGGATAAATAACCAGAAACAAAAATTACAGTTGCAACCCTACATTTCTTACTTCTTTATTTAAATCCTTTCACAAAAATATATTGTTTGATTTCTTAATCATTTTTTTGGACCTTCATATGTTGTACTTCATGGCTTGAACCCTTGGAACAATGAAGTTACCCAATTTCTTATTATTTAAAAAATACTCTGCTCTTTTTATTTTCCACACCAAAATGGATGAGCTCACATTTTTGACATATTCTATCTGTCCATCAACATGTCAATGCTACCTCGATACCTCCTTGTATCCTCCTCCGTATTTCCAATCCTGGTATGATCCTGCCTGCATGCTGCTATCTTGCGGGTGCACAGTGCACCCTCTCTGTTCACTGCCCTTTTTCTGTGTGCTGTGATGCTGTCTGTGCATCATCACCTGCCTGCTGTCCTGTTCCTGTTCACGTCTCATAGGGCACGAGGTAACAGATCCTCTGTTCCGCCAGGTGACAGGTCCCTGATGGAGACTGTGTCCTCACTGCCATCCATGTACTACACATAGGCCTTTATGACTGATGAAGTGGACATGTCTGGAAATGGGATGGTGAATGGGAAGCAGGAGTACTCATCAATGATAGAGGAAGAAAGTGTTCCCATTTGTGGAGGGGAGAGCTCCTTTAAAATCGGCACTGAGCCGTTTGAAGGGCCTGGATGACTTAATCAGGTCTGGTAAAAGTGCGGCTTGCACTCTATGCAGACCTTGCAAGACCTGATCATTTCCCTGACATCTTCCATGGAGTAGGACAGATTGTGTACTTTGACAAAATGAGCCATGCGGGTGACCCCTGGATGGCAGAGCTCATTATATGGAGACCACAGTTGGCCGGTGTGTGCAGAGGCACACTGGATAAAGCATCTGGAGGGTCATTAAGGGCTCCTGGCTGATAGGCAATGTCATAATTGTAGGTGGAGAGCTCAATACTCTCCAATACCTAACAATTTTGTCATTTTTGATTTTTCCCCTAATGACATTATAAAACATGAATGCTACAGAGTGCTGATCAGTGAGGAGCGTAAATTTCCTACCAGCCAAATAGTGTCTCCAGTGCCTCACGACTTCTACAATGTCTTGAGTGTCCTTTTCCACAGAGGGGTTTCGGAGCTCGAGAAAAAAAATACACAGATTGGCAGCTGGTGATAAGCACCTTTCAAGTCAATGGTCGAATAGACCCGATACTGTGCAATATTATTCACCATGTCTCCAATTTAAGGGAGAGGTTACCAATTAATGGTTTGGCTATAGTCAATTACTAGCCTGGACTTGTTTTCCCCTTTTATCACCACCATTTTCACTCTCCACAGGCTAGCGCTAGGTTCAATGATACCTTCATTGAGTAGATGTTGTGTCTGAGACTTTATGAAGTCTTAATCTGCTGTGCTGTACCCCCTGCTCTTGGAAGCAATAGGTTTGCAGTCTGAGGACAGATTTGGGAAGAGGGGTGGGGATGGGGGTCGAAATTCAGTGTGGAGAGGCCGCATGTGGGTTCTGATTTTAGGGGCCCTCAGTTCAGAACCGTTATAGGGTGGAGGGGACTAGAATACTCCAAGGTCACGTTTTTAAGGTGACACAGGAAGTCCAGACCTAACAACACTGGAGCACACAATTCATTAAGTACATACAGACAAATTTTACAAAATTCACCCAACCCCTCAAATGACAAATGTACTATACAATGTTCTTGAATATGAGTGGAGTGTGAATGAGACACAAGGAATATATGATAATTGGAAGGTTGTATTCTTGTGCAGTCCGTGAGTCTATGAAGCTTTCAGTAGAGCTTGTGTCGATTAGACATTTAGTGGAGTGTCCATTTACCTTAACAGCTGGTGAGGTCTGTCCTGATCTAGAACCACCGAGGTTAGGATACTGGAAACTCCATACTCCTCACTTGAGTGGCCCACACCATCCTGGTTTGTCTACAAGTAAGATGGCATCAACCTTGTGGCGCAGCAAGATGGCCACCCTCTGTCCTCCTCTGACGATGATGGTGCCGTTTGAATTTGAGTCGCAGCAAATGGTCACCAAGGCTTTTTGCGCTGTTTTGTCGCAACCACCCTCCTTTGGCACTTAGCGCAGCATGTGGGTTTTGTCATGATAATGAATATGCATGATATATATTAACCTGACCGGAAGTCAGATGGTATGCACTGGAGGTGGAAGGTGCAGGATGATGAAATAAGGGAAGCAGGAAAATAAAGATACTGAGATGTTCAACTGGTAAAGCATGTGGTGATGGTGTTATTAATTTCACATTTCGGGCCACAAATGTGACATTGGTGACGAGGATAAACATTTTGATTTTAAATGTGATAAACATTTTGGATTTTGAATCGGTGGCTTTGAGCTGGAAGGTTTTCTTCATGGCAGTCACAGGAGCTGAATTTCTAGCACTTCGAGGTGTTCCTCATTTTGACCCGACGGGTGATGCAAGCACTGTGAGTGTGAAGTGGAAGGCATGGCTGGAAGAATTTGAAGCCTATGCCGACAGTTGTGGCCTATTTCTAGATAGCAGTACGGCGGAACAAAAAGCGCAGCGGAGGGCGTTACTTCTCTTTACCGCAGGACCCGCAGTTCGGGAAACTTTTAAGACGCTTTTGAATACTGGAAGGAAGGAGGAATACCAGAAAGTGTGCATTGAATGCACACTATGTGGTGACACCGAATGCTACATTTCAATGCCATTTGTTTCACAAGACAAAACAAGAAGATGGAGAAACGGTTGCCCAGTACGTGACGAGATTGCGACAACTGGCTATGGGATGCAATTATGTGGTAGCTGATTTGGACAACCAGTTATTGGATCAAGTCGTGCAGCACTGCAGATCAGACAAACTCAGAAGGCGATTGCTGGAAAAAGGGGGTGAGTTGAAACTTACCAATGCTTTAACAATGGCTGCTGCATTAGAGGCTGTTGAGGGGCAATTTCATACCATGAAATTGAAAGACAACTCAAGCCAGCTCAGTAAAGACAAAGTTGGTCAACAAGTAAATAGGCTCTCGCATAGCCATAGCCAGCCAAGAAATATGCCGACACATGACTTGGAGTGTTACAGATGTGGAAACAGAGGTCATTTTGGAAAAGACCCATGCTGCCCAGCAAAAGGCAAAGTTTGTAGAAAGTGTGGAGGTAAGGACCACTTTGCAAAGAAGTGCAAAAGCAAGTCAAATGCTAACCAGAATGGGAAGAGTACTGCTTCTAAGGGCAAAGCTTGGGGGAAAGGAAAATATCCTGGAAAGAAAGGCACTATTCGCCATATAGAAGGTGACCCAGAAAGTGACGATGATGATGACAACCAGGATGGGCAGAAATACTATCAGTTTACATTGAAAGATGTACATCATGAGAAGGTCTCAGTGATAATTGGTGGTGTGACAGTTCCGGTCATTGTAGACTCAGGCAGTGACAGTAATGTAACTGACCGACATTTATGAGAGAAATTGAAAAGAAAAAAGATCATTTGTACATCAAAGAAGTGTTCAAAGAAACTGTATCCCTGCACAGCAACCAAGCCATTGCAGACCATTGGATGTTTCACTGTGACTGTTGAAGCTGGTGACAAGTACACCGAAGCAGAGTTTGTTGTCATAGACAAGAGGGGAGAACCATTGCTGAGTAGACGCACGGCGCAAGACCTGGCAATACTTCATATTGGAGCTCGTGTCAATTCAGTTCAGTCATACGAGGATATGAAAAGAATTGCCCGCAGTTTTCCAGGGAGTAGGAAAGCTGAAAGGTCGACGACTAAAGCTAGCAGTGGACAAAACGGTCAAACCCAAGGCTCAACCAGTGCGCAGAACTCCATTTGGACTTCGTGGGAAAGTCGAGGCCAAAATCAAAGAGTTGATCGAGCAAGACATTATTGAACCTGTAGAACATTCAACACAATGGGTCAGCCCAGTAGTGATCGTGCCCAAACCAAATGGTGACATAAGACTGTGTGTTGATATGAGGATGGCCAATGAAGCTATAATTCGAGAACGACACCCCATACCAACAGTGGAGGAAGTACTTCAGGAGTTAACTACCAGTCAGGTGTTCTCAAAAATTGATTTAAAATGGGGCTATCATCAATTAGAGTTGGACCCAGAATCCAGGGACGTGACAACATTTGTGACTCACTGTGGATTGTACCGGTACAAGAGACTATCGTTCGGCATCAATGCAGCTCCCGAGATCTACCAGTACGAAATCCATCGAGTGATTCAAGGCATTCCTGGAGTTGCCAACATTTCTGATGACATCATAGTTCATGCGGCTACAAAGGAAGAGCATGACAGACGGTTGAGGTGTGTGCTATCCAGACTACAGGGGGCAGGCCTTACCGTGAATGGAGACAAGTGCCAGTTTGGTGTCTCAGAGATGGACTTCATGGGACACAGGCTTACACGGGAAGGACTGAACCCAACTGATGCCAAGGTGAAAGCTGTTGCAGATGCACGTGAACCCCAGAATGCAATGGAGATGAGGAGCTTCTTGGGATTGGTTAATTATTGCGCAAAGTTCATCCCTAACTTTGCTACACTGGCAGAACCATTGAAGAAACTAACCAGGAAAGGTGTACCATTCCATTTTGGCTCTGAGCAGAAGGAAGCATTCACAGCTCTGAAACAAAGTCTGACGAATGCCAATACTCTTGGGTATTATGATCCGGCTGCACCAGCCAAAGTCATAGCGGATGCTAATCCTGTTGGTTTAGGAGCCATGTTGGTCCAGATGCGTGATGTGGAACCAAGAATCATTGCCTATGCCAGCAGATCTTTGACAGATGTGGAAAGGAAATATTCTCAGACAGAGAAAGAAGCACTCGGACTTGTATGGGCCTACGAGAGATTCCATGCATATTTGTATGGCATTGAATTTGAACTCATCACGGACCATAAACCACTGGAGGTGATCTATGCCGCCAGGTCCAAACCATGTGCCAGGATAGAACGATGGGTGCTCAGACTCCAAACGTACAAGTACAGAGTAGTCCACATTGCTGGGAAAGCAAACATTGCTGATCCGCTGTCCAGATTGTTGAAAGATGGATGCCCACAATCCAAGTCAGAATTAGGGACAGAAGCAGAGAGTTATGTATGCTTCGTAGCGATCCAGTCGACACCGGGAGCTGTGACAACGAGGGAAGTCGAGAGAGAGTCTGAACATGACTCAGAACTCATGGAAGTTAGAGAATGTATCCAAAGTGGATAATGGGACAAGTGCATTCGCAAGGCATATATTCCCATTAGAGATGAACTTTGTTGCATCGGGTAGTGTGTATTGAGGGGGTGTAGATTGGTGATACCACAGAGGTTGAGACCGAAGATCGTATCATTAGCTCATGAAGGACACCTAGGTATTGTTGGTACCAAGCAAAACCTCAGGAGTAAAGTATGGTGGCCAGGTTATGATAAAGACGCAGAGAAATTCGTCAAAACCTGCCATGGGTGTCAACTCACAAGTAGGAGTAATCCTCCAGAGCCAATCCGTAGTACGCAACTCTCGAAAGGACCGTGGATCGATGTAGCTGTTGATTTTCTCGGACCTTTACCAACTGGTGAGTCAATCATGGTAGTGGTAGATTACTACAGCAGATACTATGAGTACTCTGTGATGAGGTCAACAACCACTGAAAAAATAATACAAGCATTGGCAGAGATCTTCGCGAGATATGGATTGCCTGTTACGCTATACTCTGACAATGGTCCACAGTTCATTTCAGAGACATTTGCTGAATGCATGAGGACCACAGGTATCCACCATCATAAAGTAACTCCTAAATGGCCGCAAGCCAATGGGGAAGTAGAGAGACAAAATCAGTCCATCGAAAAACGATTACGGATTGCTCATGCAGAAAGACAGAACTGGAGAGAAGCATTGCTATCCTATGTAGCTGTCTATCGGGCAATGGCTCATGCAACCACAGGAAGAAGTCCAGCAGAAGTACTTTTTGGGAGGAAAATCCGCACAAAAATGCCCGAAATAAAGGAAATCAGGGACGACCAGGAGATGAGGGACCATGAAGCTGAAAAGAAGGGAGCAGCAAAGCTGTATGCAGACTTGAGGCGTGGGGCCAGGTACTCAGGCATCATGCCTGGAGATAATGTTCTTGTGAGGCAAGAGAGTGGTGGTAAGCTAGACACACCTTATTACCATCAACCCTACACAGTTGTATCCAGAAGCGGCAGTATGGTGACAGTCAAGTCTCCAGCTGGAGTCCTGTACAAAAGAAACGTGTCTGGTGTAAAAAAAGTACCAATCCAGAGCGACACCGAGTGAAGTGGTTGGAAGTCCAATACGAGATGCTCAATCTGAGGGACCAGATGATGTTCCAGAGGTAGTTACCAGCATTCCCGATGAAGTGGCCGGAGTACCAGAAACACCAGAGGCCACAGCGAGCATTGTTTCCGGTGCTGAGGGTGATCAACCAAGTTGCGACAGTAGCATTGCAGGAAGGCCGAGACGGGACAGGAAACCACCTAAACGATATGAAGATTTTGTGCCATATTTCTAATCGTGCCCGCATTATCACGAAAGTGAAAGTTTGTGATAGTTGGAATGAGTTTCAATGAAGCGCAGTAATGTTACTTACCAAGGAAGAGAAATGATAATGGGAACATTTGGACAGTGATTTGATCAATACATCATAAAGTACATGTATGAGTGCTGTATGAATTGCATTTTTGTTTAGTTGACTATTTGGTATTAAATGAAAAAAAATAAAAGAATTGGAATTTAAACATGTGAGGTGTATAAATTTAAATGTTTACATTTTGCAAATGAGGTGAGCATTGTATTAGTATAATTACAGAAGAACAGTTGAGCTATTGTATTACATTTGGTTATAACATATTTATGTTACATTTTATGAAGAGGGAATTTGAAGTTGTTTTTGTTTTGAATTTGAAGTTGTTTTGTTGGTTCAGAAGGCAGAAAAATGCTATTGATGGTGTTAAAGTGTTTACATTTAAACATAAAGATATAAAGTTTATTTCTGGTGAAAGGAGGGATGTCATGATAATGAATATGCATTATATATATTAACCTGACCGGAAGTCAGATGGTATGCACTGGAGGTGGAAGGTGCAGGATAATGAAATAGGGAAGCAGGAAAATAAAGACACTGAGGTGTTCAACTGGTAAAGCATGTGGTGATGGTGTTATTAATTTCACATTTCAGGCCACAAATGTGACAGGTTCAAGCGAATTTGGGGCTGATGTCTTGGGGCTAGAATTGGATCTGGGAGCAGTGCAGGCTATTGGCTTCCCCAGACTTTCCCACACACAGAAAACTCTCACCCAATGTCTTTTCTTGCCAAAGCTGGAGCAAACTGCATCTTTAACTGGGCCACAAGATCGGAGATGCTGGCTCTTGTCGCAGAAAAAGCATTCCCTAGCACAGGAAGCGGCAGCCATTAGGGCAGGGGTAGCAGGAGCAGCTGGTCTTGGAAGCGGTCACCTGGGTGAGTCAGCTCACTAGGTTCAAAGTAGTCATTCTCAAGCTTGGCCTGTTCCAGCGACTTGTCCAGTTCAACATGGCTAGCCCGGTCCTTCTTACCTGACAAGTATTTGCTGCCTCATGTACCTCAATCAGATTGCCTCATGTACCTCGAGCAGATCCCCACAACTAGATTGTCCTGGATCTATCTTTCCACACGAAAATGGCCAGTAGCCAATTCATGCCTGCATTTCTTGGCAGATCCAGCAGGTAGTCATTGGGTCTCTCCTGGCCATTGCCTCACTAGGACCTCGTTTGGTGACTTCATGTACCAAGCCTTCAAAGCCTCGATGGCAGCAACATATGTAGTGCAGTCCCTGATGACTGCATATCCTTTCATTCCTATCCTCGAAACGAGTGTGGACCTCCTGAATTCATTGGTGTGGAAGACGTCTCTGGTCATGTTCAGGTAGGCCTGGAAGCAGTCTAGCCAGTACGTGAACTCCTCAGCCACATTAGGCATCAGACGGTGTCTATCAGCAGCGTACATGGCTTGAGCAGCACATCTATCTTCAAGGGAATAAGCTAATAAAATTGTAGCATGAAAAAAAGCTCTCATGATTGGAAGGAGAACATAATGCTTTTGTTAGCTTACAACTGAGGGTAGGGTCTTACAGTGATCTTCAGAAGGGCTCAGGGTTTAGGTGGGAAACCAGGGTTATAAATGGGTAGATGGGGGAGGCTCTAGCTGTCACTATAACACACCACTAGTGAATCTCAGTTCACTACACTTATGTTTTACATTTTGAATATCCTCTTCCTAAAGACAGAGAAATAGTTTGTTGTCAATCATTTATTCTTATGTACAAGTCATAATTAAGAGACATCTTTCTTGTGTACAAAAATCAACAGAAGTCTGGAAGTGTTGTGTTTGGTACACACCAATATCCATTCTCTGCCTGCCTGATGGCAGGTTTGAAATTAACACATGCAAATAACTAATTTCACTCTAATCTTAAATTATTAAAGTTAACAGTGGTAGCCAAAACCTCTGGGCAGAAATAATGTCAACCAGGGACTGAGTGGCACCATCAGTGTTGCTGGATGCTTATTGCAGCCCAGCCTTTGACAATTTACATCACATCTAACAGGTAGTAAGTCACTCAATCAGCTGCATTTGAGTGGGAAACCGATTTATGAATGGGGTGCCTTTTGACAGCTTGTTGACTATTGGTAGTCAGTTAGCATTATTGTGTTAAAGATATCGGGCAGGCATCAGGATATCTGGAGCCTGGGGGTTCTGTAGAAGAGGTGAGAATTGATTCCTGCTTGGGAGGTTTGTAAGCTTTAAACTTGTAACTGGTTCTCTGGAAGCTAATGACTGAGTAAAAACTTATGCTGGTTTACTTATAAACAATTGTTGTAGCTATCTTACAAACACAACTTTCTACATTTCTCTTATGAACACAACCTTCTACATTTCTACAGTACCTGTTGAAGCAGGTATAATGAAGCCAATAGCATTGTTTGTCTAGTGGTAACACACCTGACCAGACCTAATAACCAAACACCTCTGTGAGATAGTGCTCAGGTCTAATGCCATTCTTTTTGCCCTTCCAAGCTTTCTCGTTTAATATTTCTTTTGTTTCCATCCATCCACTGTGACCAGATCCCATCTCAACTCCATTGAAGTAATCCTGCTTCCAGACTCTTTCTCCCTCTTGGACCTCTCTGTCTCCATCACAGGAACAAATTTTCCAACAGACATCTATTGGAAACCCATCAACTCCCACAGGTACCTGGATTATTCCTTTTTACACCCTGCTATCCCTTTCTCCCAGTTCCTCTGCCTCCTCTTCATCTGTTCCCAAAGTGAGGTTTTCCATTGCCGGCCATCCAATATATCCATTTAATAAACATGGATGGGCTCCAAATGTTATTGATAAAGCCCAAAGCCACATCTCATCTCCTAATATGCCCTTGACCCATGACACTGAGTAACAGGATCCTGGAAACCTGGTGCCAGAAAGGGATCAGGTATATCGAGGACTGTTATGATCAGGGGAAACTAATGTCATTCGAGGCAATTGAGGATGAAATTTGAATTATCTGATAGAACATTCTTCTGCTTCCTACAATTGAGTTCTTTCTTGAGACAAATTAGGACAATCTATAGCCCCTTTCACACTTGCGTCCCACTAAATTGGCAGATCAGTGTCCTCGGATAGGAATGGGGGTTTGGCTGATTGACAGGAAGCAGAGAGTTGGAATACAGGGATCCTGTCAATCAACCAAGGCTCTACCCATGCTAAAATGTTTCCTGTTATACCATGGGCTCTCATCTTGTTAAGTAGCCTCATGTGTGGCTGCTTGTCAAAGGCCTTCTGAAAATCCATTGCCGCCCCACCGTCTTCCCTACTAGTGCCCCCTTCCAATCTACTTTGGCCAGTTCCTCTGTTATTCCACTGTAATTCCCTTTATCTACTCAAATACCAACACATCAGGTTTTAGTTTCTCCTTGTTAATCTTAAATTGAACTCCCAGGGACACATGCAGAGATAAGCATGCAGATCTGTTGGAATATCATTAACTCATTGAAGGGCACTCTTTCTTCTGCCAGGGACCTGTTGGTCTTTCTGCACATCAGTGAGGGAATGCTGTCTATTGACACATTCACTTTCACATTCACTCTGCAGCAGTCCATGCAGAGGGATGCATTGAGGATTGGTGCAGCAAACGCAAGAGATTTGTGGGAAAGGGCCCACAGTCTAGGTCAGTGGTTCTGAACCATTTTTTCCCCCACTCACATACCACCCTGGTGGTAGGGTCCAAGATATCTCAGATCGAGTTTGTGGCATTCTCAGGAGGGAGGGTGAGAAGCCAGATGTTGTTGTCCACGTAGGGACCAATGGGTAGAAAGGGAGAGGAGGTACTGCAAGGTGAGTTCAGGGAGTTAGGCTTGAGGTTGAAGAACAGGACCTCCAGGGTTGTGATCTCAGTAATTCTACCCATGCCACATGCTAGTGAGGTTAGAAATAGGAAGATAATGCAGCTTAACACATGAGTAAAGACATGGTATAGGAGGGAGGGCTTCAGGTTTCTGGATCATTGGGCTCTCTTCCAGGGAAGGTGGGACGTGTTCCAACAGGACAGTTTGCATCTGAACTGGAGGGGAACTAATATCCTTGTGGGAAAGTTTGCTAGTGCTGTTCCAGTGGTTTTGAACTAGATTTGCAGGGGGTGGGAACCAGACTGCTAGAGCACATAGAGGAGTGGAGGAGGGAAATGATTATGTGAAAATTCCAAACACCATTAGAAGTCAACGGATTGTATATGGTGGAATTTTTCCAAAGTGTATCTATTTCAATGCAAGGAGTATTGTAGGAAAGGCAGATGAGCTTAGAGCATAGACTGGCACAAAAGTAACCCTGAAAATTATAGGTCGGTGATCCTGTCATCAGTAGAAGATATATTACTGGAAGGATTTCTAAGAAATCATTACATATTTGGTATCAGTAAAGGGGTTCAGTCTCTGGAGAGGCTAAGATAACAGTACCAGTGATAACAAATAAATCTTATAGGTCGGCCAGGAAAGAGAACCTATACAAGGACCAGAAGAGTCACTGACTAGATAAGCAGATGATAAAAACAAGAAATATAGATAGTGTGATCAAGAACCATTGGGATATATGAAGGAGACATGTTCAACTGCATATGTGGTGGAACATCGGATAAAATGAAAAACTGAATATTTTAATTAAGATATCCCATGGAGATAAGCGAATGAGTAAGTGAGGTATTACAAAGCAAAAGGCTGTCAGAACTGCGGATGGAACTCAGTGGGTCAGGCAGCATCCAGGGAAAGAAATGGTGAGTCAATGTTTCAAGTCAGGACTTTTTAATCAAGACTAAAGTTAAAAAAAAGTGGTGAAATTACGTATAGAAAGGAAGAAAGAAGTGGGGAGGGATCAAACAAATTCAATATTTTTTGGATATAAGTTCTAATTTAGTAGAGAATAAATTTGTTATATGGGAAGCACTTAAAGTGTATTTAAAGGGACAAATTACAAGTTATTTGGCTAAAATTAAGAAAGATTATTTGAAAGATAAATCAATTGGAATGAGATATAGGATGGATAGAAAAGGAGTTACAAAAGAAATTTCCTGAAGAAAATAAGAAAAAAATAATTAATTAATTAAAATTCAATTTAATACTTTTCAGACATATAGAACTGAAAACTTAATTCAAAAAACAAAGCAGAAATATTACAAATTAAGAGAAAGAGCTCACAAAGTCTTAGCTTGCCAATTGAAAGCAAAACAGATATCTAGAACAATTAATGCAGTTAAAAAACATTCTGGAACTATTATGTATAAACCACAAAAAAAAAGATTCTTTTAAGGAATTTTTTTTCTCAATTGTATCACTCAAAATCAATTCAAGATGAAAATAAGATTAATACATTGCTATCCAAAATAGATTTCCTAGTTTGAATGTTCAGTAATATTTGAATACACCTTCTACAGTGAAGGAAGTAATTGAGGTAACGAGTTCATTACAAAATATGTCACTGGGGAAGATGGGTTTCCTGTAAAATGTTATTTAAAAAAGTAAGGATCTTTTGATACCTCTATTTATGGAGGTATTAAATCAAGCATCAGAAACTCATTCTCTCTCAGATTCATTTTCAACAGCAATTATCACCTAAGAAAGATAGAGATCTAATGAAACCAGCTTCATATAGATTGATTTCATTATTAAATGCTGATAAGATATTAGCTAAAGTGTTATCAAACAGATTGATAAAATATCTACTGAAGTTAATACACATGGAGTAAACTGGATTTATTAAATAAATGGGAAATCTGCAGATAACTCAACAAAGTTGATTAGCTCAAAAAAAGGGGTGATATGAGTGTTACAGTGGCTTTAGATGCAGAAAAAGCATTTGGTAGATTAGAATGGGATTATATTTTAAAATTTTTAAAGAATTTGGGTTAGGATCAACATTTATTGACTGGATTAAAATAATATAAAAGAATCCTACTGCAAAAATAGTGACTAATGGTCAAATGCCAACAATTTTTCAATTGACTAAATCAGTGGTTCCCAACCTTTTACTTTCCACCCACATACCACTTTAAATATTCCCTATGCCATAAGTGTTCTGTGATTAGTAAGGGATTGCTTAAGGTGATATGTGAGTAGGAAGGGAAGGTTGAGAATCTCTGCTCTAGACCCAAATATTACTGAAATATTTTGCATGAGAAAAATTGTCATTGGCCATTTCCTTTGGAGTTATGAAATTGTGCACATAACGAATCAATTTGGAATGATTAAAACAGTGGTTTTCAAACTTTTTCTTTCTACCCACATACCACCTTAAGCAATCCCTTATTAATCACAGAACACTTATGGCATAGGGAATGCAAAGTGTTATGTGAGTGGAAAGTAAAAGGTTGGGAACCACTGGACTAGATCAAGTTAACAAGGTTTACTGTCATCGGCTTTATTTGTTTTAACAATTGAAGCCTTTGTTGAATTAATAAGACAAGATTTAAAGATAAAGGGCATTAAAGTGAATCAGTAAGAATATAAAATAAGTTTATTTGCTGATGATTTTTTTTATTTATGTTATGTTATATCCTCGGTTGCACCATCGGAGGTCTTAATTAACACTCAGAGAAGCTTGTAAGTTTACAGCATAACTTTTACTCATATCTTAGGCTGCCGGTCATGTATGAATACACTGTCGCACTGAGCATGCTCACCATTCAAGTGTGATGCGGCTCTTAGAGTCTTGCAGTGTTCTTGCTCCAGCATAAAATAGTCCCAAGTTTCCACTGTATATAACATCCCACCTTCTTTAAAAAACAGTCTAAAAATTAGAAGAATTATTAAGATTTAAATTTCTTAAAAATAAATTGTTACTGCTTCTTTGCCTGCACTTGCCATTAAGAATTAAATATTCTAATTATACAATTGCAGTTCTATATTCTCATCGGAATTGCACTGGTGGTAGGATGTTGCTTCTCCACCTCGTAGACCTTGTATTGTCTGTATGCTTCCGTGGTGTTAGTACGGTTGTGGGTGGGGGTGTTGTTTGCCACGGTTCTCCTGTTGCCTGCTGTTCAGTTGTTATGGTGTTGTTGGTTGGGGTTTCTACTCACATTCCTTCAAAAGTTGTTGAATTTTTAAAAGCTGGTGGTGCTTCTGGCACTTTCCGTGTCAGATCTGGAGTCGGGCGAATGTGGGTCCTGTTTTGTCTCAGCTGCCTGCCAGATTCTGTCTCAATGATGAATGACCTTGGCATCTTAGCTTGTCTAACAATCTTTGCTGGACTCCAGGTTTTTATCTCTGGTTCTTGAACATGTACATGCTGCCCTCAGAAGAGTTCTGGTAGTGTTTGTGTATGTCTATTATAATTTGATGACTTTCCTCTTGATGGTAGTCAACTTTCTTCTTGTTTGCTCTTGGTCGTCTGGTGGATGGATTTTGCTTGGCAGGGTTATCTTGTACTTTCTGCCATTCAGAAGCTCTGCTGGGGATTTCATGTCAGCCCTCAAAGATGTGGCTCACAGTGACAGAAGGGTGAGATAGGGGTCTTCCTTTGTCTCCGGCACTTTGTGAGAGTGTGTTTAATTGTCTGTACATGCCTCTCAATTAATCCATGGCCTTTGGGGTAATGTGATGAAGTAGTGATGGTGAACCCATATTGTGCAGCTATTTCTCTGAATTCACGTGATGTGAATTGGGTCCCATTGTCACATATCATTTGTTCTGGTCTCCCCTGTTCTGTGAAGAGTGCACGTGCTGCAGCAGTGATGGTCTATGCTTTCAGGTCCTTCACTTTCAATGTTGATAGCCAGGCGAGCAATCCTACTGAAATGGGAAAGATAATCACCCCTTACTCATACACAGTGGTTATATGATGTAATGTCCTACTGAAGTTTGGAGAAAATTAGATATAATATTATAGATAGAAATTTTCAATTTACAAATTTGTGGGGCCATTTTTTAGAATTTTATTATAATTGGAAGAATTAAGAATTATCGTGTGCTCTGGAGATTCACTGTCTGATGCCTGGGGATCACCATTGGGATCCACATTTTCATTGTTATTGTATAAGGTAACTTGGATTAGAGGGAGTGGGAAGACAAGATGCTGGGTTTTTTTTTTTAATTCACTTTTTATAAATTTGGCTTAACTCAGCAAATGATTTTAACATGGTTTTACGGATCAATTCAAATTACCACATCTTATGTTTATTAAAAAATTCTCATCTTAGATTCAGATTTTTGTGTACTTACATGTATACAAATGATTTGTTATGTGCTTTCTTTTCTAAAACTCTGTATGTAAACTTATATGTTAAACTCAATAATTTAAAAAAAAATCATATATAGAATTATTTAAATAACCATAAACTGATTAGGGATAGTGAACATTGGTTAAAAATGATCTACCAGGCACAAAGCAATCTTGTAGAGTTTTTCAAGGAGGTTACCAGGAAAGTTTATGAAGGAAATGCTGTGGATATTGACTATATAGACTTTAGTAAGCATTTGACAACATTCCACAGTCAAGTAGCCATGATTTAACCCATTCCATGCTGAATATAGAAGTAAATGAACACCCTACAAACTGCCTGTTCAACAGTGAAAGTGCCAAGAGTTTTATCCACCCTTGTGTGGCTGCCCTCTGTGCTCTCGAAGAGTAAAACACTGACCATAAAATATGCCTAGCCTCTTGTTCCATCACTGCAGAGGTACATAGCTACTGACTTGCTGACCTGTCGATCAAGGGCACGAATAAAAAGATTTCCGATTGCTCATCCTACCCAATCACTGTGCCCCTGTGCCCTTCGGGTTGATTTCCAGTGTCAGCAAGAAAGCGTAACCCTAGCTTACAATGGACCCCACCTGCCTCTGGTAGTCAGACAACCTCCTGCACCCTCTCACTGAGAGTGTCCCCGTCACAACTATTTACCAATCACACACCCAATTGCAGACCCGTAACAACCAAGAGCCAGTGCTTCTCTGTTGGTGACAGGTCATCAGAAGATCAGCAACTACTGCAGGAAGGCTTTATCGAACCCAGCAACAGCCCCAGGTGTGCTCAAGTAGTAGTAATAAAACAAGGGACAAAGAATCGGATGGTTACAGCCAAATTATAAATAAATTCACTCATTTGGATGCTTATCCCTTACCGAGAATAAATGGCATGGTGAACAATATAGTCCACTACAAAGTTTTCTCCACCATAGACCTGAAATCTGCCTTTCATCAGTAGCCCTTTCAAAAAAGTGACCATATCAGGTCTCCGAGTCTTAATTGTGTGAGTGCATGCACAACATTATCTCTCATTTCAAACATCACTCACTTCTTGCCTCTCTTTCTCAGGGAATAAATTTGCAAGCACCTTTGCCTCATTGGGTTCCATAAAATATCTACTTTTCCCTTCTGGAACAAAGACTTTTAGTATTGCCAGATACCTTAGGACAAAAGTGTAATCTTTCTTCCATAACATATTTTTATTTTTGAATTTTTTTTTCAAAAAATCAAAACTTATATCAGGGTAAAAGAAGATCTTAATTCCATTATAAATTAATGGTAATTGTCTGAACTGCCAGTTCAAAGATCTTTTTTCTCACTTCATAGCGAAGCAATTTGACCAATATCAGACATGGCTTTTTTTATTTGTTTTTATTTTTGCCATATCAATAACAATATCCACAAATGATCATCAACAATATATACATAGTGATATTTTTTATTTTCCCCCCACTTCCTCTCTCACCTTCCCCACCCCTCATCAAAAAATCAATAAATGATAAAACACTTAAAAAAAATAAATAACCAAAAAAAAAGAAAAAAGTTGTATTGTCGACTTTCACATATTTAAATCTTATTGTGCTCATAATTATGTTGTTTTACAAGATGGAGGTTTGTGGTCGGCATTCTCCGACATATTTTATGTATGGTTCTCAAATTTGTTCTAATAATGTACACTTGTCTTTCGGATTGTATGTAATTTTTTTCTAATGGAATATACTTGTTTATTTCTGTACCACTGTTGTATTTTAAGGTTTGTTTCCAATTTCCAGGTTGTCATAATACATTTTTTTGGCTACTGCTAGCGCTATCATAATAAATCTTATTTGGGCTTTGTCTAATTTTAGTCCTTTTTTTTGTCTTTTCTATTATTTAACAGAAATTTTTTGGGTCTTTTGGTATATTATTTATTGTGATTTTGTTTAATATTAGGTTTATATCTTCCCAGAAAGTTTTTACTTTTGAGCATGTCCAAATTGCATGTAATGTTGATCCAATCTCTTGTTTACAGCAGAAGCATCGATCCGAAGCTGTTGGGTACCATTCATTTAATTTCTGAGGAGTAATGTATAATCTATGTAGCCAGTTATAGTGTATCATATGTAATCTAATATTTATCGTGTTCCTCATTGTTCCTGTACATAACTTCTCCCATGTTTCGTTCTTTATCTCTGTGTTTAAATCTTTTTCCCAAATTTGTTTCAGTTTATACTTTATTTCATCTTCTTTATATTGCAATTTGATGTACATTTGATGTAATAATTTTTTTAATTATCATTGTGTCTGTGATTAAATATTCATAGTTGCTACTTTCTGGTAATCTCAAGCTATTTCCCAATAAATCTTTTAGATGTTTTCAATTGGTAATATGTAAACATTGTACTTTGTGTTATTCCATTTATCTTTTAATTGCTCAAATGTTAATAAATTATTTCCTAAAAAGCAATCTTCTATTTTCTTGATTCCTTTTCTATCCCATTCCTTGAAAAATAAATTGTCTATTGTAAAGGGGATTAATAGGTTTTGTGTTAATATCACTTTTGGTATTTGATAATTTATCTTTTCTTCCAGGTGTATTCTTTTCCATAATTTAAGTATGTGATATAGTACTGGTGAATTGTTATATTGCACCAATTTTTAATCCCATTTATAAAGTATGTGTTCTGGGATATTTTCTCCCAATTTGTCTAATTCAATCTTAGTCCAGTCCAGTTTTCCTCCTCTCTGATAAAAATCTGATAAGTACCTTAATTGTGGCGCCCTTTGAAGTTTGGTAGCTGTAACCCTCCTTGTTTGTAACTCCATGTTAATTTTTCTAGCACTATTCTTGATTTCTTACCTTTCCTTAAAAAATTCCTACTATTTTCTTCAGTTTTGCAAAAAAAAATTCTCTGTCAGGGGAATTGGTAACATTTGGAATAGATATTGCACTCGTGGGAACACATTAATCTTAATACAATTTACTTTTTCTATTAAAGTTAATGGTAGTTCTTTCCAATTCTCTAAATCTTCCTGTATTTTTTTTAAATTAATGGTTGATAGTTTAATTTGTATAAATGTTTTAGGTTGTTATCTATTTTGATACCAAGGTAATGTATCACCTGTGATTGCCATTTAAAAAGGGTATTAAAAAAAATTCTGAATAATCAATTTTGTTAATTGGCATCACTTCACTTTTTTTGATGTTAATCTTGTACCCTGATATTTCTCCATATTCTTTCAGTTTCATATGTAGTTTATTTAACATTGAACTACCACATCTACAAATAGAAGAACAAAATAAATTGACAGAACCTTTTAATACTGAAGAAATACAAGATATATTAATAAAACTACCAAACAATAAAACACCAGGTGAAGATGGATTCCCTATAGAGTTTTATAAAGTTAAGGATCTATTAATCCCTCCCCTCCTAGAAGTAATAAATCAAGTAGAAGTGACACAAAACTTACCAGAATCATGTAAAACAGCAATAATTACCGTAATCCCAAAAGAGGGAAAAGACCCGCTATTGCCATCTTTATACAGACTGATATCATTATAAATACAGATTATAAACTAATAGCAAAATTATAAGTAAACAGACTGAATGATTGTGTACCAAAACTAGTAAGGCAAGACCAAACTGGATTTGTTAAAAAAAAGATGAGCAGTTGATAATGTTTGTAAACTTATTAATTTAATACATGCAGCACAAATAAATAAAATGCCAACAGTAGCACTTACGTTAGATGCAGAGAAAGCCTCGATAGGGTAGAATGGATCTATTTGTTTAAAGTGTTTCAGAAATTTAAACTACTGAAAAAATGAATTAACTACATTTTTTCTTTGGCTTGGCTTCGCGGACGAAGATTTATGGAGGGGGTAAAAAGTCCACGTCAGCTACAGGCTCGTTTGTGGCTGACAAGTCCGATGCGGGACAGGCAGACACGATTGCAGCGGTTGCAAGGGAAAATTGGTTGGTTGGGGTTGGGTGTTGGGTTTTTCCTCCTTTGCCTTTTGTCAGTGAGGTGGGCTCTGCGGTCTTCTTCAAAGGAACTTGCTGCCCGCCAAACTGTGAGGCGCCAAGATGCACGGTTTGAGGCGTTATCAGCCCACTGGCGGTGGTCAATGTGGCAGGCACCAAGAGATTTCTTTAGGCAGTCCTTGTACCTTTTCTTTGGTGCACCTCTGTCACGGTGGCCAGTGGAGAGCTCGCCATATAACACGATCTTGGGAAGGCGATGGTCCTCCATTCTGGAGACGTGACCCACCCAGTGCAGCTGGATCTTCAGCAGCGTGGACTCGATGCTGTCGACCTCTGCCATCTCGAGTACTTCGACGTTAGGGATGAAAGCGCTCCAATGGATATTGAGGATGGAGCGGAGACAACGCTGGTGGAAGCGTTCTAGGAGCCGTAGGTGGTGCCAGTAGAGGACCCATGATTCGGAGCCGAACAGGAGTGTGGGTATGACAACGGCTCTGTATACGCTTATCTTTGTGAGGTTTTTCAGTTGATTGTTTTTCCAGACTCTGTGTAATCTTCCAAAGGCGCTACATTAGAGCATTATATAATGGACCATTAGCAAAGGTAGTAATAACTAAATATGTATCAGATTGTGGCGGCTCACCACAAAGCAGGCAAACCGGCCCCGCTTGTAAGCCACGCGGCAGGGCAGCTGGCCAAAGTGGTGCCATCGGGGGTTTCCCTTCCTTCCAGCTTGGGGCTCAAAAACCCACGCTTGGGGACCACGTGATGCCCGGATGACGTCAGCACCCTCCACCATGGTTCTCAGCCAGTTCCGGGCTGCGAGTATAAGTGCAGCCCAGCAGCCTGCAATAAACTCGTCTGCTCACTGAACTCAACCCATCTGGTTGCGTGTGTTATTGCAGGAGCAGTGTAGCCGCCGCTACAAGATCACTTTAAATTAAGCAGGTCAACAAGATGGAGATGCCCATTATCTCCTTCACTGTTCGCTTTGGTTATTGAACCACTAGCGGAGTTGATAAGGAAGGAAACTATGATAAAAGGAATAAAAATAAAAGAGAAAGAATATAAAATCAACTTATTTGCAGATGATGTCATAGTATATTTAACAGAACCAGATAAGTCAATAAAAAAACTACATATGAATCAGACATGGCTTTTGATCTGGTTGAGATTCAGTTGGAATGCATTATGAGCTTTTTCAATCTCAATGTCTCCTTGAAGTTTGCGGAATCCAATGTTGCAAAAACCTCTTCATATCTTGACCTTCATGACATTCTTTAAGTCCAACGATTTTTATATTTTTTTTCTACTATTTTCTAAAATTTCAAATTTTTCAGTTAGTTGATCTTTTGTTGCAGGCACTTCAGCTGATTTTTTTTTCATCTGCTCTTTAACATTTTGAATTTCAAAATCATTCCCTTTAATTTTTTTCTTCCACAACTTCAAATTTCCACCTTCTTTGGAAAATTCTTATTTTCAAAAACACTCTCATTATATTTTTTAACTTTTACTATTAAATTGCACCAAAGATTGCTGAAATTTTCCAGGTATTTCTTCATTTCAGCTGTAGATATACGTCTCTTTCATTTTTTTTCTGACCTTTTAGCCATAGTTCGTTGTTCTAGATGTAATTCCTGTTCTTCTTGGTCTTCATCCTGATCACGGGAGCTGGAGGCTTCTTTGGCTTTTTATAAAATTGCCTTTTCTTTTGTGCTAAGTGTACGTGCAACTCCTCACGCATGCAGAGAGTCACTTCTTCTTCCATGGAAGGCAGCCATTATTGGGAGAGATCTTGGACTGCAGTGTCCAAGGTCTCCCCAACTCCAGGCTTTTCTCCACGGATTGCTATCTTGTAGATGGCTCCAGGTTCCTTCAAGGTAGGCCTCTTTTCTTTATCTGTCTCTTTTTCTTGTTCAATTTCTTGTGAAGTTACAGCTGCTTTGTCTTTCTTTGGTGACATCTTGACCTGTTTACTAGATCTTCCAACAACTTTCTTTTTTAAAACTACTTCAAACCTTGTTAACTTTTTAAAAACTATTTCAGAGAGAGAAAGGATTCACAATCTAACCCCACATCATCATGTGGCACCCCTCCCCCCCCCCTCCGATATGTGGCCTTCATGTTCAACAACAAGACTCATAGCAAAATTAAAAACAACAAAATACTCTGGTGGAGATTGGAACAACTACAACATTCTGTACTGTACCACCCGGACAAACTCAATGAACCCTTCAAGGACTCTACATCACCTTTGTTGACCTCACCAAAGCCTTCGACACCGTGAGCAGGAAAGGGCTTTGGCAAATACTAGAGCGCCTCGGATGCCACCAAAGTTCCTCAACATGGTTATCCAACTGCACGAAAACCAACAAGGTCAGGTCAGATACAGCAATGAGCTCTCTGAACCCTTCTCCATTAACAATGGGGTGAAGCAAGGCTGCATTCTCGCACCAACCCTCTTTTCAATCTTCTTCAGCATGATGCTGAAACAAGCCATGAAAGACCTCAACAATGAAGACGCTGTTTACATCCGGTACCGCACGGATGGCAGTCTCTTCAATCTGAGGCGCCTGCAAGCTCACACCAAGACACAAGAGCAACTTGTCTGTGAACTACTCTTTGCAGACGATGCCGCTTTAGTTGCCCATTCAGAGCCAGCTCTTCAGCGCTTGACATCCTGTTTTGCGGAAACTGCCAAAATGTTTGGCCTGGAAGTCAGCCTGAAGAAAACTGAGGTCCTCCATCAGCCAGCTCCCCACCATGACTACCAGCCCCCCCACATCTCCATCGGGCACACAAAACTCAAAACAGTCAACCAGTTTACCTATCTCGGCTGCACCATTTCATCGGATGCAAGGATCGACAACGAGATAGACAACAGACTCGTCAAGGCAAATAGCGCCTTTGGAAGACAACGCAAAAGAGTCTGGAAAAACAACCAACTGAAAAACCTCACAAAGATTAGCGTATACAGAGCCGTTGTAATACCCACACTCCTGTTCGGCTCCGAATCATGGGTCCTCTACCGGCATCACCTACGGCTCCTAGAATGCTTCCACCAGCATTGTCTCTGCTCCATCCTCAACATCATTGGAGCGACTTCATCTCCAACATCGAAGTACTCGAGATGGCAGAGGCCGACAGCATCGAATCCACGCTGCTGAAGATCCAACTGCACTGGGTAGGTCACGTCTCCAGAATGGAGGACCATTGCCTTCCCAAGATCGTGTTATATGGCGAGCTCTCCACTGGCCACCGTGACAGAGTTGCACCAAAGAAGAGGCACAAGGACTGCCTAAAGAAATCTCTTGGTGCCTGCCAAATTGACCACCGCCAGTGGGCTGATATCGCCTCAAACCGTGCATCTTGGCGCCTCACAGTTCGGCGGGCAGCAACCTCCTTTGAAGAAGACTGCAGAGACCACCTCACTGACAAAAGACAAAGGAGGAAAAACCCAACACCCAACCCCAACCAACCAATTTTCCCCTGCAACCGCTGCAACCGTGTCTGCCGGTCCCGCATCGGACTTGTCAGCCACAAACGAGCCTGCAGCTGACGTGGACATTACCCCTCCATAAATCTTCGTCCGCGAAGCCAAGCCAAAGAAGAATCCATTAACACTTGTCCAATTGACACTTACTTGTGAAGTCCTTCAGCAAAGCAGTTTCCATGGTCTTTACAAAGGCACTGGAAGCTTGGATTGTCTGGCTTGAGCAGAGTTCTGGGATTTTAAATGAGATCTGCGAGATTAAATTAAATGAGATCTGTCAGAAATTTATATTTTTATTTCAGATTTACAACATCTGCAGGATCTTGCTTTAGGGTGACCTTTGGAGATCATCTTTCAATAGTAACCAGGGAGATCTCCTCTGTCACATAGAATTTAGAACATTGTTTATATCAAAGTACAGGCACTTCAGTCCACAATTTTTTTTATATAAAAGACCTAATCATCAACTCCAACAACTGCCTAGAATTTTCCTTGCTGCATAATGCTTTGTTTTCTCAGTTTCATGTACATAATAGTCTCTTAAGAGATCCTATTATACCTGGCTCCACCACCATGGCAGCAGTGTGATCCATGCAACTACCACTATGTGAAAAACCTTCCTCTTTCATTCCCACCCCCGGACCTATCTGAAGCACCTTAAAACTATGACCCCTGTGTTAGCCATTCCAACCCTGGAAAAAAGCCTATGGCCATCTACGTGATCAATATCCCTCAAAATCTTACATATCTCTATTAAATCACCTCTCACTCAAGAGTAAAGCCCTAGCTCAGTCAACTTTGCTTCATATACGTCATCTTCAATCCAGGTAACATCCTGGTCAATCTCCTCAGCAGCCTCTTCAAAGCATCTACATTCTTTCTGGTATGAGATGACCAAAGATGAATGCATTTCTTCAAGTGTGATCTAACCAGAGCTTTATAGAGCTGCAACATTACTTCAGGGCTCAAACTCAATCCCACAACTAATAAAGGCCAACACACCATTTTCCTTCTTGAGGGATCCATGGATAAGTAGACAAGGGAGTCAGAGTCCTTACAGAAGGCAGAAAAGCAAAAAGAGGGGAAGTTGTGTCTGCTGCTGGGATCCATAGATCCCTTTGTTCCTCCACTTCATTAAGAGACCTGCTAATAACCATGTACTCTGCCTTCAGGGTCAAACTTGCAAAGTGCATCACTTCACACTTATCCAGATTGAACTCCATCTGCCACTTCTCCATGCAACTCTGAATCTTGTCTACATCTTATTGTAACTGACGACAAACTTCAACACTATCCACTACACCTCCAACCTTTGTATCATCTGCTTATTTCCTGACCCCACCCCTTCATAAATAAAATCATAAAGAGCAGGGGTCTCAGAACACCTCAAGTTACTGACCTCCATCTTCTACCACCATCTGTATTCTGCAAGCAAGCCAATTCCAGATCCAAGCAGGCAAGTTTCCATGTGGGATTTTGTCAAACACTTTACTAAATTCCATAGAGTAAAAATCCCTATTTTCTGGAACTCAAACATGCAGCAACTGGCAAAAAAAAACCCATGTAAATAAATTTAAAAATAAAAATGGCCCCAAGAGTAACCCTGGAAAATTATGGGCTGGTAAGCCTGCTGTCAGTAGTAGTTAAATTATTGGAAGGTGTTCTAAGAGATCGAATGTACAAGTATTTGGATAGCCAGAAACTGGTTAGGGATTGTCAACATGGTTTTGGAAAAACCCAACACCCAACCCCAACCAACCAATTTTCCCCTGCAACCGCTGCAACCGTGTCTGCCTGTCCCGCATCGGACTTGTCAGCCACAATCGAGCCTGCAGCTGATGTGGACTTTTACCCCCTCCATAAATATTCGTCCGCGAAGCCAAGCCAAAGAAAGAAAGAAGAAGGTCATGTTTAACCAACCTTGTAGATTTTTTCCAGGAAGTTACCTAAAAAGTTAATGAAGGAAAGGCTGGTGATGTTGTCTAAATGGAATTTAGTAAGGCTTTTGACAAAGTCCCACATGGGAGGTTAGTCAGGAAAGTTCAGGTATCCATGGTGAAGTAGTGAACTAGATTCAACAATGGCTGAACAGAATAAGCCAGAGAGAAGTGGTGGATGATTGCTTCACAGACTAGAGGCCTATGACTAGTGGTGTGCCTCAGGGAATGATGCTGGGATCATAAGGCAAATGAAATATTGGCCTTCATCGCTAGAGGAATTGAATTCAAGATCAGGGAGGACGTGCAGCAACTATATAAGGTACTGGTGAGGCTGCACCTGGAGTACTGTGTGTAGTTCTGGTCTCCATACTTGAGGCAGTCCAGAGGAGGTACACAAGGTTGATCCCGGAGATGAGGAGGCTAACCTACAAGGAGAGACTAAATCATCTGGGATTATACTCACTCAAATTCAGAAGAATTAGAGGAGATCTTATAGAAACATAAAATTATGAAAGGGATAGACAAGATAGAGGCAAGAAAATTGTTTTCACTGGTAGTTGAGACCAGAACTAGGGGACACAGCCTCAAGATTCAGGGGAATAGATTTAAGACAGATGAGGAAAAACTATTCTCCACCCCCCCCCCCCACCCCCCACCCCCCATACCCAAGAGAGTAGAGAATCTGTGGAATTCTCTGCCCAGGGAAGAAGTGAGGCTACTTCATTAAACTTATTTAAGGTTCAGTTTGATTATTACATGAAGAATTAAGGGATATGGGGAAAGGCAGGTAGGTGGAGTTGAGTGAATGATCAGATCAACAATTGTCTTATTGAATGGTGGAGCAATTTCGACAGGCCAGATGGCCTACTCCTCCTCCTAGTACTTATGTGCTGTTGTTATGTTTATCATCTATATCAATGATCTAGATGATAATGTGATAAATTGGATCAGCAAGTTTGCAGATGACACAAACATTGGTGGCATTGTGGACAGTAAAGAAGACTTTCAAAATTTGAAGATGGATCTGGAAAAATAGACTGAAAAATGGGTGATGGCATTTAATGCCGACACACACTGTAAATGGTAGGGCACTGAGGAGGGTGGTAGAACAGAGGGATCTGGGAATAAAAATATAATTCCTGAAAATGACATCACAAATGGATAGGATTGTAAAGAAAGCTTTTGGCATATTGGCCCTCATAAATCAAAGTTTTGAATATATGTGTTGTGATATAATGGTAAAGTTGTACAAGACTGAGGCCAAATTTGGAGTGTTGTGTGCAGCTTTGGTCACCCATCTACAGGAAATATAGACAAGAATTTTCCACTGAGAATAAGTGAAATACAAACTAGAAGACAAGGGGGGCAGGATCCACAGAGTGGTGGAAGTATGGAACAAGCTGCCAGCTGAAGTGGTGAATGCAGGCTCAATTTTAACATTTCAGAAGAATTTGGTCAGGTACATGGATGGGAGAGGTATGGAAGGCTATGGAATGGGTACAAGTCAGTGGAACTAAGCAAACAATGTTCAGCATAGACTAGAAGGGCTGAGGGGGCCCATTTCTGTGGTGTAATGTTCTATGCTTCTCAATAAAAAAAGTTTAAATTTGTAAAAGCTCTCTTGAGGTAACACATGAAACTTTGTTGAAGATGGAAGCAAGTATTCAGTCAGCACAGTACTTTGGTGATGCTTTGTTTATAGCAGCTGTTTGACTAGAGTCATGTTTGACTAAAATGGTATTCCCCAGGATGAGGAGCTGGTTGATCTTGCTCACTATTGGGGATGACCCTCTTAGTATCTCCTTATTCCTGCTTAGTAAGATTCTTTATTAGTATATTATTAGTTATATTATCAAGGCTTTATTGTAAACTTGGGGAGGGGTTTAATTATGATGGTATCATGGTTAGTGCAACGGTTTCACAACACCAGCAACTGGGTTTCAAATTTAAATCAGTTAAAGTTATGAGGCACAAACTGCTTCTCACAAAGCCACGCTGACTATCCCAGAGGAGACTCTCTTAAATGTTGATCCTCAGAATATTTTATAATAGTTTGTCCAACACTGACACAAGACTCACTGGTCAATAATTCCCAGGATTCTCCATCCTCCATTTCTAAACAAGGGGAACTGCCTGGTATCTCTCCAGTGGCCACGGAGGTTGCAAAAACTACTGCAAACTCCCCAACAACCTCTTCCCTCATTTCCTATGGTAATTTAGTATATATTGCAATTGGTCCCAGGGGCTTATCACAATATTTTAAAGATCTAGCACTTCATCTTTAACCTTGACATGCTCCACCACTTTGCCCTGTTCTACACTGAATTCCCATCTCCCTGGTAAACACCAAAGCAAATTATTCATTGAGGACTTCTTCCTCCTCAGCCTCTAGGCACTTAGCTTCCCCCTTTATCCCTTCTGTTCAGGTTTCAAGGTTCCTTTTATTCTCACTTAATACAGAAAAATTTAATATACAGTAAATGGAGTACTTCAATTTTTGTCTGCCATAAGGCAAATAGAGTTGCCATGAGCATAACCCAGCACTACTAAGAATAAGAGAAATAGAAACAAAATCCCTTCAGAGCCATTGAGTGTCGACGGATTCACCTCCAGTGCTCCGGCAATCTCTGAAGCCACGGACTCCTGTTCAAACCATTGGCAGCTCAAGCTCCAAGTCCAAGTCGCCAATACATTTAAAGCCTTCCATACATGAGGCCCTTTGGAAGCCCTTCTTACCCTCAGCACCCTCAAATCCTATTCTTATTCATAACTGTTCTTCATGAACATGTGGATTGCCTTAGTTTTTCTTCATCCTACTTGGAAAGGCCTTCTCATGCCCCCTTCTAGTTTTCCTATGTCCTCAAGTTCTTTCGTGGCTACCATACAATTCTCATGAGCCCTTCATGTCTTTTGCTTCCTAAACCTCAAGGATGCTTTCTTCTTCCTGTTGACGCTATGTCCCAACTCTTTGCTAACCACAATTCCTTTGCCCTATCATCTTTTCCCTGACTCAGTGGAATAAAACTATCCATAACCTCACTCACATGGTCTCTAAACATCCTCCACATTTCTGTGCACATTTTCCTGTGAATATTTGTTCCTAATTTACTCTCCTATGTTCCTGCAAAGGATGAGGAAAGTTAATCTCCCACCTATCTTGCAAATTTGGCCACCAAACCATTCAATCCACAATCCAAATCATTCATACAAATAGTAAACATCAGCGGCCCCAAGACCGACCCCTGTAGACCACCACTTGTTACAGGCAGCCAACCTGAACTGGATTCCTTAATTTCAACCCTTTGCTTCATGCCTATCAGCCAATTTTCTATCTAATTTGATCCAATCTAATGCTATGGGCACTCATCTTATTAAGCAGCCTCACATGCAGTACCTTATCAAAAGCCTTCTGAAAATCCAAATATACAATATCCATAGCCTCCCTTTTGTCCATTCTACCTGAGATTTCAGAGAAATTCTAATAGGTTGGTCAGGCAGGATCTACCCTTCCAAAAAAAAATCCTTGCCGACTTGAACCTATCCTGCCATGCATCTTCAGGTATTTCATAACCAGGTCCTTGAGGATTAACTCCAATACCTTCCCAACCATCAATGTTAGATTAATAGGCTTATAGTTTCCTTCTTTCTATCTCCCACCTTTGTTAAAGAGCAAAACCACATTTGCAACCTTCCAGACTTCTGAAATCATGCCAGAGTCCATTGACATCTGGAAAAATCACCAATGGGTCCACAATCTCCAAAGCTACTTCTTTTAGAACTCATGGGTGCACCTCATCCAGTCTGGGAGGTTCATCAATCTTTAATCTTTTCAGCTTGACTAGCACTATTTCTCTAGTAATCCTAACTACATGCAATTCTACTCCCTGAAACCTCTGTCTGGTCTATTGCTAATGCTTTCCACAGTGAAGACAGATGTAAAAATATTGATCAAGTTCCTCTGCCATCTTTATTACCAATTATAATTTCCCCAGTATCATTTTCAATCAGTCCTATGTCTATGTGGATCTTTTACTCTTTATACATTTTAAAAACTCTTAGTATCCTTTTATATATTGTTTGCCAATATCCTTTCATAATTCATCTTTTCTTTCCTAATGACTTCAAGTTTTTAAAAAGATTCCCAATCCTGTTTTTCCCACTAAATTTACCTTCCTTGTATGCCCTCCCCATTGCTTTCATTTTAGCCTTCACCTCTTGTTAGTCGCATTGGTGCCATTTTCCATTGAGAAATGTCATTTTCCTTGGAATATATCTATCCTGCATATTTTTAATTACTTGTTAAAATAGCTTCCAATTCTGCTCTGCTGTCCCTCCAACTAGTTTGCTTTTCAAGTCAACTTGAGCAAGTTCCTTTCTCATGCCACTTTAATTTCCTTTATTTCACTGAAAAATTGATACCGCTGATAACTTCTTTTCCTTTTCAAATTTGAAACTAAATTCAAACATGTTATGATCACTACTTCCTAGAGGCTCCAAAACCTTTAATTTCCCCAACAACCTCAGGTTCATTGCATATCACCCAATCCAGAACTGCAAATCCCCTGGTGGGCTCATCAACAAGCTATTAAAAAAAAAGCCATCCCTTAAGCTTGCTACAAACTCTCTCTCCCCTGGGATCCAGTAATTTTCTGCCCTTCCCAATCCTCTGCCATGTTAAAATCCTCCATAATTATTTTGACATTATCTTTGACATACCCTTTCTATTTCCAGCTGTAACTCATAGTCCACTTCCCAGCTGCTGATTGGGGGGGCCTGTGTACAACTGCGAAAATGGTCTTTTTACCCTTGTCATTTCTTAATTCATCCATAATAATTCTACCACTGGTGACCCAATGTCCCTCCTTTCTATTGATTTAATGTCATTACCTGCCATCAGAGTCATGCCTCCACTTCTGCCTTCCTTTCCTATACACTGTGTACCCTTGGATATTGATCTCCCAATCACATGCCTCATTGTGCCATGTTTCAATAGTAGCCACATGTCATATTTTCTAAACTGAATCTTTCTAATACCACATGCATTTAAGCACAGTGCCCTAAGACCCACTACTGATATCATTTTTATTGTATTCCTGACCAATACTTTCTCCTGCCTACTTACCTGCCCTTCCTTTTTGTTATCATTGACCAATTCTTTCTATTTTCCTCTTTCTCTGTCATAGCTCTCCATCTCCCTACTATCCTAATCTCTTAACTCATTTTGATTCACACCACCTTGCAAAACTAGTTTAAACCCTCCCCAGCAGCTCTGGCAAACCCTCCTGCCAGGATATTGGTCCCCTTCCAGTTCAGGAGCACCCCATCCCTTTTGTAAGAGGTCTGACCTTCCCCAGAAATGATCCCAATGATCTATGAATCTGAAATCCTGCCCCAACTCTTCAGCCACACATTCATCAGCCTTAACTTTCTATTGGTACCTGTCTAGTACATGGCTCAGGCAGCAACCCCAAGATTATCACCTTTGGGGTCCTACTTTTTAAACTTCCTTCCTAACACCCTAAATTCTGAAGGACCTCATCTCTGCTCCTACCTATGTCATTGTGGTTCACATGGGAACCAACATCCAGTTGCTCCCCTCCCCTTCCAGAATTCTGTAGAGTCAATCCGAGACATCCCTGATCCTGGCACCTAAGAGGCAACATACCAACCTAGAGTCTCAATACATTCCAACAAACTTTCTGTCTGCCTTCCTAATCAACAAGTCCCCTATTACTAAGACCTTCCTCTTCTCAGCCCTTCCATTTTTAGCTAAGGTGTCAGCCTCTGTACCAGAGACTTAACCACCTTGACTCATCCTTGGTAGATCATCCCCATCAACAGTATACCTATCGTCAGTGAGAACATCCACAGGGGTACTCTGCACTACCCATGTCTTCCTTTTTCCTCCTGGATATCACCAAGTTATCAGTGTCCTGTCTATTTGGGGTGACTACCTCACTGTAACTCCTCTCTTACTGCTTCAGCCTCCTGAGGAATCTGCAGTTCATCCAACTTCAGCCAAACTCAGTCTGTAAGTGGCCAGAGCTGAATGCACTTTCTGCAGGTGTGGTTGTCCGCAACAAGTATACCATCCCAAATCTCCCACACCCCAATCTACAGCCCTAACTGATTTCATTAGCTAGTTTAAAGAAAGCAGCTCTCCTCCACCACTGCTCAATGTCCTTCACTAGGACTCTTTCTCCTTTATGTAACCTTAAGACTATCAATACAACTGCTATGCAGCCCTAGACAATTGTCACAATTTCTCACACCTGTATTCAACAATCCAATCACAGCCTCAATACTTAACAGCAATAATTAACTTAACTGTTTAACCCTTAATGGTTCCAAAACCAGCTCAAAAGAAGGTAAGCTGCTCCTACCTTTATAAATCTGTCGCTTGACTGACTGACATCATGTGCCTGTGAAGTAGTCCCCTACCTGACCTTAGCTTTGCAATTTAAAATAAAAATTCAAAAACACTTCACTACTTACAGTTTTCCCAGCGACTGTCCTCTCACTCTCCTGGTTCCGCCCTCCCTATCTTTTAGCTCCATTCCTATCTCTTTTTTAAACATCTAAACCCTGGAACTTGCGACAGCCAAGTCTCTGCAATCACCACCACATCAGAGTTCCATGCATTGATCCATGCTATATTTATCACTCTTATTCTTAATATTTATCACATTAAAGTACATACATTTCAACCCATCCAACTAACTAAATTTATGCTCCCGCCCTGTCTATTCACTGATTCACTGCACATTGTCTCTGCTTTTTCACCAGCTGCTCCATCATCTAACACTCCATTTCCCGTTTCCTTGACATTAGTTTTAACCCCACTCCAACAGTTCTAACAACCCTGCCTGCAAGAATATTTGTCCCTCTCAAGTTCAGGTGCAACATGTTCCTTTCGAACAGGTCATACCTCCCTCAGAAGAGATCCCAATGATCTACAAATCTGAACCCTAGTCCCTTCCACTAAATCTTCAGCCATATCTTCCATATCTTCCATTTCTTGCCCTCTAGCTATGTATTCATCTGCCATATCTTTAAATTCTTGCCCTCACTGGGGTATGGCATGGGCAGCAAACTAAAGGTTATTAGCCTTGAGGTCATGCTTCTGAGCTTTCTTCCAAAATCCAAATATTAATTCTTCAGGAACTCATCCTTTCCTTCTTTATGTCATTGGTACCAACATATACCACAACCTCTAGTTGCTCTCCACCCATCTTAAAAATGCCATGGACACTAACAGAGATGACTGACCCTAGCATCTGAAAGCAACTGAGAGGTTTCATAGAATCTCCTGCCTGTTCCCCAAACAAATAAATTCCCTATCACTATCACTCTCTCCCTCGGTACACTTCCCTTCTGAGCCATAGAGCCAAATTCTATGCCAGAGATCTGGCTGCTACCACTTTCCTGATAGGTTTCCCCACCCCCACCCATAAAGTGCCAGTTGGTGAAGTAGACAAAGACGATGTGGTCAAACAATAATCATGGCTTTTATTAGCAGAGACTCATGGTGCAATAATGAAAGACAATAGATGCATACACAGTTATACCCAAGGGAAGTGTCCAAGGGGAGATAATGCACAGCCAATGTTAGTACGGCAAGGCTCGCCAGAGGGGAGACAGGCAGCTTGGCAGACATTCACCACAGTCTTCCCCCAGCAGAGGAAGGGTTAAAATCAAAAGGACAGCTGCTAGGAAAAACTGAAGCAAGCAATACATGGATGTATGGCATTGAGAATACTCTAACAGCCAAACTACACCAGTATCTAGCAAACAATCAAAACATAATGAGATGATTAATGAATATGTCAGCCTATCAGGTTGTTTACGAATTCTGGTGCTTCTTCTCAAAACGGGTGGCTCCTTTGCAACCTTGGGAACTGGTACAGTTCCTGGGTCTGTAGTGTGGGAAGGACTGACTTCTGAACCCACTCCAGAATCACCAGCGTGAGGCAGTGGAGCCTCAGCATGGCCATCTGAAAGCTTACTAGGGGTCACAGGCTGGGGGGGTGAGCCCAATCTCTCAGGCTCACTCTGAGTAGGGGTGTGAGGAAGGGCCGAACCAGGTGAGGCCAGATCTCTTAGGGGTACAGTGTCAATACTCCCGTCTGGGAATTTAACTTGAGCGTAGTTGGGGTTGGTATGCAGTAGCTGAACTGGTTGGACTAGGGCGTCTGTTTTACGTGCCCGAGCATGGCTCTTCAGCAGCATGGTTCCAGGCTCAGATAAACAGGCTGGCCAGTCCATCACAGCTCTTGATTTCCTAGGAAATGCAAACATACATTCATGAGGTGTTTGATTTGTTGCAGTACACAATAATGACCGAATAGAATGTAGTGGCCTCCTGCCACCGGGTAACAGGGTAACCATGTGTTTTTAAAGCAAGATTAACAGTCTTCCAGATTGTAGCATTAGCCCTTTTGACCTGCCCATTGCGCTGCAGGTTGTAACTCGTGGTACGGCTGGTGGCAATCCCCTTCCGTAGCAGGGCTCGCCGCAGTTCAGTGCTCATGAATGCTGAGCCCCTATCGGTAGGAATGTAATTAGGAAAACCAAAAATGCTGACAATTCTGTCAAGTGACTTAATGACAGACGCTGACGAGACGTCAGGGCAGGGTATCATGAAGGATATTCATCAATTACTTTAAGGAAATATACATTTTTGTTGTTGGAAGGTAACGGTCTTTTAAAATCTAAGCTAATCCTCTCAAAAGGTTGGGTTGCCTTGATGAGAGTGGCCTCTGGAGCTTTGAAGTATTGCGGTTTGTATTCTGCGCAAACAGGACAGCTTTTAGTCAGTTTCCTGACTTCTTCCAGAGAGTAAGGAAGGTTGTTAGCTTTTATGTGGTGGAAGAACCTCGTGACTCCTGGGTGGCACAGTCTGCTATGAATCTCTTTTAGCCCCTCCAGCTGAGCACCAGCAGCAGATCATGACAATGCGTCAGAGGGATCATTTAACCTGCCTGGACTGTACTGGATCTCATAATTATGTTGAAAGTTCTATTCGCCAGTATATCATCTTATTGTTCTTGATTTTACTTTTGTGTTTAGTACTGAACATGTAGGCTACAGATTTCTGATCAGTGACAAGAGTAAATTCTCTGCCATCTAGAAAGTGTCTCCAGTAGCGAACAGTTTCAATAATAGCCTGGGCTTCTTTTTCAATGGCAGGATGTTTAAGTTGAGGTCTGCGTAACGTGCAGGAGAAGAATGCCACAGGTCTGCACTTTTGATTAAGGGTTCCTGCCAAGGCAAAATCTGAGGCATCAGTTTCCACTTGGAATGGGACATCCTTGTCAATGGACGAGAGTGCAACTTTGACAATTTCAGTTTTAATTCTCTCGAAAGCCTTCAAGGCCATTGAAGAGAGAGGAAAAGATTTAGTGTCAAACAGAGGGCGTACCTTTGTGGTGTAGTCCTGAACCCATTTGCGGTAGTAGGAAAAGAATCTCATACACCTTTTAAGGGCTTTTGCTGAGTCTGGGGGGTGGTAACTTCTTAAGGGGGGCCATTCTTTCCGGGTCGGGGTGGATTTTGCCCTTGCGGACAATGTAGCCCAGAATGGGTAGCTCTGTCGTGTTGAACACACATTCGTCCTCGTTAAATGTAAGATTGAGTTCTTTAGCTGTTGCTAAAAATTTCTTTAAGTTGTTTTCATGCTCAGCCTGTGTTTTCCCACAGATAGTGACATTATCCAGATAGGGAAACGTACCCTGTAACTCATACGTCCTAACAATCTTATCTATTTCCCTCTGAAACACGGACACACCATTAGTGACACCTAAAGGTACCCTTTTAAACTGGAATAACCCCCCCATCAGCCTCAAAAGCCACATAGGGCCATTTCCTTTTCTTAATAGGGATTTGGTGATAAGCTGCTTGGAGGTCAATAGTGGAGTACACTTTGTATTGTGCTATCTGATTAATCATTTCATTGATATGTGGCAAGGAGTAGGCATACAGGTTAGTGTAATGGTTTTTTTTAAACTTTATTTAAAATTTTATGACATGAATAAAATAAAAATTACATTTAAATAAATAATAAAAAATAAGATAATAAAAATTAGAATACTACATCATTAAACTACACAAATTAACCCCCCCAATAATAATAACATAACATTAATCATCTAATTTAAAATTAGTCCAACCCTCCCCCACAAAATAAAGAGTGAAGAATTAATTAACAATGTTGTAAATAAAATAGAAAAAACCCCACTTACAAAAAAAGGATAAAACTTAACAACAAAAAAAATTACTATCAACAAAAAAAATATCAATACTAAAATAATACCCTTAAACATATATTTAAATCAAACATAATACATGTATTTAACAAATGAAATCCACTTTAAAACGAAGTTCAAATGTTAAAATCATATATCAACCACATATCTGTTATACAAAAAATCATAATTAATAATACATAAATACAGAATTTCCATTAATACCAAGTTTCCTTTATAATTCATCGAGAGAACAAAAACATCCCTTAGAAAAACAATCAGATAAACTTTTTATTCCCTTCCCCTCCCCTTATATTAAAAAAAAGAAAAAAAAAGAAAAAAGTTCAAACTCTTATAAAATTCTCCATATTCTTCATTTATAACATCTTCAAAATTCTCTATCGAAATTAACTTAATTTTATTAAACTCTTCTCCCTCAATGTATTTGTACTTAATTTTCTTCTTTTTCTTCTTATTACCTTTCCCCTCATCTTCCTCTTCATCTAATTCAACATCCTCAATTTTTTACTTATTATCTTCTGTGACGTCATCCTCTTAAAAAAGAAAAAAGAGAAAAAAAAACCCCAAAAAAAGAGAAAAATAAAAGGAGAGAGAAAAAAACCTCCTAATTCTCTCTCAATTACAATCAGAAAACAAAGAGTTAAAAAAAAATTATTTATTTAAAAAAATTAAAAAAAACCTTCACTTCTTAACCCAAAAATTAAAAAGAAAAAAAAACAGGTCAGGGGTCACAACTACCTCCTCCTGTTTAAACCGCCCAAAGCGGTAACTCCCCCAAAATATTGGGTGTGAGATAACTCACAGGTAGCTGATGACTTCTGGAAACTAGTGCCCACCCAGTTCCCTCTCCCAACTCCCATTTCATTAAACTATCATCATTATTTAAACTATTTAAACTCTTCTCAAAAAAAAAAGATAAAAGATTTATATTTTAAAATCAACGTTACCACTTTGGTCACCATTGCTTCCATTTCTTTTTAAAAACTGGATCCCACCTTACATCTCTACTCTCTTTGGAGACCTTGAAGGACTACATCGTTCCTGAAACTGCATGATTGGTAGAGACTGAGCAAAGTCCATAACCTCTTTAGGATTGTCAAAGAACTTTGGCTAATTTCCATCCTAAAAAATCTTCAGTACCGCAGAATACCTGAATGTTGCCTTATGTCTTTTTTTCCACAACTGTTCTTTCACAGAATTAAATTCGCGTCATTGAAACATAATTTCTTGACTCAAATCTTGATAGAAGAAAACAGGATTATTCTGAACCATCAAAGGAGATCTATTTTGCTGGGCATTTCTAATAGCCGTACGTAAAATTGTCTCTCTGTCACAATAGTTTAAACAACGGATCAAAATAGATCTTGGATTCTGTCCTGAAAAAGATTTTCTTCTTAAAACTCTATAAGCACGTTCCAGTATTAAACCTTCAGGGAATTTATCCTGTCCTAACACTCGTGGAATCCATTCAGTAAAAATTTTTCTTGGATCTGGTCCTTCTATGCCTTCTGGCAAACCAACAATTTTCACGTTGTTCCGTCTAGATTGATTCTCCAAATAATCAACCTTTTTTGCTAAATTTTTATTTTGGATCTGCAATGTTTCAATTATTCTATTTTCATCTTGCAGTTGATCCTGTGCATCGACTAAACCTTGATCACACATTTCAAATCTTTCAATGGTTTCAAGCTTAAAAGCTCCATTAATGACTTCCGCCATCGCATTAATCTTGGAAATAAACAGGTTCACAAAATTAGCTAAGTGACTCGATACAGAATATATCTTATCTTCAAGATCCTTAACAGACATTTCAACAGAAGTAGATTCAGGCATAATGGGGTCTTGCTGTTCCTTAGAGACGACGCGATCTTCTGTCCCTTCCCTTAATTTAGTATCTTTTCTAGCAGTTTGACTTCGTATAAAAATCCCTCTCAAAGTCCCCCCAGCAATGCCAGGATACTGAAGATCAGGGTTATCTTTAAGCCAAATCTCTTTAATCATCTTCACTGAATCGATGTCTGGAAAAACCGTTGTAATTGAAGATGCATTTTGCAGCGCCACCACTGTAGCAGTCGAATGATAGCTCTTTAACTCTCCAGCTGGTGGCGCCCCAGCTGATTCAACTGTCAAAGTCTCAGTAACAGCACTCATAGTGGCTGTTGTGTGAAATACTGGCACCCGTCCAGTCCTTTGTTCTGAAAGCTGTTGAGTGCGACCTTCAGAGAGCCTCACCGGCTTAAAACGGAGCTTCAATGCCGAACTCTGTACGTCTTCCTCTGGATCCATTCTACGCTGAGTCCTGGCTTCTTGTAAACAAGTAGGCTCAGACAATTTCGGAAAATGTAGTTTTTTAACTGTCTGTTGATGTTTTCTTTTACCTTTTTTTTGCATATAAACCATTAGGCACTAATCCAACACCTCTTATTATTTATAAACTTTTAAAAGAACTTTAACGGGCACTTAAAGACAAAACAATAAATCAGAGTCAGGAGAGGTCTGGAAGGCATGTCTGTTCCCTATGCCATCTTGCCACGCCCCCCTCACAGGTTAGTGTAATGGTTGATTGTCTGGCTGTAATCAATAGCCAGTCATCTCTTAGTGTGATTTTTCACGACTACCACTTGGGCCCACCACGGACTCTTAAGCAGTCTCTGGGTCTCCACTTTGATAAACTCACGATCCTCTTTGCTGTAAGAACGGCTCTTAGTGGCAATCGGCTGACACTCAGGGGATAAATCACTGAAAAGGGAAGGAGCTTAGATCTTTAATGCGGACAGACTGCAGTAACTAGCACGGGGGATGGTAAGTGTGGGTAGTGGCCCACCGAAATTTAACACTACACTGTTCATCTGAGATTGAATATCTAACCCCAGTAACACAGGGGCGCAGAGTTCTGGCATAATAAAGAGCCACACCTCAGCAAGGCAATGTCCCTGCAAATTTAAAGTAACCTTACACTTGTCCCGTACAGTTTTTGTAAGTTCACTATAAGCCATCGATATCTTTCGGTTCGCTGGATATCTCCACAAATTTAAGGCTCTGGCAACTCTCTCATGGATGTAGCTGTCAGTACTCCCTGAGTCTATTAGATAATAAAGAGTTTCACCATTCACCTCCCCCTTCATAGTCGACTGTTCCAGTCCGTAACATCCCCCAAGTTTTACAGTCAATTGAGCTATCACAGGGGATCTCACATCGCCATCACTTGAAGTCGATTCAGCCTACTTGTCTGAAGATTCCCCCTTTTCACAGTTGTCTTCCATTCTTGCAGCTCCAGGATGCATTTTCTTGTTGCTTCTCTTCTTCTTCTTATCAGTGGGAGTACTTTTCACCTTACACGCTTTAGTGAAGTGTCCGAGTTTCCCACAGTAGCCAGGCACTTCTGTCTGAGGTGCCAGCTCATATCACAGAGGTAGCATTTTTCAGGAATTCGCCCTTTTCTTTCCTTCGGGGTTCCAGCACTCCTGGATGTTTCCTTTTCGGTTTCTAGTATTTCACTGGACCGCATAACACTTCTCATTGTTTTGGCTAGAGTGACTGCCCAGTCATAGGTTAAGGGCTCCATCTCCAGCAGCCTCTGTCGGATGTAACTAGAGTAAACCCCGTTGACAAAAGCATCCAGTCTCAAGGCATTGTGGTGTTGTTGCACATTGACTGCCCTGACATCACATTCGTTTGCCAGTGAGCCGAGGGCCAGTGCATAGGCAGCATCACTTTCCCCGGGTTTCTGGCTTCTAGTCAGCAACTGGTGTCGAGCAAGCACCACATTCCGTGGCACTGCACAGTAAGCAGTCAGACGTTCCCGGGCTATAGCCAGAGTGGTAGCTCCTTGCGTTACGGCGAAAGGGACCTCACCCAGCAGAGAGTTCAGGTGACTCCACTGTATCGCCTCATCAACCACGTTGTTTCGAGCCATGTAGTAATCGAAACAAGCAATCTAGTGGTTGAAAATTTCTCTGGCCCTTGGGGCAGGCTGGTCGATTATCTGCTGCACTGGCTTGAGTGCTGCATCCATTTCTGCTAATAGCATTGAAGTGCCAGTTGATGAAGTAGACAAAGACGATGTGGTCAAACAATAATCATGGCTTTTATTAGCAGAAACTCATGGTACAATAATGAAAGACAATAGGTGCATACACAGTTATACCCAAGGGGGGGGTGACCTTAACAGCGGAGATAATGCACAGCCATAGTACAGCAAGGCTCGCCAGAGGGGAGACAGGCAGCTTGGCAGACATTCACCACACCCCCCTCAAAAGGTATACATGTTACTGAGGGGAATAGCCAGTCAGCTGAGAAAACCATGTCTTAAGTTTACAGTAAGAATATCTTTCTTTCTTGCTTTGGCTTGGCTTCGTGGACGAAGATTTATGGAGGGGTATGTCCACGACTGCTGCAGGCTCGTTGGTGACTGACAAGTCACTAAGAACGGCTCTTAGTGGCAATCGGCTGACATTCAGGGGATAAATCACTGAAAAGGGAAGGAGCTTTGATCTTTAATGCGGAGAGACTGCAGTAACTAGCACGGGGGATGGTAAGTGTGGGTAGTGGCCCACCGAAATTTAACACTACACTGTTCATCTGAGATTGAATATCTAACCCCAGTAACATAGGGGCACAGAGCTCCGGCATAATAAAGAGCCACACCTCAGCAAGTAAGAATGTACTAATTTCTCAATACAATCGAGTGTTAGCTGAGATTTTGTGCACGACTTACTGATGATATTTCTATTCAAAGGTGAGAATATTACCTTCTGAACCACAACAATGATCAAAATAGTAAAATTGCTGTACACAACAGGAGTTTGAGGAGATTTGCTATGATACCAAAGACCCTTGCACATTTCTATAGGTCCACTGTGGAGGGCATTCTGACTGGTTGCATGGAGGACAGGAAAAATACTTGACAGTTGTGAATTCAGCCAGCACCATGACAGGCATCAGAATTTGTTCTATCGAGAACATATACAAGAAGCAGTATTGTAACAAAGCAACCTTTATCCTATAGGACCTTCCCAACCCAGACCATGCTCTCTTCACATTGCTGCAATCGGGAAGGAGGTACAGGAACCTAAAGACAAAGATAACTAGCTGCACAAGGACAACTTCTTCCCCTCTGCTATCAAATTTCTGAATGGACAATGAACAACAGACACTACCTGCACTAATTTATTTATCTTTGAATTTAATTTATCGCAATTTTTCACTGTAATGTTGCTGCAAAACAATTAATTTTGTGACAAGTTCATGACAGTAAATGTTGATTCTGTCAATTCCTAAGCTTATGGACTACCATCCTCAGCATTTATTCAAATATTAGATAAAAATCAAGTGCCTTTCTTTTCATTTCCTGGCAACATTTGACATTGCTGTGGCTTCCTTTTACTGGACTTCAGTAATGCTGGTTTTTCTATTTATGCAGAGATCTAATGTGTGCAAAATATGGTGTAAGTTAGTATTTTTCCATAGATTTTCTACTTGTGAGTGCCTTTAGTGCAGGCTCTAATCAGAAAAATAAACTTTAAAAATTGACCTGATGAGATTCAGGAAGGATATATTTTGAATGACAATTTTATTAATACTATTAATTATGTTAATAAACATAAAGAGTGAAATAACTGAGATCATAACTATCAAACAACTGCCCCATTAAGCATCCATATACCAATCCTAAATGATCTCATTTTATTTACCCTTCATTCCCTTTATCTTCCTCATGGTTTGCCATTCACCTATGCAATAGGGGCAACAATTCTCCTATCACACATCATTGGGCTATGGGAGGAAACCCAATGACAACATGCAAACTCGAAACAAACACCACCAGAAGCAAGATTGAACCCACATTGTTGGAACTGTGAGGCAGTAGCTCTACTGTTGTACTATTGTACTGCCCTAAAGGAGTGATGTGTCAATTTGAGGTAATGATAACATGGTCAGGATAACTTTAACAGCTAAAAATGTAAGTGAATAGTTTGCAATGTCCAGAAAATAGATTGGAAGAATTAAAAGCACATGTAAAGTCACATATAGCATGTATCCACTGTGGGCCTCGGTTGCTGACCAGCAAGGGGTTCTGCAGCTGAAGGACACATATAGCATGAATCCACTGTGGCCTCGGTTACTGACCAGCAAGGGGTTCTGCAGCTGAAGGACACATATAACATGTATCCACTGTGGGCCTCGGTTGCTGACCAGCAAGGGGTTCTGCAGCTGAAGGACACATATAGCATGTATCCACTGTGGCCTCAGTTGCTGACCAGCAAGGGGTTCTGCAGCTGAAGGACACATATAGCATGCATCCACTGTGGCCTTGGTTGCTGACCAGCAAGGGGTTCTGCAGCTGAAGGACACATATAGCATGTATCCACTGTGGCCTCGGTTGCTGACCAGCAAGGGGTTCTGCAGCTGAAGGACACATATAGCATGCATCCACTGTGGCCTTGGTTGCTGACCAGCAAGGGGTTCTGCAGCTGAAGGACACATATAGCATGTATCCACTGTGGCCTCGGTTACTGACCAGCAAGGGGTTCTGCAGCTGAAGGACACATATAGCATGTATCCACTGTGGCCTTGATTGCTGACCAGCAAGGGGTTCTGCAGCTGAAGGACACATATAGCATGAATCCACTGTGGCCTCGGTTGCTGACCAGCAAGGGGATCTGCAGCTGAAAGACACATATAGCATGTATCCACTGTGGCCTCGGTTGCTGACCAGCAAGGGGTTCTGCAGCTGAAGGACACATATAGCATGTATACACTGTGGGCCTCGGTTGCTGACCAGCAAGGGGTTCTGCAGCTGAAGGACACATATAGCATGTATCCACTGTGGCCTCGGTTACTGACCAGCAAGGGGTTCTGCAGCTGAAGGACACATATAGCATGTATCCACTGTGGCCTTGATTGCTGACCAGCAAGGGGTTCTGCAGCTGAAGGACACATATAGCATGAATCCACTGTGGCCTCGGTTGCTGACCAGCAAGGGGATCTGCAGCTGAAAGACACATATAGCATGTATCCACTGTGGCCTCGGTTGCTGACCAGCAAGGGGTTCTGCAGCTGAAGGACACATATAGCATGTATACACTGTGGGCCTCGGTTGCTGACCAGCAAGGGGTTCTGCAGCTGAAGGACACATATAGCATGTATCCACTGTGGGCCTCGGTTGCTGACCAGCAAGGGGTTTTGCAGCTGAAGGACACATATAGCATGTATCCACTGTGGGCCTCGGTTGCTGACCAGCAAGGGGTTCTGCAGCTGAAGGACACATACAGCATGTATCCACTGTGGCCTCAGTTGCTGACCAGCAAGGGGTTCTGCGCTGAAGGACACATATAGCATGTATCCATTGTGGCCTCGGTTGCTGACCAGCAAGGGGTTCTGCATCTGAAGGACACATATAGATCGTGAACAGTTGGTAACATATGGGTGAGGAACCCACACAGCCCTCAGGATGCTACTGACTTGAGGTCATAGTACTCACATGTCTGTGCACTGCTGGATTCTGGCTTATGAGAACCGGGAATCAGAACTGGGATTCGAGAGGGTGAAGGCAAGAAAGGTTCCTGATGGGTCATGGGAGCTGAAAGCTTTCTCGTCGTGTCAGAGCTTTGGATCTGGGCTCGGGTTGCCAGTGGTTTGGATGGAACTGGAGTCTTGTCCGGCTACAGAGGCTGCAGGACCGCTGGAGGCCAATGCACGACACACAGCGACTCTTTTGCTTCTCTTTCTCAGACTGTAAGGGGTACCGGGAAATGTTAATGGCAAATCTTTGTCTGACTAAAGGCAATTTTAAGTAATATTCCATTTATGCTTTATTATGTGATCATAGTATCTGATCTAAATGTGCATGCAATCTCAATGGGAATGCTAATTACAACTAATTCTTTTAGGACAGGGAGAATAAGCAAAATGGAACTTTTCAAACTATGGAAAACAGTGATGTGTGAAAACAGAAGCCAGAGAATAATGATTAGTAAAAGGAGTTAATAATTTATAGGATTGTAGCTGGATAGCATTTTACACTGAAAGAGCTGTCCACCCATTTACCCAGCTATTGACCTTTAATCTAATATTCTCCATCTATTCTTCTCTCAAGGAATGATAAAAATAATAAACAATTCTCCCATGAAATGTAACTTTAGTATGTTTTTTAAAAGTTTATTTATTTGTTCAAAAAACAAATAATATATGACATATACAGCAATTAAACATGAACATGAACATTTTTTATATATATATATATATAAATATATATATAGGAAAAAAAGAAAAGAAAGGAACCCCCCCCTTCAGCCAACTCTCCTAAGGAGAGCAATAAAAAAAGAAAAAAGAAAAAATATTTAATAAAAAGTTAAATATACATATTAAAATCTAATCAACATAAATTAAAATGTAAATATTCTGAGTATAGCAGCCACTTATTAATAAAAAATTATAATTATCATGCAAAACATATGTAATTTTTCCATTATTAAACAATATTTCATCTCATTATGCCATCTATTAATATCAATCATATTTGTATCTTTCCACGTACTAGCAATACATTTTTTCGCTACAGATAAAGATAAATATACAAAAGCAAACTGGAATTTATCTAATCCCAAACCTTTCAGAGGTTGCAAACTACCCAATAAAACTACTGTTGGAAACTGGGCTATGTGGTGCAGAATGGGGAAATCGGCCCAGACCCTGCCCGCATACACCCACTTCTAGACCTCCCGATCCCACACTCACAGAAAACCTCAAAGAGATATTTGGGATTTTTTTGCATATTACGCACAGGTGGTCCCCAACTACGCCGACAGGGCCCACCCACTCATAAAAGCTTCAGCTTTTCCTCTCAGCCCAGCAGCTATCAAAGTCTTCACAGAGATTAGGGATCTGATTGCAAAACCATCTCTGTGATCCATAGATGAGACAATTCCTTTTCAGGTAGAGACTGACACCTCAGACGAAGCATTGGCACCCACTCTGAACAAGAAGTGGTGACCAGTAGCCTCTAATCTCGGACAGGGGTCCGAGGTAAGATATTCGGCAGTGCAGAAGGAGGCTCAAGCCATTGTGGAAGCAGTAAGGCACTGGAGACGTTATCTGGCACGTAAACGCTTCACCCTTGTCATGGGGACCCAAAATCTCCCATTCTCGATAGAAGAGGTACAGACAGTAAGCAGGGGCTGCCCAATTTGTGCGGAATGAAAACTGCAGTTTTCTTCTTTGGCTTGGCTTCGCGGACGAAGATTTATGGAGGGGGTAAAAAGTCCACGTCAGCTGCAGGCTCGTTGGTGGCTGACAAGTCCGATGCGGGACAGGCAGACACGGTTGCAGCGGTTGCAGGGGAAAATTGGTTGGTTGGGGTTGGGTGTTGGGTTTTTCCTCCTTTGCCTTTTGTCAGTGAGGTGGGCTCTGCGGTCTTCTTCAAAGGAGGTTGCTGCCCGCCAAACTGTGAGGCGCCAAGATGCACGGTTTGAGGCGTTATCAGCCCACTGGCGGTGGTCAATGTGGCAGGCACCAAGAGATTTCTTTAGGCAGTCCTTGTACCTTTTCTTTGGTGCACCTCTGTCACGGTGGCCAGTGGAGAGCTCGCCATATAACACGATCTTGGGAAGGCGATGGTCCTCCATTCTGGAGACGAGACCCATCCAGCGCAGCTGGATCTTCAGCAGCGTGGACTCGATGCTGTCGACCTCTGCCATCTCGAGTACTTCGACGTTAGGGATGAAAGCGCTCCAATGGATGTTGAGGATGGAGCGGAGACAACGCTGGTGGGAGCATTCTAGGAGCCGTAGGTGGTGCCGGTAGAGGACCCATGATTCGGAGCCGAACAGGAGTGTGGGTATGACAACGGCTCTGTATACGCTTATCTTTGTGAGGTTTTTCAGTTGGTTGTTTTTCCAGACTCTTTTGTGTAGTCTTCCAAAGGCGCTATTTGCCTTGGCGAGTCTGTTGTCTATCTCATTGTCGATCCTTGCATCTGATGAAATGGTGCAGCCGAGATAGGTAAACTGGTTGACCGTTTTGAGTTTTGTGTGCCTGATGGAGATGTGGGGGGGCTGGTAGTCATGGTGGGGAGCTGGCTGATGGAGGACCTCAGTTTTCTTCAGGCTGACTTCCAGGCCAAACATTTTGGCAGTTTCCGCAAAGCAGGACGTCAAGCGCTGAAGAGCTGGCTCTGAATGGGCAACTAAAGCGGCATCGTCTGCAAAGAGTAGTTCACGGACAAGTTTCTCTTGTGTCTTGGTGTGAGCTTGCAGGCGCCTCAGATTGAAGAGACTGCCATCCGTGCGGTACCGGATGTAAACAGCGTCTTCATTGTTGGGGTCTTTCATGGCTTGGTTCAGCATCATGCTGAAGAAGATTGAAAAGAGGGTTGGTGCCAGAACACAGCCTTGCTTCACGCCATTGTTAATGGAGAAGGGTTCAGAGAGCTCATTGCTGTATCTGACCCGACCTTGTTGGTTTTCGTGCAGTTGGATAATCATGTTGAGGAACTTTGGTGGACATCCGATGCGCTCTAGTATTTGCCAAAGCCCTTTCCTGCTCACGGTGTCGAAGGCTTTGGTGAGGTCAACAAAGATGATGTGGAGTCCTTTGTTTTGTTCTCTGCACTTTTCTTGGAGCTGTCTGAGGGCAAAGACCATGTCAGTAGTTCCTCTGTTTGCGCGAAAGCCGCACTGTGATTCTGGGAGAATATTCTCGGTGACACTAGGTATTATTCTATTTAGTAGAATCCTAGCGAAGATTTTGCCTGCAATGGAGAGCAACGTGATTCCCCTGTAGTTTGAGCAGTCTGATTTCTCGCCTTTGTTTTTGTACAGGGTGATGATGGTGGCATCACGAAGATCCTGAGGCAGTTTTCCTTGGTCCCAACAAAGCTTGAAAAACTCATGCAGTTTGGCATGCAGAGTTTTGCCACCAGCCTTCCAGACCTCTGGGGGGATTCCATCCATACCTGCTGCTTTGCCACTTTTCAGTTGTTCGATTGCCTTATATGTCTCATCCAGGGTGAGAACCTCATCCAGCTCTAGCCTTTGGGGCTGTTGAGGGAGCTGGAGCAGGGCGGAATCTTGGACTGAGCGGTTGGCACTGAAAAGAGATTGGAAGTGTTCTGACCATCGGTTGACCAGATAAAGCCACGTTGATAAAAGCTACAAGACCTTTCGAGCACCTCGGCCTCAACTTTAAAGGCCCACTCCCTTCCTACGACAGGAATCTCTATTTCCTGAATGCCATAGACCAGGTGTGTCAAACTCAAATTCACAGAGGGCCAAAATTAAAAACTTGGACTAAGTCGTGGGCCAAACTAAATATTTATTGAAAATTTTCAACAACATCTGCATGTTTTCTCTCTCTTTTAACATATGTAATGTTAAACTTTTTCTAATTAAAATAAATGTTAAATAATAGTTTTGGTTAAACTCTTTCCAGAAGAAGCATTAACAAATAAGAAATAAAATATTCAATAAATAATATTTCTCTATAGCCTTTAAGCTCCTTTTAAATGTATTTTTTTTTCACAAGCCAACAAGTCAAAAAAATAACAACTTGCTTCAATGAAAATCTAATCTTTCAATTATGAACAGTCCAAAGTTAACCAAAGAAAATATGAATCCAAGCTTAGCTTGCTACACTGTGATTTACTCTGATGCACCTGGGTCGAAACCATATACTTGGCATCTCTTCTTTGATGCAAGTTCATCAAACTCTGGGGTCAGAGTTTGCCTCCCACCTGTCTTGAAAGGTCCTGTTTTCTGTCTTTGGTTTGGCCATTTTTTGTAAGGGGTTTATTACATGTGAGTTAGGCGACAGGTCGCAGATGCTAATAAAAGTAAAGAGAGGAGGTGGGGGCGATTAGCAGGCTGACGGGCCAGCGCCAACACATTTGCAAAGCATTCTGGGATTTGTAGTATTAGCTGTGCTTGCGCTATACTGGCGTGGCGGCAAGCGGGCCAGCTCTTATACCTATTTGATATGATCTTGCGGGCCAAATATAATTATATCACGGGCCAAATTTGGCCCAAATTTGCTATTCCATGTCCTGATGTATCTGCAGCCACAGTAATAAAGAGTGCCTGCAATCCATTTTCAGGATGTGTGGGTACCCCAGCTATAAACACACAGATAGTGGTGCCGCCTTTATGAGTGTTGAGGTCCAGCAGTACCTGCGAGATAGAGGCATAGCCACCAGTTGCACCACAAGATGTAACCCCAGAGGTAATAGGCAGGTAGAAAGGGAAAATGCCACTATCTGGAAAAAGATCTGACTGACCTTAAAGATAAAAGACCTACCAGTGGCAAAGTGACAAGATCTGTTACCAGAGGCCTTGCACTCCATATGCTCACTGTTGTGTCCCTCCACTAACACGACCCCTCATAACTGTATGTTTTCTTTCTCGAGGAAAGCCGCGACATGCACAGTGCTGCCTAGAGGGTTAATAACACCGTGACCGGCACTCCTCAGGAAACACTGCAGGCCCCACAAAACAGACCCTCTGGTGGAGCCAGTGGAAGTGAGACATGCGAACCCCCACTATGCATATGTCTCATTCAGGGATGGACAGGAAGACTCAGTGGCCACCAGGGGCCTTGCACCAGCTGGACGTGTGGACGACACAGGAGAGCCGACCCCTACAGATCAGCAGGAAAGGACAGTAGACGACGCAGGAGAGCTGCAGACCCCTACGGATCAGCGGGAAGGAACCGTGGATGACACGGAGGTTCGTGGACCTCTATGGACCAGCACAAAGAACGACAGACACCAGGACGGACGATTGTCACACCACCCCATGGGGCCCTGCCGAACAACACACCCCCAACAACCAGTACCCCAATGGGAAGCCCTACACCCTCGACATATTCCCAGCCAATGTCAGGACCCTCAACCCTTAATACCCTCCACCACCCCACCCCCTGCCCCAGTATCCTGAAGGTCCAGGAGGAAAAGGAAACCTTGCCAGATACTGGACTTATGAACGCATGGAAAAGAGAAGTGGGGGGTGGGGGAGGGAGGCCAAAAATTTTTTTAAGGTGGGGTGAATGTGGTGGTATGTTATTACACCACTAGGTCACCAGGGGCCACCACCTGGTGACCTTGTATATATAAACCAGTCATAGCTCATTCTCATTCATTCTGGCCTAGGCTTGCACAGAGGCAAGGCCTAGCTGTAATATATTAGCCTATTAAAACTAGTGTTTTACTTGCACTCTGTCTCGTGTGACTGATGCTAGTCACCATCACTCTGGGTACTCTATTTTCCTCCTACAAGTTTTCAGGTAAATTAATTGGCTATTGTAAATCTCCCCAGTTTTAGGTTTGTGAATCGGGGTTGTTATGTCCCTTGAGTTACTTGGGAAGCATCTTAAATAATTTAGAAATGCAAGATTCAAAACACAGAAGAGACTTTTATTTATTGGTGCCTTCCACCATTTCAGGAAATGGTTTACATACACTCATATACATATACATATGCCCCACAGTGGTTCACTACAGTGAGAAGGATGTATTCTTATGCGGTTACAGAATAGTTTACATTATTCCAACTATATAACAGGGGTGGGGAGGGGGGTGGTGGAGGGCTGGAAGAATTGATGAGAATGTCAAGAAAAAAGGTGACATGAAAAATTAGTGGGAATAGATAGCTCAGTAGCTGGTGTAGACATAATGGGTTAAATGGATTCACTCTATATCACATGGAAATATATTGACTATAATATAATATGCCCTCAATCATGCATCATTATTAGTGTATATACTTCTCCACTAATTCTTGACCTCGGTCCTCTGTTGTATGGATATCCTATTTCTTGCTGTCCCAGACAAACTGGAAAGGAAAGTCTTCCATTTTTTCTTCAAATATTTTGTCAAACCTTTCTGACTGAGCCACAGTGAAATGATTTTTCCAATCTCCAATTATTCCTGAAAGGGAAGAAGAAGCATCAAATGGTTGAGAAATAAAATTGAATATAAAGGATACAACTTTTCTTTGAGCAAAAATACACTCTGAAGGCTCTTTGCTATTAAGGCATTCATGGGAAAATAAAAGGTATATAGCTCAAATGAATATATTTTATTGATTTTAGTGGCTTTTAAGTAAACAGCAATGTTTGTTGTGGTAATATCTAAGTTTTTATTAACAAGGCACACAATATGTGTTATGCATTTGATCGCACACGGTACCTCTCCAAAAAATTGAAAGGCATGGAACTTCCTGAAATTGCTGAATTGATTCAGATGAAAATGCTGTACTTAAAAATGGTTTCAAGCACTTTCAAAATACTTTAAAGCCATTATAAACTTCTACAATTAGCAAATATTGATAATGTGGATACCACAAAGAAAAATTACAGCTCTGCTGCTGGTGTAGAGATTCAGTGCTTCTCCACAGAGTCCTACTGCTCAGTTATTATGCTGATGGTACAGGTTTTAAATGGCCAGTGGAAGGGTCAAGCGGTATTTTTCTAATAATACCAGTGAACCTGTGGGGTTCCATACCCAAGATGGTGGCAATTACACCTGGCAGCAGAATACGAGGGTTTCATGCCCCTGGGAATCAGATTGGGAGAACCCCCCCATGAGAAGCAAGTCTGGAAGATGACCCTACTTGGAAGGTGTGTGGGGTGCTGGAAATGGGCTGGTGAACATTCTGATGATAAGAAGGGTTCATGAAGGACCTCGAGTATTAATGGCTTCCTGATCATATCAGAGGTTCAGAACTTGGAACTTAGGTTTACCACTAGAGCTGATAAGAGGTCATGAAGTTGTAGAGGTTACAGGAACACACAAGGCCAATCATGGACATTTGGTGTCTCTGAGTGAACAGACTCTCTTTTGCTTCTTCCTCTCTTATTGGTGAGGGGTCTGGGCTAGAGGAACCCCTTTGTGTGCCCTTCCAGCAAACAAAAGCTTACAATTTTTGTGCATTATGTACAGGACAATAAAAAAATCATGAACTTAGTCTCCCTTTAAAGATTACTATGGTATTTTTTTATAAATTATTAATAAGTCAAAGATCATTGAGGTGGATGTGATCTTGCAAAACATCAGGAACTGTGGGTTAATTTCAAATCCAAAGAATCTGGTTTAAACCAAAATCAAATATTTGTTCTTATGTTCAATTTATTTTTGCCAAATGCCTTTTATTTCTTGAAAATCAAAGTAACTATAAATGCTGAAATTCTGGAGTAAAAATAGAAAATGCTGGAGACACTGAAGATCAGATCTTTGGAAGGAGAAACAGACCTCATACATTAACTTTTTTTTCTTACCACAAATGCTGTCTGGCCTGCTAAATGTTTCTAGCATCTCCTGCTTTTAATTAGTTTTCTTCTGACTGCTCTTGGTCATTGGTTCTTGTTAAATCAGTTGGTGCTGTGCCCAATTGAAATAGCAAGACCAAATGCTGTCTCACCCAGTGTACTCTGTTAACATCAATGAACCCCTACCTCACCCCAATCTTGCAGCATGGCTGGAGCAAGGAGATGCCTCAGAATAAATGTGCATTGGCACTTAAATCCATTGGAGCAGCCCTTCTTAAAGGGGCCTTAAGTAGAAGTCTTGTTTTCTTTTCACTTCATGTGACATAAATGATTTTTTTTTCTCTAGTCGGTAGGAGAGAAGTACAGAAGACATCAAAATTTGACTGTTTCACAGGAACAGATCCTTTGAGAAAATTCCTCAAGAGGAATAGCCAAAAAAAGGTTAAGAATGGCTGCATTAGACAAGTAGAATCTTAACATAACATAACAATTACAGCACGGAAACAGGCCATTATGCCCTTCTAGTCCGCACCGAACCAAACACCCCTTTCTAATCCCACCTCCCTGCACAATGCCCATAACCCTCCATCTTCCTCTCATCCATATACCTGTCCAACCTTTTCTTAAATAATACAATTGACTCCGCCGCCACTATTTCTCCCGGAAGATCATTCCACACAGCTACCACTCTCTGAGTAAAGAAGTTCCCCCTCATGTTACCTCTAAACCTCTGCCCCTTAATTCTTAACTCATGTCCTCTTGTTTTAATCTTTCCTCCTCTTAACGGAAAGAGTCTATTCACATCCACTCTGTCTATCCCTTTCATAATCTTAAATACTTTTATCAAATCCCCTCTCAACCTTCTACGCTCCAAAAAATAAAGACCCAATCTGTCCAATCTCTCCCCATACTCCAGATGCTTAAACCCAGGCAACATTCTGGTAAACCTTCTCTGCACTCTCTCCACTCTGTTTATATCCTTCCTATAATTAGGCGACCAGAACTGCACACAGAACTCCAAATTAGGCCGCACCAACGTCTTATACAATCTCAACATCACCTCCCAACTCCTATATTCCATGCAATGATTGATAAAGGCCAGCATACTAAAAGCCTTCTTCACCACCCTATTCACGTGAGTTTCTACCTTCAGGGAATGATGTACCGTCACTCCTAAATCTTTCTGCTCTTCTGTATTCCTCAATGCTCTCCCATTTACCACATATGTCCTATTCTGATTCTTCTTACCAAAATGAAGCACCTCACACTTATCAGCATTAAATTCCATCTGCCATTTTTCAGCCCACTTTTCTAAGCAGCCCAAATCCCTCTGCAATCCTAGAAAACCTTCTTCATTATCCACTATTCCACCTATCTTAGTATCGTCTGCATATTTACTAATCCAATTCACCACCCCATCATCTAGATCATTAATGTATATAACGAACAACAATGGGCCCAATACAGATCCTTGAGGCACACCACTGGTCACCGGCCTCCAACCTGACAGACAATTATTCACTACCACTCTCTGGCCTCTCCCTTTCAGCCAATGTTTAATCCATTTGACTATCTCAAAATTTATACCTAAAGACTGCACCTTCCTAACTAACCTTCCATGTGGTACCTTATCGAAGGCCTTACTGAAGTCCATATAGACAACATCCACTGCGCTACCCTCATCCACATTCCTAGTCACCTCTTCAAAAAATTCAATCAGATTGGTCAAACATGACCTTCCTCCCACAAATCCATGTTGAGTGCTCCTGATCAGACCCTGTCTATCCAGATGTTTATAAGTACTATCTCTAAGAATTTTCTCCATTAATTTACCTACCACAGACGTCAAACTTACAGGCCGATAGTTGCCAGGCTTCCTCCTTGAACCCTTTTTAAATAACGGAACCACATGCGCAATGCGCCAATCCTCCGGCACTATCCCCATATCTAATGACATTCGAAAAATTACCGCCAGAGCCTCTGCTATTTCCTCCTTCACTTCTCTCAATGTCCTGGGGAAGATCCCGTCTGGTCCCGGAGACTTATCCACCTTTATATTCTTCAAAAGCCTTAAAACTACACCTTTTGTAATCTCTATATTCCCCATATTTACCCAATTTGCTTTTTTTATCCCACATCTCCCAATATCCTTCTCCTTAGTGAATACCGAAGAAAAGAAACTGTTCAATATCTCCCCCATTTCTCTAGGTTCCACACACAGTTTTCCACTCTGATTTTCTAAGGGACCAATTTTGTCTCTAGCTTTCCTCTTACCATTAACATATTTGTAGAACTCTTTTGGATTAGTTTTCACCCTGCTTGCCATAGTTTTCTCGTACCTTCTTTTAGCTTTCCTAATTCCTCTCTTAAGATTCCTCTTACATTCAATGTATCTTTCAAACATCTCCTTAACTCCATGCTTCTTAAATCTAATGTACGCCTCCCTTTTTCTTCGAACCAAGTTTCCAATATTCCTTGAAAACCACGGCTCTCTCAAACCTTTTGCCCCTCCTTTTAACCTAACAGGAACATAAAGCTTTTGCACTTTCAAAATCTGATCTTTAAAAGACTTCCATCTCTCTACTACATCCTGCCCATAAAACAAATTGTCCCAATCCACACCCTGCAAGTCCTTTCGCATCTCCTCAAATCTAGCTTTTCCCCAATCAAAAACCTCAATCCTTGGCCCTGATTCTAGTACTCCTGCATGCCAATATAATAGCAATGAAGCGACAATCTCCTGTCATTAACCAGTAAGATCTGGACATTAGTTTAGCATTATGCACAATGTAATTTCACACAGCTTTCCAATACATGATACATTGGAGGAGCTCAATGTAAACCACAAACAGATGGTCTCTGTTCAAAGGTGAACATACTCTGCCATTAGTAAAAACACAAAATGCTGGAGAAATCAGCTGGTCAAACAGTGTCCTTTATGTAGCAAAGGTAAAAATACAAAAGTGACATTTTGTGCTTGAGCCTGTCATCAAGGTATCTTACTTCAACCACTGTGTCTTCAGATTTTCTTGATATACTCTGCCAGTAGTTTTTTTTTACTTCTGTCATAGGTGCAGCTCAATTAGCCTGAAAATTTGATATCCTTCTCTATGACAGACAGCTTTTTTGGGGGTAGCTGCAATGAAATGAGGTGTGGCAAAGTACCATTAATGGTTTGGGAGTAAAAAGGCAACTATCATGTAGAAGAACATCGAAAAAATGTACATCCCTGGTTGCTGTAAAAATAAAATGGGAAGACAGCTTAACTGAGGCCAATGAGGGAAATCATGGATAACATTAAAACTAAAGAGGTATATATGAATTGGCTAGGAAAAGGAGCAAACATGAGGAGTGGGAGAAATACAACATTTCTATGACAAAGTGAATGTAGAGAAAATAAAAACAGACTGGCAAAGGTTCTATAGGTATGTGAATGGATGGAGAATGTTATTTTTAATTTTTTAATTTTTTTAAACTATGAACCAAATTAACCAAAATACACACAAACATTTCCCTCTTGAATATACAGTGTCATTTTCTGGATGGAGAATGGTTAAAAGAAATGCAGGTCCCTTCCATTTGGAATTAAGGGATTTGGTTCTGTCTTCACTAAGGAAGATACAAATAACATTCCTGGAATGCTGGGAATCTGAGGGATTAGCATAGAGGACAAATTGTTATCATTCATGAAATTGACAGTATTGTAAGTCATTAAATCCACAGGGCCTGATAGTCATCATCCCAGAGTACTTAAGGAGATGGCCCTAGAGACAATGGACACATATGTTTCTTTTTTCGACACTCTAGATCAGTACCTTTGCATTGGAGGGTGGACGATATAAGACCTCTGTTTAAGAAAGGACAGAGTGAAAACGGAGAATTTTAGACCTGTTGTCTGACTTCAGCAATGGGTAAATGGCTGGAGTCAATTATTAAAGGTGTCATTGCTGTACATTTGAAGAGAAGAGACAGGATGAGTCCATGTCAACATGGATTTATGAAATAAATCATTCTTGACCAAACTTCTGGAATTTTTTGAGGATTTTTGATAAGGTCTCACATAAAAAAGTGTGCAAAATCAGAGAATATGGTAATAGAGGCAACGTATTAATCTGGATCGAAAATTGGTTGGTAGGCAGCAAGTACAGAGTCTTTTTTGGAAAAGCAGGTAGTTCCTAGTGGGCTACCATAAGAATCAGTGATGAGACTCCAGCTATTTATGATTTATATTAATGATTGTCAAAAAAATTGAATGTAATATCTCTAGGTTTACAGATATCACTAAGTTAGGTAGCAGTCTGAGATGTGAGGAAGATTCCAAAAGACTACAGGATGACTTGGACAGAACTGGAGAGGGGACAAATGAATGGCAGATGCAGTATAATTAAGGATTGATGTGATGTTATCCTCTGTGATGGCAATAACAGGCAGGCAGCTTATTATTTGAATCGCGAAAAATTAGGAAAAATGGTGGCTAAAGAGATCAAGGTGTATGGAGAGAAGGCAGGAATGGGGTTACTGAGATCACATGATCATCCATGAATAAGATATAGGTGCCGACTTAGCCCTTCAAGTCCACTCTGTCATTCCATAATGAGCTTATCCATTCTCCAACTCAGCCCCTCTCCCCTATTTTCTCCCCATAACCTTTGAGGCCCTGACTGTTCAGATACTTATCAATCTCTGCCTTTAATGCATCCAACAACTTGGCCTCCACAGTTGCCTGTGGTAGCAAATATGAGAGGTTCACTGTTCTCTAGGTAAAGAAATACCTTCACATCTTAATTTTCAATCCTGAAATTGTGCCCTCTTGTCCTAGACCCCCCTCCCTTACCATGGGAAACAACTTTGTTATATCAACTCTATCTAAGCCTTTCAAAATGTTTCTATGACATTTCCCCCTCATTCTTATGAACTCTAAGGAGTACAGTCCAAGAACAGTCTAATGTTCCTCATATGCTAATCCCTTCATTCCAGGCATCATTGATGTGAATCTTCTCCGAACCATCTCCAATGTCAGCCCACTCTTTCTTAAATAAACACCTAAAACATTATCCTATACTCCAAGTGATGCCTCAGTGTGTGCCTTACAAAGCCTCAACATCACATTCCTCCTCTAATATCTTATTCCTCTAGATCCAACTGACAACATTCATCTTCTTCACCACCAGCACAACCTTGAAGTTAACCTGTAGGCTATTCTGCACGAGGACCCTCAAGTCCCTTGGTACCTCTGAATTTTGAATTTTCTCCCCATCCAAATAATAGTCTGTCCTTTTAATAAAGTGCATGACCATACATTTCCCAGCACTGTATTTCATTTGCGGCTTCTTTCCCCATTCTCCTAATCTATCTAAGCCTCTCTGCAGCCTCTCTGTTTCTTTCTAACTACCTGCCCCTCTATCTATCTTGTTTCATCTGCAAACTTAGCCACTAAGCTAGTTATTCCACAATCCAAATCATGAACATACAATGTAAAAAGAAATGGTCTCAACATCGACCCCTGTGAAACACCACTGGTAATGGGTAGCCAACCAGAATATGATCCCTTTATTTCCACTGTGTTTCCTGCTGATCGGCCAGTGCTCTAGCTATACTCACATTTTTCCTCTAATTCCATGAGGTCTCATTTTGTTAAGCAGCCTCATGTGTTGCACCTTGTCAAAGGCCTTTTGAAAATCCAAATATAAAACATCCACTACATCTCTTTTGTCAAACATGCTTGTGGTTTCATCAAAAAATTTCAGAAGGTTGGTCAGGCAAGATTTTCTCTTGAGAAAACCCAGCTGACTTTGGCCTATCTTGTCATGTACTTTCGGGTACTCCATAACCTGATCATTAACAATCAAATCCAACAACTTTCCAACTCTGATGTTAGGCTAACTGGTCTATAATTTCTTTTCTGCTGCCTCCCTACCCTTTTAAATAACAGAGTGACCTTTGCAATATTCCAGTACTCTGGAAACATGTCAGAATCTTTTGATTCTTGGAAGATCATTATGAATTCCTCAACAATCTCTATAGCTTCTTCCTTCAGAACCAAGGGTGCATTACAACTGGTCTGGGAGACTTATCTACCTTTAGACCATTCAGCTTTCCAAGCACCTTCTCTCTGGTAATCATGACTACATTCACCTCTCTTCTTTGACACCTTTGAAAGTCTGGTATACTGCTAATGTCTTCCCCAGTGAAGACTGATGCAAAATACTCATTCAGTTAATCTGCTATTTCCTTAACTCCCATTACTCCAGTGTCATTTTCATCAGTCCTATCTCTACTCTTGCCTCATTTTTATTCTTAATATACTTTAAGAAGCTTCTAGTGTCCTCTTTAATAGTATTTTCTAGCTGCCTTTCAAAGTTAATCTTTTCCTTCCTATTGACCTTTTTAGTTGCCTTCTGTAAGCTTTTAAAGGCTTCCCAGCCCTCTGTCTTCCCACTAATTTTGCTTTCTTGTATGCCCTTTCTTTTACTTTAGCTTTGACTTCTCGTGTCAGCCACAGTTTTGTCATTTTTCTATTTGAATATTTTTTTTTAATATACCCATCCTGCACCTTCCTTATTTCTTGCAGAAACTCCAACCATTACTATTCTGCTGTCCTCCCTGCTAATGTGCCTTTCCAATCAACTTTTGCCAGTTCTTCACTCTTACCTCTGTAGCCCCCTTTATTCCACTGGTACACTGACACCATCTGATTTCATTTTCTTCCTCTCAAACTGCAGGGAAAATTCTATTGTATTATGGTCACTACCTCCTCAGGGATCCCTTACCTTCAGCTCCCTTATCAATCCTGGTCCATTACACAATGCCCAGTCCAGAATTGCCATTTCCCTTTTTGGCTCAGCCATGAGCTGACCTAAAAAACCATCATTAAGGCATTTGATAAATTCCTTCTCCTGAGGGACAGCACCAACCTGGTTTTTCACATCAACCTACATATTGAAATCCTCCAAGACTATTGTAACATTATCCTTTTTGCATTCTTTCTCTATCTTGCTCTGTAGTTTGAATGCCACTTCCTGGTTACTGTTTGGAGCCCTGTCACATACCTGCCGCTCCAACAGTGGTTGTTCCATCAATGGCCACTCCGCTTGTGCCTGCTTCACATTTATTTGTTCCTGCTAATGAATCGTGATTTGATTGGTCCACTAAAGCACTGAGTCCTGTGAATGCTCCTTTTTAAGCTCTTCTCCCCCAGTCTGTTGCACCTATTTTCTATTTTTCTGTGATGCTGTGATCAGTTAGGAACTGATAGTGCATGGTGGAATATGTGTCAGTCTACCACCTTTTGTTGTTCAACAAATGTTGGCCTTACTTGGACCATGAAACATCACTGTTTTTTTCCAGTCTTTAACAGTGCAAGGTGTGGTGAATGTCTGCCAAGTTGCCTGTCTCCCCTCTGGTGAGCCTTGCTGTACTAACATTGGCTGTGCATTATCTCTACTCTTAATGACACTCCCCTTGGGTATAACTGTGTATGCACCTATTGTCTTTCATTATTGTACCATGAGTTTCTGCTATTAAAAGCCATGATTATTGTTTGACCACATTGTCTTTGTCTACTTCATCAACTGGCACTTCAACTGGAAAAGCCAAGGCTGATATTCTTCACTTGACCACCCAACCCAAAAATATTCAAACGCTGCAGGCAAGGTGATGTCCAGCCAATTCCTCTTTTTGATCCCACAGTTTTCAAAGTAACAAAAGATTGGGAAGAATAGTAGCAGTAGTTTTGGGTCAGTGTAGAGAAGACATTTTATGGAATTCCTACTGAATCAGGGCTTTGGACTTTATGCCTCATCTTTCTGGTTCAGTGAGCAATTGACTAAATATATCTTGACTGCATCCCCTATCACCTAGTCTCCGAGGATGCATCCTTTTCTCCAGATTCCTCCACTTTCAATGCATCTGTTCCTAGGATGAGGCCATCCATTCCAGGACAACTAAAATGCCCCCTCCACTGTGGTCAATAGAGCAATCTCTCACATTTTCTTCATTGCCCATCTTCACCCTCTAAAGAGAACTGGGATAGGATCCCTCTTGTCCTCAACTTTCACCCCACCACCCTCCACTTTCAGCGCATTATCTGCCATTATTTCCATCAGCTGAAAGTAGTCCGCACCACCAGACTCATCTACCCCTCTCCACCCCTTTCCACAAAAAGTACTCACTCCATGACTCCCATGTTTAATCATCTGCCCCACCACCTCTCCGTGATGGTATTTTGCCCTGCAACCTCAGGAAGTACAAAGTCTGCTATTACATCTCTTCCCTCACAGCCATCCAGGGGACTAAACTGTGCTTTCACGTGGGAAAAACATACACCTGTACCTTCTTTAACTTCATTTACTGCATTCTGTGTTCTTGGTGAGACCAAGTGGAGACAATTTCACAGCATCTACACTCTGTCTGAAATGACCATCCTGAGCTCCCAGTTGCATCCTCTTACCACAACTTTCTGTCCTGGGAGTAAGACCCAAATCATACAAAATGACAGAATCTTTTTGTCAGCCACAAATGAGCCTGCAGCTGACGTGGACTTTTTACCCCCCTCCATAAATCTTTGTCCGCGAAGCCAAGCCAAAGAGAAGTCTACATCCCAATGATATGAACGTTGAATTTTCTAATTTCAGTTAATGAATTCCTCCTTTCTTCTGTTCTTCTCCCTTTCCCCTTGCCTTGTCTCCTATGTTTTCCTGTTCCTACTCTGCCCACCCCCCCCCCCACCCATTCTCACTCCCTTTCCTCTTTGATTCCATTTCCTAACATCTGCATTTTCACACTGGATTCTTCCACTCTGCCCCCCCCCCCCCCCACCTCACCCTTCAATTCCATCTGGTCTCTCTTTATATCACCATCCTCATCTTCTCTTCATATCAGATTCAAGCACTGGCAGCCTCTGTTTACTAATCATCCACTCCACCCTGCATGGTTCGTCTTCCTCCCTTTGACCCCTATGTTTTTCTTGTCTCTCTCTCTCCCTTTGGTAGCTAACAATCTTCTTCCTCATGCCATCACCTCTCCCCTGTTCACCAATCCCAGTCCTCTTTACACTACCATCCCTTCACTACATTCTCAGTCCTGATGAAGGGTGCTGGCCCAAAACATCGAACATTCTTTTTCTCCCATAGATGCTGCTTGACCTGGTGTGTTCTTCCAGCAGGTTATATTTAGCTTCAGAACCCAGCATCTGCAATCTCCTGTGTGTCTCTAGATGAACAGAACTTATTCCAGGTAAGACAATGAAATCTATAAACATTACCTTTTCTGAGAAATGTCCCATTTGGGTTTTTGTTTGGAATATGTTTGTAATTAGCCATCGGATTTGCTAGCATGGCTTTGAAACTGCACTCTTCCACCACCATCTCAAGTTTATCTTCATCTAACTTTTTCCCAAGAAAGTCACAAAGTTTTTGTGTTGAGGTTCTGAAATCCTTTAAAATGCAAACATGAGTAACTTAGTAAAACATGACACTGTGGTTGAAGTAAAATCACAATGCTGGAGAAATTCAGCACATTGGTGTACTTTATAGAGCAAAGATAAGGGCTCAAGCCCAAAATGTTGGTTATGTATCTTTATCTTTACAATTTCAAGCATACTGTTTTACTTGCTGAGTTTCTCTCGCATTGTGTTTTTACGATAAGTAATTTGGTTATAAATTAACCTTTGAAGAGTAAGAGAAGTAATTTCAATGATGTTGATAAATGCATTTACTATATTCTTAACATAATGTAGTTTTAACATTGTGGTTAGTGCAACACTGTTACAGTGACAGCAATTGGGACGCGGGTTCAAATCCGGGTCTGTAAGAGTTTGTATGTTCTTCCCATGTCCGCATGGGTTTCCTCCGGGTGCTCCAATTTCCTCCCACCATTCAAAGCACACCGTGGGTTGTAGGTCATTTGGGTGTAATTGGGTGGCATGAGCTTGTGGTCAGAAAGGGCCTGTTACCATGCTGTATGTCTAAATTAAAAAAAAATAAAACACATACATTTCCTTCACATCTGCTCTCACTCCTCTCTAAAAAGTACAGAGATTGGGTTCACCTGGTCCTTACCTTCTTATCTTCTAACTTCCAAATCCAGCACATTATTCTTTGCTCGTTCCAGCCCCAACAGGATCACACCTGCAGTCAGATCTTCCCCCCCCCCCGCTCCCACACTTTCTACAAAGACCACTCTCTAGTCTGCTCTTTCCTATCCCTCAGGTTTCCCTGACCCTTGGCTCTTTCCCCTGAAGCTGAAGGAGATGGAACAATTACCTCTCCCCATTCAAGGACAAAACAATCCTTCAAGATGTGGCAGAGATTCATGTGCACCATCTTTAATCTGGTCTATTTTATATTGTGCTCGTGATATGGCATCCTCCATTATTGGTGAGACCAAGATAGACTAGGCAGCCATTTAATGGAGCACCTCCTGCTGTCTACAACATCCATCCTGAACTTCTGTCATTTCAATTCCCCTTTCCATTCCCACACCAATCTGCTAGCCCTCAACCTTCTCCACTGCAATGGTGAGGCCAAATGAAAACTTGGGAAAATAACCTTGCATTCCACTTGGGTAGCCTACATTCCAATGACATGAACATTGAATTTTCCAATTTCAGGAAGCCCATTCTCCCTGTATACCTTTCTATCAGTTCACCCAGGTTCTCTCTCCATTTTCCACCTTTTTCATTTCCTGGCCATCATTCTCTCTTCATCTGATTTCACCTGTTGCTTCTCAGCCTGTCTCACCTCTCCTTCTCTCTTCTATATCTTCCCTCTATACTCCCAGTAGTGATGCAATACTTGACCTGAAACATTAACCATCCTTTGCCACCATGGATGCTGCATGGCTTGTTGAGTTTTTCCAGCAGTTTATTTTCTGCTCAAGATTCCAATATCTGCTGACACTCTACCTTCAAGTGGTGAGCTTATTATAAGAGAAATATGTGCTCCAAGTGAGGTCTCACCAATGCTTTCTAGAGTCTCACCATCATATTTCAGCTCTTGTATGCTATTCCTCTAGAAATGAATGCCAACATTGCATTTGCCTTCTTCACCACCATCTTAACCTAGAGGACAACATTTAGGGTATCCTGCACGAGGACTCCTAAGTCCCTTTGCAACTTGGAATTTTGAATTTTTTCCCCATCTAAATAATAGTCTGCCCATCTATTTCTTCTACACTTTCCAACATTGTCTTTCATCTGCCTTCTCTTTGCCCATTCTCCTAATCTGTCCAAGTCTCTCTGTAGCCTTTCAGCATATCTAACTATGATCACTTGCCTGTTAGTCTGTCCCTTCCTCTTTCCTGTCAGAGATTGACAGATATTTCATTAGTCAGTGCCTCAAAGGTTGTGAGGAGCAAGCGAGGGAATGGGGCTGAGCGAGTGGATGGATCAGCTCATGATTAGTATGGTAGACCAGAATTGATGGGCCAATGGGCCTACTTCCGAACTTATATCTCTGGATCTTGTGATTATGTACTGTAGGTGGGAGGGTAGAAGAGAAAAAAAAAGAGAAGTAAGTGAATGGAGAAGGAAGGGAAGGAGATGGGGAGCTGGAGAAATGGAGACATAGGAATAGGGAAAGAGGGAGACTCAGAGGGAAGGAGGGTTTAACGGAAAATGAAAAAGACAATGTTAATGCAGTCTGGTTGGAGAGTGCCCAGGCAGAATTTTAGATGCTATTTCTACAATTTATGGACAGCTTTAGTTTGGCAGTGCATGAGGTCACAGATTGGGAATTGGCCTGGGAATGGTGGGTGGAATTAAAATTAAAATCTGATATTATTTTCCCTTTGGACCATTTCTCTCTGCTTAGACTACATTTTTTTCACTCAAATATTGTCATTTCTCCTAAAGGTATGCCAATTTTAATTTGTTCTAGATATCCCTAGTCCTTTTTGAGTTGCATTCACCCATCTGGAAACTATTTCTTCATGGTGGGTGGCTTGCAGAGATAGAGAAGCTTTGGAATACAGTGGACAAGGCATTCATCTCATTATGCCAAGCCTTTCATCTGCTTCAGTGGCAAAAGTATTTACTTTCTGAATCCAGTTGATTTTGTGGTTAAGACGTTGATATTAGGAGACTCAACAATATCAAAGCTATGTGGATAGCTTCTTTCTTGTGCAAGATGGTTTTTGCCTGGCATATCTGTGGTCCCAATTATATCTGCTTTACCAGAAATATGAGCAGAGCTCTTCCAATTACCTGCTGTAGTTCCTCATAGGTTAGAAAGAGGAAGTCAAATTCATCTTTATGTTTGTACCACTCACGAACGTGATCAAACCAAGAGCCAATTAGCACTGTTGGAGGAAATATAAACATCATTTCAAAAGACATACAATGCAAAACTCGGCCAATTTTTCCCTTCACTGTCAGATGTAAATCTCCTCTTTGTCATCCAAAGAGTGCAATATGCCTCAGATGGTCTTAAATTTTATAAACTTGATAACTGGATGATAGACAAAAACCTAAAACTCTTATCTTCAGTATTTTGAAATCCATGTGTGTTTTGCATTTTGTTAATACCACTTGCATCAGGGATCCTGTCACAAGTTGTGTACTCTGCATAGTAAAGAATGGCTCAACTACAATAGCTAATTAACCTTTCATAATGGATGCACAAGAGGCACATAGATTATAGAGATAGGGTCTTAGAGATAATGGAATTGTAAATAAGAATTAGAAAAATGAGACATTGGCTAACCAATATACAAAGTGTAAATTACCATTTGCTTAGCAATACTTCAGTTGACCTTAGGTGAACAGAGATTAGAGTGTAGAAGACTAGTCAGGAATACAATTTAGAGGCGAACAGAGATTAGAGTGTAGAAGAGTAGTTAGAAATACAATTTAGAGGCAGTCTAGGCATCAATAGGTTTCAGCAGCAGGTTGGCTGATACAGAAGAATAGCTGGGCAATGTTATAGAGGTGGAAATTGTAGACATGTAGTCAAGCACATTTAACTGTGTACTCAGAATCAGCCTCTTGCTTTTTCTCTTACCAGGATGAAGTATGTTTACTGGGGAGAAAAAAAATCTTTGTGACGAGGACAGAGAAAAAGAGTTCTCTGTTCCATTATTTAATTGGATGAAATTTTCTATCCACAAGGAGCTTGATATTGGACAAGCAATCTATAACTTAAAACCAAAGCGGTTGAGTATCAAAAGATTAGTGGATGGTAACATGGAGCTGGGATAATCATCATGAAGTTAAAAAGGAAAGTCTGCAGATGTTTTGATTGCAGTGCAATTACATTTTTGAATAATGTCACTGAGAAACATTGTGGTTGGGAAGTAAAGGAGGACTAAGGATGTATGTTTTGGGGACATTAAATGTAATGTTACAATGGGGGCGTCATTGGGTACAATATTCAAATGCATATAAAAATAGATGTTTTCTTAATTCAATAAAATGACCTCAAATATAAGCCACCTTAAAAATTGCATGTGAAGTATTTTAGAAGTCTTATTCAAGTTTTAAAATGTATTTATGGATTCAACATCTACATCCCTCCAGATTCTCTCCATTTCTGTTTTTTGCCATCTTGCCCTTCCTGATTAAATTGATTTTGTGGAATACTACTTCGGCTACAACTGGAGTTTTGTATCCAATACTAGGTATCAGATTTTAGGGAAAAGGTGAAGCATGCAGGAATATTTTAAAATATCAAATGTAGACCAATGCTGATATACTTATCTTCTTATAAGCATCATTAAAACACTTGTAGTAACCTAGTATAAGCCAATGAATTATGTAATGTTGCAAATATCAAAAAGCTGATGTGTGCTAAAATTAGATACGTTTCAGTTAATCAAACCAAAACTAATTCTTTAATTCTATGATTATTACAAGCTTGTCCATACATGATAAGAATTTGAATATGTTCACCAGATAAAGTGCAACTGGCAAGATCCAACTAAAGTTGGAAACAGTGGATGAAAAAGGGTAACAACTGAAGAAACTCACAAACTCAATAATGGATGTTTTTTATTGTTTGATTAAGCTTGAAATCTTAGAGGGAGGAACGTTCCTCATCATGTGAGAAAGGTGCTTTCAAACTGCTTTCATTCCTCTAACTGGCACTGTGGCTGTAAGAGAGGCACTTTTCATATTAAGGAAGAAAGTGGCACTCTGGAGAGGAATGGCAGGAACTAGAAACTGATTCACTCAAATAAACTAAATGTCAAAATATGCTAAAATTATAACATGTATGGAAAGTCATTTACTGGATCATAAATGAGCCTTACCTTTCCCATCAATAAACTTCTCCAGAAAATCTTCAAAACTTGAGGTTGACTCGAGTAAAGTGAGATAATTTTGAAAGTAATACAAAGACACAAAAACATCCTTTGGATTTCGAGCCACATAAATAACCTAAACGTAAAATGTGGGATAGTTGAATTATTAGACAGGATCTTTTTCTATATTATTAGAAATTGATGGTTTGAAAAGTTATTTATTGAAGAAGATTGATGCCTTAGAGAATCAAAGTCGGAGAAATAATGCTAAAATTGTTGGTATTCCAGAAGATTTTGAAGGTCCGGACCTGGTTCAGTTTTTCCAGAATTGGATTCCTGATGTTTTGGGAAGAGCATATTTTCCAAATAGTCTGGAACTGGACAGAGCTCACTGAGCAATAAGAAGGAAACCACTTCCTGGTCAAGATCTACATTCTATTTTGATTAAATGTTTGCATTACCAAGACAGAGAGTTGATTTTAAGACTTGGTGTTCAAAATGCGAGAAATATTCAGGGCCCTTTAGTGGTTAAAAATAATAGAGAAGGTGTGGGGGTGGGGGTTGCAAGCGAGAGAGAAAAGGACATGTGGCTGGCCATTGGAATCTCAGATGGAGAGAGAGAGACACACAGCTGAAACAGTGTCAGCCAGGAGAAGCTGGTTGGAACTGAAGCAGAAGCTCCAGAGTGACAGATGGCTGGAAGTGCTATCTGTCTGATGTTTCTCTTGGAATAAGTGAAAGAGAAAGGAACTCTGTGATAGGCTGAAAGAAAGAGGTTATCATCTGAAGAACCCCGATGGAGCAAGTTTCATCACCAAGACATTGAGGTGACTAATAGTGGTATCTCAGTTGTGGAAATCCTGGAACAACACATCTCTATCTGCAAACCTACAAGAATCTTCCTGAGTGGTAAACATTGACTTTTTGAGCACCAAAGTCTGGTGAACATTATACATGTTAAATTATGTGCACCGTATAAGAATTGCCTGCAACCAGAAAACTTTGAAGAATGAGAAGTGAGATGGAACTGTGAACCAAAGAACTTTTCTTAAATTTACACATACATTATATACACATGCGCTTAGAATTAGAAGGGGGTTAAGTTGGGTAGTTAAGTTAATAGTGATTAAAGTTAAAGTTTGATTCTGTTTCATGTTTAAAGATAAAGTGCCAGTTGATGAAGTAGACAAAGACGATGTGGTCAAACAATAATCATGGCTTTTATTAGCAGAAACTCATGGTACAATAATGAAAGACAATAGGTGCATATAGAGTTATTTCCAAGGGAAGTGTCCTTAACAGTAGAGATAATGCACAGCCAATGTTAGTACAGCAAGACCCACCAGAGTGGAGACAGGAAGCTTGGCAGACATTCACCACAAAAGATAATTAAAAACAACTTTTGTTTAACTACTTGTGGTGAATATCTATTGCTGCTGGGTTTTGGGGTCCTTTGGGATCATAACACAACATATGGCTGAGGTTAGTAAATTGGAGAAGGAGATTGAGATTTTGGAAAAGGATTTACAATGAAATTCTACGGAAGTTAAGAAAGTACGTTTAGTTAATATAAAATTATGGTATAATTCATTACAAACATATAAATTTGACAAATTATTACAGAGAACTAAACAGCGATATTGTGAGTTGGGTGAGAGACCTCATAAAGTTTTAGCTTGGCAGTTAAAAACAGAGCAAGCTTATAGAACAATAATGCTATTAGACATGATTCAATGATTACATATAAACCTCAGGAAAGTAATGATGAGTTTTGTAAATTTTGTGAAAAATTGTATACTTCAGAAGTTTTGAATGAAGCTAAAAGTGATAATTTTTTTGTCTGTTTTAGTTTTACCTTCTTTGAAGGATAAGGATATCAATGATTTAGATGCTTCCTTTACTGTTAAAGAAGTGATGGGAGCACTTCAGTCTATGCCTAATGGGAAGTCTAATGGGTTTTAATTCTGAATTTTAGAAAGAATTTCAAAACTTATTAATTCTTTTATTGATGGATGTATTGAAACAGGTATTTTTTTTTCTGGATTCCTTTTCCAAAGCAATTACTATTATTAAAAGCAGGATCTTATAGACATTTTTCCTTATTGAATGTAATTATAAAATTGTTGCCAAGGTTCAAGATAATAGATTAGCTCAATATTTACCAGATTTAATCCATGTAGATCAAGCAGGTTTTTATTAAAAATCAATATTCAGCAGATAATATTGTAAAGTTGATTTCTTTAATTAATATTTCTTGGGATCAGTCTGACCAACCAATGGTAATTTATCATGAAGGCCTTTGAGAGAGTTGAATGGAGTTTATTTATTTGAAGTTTTGTAGAAATTTAATTTTGGACCTTTTTTTATTGGTTGGATTATGGCTTTATATAGAAGACCTACTGCTAGAGTTGTGACAAATGGACAGATATCTTCACCTTTTATGTTATCCAGATTGACTAGACAATGTTGTCCTTTGTCACCAGCTCTAGTTGCATTCGTTATTGAACCTTTGGCTCAGATGATTAAACAAAACAGTAATATTAAAGGTATTAAGGTGAAAGCTGATGAATATAAAATTTGTTTGCAGATGACATTTTGATATATTTAACACAACCTTTAAGATCTTTGGGGAGTCTGTATGATAGATTGGAGCAGTATAGTGAAGTATCGGGTTATAAAATTAACTGGGAAAAGAGTGAAATTATTCCTTTAGCTGGAATGGATTATTCACTCTATAGGCATATTGTCAAGTTTAAGTGGCCAGATCAGATTAAGTATTTAGGTATATCGATAGGCAGTAATTATAATTATTTATATTAATTGAATTACCTACCACTGTCTAAAATTAAATACGATTTGAATTGGTGGAAAGATTTTAAAAGAAGAAAAAAGAAATTGATTGTTTTCATAGAGAGGTTTCCTTTGCATTTTGTTGCTTTTTTCTTATTTTTTCAAACTTTAGATAACAAAAACATAACCTACAGTATAGAAATAATCAAAGAAAATTTTGCATTAACACCCATCCCACCCTCCCACCCCTACAGCCAACTCTCTTAAGGGGAGCAAAAAAAATTAGATTATATATATAAAAAGAAAATATTATAAATGTTAATAACATTTCAAAGTATATCTAAATGCATATATTTCAAATACAGAGACTACTTACTAACAAAAGAAGAAGAATTATCATATAAATTATAAGTAATTTTTTCCATAACAATACATGCTTTCAATTCATTATGCCAACATGATGTATTAATCTCAGTATCATCTTTCCAAGTACTAGCAGCACACTTACACGCTACTGAAAACACCAAACGTACAAAAGCAATTTGAATTTTATCCAATGCCATTCCCCTTAACGAATACATATTTCCCAACAAAAAAATTGTTGGATCTAACAATAATATAAAATTATATAATTTCTCCAAAACTACTTTAATTCCTTGCCAAAATGATTGAACTTTAACACAATTCCAAACAGCATGTAGAAAAGTTCCAATACATGAGCCACATCTAAAACAAGAATCCAAATTACTAAACCCATTTTAAAAAAACTTTTCCGGGGTCAAATATAATTGATATAAAAAATTATAATTAACAATTCCATATTTAATTACGTTATCCTGATACATATTTGCCCAATCATCTTTGGGAAAAATGAATACTAAATCACTCTCCCATTTAAGTTTAGATTTCTCCCAATCTGTCTTATCCATACTATCTTGTAACAAATTATACATAACTGAAATATAACCCTTTTTCGGTATAGAGGAAATCAAAGATTCAAATCTCGACAAAGTAGGTAAAATCATCTCTCTACCATAATTATCTTTTATCAAAGCTCTAAGTTGATAATATGCAAACAAAGAATTTACAGGTATATCAAATCTTTCTCTCAATTGATTAAAAGAAAGAAATTGCCCCTCTACAAAACAATCTTGTACTGTCTTCATACCTTTAGAATCTAAAATCTTTAAATGATTATTAAACATTGAAAAAGGAATAAGCTGATTGTTATACAATGGAGTTAAAATTGATAATTTATCTTTTGACCCTAACACCCTGTTTTTTAAAATCCAGATCTTTAACAAATGTTTCAATATCGGCAGATCATATTGTAGTAACAAAATCAAATTCCAATGAAATATAAATTCATGTATTTCAACCCTAGATATACACGCCATCTCCACTTTAACCCAGCTGGGAAGCTGATCTAAATCCATCAATCTACTTATAAACTTCAACTGGGCCGCTTCATAATAGTTTTGAAAATGTGGTAATTGTAGTCTGCCCAATGTATACTTCCATGAAAGTCTCTGCAACGCCACTCGAGCTAATTTACCTTTCCATAAAAACTCTTGCACTGCTTTATTCAAATCTTGAAAAAAGCCCTTAGAAAGTAAACAAGGTAGTGTCTGAAAAAAATGTTGAATTCGAGGAACAATATTCATTTTAATACAATTAACCCGACCAATCAAAGTTAATGGAAAATCTTTCCACTTAATCAAATATGGTTTAATCCATAATTATAATTATAGATACATAATTTAATTGATATAATGATTGATAATTCATATCCATAAACACACCTAAATATTTAATTTTACTTGTCCACCTTAATTTTGTAATTGTTTTAACTTCAGAATAAACCCCCACTCCAACTGGTAAAATTTCACTTTTATCCCAATTAACTTTATATCCCAATAGTTCTCCAAATTTCAGTAAACACTCTTGCAACTGTTTCAGTGACTGTTTCGGTTCTGTCAAATATAGCAACACATCGTCCTCAAATAAGTTAATTTTATATTCTTCATTCTTAACCTTCATCCCTTTAATTTCTTCAGTATGTCTAATAGCCTGAGCTAACAGTTCAATAACCAACACAAATAAGGCTGGTGACAACGGGCAGCCCTGTTGAGTTGAATGAGTCAATTTAAATGGTAAAGAAATCTGTCCATTTGTCACCACCCTAGCAATCGGGTTCATATATAAAGCCTTAACCCAACCAATAAAAGAAGGGCCAAATTTAAATTTCTCTAACACTTTAAATAAAAAATCCCACTCAACCCTATCAAAAGTCTTTTCTGCATCTAATGCAAACACCATAGGATGGTTAGGTTGCTTTCGATATGCGTTGACCAAAGTAATAAATCAAAATATATTATCTGATGCATTTCTATTCTTAATAAAACATGTTTGATCAATATGTACCAATTTAGGTAAATATTTAGCAAGTCTATCAGCTAATACTTTTGCTAAAATTTTATAATCTACATTTAATAAAGAAATAGGTCTATATGAAGACATTTTTAATAGATCTCTAGCTTTTGTTGGAATGACAGTTATTAAAGCACTTGAAAATGATTCTGATAACTTTTGATCTTCAGTAACTTGATTCAACACTTCTCCAAATACATTAGAAAGATCATCATAAAAAAAATTTATAAAATTCCATAGGGAATCCATCATCCCCTGGGAACTTTCCATTAGGCATTTCCTGAATAGCTTCCTTAATTTCAAAATCTATAAATGAAGATTCCAATTCCTGAACCTCATTTCCATCTAATACTGGTAACTTTAATTTAGATAAGTAAGAGTCAATAGAACCATTATCCTGTTTTCCCTTAGAAGTATAGAATTTTAAATAAAATGAATAAAACTGGTCATTAATTTCCTGAGGTTTATGTAATTTTTGAATTCTTCTTAACAGCATTAATAATCCGAGATGTCTGTTCATCTTTCAATTGCCAAGCAAGTACCTTATGAGCTCTTTCCCCCAACTCATAATAACGTTGTTTAGATCGATTAATTAAGTGCTCAAATTGGTAAGTTTGTAAAGTATTATAACATAATTTCAACCTCGCTAATGCAACTTTTTTTTATCTTCTGTCACATCTTTTTGAAAATCTTTCTCTAACTCAGCAATCTTATTTTCTAATTCTAAATTTTCTGCCATATATTGATTCTTAACTTTCATAGAATAACTAATAATCTGCCCCCTCAAATAAGCTTTTAAAGTATCCCATATTACAAAATGACTATCTACAGACTTAACATTCTTGGTCAAAAATAAAGAGATATGTTCTTTAACAAAAGTAACAAACTCTGTTTTTTTCAATAACATTGCATTAAATCTCCATCTAAATGATGGACGTACTACCTCAGAACTTTCACAAGAAAAAATTAATAATGAATGATCTGATATAACTCTACTTTTATATTCAGCTTTTAATACTCTACCTTGTAAATGTGATGATACCAAAAATAAATCAATTCTAGAAAACAAATCATGTTGTGAAGAATAAAAAGAAAAATCTTTCTCTGTAGGATTAACTTTTCTCCAAATATCCACCAAATGTAAATCTTCCATTAACACATTAATTTGTGTTGCCATCTTTGATTTCCTTATACTTTTTGGATTTCTATCCAAGAAAGGGTCCAAAACACAATTAAAATCACCACCAACTAAAACATTTTCATTAGCTTGAGTTAACAATATAAAAGCTTCTGAAATAAACCACTCATCATCTATATTAGGGGCATAAAGATTCAACAAAGTCCAAGATTCAGCAAAAATTTTACAGTTCACTCTTAATACTCTGCCAGCATACCCCTCTGAAGATTCCAATCAAATGGTAAATTTTATGAATCAAAATCTTTACTCCTCTTGCCTTAGAATTAAAAGAAGAAGAAAAAACATAACCAACCCAATCTCTTTTCAATTTCAAATGTTATTTTTCAGTCAAATGTGTTTCTTGTAAAAAAAACAATATAAATTTTCATTTTTTATATATAAGCCAATATTCTCTTTCTCTTAATTGGATTATTTAATCCCTGAACATTAAAAGTTGGCAAAATTCAATTTAGACATCTTTTTTTAACTACTAATATATTTACACACTATAAAATAATGCTCCCCTCTATAATTCTTCAAAAAAAAAACCTAATTTCTTTTTAATAACAGAAAAATGCAAAAGAAACCCACCCAGAGGAAGTAATACACTAAAAATCTGGTTGTAGTGAACCCACTAGTGGCAGATGACTATCAGAGTAATCCACCCACACCCCCCAGCCAGATACATATTTATTATTTAATCAAACTCAATAGAATATAGTCCATATATTCAGCCCAATGATTCCAAACCCAATGACTGCTCCAGATCTTCAACATCAAGAAGACTTTGTGTCAACTCTTCTTTGTTTCCATTCTTTCCATTCTCATGTCCATTTCCATTTCCATTTACCCTCCTCTTAGGAAACAATGGAGGGGAACACCCATTTCTTTGCAATTCCAGCAAAGAATTAGCAAAAACCAAAGCATCATGATCATTCTCAAAAAAATGAGATTGAAAATTTCCATAGAAAACCTTCAAAATTGCAGGATAATGAAAAGCAAACTTGTTGCCATTTCGCCACAAAACATCCTTGGCCATATTAAATTCTTGTCATCTTATAATAACCTCTTGGCTCAAATCGGCATAAAAAAACACTCTGTTATTTTGAACCATTAATGGAGATCAATTCTGCCATGAATTCTGTACTGCCATATGTAAAATAATTTCTCTATCTTGATATTTTTGTCCTGGAAGTGGTTTTCTTCTCAGAGCTCTGTGAGCCCTATCCAGTTCCAAACCTTCAGGAAAAAGATCTTTACCCAGCATCTCTGGGATCCAGTGCTTAAAGTTCTCTATAGGGTCAGCACCTTCAATGTCCTCTGGAAGACCAACTATTTTCACATTATTTCTTCAACTTTGATTTTCCAATGAATCAATCTTCTTCATTAAATCTCTTTTTTGAACTCTCCAATCTACAAAAGAACCTTCCACTTTTTCCATTTTTTCTCTATTACATTCTACCTGATTTTGACACTCAGAAAAGGCTGTTTCAATTTTCTTAAAATTACCTTCGACAGTATCAACTGATTTTATATATCTATTAATATCACCTTTAACTACAGTCATTTCCTGTTTCACAGTTGACATTTCATCACACAAGGTATTTGTTTTTATTTTCATCTCCATAAATCCTTGATTCACTTGAGTTGATATTTGTTTTGACATATTATGCATTTGATAAGCAATCCCTTTCAAAACAGTAAATACTGAATCCTTTCCAGATTCCAGTTCCACTTTTTGAGATCTACCTGCTTTAACTGCAAGCTCCTCCTCCTGGACAAATTCCAATAAGGTAAGTTCCTCTTCTTCCTCAGTCATCGTAGATCCTTTAGCTTAACGGCTGCGGGTCTAGACACCCAACGCCAGCACCCCAACCTCTTTGGGACGCCAGCATTTGGGCTCTGCCACAGCCCATACTTTATCCAGCAATTCTTGGACCCGGGACGCCCCACGCAGGCCAGGCAAAGCTGTCAGATGCGCAGGAGCATCCTCCGACGCAATGCGCCACTGGGCTGCCCAGCGAGTTCACGGGTTCATGGGTCCCCGTGTCAGCCATGCCGCCCATGCGCACGACTTCACGTGAACACGGGTTGGCAACGGCTGAGCTCACCAATGTGTCGGTGCCATCTTGCAGAGGCAGGATCAGCACTGGAGTCAAATTCAAACGGGCTGGAGTCCTCTGAGGCTTGGAGACTCCCAACGATGACTCTATGGATTCAGCTATACAGGTAGGCCTGGATTCTTCTTCACTTTTCTATGGTAATTTTTTCTGAAGTTGAAGTTTAAATTTTTTCACATTAGAAGCCATCATAAATCACTGTTATTTAAACCACTGTAAATATTATTTTAACCATTTTTATGCTTTTTAAAAACCAGGTATTTAATGATCCAGCTGGGGAGAGGTGGAATACACATCTTTCTTCTACGCCATCTTGCCCTTTCATTTTGTTGTTAACACTTTATAGACATTTATACAATCATACAATAAAATAGTAAAACTATTAATTTAGGAAAATATTTTTTTTCATTTATAACATATGTATTAATTAGAATTAGAAGAATGGAATCAAGTGATCAAGTGGATTATTTTGAACTTGCCTTGCTTCATTTTTCGACTCCCTGTAATTTTAATTACTCAAACATCCTGCCTTCATACAGCTTTATCTGACTAATATCCATGTGGCCTAATGAATACTAATCATGGTATTTAGAAAAAACAGGTTCAAATTCCCCCATGGAATTTTAGAGAATAATTATTGTGGTACTTGGTTAAAAAAAATTGATGTTGTGTGGTGGCACACATCCTCATGGTGAACCGGCCCCATTTGTATCGCCACGTGGCGGGGCAGCCATGGGAAAATGGCATTGTCAGAGGTTTCTCTCTGACTCCAGCATCTCTTCCAGAGCACACCCTGGGCAGCGATTATGATGTCACAATCCACCAGGTGACTGAGCTCATGCCGCCCTTAAAGGGACGTGCTGAATTGGAATAAAAACTGTCATTAACGACCCTCAATGTGGTGGCTGTGTTTCTTCCACTGCTCTCACCACCACAGTTGCTTCAAAAGAAATTGTTAGACAAAAATCATAAGTACAGACTAAAAACATTGTAATTATCATTTTCACTCCATACCATAATATTGATATGCAATGTGGAAACATCCACAGATAGTGCAATACCACATTGGAGGAAAACATCAGGCAGTTAAATGAGAGCCAAGAAAAAAATGTTGTAAGAGATTTCTTACCTTTCCATTTCCCTTTTTCAAATTTTTTGGAATTAAGTGATAGGGTAAGTGTGTGACATACAAAGGAGATAGTAGACTTCCCTTAAAAGGTAATCTTTCGACCTCAATCCAAGGAACAAGGTTTACTGTTAGTTCACTCTGAGCCTCAGCTAGGTTGTCATTGGAACAAATTAAACTCAAAATCTGTTGCATCCATACAGTGCCTGGAATGTAATTAAAATTTATAACGTAAAAGAAAGAGCATAAAAAAAAACAATTCAGGCCTTCATGCCTGCTTTACCATTCATGAGGTTCATGGATGGGTTTTGTACTGCAGCTGGACAGGGGTGGGCCCAAGTAGGCTCATGGGACCTTAAGTGAAGGGGATGATGTGGTAAATCACTGTAATGTATATTTATCTGGTCAAGCATACCTATTTACCAGTTTCACCTGTGGCTCTTCCCCACAACCTCTTGTTTAAAGGTGATTGTTCCACAACTCCCTGCAACTCAGTGCAGGACTGCTGAACAATAAGGATAAGCTATATTCTCAAGTGAATTAAAGCCTATTGGTTTCTCCACAATAGTCTTCTGAGGGATTGATTGTGCATCAATTTAATTCACTTGAGGTTTTCTACAATGGAGCAGTTCCTCAAACTAGAAAAATTAGAAATCAACCCTCAATCACCTGAGGCATCTACCAGCTTCAAACTCTAGCTGCTCTGTTTTGAAGCATATCTTCAGGCGTCCTCTACGATTGCATGATCAGTGTCCAACAAATTGCAAGTACTGCACTCCCAGGTCGGCACCCTGGTGTACTCCATGATCAGGGAAGCCAAAACATACCAGGAGGCCAAGGACAACTATCAAGGGTAATACCTGCATAAAAACAACATTGTCTATGCTAGACTCCTTGTAGTGACTCAACATCAACAACCTAGTAAGTCAAATGCTGAATATCTTCAAGCCCTGTGAGCACTCAGCTGGGCCTGTGAATGCAAAGCTGTTTCCACCATGGAGTATGCAGAGGACCTGATCCAAGATGCCTAAGTTGCAGGGATCAGGATGAATTACTTATGACGGAGACTTTTGGAGCAAGGGGGACTCAGCCTGTGGAGAGCAGTCAAGCTGGCAGGTATGCTGGAGGTGTCTCTCCAGAACATGGAGGCTGACTAGACTGATAACGCAACCACTTCATGGTCATCCCAGTCACAGCCATCCTGGGACACATCACCATCTCCTCTCTCCACTAATGACCAGACTACAGCAGCAAGGTTCCACGGAAGCCTCCCAACACTCTCAACTGGCTCTGGTAATGACCCAATCACATCTGTGGCATTCCAGGAACCCCCCCCCCCCGCCAAAAGTACTACTTCTGCAGCCTGGGAAAGCATCAGAGGAAACGCTGCCCAGCGAAAGAGTCAATCTACTCCAGCTGTGGAAAGAAGGGGCACTATGCCAAAATGTGTTAGTCCAAACTCTTTCCTAGCAGCTCTACTTACAGATTGTGGGGGCTATCGTTCACAACACTGCCATTATCCAGGGCAAGCAGCGCCAAGTGCAATCTGTGGGGGCCTCTGTTATATAGTCAGGATAATATGGACTATTTTGTAACCATATAAGAATATATCCTTCACACTATAGAAACTGTAGTACACTACTATTGTGTCCTCATTGTACCATCGGAGGTCTTAATAAACACTAAGAAGGCTTGTAAGTTAAACAGCACAAATCTTTTCTCACATTAGGTTACTGGTCAGGTAATAAAGACACTGTCACACTGAGCATGCTCACCACTCAAGTGTGATGCGGCTCTTACAGTCTTGCAGTGTTCATGCTCCAGCATAAAATAGTCCAATTTCCTTTGTATATAACATCCCTCTTTCTTAAAAAAATTTATTAAAAATTAAAAAATTTATTAAGATTTCAAATTTCTTAAAAATAAATTGTTACTGCTTCTTTACCTGCACTTGCCATTAAGAATTAATTATTCTAATTACACAGTTGCAATTCTATATTCTTTTCAGGGGAATCGCACTGGTGGTAGGATGTTGCTTCTCCACCTCGTAGACCTTATTGTATCTGTTTGCTTCAGTGGTGTTAGTACAGTTGTGGCTGGTGGTGTTTCCCTCGGTTGCCTGCTGTTCAGTTGTTATGGTGTTATTGGTTGGGATTTCTACTCTCATTCCTTAACAAGTTGTTGGATTTTTAGAAGCTGCTGGTGCTTCTGGCACTTTCCGTGTCAGATCTGGGGTTGGGTGAATGTGGATCCTGTTTCGTCTCAGCTGCCTGCCAGATTCTGTCTCAATGATGAATGACCTTGGCATCTCAGCTTGTCTAACAATCTTTGCTGGACTCCACGTTTTTATCTCTGGCTCTTGAACATGCACATGCTGCTGTCGGAAGAGTTCTGGTAGTGTTTGTGCATGTTTATTATAATGTTGACAACTTTCCTCTTGTATGTTAGTCAACTTACTTTTTGTTTCCTCTTGGTCGTCTGGTGGATGGATTTTTCTTGGCAGGGTTGTCTTCTACTTTCTGCCATTCAGAAGCTTTTCCAGAGATTTCATGTCAGCCCTCAAAGGCATGGATCGCAATGACAGAAGGGCGAGATAGGGATCTTCCTTTGTCTCTGACATTTTGTGAGAGTGCATCTAATTGTCTGTACTTGCCTCTCAATGAATCCATGGCCCTTGGGGTAATGTGGTGATGGAGTAGTGATGGAGAACCTATATTCTGCAGCCATTTCTCTGAATTCACGCAATGTGAATTGGGTCCAATTGTCACATATCACTTGTTCGGGTATTCCCTGTTCTGTGAAGTGCACACGTGCTGCAGCACTGTTGGTTGATGGTTTCAGGTCCTTCACTTTCCTGATGAAGGGGAATGTGGAGTAGTAGCAGGATACAATCAGATACTATTCTTGGTTTTCTGTGAACAAGTCTGCTCCTATTGTGTGCCATGGCCTGACGGGTATTTCCACAGATATCATCTTTTATTTTTGTTATGTATTTCTGTATTTCTGGCATGCCGGACATGTAGCCACCATGTTTTCGATGTCCTGACAAATGCCTTTCCAGTAAACTGCTGACTTTGCTCTAAGTTTGCATTTCTCCATTCCCATGTGGCCTTTTCTAGAGAATTTCTTTTTTTGTTGTCTCTAGTATTATCATCCAAGACCCTGCCAGCAGTACACGATTCTCCAAGTAACATCGTCCCTAACAGACCAATACTGACATATTGAAGGCTGTACCTGTTTTATCCTTTCTGGCCATCCCTGTATTACCTGTTGGGAGAGCAGCTGCAGCTCTTCATTCTTTGCGGTTTCTTCTTTAATCTTGTTTATTTTGTTACTGGTTACCCTGACAAGGTGATGTACCTTGATCTCCATGTCTTCATTTCGTATTTGTCATTTGGGGAAAGACGTAACAAAGCATCAGCGAGCACCATTTTCTTCCCAGGCCTATACTGCAAGGTAAAGTTGTAACATTGGAGCCGGAGGAGTAGCCTCTGTAGTCTGGCTGGTGCCTTGTTTAGGTTCTTCTTCTGGATGTGTTCCAGCACAAGATAATCACTTTCTACAACAAACTGTCTCCCATAGAGGTATTTGTGGAAACTTTTGTATCCATATACAACTGCCAATAGCTTCCTTTCAATATTGGCACACTGAAATATATATATATATATATATATACATGCCAATATTGAAAGGAATAAAGTGTCTTTGATTCAAACATTATGGAAGTCACTGTATATCCAGAAAGACACAATAAATTCAAACATCTTAATTTAATTTTATTTCATTTGCTCAACTTTTCCATCTCTTTCCTTTCCCTCTCAACAGGAATTACATTTCTGCTGTTGTCAGGGCTTTTGAGGCAAAGGTTATCGGTTTTCCTTCCTGCACCAAAGCTGCCCTGAGGCCTCTGCCGGAAGCGTCTACTTGTAATGTGACTGTTTTTTTCTGTCATAGTAGCTCAGCTCTGTTTCTCTGAAGACCACTTCCTTAAGCTTGTCAAAATCTTGCTGATGCGATGGTGACCACTGAAACTCCACGTCCTCTTTCAGCAACACTCTGAGGTTGGCTGTCTGGTCTGACATGTGTGGGATAAAGGTACTCATATATTGGACCAAGCCGAGGAAATTTCTCAGTTCCTTTATGTCCTTTGGGTGTTCCATTTCAGCAATGGCTGTAATCGTCTCTGGGCTTGGCCTGACCCCATCAGGTGTGTTCACCGTTCCAAAGAACTGGCACTCCTTCACCTTGATGATGCATTTGTCTGCATTGAGTTTGATGCTGGCCCCTCTGGTTCTCTCCATGGCCTCATGTAGGTGGAGATTGTGGGTATTCCCATCTCTGCCAAAGATCTAGATGTCACCTGAGATGCTGACAGCACCCTTGCATCCTCCATAGGTCTCATCTGTCTTTTGATGGAAGATGTCTTGGCTCACCTTTAGGCCAAATGGTAGGTGCAGGAACTTGTACCAGCTAAATGGAGTGTTGAATGTTGTTAGCAGTCTCCATTCTTCATCCAGCTTCACATTCCAATACCATTCTTGGCATCTAGCTTACTAAAGATTTTGGATCCCGCTAGTTCAGAAGTGATGTCCTCCAGCATTGATATTGGATAGTGCCCTCTTTTGATTGCTTGGTTTAAGTCTTTGGGGTCCAGACATATTCTTAGGTGGCCATTCGGTTTTTCTTTTACTACAGAATTTACCCAGTCAGTTGGCTCTACTATTTTTGCTATTTCTCGTTTTTCTTCCATTTCTTCCAGCTCCTGTTTTAGCTTTGGTTTCATCTCTATTGGCACCTTCTGTGGAGCATGGATTATTGGTTTGTATTGTTAAAGAGCTCTGTGTTGTGTATCGGCCTATGTGTTGTGTGGTTTTATATTAAAAAGTGAGTTTGCCTTAGAGAGCCAAGGTGAAGATGGACTGCTGAGAGAGTGGGAGACAGACTGAGCATTTGCAGAAAATGATCTAAAAATTTCTGGACTTGGACGATAAACCATCACTGGGGGTGCTGTGGAGTGGAAGAAGGCCCAGAGCATGAGTCATGGTCTGGAGGACAGTTTAGAATATTGGGATTTTAAAAAAGGATGAACATTCTGAAGGCAGCCAGAAGGATCTGGACCAAACCAGTGGTTCCTCTCTATGCAAGCAACACAAGACCACTTTGAATTTTGTGCTCTCTCTCTCTCTCTCTCTCTCTCTCTCTCTCTCTCTCTCTCTCTCTCTCTCTCTCTCTCTCTCAAAGATCTTTTGGCTTCAGTTTACCAAACAAACTGAATTTTGTTTATGATCTTTGCTTCATTTGAGATCGAAGTTTTGTGAGTCTTGTGTGTTTTGTGTCTAAGTTTTTCTATGGGCTGGTTGGAAGTGTAGCTTAGACTTTAATTACATATCTTATATTTAGGCTATGGAATTTATTAGTTTTACACTGTTATAGGAATTTGAATAGTAATCGGTGAGCATTGTTATAAAAGGGGGGATTTTTAATTAAAGTTTGAAGATTAATTTTTTTGTTAAGTGATTGTTCTTCTTTACCCCTGTGTGATATGCCTTCTTTGTGGTTGCTGATTTGATCTTGTAACGGTATTTTGGTTCTATAGTAATGTAGTATTCAAAGTTCTCAAAGCATGCGACAGTGTCATCAAAGCATTCAGGGTACGTGTCCATGAGCTCGGCCTTATTTGTGATCGGAGGCCGTTGCTCAAGTGGGATGTCGCTATTGATCCTCTTGGACATTTTCTTCTCCCTGATCTCATTGTTTACAGAGATTAGCTGTAATTTCTGACAACTGTACAGACTGAGCATTGCTGGTCCATCAGCGTCAATCACAAGGAATGTGCTCTTTCCTTTATTCTGCCTTTTATTTGGACTTTTCCTAGTTGTTTAATCATGCGACCACCAGAGGCTGTGAGCATGATATTTATGGCTTCTAGTGTGCTTTCCTCCAGGTACCCATTCTTTATCTACTCGGGAAACATCTGGCGGTATAGTCTAAGTGGGAGGTTTTGCTTTGTGATCCTGTATCCAACTTTATTTTGAAGTTGAATATTGTTGGTTTATTTCTGATCTTTCTTTTTACTTGGATCATGGTGTGTAATTCATTTTTTTCTCCCTTCCCTTTCTTGGATGTCTCATGGAGGAGTATTGGTTCGATGCTGAGCGTCAGTGAGTCGGAGTCACTGCTGTCACTTCCTTCGACGTGGGGCACTTTCCTTCTGCATTCTTGGTTTCTCTCTCTTTTCATGTCAGACCTACACATCTTTTCCCATTGATTGACCTTGCCACTGTCCTGCACTTTGAACCATACGCAGGGAATTTCTTGAGGTCTTCGAAGGGGTGTAGTCTGCCGCACCTCCTACAGTTCTCGGATGCCTGTGGCTTTCTCTGTGGGTGCTTTATAGCATCGACCTTTCCATCACTGTGCTGGGTGATGGCCTGCACGGAGAGGGATTGCATTAGCCTCCCAGAGGCCTCGAAGGCCCTAGCTGTGTCTACGGCATCTGCTAGTTTCAAACTATATTTTCCTATGAGAGCTTCTGCACTTCGGGATGAGTGCTTCCCCAGATTAGTTGGTCGACTATTCTCTCCTCTATTTCTTTGAACTTGCAGTTCGCAGCAATATTCTTTAGTCTTGTGAGGAAATTATCTATTGACTCGTCAGGTTTGTTTTAATCCCTGGAACTCATATCACTTTATTCTATGGTTGGATTTCAGTTCCAGATAAAAGGAAAATTTTTCAAATATCCATTCTGGGTTATTTTCTTCCCCTTTAGCCAGCTTCCAGCTATTAAACAGATCTAGCCCTCACTCCTCCATCCAAAGAAGGATGTAACTAACCTTTTCCTCTGGTGCAGTTTCCTTGAGGAAACTTTTGAATGCCAGGCTTCTGCTTGAACTTTTTAAAAGTCTTTATGTGGTCGGCTTCCCCGTCCATGTCTGGGTGCAACGCTGCTGCTGCTGCGGCCATCTTCTTCTCCAGCTCTGGTCGTCAGGTGATGCTGCTTTTTCTTTGTTTCCTTCTCTTTGTGTTTATTTTGGTTTATATGGATTTTTTTATATATGGTGTGGATTTCTACCTATCCCACTGCTGCCACCATGTGTCCTTATTATATCATCGGATGACTTAATAAACAGTTAAGAAGGCTTGCAAGTTTAACAGCACAAATCTTTGCTCACATTAGGTTACTGGTCAGGTACTCGAGATGGCAGAGGTCGACAGCATCGAGTCCACGCTGCTGAAGATCCAGCTGCGCTGGATGGGTCACGTCTCCAGAATGGAGGACCATCGCCTTCCCAAGATCGTGTTATATGGCGAGCTCTCCACTGGCTACAGTGACAGAGGTGCACCAAAGAAAGGTACAAGGACTGCCTAAAGAAATCTCTTGGTGCCTGCCACATTGACCACCGCCAGTGGGCTGATAACGCCTCAAACCGTGCATCTTGGCGCCTCACAGTTTGGCGGGCAGCAACCTCCTTTGAAGAAGACCGCAGAGCCCACCTCACTGACAAAAGGCAAAGGAGGAAAAACCCAACACCCAACCCCAACCCACCAATTTTCCCCTGCAACCGCTGCAACCGTATCTGCCTGTCCCGCATCGGACTTGTCAGCCACAAACGAGCCTGCAGCTGACGTGGATTTTTTACCCCCTCCATAAATCTTCATCCGCGAAGCCAAGCCAAAGGAAGAATACATTGTTTCACTGAGCATGCTCACCACTCAAGTGTGATGTGGCTCTTACAGTTCTGCAGTGTTTATGCTCCCACATAAAATAGTACCATGTTTCCTCTGGCATCTAGCTTACTGAAGATTTTGGATCCCTCTAGTTCAGAAGTGATATCTTCCAGCATTGGTACTGGATAGTGCCCTCTTTTGATAGCTTGGTTTAAGTCTTTGGGGTCCAGACATATTCTTAGGTGGCCATTTTGTTTTTCTTTAACTATTATAGAATTTACCCAGTCAGTTGGCTCTACTACTTTTGCTATTTCTCATTTTTCTGTCATTTCTTCCAGTTCCTGCTTTAGCCTTTGTTTCAGCTCTATTGGCACCTTCCATGAAGCATGGATTATTGGATTGTACTTTGGGTCTATAGTTTTGTGGTATTCAAAGTTCCCAAAGCACCCGACTTATGTATATACGAGTGTGTCAGAACAGTTTCCTGAGATGGTGGAAGGCATCAGTAAGTAAAAAGTCTCTTGTTATTTAAATCTTGCATCTCTAAGTTATTTAAGAAGCCTCCCAAGTAACACAGAGACATAACACAGTGGCAGCGGAATAAGAGAACAAGAATAAAGCCATACAATTGATTGCAAGTCACTGAAATACGAAGGTGACAAGAGAAAAAACACTACTGAAAAAAATGGCTGGAGCAACAGCAGTTCATCCAGTGATGGACTGGGAGGCTGAGAACAGTGTTGAATCATTTAAAAGGGTTCAGCAAAAGTGCAAATTAGCATTCAAAAGCTATTTTAAAAATGCAACAGTAGAGGAGATAATCAGTTATCTACTTCTCTAGACAAGGGAGCAAGGCCTTGACTTATTTAATAGCTGGGAGCTTACAGAGCTGGAGAAAAATGATCCTGAGCAGATATTTGCAAAATTTGCTTCTCACCTTGAACCCAGGTCTAATCCTGGAATTAAATGCTATGAATTTCAAGGCTTAATGCAAGAGACTGATGAAACTGTTGATAACTTCCTCACTAGACTAAAAATTGTTGCAGCAAAATGTAGATTTAAGGATGTAGAGGAAAGATTAGTTGATCAACTAATATGTGGGAGTACCCATCCCGAAGTGCAAAGGTCTCTGATAGAGAAGAATAGCTTGAAGCTGGCTGAAGCTATAGACACAACCAGAGCCTTCGAAGCCACGAGGATGCAAATGAAATCCCTATCTATGCAGACCCTCCCACAGCAAAGGATAGGTTGATGCTATAAAAAACACAATAAGAAAAGTGCAAATCCCCAAGACCTGCAGGAATTGTGGCGGACAACACCTCTTTGATGGCCAAAACAAATGCCCCGCATACAGTTCTGAATGTAGAGCCTGTGGTAAAGCAAACTATTGAGTGAAGATATGCAAGTCTGGTATGAAGAAAAATGTAAGACCAGTGAAGAAAAAAGACAAGCAGAAGATTCACCACATAAAAGGAAACAACATGAGGACTCTGACACCCAGATACTGGACATAGAATCCATACCCCTTCACAAGATGTTGGGTGAGATGAAAGAAGGAAGCACATTTCACACAAGGATCCAAATACAGAGGATAATCTGGAACAAGTCTATGATATTTAACCTAAAGGCGAAGCTGGATACTGGATCACAAAGCAATGTCCTTCCACTCAGACTCTATTGCCAGATGTTCCCAGAGAACATAATGAAAGGGTATCCAAAAGATGGTGTATTGGAAACAGCAAATGTCACATTAACGGCCTATGTTGGACCCATGATCAAGCAACTATGGAGAGCAAAGATCAATGGCTGCCATAAGGGAAAGAACATCCTCCGTACATTCTAGATGCAGATGGACCAGCAATTCTAGGTCTGGATAGCTGCCGGGAGTTCCAATTGATCTCTGTCAATTATGGAATCTAGACGAAGAAGATATCCAAAAGCACAGAAACACACCACGAAAAGAGGAAATAATTTACACAGAAGTACCTGCCAGGTCATGGCACACAGTGGGAACAGAATTGTTCACTGAGAATCAAGAGTGGTATTTAAAAACCATATAACAGTTTATAGAGCGGAAACAGGTCATATCGGTAGCCTGTTACTTCTCTAAGTTTCCATATGTCAGAGAAAGACCTGAGAACGTCAACTATCACCTCAGAAATTAGAGCGCTCCATGCTGAACCAGGAATATGTGATAATGGAACACAGTTTACGTTACAAGAATTCAGAGAGCTGGCTGCAGAGTACGGGTTTGTTATCACTATAGCATTCCCATGTTACCCCAAAGGTCATGGTTCATTGAAAGACAAGTGCAAACTAATCTAATGTTGTGAAACAAAAGAAGACCCAAACCTAGCTCTTCTATTATTGCGAGCAACACTTTTAAGGGCTGACATGAAGTCCCCGGCAGAACTTCTAAATGGCAGAAGATATAAAACAACTCTGCCAAGCAAAATACACCCTCCAGAAGACCAGGAGGAAACCAGAAGAAGACTGTCTGTCACATAACAAGAAGGATGTACAAACATTGCCAGAACTCTTGAGAAGGCAGCATGTGCATATTCGAGAGCCGATGTTGAAAACATGGACCCCAGCAAAGATCATCAGAGAAGGTGAGACACCAAGATCATACATTGTTGAGACAGATTCTGGCCATCAGCTGAGGAGGAACAGAATTCACATCCAGCCGACACAAAAAGCTTTAATACTAGCAAAGCCTGTACCAATATCAAGTGAGGTATCAAGTGAAGAGACCACAACCACTGATGCTGAAACATCAACACAGCAGTTGTCAGGTGAAGCTCAACAAGCTACATCACCTACACGTGTACCAGCAACACAGAGCCCAAAGGTTGCAGTCAAATCCACAAGATGGTGAAGCAACATACTGCCGCCAGTGCGATATTGACAAGAACTATTTAAAAATAGTGGTGTAAATAAACTAGTGTTCATGTTCAGTTACTTAAGTTGCCCTGGAAAGAAAGTGATAAAGAACACTAAATTTTTCTTTATCTTAAGATAGAGGGATGTTATATAGTCAGGATAATATAAACTATTTTGTAACTATGTACGAATGCACCCTTCTCACTGTAGTAACTGTAGTGCTCCACTGTGGGCTGTATGTATATGTATATGTGATCTTGTGAACAGTTTCCTGAGATGGTGGAAGACATCATAAAGTAAGGTCTCTTTTATTATTTGAATCTTTCATCTCTAAATTATTTAAGAAGCCTCCCAAATAACACAGAGACATAACAGCTGTCATGTTGGACACCATCTTCAGGACCCAGCTGCAGCACATGTGGGCCATGGAGCCCCTCATCTTGGGCCCCACCTTCCGAATCCAGAAACACCATATGCAGGCCCTGGGGCCACCATCTCCTATTCCAGTGAGATGCAACTCTAGCCTCCACCACCCTCAACCAGGACAGTCCGCATCAACTCGCCAGGTCGATGATTGACATTAAGGTAAATGGCCATGTGATGAGTTGCTTGTTCGATAGTAGGAGCATGGAGAGTTTTATACATCCAGACATGGTGCAGAGCCTCTCCCTCACAGTTCTACCGGTAAACCAGAAGGTCTCCTTGGCATTCAAGTCGTTTATAGCAGACTTTCGGGGTTTCTGTATTGGAGACTTTAATGGTGCAGGGTACTGTATATGACAACTTTAGACTGATGGTAATGTCACAGCTCTGCACTGCTGTACTGTTGGGACTTGATTTTCAATGTCACCTTAAAAGCATGACGATGGGTTTGATGGGCCCCATCCACCCCTTACCATTCATAATCAGCAAATTGATAGTCAACCCCCCACTATACACGTCCACCAATCTAACCACTCACCATGCACGACTTGTGGGCTCTCTGCACTTAAAGTCCACCCTCCATCACCATTCACCAACCTCACCTTGACTGCAAACCAGTCACCACTAAAAGCAGACGGTACAGCACCAGGGACAGGGTCTTCATGCAGGCGGAGGTACAGCGCTTACATAAGGAAGGGGTTATTGAAGCCAGCAATAGCCCTTGGAGCACACAGGTAGTGGTAGTGTGGAACAGGAAAAAGAATACAATAGTCATCGTCTAGAGTCATACCACCAATAGATACACTCAATTAGATGTATACCCCCTTCCGCGAATCGCTAACATGGTCAACCAAATTTCCCAGTATCGGGTCTTCTTGATCATCGACCTAAAGATGGCATATCACCACCAACCCATCTGTCCAGAGGACTGCCAGTATATGGCTTTCAAGGCAGATGGCCACCTCTACCACTTACTGTGGGTCCCTTTTAGCATCACAAGCGGCACCTCAGTCTTCCAGCGGGAGATGGACAGTATTTTGGATCAGTACAAGTTGTGGGCTACCTTCCTGTATCTCGACAACGTCACCATCTCTGACAGGACCATGATGCCAATCACCAGAGATTTCTAGAGACAGCTAAGCTCCTTAATCTGACGTGCAACAAGGCCATTTACATGTTCCACACAACTCACCTGGCCATCCTTGCTGTGTCATGGAGAATGAAGTCATTGGCCCAGACCCAGACCATATGTGACCACTCTTGATGCTTCCCCTTCCACACAGCATCAAGGCCCTAAAGAGTGCCTTGGTTTTTCCTCCTATTATGCTCAGTGGGTCCCCAATTATGTGGACAAGGCCCGTGCTCTTATCAAATATACGTCCTTTCCTCTGGCAGAGGAGACTTGTGCAGCCTTCAACTGCATCGTCCAACATCGCCAAGGCTATGATGCATGATGTGGACAAATCCACCCCTTTTCAGGTGGAAAGTAATGCATTAGACTTCACCCTGACAGCCATCCTTAATCAGGCTGGAAGTCTCGTTGCATTTTTTAAGCACCCTGCAGAGCTCCAAGATTCGACACTCCTCAATCAAAAAAGAGGCCAAACCCATTGTCGAGGCAGTGTGGCACTGCCACCATTACCTGGCCGGTAAGAGATTCACCCTGCTGACTGATCAACGCGCTGTCGCATGCATTTTCAACAATCAACAGTGGGGAAAAATCAAAAATGATAAAATACTGTAGTGGAGAATAGAATTATCCACCTATAACTATGACATCTTGCACCAGCTGGAGAAACTTAATGAGCCACCAGACACCCTGTCCTGTGGGACTTGTGGCAGCACCCAGAACAACCGACTGCAAAACTTCCATAATGATCTGTCACCCCAGAGTCAACAGGTTCTTTCACTTTGTCAAAGTACACAGCCTGCCAAACTCCATTGACGAGATCAGGACCATGACAAAGAACTGACAGTCTGGGCTGAGTGCAAGCCAGACAGGGCACAATTTATTAAAGCCACTCGCCATTTCGAGCGACTCAGTGTTGACTTTAAAGGACCCATACCCTCCGCCTACCGTAAAATATACTTCCATCGATGAATACTCCCACTTTCCATTTGCCATTCCCTGCTCAGATATGACCACTGCCACAGTCATCAAGGCTCCGCACATCTCTTCACTCTATTTGGCTTCCCCAGTTATATCCACAGCGACCTAGGGCCTTCCTTTATGAGCGACAAGCTGCGCCAGTACCTGTTGGCCAGAGGCATTGCCATGAGCAGGATCACCAGTTACAATCTCCAGGGTAATGGACAGGTGGAGAGAGAGAATGCTATGGTCTGGAAGGCATTCCTGCTGGCCTTGTAGTCACAGGGCTGTCCAATCTCCCACTGGCAGGACATTCTCCCGGAGGCCCTCCACTCTACCAGGTCCCTGCTGTGCACCGCCACTAACACTACACCACTTAAACATATGTTTTCTTTCCCCAGGTCATCTGCGACAGGGAACACACTACCAGCATGGCTGATGCCCCCAAGGCCTGTCCTGCTCTGGAGCCATGTGAGGATCCATAAGTCTGACCCATTAGTCGAAAGGGTCCATCTCCTCCATGCCAAATCCAAATATGCCTATGTGGCATATCTGGACAGACTTGAGGACACCGTTTCCATCAGGAATTTGGCTCCCTCAGGGGCCCTGGAGACTGCTGCTAAACACCCCACACTGTCCTCACTGTTGAACACACATGATGCACCTGACCTCTGGTATCCTGCCTCTGCCCAAAGGGAGGATACACCAGGCACGGTGCCCACCTATCAGCACAATACTGATGAATACAAACAGGCAGCTGAAACTCTCCAGGACTCCGCTGCTGCACCACAGCTGCAACCAGTTCTACAACAGTCCCAGCAAACGACCAGACAGCCTGATAGGTCGAACTTATGACTTTTACTTAATAAATGTGTAACTTTGTAAGTTCCACTTCACCCCGTGGGACTCTTCTTTAAAAACAAGGTGTGAATGTGGTAAACCACTGTAATGTCTAATTATCTGGTCAAGCATATCTATTGGCCAATTATACCTGTGTCCCCTCCCCACATGCTCCTGTTTAAAGGTGATTGTTCCACAGCCACCTGTAACTCAATGCAGGATATGCTGTGTTTTCAAGTGAATTTAAGCCTATTAGTTTCTCCACAATAGTCTCTTGGGTGCTTCAGATAAATTGCAAAGTTTCTTTATCTGAAGGTAGGTCTGACCTTGATTAATATAAGGAAATGACTTTTGACCTCTGCCTCCTGCCTGGGTGGTCAGGTGACCTCCAGGCTGAAAGCACATGAAGACTGTCATTTATTCTGGTCATCTTGCTATCTGACCTGTCAGGTAACCCTTCATGTTACATAACGCTTTCAAGAATTCAAAGGACATTTCCAATCAGTCCTCAGAAAAAAAAAACGTAGACACAAAACACACAAGACTCACAAAACTTCGATCTCAACCGAAGCAAAGATCATGAACAAAATTCAGTTTGTTTGGTAAACTAAAGCCAAAAGATCTTTGAGAGAGAGAGAGAGCACAAAATTCAAAGTGGTCTTGTGTTGCCTGCAGAGAGAGGAACAACTGGTTTGGTTCAGATCCTTTTGGCTGCCTTTGGAATGTTCATCCTTTTTGAAATCCCAACATTCTAAGCTGTCCTCCAGACCATGACTCATGCTCTGGGCTGTCTTCCACTCCACAGCACCACCCAGTGGTGGTTTATCATCCCAGTCCAGAAATATTTAGATCATTTTCTGCACATGCTCAGACCATCTCCCACTCTCTTAGCAGTTCTCCTTTACCATTGCTCTCTAAGGTAAACTGTCACTTTTCAACATAAAAGCACAAAACACATAGGCCAATACACAACACAGAACTCTGTAATAAGGATAATATATGATTTAACCTTCTTTTTGTTTGTTGCTCCGTAGCCTTCAGTGACTTGTTTACACTCACTTCTATGTCTATTTGAACATCAATACAACCCAAGTCTCTCATGACTAAGAAAGAAGCACTCATGGGAAATGTGATAAACTAGTGACCAAAATGTCACTGGGGAGTACGTTGGGATCAGTAATCTTAACTCTAGCAAAATATTAATGGAAAAATACAGGACTGGCCCAAATAAAGGTCCTAAATTGGGGCAAGGCTAACTTTGAGGCATTCGGCAGAAACTTGCAAATATAGATTGGAAGAGTCTGTTTGCAGGTAAAGGGATAGCAGGCTATTGTAAGGTATTTAAAAGAGAAATAAGGAAAGTTTGGGGCAAGATAGAACATAAAACAGTATAGCACCATGTGGGCCTTTCAGCCTACGATGTTGTGTTCTGCTGACCTATTGTAAATAAACCTACTCCATGTCAATCAACACTTCTCGCTCTCACATCCCAAAACCCTTGATTCTTCTTACCAATACTTATCTAAGAGTCTTTTAAATGCCCCTATTTTACAAGTCTCCACCTCCACCCCCAGCAATACATTTCAGGTACCCATTGCTCTTAATAAAAAAATTAAATCTAACATCTTCCCTAAACTTTCCTCCAATCACCTTAAAAGAGATATCCTCTGGTGTTCTCCATCTCCAACCTGGGAAAAGGTGCTGGCTATCCACTTTATCTATGCCTTTCATAATTCACCTATATTATCTATCATTCCAAAGAGAAAAGCCTTATCTCACTCAGCCTTTCTTCAGAAGATATTTTCTCCATCCAGACAGTATCATGGCAAATCTCCTCTGCACCTTCTCTAAAACTTTATATCCTTCCTATTAGTTCCTGTTGAAGCCCTAGTCATGAAAAGGAAGGGGGAAGGTATAGATGGATAGGAATACACTTAAGAAGAACATGAGTTAGTCTGGCAGAAAAGGTGAAGGAGCAGCCAAAAAGATCTGGTGTATTTTTGTTGAATGACAACATTGTCTGACTGGTTTAATGCAACCTAGATTGTATACCTAAAATGGATGAGAGGGGGGTGGGTGGGGGGTGGCTTGGGAGGAGGGAGGGGGGGAGAAAAAGTCACTGTATATGTGTGAAAAAGAAAAAGTGTATATCATGGCTAATGTGATTTATGGTGTGAAAAATAAAAAAATTTAAAAAAAAAAGAATATTCAAATTCACTTTATTGTCATTTACTTACTCCAAAGCATAAAAATGGAACTGTTGATTCCTTAAAAAATTAATGAGGTTGTCTCTGCTTGAAGCTACAGGAGATGGGCAAGGACCTAAATGAATATTTCAATTCTGTCCAGCTAAATTTGAGATTATTTTCTCAAATTCCATTTGAGTCCTATTATAATGTTTTCTTCTTGTGTGAATTAGGCTCAGGCTGTTTCTTCCTTATACCCTTTTCAGTCTTAAGTTTAAACCTCTTATTGAGAATGCCACAGCCTGGCAGATCCCTTTTATATTCCCATCTGTTTCCCATTATGAACTCCAGTAGTGATTTGACTTTTATATTAAGAATGAAGTTGCAATCATACTCTAAAGTTGTACTCCTTAAACATATTCCTATCTCTTTTCCTTTATTTAGTGGACGGAAAGTTTGAAATAAACTAACTCTTACCTGATTTTGGATATGTGACCACAATCACATCATCCTTCTTTATGTCTAAGTTAGGAATCTTGTTCAAGTATTCAACATTGTGAATATTACTGATGAAATTACAGCCTTTGTATTCAAAAAGCTCATTGGGTGTTGAAAACATGCTGAGAAATCTAAAAGAAAATAAAAACACAAAATAATCTCTGCTGAACTCAGGGGTCAGCAAACACTTCAAATATGGAAATTCATCATTTGTTTTAATATAGATGCAATTATCCCACAAAATGCACTGAGTAACGTCAACACAATGTGAGGATAAGTCAATAGAAACTGCAAAAGCTGTAAAATTTCAGAATTGGAGCTAGGAAAATGGGAACACAAGAGATTACTGATACTCTGGCAGGGTCAGTCCCAAGGTTGGGTGCAGCATTCACAGGCATTGCTTCCCAAAACAAAGTATTGTGACCTTCCCACGGCCATTGCTCCCACCCCGCCCGTAGCTTAGCGTCACAGTGGGATCAATGGCCATCTTTGTTACTCATAATCCCCCACACAGCTGGAACTGCTCTGCCAGTGTCAGCACCAAGGAAATGTGTATCACAAGATCACAAGACAAAGGAACAGAAGCAGGCTACTAGGCCCATCAAGTCTGTTCAGTAAATCTACACTAAGCTACTCTACACTAGTTCCAATTTCTGGCCTTTTCCCCATTGCCCTCACTAATGAGATACTTGTCTATTTCTTGTTTAAGTACTCCCGTATGTGGAAGTGAGTTCCACAGGTCCATGACCCTCTGGCTAAAGAAGTTCTACCTAATCTCTGTTTTATATAACCTCTATTTTTCAGACTATGACCCCTTGTCTTCGAATCACCCACCAAGGAAATAAATCTTACCCACATCTACCCTATCTAAACCTTTCAAAATACGAAAAGCCTCTATGAGACCCCCTCTCATTCTTCAATACTCTAATAAATACAACCCAAGAGCTGCCAAACCCTCCTCGTACATTAGCCTTTGCATCCTAGAATCTTCCTAGTAAATCTCCTCTGCACCATCTCCAACAACATCACATCCTTTCTAAGATAGGGGGCCCAAAACTGCAAACAGTACTCCAAATGAGGTCTCACCAGTGCCCCATAGAGCCTCATCAACACCTCTTTACTCTTATACACTATTCCTCTTGAAATGAATGCCAACATACCATTCGCTTTCTTCACTACCAATTTCACCTAGTCATTAACTTTTGGTTTCCCTGCACAAGGACACCCAGGTCCCTTTGCACATCTGAGGTCTGAATTTTTCACCCCATCCAAATAGTATTCTGCCTGTTTATTTCCACTGCCAAAATGCACAACTGTACATTTCTCTATGATAAATCTCATCTGCCATAATTTTGCCCAGTCTCCTAATCTGTCCATATCCTTCTGCAACTTTATGGTTTCTACTACACTTCCTACTCCGCCACCTATCTTGGTGTCATCCGCAAATTTGGCCATAAAATCATTCATACCATCCTGTGATAGTACAGGTCTATCACCAATGTACATAGTGTATATAGTTACTGTACCTAGACTGTGCTTACAGCGATTGGCTGAGAGCTAAGCCACTCCTATTGTCTGGGCCTTAAAGGGTTGTGTCCCTAGCCAGGTCGGATCATTCCGGACTGGTCGGCCACCTGTGAAGAGCTCCGGTCTTTTGCTAATAAAAGCCTTGGTTTGGATCAAGTCTTTGGTTCTTTCGACGAGCTCTACAATTTTATTAGCAAAAGAATTTTTTTTGAAATGGATGGAGCGTTTAACTCGGCCAGAAAAACTTGATATCGACCCACAGTCAGCTACAGCCTTCAAAGCCTTTAACTTCTGGCTGCTGAACTTTGAAAACTTCCTGAGACTCATTGAGGTGGAGGAAGATAACCAGCGTCTAACAGCATTGCTGTCTATGGTGTCCTTGAGAGTCTACGAGAACATCCAGGATGAGACCACTTACACCGCAGCCATAAAGGTACTGAAAGGACTGTATGATCAACCGGTGAACAGAGTTCATGCCCGGCTCGTGCTTGCGTCGAGGAAGCAACAGCCCGGTGAGTCCAGCAGGGCATATTTACAAGTATTAAAGGCATTGGGCAAGGACTGTAACTGTGTGGACAAAACTGCTGCCGAGATCACAAATGATCTCGTCCGGGATGCCTATGTGGCTGGGCTCCGATCGAATGAAGTGAGGCTGCGCTTGCTCGAACAAGGGGTAGAAAAACTAGAGGACGTGGCCCGGATTGCAATCACAATGGAGGATGCAGCCTTAAAGTCCACCGAGCTCTCTAGGGACTGGACCCCTCGTTCTGATGTGAGTAAAGTGCCCTTCTACCCTACCCCTGACGGCCTATCGGCTGCTGCTACCCTGCCCCGTGCGAACCCGAAATGTTATTTCTGCGGGAGGGACAAGCACAGCAGGTCCCAGTGCCCAGCAAGAAAAGCCAGGTGCCAGAAGTGCCTTAAAAACGGCCACTTTGCTGCAGTCTGTAGGTCTAAAATGGCCGCCAGCAAACACAGTGCCTCGTGTGAAGCCCAATCGCCGCTTTCCCATTCAAACTCTTCTTCCCCAGAGCTCTCGTCCAATGAGAGCGAGGGCTCCCCTGCACGGCAACGCCTGACGTCACGGAGACGCCGAACCCGGAAGGGGCAACCCACCGTCGCAACCATGGTGATGGCCCGCCTCTCGCCCCCGTGCGGAACACTTGACACTGCTGCCGCCACAGCCACCCCCGGGGCCGACGCTACCGCCGCTGCTGCCGCCGCCACAGCCACCCCCGGAGCCGACGCTACCGCCGCTGCTGCCGCAGCCACAGCCAACCCCGGGGCCGACGCTACCGCCGCTGCTGCCGCCGCCACAGCCACCCCCGCGGCCAACCAGGTGCTCACCCTAGCGTCCATCGCTGACGACCGCCAGGGCCCGACCGCCGCGACCAATGACCTACCCACCGGCAATCGCGAGCAACTACAAACCCCAATACTTACTATTCGCCCGCCAACGCCGCCACAACAGCACTTCCGGGAAGTCCTCCAACCTGCTCCTCGAGCGTTGACTACGTCATCCCGTTGCGTGACGTCATCCCGTTGCGTGACGTCATCGCACAAAACTCCCCTGTCAATTGCTTCAATCACACTGAACCAGCAATGCTCTCATCCCCTCACTAAAGCAATGGAACTGATGGACACTACACCAATTGCTTATTTGACTCTGGGTCAACTGACAGTTTTATCCAGCCAGATCTGGCCCTCCGTTGGGGACTTGACATTATTCCCACTACCCAGAGGATTTCATTAGCGACGAGGTCGCACTCGACTGGGATAAAGGGGTATTGTATCGCCACGCTGGAAGTACAGGGTGTGACGGTCACCCACTTCAAATTATTCGTCCTTCCCCAATTGTGCGCCCCAGTGTTGCTGGGATTAGACTTCCAGTGTCAGTTCCAAACGGTGTCCCTACACTTTGGGGGACCCCACGCCCCCCTCTCGGTCTGCCATCGCCCCACTCCCGAAGCACCCGAGCAACCCGCCCCCATGCCCCGGGGCCAATCCTGCGGCCTTTCCACACTCCAGATTGCCCCGCCAGCACTCTTCGCAAACCTCACCCCTGGCTGGAAGCCTGTGGCCACCAAAAGTCGGCAATATAGTTACGAAAACAGGCAATTCATTAGGAGTGAGGTGCGTAGATTGCTGGATGAGGGCATCATCGAACCCAGTTCAAGCCCCTGGAGAGCCCAGGTGGTGGTTGTCAAGAATGAAAAAAAACTACGGATGGTGGTCGACTATAGCCAGACCATTAACCGCTTCACGCTCCTGGATGCGTACCCCCTGCCACGCATCACGGATGTGGTGAACCAGATCGCCCAGTACCGCATTTTCTCCACTATTGACCTACGTTCGGCCTACCACCAGCTCCCGATCCGCTGCGAGGACCGACCATTCACGGCCTTTGAAGCGAATGGGCGGCTATACCAATTTCTCAGGGTACCATTCGGGGTCACGAATGGTGTCGCGGTCTTCCAGCGGGAAATGGACAGGATAGTGGACCAGAACGGGCTAACCGCGACCTTCCCGTATCTGGACAATATCACCATCTGCGGCCACGACGTGCAGGACCATGACGCCAACCTAGACAAATTTCTTCAAACTGCCCGTCAGCTAAACCTGACTTACAACTTGGACAAGTGTGTCTTCCGGACCACACGACTCGCTATTCTAGGTTGTGTGGTGGAGAACGGGATAGTCATGCCAGATCCTGACCGCATGCGTCCCCTAATGGACTTACCCCCCCCACATACCCAGAAAGCTCTCAAACGTTGCCTGGGCCTTTTCTCGTATTACGCCCAATGGGTTCCAAACTACGCCGACAAGGCGCGTCCTCTTATCAAGACCACCTCTTTTCCCCTCTCGACCGAAGCCACAGCGGCTTTCGATCGAATCAAATCTGACATCGCTGCTGCGACGCTGCACGCGATCGATGAGTCTGTCCCGTTTCAAGTCGAGAGCGATGCATCCGACTTCGCCCTGGCAGCCACCTTGAACCAGGCCGGTCGGCCTGTAGCCTTCTTCTCCAGAACCCTCCAGGGTCCGGAGAGTAGACACTCCTCGATCGAGAAGGAGGCCCAGGCCATAGTTGAAGCGGTGCGTCGTTGGAGATATTACCTCACTGGGAGGCGCTTTACACTGTTGACTGATCAACGCGCGGTCTCCTTCATGTTCAGCAACACCCAGCGTGGTAAGATAAAAAAACGACAAAATCGCCAGATGGAGAATCGAACTCTCCACCTTTAACTATGACATCCTGTACCGGCCTGGTAAGCTCAACGACCCGCCTGACGCGCTCTCCAGGGGGACGTGCGCCAGCATACAGATGGACAGACTACGGAAACTCCATGAGGCGCTCTGTCATCCAGGGGTCACTAGGTTTGCTCACTTTGTCAAGCGCAACTTACCCTACACAGTCGAGGAGATCCGCTCCATGACCCGAGCCTGTTCGGTGTGCGCTGAATGCAAGCCCCACTTCTTTCGTCCGGATAACTCCCACGTTATCAAAGCCACCCGCCCCTTCGAGCGTCTTAGTGTAGACTTTAAGGGGCCCCTACTGTCGACCAACCGTAATACCTACATCCTTACGGCCATCGACGAGTACTCCCGCTTCCCATTCGCTGTAGCCTGCCCAGACACCACTGCCACCTCAGTGATACAGGCCCTTCACAGTATTTTCACCATCTTCGGGTACCCCAATTCCATCCACAGTGATAGGGGGTCCTCATTCATGAGTGCAGAGCTGCAACAGTACCTTCTGGAGTGTGGTATTGCTTCAAGCAGGACCACGAGCTATAACCCACGCGGTAATGGCCAGGTCGAGAGGGAGAATGCCACCATATGGAGAGCGGTTACACTGGCTCTCCGGTCTAAAGGTCTCCCCACCTCTCACTGGCAGGAGGTTCTCACTAGTGCTTTACACTCCATCCGCTCCCTCCTATGTACTGCAACAAATGCCACCCCCCACGAAAGGATGTTCCTTTTCCCGAGGAAATCCGAATCGGGAACCACTGTACCGGCATGGCTCACCGTCCCTGGCCCCGTCCTTTTGCGACGCCACGTCCAGCACTCAAAGAACGACCCCTTGGTCGACCGAGTGACTCTACTCCACGCGAACCCACATTACGCATACGTGGAGTTCCCAGACGGGCGGGAGGACACTGTTTCGGTGCGGGACCTAGCTCAGGACGCGGTAGACCCAGCAAACCCCCCAACTCCTTCTCCAGGCCCCGTGCCGCAACAGAAGGACCAACAGCATCCCAATGACCCGGGTCACCCTGCCGACAAAACGACTGGGGAATTGAGCGACGGAGCAGTCGCTCCCGACGAGCCCGCTGGCAACACCACTCCAGTGACCCCAATCCCGGCACCACGGCGGTCACGCCGGATGGTCAGACCCCCTGACCGCTACAGTCCTTGACCTACCCCTTCCTTTCATTCTCTCCCTCGTTTTTGTTTTTTTTTCCAGGGTCAATTCTCCAAGAAGGGGTGAATGTGATAGTACAGGTCTATCACCAATGTACATAGTGTATATAGTTACTGTACCTAGACTGTGCTTACAGCGATTGGCTGAGAGCTAAGCCACTCCTATTGTCTGGGCCTTAAAGGGTTGTGTCCCTAGCCAGGTCGGATCATTCCGGACTGGTCGGCCACCTGTGAAGAGCTCCGGTCTTTTGCTAATAAAAGCCTTGGTTTGGATCAACAAGTCTTTGGTTCTTTCGACGAGCTCTACACATCCATAATCCAAACCATTAATATAAATTGTAAACAGTTGCGGCCCCAATACCAACCTCTGCAGAACACCACTGGTTACAGGCAGCCATTCAAAACAGGTACCTTTAATTTTTACACTTTGCTTCCTGCCTATCAGCCAATTTTCTATCCAGTTTAATAACTTCCCTGTAATTCCATTGGCCCTCATCTTATTTAGCAGCCTAATATGCGGCACCTTATTGAAAGCCTTTTGAAAATCTAAAACATTATAAAATCTATAACATCCACAGCCTCTCCTTGAGATGCATCACGGCAAGGTTGACAGTAAAAAAGCAGGAGAAATCCCCGGAAGTCATGAGTGAGGTACACAGGGAAGAAAGGGTCTGCGCAGCAGCCCACAGCATCACATCCACCCTGGGGTGTTGAGGGCCTGTCGAACTGGCCTCAGTCTCCTGTGATGCCTTCCTACTGGCTGCCTGTCAGGGAGGCACACAGAGAGGTTCATGGTAGTTCTGTATTTTTACTTTATGTATTTTTTGTATATGTGTGATTATTGTTTGCTATGTATTGTATGTGTGCGTGTGTGTGTTTGTGTGTGCGTGCGTGTGAGTGTTTGTGTGTGTGTGTATGTGTGTGTATGCATGCCATGGTCTGGAGAAATGCTGTTTCGTCTGGTTGTATGGATGGGTCACGTCTCCAGAATGGAGGACCATCGCCTTCCCAAGATCGTGTTATATGGCGAGCTCTCCACTGGCCACCGTGACAGAGGTGCACCAAAGAAAAGGTACAAGGACTGCCTAAAGAAATCTCTTGGTGCCTGCCACATTGACCACCGCCAGTGGGCTGATAACGCCTCAAACCGTGCATCTTGGCGCCTCACAGTTTGGCGGGCAGCAACCTCCTTTGAAGAAGACCGCAGAGCCCACCTCACTGACAAAAGGCAAAGGAGGAAAAACCCAACACCCAACCCCAACCAACCAATTTTCCCTTGCAACCGCTGCAATTGTGTCTGCCTGTCCCGCATCGGACTTGTCAGCCACAAACGAGCCTGCAGCTGACGTGGACTTTTTACCCCCTCCATAAATCTTCGTCCGCGAAGCCAAGCCAAAGAAGATATGTACAGACAGATAATAATAAACTGAACTTGAATTGCAGTGTAGAGAAAGAAGAAAGTCTTACTTCTGGGACTGTTTATTGCAGTCTACAACATAACACTAATGGGGGTGGGGGTGTCATAGAAAGCCTCAGATGTGCTCCGAGAATCATACACCTCAGACAGCGGACGCACAAGAGCTCCTGAAGGAGACCAGGGCACATTCTCCGAGACCAAATTCTGACACCAGATGGAAACTCACAGGCATGCATAGGACAGCACCACCACCCTCCCCTGCCCCCCCCCCCCCCACTGAGCGAGTTTTCAAAGGTCAAATTTTCAGATTTTGCCACCCCCGCAGTTACCCTAATGCCCCCTGCTAAGACTTGTTCTGGCACCAAACCTGGGGCAAAAAACAAACTCCAGACCTGATTCAGGATCATGACCTAAAATATCCACTATCCCTTTGCCTTCACAGATGCTGCTCAACTGCTGAATTCCTGAAGCAGTTTGTTTTTGGCTTTTTTCACTTTGAGAATGAACAATATATGCCAATCACATGTGATCCCCCAGAATTAAGTAAATAAAATGAATTATGCTCATTCATTTCAAATTGCTTTTACTTGATCTAGTTTGCTTCTTTGAAAACAGAGTAGATAAAGGACATGACAATTATTGAGGTTAAAGAAGTTTGCTGAAATAATAATGAATAGGGTAACAAGATTACCATAGCAACATGTTTACAGTGCCAGTAACCTGAGTTCGCATTCATTGCTATCCACAAAGTTTGTACTTTCTCCCCTTGGCTGCACTGGTTTTAGCGGTTCACTGGTTCCCCTCCCACAGGGCGAACCAGTTAATTTGGTCTAATTGAGCAGCACAGGTTTCAATAGGCTGGAATCCTCTTCAAATGTGTTGCAAATAAATACTAACAACTATTGGTAAATTGTATATATCTTTATACATTAATCATTCAATAATAAACAGAAAAATAATTAACCATTAACACATGAATATTCAGCTTCTTCAGCATTTGGAATTGAAAAAAATCTTTTAGTTCAAATAATTAGAACTTATTTTTTTTAAATTTAAATAAAAATAGAGCATTACTTGCTCTTTGCAGTTTGCAAAACTATTCAGGGAATTACAACATCTCAGTATATTCACAGAGGTAAAATGAAAATTCATTTTAAAACATCAGGTTGAAAACAAATTGTTTTATCAAAGTATTTTAGTAATTTTGTAAATATTAATCAGCCAAAATATCAAGATTTACAATAATTACAAATTAAAAACTCCATTGTCTACTATAAAAAGCATGAAAGTAAACTGATATACAATTAATACATGCAAGTAATTTTAAATAAACATACCGTAAACTGGATAGGTGTTTCTGCTTAAAATTGCTTTCCGTGCTGCAAGCACACAGAAACTGAATATATATATATATATATATATATATATGAATCCTAAAAAAAATTCAAGAAAACTCAGCCATAACCACCAATCAGAAGCATGCCAATATCTTATCAAGGAAAACAAATGCTTTTAAGTGAGTTTCATCATGTGTGTTTTCTTTCAATGAACCTGTTTACCCTTTTAAATCACATCTATGATTCATTCGCAAGTGAAGTACACAGATCAGCAAATAGATATCAGCAAGTATCACAAGTATTCACACAAGTACCACGGAGCTGAAAGATCCCGAAAACAACTCTTGTGCAGTAATCATACAAGGGTAGGTCTACAAATTGCTACATTTCAATTCCAATATTACAGAGTTGCTAAAGGGATACCTTAGAAAGGAGCTAAAAGAAATCACTGAAGTCTGCTCAAATATCTTCCAAAAGTGGGACTTTTTGATCAATTACATTACTGAAGGAGGGATAGAATGGATACAGACAGCTTCTTAAATGTTTACAAGATAACCTAGCATTGGCTGGGGACTGTGGTGAAGGAATCACAAAAATTCTAAAGTTCAATGCTACCATCCCCAGAGAGCATTCAAAGATACAAGATCTTTGTACTGACAATAACCACAGCACCAGTGCGAGTAGAAGACAGCTTTAATAAACTAATATGTACACTAAGAGGTCTTGTCCCTCTGCAAGACGAACCTTGAAGGCTCGACTGTAGCTCTGGACTGCTTCATATACAAGATCACTGGGATGACCCCTGGTGACCTAGTGGGGTAATTACATATCACCAAATTCAACCCCCCCCCTTAAAAAAATTATCTCCTTCTCTTGTTTGTAAGTTCATAAGTCCAAAATTTTCCGTGGCTTCTGTTGCCTTCTGGACCTCCTCGGTAGTAGTGGGATCCTCTTGTATGGGATTAGGTCCTGCTATCAAGTCTAGGGTGGTGATATTTTGTGGGGCGGGCGTACCCAGGGTCCTGATTTCTGGGGTGGGTGGTATAGTTCTCTGGGGTGACTCGATGGACGACTGTTCTAGTGACTGCTGCTGCGTTCCTTGTTGATCCGTAGACATCTGTGTTTCCTCCACGTTGTTCACACATCCGGCCAGCGCAAGATTCAGGTTAGTTGAATGAATGAACGGCTTACTGAAGGAATAAATTCATTTATTAACACCACTGGGGACCTGTCCTGGGTAAACTTGTACCTCTCACTTTGTTTGAGCTACCAAAAGAAAATAGACACACACACCAAGAGCACTTCAGTTTATACAAATATTTATTACAAAATCTAAAGCTGATTTCAAACTACAATATGCAAGCCCTTCACAATTACACTTATCAACGCCTGGACTGGTCCCAACTGCTGAAGCGGGGCAACGACCGCACTCTTGTAGTAGGTTGTCGGGGTGCTGGTAGCAGCTTCTCCACTTCCCCCGACTGGGATGTTGGCTGGACTCTAGAAATTCTTCTTTCAGCGGGGGGGACCATGGCTTATAATACCCAAAAACTGCTAATTCAAGCACCTATTCCCAGCAGAGAAAGAAAGATAAGCAAGCAAGCTAGCATGCCTAGGCTTCTATCAAATAACACAACTTTCAGCTTATCACTTTGAATACAGTGGTTTATTATGCATCAAGGTTAGGTCTCTGACAGTCTGTGACCAAAACATTGCGTCAAGGCTCGGCTTCTGATAGTCTGTGACCAAAACAGGCAGGAAAATTAAATGTTCTTGGTACACAGATGTCATTTTGTCAAATAACTGCATATCTGTGCCCCTCGGTGGAATTTAGCTTATATCTGCTGATTCAAAAACACAAGCAGGTTCTCAGCCTTGCAGAAGCAAGGCTGCAAAAGTAAAAAAACATGGTTTAAATATGAAGCAAAAAGCATGGTTTAAATCCTCCAATACAGGACCCTGAAGGGGTGGTGCCATGTGCTGCAGCAGGCAGTTGACAATTTAATCATCGCCCTTTAAAGAGCCCCACCTTTCCACCGACTTCTTCACGCTTCTGAACTACAGCCTATTCCAGAGGAAAAACAGTCATTGCCCCCCATTCCCGAGCTAGAGAATGCCGGACAAAAGGTATGGGTGGCACCACCAGGTAGTGGCCCTCCTGTAAAAGGGGAAATAGTGACACCTGCCCAGGGTAACACTTGGTGGGTAGCTATTGAGAGACGGGATGGTTTAGTTTGTTTAAATACTGAACCCTTACGGCATCGTGAGTGACATATGTCAGGCTTCTTTGTTCCAGGTCCTCTGTCTTGCGCTCCTGCTGATCTGGCTTAACAGCTGCTTTGGTGCCAGCAATTGGATTTGTAATGTCGAGGGCGTTCCGAGGGAGGTGCCCGTGGGGGACACGGCCCGATGTATCCACTAATATATCTGATATTGTTCAGCATGTTTCAAAATCTGTTCGTGAGCTTCAGCGTCTGGGTATTGTGGCCCACAAGGATAGTTTGAGCCTTAGTTGGAATCCTTTTTCATGGTTAACTGGTACATTTGGGGGATTGGGCCACACGATTCTCCATTGGTTGCTCGCATTATTGCTTATTTTTGTGATTATTGTAGTTTTGATTTCTCTTTTACGCTCCTTCTGTACTCGAATGCTTGTTAGGTCTCGTAAGTGACAGACTGTGACCAAGGGGTGGAAGGCAATGGAGGATTTAGACCATGTTTTTGCTTATGCAAAGCTGAGTATCAGTAACCTACTTTGAGCATAATGTAGGAATCAGCAGGCATAAGCTAAATTCCACGATGGGGTCCAGAGATGCAGTTATCTGACAAAAAGACATCTGGTACCAAGAACGTTTAATCTTCCTGCTTGTTAGCCAGTTGCTGTTCGAGATTGATGGGATTGTTAGTCACAGACTGTCAGTCGAGACCTTGAAGCTAAGTAAATCATTGTATTCAAAGTGATAAGCTAGAAAAGTTGTGGTATTTGAGAGAAGCCTAGATGTTCTTGGTTATCTTTTTTTTTGCGCAGGGAATAGGTGCTTGAGTAAGCAATTTTTGGGTAATATAAGCCATGGTTCCGTTGCTGAAGTTTCTGACTCTCTGAGGGGTGGAAACGTCTCTCAGCAAAAAGAACTTCTAGAGTCCAACCAACGTTCCGGTCGGGGGAGGTGGAGAAGCTGGTACTGGCGCCCTAACAACCTACTACAAGTGTGCGGTCGTTGCCTCGCTTCGGCAGTTCGGACCAGTCCAGGTGTTGATAAGTATAATTAGGAAGGGCTTACATATTGTAGTTTGCAATCAGCTTTAGATTTTGTAATAAAGATTTGTATAAACTGAAGTGTTCTTGACGTGTGTCTCTGTTTTCTTTCGGTAGCTCAAACACTGTGACCAATCTAAAACTAACAAAGTGAGAAGTACAAGTTTACCAGAAAACATGCCTCAACTCAACTTGATCCACCAGCGGGTCCGCTTTGTGGGGTCTGCAGTGCTTCCGGAGGAGAACAGGTCCCGGAGTCATCATCCATTTAGCAGCACTGTGCCCGTTGTGGCTTTCCTTGTGAAAGAAAAGATACGGTCATGTGGGGTTATGTTAGTGGCAGTACACAACAAAGAACGTATAGAGTATAGGGCGTCTGGCAACACTTCTTGCCATCTAGTAACAGGCAGGTCTTTTGCTTTTAAGGTCAAGAGGACCGTTTTCTAGATAGTGGCATTTTCCATTTTGACTTGTCCATTCCCCCAGGATTGTAATTTGTAGTGCAGCTGGTTGCAATCCCTCTCTCATGCAGGTACTGCTGTATTTCTGCGCTCATGAATGCAGCAACCCTGTCTGTGTGTATGTAGTTCGGGTACCCAAATATTCTAAAGATGGGTTGGAGGCACTTTATAACAGTGACTGGTGATACATCAGAACACGGGATTGCGAAGGGGAAATGGGAATATTCATTTATTATGTTTAGGAAGTAGACATTTCTATTATTGGATGGGACCGGGCCTTTAAAATTGAGGCTGAGGCGCTCAAAAGGTTTGGTAGCTTTTATCAGGGTGGCTTTGTCTGGCCGACAAAATTGCAGTTTGCATTCCGCACAGATGGGGCAGCTCTTGTTCACTGACCTCACTTCCTCTACTGAAAATGGGAGATTTTGGGTTTTAATGAAGTGAAATAGTCTAACGACCCCCAGGTGGCCCAGCACATTGTGCAAGTTCTGCAACTGGGACGTGTGGTTAAGGATGGCACAAGTGCCTCTGGACAGCGTGTCCGGGGGCTCGTTGAGTCTCCCAGGGTGGTATAGAATGTTGTAGTTAAATGTAGACAATTCTATCCACCAGCGCAAGATTTTGTCATTCTTAATTTTCCCCCTGTTCTGGTTATGGAACATAAAAGCCACAGACCGTTGGTCTGTGACGAGAGTGAAGTGTTTGCATGCCAGATAATGTCGCCAGTGCCTTACTGCTTCCACAATGGCTAGGGCCTCCTTCTCTACTGCTGAGTGTCTTACTTCTGACCCCTGTAGGGTTCGTGAGAAAAAGGCCACCATTCGTCCGTCTTGGTTTAGGGTGGCTGCCGGAGCCACATCGGATGTATCCATTTCTACTTGAAACAGGATCAACTCATCTATGGACCGCATGGTAGCTTTAGCGATATGGTCCCTAATGTCCCTGAATGCTCTGGTGGCTGCTGGGCACAGTGGGAAAACTGAGGCTTTTATAAGCGGGCGGGCCCTGTCGGCATAGTTGGGGACCCATTGGGCATAGTAAGTGAACAGCCCCAAACACCTTTTTAGTGCTTTCAGCGTGTGTGGCACTGGGAGGTCTAGGAGAGGGCACATACATGCAGGGTCTGGGCTGATTTCCCTGTTCTGCACTATGTAGCCCAGGATTGGCAACTTCCTGATGCTAAAGATGCATTTGTCCCTGTTGTATGTTAGGTTCCTTTCCTCAGCTGCCTGGAAGAAGCATTTTAAATTCGTGTCATGATCCTCCTGAGTGTGGCCACAGATTGTCACGTTGTCTAAGTAGGGGAACACTGCTTTCATTTGGAACTCATCTACTATTCGGTGCATTTCTCTCTGAAACAGGGACACTCCATTGATTACACAGAAGGGAAGTCACAGAAATTGATACAGCCTGCCGTCTGCCTCAAATGCCATGTAAATGTGATCGCTGTTTCTAATGGGCAGTTGGTGGTATGCTGCCTTGAGTCCTATGGTGGAGAACATCTTATACTGCAAAATGTTGTTGGCCATGTCTGCTATGCGTGGCAGGGGGTAGGCATCTAGTTGTGTAAATTTGTTGATTGTCTGGCTGTAATCCACTACCATGCACAGTTTTTCTCCTGACTTTACTACAACCACCTGGGCTCTCCAGGGGCTGGTGCTCTGCTCTATGATGCCCTCCTGTAGTAGCCTGCGGACCTCTGTTTTAATGAAGGCTCTATCCCTCGGGCTGTACCTCCTGTTCTTTGTGGCTATTGGTGTGCATTCTGGGGTCAGGTGTGTGAACAGCGGAGGGGGTTCTATGTTCAGGACAGACAGGCTGCAGTGTTGTTTCTTCGTAAGGTGTAGTGGGGGGTGAGGCCCGTTGTGCACTATTGTAATGCTTTCTAAAACTGGCACTGAAAATCTAACCCCAATAGTACTGGGGCACAGAGGTGAGGGAGTACTAGTAATTTGAACCCTTGGTATTTTGTACCCTGGATTTCTAGAGTAACCCTGAAAAACTGTTTTACCTCAGCCGCATGGCTGCTGGCTGCTAACAGGATCTGGTGCTCACTCGGGCATGTGTGGAGGGAAAAGCGGTTGACAAACCCCTGGTCAATAAAACTTTCAGTGCTTCCACTATCTATTAAGCAATTTACCCTCACATCATTAATTTTGATGCACACGTGGCGTCAGATAAATTGTGTGGACTCGCCTGATTCTTGTGTAGGGAAGCAAGTCTGGTGTGTCCTTTGTGTCCTTCTATCAGATAGTACTCGGTGTCATATGAATCTTCTGAAGACTGTGTCCTCTGCTTTGTAGCATTTGTCCAAGATGGCTGGCTGCACATGGCATTCTTCTTCTTCTGTTTGTCTGTGGAGAAGGAAGAGCTTTCCCGCCTCTCATTAGCATGAGAATGGGCCTTGGCTGTGGCCTTGGGGCTTCTGCACACTTTTGCATAATGCCCACGTTTTCCACAGTTGGAACAGACATTTTCTCTGGTAGGGCAGAGGGCTCTGGGGTGCTTTCTTTGTCCTCAGAAAAAGTACTTTGTGTGGTGATATGTAGTTGCACCACTAGATCACCAGGGGTCACCCCAGTGACCTTGTATATAAAGCAGTCCAGAGCTACAGTCTCGCCTTCCAGGTTTGTCTTGCAGAGAGACAAGACCTCTCAGTGTACATATTAGTTTATTAAAGCTGTCTTATACTCGCACTGCTGCTGTGGTTATTGTCAGTACAATTTAATAAACTAATATGTACACTGAGAGGTCTTGTCTCCAGGATGGAAGCTGCTTCTGCTCCAACACGCATTCCCAACCACCTGGAGATACTTCCTGAGGAATGGAATCTGGGGACGACTAGCACGCACATGCTTCCAAGGACAGAGATGGCGAGGAACCGCTGTACTGGAATCGTGGTGGAATGCATGGAAAACCACAGAAGTATGATAGGGCAGATAAGAAATGGCCAAGAGCCCTGCCTGCCTGTGGGTTTGCCAGTACATGCGCTGCTGACCCTAAACCCTGGTCCGATCAGAAAGGGGCCACTACAAGTGCAGGTGGAAGGATTTCCACAAGTCATGCTCCCGATCGCCATGTATGTGCAGAATTCCCAACAACTCCAGAGCCAGGGAAAGCAGACACCACTACTGTCACTCCCCCAGCAGCAGTTTCCCCAGTACCACGGAGATCTGATGCTACCACTGGGATACCCCCCTGGGCCCGCTGCAAATGTCCCAAAGCCAGAGACTCAGGCAACAGCCCCAAGCACCCAGGTTACTCCTCCAGCAGACACAAGCCCTACAGAGGCTCTACCAGCAGCTGCCAGTACCCCAGGGTCAACCCTTGCTACACCTAAGGGACCAGCGACTGCGGCTTAGCCATGTGCTGTGATCAGACAGGCTAGAGCTCGACCCCAGAAATCCCGGAGCCAGCATGCACTTCAGCCGCTGGCAGAGATGTTTCAGAATTACATGGAGGGTGCTGAGGCATCGGATAAAGAGCTATTAATGCTGCTGTTAGCCCAGCTGGGAGACCACCCTTACTCCTTTATACAGGATGTCAGGTCCTACCAAGAGACAATGAGCATTTTACAGAGGCATTACAGTAAGGGGCATAGTGAACTCCACTCCCGGCACAGACAAATGACCAGGTCACAACAAGTAGGGGAGTCTGCTAGAGACTTTATACTCTCTCTGAAAGACCTGGCAAGAGGCTGTAACTTTAAAGCAGTATCAGCTCAGGAGTATGCGGAGGACCTTATTAGCGACAGAATTGCTGCAGGCATACGGTCCACTGAGACGAGACATCGATTGCTAGAGAAAGGAATGGTGGGGCTAGATGAGGCAGAGACTATTGCAGAAGCTTTAGAAAGCACCAGGAAAGAATTGGAGGAGTACTCACAGGACCCTGGGGCTGGGTCAAACATCACACTGCTGGACTCTCTAGCCCCACGAAAAGAAATGTATGTTGCCTCAGGAATTCACAGCAGCAGCAGCACCTTGAGGGTCCCAAGTGTACTGACAATAACTACAACAGCAGTGCGAGTATAAGACAGCTTGAATAAACTAATATGTACACTAAGAGGTCTTGTCTCTGCAAGACAAACCTGGAAGGCTTGACTGTAGCTCTAGACTGCTTTATATACAAGGTCACCAGGATGACCCCTGGTGACCTAGTGGTGTAATTACATATCACCACATTCCTAATTCAGCTTCTCAAAGAATCAATGAAGTCGCAGCCTTGGGTTGTCTGAGGCAGATATCAATATAACTTGAAGTGTGCACAAAGCCTCAACCTCCATCACAATGGCAGTCAAGTCCAGACACTCGAACTTCCGAGCCATCTTTTAAAAAACCAGTATCTTCCACAGTAACCTTGGCAACACCTCTTCACACGCAGTCTCCTGTCAAGATTCTATTCCTTCCTCTCAATTTCTCTGTCTCTGCTGCATCAGCTCCCTGGATGAAGCTTTCCATTCCAGGACATCTAAGATGTCCTCTTTTAAAAAGCATGGCTTCCTTCTATGCCATTAACTCAGCCCTCACCTGCATCTCCTCTATTTCCTGCCTTGGCCTCTTCCACCCCTGAGATGCAATAAATATAGGATTCCCCTTGTCTTCACCTCCACATCCAACATATTATCCTCCACAATATTCGCCACCTACAATGTAATCCCACCACAAGATGCATCTTCTTCTCCCTTCCCCACCTTACAAAGGGATTGCTCCCTTGTTCATTTGTCCCTTCCAGCCAATTGCCCCCTGTGACCGCAAGCAATGTTACACTTGCATCTTCACCCCCTCCCTCAGCATCATTGTGGACCTCTAGTATTTTATTTCAATCAAAAATAGACTTTTTCACAATGTTATTTACAAGGGAAAACCATTCAAAGTCTCTTTCTATCCTTAGTTCTGCATCCATACATTTCCATCGCTGCTACCCGGGTACAACAGTTGAAAAGCGCCTAGTATATGATGGAATGAACTATTCAAATTATTGAAAATTGTTACCATGATTACATATTTGGTATCAGTAAAGAGGTTCAGTCTCTGGAGAGGCTAAGGTAACAGTACCACTGATAACAAATAAATCTTAAAGGCTGGCCAGGAAAGAGAACCTATACGAGGACCAGAAGAGTCACTGAGTAGGCAAACAGATGATAAAAACAAGAAATATAGATAGTGTGATCAAGAACAGTTGGGATCTATGGAGGAGACATGCTCAACTGCATATGTGGTGGAACATCAGATAAAATGAAAAACTGAATATTTTTATTAAGATATCCATGGAGATAAGCGAATGAGTAAGTGAGGTATTACAAAGCAAAGCTGGAATTACAAAAAGCTGTCAGAACTGCAGTTGGAACTCAGTGGGTCAGGCAGCATCCAGGGAAAGAAATGGTGAGTCAATGTTTAAAGTCAGAACATTTTAATCAAGATTAGAGTTTTAAAAAAGTGGTGAAATTACATATAGAAAGGAAAAAAGAAGCAGGGAGGGATCAAACAAATTCAATATTTTTTGGATATAAATTCTAATTTAGTAGAGAATAAATTTGTTATATGGGTAGCACTCCTTTCTTTCTTTGGCTTGGCTTCGCAGATGAAGATTTATGGAGGGGTAAATGTCCACGTCAGCTGCAGGCTCGTTTGTGGCTGACAAGTCCGATGCGGGACAGGCAGACACGGTTGCAGCGGTTGCAGGGGAAAATTGGTTGGTTGGGGTTGGGTGTTGGGTTTTTCCTCCTTTGTCTTTTGTCAGTGAGGTGGACTCTGCGGTCTTCTTCAAAGGAGGTTGCTGCCCGCCGAACTGTGAGGCGCCAAGATGCACGGTTTGAGGCGATATCAGCCCACTGGCGGTGGTCAATGTGGCAGGCACCAAGAGATTTTTTTAGGCAGTCCTTGTATCTCTTCTTTGGTGCACCTCTGTCACGGTGGCCAGTGGAGAGCTCGCCATATAACACGAACTTGGGAAGGCGATGGTCCTCCATTCTGAAGACGTGACCTACCCAGCGCAGTTGGATCTTCAGCAGCGTGGATTCGATGCTGTCGGCCTCTGCCACCTCGAGTACTTCGATGTTAGGGATGAAGTCGCTCCAATGAATGTTGAGGATGGAGCGGAGACAACGCTGGTAGAAGCGTTCTAGGAGCCGTAGGTGATGCCGGTAGAGGCCCCATGATTCGGAGCCGAACAGGAGTTTGGGTATGACAACAGCTCTGTATACGCTAATCTTTGTGAGGTTTTTCAGTTGGTAGCACTTAAAGCATATTTAAATGGACAAATTATGTTATTTGGCTAAAATTAAGAAAGATTCTTTGAAAGATAAATCAGTTGGAATGAAATATACGATGGATAGAAAAGGAGTTACATAAGAAATTTTCTGAAGAGACAATTAATTAATTAATTAAAACTTCCATTTTTAAAAAACTATTTATTCATTCAAAAAACAAATAATATATGACATATACAGCAATTAAACATGAACATGAACATTTATATATATAAAAGAAAAGAAGAAAGGGAAACACCCCCTCCCCCTTCAGCCAACTCTCCTAAGGAGAGCCATAAAAAAAAGAAAGGATATTAAAAAAAGTTAAATATACATATTAAAATCTAATCAATATAAATTGAAATGTAAATATTCTGAATATAATAGCCACATTAATAAACAAATTATAATTATCATGCAAAACATACATAATTTTTTCCATTATTAAACAATATTTGATCTCATTATGCCATCTATTACTATCAATCATATTTGTATCTTTCCACGTACTACTAATACGTATTTTTGCTACGGATAAAGCTAAATATACAAAAGCACGCTGAAACTTATTTAGTCCCAAGCCTTTTTCAGAGGTTGAAAACTACCCAATAAAAATACAGTTGGATCTAAAACTATTTTAATCTTATACAGATATTTGAAAAACAATTGAATTTTCTTCCAAAAAGATTGAATATGTATACATAACCAAACAGCATGAAAAAAAGTTCCAACTGTATCACCACATCTAAAACACAAATCTGATTCATTAAAACCATATTTTAAAAATTTTTTCAGGTGTCAAATATAATTGATGTAAAAAATTGTAATTAATCATTGCATAACGTGCATTTATCAATCAGTTACACTATCATAACAGATATCTAACCAATCCTCTTCAGAAAAAATGAAACCAATATCCGCTTCCCATTTAATTTTAGATCTATCCCAACCTTTTTTATCTATACCATCCTGTAATATTTGATACATAAATGAAATATAACCCTTCTCTCGTACATTCATAAGAAAAGTCTCAAATTTAGTCATTTTAGGTAAATTCATCTCTCTACCAAACATACATTTTACCAAAGGTCGAATTTGATAATAAAGAAATAAAGAATTCTTATCAATACCAAAATCTTCCCTCATCTGATTAAAAGATAAAAACTTACCCTCTTTAAAACAATCTCCCAAATTTTTCACACCTTTAAATCTCCAATGCAATAAACTTTGATTATGTATTGAAATAGTAATAAGTTGAATATTATACAATGGAGTCAAAGCTAATAATTTACCCCTAGAACCTATCATTTTATTTTTCTTTATCCATAACTTCATTAAATGTTTTAGTATACGCACATTATATTGTTGTAACAAATTCATATTCCATCTAAACAAAAATTGATGTATTTCAAATTTAGAAATACTTTCCATCTCAATTTTAGGCCAACTAGGGGACCGTACCAAATCCATCAATGAACTAATAAATTTAAGTTGGGCTGCCTCATAATAATTTTGAAAATGTGGTAAGCTTAATCCCCCCTAACTCATATTTCCAAGTTAATTTATTCAAAGCTACTCTCGAAAATTTACCCATCCATAAAAACTCCCTAACCATTTTATTCAAATCTCGAAAAAAATTCTATCAAGTAAATACAAAATAGATTGAAACAAATATTGTATACGTGGAAAGATATTCATCTTAATTGTATTTATCCTTCCCATTAAATTAATAGGTAAATCTTTCCATTTAATCAAATCAGTTTTAATTTTTTTCATTAACGGAACATAATTTAATTTATATAAAGATTGATAATTAACATTCAAAATTATACCCAAATATTTAATTCGATCAGTCCACTTCAAATTAATAGTATTCTTATAAACTGAATAATTTCTTTCACTTACCGGTAATATTTCACTTTTTTCCCAATTAACTTTATATCTAGAAAGACATCCATATTGTATTAAACCTTCCTTCAAATGCAAAAAGTGACTGAGCTGGATTTGTTAAATATACCAATACGTCATCAGCAAATAAATTAATTTTATACTCCTCATCTAAAACTTTCATACCTTGTATCTGTGTATTTTATCTTATCAACTGTGCTAAAGGTTCAATCACTAACGCAAACAAAGCTGGTGATAAAGGACAACCTTGACGAGTTGATCGAGTTAACTTAAAAGATTCTGAAATCAAACCATTCGTCAATATTCTAGCTATTGGTTTACTATATAGAGCCCTAATCCAACCAATAAAAGAAGGACCAAACTTGAACTTCTCCAAAACTTTAAACAAAAAATTCCATTCAACTCTATGGAATGCTTTCTCTGCATTTAAGGATATCACCATCGGATGATCTAAAGATTGTTGACATCTATTAATCCAACTAATCACTCGCAAAATATTATCTGAAGCATATCTATTCTTTATAAACCCTGTTTGATCAATATGAATCAAATGAAGCAAATATTAGGGCAAGAATTTTTCCCGGGAGATTGGTACTGGAAAGAGCCCATAGTGCTTTAAGAAGAATACCCTCAGCTGGTCAACCCCCGAGAAGGGTAATAATTCAATGTCTGAGTTATTTGGATAGAGAAGCAATACTTCAACTTGCAGTACAAAATGCGAGACAACGACAAACCCCATTATTAATTCAAAATAGCAGTCTTTTTTTAAATTCTGATCTGACTCAAGATGTCATTCAAAATCGATGTCGATTCAATCCAGTTAAAGAAGTTTTGTGGCGTAAAGGTTATAAGTCTACTTTTCGTTACCATGCAGTCTTGAAGGTGTTTAACGGAGACTATCAATTTCGGTTTTTTGAAACTGATTGTGAAGCAATGATTTTTGCTGACTCATTGCCAGATATAAGAGGACAAAGATGTAGTTCACCATTATCTCCTAAAGTAAATTTGGTAGCTCTGGAAATGAAAGAAATGGCAGAAATGGGAAAAATTGGAATGGAAAGAGTCCACCTCCTTCCGAAATGGGATCTTCGAGATTGGAGTCTTTTGGATGAAAATAAGAATTTTCTTATTTTATTTTTTCTCTTGTTATTATGATACTTTGATGTTACTGATTGTTTGGCTGGAGAGGGAGAGATTTGCATTAAGTTCTTTACTAGTCATCGGCCACTGGTGGGTGATCCGCACCCAATTTCTGTTTAGGAGATTACTACTTTTGGTAGTTTTTTTGGGGGGGGGAATTTTCTTTCTTTATTTTTAAAAATTTTTTTAAATTTTTTCTTAGTTTTTAATTTGTGATTTTTTTTATTGGAGGGCCTATATACATTGATCTGAGTTTTTATATAAAGATATTATTGTTATTTAGTAATAATAGTATATATGTCAAAGTTGAAGTTTGCTACTTTTAATGTTCAAGGATTAAATAGTATGATTAAACGTAAGAGAATCTTGGAGTATATTAAGAAAATGAAAATTGATATTGGCTTTTTACAAGAAACACATTTGAATGTGAAGGAAAGTGTGAAATTAAAAAGGGATTGGGTTGGGCATGTATATACTTCTTCATTTAATTCTAGAGCTAAAGGTGTAGCAATTTTGATGCATAAAAATTTATCTTTTGAATTACAATCAATGGAGGAAGAGGCAGGATGTATTCTTAAATTGAATTGTAAAATTTTTAGTGAAGTTTGGACTTGACTTAATATTTATGCTCCAAATGCAGATGATGAAGAATTTATTTCAGATGCATTTTTATATTTTGGTCAAGCTAAAAATAATAATATTTTAGTTGGTGGTGATTTTAATTGTGTTTTGGAACCTTTATTAGATAAATCTCCGAAGAAAGTTAAAAAATCCAAGATGGCAATCCTGGTCCAAGCATTGATGAAAGATCTTAATTTAGTAGATATTTGGAGAGAAAGATTTTTCCTTTTATTCATCTAAACATGAATCGTTTTCAAGGACTGACTTCTTTTTAGTATCAGCACATTTAAAAGGGAAAATACAACAAGCAGAATATAAAGGTAGGGTGATTTCAGATCATTCTCTGTTATATTTTATATATGAAACTTCTGAGAAAATTCAAATAGCTTAACATTGGAGATTTAATGCAATGTTGTTAAAAATATGGAATTTATTGATTTTTTGAAAAAAAAATAATTTTTTTGAAAGAAAATTCTAAATCTGTTCAAAGTAAGTTTGTATTATGGGATGCTATGAAAGCCTATTTGAGAGGACAAATAATTAGTTATACTTCTAAAATAAAAAAGAATCAATTAAATCAGAGTCTTGAATTAGAGAAACAGCATGATGAGTTAGAAAATGAACTTCAGAAAGGTGCTCCAGAAGATCAGAAAATAGAATTATCTAGGCTGAAAATGAAATATAATACTTTGCAATCTTATCAATTTGAATGTGTGATTAATAGGACTAAACAACGGTATTATGAATGGGGGAGAGAAAGCACATAAGGTATTGGCATGGCAATTAAAGAAAGAACAGATATTGAGGACTATTAATGCTGTCAGATGGAATTCTCTTATTACTTATAAACCTCATGAGATTAATGATGAATTTTATAAAAACGTTATATACATCTGAAGGAAAACAGGAAACTGGATCGATTGTTTTTTTTAATCACAGTTGAATTTACTGATATTATTGGATGGAGATATACAGGAGTTAGAAGAACCATTTACTGATTCGGAAATTAAAATGGCTATTCTAGAAATGCTGAATGGTAAATCGCCTGGTGATGATGGATTTTCGGTTGAATTTTATAAATTTTTTAATGTTGATTTATCTACAGTTTTTGGGGGTGTATTATGTCAAGTTGGAGAACATTATGATTTACCTGAGTCTTGTTCTAGTGCTTTAATTACAGTAATTCCTAAAAAAGATAGAGATCCTTTGAAGGTATCTTCATAATGACCAATTTCGTTGTTAAACGTAGATTATAAAATAATAGCTAAAATATTAGCAAATAGATGAATTTTTACCAAAGTTGATTCATATTAAGAATTAACTTCAATTTAACACTTTTCAAATATATAGAACTGAAAAATTAATTCAAAAAAATCAAAGCAGAAATATTATGAATTAAGAGAAAGAGCTCACAAAGTCTCAGCCTGGCATTTGAAAGCAAAGCAGGTATCTCGAACAATTAATGCAGTTAAAAAACATTCTGGAAATATTATGTATAAACCACAAAAAATATTCTTTTAAGGATTTTTTTCTCAATTGTATCACTCAAAATCAATTCAAAATGAAAATAAGATTAATACATTGCTATTTCAAATAGATTTCCTAGTTTGAATGTTCAGGAATATTTGAATTCTCCTTCTACAGAGAAGGAAGTAATCGAGGAACCGAGTTCATTACAAAATATGTCACTGGGGAAGATGGGTTTCCTGTAAAGTGTTATTTTAAAAGTTAAGGATCTTTTGATACCTCCATTTATGGAGGTATTAAATCAAGCATCAGAAACTCATTCTCTCTCAGATTCATTTTCAACAGCAATTATTACATTAATACCTAAGAAAAATAGAGATCTATTGAAACCAGCTTCATATAGACTGATTTCATTATTAAATGCTGATAAGATATTGGCTAAAGTGTTATCAAACAGATTGATAAAATATCTACTGAAGTTAATACATATGGATTAAAATGGATTTATTAAAAAATAGGAAATATGCAGATAATGTGACAACGTTAATTATTTTAATACATTTAGCTCAAAAAAGGGATGATATGACTGTTGCAGAGGCTTCAGGTGCAAAAAAAGCATTTGATAGATTAGAATGGGATTATATTTTAAAGCTTTAAAAAATTTGGGTTATGATGAACATTTATTGACTGGATCAAAATAATATAAAGAATCCCACTGAAAAAGTAGTGACTAATCGTCAAAGGTCAACAAATTTTCAATTGGCTCGATCAAGTAAATATGGTTGTCGACTGTCACCGGTTTTATTTATTTTAGCAATTGAAGCCTTTGCTGAATTAATAAGACAAGATATGAAGATAAAGGGCAATAAAGTGAATCAGTAAGAATATAAAATAAGTTTGTTATGTTATATCCTCGGTTGTACCATCAGAGGTCTTAATAAACACTCAGATAAGATTGTAAGTTTACAGCACAACTTTTACTTGTATCTTAGGCTACTGGTCATGTATGAATACACAGTCACACTGAGCATGCTCACCACTCACGTGTGATGCAGCTCTTACTGTCTTGCAGTGTTCATGCTCCAGCATAAAATAATCCCAAGTTTCCACTCTTTCCACTACCATCCGTCCTTCTTTAAAAAAGGTCTAAAAATTAAAAGAATTATTAAGATTTAAATTTCTTAAGAATAAATTGTTCCTGCTTCTTTACCTGTACTTGCCATTAGGAATGAAATACTCTAATTATGCAATTGCAGTTTTATATTATTTTTATCGGAATCGCACTGGTGGTAGGATGTTGCTTCTCCACCTCGTAGACCTTGTTGTGTCTGTATGCTTCAGTGGTGTTAGTACGGTTGTGGGTGGTGGTGTTGTTTGCCTCGGTTCTCCTGTTGCCTGCTGTTCAGCTGTTATGGTGTTGTTGGTTGGGGTTTCTACTCACATTCCTTCAAAAGTTGTTGGATTTTTCGAAGCTGCTAGTACCTCTGGCACTTTCCATGTCAGATCTGGGGTTGGGCGAACGTGAATTCTATTTTGTCTCAGCTGCCTGCCAGATTCTGTCTCAATGATGTATGACCTTGGCATCTCAGCTTCTCGAACAATCTTTGCTGGACTCCAGGTTTTTATCACTGGCTCTTCAACATGGACATGCTGCCCTCAGAAGAGTTCTGGTAGTGTTTGTGCATGTTTATTATAATGTTGACAACTTTCCTCTTGTATGTTAGTCAACTTACTTTTTGTTTCCTCTTGGTCGTCTGGTGGATGGATTTTGCTTGGTAGGGTTGTCTTGTACTTTCTGCCATTCAGAAGCTTTTCCAGAGATTTCATGTCAGCCCTCAAAGGCATGGATCGCAATGACAGAAGGGCGAGATAGGGATCTTCCTTTGTCTCTGACACTTTGTGAGAGTCCATCTAATTGTCTGTACTTGCCTCTCAATTAATCCATGGCCTTTGGGGTAATGTGGAGATGAAATAGTGATGGTGAACCCATATTGTGCAGCCATTTCTCTGAATTCATGTGATGTGAATTGGGTCCCATTGTCACATATCACTTGTTTGAGTATCCCCTGTTCTGTGAAGAACGCACGTGCTGCAGCAGTGATGGTTGATGCTTCCAGGTCCTTCACTTTCCTGATGAAGGGGAATTTGGAGTAGTAGCAGGACACAATCAGATACCATTCTTGGTTTTCTTTGAACAGGTTTGCTCCCACTGTGTGCCATAGCCTGGCGGGTATTTCCGCGGGTATCATCTCTTCTTTTTGTTGTGTATTTCTGTATTTCTGGCATGCCGGACATGTAGCCACCATATTTTCGATAACCTTACACATGCCTTTCCAATAAACTGCTGACTTTGCTCTAAGTTTGCATTTCTCCATTCCTATGTGGCCTTGGTATATTTTCTGGAGAATTTCTTTTTCATTGTCCATTGGCCGAGCCCCGACCAGCAGTACACCATTCTCAAGTGATATGTCGTTCCTAACGGTCCAATACTGTCGTATTGTAGCTGAACCAGTTTTATCTTTTCTGGCCATTCCTGTATCACCTGTTGGTAGAGCACCTGCAGCTCTTCATTTTTTGCGGTTTCTTCTTTAATCAGGTTTAGTTTGTTATTAGTTACCCTGACGAAGTGATGTACTTTGATCTCCATATCTTTCATTTTGTATTTGTCATTTGGGGAAAGATGTGACAACGCATCAGCGAGCACCATTTCTTTTCCTGGCCTATACTTCAAGGTAAGACATAACATTGGAGCTGGAAGAGTAGCCTCTGTAGTCTGGCTAGTGCCTTGCTTAGGTTCTTTTTCTGGATGTGCTCCAGTGGACGATGATCACTCTCTACCACAAACTGTCTCCCATAGAGGAATTTGTGGAATTTTTCACAACCATATATGACTGCCAACAGCTCACTTTGGGTCTCTGCTGTTGTCAAGGCTTTTGAGGCAAAGGCCTATTGGTTTTCGTTCCTGCACCAATGATGCCCCGAGGCCTCTGCCGGAAGCGTCTACTTGTAATGTGACAACATTTTTCTGTCATAGTAGCTCAATTCTACTTCTCTGCCGACCACTTCCTTTAGCTTGTCGAAATCTCACTGATGTTTTTGATGTATTTAACAGATCCATTAAATTTGTTGTGTCAAATTAATTTTATATTAAAAGATTATGGAGAACTATCTGGTTATAAAATTAATTGGGGAAAAAAGTGAAATTATACCTTTACTAAAGGGGAATTACGTAAACTATGGGAATAAAATATTTAGGTATTTGAGTGGAAGATGAATTTTAAAATTTATTTAAATTAAATTATTCTCTATTATTAAAATGAATAAGAAGATTTGGAAAGATGGAATATGTTACCTGTTACTTTAATAGGCAGACTAAATTGTGTTAAGATTAATGTTTTTTCTAAAATAACTATAATTTGTCAGTCAATTCCTGTTCCAATTCCTCAAAAGTCTTTTAAAGAATAAAATGCTTGTGTTAGAAAATTTTTATGGAAAGGAAAGATGATAAGAGTTTTTTTGGATAAATTAACTTGGATTTATGATTTAGGAGGTTTGCAGCTCCCTAATTGTAAAGCTGCCCAGCTGTGTTTTGTTAATGTAATGTATAATATAAATAAAATTCCATCTTGGGTATATATAGAACTTAGTAAAATAGGGAAACTAAACCCACAAGATTTTATTTATAAATGGAATTTAATGTATCTAACAATGAATAGAGAAACTCCCATAATGAAGCTTTGGATAAGATTGATAAAGAAATTGGAAGAGGAGGTTTATTGTCTGGAAACCCACATTATTTCAGAATAGATTTATTCTGTTTTCCATGGTAAATAAATATTTAAAGATCTGGCAGGGTCAGGGAATTAAGAAGATGGTTTTGAAGCATGAAAATTTATTTGTTTTAATAGAATAAAGGAGAAGTTCAAAATACCTGAAAATACTAGATTTTATTATTATCAAGTCATGGTAGCAACAGAATTTGAATCATTGTTATGTAATGGAAATATAAAGAAATTTATTTCAATTTTAATACAAAAGAAAGCCCAAAAAATAGGACCTAAGCTAAAAAAAAACCTGCCCCAATTTATCTCCCCAAAACATATCTATATACAATATAAAACACAACATAATCTGTCACAATAATAATGAAAATGTAAGTTCTTGATGTTAGTTAAAAGTAGACTACTTTTGTTTTAAGAAAGAGAGATGCAATGATAGTGATCAGGTTTGCATTACAACTACCAATGCCTTACTCTTTGATTAGACTTGGCTGCCAGCAGGGGACTGACACACAGAGTATGCAGATCTCTAATGGAGACTTGCAGCCTCATTGCATGCTTCATGGTGCTGTTTACAACAATTTTAAAGTAAAGAACCTTTTCCCTTCATCCATGTACTGTCTAATAACTCACACATACTAATATAAGATGAAACACCCCCTTTTTAATATATTAATATAGAGGCTTAGTTTGGCTGCTCTGAACACATGGAATGGATGCAAATCTTCACGGTTAATGTGTGGACATAATTCAACTATGTGATTTAACTGTAAAAGTACAATGAAAATATACTGACAATTGATTTTTACTTTTGAATTTTGACTGCATACCCCAAGAATGGTACAAGCAGAATATGCAATAACAACCAAGTTGAAGTCATACATTCTATTGAAACTTCAAATGTGAATTCATTGGGTGATTTATCAGGTCAACCAACTCATGGAAAATAAATTGTTTCCAAAAGCATCTGTTCAAATTTTGTTCCCAGTTTTGTTTTATTGTATGGTTGTTAATAAAAGTGTGTACTACATTGTGCAGTATTCAATATGATTACATTTGTAATATTAGTAGACCTTGTCATCAGAACTTCAGATAAAAATGTTACTTTTGGTAAGATTCAGTCTGTACACAGATTATTTAAATTGCTAATATGGTTTTGATGCAATTGGTTCAATAGCATTGTAGTTTTTACTTTCAAATCTTTTACCCTCTGATTCACTAAACTAAAAACATTTAACTTAAAGTTAAAACACAAACAATAATTTATATGGTAGATATTAGAAATGTATGCTGCTTGCCTCATTCCTCTCCATCTACTTAACAACACATTTCAGGCCATAATTGCTGCCATTTGCAATACCAGTAACATGGTGGAACAAATTCACTTTTGAGGAGCATTGTATGTTCATTAGTAAAGTGCTTTTCCACTTTTGCCAACAATTGGCAGCATCATACATTTCTAAATCAGGAGGAAACACAGCCAGCAGCGATTATGGCCTGAAATGTGTTGTTAAGTAGATGGAGAGGAATGAGGCAAGCAGCATATCTGGAGAATCCAAGGTTAGAGAGAGCCAGGTGACCATAAAATAGGCCTCACTTACACCCGGAGGCTCACTGCTAAATCTACATCCTGGCTCTCAACTAGCGGAGCATTGCATTAGTGGAATCTGATCACCTGCTGTATCTTTGCAAACATATGGTTGCCTGATGAAACAAGTAGGTTCAGGTCACAGCTCATCACGAAGTTAGAGGGATCAGAAGTGGGAAGTAACAGTGCTCATTTTTATTATTGTACCTCTCTCCATTCAACAAGTTTCCCCAAGATGATAAAATAAGAATATTCATTTAAATGATCACAAATAGGGAAAAGTGGCCCCTCCTCCTTAATTTTATTTGAAATTAATAGATTGAGATTTATTTGGCAACTGCCACTACTATATTTACTATATTTGAATTGCAATGGCAAAAGAAAACAAATTTAACGCAACTCTTGCCATGACAAATTAAATTTAAGGATAGGAAATAATTTAAAAAAATAAAAAATAAGAAAAGTGGAGAGCAGGTCCTCCTCCACATTGCTCAACAATTAATTTATATTTGTTGATATATAAACAAAAATATTGGTTTATTGAGATATTGGTGTCTCTGTTACTTCTCTGAATGTGGATCCAAACTTCTCAGGCATCACCGCATGATTTCCCCAGTCCTGGTCCAAGCTATGTCCACCTGGTTCCCACCATCGCCACCGGGTGCCAATCACCTGACTCCAACCATTGCCATTTAGTCCCGACCATTCCCATCTGGTCCTGACCATCACCATCTGGTTCTGACCATCACCATCTGGTCCTGACCATCACCATCTGGTCCCGACCATCTCCACCTTGTCTCGACCATCTCGACTTCATCCCAACCGTGTCCACTTCATCCTGACCATGACCACCTGATCCCAAACATCTCCACCTGGGCTCTATCACCTTGTCCCAACAATCTCCTCCTGGACTGTGAACCTAAACTTATCACACATATAACACAGCACAGTACAGGCCCTTCAGCCCATGGTATTGTACCAATCTATATAAACCTACTCAACAGCAATCTAATTTTTCCCTCCCTTACACCCATAACCCTCTAGATTTAGAATGGGGTTAGGTTAGATTACGTTAAGTAAGTTAATCATAATATGTAAGTTAAAGCTTTTTTATTTTCATGCTTAAAGATAATTAAAAGCAACTTTTGTTTAAGGAACCATTTGTCTTGGTGAAGATCTATTGCTGCTGGGTTTTGGGATCCTTTGAGCTCGTAACAAGCAAAGAAGATTTTGTCTTGTTCGTTCATTAGCAAAGCTTTTTCAAATATTTCCTGTGACATTTATCGACCCAATCTACCAAATAGTTATTGATCTCCTCAAACTTGCCTTCTTTTATGTCTCTTCTAATTGTTGAAAATGTTCTTTCTATACACAGGAACATAAGGCACATTGGGCCTGCCCTGTTATTGAAAAAGATAACTCTCAATGCCCCAACTATGTAAAAATATTACATTGCCCACAAAGGTTGGACAGAACAATGATTTTAATATGGACCACTGCAAAACATATAACATATAACAATTCACAGTACGGAAACAGGCCATATTGGCCCTTCTAGTCCACACTAATTTATGTGAAACTCCACTAGCTCCACCTACCTACTCCCTTGCCCATAACCCTCCAACCCCCTCACATCCATGTACTCATCTAACTTCCTCTTAAATGACAGAATTGACCCTGCTGCAACTACTTCTTCCAGTAGATCATTCCACTCAGCTTAAGGTAGGTGCATTACTCAAGAGAGAACAACTCTTTTTTTAACTAAAGATACAACTGTCATAAAAGATTTGATTCCAGTTCTCTTGTTAATTCCCAGTCATTTCTAATCATTAAAATTTATACAACTGTTGCTATCTCTTATGGTGGCTGCAGCAATAAAAGTTCCGACACATCTGTACGTCAAACTTGTGTAACTGACAATTAATTTTAATTTAAATCTTTTTAAAATTTGCAATTAAAAAACATCACATATTTCTCTAGTCCAATTTTTTTTAGTCCAACACTGTTTCATAAATAAACTTTAAATTCTGTGTACCTCAACATTAAATCAGCAACATGAATTATTTAGAAAATTTCCTAGAAGAGAACATTCTACCATCTACAGTAGAAGCATTCGCTTCTTTACTTCCAATAGAGAATACATTTTTTAATTGGATTCTGTTTTACAAATTAATGTTAACTAAAATCCATTCCCTCATATCATAGTATCAATTACCTTGTCTGTGAGCAATAATATGCCAATAAGTCAAAAGCTATATAGTTTATTCCTTTTATTGAGTATAAATATAATAACAACTCTCAAACTTATGTTGCACATTGAGAGACACTTAGATCCTCTGCTACTTCCTTGTTTAGCATTCCCTTGATTATCTAATGCACACATGTCAAACTCAGGCCCGCGGGCCAAATTTGGCCCGTGATATAATTATATTTAGCCCGCAAGATCATATCAAATATGTATTAGAGCTGGCCCGCTGGCCGCCGCGCCAGTATAGCGCATGCACAGCTAATACTACAAATCCCAGAATGCTTTGCAAATATGTTGCCATCGGCCCGTCAGCCCGCTAATCGCCCCCACCTCCTCTCTTTACTTTCATTAGCATCTGCGACCTGTCGCCCAACTCACATGTAATAAACCCCTTACGAAAAATGGCCAAACGAAAGACAGAAAACAGGACCTTTCTGAACGAGAAGCAAAAGCTCCAGAAGATGGAGGAGATGAAAAGAAGTCTGGTTTTACAGCAAACTATGTTCACTAAAGCAGAATCCCAAAGTGAGGCTGCTGTAAAGGGTAGTTTTATTGTGGCTGCAGAGATCGCCAAATCAGCCAGGCCCTTTACGGAGGGAGAGTTTGTTAAAAAGCGCCTGCTCAAAGTTTGCGATGTCATTTGCCCAAATAAAAAGCAAGCGTTTTTAAATGTGAGCCTGAGCAGAAACACCGTGGCTACGCGTGCTTGTGAGCTTGCTACTAATCTACAAGAACAACTGAAGGAGAAGGGGAAAGATTTTATGGCATACTCACTTGCTGTAGACGAGAGCAGCGACATCAGATACTGCCCAGCTATCAATATTCATCCGTGGAGTGGACACCAAACTTTCCGTTACAGAGGAACTTTTAGGATTGAAATCCATGCATGGCACAACCACAGGAAAAGAAATCTTTGAGGAGGTGTCCAAATGTCTCAATGAAATGATGCTGCCTTGGGATAAACTTGTGGGACTAACGACAGATGGTGCACCTGTGATGCGTGGTCAGAAAAATGGACTGGTGGGCAGGATTCGGGAGAAGATGTGGGAGAATCATGCAGGTGAGCTTACAGTTTACCACTGCAGAATCCATGAGGAAGCCTTGTGTGGCAAAGCCTTGAAAACGGAGCATATTATGAACACTGTAACTCGAGTAGTTAACTTCATAAGAGCCAAAGGTTTAAATCACCGCCAGTTCAAGTCCTTTCTGGAGGAGTTAGGATCAGAATACGGAGACGTGCCCTATCACACAGAGGTGCGATGGCTTAGCCAAGGAAAAGTACTGAAGAGATGCTTTGAGCTGCGTGAAGAAATATGTCTGTTTATGGAGAGCAAAGGCAAAGACACAACAGAGCTCAGGGATAAAAAGTTTCAATGTGAGCTGGCATTCCTGTGTGACATCGTGAGCCATCTCGATGCGCTAAACCTGCAGCTTCAGGGACGAGGGCATGTCATTACAGACATGTACAGTGCAGTGAGGGCTTTTAGAAACAAGTTGTGCTTGTGGGAGACTCAGATGCTGCAGGGAAACATGGCTCATTTTCTGTGCTGCCAAATTATGAAAGAACAGATCTCACCTGCCGTGTTGCCCAGTGCAGTTTGCTGAAAAACTAAGCGTACTTCGTGCGGAGTTTTCCCGACGATTTGCTGACTTTGAAGCCCAGAAATGCAGATTTGAACTACTCAGCAATCCGTTTGCGGTTGATGTGACAAGCGCTCCAACCAACCTCCAAATGGAGCTGATTGAGCTCCAGTGTAATGACACACTCAAGTCAAAGTATGACTTGGTCAGTGCTGCGCAGTTCCCACAGTTCCTTCCCGACACACTGCCCCAACTCCGTGCTCAAATGCTGTCAATGTTTGGCAGAACATATCTCTGTGAACAACTCTTCTCTTTGATGAAGATAAACAAAACACCACACAGGAGTCGTCTTACTGACAAACACCTTCATTCAGTCCTGAGGATTTCCTCAGCTCAGAGTCTGACACCAGAGTTTGATGAACTTGCATCTAAGAAGAGATGCCAAGTATCTGGTTTAGACCCAGGTGCATCAGAGTAAATCACAGTGTAGCAAGCTAAGCTTGGAGTAATATTTTCCTTGGTTAACTTTAGACTGTTCATAGTTGAAAGATTGGATTTTCATTGAAGCAAGTTGTTATTTTTTTGACTTGTTGGCTTGTGGAAAAAAAAACATTTAAAAGGAGCTTAAAGGCTATAGAGAAATATTATTTATTGAATACTTTATTTCTCATTTGTTAATGCTTCTTCTGGAAAGAGTTTAACCAAAACTATTATTAAACATTTATTTTAATAAGAAAAAGTTTAACATTACATATGTTGAAAGAAGAGAAAACATGCATATGTTGTTGAAAATTTTCAATAAATATTTAGTTTGGCCCACGACTTAGTCCAAGTTTTTAATTTTGGCCCTTTGTGAATTTGAGTTTGACACCCCTGATCTTTCTTTCTTCTTTGGCTTGGCTTCACGGACGAAGATTTATGGAGGGGTAATGTTCACGTCAGCTGCAGGCTCGTTTGTGGCTGACAAATCCGATGCGGGACAGGCAGACATGGTTGCAGCGGTTGCAAGGGAAAAATGGTTGGTAGGGGTTTGGTGTTGGGCCCTTCCTCCTCCGTCCCCTGTCAGTGAGGTGGGCTCTGTGGTCTTCCCCAAAGGAGGTTGCTGCCCGCCGAACCGTGAGATGCCAAATGCACGGCGCGAGGCGACACCAGCCCACTGGCGGTGGTCAATGTGGCAGGCACCAAGAGATCTCCCCAGGCAGTCCCTGCACCTCTTCCCCGGTGCACCTCCATCACGGTGGCCAGTGGAGAGCTCACCATACAACACGATCTTGGGAAGGCAATGGTCCTCCATTCTGGAGATGTGACCTACCCAGCGCAGTTGGATCTTCAGCAGCGTGAATTCAATGCTGTCGGCCTCTGCCATCTCGAGTACTTCGATGTTGGTGATGAAGTCGCTCCAATGAATGTTGAGGATGGAGCGGAGACAACGCTGGTGGAAGCGTTCTAGGAGCCATAGGTGATGCCAGTAGAGGACCAATGATTCGGAGCTGAACAGGAGTGTGGGTATGACAACGGCTCTGTATACGCTAATCTTTGTGATGTTTTTCAGTTGGTTGTTTTTCCAGACTCTTTTGTGTTGTCTTCCCAAGGCACTATTTGCCTTGACGAGTCTGTTGTCTATCTCGTTGTTGATCCTTGCATCCGATGAAATAGTGCAGCAGAGATAGGTAAACTGGTTGACCGTTTTGAGTTTTGTGTGCCCGATGGAGATGTGGGGGGGCTGGTAGCCATGGTGGGGAGCTGGCTGATGGAGGACCTCAGTTTTCTTCAGGCTGACTTCCAGGCCAAACATTTTGGCAGTTTCCGCAAAACAGGATGTCAAGCGCTGAAGAGCTGGCTCTGAATGGGCAATTAAAGCGGCATCGTCTGCAAAGAGTAGTTCACGGACAAGTTGCTCTTGTGTCTTGGTGTGAGCTTGCAGGCGCATTAGACCCTGATCTAATGGTCTCCTAATTACACCACTTCATATTATTTTACTTTTACTGTGCCCCTGATGCACAGTAAAGGTAAAAGAATGCAAGTTTGTAATGGACATTCTTAGCATTGTAAGATATTGTAACAATACTGCAGACAGACAAAATATTTGTAAACCCAGAGTTGTACTTTGCAATCAGATGATAAGTAAACTTGAACTTGGAAAAAATAGTTTATATTGGATAATTAGATGAGGGCAGACTTGACAAAGGTATATATCAGCAAATTAGATAAGGTGGAGATCCAGCAACATTTTTCTGGGGTGGAAATAGCAAATTTCAGAGGACATATGTTGAGTGGAGGAATGTTTAGGGGAAATGTCAGGGGCAAGTTCTTTTACAAAGAATGATGGGTGTTTCAGATGCATTCACAGGGGTTCAGGTGGAGGCTGGTGCAATGGGGACATTCAAAAGACTCTTGTACAGGTACATGGATCTAAGAAAAATAGAGGGTTATGTGTGTGAGGAAGAGAAAAATTATATTGCTGTTGAGTAGGTTTATATAGATTGGGACAATATCATGGGCTGAAGGGCCTGTACTGTGCTATAAAGTTCTCTGTTCAATAATGGTATTAATTATATTGATTATTTTTAAATAGATTTAATGTGCATTAGTAACATTTATTTAGCACCAAATATACATAAAAGAGGTATAATTTTATTGCATTGAAATAATTGGTGTATTGAAAAAGATGTTGGTCCAAAAATAAGAGATTGTGGCAGCCTGGGATCGGGCCGGCACATTGCGCGGCAGCAGATGCAGACAGAGATCGCTAAAGCGACTCCCAGGCCAACGAACCGGCAGGGGTAGACTGGGGCAGCATCAGACCAACAGCCCTAAAATGGCATTGGTCAAGCTGCCCATCTAACTCAACAGAAACAGGCTGGGGAAGAAGGGCATTCATATGCATGGACGTTCCTGCCTGCTAATGTTATTCATATGGCTGACTCAGTCAAAAATGGCGGAACTTGAACAATATAAAAGCAGCCTTTCCAACCCTAAAATAAAGGAGTGAGCTTAACCTGTAACACTCTGTGTGTGTGTGTGTGTGTGTGTGTGTGTGTGTGTGTGTGTGTGTGTGTGTGTAAGTGTGTGTGTGTGTGTGGGTGTGTGTGTGTGTGTGTGTGTGTGTGTGTGTGTGTGTGTGTTTCTTTCAAGTGGTAGCTATAACTGGTGACCCCGATGGGTTGAGACAGCATCTAAACCCAGCGATGGATAGCAAAGTAGCACTCAGCGCAGTCAGCGGTTCCAGATTCAGGGCAGCACAGCAGAGACCACCCGGTACTACCATGTGGTTACCACCCTGGATCCGCAGACTGCAGACAGAGTGACCAACTTTATTCACAGGCCACCATCAGAAGGCACTTACATTGCCTTCAAAGAGCTATTAACCAAGATGTTCAGACTCTTGCAGCGAGAGCGAGAAGCACATTTGCTCCACCTGGATGGCACTCATCAACGAGATGCTAGCCCTCCTGGGAGATGAGCAGCCCAGCATCATGTGCAAGCAGGCATTCCTGGAACAGATGCCTGAAGACATCCAACTGCTCCTGGTGGATGTGAATTTCACTGACCTCCAGAAAGTCGCAGCACAGGCAGACATTCTGTGGAAACAGAAACAGAAGTGCTCGGCTACCGTGGGGCTCGTAAAGAAGTCCCGCAATAAAACCAGAGCAGTCCCAAACAAGGAAGAGCAGACGAGATGCAGGAGCAAGTCCAGTGACATGTAGTGCTTCTATCACCAGAGATGGGGCACTGAGGCTTCCCGATGCCAGTCCTCCTGCAAGTTCCAAGGAAACGACAAAGCCAAGCCATCGCTGATGGACGTGATGGCTGGCCAATGAGAGATCCTCCTGTACGTCTGAGACCGCCTGTCCGGCAGACAATTCCTGGTGGATACAGGAGCAGAGGTCAGCGTGATACCTCTGACAGGGTTGGACACTAGGCGCAGGCTAGTGGGACCACGTTGAGGACTGCCAAAAACAGCAGTATATGGCTCTTGTAGGGCCGAGCTGCAGTTCAGGGGCAGTCACTTCTTGTGGGAGTTCACACTGGCTGCAGTGGAACAACCACACCTCAGAGCAGATTTCCTGCAAGCACACTGCCTCCTAGTGGACCTTAAGGGTAAGTGACTCGTCCAGACCATCGCACTGAGGGGTGCTAGATTTCCGGCAATGCACCTGGACTCCATTCAGAGCTCAGAGGATGAGTTCTCCAAGGTGCTAGCAGGATTCCCAGCAATCCTTTCCCCTCAGTTCATAGTCGAGATGCCTTTACACGATGTCAGATATCACATCCTGACCAAGGGCCCACCTCTCCACGCAAGGGCGAGACGACTTCCCCTGGAAAAGCTCCAACTGGCCAAGGAGGAGTTCTGCAAGCTCGAGGAGTTGGGTGTTGTTCGACAGTCAGACAACCCACGAGCCTCATCCCTGGACATGGTGCCTAAAGCAACTGAGGGCTGGAGACCATGTGGTAACTATCATCGTCTCAACGAGGCCACCACTCCAGATAGTTACCCCATGCCACACATCAAAAAGTGGACCTCATGCGAGGATATCACCAGATCGTGGTGCATCCTGATGACATCCCTAAGACGGCCATCATCACTCCATTAGGGCTGTTCGAGTTCCTGAGGATGCCATTCAGGATCAAAAATGTGACACAGGCATTCCAGCAACTGATGGACGCAGTGGGCATAGACCTGAACGGCACTTTTGTCTACCTTGACGATATCCTCGTGGAAAGTAGAACCCTACAGGAACACCTTCATCACCTCCGAAATCTCTATAATCATCAGCAGAAGTTCAGCTGCAACATCAACCTGGTCAAATACCAGTTTGGCCCGAACACCATCAATTTCCTGGGCCACAGGATTACAAAGGATGGGGCTACACCACTGCCTGACAAGGTCGAGGCCATCCACAGCTTCCTAAAACCCAGTATAACCAAAGGTCTGCAGGAGATCGTGGGGATGATCAATTTTTATTGCAGGTTTATCCCTGCAGCTGCCTGAATGATGCTGATGTCTGGCAAGGAGAAGGACCTGACCTGGGACAACGAATCCACATGTGTGTTTGTGGAAGCCCTGGCCAAAGTTGCACACCTGACCCACCTCAGACCAGATGCACCCACGGCCCTCACAGTTGATGCCTCAGGAACAGCAATTGGTGAAATCCTGGAGCAGCAGATAGAAGGAAAGTGGTACCCACTAGCCACTTGCCAACCTGTGGGGTGCTCAGCTACACCATATGATGGCATACCACCCACAAGCCAACAGCATGGTGGAATGTTTCCACAAGCACCTCAAGACCCCCCTCATGACCAGACTCAAGGGCCCCAACTGGGTGGACGAGCTACCATGGGCACTACTGGGCATCTGAACAGCGCCATAAGAAGACATCCATGCATCCTCCACTGAACTCATCTACAGAGACTTACTCACAAATCCCGGGGATTTCATTCCACAGACCAGAGGACAGCAGGAGGAGACAACCACCTTCCTGGACAGGCTGCATAAAAATGTCAGTAACCTGGCTCCAATCCCACCCTCCAGACACGGACAAGCCAAGTCCAACATCCCCAAAGAACTCAAAAACTCTGAGTAAGTGTTTGTATGCAGAGGACCCCACTGTTCACCACTGCAGAAGCCATACAAAGGTCCTTTTCAAGTCATCTGGAACAACGGAGCCACCTTCGAGCTGTACAACGGTGGTTAACCAAAGGTTTTCACTACAGATAGACTCAAGCCTGCCAAAACAGACCCAGCAGAACCCATGGAGACACCAAAACCTTGATGCAGAGGCAGACCACAAAAGACTTTGGAGACTATACCTACGGACACTATAGACTGTAACGCCAGTTCTGTGGGGGGGGTCATGTGGCAGCCCGCAATTGCGGAGATCGAGCCAGCACATCACTTGGCAGCAGACGCGGACAGAGAACACTAAAGCGACTCCTAGGACAATGAACCAGCAGGGGTAGAAGCTAGGGCAGCATCAGACCAACAGCCCTGGGGGGGGCGTGGTAAGATGGCGTAAGGAACAGACGTGCCTTCCAGTCCTCTCCTGACTCTAACTTATTGTTTTGTCTTTAAGTGCCCGTTAAAACTTTTTTAAAAAGTTTATAAATAGTATGAGGTGTTGAATTAATACCTAATGGTACATTTGTTAAAAAAAAAGTAAAAGGAAACATCAACAGATTGTTAAAAAATTATATTTTCCGAAATTATCTGAGCCTGATTGTTTACAAAAAGCCACGACTCAATATGAAATGGATCCAGGAAAACAAGCGAAGAATTCAGCCTTGGAGCTCCGTTCTGATTCCGTAAGTCTTTCTGAAGGTCGTTTTCAGCTGCCTTTAGAACAAAGGGCTGGCCGGATGCCAGTATTTCAAACAACGTCTACTGAGACTTTGACTGCTGAATTAGCTGGGGCGCCACCAGTTGGAGAGTTAAAGAGTTGTTATTTGACTGCTATACCACCAGTTATAACAACTCTTCCAGATACTGACGTAACGAAGCTTTTAAAGGAGGTTTGGATCAAAGATAACCCTGATCATCAGCCTCCTGATACTTCTGGGGGGTCTGTGGCAGGGGCTCTTACACGGAGTCAAACTGCTAGAAAAGCTACTAAATTAAAAGAAGGGATAGAAGGTCCTCTGATTCCACAAGAACAGCAGGATCCCACCATGTCTGGATCTACTGATGTTGATATACTTTTCAAGAGTCTTGAACATAAGATATTTTCTTCAATGATGCATTTAGGTGATTCTATGAATAATCTTACTTCTAAGATTAATGCATTGGTGGATGTCAATACTCAACAGATGGCTGATTATGGAGCTTTTAAAGTTGAAACTATTGAAAGACTTGAGATGTGTGATCAAGGATTATCTGATGTACAAGATCAATTGCAAGATGTGAATAAAACAATTGAAACGTTACAGATTCAGAATAAAAATTTAGCAAAAAAGGTTGATTATTTGGAGAACCAATCCAGACAGAATAATGTGAAAATTGTTGGCTTGCCAGAAGGCATAGAAGGGCCAGATACAAGAAAAATTTTCACTGAATGGATTCCACAAGTGTTGGGACAAGATAAGTTTTCTGAAGGTTTAATATTGGAACGGGCTCATAGAGCTTTGAGAAGGAGACCTTTTTCAGGACAGAATCCAAGACCTGTTCTGGTTCGCTGTTTAAATTACTGTGATAGAGAGACTATTTTACGTATGGCTATTAGAAATGCACAGCAAAACAAATCTCCTTTGATGGTTCAGAGTAATCCTGTTTTCTTCTATCCGGATTTGAGTCAGGAAATTATGTTTCAATGACGTGAATTTAATTCTGTGAAAGAATTATTGTGGTAAAAAGGATATAAGGCAACATTTAGATACCCTGCGGTACTGAAGATTTTTCAGGATGGATATCAACCAAAGTTCTTTGATAATCCTAAAGTAGCTATGGATTTTGCTCAGTCTTTACCAATTACGCAATTCCAGGAACGACGTAGTCCTCCATGGTCTCCAAAGAGGGCAGAGCTGCAAGAAGGGAATTTGATTTCTGGAAGAAATGGAAGAAACGGTGGTCGCAATGGCAAAGGAAACTCATTTAATAGATAAGGAACATTTGAAACTCAAACGTGAATGGGTTGGGCACGTTTTTTATTCTTCGTTTAATTCTAAAGCAAAAGGTGTGGCAATTTTGGTACATAAGAATCTACCATTTTAGTTACAGAGTGAAGAGAAAAATGGTGGAAGATTATTAAAATTAAATTGTACAATCTTTAATGAGGCATGGACTTTGCTTGATGTTTATGCTCCTAATGTTGAGGATACAGCTTTTGTTGTGGATATGTCTTTATTACTTGGACAATCGAACTCTAATGTGATGTTGGGGGAGATTTGAATGTGGTGTTGGAGCCTTTATTGGATAAGTACTCAAGAGTAATTAAGAAGTCTAAGATGGCAATCCAAGTGATTAATATGATGGCAGATTTGAATTTAATTGATATTTGGCAAAGAGTTAATCCTACAGAGAAAGTTTTTTCTTTTTATTCCTTGCGACATAATTCTTTTTCTAGAATTGATTATTTTTTAATATCAGCACATTTGCAGGATAGGGTTACATCTGTGGAGTATAAGGCTAGATTGGTTTTGGATCATTCATTATTATTATTAGAATATTTGAGTTCACAAGATGTTCAGAAAGCTTCAAGATGGAGATTTAATACTATGCTATTACGACACGAATTTAATTCTGTGAAAGAACGGTTGTGGAAAAAAAAGACATAGGGCAACATTCAGGTATTCTGCGGTACTGAAGATTTTTTAGGATGGAAATTAGCCAAAATTATTTGACAATCCTAAAGAGGTTATGGATTTTGCTCAGTCTCTACCAATCATGCAGTTTCAGGAACGATGTAGTCCTTCAGGGTCTCCAAAGAGAGTAGAGATGTAAGGTGGGATCCAGATTTTTAAAAGAAATGGAAGCAATGGTGATCGAAGTGGTAACGTTGATTTAAAAAAATAAATCTTTTATCTTTTTTTTGAAAAGAGTTTAAATAGTTTAAATAATGATGATAGTTTAATGAAATGGGAGTTGGGAGAGGGAACTGGGTGGGCACTAGTTTCCAGAAGTCATCAGCTAACTGTGAGTTATCTCACACCCAATATTTTGGGGGAGTTACCACTTTGGGCGGTTTAAACAGGAGGAGGTAGTTGTGACCTCTGACCTGTTTTTTTTTTCTTTTTAATTTTTGGGTTAAGAAGTGAAGATTTTTTAAAATTTTTTTTAAAAAAATAAATATATATATATTTTTAAACTCTTTTTGCTTTCTGATTGTAATTGAGAGGGAATTAGGAGGTTTTTTTTCTCTCCTTTTTTTCTTTTTTTGGGGGGGGATTTTATCTCTTTTTTCTTTCTTTTTTTAAGAGGATGATGTTACAGAAGATAATAAGTCAAAAATTGAGGATGTTGAATTAGATGAAGAGGAAGATGAGGGGAAAGGTGATAAGAAGAGAAAGAAGAAAATTAAGTACAAATACATTGAGGGAGAAGAGTTTAATAAAATTAAGTTAATTTAGATAGAGAATTTTGAAGATGTTATAAATGAAGAATATGGAGAATTTTATAAGAATTTGAACTTTTTTTTCTTTTTTTTTCTTTTTTTTATATAAGGGGAGGGGAAGGGAATAAAAAGTTTATCTGATTGTTTTTCTAAAGGATGTTTTTGTTCTCTCGATGAATTATAAAGGAAATTTGGTATTAATAGAAATTCTGTATTTATGTATTATTAATTATGATTTTTTTGTATAACAGATATGTGGTTGATATATGATTTTAATATTTGAACTTAGTTTTAAAGTGGATTTCATTTGTTAAATACATGTATTATGTTTGATTTAAATATATGTTTAAGGGTATTATTTTAGTATTGATTTTTTTTGTTGTTAGTAATTTTTTTTTGTTGTTAAGTTTTATCTTTTTTTTGTAAGTGGGGTTTTTTTATTTTATTTACAACATTGTTAATTAATTCTTCACTCTTTATTTTTGGGGGGGAGGGTTGGACTAATTTTAAATTAGATGATTAATGATTAATGTGTTATAATTATTGGGGGGGTTAATTTGTGTAGTTTAATGATGTAGTATTCTAATTTTTATTATCTTATTTTTATTATTTCTTTAAATGTAATTTTTATTTTATTCATGTCATAAAATTTTAAATAAAGTTAAAAAAAAGACCAACAGCCCTAAAATAGAGTTGGTCAAGCTGCCCAGCTAATTCATCAGAAACAGGCTGGGGAAGAAGGGCATTCATATGCATGGATGTTCCCACCCGCTATTGTTATTCATATGGGTGACTCAGTTAATGGACAACACCAGCAGGATCTTGAACAATATAAAAGCAGCCGTTCCAACCCTAAAATAAAAGAGTGAGCTTAACCTGCCACACTATGTGTGTGTGTGTGTGTGTGTGTGTGTGTGTGTGTGTGTGTGTGTGTGTGTGTGTGTGTGTGTAACTTTGTAATGGTCGGCTACAGGTACACAATCCTTTATCCGGAACCCTTGGGGGAACAGTGTGTTCCAAATTTTGGATTTTTCCAGATTTCTGAAAGTGCACTCGAATTGTGCTGCCTTATCCACCCCCACCACCTTCCAGTCACCCAGCCGTCTCCCACAACTGCCGGTCCCCTGCCCCAAGGACCAGCTTCCTGGCCACCTTCCCCGAGCGCCGGTCCCTCGGCTGCCTCCCCCAAGCACTGGCCCCTCGGCCATGTCCTTGAGTGCCGGCCATCTCCCCCAAGCGCCGGTCCTTCAGCCATCTCCCCCAACTTCTCTCCCCACTTACTGGATTTTGGAGCTTTCCAAATTTTAGATGTCCGGATAAAGGATCGTGTACCTGTAATGATTATCCAAAGATAAATTTAGTCTCTGAAAAATCAAATGTGTAAATGATATGAAACAAAATAATAATTAGTTTGGATATCAGTATTTGGAAAAAAAATCAGTTTGGATCAAGGTTACAATTGATATATATTTTATATTCATCCAAGAATGTTACAGTAGAGGTGGTGTATGTGTTTGAGTTGGGAAACAGCCATAATCTTACAATGGACTTATCAGAAGTCAAAGCAAAAGTGGGTCATGGTCAAGAACATTTGAAAAAAAATCTGGACTTGACAACTGGACCACCTTTTTATCTTTCTCAGCACTTCTAAAATATGATGAAATGTTTAATTCTCTACCTTTAGGTACTTACCAATTACTCCCTGTTTGCACAAATGGAAATAAACAATTATAACCTGCTAATTCATCAATGTTATTTTCTGAATGTATGCAGATTTCATAAAGAAACTTCAGTGTGTTTTTCCAGGGATGGTGGGGTGGTTGGTACAATAGGGACATTTAAAAGACTCTTAAACAGGCATGTTTATGTGGATACAAGCTAAATAGAGGGTTATGGGTATAAAGTAGGGAAGGCTCAGCTTGTTGAATGGGTTTTTATTGTCAGCACAACATACCAATGCCTATTTAAACATTGGCAACACCTGTGACACCACTTTTTTTTCAGGCAGTATATTAGGTGTGATAGAATTGGAGGGGTAAGAGGGGGTGGTGTGGCATTGCTTGTCAGGAAAAATATTACTACGGTGCTGATGCGAGATAGATTGGAGTGCTCGTCAAGGAAGGCGGTATGGATGGAATTTAAAAATTGAAAAGGAGAAGTTACGATTATAGGGGTGTATTATAGATCACCTAGTGGGGAGCGAGAAATAGAGGGGAAAATGTGTAAGAAAATAGCAGAGATTTGTAATAAGCACAGGGCTGTGTTAGTGGGGGATTTTAATTTTCCTAATATAGATTGGGAAACACATTCTGTGAAAGGGCTGGATAGATTAGAATTTGTAAAATGTGTGCAGGATAGTTTTTTGAAGCATTACGTTGAGGTACCCACTAGAGAAGGGGGAATGTTGGGAAATGAGATAAAGCAGGTGATTGAGGTGTGTGTTGGGGAGCACTTCAAATCCAGTGATCATGGTACCATTAGTTTCAATATAATTATGGAAAGGGAATAGGTCTGGTCTAAAGATTAAGGTTTTTGAGTGGAGGAAAGCCAGATTTGAAGAAATGAGAAATGATTTGCAAGGAGTGGTTTGGGCTGATTTGTTTTATTGGAAGGAGATAGAGGAGAATTGGAGGTCTTTTAAAGGTGAGATTTTGAGGGTCCAGAATCTTTATGTTCCTGTTAGGATAAAAGGCAATGGTTTGAGAGAGCTGTGGTTTTCAAGGGAGATTAGAAAGTTGGTTTAAATTAAAAGGGAGTCCTATATTAAATATAAGAAACAAGGTATAAATGAGATGCTTGGAAAATACATGGATGGTAAAAAGAAGCTTTCAAAAGAAATTAGGAAAGCAAAAAGAAAGTGCGAGGTGGCTATAGCGGACAGGGTGAAAATAAATCCAAAGGGTTTTTACAAATATGTAAATAGCAAAAGGAGATCGAAGAATAAAATTGGTCCCTTAGAGAATCAGAATGGACAACCATGTGCGGAGCCGAATGAGATGGGGGAGGTATTGAACGAGTTCTTCTCTTTGGTATTCACAAGGGAAAAAGATATGGAATTGTGTAGGATGAGAAGCAAAAGAGGTGATTATGGAAAATGTAGGGATTAGGAAAGAGGTGGTGTTGGAACCTTTGAGGCATATAAAGGTGGATAAGTCTCTGGGTCCCAACAGGATTTTCCCCAAGGCGTTAAGGGAAGTCAGGTAGGAAATAGCGGAGGTTCTGACAGTGATTTTTTAACAGTCACTAGAGGGGAGCATGGTGCCACAGGATTGGTGCATCACAAACGTGGTTCTCTGTTTAAAAAGGGCTTCAGGTGTAGGCCCTGCAATTATAGGCCAGTAAGTTTGACATTGATGGTCAGTAAACTAATGGAAAATGTTCTTAGGGATAATATGTATAAGTATCTAGAGAGGCAAGGACTGATCAGGGACACCCAATTCAGTGTCTTACTGAAGAAACTTGCCCTTTCAGGGTTCTCTTTGTTTCAGGTCACCACAGAGTTCTTTTTTTGTTTTTCTTATTCCAAGTGAAACATTAGACAGCCTGTCCTCTCCTCTTGCATGAACCATAAAGGCTGAACTAAGCACTCACAACCCATCTTCTAAATGGGGTTTTCCACAAGTTTGCCAGCTTGTCGGGAGAGGAGTCACGTGATGGAGTAGTGGCCGGTAGGAGAATACTAGCCTTCTCCAGTAAAGAAGAAATAAAGTGAAGAAAACGTAAAGCTCAAGAAACACAAAACACAACAAATAAAAGATAAAGGTGTGGAGAAAAGAAAGAAAATGGCAGCCAAGAAGGAAAAAGCAAAAACAACGGGAAAAAAAGAAGGAAAGACGCTGGAAGAGAAAGGAGAAGGCCTTACCTGCATGAAGAGGCAGGGAGCCGCCATGGATAGAGGAGCCCACTCCCCGAGGTTAGTGGAGACCCCGCAGGGACGCGACATCCTGACCGCGGGACTGCAAAAATGGCTCTCTGAGTCAAACAGAAGTGTGCAATGCGCACATCAAGGAAAAGGAAAACACCGATGGGAGGGGGACCCAGATCTGGAGTGAACTTACACAGCGTGACCAGCTGAGAGATGCGCGACAACAGGGCTCTCAGCTGGAAGAGGAGGAAAGCAACGGGAAAGGGAATTATAAGAAAGAAAAACAGCAACAGGAAGCCCAACAGATAATTAGCCCAGAAGAAGAGGACCAACATCAAGAAGCTAATGCAAAAAAACACCCAACAAACTGAGACAAGCAGCTCAACAAGAAAGTCAGAAGAGACACAGATACAAGGAAGAGAAGTAGAAGACACAAACCCAAATGCAGACACAGAAGAGAAGAGGAAGATGAAGACCAAGATCTGCACAGAGGAATAGAAGGCAAAATAAATGGACAGAGTATAGATTTTTTTTAAATTTCATGAACAAATGAAAGCATTAAAAGAATGGTTGACATTAGAATTTAGTGAAATGAAAAGTACAGAAGAAAAAGTGAGTAGAATAGAGCTGGTCATGACAGAAATAGGGAAAAGATTAGAACATGTGGAAGAATGAGAAATGGCTGTAGAAATGGAAGTGAATGACTTAAGAAGAAAATTGGAAGACAGTGACAAAAAATTAAAGAGTCACAAGAGTTGTTAGCTCAGAAGATGGATATAATGAAAAACTATAGTTGGCAAAACAACATCAAGATAATGGGCCTAAAGGAAGATGAAGAAGGCAAAAATATGAAATAATTTATAAAAGAATGGATCCCAAAGTTCCTGGGAATGCCAGAAATACAGGAAGGAATGGAAATAGAAAGGGCACATAGAACACTAGTCCCGAAACCACACTCACAACAACAACCAAGATCCATTTTAGTAGAATTTATGAGATACACGACAAGAGAAAATGTATTGGAAAGGGCAAGGAATAAAATTAGAGAAGACAAAAAAATCATTGGAATACAAGAGTCAAAAAATATTTTTTTATCCAGACATAAGTTTTAAACTCCTAAAGAAGAGGAAGGAGTTTAACACAGCAAACTCGATCCTATGGAAAAAAGGCTATAAATTTAAGTTAAGATATCCAGCTGTGCTTAAAATAGTTAGCCCAGGGCAGCAAAACAGACTGTTCTCAGATCCTGAGAAAGCACGAGAATTTGCAGAATGCCTGCAGGATAGAAAGAGAGATGAAGAAATGTAACAAGAACGAAGAACAATGACAAACTACATATAAAGATGTAAAAATAATGTGTAAGTAAGAACTAAAGAAGGGTGAGCTTTGTTAAATGTGAAGATAAAAGTCTTTTCTGGAGGGGGTTGGGTGAGAGAGAATAACAGTCACTGTGAAATCAGTTGACATTTGCGAGCGGGTTCACAATCCAAATGGAGAGGAGGATTTGTGGTAGCCCAGCAAGGGACAAGGGGCAACTCAGAGGGGGGGGGGTACACTTGGGGTTAAGCGAATTTTAGATGTGGGAGTTGTTGAAGTATATTATGTTTTAGAAGTGTTGTCAAACATTGAGTTCAAAAATGGAAAACTGAGAGATAAAAATGAAGAAAAGGGGAAAGATGGTGGCGAGGAAGTTAAAATGAGGTGTAAACTGAGTATGAGATGGTCATATTCAACTATATGACTATAAATATTAATGGAATACATAACCAAATCAAAAGGAAGAGGCTATTAAATTTATTGAAAAAAGAAAAAAGTAAATATAGCATTCATGCAGGAAACGCATCTAACTGAAGAGGAACATAATAAATTAAGGAGAGATGGGTAGGTCATGTAACAGCAGCATCATATAATTCAAAAGACAGAGGTGTAGCTATATTAATCAATAAAAATATACCAATAAAAAAAGAGGAGGAAATAATAGATCAAGCAGGGAGGTATGTAATGATAAAGTGTCAGATATATTCTGAATTCTTGAATTTGGTCAATATAAATGCACCTAATGAAGAGGATCAAAAGTTTATGCAAGATTTTTTTTGAAGATTGTAGATATGCAGGGGAATATATTGATAGGAGGAGATTTTAACCTTAATTTGGATTAAAGGTGGATAAAACTGGACAACAGACAAGCAAAAAGAATAAATTGGCCAAATTTATGGTTAAATCAATGCAGGAAATGCAACTTTTGGATATATGGAGGAGGAAACACCCAAAGGAGAAGGAATACTCATATTATTTGAGTAGACATAAAACATACTCAAGGATTGACTTGTTCCTGTTGTCAGCCCATATCCAAGGGAGAGTTACGAAAATGGAATATAAAGCTAGATTGCTATCTGATCATTCACCCCTGTTATTAGTAATAGAACTGGAGGACATCCACCAAGAACATATAGATGGAGATTAAACTCCATGCTACTTAAAAGGCAGAATTTAGAGAATTTATTGAACACCAAATTAAAATGTACTTTGAAATAAATACAGAATCAGTGAAAGATAAATTTATACTATGGGATGCAATGAAAGTCTTCATTAGAGGGCAGATAATAAGTTATGTAAATAAGATGAAAAAGGACTACAATTGGGAAATAGAACAGTTGGAAAGGGAAATAGTAAGTACAGAAAAAGAACAAGCAACAAGGGAAGATACAACAAAAATAAGAGAATTGGCGGATAAAAAAATAAAATACGAAACATTACAAATGTATAAGGTGGAAAAGAACATATAGAAAATAAAGCAGAAGTACTACAAGCTAGGAGAAAAAAAAACACACAAAATATTAGCCAGGCAACTTAAAACAGAACAAGCTAAAAGAACTGTATTGGCATCAAGGAAAAAGGACAAACAAATTACATATTACCCAACAGAGATCAATTAAAAATTTAAGGAATTCTATGAACAATTATACCGAACTGAGAATGAAGGGAAAGAAGACAAAATAGATGAGTTTTTAGCTAAAATTGAACTACCAAAATTGCAAGAAGAGGAGCAAAGCAAATTGATAAAACCTTTTGAAATAGAGGAAATACAAGATATATTAAAAAAGTTGCCAAACAATAAAACATCTGGAGAGGCTGAACTCCCAATAGAATTCTATAAAACATTTAAAGAGTTATTAATTCCTTCTCTCCTGGAAGAAATGAACAAGATAGAAGAAACACAAACATGCCAGATTCATGTAAAACAGGAATAATTACAGTAATACCAATGACAGGGAAAGATCCACTAACAACAGCATCATATAGACCAATATCTCTACTTAATTCAAATTATAAGGTAATAGCAAAACTATTAGCAAACAGATTGTGCCGACTGTGTACCAAAAATAGTAAAACAAGATCAAACTGCTTTTATTAAGAAAAGACGGACATGGACAATGACTGTAAGTTCATTAATTTAATTCCTGCAGTACAAGGAAATAAGATACCCACAGTGGCTGTTGCCTTAGACGCAGAGAAAGCCTTTCACAGGGTAGAATGGAATTATTTATTCAAAGTATTACAGAGGTTCAATCTACCAGAAAAATATATTAATTGGATTAAAGCATTATATAATGGACCATTGGTGAAGGTGACAGTAAATGGATATGTATCGAACCAATTTAAATTAAGTATGTCAACTGGGCAGGGATGTCCACTATCTCCCTCACTGTTCACTTTAGCTATAGAACCATTGGTAGAACTGATAAGAACAGAAAATAAAATGAAAGGGATAAAAATAAAGGAGAAGAAATATAAAATCAGTTTATTTGCAGATGGCATCATAGTATACTTAACAGAACCAGAATTATCAATAAAAGAAGTACATAAGAAATTGAAGGAATATGGAGAAATATCGGGGTACGAGATCAACGCAAATAAAAGTGAGGCGATGCCAATGAATAACGCGGATTACACAGAATTTAAAAAAGAATCACCATTTAAATGGCAAACACAAGCAATCCGATACCAAGGTATTAGATTAGACAATAATTAAGGCCACCTAAACAAATTAAATTATCGGCATTAATGAAGAAATTACTGGATGACTAGAACATTGGAAAGAATTGCCACTAACATTGATAGGGAAGGTAAATTGCATTAAAATGAATATCTTCCCAAGGATACAATACCTATTTCAATCATTACCAATTCCCTTTACAGAGAAATTCTTCAACAAACTAATGAGAATAATAAGGAAATTCTTATGGAAAGGAGGGAAACTGAGGATAGCGCTAGATAAATTAACAAAATGGTACAAACAAGGGGGCTTACAGCTACCAAACTTTAAAAATTATTATAGAGCAACACAATTAAGGTATCTATCAGATTTTTATCAAACAAGGGAAAAACTAGATTGGACCAAGATAGAGCTAGATAAACTAGTGGAGAAGGTACCAGAACATATACTTATAAGTGAGATGAAAAACTGGTGCAATATAAATGTTCACCAGTACTGCACCATTTACTCAACATATGGAAGAAGATTCACGTAGAAAGAAAAAAAACAAATTTCCAAAGACCAAAATTATTATTGACGCAAAATCAACTAATCCCTTTCACAATAGATAACCTTTCCTTTAGAGAATGGGAGAGAAAAGGAATTAAAAGAATAGAAAATTGTTTTTTGGGAAATAATTTATTAACATTTGAACAAATGAAGTTTAAATATGGAACTGTAAACTGTAAACCTAATTTTTTTTTTTTTTTCACACTATGAACCATATTGACCAAAAACACTCAGAAACATTTCCCTCTTGAATATACACAGTGTCATTTTCTCCCCTTTTTCCCCCCTCCCTTCCCTCCCCTCCCTCCTTCCCACCCCCTCCACACCCACTCAATGGTCAACATATATGATACATTAAACCCATTAAACAATGTCATCACACAATGAAAATAAACAAGAAAATTGTGTCATCTACTTTTACACACAGGGTCAGTTCATTTCATCTTCTTCTCATTCTGTCACTTTAGATGGTGGAGGTCTGTGGTAGGACTTCTCTGTTGTGTTCCATGTACAGTTCCCAATTTTGTTCTAATATTGTGATGTTATTTCTTAAATTATATGTTATTTTTTCCAATGGAATACATTTGTTCATATCTATGTACCATTGTTGTATTCTCAGGCTATCTTCTGATTTCCAGGTTGACATAATACATTTTTTTGCTACAGCTAAGGCTATCATAATAAATCTTTTTTGTGCTCCATCCAAATCGAGGCCAAGTTCTTTACTTCTTATATTACTTAGAAGAAAGATCTCTGGATCTTTTGGTATGTTGCTTTTTGTGATTTATTTAATACCTGATTTAAATCTTCCCAAAACTTTTCCATTTTCTCACATGCCCAAATTGCATGTACTGTTGTTCCCGTTTCCTTCTTACAGCAAAAACATCTATCTGATACTGTTGGGTCCCATTTATTTAACTTTTGGGGCATGGTGTAACCAATTATATTGTATTATGCATAACCTCATGTTTATTGTATTTCTCTTAGTTCCAGAGCATAGCTTTTCCCATGTTTCATTCTTTATCTTTATGTTTAGATCTTGTTCCCACTTTTGTTTGGGTTTACAGCTTATTTCATCATTCTCTTTCCCTTGCAGCTTGATGTACATGTTTGTTATAAATCTTTTAATTATCATTGTGTCTGTAATCACATATTCAAAACTGCTTCCTTCTGGTAACCTCAGCCTGCTTCCCAATTTGTCCTTCAAGTAGTTTTTCAGTTGCTGGTATGCAAACATTGTACCATGAGTTATACTATATTTGTACTTCATTTATTCAAAAGATAATAATTTATTTCCCGAAAAACAATTTTCAATTCTTTTGATCCCTTTTCTCTCCCATTCTCTAAAGAAAAGGTTATCTATAGTGAAGGGGATTCGTTGATTTTGCATCAATATTAATTTTGGTAGTTGATAATTAGTTTTTTCCCTTTCTACGTGAATCTTCTTCCAAATGTTGAGCAGATGGTGCAGTACTGGTGAATTCCCCTGTTGCACCAGCTTTTCATTCCACTTATATAGTATATGTTCAGGTACCTTCTCCCCTATTTTATCTAGCTCTAATCTGGTCCAAACAGGTTTTTCCCTTGTTTGATAAAAATCTGATAGGTATCTTAATTGTGCTGCTCTATTCTATTATTCTTAAAGTCTGGTAGCTGTGAGCCCCCTTGTTTGTACCATTCTGTTAATTTATCTAGCAATATCCTCAGTTTCCCCCCCCCCCCCCCCTTTCCATAGGAATTTCCTTATTATTTTCTTTAGCTCCTTGAAGAATTTCTCTGTTAGGTGAATTGGTAATGATTGAAATAACATTCCAAAGATAATCAAAGTTTTGTCAAAGAGGTAGGTTTTTAAAAGAAACTAATTTAAAGGATGGAAACAGATATTGAGCTGGAGGCTCTTAGGGATAGATTTCAGAGCTTAGATACATAAAGAGACATGCCTATAGTGGGTAGAGTGATTAAATAAAATAAGCATTCTTATTCAATAAATCCATGTGGAAATTAACAAATCTTACTTTTTATTTCTTTTTATTGCTTCATTGAAGCATCCTTCAATGCTTTAGGAACTAGAATGGTAGGGCAAATGTGTGGAATTCAATCAAGCTGATCGGCATGCTGGAAAATTTGCATTTGGCACTTCAATCCATGGAATATGGTCTATATGGTTTACTTTGTACCAGATCACCATAAGAATAAATCAAATGCATTATTTGTTGCATCCATATGGTACCTGATGTGCAAGAGAGAACAGTAATAAGAAACAAAAAACATGCAAGGTTGCTCATTGTACAGCATATAGCCCCTTTCCAGGAATGATGGGAAGATTAGTTTCCATAAGGAGAACTAAAAATAAAATCTACGGAAGCTGGAAATATGAAATAAAATAAGACAGTAGGTCAGGCAGCATTTCTGGAAAAATAAACATTTGGTGTTTCAGGTCTGAGACCATTCATCAGAACTTTGTCTGATCAAAACTCTCAGAATAAAAGGTTAATCATAGCTCTTTCCACAGCTGCTCCCCTTAACTCACTCCTCTAATGCAGTATTTTTTTTATTTATAAACACTATTAGGAACAATATTAATGTGAATGGTCTCAAAAATGGGAATCTTGAAAGTGATCCTCCAGCTGGCAGATGAAGCAGTCAACTAGAAGAGCAGGCATTATATACAATGGAAACCAGGATACTGTGATTACATAGAAAGCCTTAGATTACTTCAGTGCGACTCAGGGACCAAGCATCAAACATCAGTAGCTTGTTACTCTAGTAAATTTTAATCTTCTCTCAAGACCAAATGGATGGAGAAAATAAAAATGAATCAAGTCAGGGCCAGAATCACCAAAACAAATACAGAATATGTGGCAATTTAGAACCAAAGCAACGGACAATTGAAAAGTTTGTTCTCAAATGCCAATGATCATGATGGTACATGTTCAAGAAATGAGCAGCTGGAGGCTCTCAGTGGGTTAGGCAGCATCCATGGAGAGAAATGGATAATTAACATTTCAAGTTTGGTCCTTTTTTGGGGCAGTCTCAAGAAAGTTCTCCTTCATAAAAAATAACATTTGTCCCATCACTTCTGTACTTACCTTCAAGATCAAAGGTAAAGAGCTTGTAGGCAACATTGTCAATTCAATTAAACCTGGGGAGAAAAAGACCAAACCTCTTCTTGAAAACTCTCTCCTTATGCCCACCCAATCTTATTAATTCTAGTCTTTACCCTTTATCCACATTAAGGAGACAATGGGAAGGGAGGACCTCAGTACAATCACTAAAAGGGTAGTGCTAGGCAAATTAGTGGGCCTCAGGGTAATCAAATTCCCTGGACTTGATGGAAAGCATCCCTGGGTGCTGAAAGAAATTTTGAGTAATAGCAGATGCAGTTGTGCCAAGTTGTGAAAATTCTATCAACGCTGGGCAGGTTTCAGAAGGTTGGATAATAACAAATGTTATGCCACTGTTTTAAAAAATATAAGTGAAGGACAGGTAACAACAGGCCAGTTGGATTAATATCTGTAGTTAGGATAACACTCAAAGCTTTCATTAAAGAATAGAAATTAATTGGATAGAACTGTTCCATCAAATCTATCCAACATAGTTTGGGAAATGCAAGGAGCTGAAACAAATGTGGATGCTACAGCAGATGCATTTGAGGTAACGTGGCCAAGGAGTGATGTTATGAAGATCTTGATACAATCATCATCTCTTAAGTTAGTGCTGAGAAAACATGTGGGCCCAAAGGTATGCAGGTACCCCGGACTTGATGGAATGCATCCCATAGTAATGAAAGAAATGGCAGGAGTATTAACAGGTGGATTTGTGGTCATTCACCAAAATTCTCCAGACTCTGGACAGGTCCAAGCAGATTGGAAGACAGTAAATATAATGCCATTGTTTAGAAAAAGTAAGTAAATAAAAGGTAGGTAACTATGTCAGTTTGTTAATATCTGTATTTGGGAAAATGCTTGAAGGAGATGCCCAAGCCGGATCAGGCGCAGCAGTGCCTTTAACCCAACCTCCCCCTATTCCTTCTCCCCCAGTTCATGTGCTTGAACAGACGGACCAGCACCACCCCACCAACTCAGGCCAGACTGTCGACAACGCCGTTGGGGAATTGAGTGATGCAGTGGCCACAGCCTACGAGCCTGCCAGCAACACGACTCCAGTGATACCAATCCTGGCACCACGGTGGTCACGCCGGATGGTCAGGCCCCCTGACTGGTACAGCCCCTAACCTCCACCGGGCCCTTTTTTTTTACAGCCCTCTATCCACGCCGGGGTCAGTTTTCAAAGAAGGGGTGAATGTGATAGTACAGATTCTATCACCAATGTGTATATGTACAGATTGTAGTGTAGGATGACTGTGATTGGCTGAGAGCATAGCCGCACCTACCAGCAGGTCTTAAAGGATTGCTCCTAGCCAGACCAGGTCATTCTGGACTGGTCGACCTACATGTGATACACTCCAGTCTTTTAGTTAATAAAAGCCTTGGTTTGGATCAACAAGTCTTTGGTTCTTTTGACGCGCTCTACAGAAGGTAAAGTAGCCAAGAATCACTGGGGATTGACTGCCTCAACCCCTAGTACAATCCCCGGTGTCTGTAGACAATCAGGCAAGTGTTGCAATCAGGCAAGTGTGAAATAGGTAATTGCAGTGTGGGATTGAAATGACCCAAGTTTTTGCATGAGTGCAGGAATATGAAGGAAGAAAAGATTAAAATGAAGTTATAAGCTTTGCCATGGGCAGCAGGAGGTGAGGGTGGGGGGGGGGGGGGGGGGGACGTGTAAAGGAAGATTTAAATTGTGTTTTTTTACTTTTGCAGCCTTTGCTTCTACAAGGCTGAGAACCTGCTTGTCTTCTAGAATCAGCAGATATAAGCTAAATTCTTCAGATAAAAGCAATCTGTGTACCAAGAACATTTAATCTTCCTGCTTGTTTTGGTCACAGACTGTCAGAGGCCTAGCCTTGATGCAAAATAAACCATTGTATTCAAAGTTTACCCAAGACAATTGATGCAGTGAGCAGGAAGATTAAATGTTCTTGGTACACAGATATTCTTTCTTCAGATAACAGCATCCTTGGAATTCAGTGGCATGCTGGAGAACAGGTGGTTCCCGATAAATTTTGCAATAAAATCACAGACTTGGCCACTCCTAATAACAAAAAAGAGACCCAGCATTTCCTGGGGTTATTGGGATACTGGCGACGCCATATTCCACACTTGGCATTGCTTTTACGTCCTCTATATAAGGCTACCCGAAAGAAAACAGACTTTTTATGGGGTGACGATCAGGAAAGGGCATTCCAGTCCGCCAAGCAGGCTATTCTTCAGGCCCTGCCCATTGCTCCCCGCATCCCAGATACCCCCTATGAACTACAAGTCTCTGTTACTGATGTTGTGGCCTCCTGGAGCCTCTGGCAGAAACAAGAGGGCCGCCGAGTCCCGCTGGGATTCTGGTCCCGAACCATGCCTGAGGCTGCCACTCGTTATTCTGCTTTTGAACAACAGTTACTAGCCTGTTACTGGGCCCTGCTGGAGACTGAATGAATGACAGGCGATGCAGATGTTCAATTGCGACCTGCACTTCCAATAATGAATTGGGTCCTGGCTAATGACGCTAATCTAAAGATAGGGCGGGCTCAGCAGTCTTCTATTGTTAAATGGAAGTGGTATATTCAGAGTCGTGTGACCAGAGGGCCTGAAGGAGTGGGCCGCATACACGAACAGGTAGCTGATCTTCTGTCTCATCGTGAGGACGTTGAACCTGCCTTGCCCCTTCCTTTACCAGTTCAGTGGGGTAAACCATATGATTCGCTCACTCCAGCAGAACAAGAGGATGCCTGGTTTATTGATGGTAGCAGCCGGTGGGTGCAAGGAAAGCAAAAGTGGAAGGTGGTGGCTTACCATCCCAAGTCAGAAACTCACTTATCGGAGGAGGGGGATGGTGGCTCCAGTCAATATGGTGAGTTGAAGGCAGTCACTTTACCACTAGATCCCCATGATCACCCTCTTCATCTGTTTACTGATTCCTGGGCTGTGGCTAATGGACTTGTGGTATAGATGCCTGACTGGCAAAAGAACGACTGGTTGATACATGACCGCCCATTATGGGGTAAACAGTTGTGGCAGCTGTTGTGGTATGCTTCCCACCACCGTGAGATAACCGTATATCACGTTGATGCCCATATCAATGTGACGACTAACATGGCACAACATAATGCAGTAGCAGATCAGCTTGCCACTATCAGCCGCACTGATACCATCCCCCTGGCTCGATGGGCACATGAACAGAGTGGTCATTTGGGGGAGAAGGGATCAGCTATGTGGGCCCGTACACATGCTTTATCCGTCCATCAGGATGATGTCGCATGGTCATGCGTACATGCCCAGAATGTCAGCTTGTGAAGTCCCGTACCGTTGCTCCTGGTCCGCATGGCCGAATAAAATGGCCGAATAAAACTCAGCTGCGGTTTGGCAAATTGATTACATAGGCCCCATGCCAGTCTGTATGGGTAAACGTTACGTCCTAATAATGGTTGACAACTTTTCGAGCCTGGTTTTTGCTTTTCCCACCAAGACGGCTGACCAAGCTAGCACTATCCAAGGACTAAACCATTTAATCTCTCGTTATGATGTTCCAGAGGAGATTCAGTCTGATAATGGCTCGCACTTCTCTGGGAAGGCAATCTGTGATTGGGAAAATGACAACAGTATCTTATGGGTTCACCACATTCCTTATTACCCGCAGGCTGCTGGATTAGTTGAACGAATGAACGGCTTACTGAAGGAACAAATTCGTTTGTTAACACCACTGGGGACCCTGAAGGGGTGGTGCGATGTGCTGTAGCAGGCAGTCGACAATTTGAATCATCGCCCTCTAAAAGGAGATACACCTTTCCACCGACTTCTTCACGCTTCTGAATTACAGCCTATTCCAGAGGAAAAACAATCATTGCCCCCCATTCCCGAACGAGAGAATGCCGGACAAAAGGTATGGGTGGCACCACCAGGTAGTGCCCCTCCTGTAAAAGGAGAAATAATGACACCTACCCAGGGTAACACTCGGTGGGTAACTATTGAGGGACAGGATGATTTAGTCTGTTTAAACACTGAACGCTTATGGTATCGTGAGTGCTGTGTGTCAGGCTTCTTTGTTCCAGGTCCTCTGTTTTATGCTCCTGGTGATCTGGCTTAACAGCTGCTATGGTGCCAACAATTGGATTTGTAATATCGAGGACGTTCCAAGTGAGTTGCCCGTGGGGGACACGGTCCGATGCATTATACCAAGGAAGTCTTCGGTCACCTGCCTCAGCATGTTTCAAAATCTGTTCGTAAGCCCTATCTTTATGGGGGAGTTGACTGTGGATAGACAATGGAAAGCATTCACAGATCTAATGGAGAAATTGCAAAAATCGTTTATACCGGTTTGGCATAAAAATAAACCAAAAAAGGTGACTCAACCGTGGATAACAAGGGAAATTAGAGACAGCATTAAGTCCAAAGAGCGAGCATATCCATTGGCCAAAAAAAGTACCACAACCGAAGACTGGGAGCAATTCAAGATGCACCAAAGGAGGACAAAGGGATTAATCAAGAGAGCAAAAATAAATTACGAAAGTAAGCTTGCGGCAAATATAAAAACCGACTGCAAAAGCTTTTATAAATATGTCAAGAGGAAAAGATTGGTGAAATCCAGAGTAGGTCCTTTGCAGTCGGAATCAGGGGAATATATAATGGGGAATAAGGAAATGGCAGACCAATTAAATTCTTACTTTAGTTCTGTTTTTACAAGAGAGGATAAAAATAACCTCCCAAGGATGTTGGGAAACATAGAGACTAATGCAAGGGAGGAACTGAAAGAAATCAGTATCTCTAAGGACATGGTCTTGGGGAAATTGATGGGATTGAAGGCAGATAAATCCCAAGGGCCTGATAATCTACATCCTAGGGTACTTACGGAAGTGGCCATTCACAGATAGCAGATACTTTAAGAATTATTTTCCAGAACTCGATAGACTCAGGATCAGTACCCATGGATTGGAGGGTAGTTAATGTTACCCCACTATTTAAAAAGGGGGGTAGAGAAAAAGCAGGGAATTTTAGGCCGGTGAGCCTTACATCAGTAGTGGGCAAAATGATGGAATCCATTATTAAGAATGTAATAGCGGAGCATATGACTAGCAGAGAAGGGATCGGACGGAGTCAACATGGATTTACAAAAGGTAAATCGTGCTTGACAAATCTATTGGAATTCTTTGAGATGGTGACAGGTAAAATAGATGGGGGAGAGCCAGTGGATGTGGTGTAACTGGACTTCCAAAAGGCCTTCGATAAGGTCCCGCATAAACGACTGGCTTCCAAAATCAAGGTTCATGGGATTGGGGGCAAAGTATTGATGTGGATTGAGAACTGGCTGGCAGTTAGAAGACAGAGAGTTGGGATAAATGGCTCATTTTCTGAGTGGCAGGCAGTGACCAGTGGGGTGCCACAGGGATCTGTACTGGGACCCCAGCTGTTCACAATTTACATTAATGATCTGGATGAGGGGATTGGATGTAATATCTCCAAATTTGCAGATGACACTAAGGTAGGAGGGGTTGTGTGCACGGAAGAGGGGGTCAGGAAGCTCCAGTGTGATATGGATAAATTGAGGGACTGGGCAGATACATGGCAAATGCACTATAATGTGGATAAATGTGAGGTTATCCACTTTGGTAATACAAACTGGAGGGCAGATTACTATTTGAATGGCAATAGATTAAGAGATGGGGAAGTGCAGAGAGACCTAGGGGTACTTGTACATCACTCTCTGAAGGCGAGCATGCAGGTACAGCAGGCGGTTAAAAAAGCAAATGGTATGTTGGCCTTCATATCAAGAGGGTTTGAGTATAGGAACAAGGATACCTTACTGCAGCTGTACAGGGCCTTGGTGAGACCACACCTGGAGTATTGTGTGCAGTTTTGGTCACCTTATCTAAGGAAGGATGTTCTTGCAATGGAGGGAGTGCAGAGGTGATTCACCAGGCTGATACCTGGAATGGCAGGAATGACTTATGAGGAAAGATTGCGCAAATTGGGATTGTACTCGCTGGAGTTTAGAAGATTGAGAGGGGATCTCATAGAGACATATAAAATTCTGGCAGGACTGGACAGAATGGATGCAGATGGGATGTTTCCAATGATGGGAAAATCCAGAACCCGGAGCCAGGGTTTGAGGATAATAGGCAAACCATTTAGGACCGAGATGAGGAGGAATTTCTTTACCCAGAGGGTGGTGAATCTGTGGAATTCATTGCCACAGAGGGCAGTAGAGGCAGGTTCATTAAATATATTTAAGAGGGAATTAGATATATTTCTTCAGTATAAGGGTATTAAATGTTACGGAGAGAAGGCGGGGACGGGGTACTGAACTTTAAGATCAGCCATGATCTCGTTGAATGGCGGAGCAGGCTCGAAGGGTCGAATAACCTACTCCTGCTCCTATCTTCTATGTTTCTATGTTTCTATGTGTCTGTGTATTGTGGCCAACAAGGATAGTTTGAGCCTTGGTTGGAATCCTTTTTCATGGTTAGCTGGTATATTTGGGGGGTTGGGCCACACTATTCTCCGTTGGTTGCTCGCATTATTGTTTGTTTTTGTGATTATTGTAGTTTTGATTTCTCTTTTATGCTCTTTTTGTACTCTTATGCTTGTCAAGTTTTGTGTCTGACTGCCTGTGACCAAGGGGTGGAATGTAATGAAAGATTCTAACCGTGTTGTTTTTTACTTTTGCAACCTTCGCTTCTACAAGGCTGAGAACCTGCTTGTTTTTTTTAGAATCAGCAGACGTAAGCTAAATTCCACCGAGGGGCCAGAGATGCAGTTATCTGATAAAAGGACATCTGTGTACCAAGAACATTTAATTTTCCTGCCTGTTTTGGTCACAGACTATCAGACGCCGAGCCTTGACGCAATGTTTTGGTCACAGACTGTCAGAGACCTAACCTTGATGCATAATAAACCACTGTATTCAAAGTGATAAGCTGAAAGTTGTGTTATTTGATAGAAGCCTAGGCATGCTAGCTTGCTTGCTTATCTTTCTTTCTGTGCTGGGAATAGGTGCTTGAATTAGCAGTTTTTGGGTATTATAAGCCATGGTCCCCCCCGCTGAAAGAAGAATTTCTAGAGTCCAGCCAACATCCCAGTCGGGGGAAGTGGAGAAGCTGCTACCAGCACCCCGACAACCTACTACAAGAGTGCGGTCGTTGCCCCGCTTCAGCAGTTGGGACCAGTCCAGGCGTTGATAAGTGTAATTGTGAAGGGCTTGCATATTGTAGTTTGAAATCAGCTTTAGATTTTGTAATAAATATTTGTATAAACTGAACTGCTCTCGGTGTGTGTGGGCCTATTTTCTTTCGGTAGCTCAAACACTGTGATCAATCTAAAACGAACAAAATGAGAGGTATAAGTTTACCCAAGACAGGGGGGAGGAAATAAAGAGTAATAAATAGAAATAGCAGACTATTTTTTTAAACAGCATGGGAAAGTTGGTAGTGTTATAGCACACAATTTAAAAAGACCATGGGGAAAAACAATGGTGGACCTGACTTCCCAGAATGCCACGTGGCAGAAAAACCCTCCACGAATGCTCTGTGCATACAGCTGGACATTTAGCCGCATGGAATTCTGGGAGGACAGGTCCACTATCGCTTTTTTCCATGGTATTTATAAATTGTACACGTTAGTGCTACAAACTTCTCCACGCTATATAAATAGTGCGCTATAGCACTACAAACTTCTCCACGCTCTATAAATAGTGCGCTATAGCACTACAAACTTCTCCATGCTATATAAATAATGCACTATAGCGCTACAAGCTTCTCCATGCTATATAAATAGTGCGCTATAGCGTTACAAACTTCTCCCAAGTCATGTCGACTCCAAAAATGAACACTCTTTCTGATTTTAATGGCTCTCTGTGAATGTGCTGTAATCTGTGTGTGACCCTGTACCAGCCAACAACTAACTTAATAAAATGACATATCTAGATAAAATAATGTTTTGTAGTGGTACGCTTGGAGGGAGAGGGCAGAACTAGTGCTAACAGCTGCTGTCGTGACAGCTGGACACAACAGCATCTTATCTACTGGCAACTAGTCACTACAAACATGAGGCATAGTGATTCAGCAGCGCTCATAGGTCTACTGAAAAGCCCTGGCCTACTCAACGTAGCTAGATTATGAGGTCATTAGCACTTCAGATGTAACGTTGTCAGGTGATATGTTGTTTGCCAATATTAAACCTGATAACACTGTAATAGACACTCTTCTCTTCGCTGGCTGACAACTTTAGGTGTGGCCTCATTATTTCAACATGATGGCGTATGAGCGCAAACATCATCTGTCACATTGGTGACCCCGACGGTTCTAGCCGGTAGCTAGACCCTACAATGGACACATTCAACAGCAATGTGCCAATGAGCCAGCCATAAATAACGGACACACTCAACGGCCAAGCTCAAATTAATTTGCTACAGCAACGCGCCAATGAGCCAACAAAAAATAATGGACACACTCGACGGACATTCTGCAAGCCAAAGTTCAAATTACTTGCACCACTTGACACTAGATATTAAGCAGCAATGGACAGTCATTCCACAGAGCACCACCTATCCTATGTGTCATTGCAGACTTCAGCTGCTACCTGACTTTCAACAGTTAACTCTTTCTACCAGACTTTGAAATTAGCACTATAAGGCGTTCAGATGGCCAGAATACTAACTGTAAAGCCGCCTATTCTACCCCAATGTGTTGTTTGGTGGCCACTTGAAAGTGGAGAACCCAGCCAGGAGGAGCACTTACCAAACCATCCTCCTGTAGGTATAGTCTCCGGCTCGGAGAATCCCCCGTTGCACCTGAAAGCAGCATCAGCCCTGTAATTCTGCGCCGGTCGCACCAGACCTGTAGTTCCGCACCAGTCTCCCCAGCCCTGTAATTCTGCGCCGGTCGCCCCAGCCCTGACATTCTGTGCCAGCCACCCCAGTCCTTTAGTACCGCGCTGACCACCCCAGCCCTAACATCCCGTGCTGGCCACCCCAGTCCTGTAGTTCCAGCCCTGACATCCTGCACCCTGACTCAGGAGCCGGCATTGGCTCCACGGGACCTTTCCCCACCTCAGACCTTTCAGGTGGCAGAACACTACCTTCAGCGCTGCCACCTGAACGTTTCTTCACAGACACCCACAGCCACTCCAGAGCCGCATTCTCCAGCCGATTCCACCTGAAAGCAGCTATAGACTCTCACAATTACCAACAACCTCCTTACAGTATGGACTTTCAATTTTAGTAATGCGTCTCAAATGTTTGATACTGTTCTGGATTTCCCATGTGCCTTAGCTGTAATTATCTGTAATCAAATTTTTTGCAACTGCCTGTGATTACCTTTTGTATACGTTAAGTATCTCACATGATTCCTATTGTATTTATTCGTGTTGTCAATAATTGTTTGCGGCTTTCCACTTGATTAAGCCCTGTTAGGATATACGGTGCATGTCAATTCCTCCCCAGCAGCCTTCGTACACGATGCTCTGGCACAGCGCCATGAATGGCAAGTCAGTTTCACTCTCCCTGTTCGGTTCTATGGCAGAATGTCTGCACTAATTTGGAACCACTGAGCCAGATGGTCACTTACCGCTGGTTCTGGGGGGAGCTGTGTAGCGGTACACTTGGAGCGAGTGGGCAGAGCCAGCGCTAACAGCTCTTGTCTTGTGACGGCTAGACACAACAGCCTCCTAACTACTGGCAACTAGCCATTACAGCCATGAGGCATAATAACTCCGCATAGTGGAGGTCTACTGAGAAGCCCTGGCCTACTCGATGTAGCTATGTCATGAGGTCATTAGCACTTCAGATGTCATAACGCCAAGTCACATGTTGTGTGACTATATTAAGCCTGATAATGCTCTTCTCTTCACTGGCTGATAACTTCAGGTGTGGTCTCGTTATTTCAACGATAGCGTATGAGCGCAAACATCATCTGCCACAGTTTAACATTAAATTTAAGGTTAACACAAGTCCACTAAACAGTTTGCACTTTCTTTTTGGTTGCTCTTTTGCCCTATTGACTGCCTATCCTTCGTCATAATCCTGATGCGTTCTTCACAGATTCTAATTATATGACATTTGGTGCTACTCAAAATGTGCTTGACAATTGATCCAACAGGATAATTGAAGCATTTATGCTTAACATGAGCTTTATTGAAATTCAGTCTTACCCAAGCCTGGCACAATTCCTAATCTGTTCTGCTTTATCCACTAATTGCTTCACAATATCTAAGTTTTGTATTGGATTTCACATTCTAATCATTGTCCAAGGATATTTTTTTTGCAATTATACACAACCAATTTCCATCACTTCCTTCTCATTCAACCCTTTACTGCAAGTGGAAGCATGGCAAAACCTCTTTATAAATCTTAGAAGGAATCCAATCAAATTTTGTTGAGATTTTTCTTGTAAAGAACAAGTCTTTCCTGATTTGTACACTATTGCCCAGCAATTTTCCACCTTCCAGAGTGGCCCACATATTTCAATTTGTTTCTTGATCTTCCTTCCAAACATCTCCACCCTTCCCTCCAAACTACCACCATTCTTCTTATCAACCATTGACCTAAAGACAGCAAAGGGTTGTGTTTCCAGTGGGAAGGCCAGAAGGCCAGGAAACTGAGTTTGTGATGCACCATCAATAACTCTAAAATACTAGAAGTTACCTAAAACTGATAGCAATAGAATGGAGTCATAGCCTTGCTGGTCAACTGTCCTGAACTGGGGAGGGACCTGTGGGACAGTCACTTTTATTTAGGAGTCTGTGGGAGGAGCCACAGGTACAGTCAGCTAAAGGGGCGAGTCCAGACAGTTAAACATTCACCCACTGTTTTAGAAAGAGTCTAGCAGGGTGAAATGAATTAGCTGTTATTACAAATTAAGTCTTTTAGGTAATCTGGTCTGACTCTGCGGCACAGCTGTTGAGTCCTAGACATTCTAGAACATCTGTATGCAGTCGTCAGCATCGGCTTGATGGATGCTTGGTGACAAGTCTGGCATGCCATCTGCTGGTGCTGGGGTAACATGCCATGGCCCTTGTGTATCATTGCTAACAATAGGTGAAGGAGGTGTGGGGTGATCAGTAATGGTCTCAGGAATCCCTGAGGGCACTATGTCCCTAACAAAGACCATGTCCTCGTGCCCATCAGGGTACACCATATAGGCATACCGCGGGTTGGTCCCGATCAGAGGGTCAGACGTATAGCTCCTCGTGTGCTTCCATAGTAGGACCGGCCCTAGAGATGTCAGCTAGGCTGGCTATCTGGTCCCTGAAACAGACTTCCAAGGGAAGGAAAACATTCTTTCATGTGGAGTGGCATTGGTGGCTGTACATAGGAGTGATCTTATTGAGTGGAGTACCTCAGGACAGACATTTTGCCAGCAGGAGACTGGAAGGCCTCTATACCGCAAGGCTAGGTGGGTGGCCTTCTAGATGGTAGCGTTCTCCCTTTTGACCTGTCCGTTCCCATGGAGGTTGTAACTGGTGCTCCTGCTTGTGGTGATGTCTCTGGCCACCAGGTACTGACACAGTTTGTCACTCATAAAAAAGAACCCCCGGTTGCTATGGATATAGCAGGGGGTATCCAAACAGGTGAAGAGATTGCGTAGGGCCACGACAACTGTGGCATTTGTCATTGTCCAAACAGGGTATAGTGAACAGGAAATGTGAGTACTCATCAATGATGTTCAGGAAGTACACGTTGAGATCGGTGCTGGGGCAGGTAGCCTTTAGCAACTGTGCTCTGTCTGGTCAATAGAAGTATGGTTTGCACTCCGCACAGACCAGGCAATTTCTGGTCATAGTCCTGATCTCCTCAATGGAGTAAGGCAGATTGTGGGCTTTGATAAAGTGGAAGAATCTGGTGACTCCGGGGTGGCAGAGGTCATTGTGGGAGGCTTCCAATCAGTCTATTTATGCCCTGGCACATGTTCCACGGGATAGAGCATCTAACTGCTCATTGAGTTTCTGGGCCAGTACAAGATATCATAATTGTAGGTGGAAAGTTCAATTCTCCACCTCAATATCTTGTTGGTTTTGATTTTACCTCACTGTTGATTGTTGAACATGAAAGTAACTGCACATTAGTCAGTCAGCAAGGTAAATTGTTTGCTGGCGAGGCAGTGTCTCCTGTGCTGCACCGCCTCAACAATGGCTTTGGCGTCCTTCTTGACAGAGGAGTGTCAAATTTCTCGGCCCTGGAGTGTCCAGGAAAAGAAGGCTGTGGATCTGCCTGCCAGGTTAAGAGTGGCTGCCAGAGAAAGTCGGACACATCGCTCTCCTCATGGAACAGGGTGGATTCATCTATAGTGTGCATCATGGCCTTGGCAAGGTCTGCTTTTGTGCTGCTGAATGCTGCATAGGCCTCTGGTGCTGGGGAAAGGAGGGGGCGGATCTTGTCTGCATAATTGGGCACCCATTAGGCAATAGTAGGAGAAGCAGCGTAGGCCCCTTTACAGGGCTTTGAGGCTGTGGGGAAGGAGGAGTTTCAAAAGTGGCCGCATGCAATCAGGGTCAGAGCCAATAACTCCGTTCTCCATGATGCAGCCAAGGATAGCCTTATTATATGTGAGGTTAAGGAGTTTGGAAGTCTGGAGAGATTTTTGGAGGTTGCCGTCATGGTCCTGCAGGTCATGGCCACAAATAGTGACGTGTCCAGATACAGAATGTGGCCTGCAGCTCATATTGGTCTACCATTCGGTCTCTCTCCTGCAGGAAGACCGAGATCCCATTGGTGATGCTGAAAGGAACCCTTAGGAAATGGTAGAGGTGGTGATCCACCTCAAAACCAGTTTATTGGCAGTCCTTCGTCAGATGGGGAGCTGGTGGTATGCTGTCTTTAGATCATTGGTGGGGAATACATGATATTGAGTGATTTGGTTGACCACATCAGATATGCAGAGAAGAGGGTAAGCATCCAACTGTATATATCTGTTAATGGTCTGACTATAGTTAATAACCACTCTGTTTTTTCTCCCCATTCTTCACCACCACCACTTGGGCTCTCCAGTGACTGGTGCAGGCTTCAATGAGTAGCCGCTGAATCTTTGACCTAATAAAGGCATGCCAGCATCAGATGACACCAGTGGTATGAGTAGGGGTAGATGCCATCAATCCCCTGTGTGAAATTATGTCATTTAAGACAAGCATGCTGATTGCTTTCTTTTTCCACTGGACTCTGTGACAGATTATGTTGGATTTGTTTTGTATATAGATAATTTTTGGGAGATAAATTGCGGCTGGTTTTTTTAAAAGTGTAAGTCACATACAAACACTTTAAAACAGATCTTATTTAACATACTGGAGCTCTGCTCATGCTGCACATATGAGCCCTAGAGCCTTTGCACAAGCTTTGGAGAGTGCCCAAAAAACTTCACTAATGGATTGTTGTTTACAAAAAGGCAACAGTTGAAAGAACTTGTTGGAGCCACAGACCTTCTGGAGTGGAACTTGCTGTTCCAAGAGATTCATGTGGTTTTGCAAGGAAAGAAAGTAAAACAGGTTTTCTGTGAGAGAGATAGAGAGAGAGAGAGAGAGAGAGAGAGAGAGAGAGAGAGAGAGAGAGAGAGAGAATTCAGTTCTACAGTGTTACAGTCAGCAGCAGCAGCTGGGACTGGAACAGGACAAGCTGGAAAGCATGTGGAAAACCCCATTTGGAAAAAGGGTTGTGAGTGCTTAGTTCAGCCTGGTCAAAGCCCTTGTGGTTCACTCAAGAGGAGAGGACTGACTGTCTAATATTTCATTTGAAATTAGGGAAACAAAAAGGAACTCTGTGGTGGCCTGAAAGAAAGAGGTTATCATCTGGAGAACCCTGAGGGCACAAGTTTCTTTGACAAGACGCTGAAGTGAATGATTATAAAGAAATCAGTTGTGGGTGTCCAGTGAACAACAAATCTCTCTCTGAAAACCAACAAGAACCTTCCTGAGCAGTAACCATTTACCTTTCAAACACCAAAGCCTGGTGAACTTTATAAATGTTAAATTCTGTGCACAGTCTAAGAATTGCCTACAACCAGTGAACTTGGAGGAATGAGAAGTGAGATTGTACTGTGAATCAAAGAAATTTTCTGAACTTTCACACACATTACATGTGCGCTTAGAATTAGAAGGGGGTTCAGTGAGGTTAGTTAAGTCAATAGTGAAAAGTTAAAGTGTCATTTTGTTTTCATGTTTAAAGATAATTAAAAGCAACTTTTGTTTAAGTTAACATTTGTCTTGGTGAATATCTATTGCTGCTGGGTTTTAGGGTCCTCTGGGCTCATAATATCTGTCCCATTTAATTCCCCAGTATTTCCTAGGACAATGTACCAGTGGAAAAGGGGCTATAGTGTAACCAGATTCTTTCCAAGACCAGCACCAATTGAGTCATTGAGACCAGAGGTGCTCCATACGCAGCAGGAGTTTTTCTGACATCCTTGTATATGTCATGGATATGACAGCAGGCTGGATTCTTGCCTTGTCTGCTTCGACCAGGAGAAGTCCTCTGACAGAATATCACACATGTATATGTTGGGGATGGTCGCCAGAATAAACTTTGGAGAAAATCCTAATTTGATACAACTTCTACACATAGTAGTACAGACCAATGAACAGATAGGAAACAAAAAGTTGTTCGATCAAATCTAGAGTCAGGAAAGACTGCCTTCTCTATTTCTGCATTTCTGCAGATGTTCTGCCAAATCCTTCAGGAATTTTACAGGAATAAGAATCCCAAACAGCAGGGGCACAAAGGTCTTCCCTGGATAATGTTGCTGTTATGTCTCTGTGTTTCTTGGGAAGCTTCTTAAATAACTTAGAGATGAAAGGTTCAAATAACAAAATAGATTTTGTTTATTAGAACTCATGAGAAGCCAGGTGCATATTATTCAGGCAAGGGCAGAAACCTCAAGGCTACTGCTTATCTCTATGTCTGCAGGCACACAACGTTCCACAGTTCTCCAAAGTTCTGACGACAGAGGATGATTGTTTACTGCTTGTCTCGCAATTTGTTTTTATTAAGTGACCTTATTGCTGACATTACTGATATTGTGTACTTTCTTGTTTACTTAACTGTATAAATTAGGCTGCATCACTATTAGAGCTGGCCCAGGCTGGGTGCTGGGTTCTCTCTCCAAGATATCTTGCTAATAAAACTTTTCCAAAGCATTACCCTAGTGTTAGTAATGAAATTCTTTCTCCGCAACAAATTTGGTGCTGCAAGCAGGATCCTATTGGACAAGATCGCGAACCAGGGGACTGCAGATCCCATAATAGTGAGTGAGTGATGGCCCTGGCCAAGAACCTAGCTGAAACAGGCTCATGCACTGAGATTCCTGTTTGAAAGGGTGAGGTGACGTACAGAGAGTAGGAGTCTCTCTATCTAAAACAGGGGAGGGAGGGAGGGGGGGGGGAGATGGACAACATGGACAGAAGAGGCACCAGTGCACATGCTGTAAAGCAAGAGAAGTGACCATTGTGTGTATGTTGTGTAACTGTTGTTAAGATTTAACAGGAGGCCAAGATGGAAAATCAGCACAGCAAGGCAAGTATTCCCAGTCGAGCAGATGTCTGTTCCTGGACCACGACAGCGACCCCCGAAGAAGAGAGCCACTAAAAATTGAGGAAAGGAACAGAGAAGAGGCGGCTCACTGGTAGGAGATCCGCTGCATCCCCCGGGCCTGCCAGCCAACATCGTGATGAGGGTAACAGGGAATTGGAAGTATGCTGTCCCGTTTAGTAACAAGTGGTGGGGGAAACAGCGGGAAGATCGGTCCTGGCATAGATGGTGGCGTGTTTTCCCTGACCTTTTTGGCTGGATGGAGGAGTGTAAAAAAGTGAGTATTATTATCGATTTTACTAGTCCTTTGATGAAGAGAATCTTACTCATGAGGTGACGTCTCAACCCCCATTTGGGGTAACGACGTCCCAACCCCCGATTGAAGTAACCAATGCATCTTCCCCCAGTGCCATGCACCTGCCTCCTGCCGACATGGTTGGTGGCCACATACATCGTCTCTTCACCACACTCTCCAATCCCCATCGATGGTGAACCTTGCTAAACTCATAAGATATGACGAGAAAGGAAAAATCGGCAACCGTACAGGGAGCTACCAGGGAATGACCCTGACCAAGGGACACACAAGGAGGGATGTACTGGGAACCATAGTAGGAGGAGGAGGAACTGGAATAGGGGTGTTGAATTTGGCAGATATTGAAACACCAGAACAAGATGCAGACTATAGGCAGTGAAGTGGGAAAAGGAATTAGGATCAGAAACATGTGGGGAAAGACAATACAAGAGGAGATAGAGATGAGATATAATTTACAAAGAAAAGTATGGGACCATACAAGAAGTTTTATGAGCCTTGCACACTTGCCCATTCGGAAGGAACTCGCAGTTAGTTTCTGTAAGTCGAACCATAGTGAAACCCCTCTAACCTCGATTAGATCAGAATAAAGACTGGGAATTAATAGAAATGGCTATGGATTACAGGAATCACCATCTGCTACTACCTCCATCTCATCAAGCTGACACCTTGCAGCCGCAACCCCTGCCCCAACAACGGCCTGTGGAGGCCCCTGCACCATGGGCAGCCTCCCCCAACTCCTGCACTGGCCCTAGGAAAGATGTGAGAGGAAAAGAGGAACTGCCTGGGGACAGAAGAACTAGACTAAAGACCAGGGTCAACTATACGGTCCAGCTTCCCCGAGTAATGATTGGTGATGTACCCGTTTTGAAGCCTTGGTCTCCAGGAAAGGACCACAACATGATAAGTGTTGCCCCAGACCCCTTGAAGAAACCTATCGCTTTTCACCATTGGCTCCGGCAGACTTGTGTCATCTATCACCCCCTGCTGGGAGATATCCATTCCCTACTGCAGGTGGCTTAAGGGGCTCAGAGGCCAGTGGTCAGGGGAAATTTCATGATCTCGCCTGGTGAGGAGAGAGATGAAATGATGAGTTGGTAGACCAAGGGAACGAGTCGCTAGAACAGTGGCTGCAGAATAGAGGGAAGGAATACTTTATGAGCTCTTTCCCCTAATTCATAATATCTTTGTCTAGTTCTCTGTAATAATTTCTCAAATTTATGTTTGTAACAAATTGTATCGTAACTTCATATTAACTAAACATACTTTCTTGATTTTTGTACAATTTCACATTAAATCCTTTTCTAAAATCTCTATCTCCTCCTCCACTCTACTTATTTCAACTACATGTTGTTTCTTAATTTTGGCAGTATAACTGAGCATATAATACGTGTGTAAGTTCAGAAACTGATTCACAGTCCAATCTCATTTCTTACTCCTCCAAGTTCACTGGTACCAGGCAATTCTTATACTGTGCACAGAATTTAACATTTATGAATCTTCACCAGGCTTTGGTGCTTGAAAGATAAATGGTTACTGTGATAGTACAGGTCTATCACCAATGTACATAGTGTATATAGTTACTGTACCTAGACTGTGCTTACAGCGATTGGCTGAGAGCTAAGCCACTCCTATTGTCTGGGCCTTAAAGGGTTGCGTCCCTAGCCAGGTCGGATCATTCCGGACTGGTCGGCCACCTGTGAAGAGCTCCGGTCTTTTGCTAATAAAAGCCTTGGTTTGGATCAACAAGTCTTTGGTTCTTTCGACGAGCTCTACAATTTTATTAGCAAAAGAAATTTTTTTGAAAGGGATGGAGCGTTTAACTCGGCCAGAAAAACTTGATATCGACCCACAGTCAGCTACAGCCTTCAAAGCCTTTAACTTCTGGCTGCTGAACTTTGAAAACTTCCTGAGATTCATTCAGGTAGAGGAGGATAACCAGCGTCTAACAGCATTGCTGTCTATGGTGTCCTTAAGAGTCTACGAGAACATCCAGGATGAGACCACTTACACCGCAGCCATAAAGGTACTGAAAGGACTGTATGATCAACCGGTGAACAGAGTTCATGCCCGGCTCGTGCTTGCGTCGAGGAAGCAACAGCCCGGTGAGTCCAGCAGGGCATATTTACAAGTATTAAAGGCATTGGGCAAGGACTGTAACTGTGTGGACAAAACTGCTGCCGAGATCACAAATGATCTCGTCCGGGATGCCTATGTGGCCGGGCTCCGATCGAATAAAGTGAGGCTGCGCTTGCTCGAACAAGGGGTAGAAAAACTAGAGGACGTGGCCCGGATTGCAATCACAATGGAGGATGCAGCCTTAAAGTCCAACGAGTTCTCTAGGGTCTGGACCCCACGTTCTGATGTGAGTAGAGTGCCCTTCTACCCTACCACTGACGGCCTGTCGGCTGCTGCTACCCTGCCCCGTGCGAACCCGAAATGTTATTTCTGCGGGAGGGACAAGCACAGCAGGTCCCAGTGCCCAGCAAGAAAAGCCAGGTGCCAGAAGTGCCTTAAAAAGGGCCACTTTGCTGCAGTCTGTAGGTCTAAAATGGCCGCCAGCAAACACAGTGCCTCGTGTGAAGCCCAATCGCCGCTTTCCCATTCAAACTCTTCTTCCCCAGAGCTCTTGTCCAATGAGAGCGAGGGCTCCCCTGCACGGCAACGCCTGACGTCACGGAGACGCCGAACCCAGAAGGGGCAACCCACCGTCGCAACCATGGTGATGGCCCGCCTCTCGCCCCCGTGCGGAACACTTGACACTGCCGCCGCCACAGCCACCCCCGGGGCCGACGCTACCGCCGCTGCTGCCGCCGCCACAGCCACCCCCGGGGCCGACGCTACCGCCGCTGCTGCCGCCGCCACAGCCACCCCCGGGGCCGACGCTACCGCCGCTGCTGCCGCCGCCACGGCCACCCCCGCGGCCAACCAGGTGCTCACCCTAGCATCCATCGCTGATGACCGCCAGGGCCCGACCGCCGCGACCAACGACCTACCCACCGCCAATCGCGAGCAACTACAAACCCCAATACTTACTATTCACCCGCCAACGCCGCCACAACAGCACTTCCGGGAGGTCCTCCAACCTGCTCCTCGAGCGTTGACTACGTCATCCCGTTGCGTGACGTCATCCCGCAAAACTCCCCTGTCAATAGCTTCAATCACACTGAACCAGCAATGCTCTCATCCCCTCACTAAAGCAATGAAACTGATTAAAGTGCATGGACACTACACCAATTGCTTATTTGACTCTGGGTCAACTGACAGTTTTATCCAGTCAGATCTGGCCCTCCGTTGGGGACTTGACATTATTCCCACTACCCAGAGGATTTCATTAGCGACGAGGTCGCACTCGACTGGGATAAAGGGGTATTGCATCGCCACGCTGGAAGTACAGGGTGTGACGGTCACCCACTTCAAATTATTCGTCCTTCCCCAATTGTGCGCCCCAGTGTTGCTGGGATTAGACTTCCAGTGTCAGTTCCAAACGGTGTCCCTACACTTGCTCCCGATTCGCTGCGAGGACCGACCATTCACGGCCTTTGAAGCGAATGGTCACGAATGGTGTCGCGGTCTTCCAGCGGGAAATGGACAGGATGGTGGACCAGAACGGGCTAACCGCGACCTTCCCGTATCTGGACAATATCACCATCTGCGGCCACGACGTGCAGGACCACGACGCCAACCTAGACAAATTTCTTCAAACTGCCCGTCAGCTAAACCTGACTTACAACTTGGACAAGTGTGTCTTCCGGACCACACGACTCGCTATTCTAGGTTGTGTGGTGGAGAACGGGATAGTCATGCCAGATCCTGACCGCATGCGTCCCCTAATGGACTTACCCCCCCCCACATACCCAGAAAGCTCTCAAACGTTGCCTGGGCCTTTTCTCGTATTACGCCCAATGGGTTCCAAACTACGCCGACAAGGCGCGTCCTCTTATCAAGACCACCTCTTTTCCCCTCTCGACCGAAGCCACAGCGGCTTTCGATCGAATCAAATCTGACATCGCTGCTGCGACGCTGCACGCGATCGATGAGTCTGTCCCGTTTCAAGTCGAGAGCGATGCATCCGACTTCGCCCTGGCAGCCACCTTGAACCAGGCCGGTCGGCCTGTAGCCTTCTTCTCCAGAACCCTCCAGGGTCCGGAGAGTAGACACTCCTCGATCGAGAAGGAGGCCCAGGCCATAGTTGAAGCGGTGCGTCGTTGGAGACATTACCTCGCTGGGAGGCGCTTTACACTGTTGACTGATCAACGCGCGGTCTCCTTCATGTTCAGCAACACCAGGCGTGGTAAGATAAAAAAACGACAAAATCGCCAGATGGAGAATCGAACTCTCCACCTTTAACTATGACATCCTGTACCGGCCTGGTAAGCTCAACGACCCGCCTGACGCACTCTCCAGGGGGACGTGCGCCAGCATACAGATGGACAGACTACGGAAACTCCATGAGGCGCTCTGTCATCCAGGGGTCACTCGGTTTGCTCACTTTGTCAAGGCGCGCAACTTACCCTACACAGTCGAGGAGATCCGCTCCATGACCCGAGCCTGTTCGGTGTGCGCTGAATGCAAGCCCCACTTCTTCCGTCCGGATAACTCCCACGTTATCAAAGCCACCCGCCCCTTCGAGCGTCTTAGTGTAGACTTTAAGGGGCCCCTACCGTCGACCAACCGTAATACCTACATCCTTACGGCCATTGACGAGTACTCCCGCTTCCCATTCGCTGTAGCCTGCCCAGACACCACTGCCACCTCAGTGATACAGGCCCTTCACAGTATTTTCACCATCTTCGGGTACCTCAATTCCATCCACAGTGATAGGGGGTCCTCATTCATGAGTGCAGAGCTGCAACAGTACCTTCTGGAGTGTGGTATTGCTTCAAGAAGGACCACGAGCTATAACCCACGCGGTAATGGCCAGGTCGAGAGGGAGAATGCCACCATATGGAGAGCGGTTACACTGGCTCTCCGGTCTAAAGGTCTCCCCACCTCTCACTGGCAGGAGGTTCTCACTAGTGCTTTACACTCCATCCGCTCCCTCCTATGTACTGCAACAAATGCCACCCCCCACGAAAGGATGTTCCTTTTCCCGAGGAAATCCGAATCGGGAACCACTGTACCGGCATGGCTCACCGTCCCTGGCCCCGTCCTTTTGCGACGCCACGTCCGGCACTCAAAGAACAACCCCTTGGTCGACCGAGTGACTCTACTCCACGCGAACCCACATTACGCATACGTGGAGTTCCCAGACGGGCGGGAGGACACTGTTTCGGTGCGGGACCTAGCTCAGGACGCGGTAGACCCAGCAAACCCCCCAACTCCTTCTCCAGGCCCCGTGCCGCAACAGAAGGACCAACAGCATCCCAATGACCCGGGTCACCCTGCCGACAAAACGACTGGGGAATTGAGCGACGGAGCAGTCGCTCCCGACGAGCCCGCAGGCAACACCACTCCAGTGACCCCAATCCCGGCACCACGGCGGTCACGCCGGATGGTCAGACCCCCTGACCGCTACAGTCCTTGACCTACCCCTTCCTTTCATCCTCTCCCTCGTTTTTGTTTTTTTTTCCAGGGTCAATTCTCCAAGAAGGGGTGAATGTGATAGTACAGGTCTATCACCAATGTACATAGTGTATATAGTTACTGTACCTAGACTGTGCTTACAGCGATTGGCTGAGAGCTAAGCCACTCCTATTGTCTGGGCCTTAAAGGGTTGTGTCCCTAGCCAGGTCGGATCATTCCGGACTGGTCGGCCACCTGTGAAGAGCTCCGGTCTTTTGCTAATAAAAGCCTTGGTTTGGATCAACAAGTCTTTGGTTCTTTCGACGAGCTCTACAGTTACCACTTAAGAAGGTTTTTAAATTGGTTTTCAGAAAGAGATTTGTTGCTCGTTGGGCACACACAAACTGATTCCTTCAGATCAACCATGTCAGTGTCTTACCAAAGAAATTTGCTCCATCAAGGTTTTTTTGATAATAACCTTTCTTTCAGGTCACCACAGAGTTCCTTTTTTGTTTCCCTTATCTCTGGCAAAACATTATACAGCCAGCCATCTCCTCTTGTATGAGCCACAAGGGCTTTGAACAGGATAAACTAAGAACTGACAACCCATCTTCAAAATGGGATTTCAAATAAGCCTCGAAAAGCCACTGTAGAAAACCAGTAGTCATGCTCTCCCTCTCTGGGTCACACTCAGAAAAAAAACCTGTTTGATTCTCTCTGCTTGCAAAACCACATGATCTTCTTAGAACAGCAAACTGCATTCAGACAGTCTGCAGCACTGGACCCAATCTTCTGAGTCCATTTATCTGTTGCTTTCCAAAACAATAATCCATTACTCCATAACATATCCAATTAACACCTACTTGTGAGGTCCTTCAGCAAAGCAGTTTCCATCGTCTTTACAAAGGCATTGGGAGCCTGGACTGTCTGGCTTGAGCCAAGCTCTTGCATTTTAAATGAGATCTGTTTTGAAGTGTTTGCATTTGTTTGTGACCTATACTTAAAAAAACCCACAATTTATCTCCTTTAAAACGTATCTATATACAATATAAAATATAACATAATCCATCACACTAACATCTGGTTCTTTATCAAAGGCCTGGTTAAAGTCCATGTAGACAACATCATTCTGCTCTTATCAATCTTCTTGGTGAACTCCTCAAAACATTAACTCAGATTTGCAAGATATTATTTCCCACAAACAAAACCATGCTAGTTATCTCTAATCAGTCCTTGACTTTTCAAATGCAAAGAAATCCTGTGTCTCAGCATGCCTTTGAACAACTTTTTCCACTTGTTTTTCAATTTCCCTTTAATTCCTGTTGTCCTTCATGGCACCAGTCTTCTGAAAGCTCATCTGTGGCTAAAAAAATTACAAAATCCCTTCCTGGGCCCCATCACTCTCCTCTTTTATTTACAGATTGCTTACATTTCTCTCTTTTATATAAATAGCTTTACCTTAAGTACAGTTTAAATGACAGTTAAGTAGGAATTCTGCCTGTCGCATAGGAAAAAGAATCTCAGGGTTGTATGTGATGCTATGTCCTCCATAATGTTTGGGACAAATATGCATTTTTCCTTTATTTGCCCCTGTGCTTCACAATTTCAAATTTGTAATCAAACAATTCACATATAATTAAAGTGCACATTCCAGATTTTATTCAAGTTAATTTTGTAGACATTTTGGTATGACCCTGTAGAAATTAGAACACTTTTTTACATAGTTCCCCAATTTCAGGCCACCATTATATTTGAAATATAGCAATGGTATGTATATTAAAGCAGTCATGTTTAGTACTTTGTTGCATATCCCTTGCATGCAATGACTTCTTGAAGTCTCTGATTCATAGACATCAACAGGTATTGAATATCTTCTCTGGTGAACCTCTGCCAGGCCTTTACTGCAGCCATTTTTAATGTCTGTTGTTTTGCGGCTTGTCCCCTTAAGTTTTCCCTTCAGCAAATGGAAGGAATGCTCATTTAGATTTGGCCATTGAATGCTTTTCCGGTGTTCAGCAGAATGATTTTCTTGCTGTCCAATTAAGTTGGAGGTATTTGCTTGAACTTGAGCAGATGTTTCTATACACCTCAAAATTTATTTTGCTCTTGTCATCAGCAGTTACATCATCAATGAAGATAAGTGCACCAGTTTCTGTGGTAGGCATACATGCCAAGACCATGAAGTCTTCTATGGCAGTAGTCATTCACAGATCCACACCTGCCTCCTGAAGAATGTTTCTGATCTGTTGGAGAGGCATTTAGAGATTTCTTTTCATTAAGATGAACTTCTGTCATTACTGGGCTCAGCAGTACACACTTTCTTCTTAACAATGTTCCAAACAGTTGATTTTGGTAATCCTAAAGTGATGTCTCTTAGTAGGCTTTGTCAGGTGCATTCTATGCTAAGAATGCGCCTGAAGAAGCAGAAGCGGCCCTTTAAATTGCCGTTCAGGTGGTAGCGTTGAAAGCGCAACGCTGGCCATCTGAAGGACACAACTGCACTGGATGCGCCTCTGAGCACACTCCGGCTCCCGCCCACTGATGTAATGTCATTTTGAGCATGACAAGAAGGAACACAGGACAATGGCAGACCCTGTGCAAGCAGGAGACATAATGATGATGATTTCAGCGTTTCTGAGTGTTCAGAATGAGATACGGCAGATCCTTGGTAAGGCTATTTGTGCTGTTGAAGCTCCTCAATCGTCCTTGAGATCTGAAAATCGCATAGGTGCAATCAGAAGATTCCTGCAAAGGTTGAGGGCAAGAAGACACCAGTTAGAGGTCAAAAGGAGCATGGAACATAAACGCCACAGATGAAGGCGAATGCTACTGTCAATTAGCTATGGTGATACACCAGTCTCTTTGGAGGTTGCTGAGTTCTGGAGTAATGTCCTCACCAAATTTGATGATGCTGAGTGGAGCAGACACTTTCGTATGTCGTGTGACACCTTTCACTTCATGCTGGAACTCATAGAGCCTCACCTGAATGCACATAGACTGGACTTGCAGCGACCATTTGAGTCTGGATTTCGATTAGCGGTGGCCTTGTGGTGGCATGCCACCCCTTGTGAGTATCGATCCATCAGTACTAACTTTGAAATAGGCATCAGCACCGTGTGCATGGTGGTGCAGGAGGTGACTGCCGCCTTGAGGAAGTTCCTTGGTAAAAGTTTCATCTCCCTGCCAAGTGGAACATGTCTCCAGGAGACCATCGATGGCTTTGCGCAAAGGGGATACCCAATGTGTGCTGGTGCCATTGATGGGTCACACATTCCCATTATCGACCCAGGATGGATGCTGCAGCCTACTACAATCGCAAAGGGTGGCATTCGGTGGTTCTAAAAACGGTGGTTGACCACAGATTCTGGTGAGTTAAGCCTCTATTGATCTTTATCACATCACATTTCAAATGACCATAACTTCAGTGTGATTTCCATTCATGTTACAGCTTCTCAGATGTGTTTGTGGGATGGCCTGGCTGCATGCATGATGCCCGAGTGCTTGCTAACTCTCCTCTGTATAGAAAAGCAGAGGTCCAGGGTGGATACCTCTTTCCACGTGATGTGAGTGTTCACCTTTCAAAGCTCCATGTTTCAATGTTATGCCTGCTTGCTGTGTCAACGTTCAGGTGCATGAATTAACTACATTGCTGCATTGTTGTACCTGCAGGTGTCCAAGGATGTTGATGGAGTGGACATTCCAGAGCATCTTGTGGGTGTTGCGTCATACTCCCTACGAAGCTGGCTGATGAAGGGGTTCACACAGCACCGAGTACTGGATCCAGATCAGCGAAGATTTAACAAGGCCCTTAATTCAGCAAGGATAGTAGTGGAACTTGCGTTTAGCCGTCTAAAAGGCCGCAGGCAGTGCCTGTCCAAGCACTTAGATAGCTCTACCGCCTTAGTCCCAGATGTTGTTTGCCTGCTGTGTACTGTACCAATATATATATGTGAGATTAACAAGGAAGACTTCCCTTCAGAGTGGACATTGGTCGAAGCAGATGGTCCTGCACCCAATAGCGCAGATTGTCCTGATCAGCAGGCCCATGGGCACCAGGCCATCCGTTCTGCCATTATATCCATCCTGTAAGGGTATGTCCCTGCTACCCAGCTCCCCATTTTCCACAACTTGTTCTCCCCTTCACCCTCCAGCGACATGAGCCTGCTGCCTGCATGTTATGTGCTCTTGCGAAGGAAGGGATGCATATTAATGAAACGAGACTTGTGTGCTTGTCAAAAATGTAATAAAATTTAATAAAAGACGTTCTTTGAGAAATCACACTGCTTCATAAATATCTGAGGTAGATATCGCAATGTTAACATTTCACATCATTCTTAAACTTTAAGTAGACGATGGAATGGACAAATAATAGTGCAAATCCACTCCACACTTGAACACAGCAGATCAAAGACTAAAACAGTAAACACAACAAACACCACCACCCGACACCATAGCATCTCACTGCTGAATGTTTCCATCCTTAAAGTATCGCACAGAACATTGCACTTACGAGGGGCTTCATGAACAACAAAAGTGAACAGTGAGTTAGCAGCATTAAGGACGTTTAGTCCGACACAAACCTCATTCCAGCATTGAAAGGAATGAGTTGGAGGGGGTGATGAGGAACCTGTCCCGGACCCCACCATCTCAATCATGGCAAGGCGTCCACTTCTGTGATGCACTGGTGTGGAATGGAATGGCATGCTGGATGGAAGGGCCAGGTACATGGGATGAGGCTGACCATATGACTATGGGAATGGGGATGGGGATGGGGAGGCCTCCATTCGCGTGACCAATCTGTTGAAGATGACTGACTGCCTGTACTTTGCGGCACTCAGTCCCCGCAGGGAAGCTGCAAACTCAGACATCGACTGGGCATGCTTCTCCACTTTGGAGCGGCGCGTTGCTTCCTCATCCTCCCTCAGGTAGGCGAGCATGACTCGTGATCCAGCGCCTCCTCTGCACGCTGGCAGTCTCTCTCACTCTCCTCCCTGTCAAGTGCCAACATCATCACCTGTAGCTCCTTCGCGAAAACCTGACCCTTGGTCAGTCGCTGGCGCTTGCATCTGGGACCAGAGGCTATGGGTGGAAACAGGAAAAGTGCATCATCTTTGGACTTAGGTGCTTCTCCATAAAAACAACCTCAATGCTACTGTACCAACAGCATTCTTAACAGAGCCTGATGAATCCTATAACAATCCCTTGAGCATAGGGTTTTAAAAAAAAAATAGCAGGAGTTAGGATCAACAGATTGGAAAATGATGGAGAGTGTATTGAAGTCTCCAGAATAAAGGATAGGGCAGAATGTTGAGAAAAGGATAGAATTTTAAATCCAAGCAAAATGGAGACAAATGTGAGATCTGGGACTGAAGGTGTTGTACTTAAATGCATGCAGTGTGTAAAACAAGGTTGATGCGCATAAAGAGCAATGTTCAACATTGTGGGCATAACAGAGGTGTGGCTGAAGGCGAGTTACAGTTGGAAACTGAACATCCAAGAATTGACATCTGATTGAAAAGACAGGCTGGTGGGCAAAGTGGGTGGCATGGAACCGCTGGTAAAAGAAAATGAAATCATATCCTTGGAAAGAAGGGACATAGGATCAGAGAAAGTAGATTCCTTGTGGGTAGAGTTGAGAAACTGCGAGGGTAAAAAGACCCTGATGGGAGTAACATACAGACCTCCAAATAACAGCTACGATATACAGTACAAATTACAACAGGAATCCGAGAAGGCATCTTTAAATTAGAAAGGCAATGTTGGGATGGTTATGGGGGACTTCAATATGAAGATAAGCTGGGAAAATCAGGTTGGTGCTGGTTCTCAAGAGAAGGAATTTGTGAATGACTATGAGATGGTTATTTAGAGCAGATTGTGGTCGAGTCTACTGGAGAAAGGGCAATTCTTAGGGAAGGCAGTGGAGAAGCAAAGGCAGGAGTTACTGGGTATAATTCAAAAGCTGCAGTTTCATTTCATACCAAAGAAGAAAGGTTTAGGTTCTTCAAAAGGGATAGGCAGGGTGTTAAGAGGGCCCCAACCCTCGCAAATCCACCTTACACACACACACACACACACACACACACCCTTGCTAGACACCACCCTGCCCACACCAACAGCCAACCCACAGGCAACCCCATCCTCTCCAACCATTGACCAGGAACCAACCCTGCAACGGTCTCAGAGGCACAGACTGCTACTGGACCACCTGAACTTGTAAATACTACCCGGCTTTGAGACACCTCCCCCCTCGACTCATTTTAAGAAGGTGGTGAATGCGGTGATACAACCACAACACTAGTCATACTCCCACCAGCCTACTGCAGGGGGCAACCACTGTACCTGCAGGTAGGCAACCTGGCCAGCTGTCAATCACCGACCTGCATATAGACTTCAAGCCCACCCCTCCAACATCAGTTGGACAATGGAGCCATCAAGATATGACAACTGGTGTGTACAGAGTTTAAGTCAATTAAAGGCTGTAGTACAGTCCTTTCTTGTGTTTTGTGTTTGCTTGCTGCACCACAGAGCATGAGACCCTGACCTTGTATGCTCTGCCTGGCTGATGAAGGCAAGCATCCTCAATACCTTAGTACCTCCTTCAGACCTCTACAGTGATCATCTCAGCTGTTTAGATGATCCTCTGCACAGACATCCAGTCTGATGCTTTGCAGCTACCAATGTTGCAGCCACACAGGATACTCTCAATTATGGGGTGGGGTGGTAGCATTGCCATTCTCAGCCTCTATTGAGAAGCTTCTGCTGCACCTTCCTGACTGAGGAGGAGGTGTACTTCCAGAATAGGTCATCCCTCATATGCATTATTGAACCGCAGTCAATAACTCTCAAGACGAGTTATGCGAATAACATAGGCTTTTGTTTTTAGCAAGAACGTGGCAGTGTAAGCCATCTACGAAACTAGTCCCAATCTGAGCTGAGAGCAGTGGACAGGAACACATATGCAAGCAAGGGGGCTACTTGCCCCTAGTCAGCCTATAGCACCGGTCCTCCATACCAGTTAGCAGCGAGCAACTACATTCTACATACAGCAAGCATCAATACCAAGGATCACCACACTCAACCCCTCCCCAACATTTCTATAAAACGAAAGCCAGCTGTGACATACTGGTAAAATAATGGACTAAAGGCTAAATTAAGAGTACACAAGTGGAGTATTAGTAGTTACAATTACAGGTTGAGTCTGTCCTGCAGCTTGATGTCACGTCTGGACAGTCTCAGCTCCTGCAGGGGTGAGATTGGAGTTGGAGACTCTTGTGGTGGTTTTACCCGAGTTGGAGAAGGTCCAATAGTCGGTGTCGCAGGGGATGGTGAAAATCATGGCATCATGGATGGATGTTCAGTGCCGTCATTTGTAGGTATAAGGTTAGATTTTCGTGGAAGAAAATGGATGTGGCAGTGGGGATGACAATTGTTCATCTCCGTGGCCACAAGAGTTAGGTGGTAGGGTACCGTGCAGTACTTGTGTGGGTGGGTTGGATGTTTGAGGTGGAGGTGGTGACTCAGGCACCCCAGCTGATGTGAGGTATCGGACAGACATGGTGTCCTCCCTCCCATCTGGAAAAATGACAAAGGCAATAATGTGGGTCATAATGAGAGGTTGAACTCATTCGACTAATGGATCTGATCTCCAGGGTCTGACATGACACTTGAGCAGCATGGTTCCAGGGGTTGTGAGCCAGCTAGGCATTGTCCTTCCAGTAGTGGATTTCCTTTGGAAAGAAAACATACGTTCATGAGGAGTAACATTGCTGGCTGTGCTAAGGAGGGAGTAGATGTAATGTAGTGCAATTGAGAGAGGTTCCTGCCAGTGGAAGACAGGGAGGCGTTTAGTTTTGAGAGCAAGGAGTATGGTCTTCCAAATTGTGGAGTTTTCTTTCTCTACTTGTCCATTACCTTGTGGGTTGTAGCTCGTGGTATGGCTACTGGCAATGCCTTTGCCCAGTAGGTACAGACAGAGTTCATCACTCATGAAGGAGGATCCCCTGTCACTGTATATGTATTCTGGATAATTGAAGAGGGAGAAGAGGTGATCGAGGCACTTTGCAGGAAATTGTGAAAGGGAAACGGGAGATTTTATCGATAATGGTGAGGATGTATTTGATGGCGTTGGTAGAAGGTTGGGTTCTTTGAAGTTGATACTGAGGCATTTGAAGGGATGGGTGGATTGATGAGGTTGGTGCATAAAACTGTGCCGATTTGGCAATTGCGAGTGACCGCACGAACCTCTTCAACAGAGTAAGGGAGGTTGCGTGGCTTCACAAAGTGGTAGAGCCTTGTTACCCCAGGGTGGCATCATTGATGTTTGGAGTTGAGCAAAATTTATAGAGGCACAAGTACCTCTGGATACTGTGACAGAGTATTTAGAGGTGGTTTGGGAGGAATCGTTAGAGCAGTTTGCACACACACACACACACACATTTTAAAACACAGAATATTTGCAGAACTTTTGCAGAATGCTTTTTGCAGAAGACAACAAAGTACCGACAGCAGCTTGCCTGGGAGCATGTGATCCCAACGAGCCCCAGAAAATGTTACGGAGTCCAGAGGACCCCAAAAACCAGCAACAACGGATATGCACTACAATACAGGGTTACTTAAATTTTAGCTTTTCCAATTTTATCAATACAGTCATCTATTCTCAGAATAGGATAAGCATCTGTTTTAGTTACTGAATTAACCTTCCTATAATCCGGATAGAACCTAACAGTTCCATCTGGTTTTGGTACCAGAATACAAGGAGAACTCCTTAACATATATTTGAACATATATATATATATATATATATATATATATACCACCTCCTGATCCATGATTTTACTCTTTTGAATGTTTATTCTATATGGGTGCTGTTTTATGGGATTTGTTTCTCCAACATCTACATCATGGTAAATCACTGATGTTCTTTTTGGAACATCAGGGAACAAATATGTGTATTTCAAAAGTAATTCTTTCAACTCCATCTGCTCTTGTAACTTAAGATGGCCTAACTTTTCTTCCAAATTCTCCAAAATTGTTGAGTTAGACAGGCACACAGGAACCATGGTTTCTTTAAGGATACCCTCACAAGATTCTGTTTCCATAACTTTATGATCCACCACTTCCTCCATTCTGTCAACAGCCAACACCTCTGATATAGATTGTTCTTCACTACCTTTATAATCGTATTAAGGTTTCAACAACAATTCACCCTCCAACTCATATCCACAAGCAATTTCTTTAGTCTCCTGTTCAGATACTGCTTTCTCCCTTAAGCTAACAAGATCTGCATCTATTTCCTGTGGCTGAATTAACTCTTACCTTGACAAAGAGAAATCCTTACTCTCACAATGACCCAGTTCTTTCAAAAGTAGTTCAGAAGTACTGGGGAAATCTCTATCAACTGGATTTTCTTCAGCTGTCATCATTTTCTTAGTCACAGACCTAGTAACCGCACATGCACGATTTATCTCACCATCCTCTCTAATCACATCCTTACTAGGCCGATTTATCAATCTTAAAACTGATCCAACTTTATCCTCTGCCAAATCATTCCCCAACCGTGACACCGTGTATGGGTAACTTTGGAATTACTCCTACTACAACAGATCCTTTAACTAATTCTGAATTCAGCACAACCTTGTGAAGCGATATTGACTCTACATCACCCCCAACACCTTTAATCGAAGTTGTCTCCCCTGTGTCAGTCCTTGGATCCACAATTTAAAAACACTTCCCAACAACAATGACTGAGCAGCCCCAGTATCTCTAAGAATTTTAACTGGAACCTATGGTTCTCCCTCCTTTATTGAGACAAAACCCTTTGACACAAAAAGCTTGAAAACTTCCATGAACTCCTTACCAGGTTTGGCACCTCTGCTCTCCTTAAATTCCACTATTTGAATACATGCTACTGGCAAAACTTCTTTTCTTTTTCAAGACTAGACAATTTGCAATCACATGAGCAGGTTTTTTACAAAAATGACAATTTAAAAGTGGTCCTAAGGGACAATAACTTTTTTTTTGTAGCGAATAGTAGGTGCCTGCAACAGTTTGCTAGGAGCAATGTTGGAAATATTTAAGAGGCTTCTACGTAGCTAAATATGTATGAATAGGATGGAGGGATGTTTAAACAACAGAACTTTAGCTCATTGGGACTGGCACGGATATGTGGAGTTAAAGACTGTTTCTGTGCTGTGTTATTCTATGAATTACTTAAGGAGCAAAAATGATGAAAACAATAGGGGTTGGAGGCTACAAATACAGGTACACAATCCTTTATCCGGACATCTAAAATCCAGAAAGCTCCAAAATATGGCAAGTGGGGAGAGAGACGGCAGTGTGAGTTGGGCGGGTGAGGGGGAGAGACTGGCAGCACAAGTCGGGCGGGCGAGAGACCACCAGTGCGAGTTGGGAGGGCAAAGGAGACCGGCAGCGCGAGTCGGGAGGGCGAGGTGGGTGGTTTAGAACGTGGGAGGAAACCAGAGCACCCGGAGGAAACCCATGCCATCACAGAGTATGTATAAACTCCCACAGACAGCGCCGAATTCAAACTCATGTCGCTGGCATTGTAATAGCTTTGCACTAACTGGTCTTGATAGTTCAACGGTAAGACGCAAATGTTTCCAAAATAATAGGTTTATTTTAATCCAGGATGACTGACCTCACCTGATAATGCTGGAACTAACAATTTCTGAGAATTAACTTCATTAAGATTTTCCACTTTACAGGAAGAAGTGAATCTGTTGCATTGTTCAAGTGAACCGGCGTGGACTTGAAGGGCTGACATGGCCTGTTTCCACGCCGTAAACAGTTATATGGTAGTTGTATGAGGCGGCAGCGCGACTGGAAGGAGGTGGGGGTGGATACGGCAGCACAATTCGGGTGGGCTTAAATCTGGCTTTCTGAAATCCAGAAAAATCTCTAATTCAGAACACACTGTCCCCCAAGGGCTCTGGATAAAGGATTGTGTACCTGTACCAGCATGGAGTAAATAATAACTTTGTGTCTTAAATGCTCTAATTTTAAATGATTTTCAGAAGCTGAAAAAGATCACCTGCAAATTGGAGGAACAACACCCCACTAACTGACTGGCCACCATTGAGAACAACTTAAACTTGTTTTTTTTTTATTTCAGATCTAACTGTATGCTGTAGCATTTGATGGTTCAAAAGCCTTGCAGGAAATGCCTTAGAGGCAAATTATACCCCAAATAAGGACATTAAGAAATGGGTCAAATTGAGCCATACATATGACATTTGTTGAGAAAACAAGAGTTTCAAAATGCTTACTGTAACATACATTTTTACTCTTACCTTTTCAAATCAGAATATTCACTTTCAAACCACCCTTGTTTTTGGTAAGAACACTCCAATTTTCTTTAAGATGAGGACTCTCAACTCAATCAGAAGTTAACCTGGTGTTCCTGCAAACTGTGAAAGCAATTCAATCAATATATGGTTAAAATGAAAATTAACAAGGAATGCCTGAACATTTCTATTCCATTGAAATGCAGCTACTCACCAGCAGAAACAAGATACCAGGCAGGCAGGTCTCTGGTCAACTGGGACAGTGAGAAAATTAAAAGCTGCTTTCTTACCGCAGAGGTACAACTCTGCCACTGAGAACCAACCATGGAAATAGAGGGGTCACAACCTGTATCTGAATGTTTAAAAAAAAAGATGGTTGTTGACTTCAGGAGGGCCACACTCCACTGACGGTTCCATCATTGAGGTAATCAAGTTCCTTGGACCACATTTGATTGAGAATCTCATGTGGCGCCTTAACACCAGTTCTATAGACAAGAAAGCCCATCAGTGCCTCTACTTCCTCTACCTCCCTCCAACCTCACTACATTTGACAGAGGATGTATCGAGACCATCCTGTGGAACTGTATTACCACCTGGTTTGGAAGCTGCACCTTCTCGAACCGCAAGACCCTACAGAGGATAGTAAAGTCAGCCAAAAAGATCACTGGGGGCTCTCTTTCTACCACGAAGGACATTTACAACACTCGATGCAGGCGAAAGGCAATAAACATTCTGAAGGACTCCACACACTCCTCATGTAAACTGTTCTCCCTTCTGCATCTTGTAGGGGGTACTGCAGCACTTAGGCCCTTATGTTCAGATTGGGAATTTTTTTTTCTCTTACACCAAGCTATCAGGCTCCTGAATTCCCAGAGTGCATGTGAATAGAGTACTGAGGACTGTTACTGTATTTGTCCTAATATTTTAATGTTTTTAACTTCTTTTCTAACTTGTATGTAAATATGTGCCATGGTCCTGGAGAAACACTATCTCGTCTTTACCGTGCAAGCATGGTGATAATTTCTAAAATGCTGGGTGCAGGAAAAGTCACCCTCGCCGTGACTTCACTGTGTTGCCTTGGTCTTCTTACTTTTGTTCTTTTTGTCTTTCTTCTTCAAGCCATCCATGTGTGCCCGCAGCAGATTTGAGTACGCCATCTGAAATCGGTTCACTTCCTTGGAGCTTATCACTGTGCATGGTGATAAATAAAGGTGTCTTGACTTGATGCCAATTGATCCAGTATGTGTTATCGCCTGTTTACAACCTTTTCCCACTTGCCCCTCTGGTTTTGGGTGCTCTTGGTCATGTGACCATTCATCCTCTCAATCAGCACAGATTCTTAGGGGTAATAGGGTACATGATACACTCAATAAAAGCTTTTGTTAGCAGCTCAGTCTTTCATGGAAGTTAATCAAATTGTAAAACCAAACTGGAACAAATATCATTGAGACTCCATTCCAAACCAGGGTGTGATGCAACCTGTACACCTGTAGAAATTTGATATTGCATGCCAAATCTCTTTAGTCACCCTAAAGAGAGATGTTGGTGTATTTAAATTATACTTTTGACAGACTGTAAGGTAACAGGCTGCCACCCAATTATAACCAAAGGATCAACTTGTGAGCAGAAACCCTTCATCGGGACTGAATGTGGAGGAGAGAGGGCAAGTAAGAGGTTAGGATGTGAGGGATAAGGATCAGAGACAGTGAGAGATTGGGGAACTAAGGTCTTGAGGTTCAAGATGAAAGACATTGGCAGTTGACTGGCAGATGCCAGATTGAGCAAGAGAAGCAAAGAAGAAAATGTGACAATGTTGGTACAATGAGAGAACAAGTAGAACCAAGGGGAAGGGGGAGAGAGGAAGTATCTAATGGGGAAAATTGAGGTGGAAGAGGAACAAACCAAAGATGGAGTGAAATGAGTAGGTGGGGGGATGGGCAAGTGGAAAAGGGGACAAAATGGGGGGGGGGGGAGGAAGAGAGAGAGAGAGAAAAGAATGGAAGGAGCTTGGATGAGAGAGAGAAGACACAATATCTGAAATTGGACAGCTGTAATTTATATAAAAGGCAATCAACTCTCATTTTCTAGTGTGCAGAAAAGATACATTTAACCATACAGATCAACAATGAAAAATAAATCCAAAGTATAAATTGCTAGCTACTAGAATTTGAACAGGGCAATGATCTCAAATAGAATTTATACAAAAATTTAATTCACTGAGGTGTAACAAATAATGAAAAATAACTTTCAAATTTAGAAGAATACTTTCAAGACTGTTTATTGGCTACATTGTAGAAAAGGGTATAAAACATACACAGAAGCAATCTGATAAATTGGCAGTTTAATCTTATTAGAAACACATTTTTCTATCGATTGTTGCCTGTATTTACACAAGGAAACAATGAAAGTTATGCTCACATTTCCATTTGAGAACATGGCAGAACTAAAACCAGAACAATACACAAGTAGGATGTTAAACCACACTTGTGAAATTCATCAGTTGCATGAATCTATGACACTAATTACGAATAGTTGTATTCTGGTTTTCTTTCCTGCCACAGATAATACTCCTAATGTTAGAGGAAATGTATATTAGTTATCATTATAATTTCAGCAATTCAAAGACAAAATAAAGATTCATGAACTGAGATTTACATGTGACAAGTAAAGGAATAGAATCTGAAACTATCCTGCATGTTGAATTCAAGTGCAAAGAATTCCATTACGGCACCTTTTCTGCTGTCAACACTAGAGATGCATGCTTTCGAGCCTGTAAAGGAAACAAATGTATCGTAAACAGACAAAGATAAACCAATTTATAAATGGCTTTATTTTTATGAAGATTCAGTAAAGCATCAATTTCATATTTTGCTTTTAATCTTTAAACTTGGAATCCAATTTCCACATGTAAGCGTAACTTCTAACTTCACTCCTAACCACAAGGAATAAATCACATTCTTGCTCCTCCCTGAAAGATCTACATTGCTTTTTACACCTTTATTTTATGATGCCATCACCATATTTACTTTTGAAGAGCTAACATCCTAAAGAGGAATGCAAATTGGTATTAAAAAAATCCAATTAGATTTTAACTAGTGTCTGGATGTTCACAGCGTACAGTGGGAAACTATAATTCCTATACTGGAATATAATATCATTCTTGTACATAAATTAGAGGTTTTACAGAGTCAAGATTGTGCCACTGGTATGGACTAGAGCAGAAGCATGGTCTTCGAGTGCTCCTCTATGAGGGCCTTCTGCCCAGCTGGCCAACCAAAACACTAAGCAGGTTTAATCTGCCTGTAAAACAAGGCCTATAATGCTTTTAATTTACAACAAGGACTCATGAAGGTCTATCTTTGAGAAGGGAGTGGGAGGACAGCCTATCCCCGTCAACCTCCAGAGAAGCCTGGGAAAAGACCATACAGGATAGGAGACCACAGCAGTGTGGATCAGCACAGGATTCAGTGGACCCATACCAAGTCATAGGCTGCCAGGGACAGGCTTATGGGAACCAAGTATCAGGACAGAGATCTGTCAGGCTGTACATGGTGAGCAGAGCAATCAAATGGCCTCAGGTGCTGACAGTTTCTTAATTGCTTCAGGGATTCGGTACTAGGTACCAAATTTGGGTTCACCGCTGGACTAGACGGGAGGCTGAGCAGCTACTGACATTGCGTGAGTGCTGGAGGCAGCAACATGAAGGTGGTGACAGGATCTGCATACACAATGTCTTTGAAGTGACTCTTTCGTTTTTCTTTCTCATTGAGAGAGGGACTGGACCATTAGTACTATGTATGCCTTTATAGGGCAAACAGAGGAAAATAAATTTTAGTAAACGAACTCCCATCTGATGTGGTGAATGCTGGCTCAATCTTAAGTTTTAATAAATTGGATAGATACATGGATGGGAGAGGTCTAGAGGGTTATGGAATGGGAGCAGGTCAATGGGACTAGCAGAATAATGGTCAGCCCAAAGGCCTATTTTTCTGTGCTGCAGCATAGCATTCCATGGTTCTATGGAATACATAATAAAGGAACTGTGAACCTTCAGTCACAAGCAGTACGCCAGAGAGCCTTACTTGAGTATCACAATTTGATATCATTTCCCTAGAATAATATTTCTCAATATATTGGATTTTGGTACATCTTAATCTGATGTAATTGTTCTAATTATAAATTCCTGCTTTGTAAAATGTTTAAAAACATGGAATTTTTATTTCTTAGAATAAAAATGATTAAACTCTCATCCAGCTTGATGACATCAGTGTTGCCAGACGATCTAGCATGGCTGTTTTACAGCAATCAATATTGGAAAGACGACCACTCCACAATGATCAATTGGACAGCTTTCTTTGAAGGCTGCAAAAGCTAAAACAAGTTTCCAGCACTAACCAGTTCATTAAAGCAAATTAAGATAATAAAGTACCAAACTAAAATAGTTGTGATGAAAACTCGACTTGCCACACAGTACATACAGTCAATGATTAAGGTAACTTACATTTTTCTCTTCTACTGATAGAACACCATTTATTGCCACAATTTGATATTGTTTATGCCTCATACTCCCAATAAATCTACGAATCGTTTTAAGATTTAATCCAGTCACATCAGAACATCGAAGTTTCCACATTTCTTGATTGCTGGGATCAAAAATCAAAAGGCAAAGTGTTCCATTGTTCCTTTCTTCAAAGCCTACAATTGTCCGACTGTGACCTAATAATAAATTATTTTAAAAGATGGGTATTGTACCAAATTAACAAACTATAAACAAACTTTCAAGGAGTTTAAAATTCACCTTTTTGAAAACATTTAAAAAATTAAATTGCTTTAACTGTGTTTAAAAATCTGCTCAATTGGCTATTTAACTCGATGTTCTTTGGGAAATTACAAATGTTTATTGTAATTATTGCAATGGGAACATTGTCCTGATTATTTCTGAGCATCTCATCATATCCAAGGGGATTTCAAAATTATTGTCAATTTATTCCATAATGCAGCAGTGTCCAAATTCAGTCCAAAATACAGTAGACTGCCAGATGTCACAGTAGCCAAATAGCCAAGTTATAAAACTATTCCATAAAAGTATCAAAATAATTATGAATTACACCATTTTTCAAAGCTTCCAAAAGATTACCAATAATGGCAATCGCAAATACTGCACACGAGAACTTCAGTGATACACCTCAGCAAACTAAAGTTATGAACAATCTGTAACTTATAGATATCTGAACACCATGTATGGGTTTGTCAAAAATAAATGACAATTTTACCTACCTCAAAAAATAAGAGCAAAAGTCTGCCTTCAAGAGACACTCATTGATGAGCTTCCTTTTTCCCCTTACAACTATTATAAAATTTCTTGTACTTGTTTATATACTTTTTAAAAAAAAAACATTTAGAGATACAGCACAGTAACAGGCCCATCCAGCCCACGTGGCCGTCCTTTCCAAATAACCCATGTGATCAATTAGCCTACTAACCCTGAACACGTTTAGAACGTGGAAGGAAACTGAAGACCCCGGAGGAAGCCACTGCAGTCATGGGGAGGATGTACAAATTTCTTACAGACAGTGGCAGATTTTAACCAGTTGCTGGCATTATACTAACGCAGTGGTTAGTGAAATGTTATCTGCGCCGACCCCAAAATTTCTTGTTATCAAAAATATTTATATCAGGAAGATCTATTATAACAACTTAGATATGAATGGAGGAGACAAGATTAGCAGATGACGTAAACATTGGTGGTAGTAAGCAGGAGGATTGTCAAAGGCCACAGAAGGAGAAAGATCATTTAGAAAGTTGTGCAGAGCAATGGCAAATTACATTTAAAACTGACAAGTGCAAAATTATGCATTTGGAAGGAAAAAAGAGGGTAGAGGATAAAAACTAAATGGTAGCTCCTTGGGGAGTGCTGATGAACAGAGACTTGAATCTATAAATCTCTGAAAGTGACGGAATAGGGGGGGCACTTGCCTTCATTGACATAGAATGTAAAAGTTGGAAAATGGCAGGGCTACTGGAGCTACTATAATGGCAGCCCTGTTGCTGGTGCGGACCTGAAAATGGTAGCGGTGCCGCTGGTGGGGACCTGCGGAGAGTGGGGAGCAGAGTCTCAGCGTTCTGTGGAGTTCAACTGCCGTCAGCTTGGAAATGGTGGCAACTGTAATTTTATTTAAAAACTGCCGGGTCTGCACCCAAGATGGCAGCGTCTATGATCGCAGCAGCCATAAGGGGTTAAAAACTCCAGGGAAACAGAAAACTGGTTCAGGGCATCAGAAAAATAGGATACCACCCCCCATTTGAGAAGGAGAAATAAGGGAGGCTATCCTTGGGATGGTGAGAATGGCGGCAGAACAGTGAGGGGGTCTGCGGCTGAAGAAACACATGAGCGGCTCGAGGCAATTGAGGGATTTACACCAGGCGGTGGACAGCTGCAGACTAGCTGAAGGGGTTCCAGGTATCAGAACCAGGACACAAGAGAGCATCAAGGGCACTGAAAGGTTCCTGATCGTGTCAGAGGTTCAGATCTACACCTTGGACTGCTGATGGCTTAGACTGGATTCTGTGGTTGAAGGGGCTGGGGAAAGTACTGGAGGCAAATCCACAGACACTCAGTGACTCTTTTTTGCATCTCTTTCTCTGACTACTTGCTTCATGTCTGTGGATGGTCATTGATCGTCCCATAATTTATTTATCAGAAAAACTTGGCATGACGCTACATGCTCCTGGCTCACGTCCAAGGCAGGTATGCGGGAGGAGACTAGGGGTCTCAGCCTTTATTAGGGATCTTATGGGGAGGAGCTACAGGTACAGAAGGCGGGCCCAGCCTACCCAGCCCAGCGAGGTCATGCCTGCAGTACTGCATTCCATCAGACTGCTTGAAATCTGCGATTCATAAACATCACCAGGTGCTAAGTATCTTCTCTGGTGATGCTCTACTAGGCCTCTACTGCAGCCATCAGCTCCTGCTTGTTTTGGAGGCTTGTCCCCTTTAATTTTTTCTTCAGCACATGGAGGGTATGCTCAATGGGATTTAGATTTGGCCATTCAAGAATTTCCCAGTTTTTAACCTTAGTAAAGTATGTTTGGGATCATTGTCTTGCAATAGATGAAGTACCATCCAATGAGTTTGGAAGCTTTTGCTCAAACCTGAGCACATATGTTTCTTTGCACCTCAGAATTTATTTTGTTGCTGCCATCAGCAGTTACATCATCAGTGAAGAAGAGTGATCAGTAACTGTGGCAGCCATACATGCCCAGGCCATAACACCCCCACCATCATGTTTTACAGATGAGGTGGTATGCTTTAGATCTTCGGTTGTTCCTTTATGCCTCCACACTTTGCTCTTGCCATCATGTTAATTTTGGTCTTTTTTGTCCACAAGACCTTTTTCCAAAATTCAGGCTCTTTTAAATACTTCTTGGCAAACTAATCTGGCACCCTGTTTCTGTGGCTAACTAGTGGTTTGCATCTTGCAGCATAGCCTCTGTATTTCTGTTCATAAAGGCTTCAGTGATCACATTCACCCCTGCCTCCTGAAGAGCATTTCTGACCTCTCATCAGATGTTTGGGGATCTTTTCCATTATGATGAGAATTTGTCTCCCATCAGCAGTGGAGATCTTCCTTGGCCTACCAGTCCCTTTACAATTACTGAGTTTACCAGTATACTCTTTCTTCTTAATTATGTTCCAAATAGTTGATTTTGGTAATCCTAAAATTTGGGTAATGTCTCTTACTGTTTTATTCATGTTTTTCAGCATCGTAATGGCTTGTTTGACTTTCCTTGGCACATTTCTGGGCTTCATGTTGAAAAATGGCAACTGCAGATTCCAAAGGTGATCAAAAGCTTAGAAGCAAGCTTTACTCTTTTAAACCTGCACCAGTGAAGCAATTAAAACACACCTGAGTACTCACAAACACCTGTGAAGCCAAATGTCCCAAACATTATGGTGTCCTGAAATGAGGGGACCATGTATATAAAGTGTTGTAATTTCTACATGTCAAACCAAAATGTATACAAATAACCTTGAATAAAATCTGGAATGTGCACTTTAAATCATATGTGAATTGTTGGTTTACAAATTTAAAACCGTGGAGCGTAAAGGAAAAAAAAATGTTTTTGTCCCAAACATTATGGAGGGCACTGTAAATTATTTGGCATCCACAGAATGCCCCAAAGGGTATGAAGGAAACTCTTAATGGTTTCAGCAAAATTAAATTTTGTTTGTGATTATTATAGGTCACCATATGTCTCCAATATTACAAATATCCTCCTTAACCAATATCTCCATGAACACAAACACTACTTTTTCCAATCCCCAGCCAAGTTCTTTCTCTTTACCAATTATTCTTCAATACATTTTATGCAGAAATATTTGTATCAAATCTTACCCTATTTTTAAATCAGTACTTGTTGACAAAACAAAATTATCCCACATAGCTAACATTCCAATACATATTTTGATAGACATATTGTTCAAACTTTACTTGCACTTTCTTTTTCCCTCCAGTTTAGTGCACTCTGGGAGGAGTCACGTGATGGAGTGGCCGGTGGGAGAATACCAGCCCTCTCCAGAAAAGAAGAAATAAAGTGAAGAAAATACAAAGTTCAAGAAACACAAAACATAACAAGTAAAAAATAAAGAAAGAAAGTGGCACCCAAGAAGGAAAAAGTAAAAACGGGAAAAAAAGAAGAAAAGACGTTGGAAGAGAAAGGAGAAGGCCTTACCTGCATGAAGAAACAGGGAGCTGTCGTGGAGAAGAGAGTCCGTTCTTCAAAGTTGGTAACGACCGCTGGACTGCAAAAATGGCTCTTTGAGCAAAACAAAAGTGTGCTCACGAAGGAAAAGGAGAACACTGAAGGGAGGGGGACCCAGCTGAGGAGCGGGCAAACACAGTGCCCAACATCAGGGCTCTCAGCTGGAAGAAAAGGAAAGTGACAGGAAAGGAGTGAAAGGAGAAAAGAGCAGCAGCAGGAGGCCCAACAGATGAGTAGCCCAGAAAAAAAGGACCAACAGCAAGAAGCCAAGCAAGAAGAAGCCCAGCAAAATGAGGCAAGCAACTCATCAGGAAAGTCAGAAGAGACACAAATACAAGGAAGAAAAGAAGAAGACACAAACACAGATGCAGACACAGAAGAAGAGAAAGAAGAAGAACAAGATCTGCACAGAGAAATAGAAGGTAAAATAGATGGACAGAATAGAGATTTAAAAAAAATTCAAGAACAAATGAGAGCATTAAAAGAATGGTTGACATTAGAATTTAGTGAAATGAAAAGAGAAATAAAAAGTACAGAAGAAAAAGTGAGTAGAATAGAGCTGGTCATGACAGAAATAGGGAAAAGATTAGAACATGTGGAAGAATGAGAAATGGCTGTAGAAATGGAAGTGAATGACTTAAGAAGAAAATTGGAAGACAGTGACAAAAAAGTTAAAGAGTCACAAGAGTTGTTCGCTCAGAAAATTGATATGATGGAAAATTATAGTAGGCGAACAACCTAAAGATAGTGGACCTAAAGGAAGATGAAGAAGGCACAGATATGAAAAAAATTATAAAAGAATGGATCCCAAAAGTCCTGGGAATGACAGAAATACAGGAAGGAATGAAAATATAAAGGGCACACAGAACTCTAGGTCCGAAACCACAGACACAGCAAAAAACCAAAATCCGTTTTAGTAAAATTTTTGAGATATACGACAAGAGAAAATATACTGGAGAGGGCAAGGAATAAAATTAGAGAAGACAAAAAACCATTGGAATACAAGAGTCAAATTTTTTTTAACCCAGACATAAGTTTTGAACTCTTAAAGAAGAGGAAGGAGTTTAATACAGCAAAATCGATCTTATGGAAAAAAGGTTATAAATTTTTGCAAAATGCCTGCAGGACAGAAGGAGAGATGAATAGATGTAACAAGAATGAAGAATGGCAATAAAATACATATAAAGATGTAAAAGTAATGAAAATGTAATAACTAAAGAAGGGAAACAAAAGGGAAGAAAGGAAGTAACCGGGGAAAAAAAAGAGGGTGAGCTTAGTTATATGTGAAGAAAAACATTTTTTTCTGGAGGGGGTTGGGTGGGAAAGAATAACCGTCACTGCGAAATCAGTTGACGCTTGTGAGCGGGTTCGCAATCCAAATGGAGAGGGGAGTTGTGGTTGCCCGTCAAGGGATAAGGGGCAACTCAGAGGGGGGGAAACATTTGGGGTTAAGGGAATATTAGATGTGGGAGTTGTTGAAGGATTTTATGTTTTAAATGTGTTGTCATACATTGAGTTCAAAAAGGGAAAAGTGACAGATGAAAATGGGGAAAAGGGGAAAGATGGTGGTGAGGAAGCGAAAATGAGGTGTAAACAGGATATGAGATGGCCATGTTGAACTATATGACTATAAATATTAATGGAATACATAACCAAATTAAACAAAAAAGGCTATTAAATTTCCTGTAAAAAGAAAAAAATAGACATAGCATTTGTGCAGGAAACACATCTAACTGAAGTGGAACATAATAAATTAAAAAGAGACTGGGTAGGGCACGTAGCGGCAGCATCATATAATTCAAAAGCTAGAGGTGTAGCTATATTAATTAATAAAAATGTACCAATCAAAATAGAGGAGGAAATAATAGATCCATCAGGGAGGTATGTAATGATAAAGTGTCAGATATATTCAGAATTCTGGAATTTGGTCAATATATATGCACCTAATGAAGAGGATCAAAAGTTTATGCAAGATAATTTTTTGAAGATTGTAGATACGCAGGGGAATATATTTATAGGAGGGGATTTTAACCTTAATTTGGACCGTAAGGTGGATAAAACTGGACAAAACACTAACAAAAAGAATAAATTGGCCAAATATATGGTTAAATCAATGCAGGAATTGCAACTTTTGGATATATGGAGGCAACACCCAAAGAAGGAATACTCATATTATTCAAGTAGACATAAAACATACTCAAGGATTGACTTGTTCCTGTTGTCAGCCCATATCCAAGGGAGAGTTAGGAAAATGGAATATAAAGCGAGATTCCTATCTGATCATTCATCCCTGTTATTAGCCACAGAACTGGAGGACATTCCACCAGGAACACATAGATGGAGGTTAAAAGACAGGAATTTAGAGAATTTAGAGAATTTATTGAACGCCAAATTAAAATGTACTCTGAAATAAATACAGAATCAGTGAAAGACAAATTTATATTATGGGATGCAATGAAAGCTTTCATTAGAGGGCAGATAATAAGTTATGTAACTAAGATGAAAAAGGACTACAATCCGGAAATAGAACAGTTGGAAAAGGAGATAGTAAGTACAGAAAAATAACTTGCAACAAGGGATGAAATAACAAAAAGAAGAGAATTGGCAGACTAAAAAATAAAATATGAAACATTACAAACGTATAAGGTGGAGAAGAACATAATGAAAATAAAGCAAAAGTATTATGAGCTCGGAGAAAAAACACACAAAATATTACCCTGGCAACTTAAAACAGAACAAGCTAAAAGAACTGTATTGGCATCAAGGAAAAAGGACAAACAAATTACATATAATCCAATGGAGATTAATGAGAACTTTAAGGAATTTTATGAACAATTATACAAAACTGAGAACGAAGGGAAACATGATAAAATAGAAGAGCTTTTAGCTAAAATTGAACTGCCGAAATTGCAAGAAGAGGAACAAAACAAACTGATAAAACCATTTGAAATAGAGGAAATACAGGATATATTATAAAGCTGCTGAACAATAAAATGCCTGGAGAGGATGGATTCCCAATAGAATTCTCTAAAACATTTAAAGAATTATCAATTCCTCCTCTCTTGGAAATAATGAACCAGATAAAAGAAACAAAACTTTCCAGATTCATGTAAGACAGCAATAATTACAGTAATACCAAAGACTGGGAAGGATCCACTAACAACAGCATCATATAGACCAATATCTCTACTTAATTCAGATTATAAGATAATAGCAAAATTATTAGCAAACAGATTGTCTGACTGTGTATCAAAAATAGTAAAATAAGATCACACTTGATTTATTAAGAAAAGATGAACAGCGGATTATGTCTGTAAATTTATTAATCTAATTCATGCAGTTCAAGGAAATAAAAAGCCAACAGTGGCTGTTGCTTTAAACATAGAAAAAGCCTTTGACAGGGTAGAATGGAATTATTTATTCAAAATATTATAGAGATACAATCTATCAGAAAAATATATTAATTGAATTAAAGCATTATATAATGGACCATTGGCGAAGGTAACAGTAAATAGATATGTATCGAACCAATTTAAATTAAGTAGGTCAACTAGGCAGGAATGTCCACTATCTCCCTCACTGTTCGCTTTAGCAATAGAACCATTGGCAGAACTGGTAAGAACAGAAAATAAAATAAAAGGGATAAAAATAAAGGAGGAGTATAAAATCAGTTTATTTACAGATGACATCATAGTATACTTAACAGAACCAGAAATATCAATAAAAGAACTATATAAGCAATTGAAGGAATATGGAGAAATATTGGGGTACAAGATCAACGCAAATAAAAGTGAAGTGATGCCAATGAGTAATGCGGATTATACAGAATTTAAAAAGAATCACCATTTAAATGGCAAACTCAAGCAATCTGATACCTAGGCATTAGATTAGATAATAATTTAAGCCATTTGTACAAATTAAATTATCAGCCACTAATAAAGAAATTGCAGGATGACTTAGAACAATGGAAAGAATTACCGCTAATGTAGATGGGGGAGGGGGGGGGGGAGTAAATTGCATTAAAATGAATGTCTTCCCAAGGATACAATACCTATTTCAATCATTATCAATTCCCTTAACAGAGAAATTCTTTAATGAACTTGATAATAAGGAAATTTTTATGGAAAAGGGGGGAAACCGAGGATAGCGTTAGATAAATTAACAGAGAGGTACAACCAAGGTGGTTTGCAATTACCAAACTTTAAAAATTATTATAGAGCAGCATAATTAAGGTATTTATCAGATTTTTATCAGACAAGGGAAAAACCAGATTGGACTAATATAGAGCTAGATAAAATACAGGAGAAGGTACCGGAACATATACTTTGTAAGTGGGATGAAAAGCTGGTACAATAGAAAAGCTCACTAGTATTGCATCATTTACTCAATATATGGAAGAAGATTCACTTAGAAAGGAAAAAAAAACAAATTACAAATACCAAAATTATTATTGATGCAAAATTTCCTTTAGGGAATGGGAGAGAAAAGGAATTAAAAGAATAGAGAATTGTTTTTTGATAAATAATTTATTAACATTTGAACCAATGAAGTACAAATATGGAATAACTCATGGTACAATGTTTGCATACCATCAACTGAAAGCCTACTTAAAAGGATAAATTGGGAAACAGACTGAGATTACCAGAAGGAAGCAGCTTTGAATATGTGATTACAGACACAATGATAATAAAAAGATTTATAATGAACATGTACATCAAGCTGCAAGAGAAGGAAAATGATGAAATAAGCTATAAACCTAAACAAAAGTGGGAAAAAGATTTAAACATAAAGATAAAAAATGAAATATGGGAAAAGTTATGCTCTGGAACTATGAAGAATATAATAAACACGAGGTTACATGTGATACAATATAATTGGTTACACAGGCTATATATCACGCCCCAAAAGTTAAATAAATGGGATCCAACATTATCAGATAGATGTTTTTGCTGTAAGAAGGAAATGGGAACAACAGTACATGCAATTTGGGCATGTGAGAAAGCGAAAAAGCTTTGGGAAGATCTAAATCAGGTATTAAATAAAATCACAAAAACCAATATACCAAAAAATCCAGAGATCTTCCTGCTAAGTAATATAAGAAGTAAAGAATTAGGCCTCAGACTGGATTAAGCGCAAAAGATTTATTATGATAGCCTTAGCTGTAGCAAAAAAATGTATAATGTCAACTTGGAAATCAGAAGAGAGCCTGAGAATACAGCAATGGTACATGGAAATGAATAAATGTATTCCATTTGAAAAAAAATAACATATAATTAAAAAAATAAAGTCACATTATTTGAGCAAATTTGGGAGCCATAGATGGAACATAACAGAGAGGGCTTGCCTCGGACCTCCACCCCCTAAAATGATAAGACAAAACGACGTGATCCAGTGTGTAAAAGTAGATGACACATTTTTCTGGTTTACTTTTCATTGTGTGATGACATTGTTTATTGGTTTTATTGTATTATATATGTTGAATGTTTAATGGGTTTGGAGGGGGGAGGGAAGGTAGGGGGAAATAAGCCACTGTGTATATTTAAGAGGAAAATGTTTCTATCTCTTTTGATTGATATGGTTTAGTGTGAAAAAAAAAGAAAAGTTTAGTGCACTCTTTAAAAAATGTCCTCGTGCACATCTCTGGGAAAAAAAAGGGACAAAACTCCAACTTTGTTAAATTGCATGTTTGAATCACTAAGGAAATTAGAAAACTCAAGTGATTACAAATAGGCTTTTTAAAATTTACCTTGGTGCTGAAGGTAGATTGGTGGTTTGTGTGTCCAGATTACCTTGGGTTGTAATCTTCCTGTTGCATCCCTGCCTGAAGAATAGTATTGTCGAATCCACTCAAACAAACGTGGATGTGTGCCTGATGGTCCAGAGGGCTGGTTAAAATCAATAATTTGACACCTGCAGAAACCATAATAATTAATTTCTGTTTTTAAAAATAACATTAGGAATAAGTTATTTGTTACATGCATAGAGCAGCAAACAGTCTTCTATGCCCTCTACTGGTATGGGGCTTTCTCTTTCATCAATGGTAGGAAAATTATTGGAGAAGATACTTAGGGACAGAATTTACAAAACTCTTATTTGGAATGCATGGAATTATTATATTTAGAATGGTTTTGTGCAGTGGTCAATTTGATTGACCTTTTGTTTTTATTTTAAAAAATGACAAAAATGATTGAGGGTCATGCAGTCAATATTTTCTTAGTGGTCATTAAGGCATTTCACATGTTCCCTCATTATTGGCTTGGCTATGGAAGACGAGGTAGTATCAGAAAGACATTTTTCTGACTGGAGGACTATGACCAGCGGAGTTTTACAAGGATTAGTGCTAGGAAATCTATTATTTCTAATATACATGAATTATGGTAGAAGATATAGGTGGCTTGTTGTCATTTGTCAGATGACATGAAAACTAGTGGAGTTCTGGTTAATAAGAATAGTTGTCCAAGGATACAGCACGAAATAGACCAGTAAGAAATTTGGGTGGAGAAATAGGAGATGGAGTTCAATTTGGACAAGAGTACTTAAGGAAGACGAATGTAAGAGAAAAGGACAAGGTAAATACAAGACCTTGAGGATCATTGACACACACTGGAATCTTGGGTTGCAAGTCCACAATTCCTTGAAAATGGCAATATGGTGGTTAAAAGAAAAGTTGTAACATGGTGGCATGTTTCAAAAAATACTGGGAGTATAGGTCAATTTGGTGTAATTGGGTGGCACAGACTCGTGGGACAAAATGGCCTGTTACCATGCTGTATGTCTAAATTTAAAATTTAGAACACATAAAGAAGGTAAAGATGCCCGCTTGCTTCTATTAGGGTATTTGAGTTAAGAGCTGGGAAGTTACATTCCAACTGTATTCAATTTTGATTAGGTCATATTTGGAGTATTGCGTGTATTTCTGGTTGCCACACTAAAGACTTTGGCGAGGATGTATTTGCTAAAATGATAGGTTAGACAAGCTTGTGTTGTTTACTCTGGAGCTTTGGAGGCTGAAGGGTGACTTGACAGAAGTTTAAAATTTGAGGCACTGTTAGGGTAAATAGCATTGCCTCTCCCTGCCCCACACCTCCAAAGTAGAAATGTAAAATAATAGGGGGCATAGATTTAAGTGATAGAAGAGAATTTAAAGGAGATTTGCGAAGCAAGTTTTGGTTTTACACAATGGTTGGTGCCTGGAATATAATGGCAGGGAAGGTGGGAGGAAGAGATACAAGAGCAATTTTAAGAAGTATTTAGGCAGGTATGAAATTGAGCCATATAGGCAGATGGAAATTGTTTAGACAATTTGCATTACAGTACGTTTCCCCATATCTGAAATTCAGTTAACCCAAAAGTTTAATTATCCAAATTTTTCTTCAGCGGTGACATGACATCACAAGTTGAAATTTTTTTCCACCTGACATGCTCATGTGGGGCTAACGTGCTGTTAGCATCATTTTTAATCCAACGGAGCTTTCATGCATTGTACAATGGCAAAAAGGTCTGAAGATAGCACTGACGACATCAGCAAAAAGGAAGAAGTGTTTATGTTTGTCTATAGAACACAAAGCCAAGTTGCTGGCAAAACTGGACAGTAGTGTAACCATGAAACATCTAACACAGGGGTCCCAAACATTTTAGACCACTGAACCCTTCATGGAATAGTTGATCCCTCATCAACCCCCAGGCATGGAATCCCGGCGCTGGATCAAGCGGGGGGGGGGAAACGTGGTGGCACTGGAGATTGGGTCAATGTGGGGGAGGGAGGGGCTCTATCAGAGGTGGAGAGAACACATACATCTTTCTTTTTATGCCCAGTCCATCCTCCAGTTCACTCCTGACTTATTCAAAGGCCGAAGCCAAATACAACATGGCGGCCACCAAGGCCCGCTCTCGTGAGAGGTTGGCCACCACTGCCATAGGTGCTATTTTCCATTGATCTGTTCCTGCTTTCCACCGCAAAAGTACAAGTGACACCCCCACCCCACCCCCTGGCATTATTGACCCCCTGGCATTTATCAACCATTTGGATAGTCCAATCGACCCCCAGGGGTCGATATCAACCACTTCTCTAACAGAAGAGTAGGTGTTGGAACAAACACAAACTATGACCTGAAAAAAAAGGATAAATTGCTGAAGCTCTATTCTGAAAATGATGAACAGAAAAACTGTATAAAGGTAAAAGTAAAGAACTTGAGTGTGTATTAATGCGCTGAACATAAAACAACCAAAGCTCTATCATGATGACCTAAACATGAAGGGAATGGAATATTCAGCAAGCTGGTTGAGTAGATTTAAGAAAAGATTTGTGGAGAAAAAGCATCAGCTGATCATGAAGCAGTGGAGAAATTCATTGACGAGTTTGCCAAGATAAATACTGATAAAAATCTTTCGCCAGAACAAGTCTACAATGCTGATGAAACATCACTGACATGGAGAAGAACATTGGCAAAAACAGATGAGACAGCCCCATCAGGTAATAAGGATGCCAAGGATAGAATAATTGTGCTGGGATATGTTATTGCAGCAGGCACACACAAGAGTAAGCTTGCTGTGATAGGCAAAAGCTTGTGTTCTCATTGTTTTAAAAGGAGTGAATTTCTTTCTTGTCCAATATTATGCAAACAGAAAGGCATGGGTCACCAGGGATATCTTTTCTAATTCGTTTAATAAACATTTTGTGCCAGCAGGGAAGCTGGACTAGATGACAAATGGAAGAATTTTATTTTATTTCTCCAGCTGAAAATGTCATCAAAGATAATGTTCACGTCATGTACCTTCCCCCAAATCTTTGGCTTGGCTTCGCGGATGAAGATTTATGGAGGGGTATGTCCACGTCTGCTGCAGGCTCGTTGGTGACTGACAAGTCCGATGCGGGACAGGCAGGCACGATTGCAAGGGAAAATTGGTTGGTTGGGGTTGGGTGTTGGGATTTTCCTCCTTTGTCTTTTATCAGCGAGGTGGGCTCTGCGATCTTCAAAGGAGGTTGCCGCCCGCCGAACTGTGAGGCGCCAAGATGCACGGATGGAGGCAATATCAGCCCACTGGCGGTGGTCAATGTGGCAGGCACCAAGAGATTTCTTTAAGCAGTCCTTGTATCTCTTCTTTGGTGCATCTCTGTCTCGGTGGCCAGTGGAGAGCTCACCATATAACACGATCTTGAGAAGGCGATGGTCCTCCATCCTGGAGACGTGACCCACCCAGCGCAGTTGGACCTTCAGCAGTGTGGATTCGATGCTTGTGGACTCTGCCAGCTTGAGTACTTCGATGTTGGTGATGAAGTCACTCCAATGAATGTTGAGGATGGAGCGGAGACAGCGCTGATGGAAGCGTTCTAGGAGCCATAGGTGATGCTGGTAGAGGACCCATGATTCGGAGCCGAACTGGAGCGTGGGTATGACAACGGCTCTGTACACGCTGATCTTTGTGTGTTTCTTCAGGTGGTTGTTTTTCCAGACTCTTTTGTGTAGTCTTCCAAAGGGACTATTTGCCTTGGCGAGTCTGTTGTCTATCTCGTTGTCGATCCTTGCATCAGATGAAATGGTGCAGCTGAGGTAGGTAAACTGGTTGACCGTTTTGAGTTCTGTGTGCCCGATGGAGATGTGGGTGGGCTGGTAGTCATGGTGGGGAGCTGGCTGATGGAGGACCTCAGTTTTCTTCAGGCTGACTTCCAGGCCAAACATTTTGGCAGTTTCCGCAAAACAGGACTTCCATAATTCAGCCATGTGACCAAGGGACCCTTCAATTAATGAAGAGTGAATGTAAAAACACTTTGTGGACAGCATGCTGTCAACAGTGACAAAGGCTTGGGTGGGGCAGGTTTTCAAAAGCAATTTACCACAAAGGATGCCATTAATGCTGCAGCCAATGCTTGGAACAAAAGTGACTAAAGACACAGTTGTACATGCCTGGTACGATCTCTGGCCTGCAACTATGTTCCTTGATGAGGATGAAGATGTTGATTTTGAAGGATTCAATGTGTCAGGTGAGAAAAAAAAACATTGTTTGACCATGTTCAGAGTCCGTCAGTAAGATGGAAGAAGAGGATATTGAAGAAGTTTTTAAACATCAATAATGATGCTCCAGTTGTTCATTCACTGACCGATGGTGAAATAGCTGAACTTGTTCTGCAGCAAAATGAGCGCAATGAAGGACTTAGTTGACACTGCAGAAAAAGTGCCTTTTGACGACATTGTGAAAATGTGTGATGGACTTATTGATGTACTAGAACAGTGTACATTCATAACAGAACAAGGAATCATGTCAGTGTATAAAATCAAAGACAGAAAGCTAAGACAAAAATCACTGTTAATGAGACAGATGACATTGGAGGAAACATTTGAAAAAGCCATTGAGGAGACTTTCTCGTGGCTGCATTTATCTTATTTTGTAAGCAGAGATCATGTTTTTAGTTAAGAATTAAACATTATTTCATGCTTGAGAAGTTTCCGTTGCTTGTTTTGTTGGTGTTTAACCACCGATACAAGTATACAGCTTATGTTACTGGGCTGCTTAAAGCCATTATTCAGTCCCAAGCTTATTGGATATGGGGAAAATTTACTGAAATGAGGAGAGACTCTTCCATGTTTTCCTCCATTATCTCTTTTGCCACTCTTTTAGAAATGGTCAATCCACACAAGGAAATATTGCACATGCCCAAATAATTTTGAATGAACATTCCTAATTTAAATTTAGCAGAATGCAGGTAGTACAGTATGTTTCCGATTATCCGTAAATTGATTCATCAAAATTCTCAAATGTCTGAAATTTTTTGGCAGAGACGTGACATCACAATTTGAAAAAAGTTGAATTTTTTTTTCACCAACCACGCTCAAGTGGGGGTCTGGTGCACAATTAGCGCCATTTTGAATCAACAGAGCTCTCGTGTACTGTTCAAAGATACAGCAATGGTGTGGGTCTGTCTCACTGTTAGCGTCATTTTGAATCAACAGTGCTCTTGTGTGCTGTTCAAAGAAATTTCTCAATTTTCTGAAAAATCCGTATAGGTCAGGACCCAAGCATTTCAGATCATTGGAAATGTACTGTACAACTAACCTTGAGGAGCATTAAATTTGATTTATTTCTGTCTTCATGATATCGGCAATTTTACAATGCTATCTTGACATCAATTAGAATAGAAATCCTGATTTCTCTTCACTACTACATCCACCACTGCAGGGAAAGTTAGCTCAGTTTTATCTTTCACACAGGTAGAATTGCACAGGGCATTGAAAGTATCGTATTATTGCACTTTAAAAATAGATCAGTCTTTAATGCATCAACATTGAATAGTTTCACAAAATTTTGAAATATTGTTTGAGACATAAAAATTATTACCTCTACTGTTTCTTATAGATAAACTAGCATACACAGGATATATACAAAATCTATAATCCACGAATACATAGTAACTTAGCCCTTACTTGTATTTCCTCCATTTTCTGCTCATCTGCCCTGTCCCACTCTGCCCTTGATGCAACAAAAATAGAATTCCCCTCGTCCTCACCTACCACCTAACCAGCCTCCACAACCAACAATTTAGATTATCTATAAAATGATGCCATGATCAGACACATCTTCCACTCTCCGCCTTCCATAGGGACCACTCCTTCTGTGACTCCCTCATCCACTCATCCCTTCCCACTAATCTCCCCCTTGGCACCTTCTCCTGTGACCGCAGGAAGTGCCATAGTTACGCCCACACCTCCTTCCTCATTCAGCGCCTCAAACAGTCTTCCAAATGAAGCAACACTTAAGTTGTGAATCTGCAGGCTCCTGTTGTGGCCTTCTTTACATCGTAGAGACTGTAGGCAGATTGGGAGATCACTTCAGTGAGTACCTTTGCTATGTCTGCAGTAATGATGGGGATTTCCCAGTGGCCAACCATTTAAATCCTGCACCCCACTTCCACGCCAACATGTCTGTCCATGGCCTCATGCACTTCAAGGCTACCTGTAAATTGGAGGAGCAGCACCTAATATTCTGCCTGCGCACTCTCCAACTAGATGACATTCAATTCAACTTCTCTAGTGCCTCCCTTGCTTATCCACCTATTTCCTCTTGCTTGTGGGCCCGTGCTCCTCCCTTGCACTCGGTCTTCCTACCCCATAACCAACCATTTTATTTAGCTACCTGGCTACGTTTTGCTCATAGCTTGAAGGACTCAGACTCGAAACATTGATCATGCATCTTTATCTTTGCTACATAAAGTATGCTGTTTGACCTGCTGAGTTGTTACTTCAATCTCAGAGTCAGTACACTTTGATGTTTTACAGAGGATTAATTCTTTGTATTCAATTTTTGGCGGGATGAGGGAATAGGTGTTGCTTGTTTGTCCTATATAGTAGCATGTAATATTTTTTTCAAATGTTGTAGTCCTTCTGGCAAAGGTACTCCTGATAATGATAGCTGGACAAAATTATAAAGAAATGTTAATAGTTTCAACTCAAGGTGCTACGACTTGGAAGGGAAGGAACTTAAAGCGTGTTCCCATGCATTTGGTGCTCGTCCTTTTAGTTGCAGAGGCCATCGCTTAAGAAGGTATTGTTTGCACGATCCTAGGCAACTGACTGCAGCTATTGTACGTCAATGTACATGGTTGCAGATTGGGTGTCACACAAGTAAGCTGCTTTACCCGCAGAACAGATTCAGTAATGATTATCCTTTTAAGAACATGTATTCTTTATAGTTACCAGAAGCCTGTACAAGTTATTGGCTGCAAATCTGTACTGTGTTGGTCCCAAATCTATTTAAGATATTAGAATTAAACAATAGGGATACTGGACCAGAAAAATATATTTTTCTCCAGATATTATTTATCAAAAATATTTATCAAATCGAATCAATTTCTATTGGAATGCATATGTACATTAATTAATTGGAGGCTTTAATGGTGATATATTTAATGGTTGTTATATTGCACATCAGAAAATGTCAGCATTGTGCTTTTTCAGAAATCTAAACAGCTCGTTGGAAAGCTAATGACGTAGTTGCTATTTTTTTTTTCACACCATAAATCACATTAACCATGATACACACTTTTTCCTTTTCACACATATACAGTGCCATTTTCTCCCCCCCTCTCCCTCCTCCCATCCCACCATCCCGACCTCCCCCCTCCCGTCCATTTGAAGTACAAAATCTAGGATACATTAAACCAGTCAAACAATGTTGTCATTCAATAAAAATACACAAGAAATTCCACTGAGTCCATTCTTTTCATTTCCTTTTCCTTCTGTTAATTTAGGTAGTGATTGTCCCTGGTAGGTTTTCGCTATTATGTTTCATGTAAGGCTCCCATATTTGTTCAAATATTTCAATATTATTTCTTAAACTATATGTTATTTTTTCTAATGGAATACATTTATTCATTTCTATATACCATTGTTGTATTTTCAAATTATCTTCCAATTTCCAGGTTGACATAATACATTTTTTGCTATGGCTAGAGCTATCTTTACAAATCTTTTTTGTGCATCCTCCAAATCAATTCCAAATTCTTTGTTTTTTATGTTACTTAGGAGGAAGATCTCTGGGTTCTTTGGTATATTGTTTTCTGTTATTTTATTTAATATCTGATTTAAATCTTCCCAAAATTTTTCTACTTTCTCACATGTCCAGATTGCATGAATTGTTGTTCCCATTTCTTTTTTACATCGAAAACATCTATCAGATACTGTTGGGTCCCATTTATTTAACTTTTGAGGTGTAATGTTAAAGAGATTTTTTTTGTACTTACTTTACTCTTAGAAAGGAAAATAAAGAATAGATTTCTGTGGCCCCAATCCAAGCTCGAGTGCCTTGCAATTTGTTTTCAAATGAGGCAGCACCTTGAGGATCAAAACCATCCTTCCATGCTTCTTCTATCATGGTCTGGATTTTTGGAATGCAAGGAATTACAAGATCTAAAGGAAAAAAAGAATTTCCGAGAAGGGTTTGCAATTATCCAATCAAATGGAAAAAAACATTTTTAAAAATTCTATTTGTATCTCTTCATTCCACATGCTCGTAGACTGGAGCTAAAATTTTGCTATGCAAAAAAGAAATGGAGGTTACGAGTTAGTTTGTATCCTTTACAGACAAATATAGACTTTATATCTGAAAAACAAGTTTTGGACCAATTTCAGAATTTGAGCTCAATCTACTTTGAGCACTGGCATCAAAATATGTATTAGTTAGACATTCAACTTGATAGATTTGTGCAAAATGCAGCAGTCACTACACTTAAAAGTGAACTATTCAATGTGGAAAAAATGAAATCTAATCAAGGATTACCAAATTATAAGTAAATAAAAAAGTGTCTTGCTACCTACTCTGAACATGCTACAAATGTTAAAGCTTTTATGTATTAAAATCTGTACCATGCAAATTAGTCTGATATGGTTCCATCTTCATAAGTGAGGACAGAAGCATTTGAAAGTTTCGGTAACCACATCCCCAGCCTTTATCTCCAACAGAGGCATGATAGTGATCTGTTTCTGTGCACAGATAAACATGGTTGATATATGTGCCATTTCTCTGATAATATTCATACAGTGCTCTCATTAGACCTGTAAAACAAAAATGCACTTCAGTAATTATAAAAGAATGGAGCTTAATTCCTATAGCAGACAATTTTTAAAAAATGTAGACATATAGCATGGTAAGAGGCCATTTTGGCCCACAAGTCCATGCCGCCCAATTTGCACTCAATTAACCTACACTCCCAGTATATTTCAAACAGTGGGAGAAAACCAGAGCCCCTGGGGAAATCCCATGCAGACATGGGGAGAGCATACAAACAAACTCCTTACAGAGACGGAGACATTCAAACCATGATTCCAATTGCTGGTACTGTAAAGGTGTTGCGCTAACTGCTACAAGATTAATTATATTTAATTACTTATAATTAAGTATGAAAACTTACAGCACATTTTAATTTGAAATTTGGCAGTACACAGCATTTTCCAAAATAATGTCATCACAATTATGGGAAGTTTTAATGAAATAATGATTCATTAAATATGATTCATGGAGTTACAAGTACAGACATTCTCATCCAGCTTCTATTAGGTTTTAACTGAGGTCATTGTCTCTCAATGGGATGCTTGTGGGTTTAATTCTCTCTTCAGAAACTCAAGCTCACACTCCACAGCTGTGCTAAAGGTGTCACATACTCTTAGGAAACAATGTCTTTCAGAATGATGTTAAAATAGAGGTTCTGTACGATTTCATATGCAAGTGTAAAAAAAAACCGATGGAACTATTTGGAACCAGAGTAAACATTAGATTCCTGTCCAATGTCCATGTGAATTCACCACTAAAAACTTTAGGACATCTCTGAAAGCTCTCAATTCCATTAATGATAAAAACCCACAAGAATGTACAACTTATGACAATGACAGCCATCAAAAATCTGCTTATTATTTAAAATCAAAATGCAGCAATTATACCTGATGTTTTAGTTTTACCATCATCTTCCCCCATGGCTAATGCTTCCATTATTTCTGCTTTTCTTTGATGGTACTTTGCAGGATTCATTTGACCTCGGCAAACAGCCCTATCCATATTTTGCAGTGTCTGTTGTTTGTATCCATTACAATTATCAAAACCATACTGCTTCTAGAGAAAAGAAAAAAAATAATTTTTAAATAACTAAAATTCCAATGGGGCAAGAAATTTATTAAGTGCATGTCACAGTGGACAGTTTAAAAGAGCAACTACATAATTCTAAACTAAGCCATAAAAACAAACTCTACATATTTTTTTAAATTACAAATGCAGGTATCCAATTCAGAAATCTACAATTATGGACTTCCAGCTGGCTACTGCATAGATTATCAACGGTAGTTAGGTGTTCCTGATTTTTAAAAATGAATAAATAGAAGAAATATTTTTATACTTTACCCACTTGTTACTTATCATTGCTAGTTATTTAACAATGGCTAAACAGCAAAGAGGAAGAGACTGCTACTCTGACTATGGACTCCATTTCTGATCTTTTAAACAAGCATACACGGGAGATAAGTGAAACCGTTAAAGAAAGTCAACGTGAAGTTAAATCTACGCTTGAAAGTTTTGGAGTTGATATCAGATATTGATGTTCGTTTGGGGTCTGTGGAGCAAGATTTGGAAAAAGTCAATGATTGTGTGGATAAATTACAGGATCTTTGCTCAGGACTGTCTGCTAGCAACTTTAAATTAAGTTTGAAAATTATCGACTTTGAGAGCAGAAGCAGATGACAGACTATTTGAATTTTGGACAGATGAAAATACAGAATCTGGTCAACTGACCAACTTCTTTCCAGAGATGTTTTTGGAAGTATTTGGAAAGGAGTTCTTTGATTCTAAGTCTGAGCTCGACAGAGCACACCACTCTTTGATTCCCAATTCAACTCCAGGACGCAACCCAAATAAAAGATCTCATAATTTGTGAAGCCCATCAGAAAGGAACACTTCAATATTGTGAACAGATCAGATTTATGGATGATCTCTGTCCGGAAGTGATGAATCTGTATTTAGAATATAAAGAAGTCATGGCTGAGCTATACAAGAACGGTTTCAAGCTTGCTTTGTTATACCCAGCACGCCTCCGAATCACACCTTTCCATGGTCACAAGAAGTTTTTGAATTTGGTAGAAGATTCTTGGAAGATTTAGTTTCAACATCAAGTATTGCATGAACTGTTATTTGGTTTTTGAAGTTTTCTGTTTTCTTGATTGGATGAAGTTCAGCTGCTCTCTCCCTTTTGTTAATTGGAAGGGGTCATGTACTTTTTAGATGACATTTCCCAGCTTCTAATATTTTCCAATCTCAAACATGTCATCTTCTAAGAAAAGTAAGCCTCAATATTCCAAATTGTAACTTATTCATCTAAATAAATAAAACATCATAATTGCAGCTGTAAATAGCTTTAATTTTTTGTTGATAAAACCGAATAAACATTTTCATAGCTTTGAACTCCATAACAATGAGTAATACAAAGCATAATGTAAATGTTAACGATACTCAACTTTAAATATAAATGAATTAAAATGATAATAAATGATTAATAATGAATAATAATGCTTATGAATAATAATGATGAATTGAAATAAAAGGTTCTTGAGTGAGCTTACTCTACTTCCATGATTATTCCAAGAACGAGAACGAGCTCCTCATACACTGGGATATTACAAGATATGATGTCATAGTAACTATGGTAACTACAAAAACAATTAATCCTTAAAGGGAAAGTCATAAAACAACCATAAATCATAAACAAAAGGTTTTAACCTCTGCAAACTTGTTTAATTTTTAGTTATCTAAGTTAATTTTACTACTTTTTCTTGGATGAGAGTGTAAAGTTGAATACATTAATTTTATCTTAATAATAATTATTGGTATTCATTACATTAGTTACTTATTAATTGTGCATGAAATGCTCTATGTGCTTAAGCATTTAAGTTATTAGATGTCTGCAGGAAATCAGGCTAATGGTTATAACATATATGTTACCTGGATTTCAGAATCTAGATCCTTCATCCAGACATCTAAAATCTGAAAAGCTCCAAAATCCAGAAAGTGGGGACCGGCTGTTGGGGGAGGAGGCTGAGGGACCGGCCGTCGGGGGAGGCAGCCGGGGGAGACAGCCGGGTGACTGGAAGGGGGTGGGGTAGATACGGCAGCACAATTCGGGTGGGCTTTCCAAAATCCAGAAAAATCCACAATTCAGAACACACTGTCCCCCAAGACTTCCAGATAAAGGATCGTGTACCTATAGTCCAATTTATGTGTTGGAAATTTAAGGTTTGCCCTGTATGTATTTTGGCTATTTGATCTATTGAACTTGCAATTCTAAATGGGGAATAGACAGAGATTTAAACATTCATTGCTCTTTTAATATTAACCGCACACTTTTTTGTTATTTCTGATATGTGTTGCTTAGAAATACTTGAGACATTAATGCATTAAGCATATATTTTATGCTATAGCTAACTGGAGTAAAGGGTGTATGAATACAACATTCATGCGCTTGCATTAGAGTATGAAACTTTAATGTAATTCATTTGTCTTTCACTTTGGTTGTAGCTTTAAATAAAAGTTTATATTGCTTGTAAATATTAATAACTTTTTTTAAAAAAGGAGCTATCATTGAAATTTAAAGCAGAATAATTTTTGGGTTTAAAATGTCTTTTTTGGGCTCGTGCTGTTCTAAACAGCAACCTTCTGATTCTTGTATGGGAAAGAGGTTGGGATTTTGGTTACAAGGTTGATATGGCTTTAAGTTCTATGTAAGCTATGTTACTGCTCAGCTTCCAGGCAGCCACCTGGAGTTTGGTGATTATTTGTGCCTGGTTTTCTTTTCAACATTAATTTCAAAACATGAGTATTCTTATCAAAGTTATCTCTTGGAATCCAATTAAGCAAAGGAGGGTCTTTGCATGTTTTAAACAGCTGAGATCTGAGCTACTTTTCTTACAAGAAACCCATATTCGCAGCTGTGATAATTCCCACTTTATGTCAAAATGGAGAGGGCAACATTTTCATTCCTCTTTCAACGTTAAAGCTGGATTGGAGGGTGGGGGTGTGTCTCTATTTCATTAACCATATAATGATTACAGCACGGAAACAGACTATCTCGGCCCTTTTAGTCCGCACCAAACCAAGTATTCTCCTCTAGTCCCACCTACCTGCATCTTGCCCATAACCCTCGATTTCCCCCTCCCCCCCCCATCCATATACCTATCCAATTTTTCCTTAAATGACAAAATGGAACCTGCCGCCACTACTTCTCCCGGAAGCTCATTCCACCGCTGAGTGAAGATGTTTCCCCTCATGTAACTTCTAAACTTTTGCCTCTTAACTCATGACCTCTTGTTTCAATCTCTCCTACTCTCGATGGAAAAAAGCCTATCCACATCAACTCTATCTATTCCCCTCATAAATTTAAATACCTCTATCAAATCGCCCCTCTCCTTCTACACTCCAAGGAATAAAGACCTAATCTGCTCAATCTTTCTTTGTAATCTAGATTCCGAAATCCGGGTAACATTTTCGTAAATCTTCTCTGCACTGTCTCTACCTTGTTGATATCCCTCCTAAAATTTTGTGACCAGGACTGCACAGTATTCCAAATATGTCCTCATCAATACCTTGAACAGTCTCAACATCACTTCTCAACTTGTGTATTCTATGCATTGATTTATAAAGGCCAGCATACTAAAAGCCTTCTTCACCACCCTATCCACATGAGATTCTATCTTCAGGGAACGATGAACCATTTATTCCTAGATCTTCCTACTCCACTGCATTCCTCAATGCCCTCCCATTTATTACGCATGTCCTGTTTTGATTATTCCTTCCAAAATGAAGGATTTCACACTTCTCAGCATTAAACTCAATCTGCTATCTTTCAAGTCCACTCTTCTAAGCAGTCCAAATCCTTTTACAAATCTTCTTCATTATCCACAATTCCACCTATTTTAGAATCATCTGCATATTTACTAATCCAATTTAATGCCCATCATCCAGATAATTAATGTAAATGACAAACGGCAAGGGACCCAATACAGATTCCTGAGGCACACCACTTGTTATCAGCCTCCAGTCTGACAGTTATCCACTACAACTCTCTGGCATCTCCCTTCCAGCCATTGTTGAATCCATTTGACTATCTCAAAATTAATACCTTGCTCCTGAACCTTAACCTTCCATGCGGAACCTTATTGAAGGCCTTACTGAAGTTCACATAGACAACATCTACTGCTTTCCCCTCATCAACATTTCAAGCCACCTCTTCAAAAAATTCAACAAGATTGGTCAAACATGACCTTCCACACACAAACCCGGGTTGAGTGTTCCTGATCAGACCCTGTCCTTCCAGATACACATATATATTATCTCTAAGAACACTTTCTATTAACTTTCCTACCACAGGCATCAAACTTACAGGCCTATAATTGCTAGGCTTGCACCTCAAACCCTTTTTAAACAAAGGAACCATATTAGCAACACACCAATCCTCTGGCACTATACCCATTTCTAATGACATTTGAAAAATCACTGTCAGAGCCACTGCTATTTCCTCATGAACTTCTGTCAAGGTCCTGGGGAAAAATCCCGTCGGGATGTGGAGACTTATCCACCTTTATATGCTTCAAAAGCTCCAGTACTTCCCCTTTTTTCAGCACTAGTTTCCAATAATTACCCTCTTTGCTTCCTTTGCCCTGCACAATTCAATATCTTTCTCTTTAGTGAATACCAAAGAAAAGAACTTGTTCAAAATCTCCCCCATCTCATTTGGCTCCACACAGAGTTGTCTGCTCTGATTCTCTAAGGGACCAATTTTATCCCTCACTCTCCTTTTGCTATTAACACATTTATAGAAACTTTTTGGGTTTATTTTCACCCTGTTTGCTATAGCCACCTCATTCCTTCTTTTAGCTTTTCTAATTTATTTCTTAATATTCTTTTTGCATTCAATGTATTCTCCACGAATCTATTACAGAATTCTATGTTGTGTATTGGTATATGGTGTGTTGTGTGGTTTTGTGTTGGAAAGTGTCAGTTTGCCTTTAAGAGCCAAGGTGAAAGTGGACTGCCGAGAAAGTGGGAGATGGACTGGGAATGTGCAGAAAATGATTAAAAATTTCTTGACTTGGAAGACAAACCACCACTGGGTGTGCTGTGGACTGGAAGGAGGTCCAAAACATGAGTCATTGTCTGGAAAACAGCAAGCTGTTGGGCATTTTAAAAGGGAGGAAAAAGGGAGGAAGATTCTGAAGGCAGCCGGAAGAATCTGGACTAAGCCTTGGTTCCTCTCTCTGCAGGCAACACAAGAAGACAACTTCGAATTTTGTGTTCTTTCTCTCTCTCACAAATATCTTTTGGCTTCAGTTTACAAACAAACTGAATTTTGTTTATGATCTTTGCTTCGGTTGAGATCGAAGTTTTGCGAGTCTTGTGTGCTTTGTGTTTGTTTTGTGCCTAAGTTTTTTCTGTGGGCTGGTTGGAAATATAACTTAAACTTTAATTACATATGTTATATCTAGGCTGGGGAATTTATTAGTTTTACATTGCTATAGAAATTTGCATATTAACCAGTGGGCATTGTTATAAAAGCGGGGATTTTGAATTAAAGTTTGAAGGTTAATTTTTGTTAATAAAGTAATTGTTCATCTTTACCCACGTGTGATATGCCTTCTTTGTGGTTGCTGGTTTGATCTTGTAACACATCTCCTTTATTCCTTGTTTCTTATATTTATTGTAGGTCTCCCTCTTTTTTCAAACCAAATTTCCAATATCCCTTGAAAACCATGGTTTTCTCAAACTTTTGACTGCCTTTTATCCTTACAGGAACATAAAGATTTTGTACCCTCAAAATCTCACCTTTAAAAGACCTTTATTTCTCTACTACATCCTTCCCATTAAACAAATCATCCCAATCCACTCGTCATCAATCCTTCCTCAAATGTAGCTTCCCCACCGCCCCCCCCCACTCAAAAACGTAAATCTTAGGTCCTGACCTATCCTATTCCATAATGACATTGAAGTTAATGGCACATTCCTTTTATATCATATACAAATGGTCAATATATTATCATTACAGGCAAATTATATAAAATAATAGTAGTTTTCACTAGTGTATATTCCCCAAATGCTGAAGATGTAGGATTTTTTTGAAGGTTTTTTTTAAACAGCTCTACCAGATTTGAGTCTTTACTCATTGGAGCTGGGTGGAGATGTTAACTATTGATTAGACCCTGCTTTGGATCATTCATCCTCTAAACTTGCAACTTTGAGCAAATCTGCTTCTGTGATTCATTTAAAAAAAAAATCAAACTTTGTTATCTCAGATGTATGCCTTTTTAAAAAAAAACTCAAGCAGGAGAGAATATTCTTTTTTTTTCTCCTGTTCATCATACTCGCAGATTGATTATTTTTTAAATAGATAATCAATTGGTTTCATTGACCCAATCATGTGAATATCTGACCATGCTTCTGTTATTTTGTCTAGGGATTTTCCAGACCTCCCTCCTGCATATAGATATTTACAATTTAATTGCACTTTACTTTCAGATAATGAATTTTTGAAATTTCTGGAGGAGCAGATAATCATAAGCTTCTTTATAGGGAAAATTTCTCTCCTTTACTTAAGCAGGTGAAATTGTCTTTAATGAAATGGTCTCCTTTATCCATCTCTTTGATTGGACAATTCTATTAAAATGAACATTCCAATTAAATTTTTGTATCTCTTTCGGTCTATAGCAATTTTTATTCCTAAATAGTTCTTTGATTTACTTGAATCATCTTACATATAGTTTAAATAATTTCAGATTTTATTATTGGGCAGTCAATATATGTAATCTTATGTTCTTGTTACAATTTCATAATCGAGTTGACCGTCCTGCTTGGATAGAAATGGAATTAAATTCCACCAAAAATAATTCCATCTTGGCATTTCTTGGATCCTCACTTTCTTTGTTTCATATAAATTGAGAATCCCATTGATAAATACAGTTTGAGATTATGGGTGCAGTTTAGAAAATACTTTGGATTTCAGAGTTTCTCTCTGGTATGCCTCATTATGTCCATTCATTTTTTCACCCTTCTTTGCAAGATTCTGCTTTTAATGATTGGTATAGATTGGGTATTAAATGCTTTTATTGATAATAGTTTTGCATCTTTTGAACAATTGATTGGAAAATTCAATTTATCAAATGCACATTTTTTCAATTTCAGATCCCTGATTTTCCTAGAGTTCCCAAGGTGAACATCCTTGATACATTTTTTTGGATTACAACCTTCCAGTAAAGGGCTAAAATCTGTTATTTATGACAAATTGACTGGCCTAAGGCATGCCCCTGTAGTTCAAATTAAGAATGCCTGGGAACAGGATTTTAACCTTTCGCTGTCCAATAAGGAATGGGACTCAATTTGCAAACTGATTAACACTACATCTCTGAGTGCTCGTCACTGTCTGTTGCAATTCAAAGTGGTACATGTCTAAACTCATATTATCTAATTTTTACTCAAATATAAATCCTCGTTGTGGTAAATGTCAAATTGGCGATTCTTCTCTAATTCATATGTTCTGGTGTGCCTCAGTTTGGAAAAATATTGGAGAAGTTTTTAAAACATTATCGGTGATTCTCAATTGAAAATTAGAACCAAATCCCTTAATTGCTCTGTCTGAAACTCATGGAGAAGATGATGTTTTACTAACTCCCATTAAAAGTTGCATTTTATCTTTCACTTCATTGCTGCCCAGACATGCTATTTTGATTAAGTGGAAAGACAATATCCTACCTATTCATGCACAATGGCTAAGAGACATAATGTCCTGTTCACATTTGGAAAAAAAAGATATGTAATTAATGATTCAAACATTAGATTCCAAATATTATGGGGTCTGTTCATGGACTATTACTATAATCTCTAAATTCAGTGTTAATACAGAATATTGGCACTGTGTGGTCCCACTTCAGAGTGAGTTACTTTGTTTCATCAATATTAACTTTCCACCTTGTTTAGGTTCAAGGCTTTGGAAAATTTAAATTTATTAAGTCCATTCTTTATTATTATAGATGAGTGTTGGGAATTCATATGTATGATTATTCTTGCAGCACTTTTCTTTGTCTTTTATTTCTGTAGCACATTCCATAATTGTACCATACAAACTTATTATTACTGAAAATCAATAAAAATATTTTTAAAATAAATCTGCAATTATAATGAGGTTCAAACTCTCACAAGTAGATTGAATTTATTGGACCAAATACATCCAACTAAAAGAGAAAGCAAGGTGTGCTTTCATACTACTTTTTTCAGAGTGGTATTGAACTATAGAACGGGATTAAAAAGCTGATAGTGAAGTCTGTTTTCCTACAATTTATCAAGAATTTATTATGTAAAACTAAACATAAATCATACCACAAATGGATGGTATATCTCTGACCCTTACGTTTGTTTTGAATTGCAGTAGCAAGATTACAGAATTGTGCTTTTAAAAAGGCCAGATGAAACCAGGTCCACCAATTTGCAGACGACCTAATTCTTGAAAGAAGAAAATGAGGTGCTGCAATATGTAATGTCTCACTGACTAAAACAAAATCCAGATGGGTAAAAGTTCCAAAGTGCTGCAACAATAGATACAAGTATATACATTTTAGAAACATTAAAATAATTATACTTGGACTTGATTACTTCAGCTGAAAAAATTTCAGATGTGTGCAAATACCTGAAGTTTTTGAAATTCCTCTTGCTCTCTCTTTCTTTCAATTAACCATTTATTCTCCTCTTCCTGTAGTTGTTGAGCTAATTGATGATCAGCCAAGGCACATTCTAGAGATAAGTACTTGGATAAAACTGACAATCACCGAAGCATGTGTATAGTACAAAATTTTCAGAGTTATGCACTTCTACATCTTGGTATAGAATAACCTGTTTTACATCTATTCCAGTAGATAATCATTAATTGTACATTGCTCTGTATAAAGTCAATCAGAATGTTTTATGCTAAAATTTCTAATACAATTTTTTTTTTTAATCAAATGCTCTGCTTTTAAAGTGACAAAGAAATTGTTCTAGAACAACCAAAGTCTCATACATAAAAATTGACAATCGAAAAAGTGAAAAAAAAGTCTCTAATCAAATCACTTATGTTTACTGGCCTTTCTGCTTTTTGAACACCACAAAGATGTCTAATTGAATAAGTGCTAAGAAGATATGGTAATCATGCAAGACTGAGATAGGTACACCACAGCAGAAACTGAAATGAGCAGCATTTTGAGATGAGTGGAATAGTTTAACACTCGCCTCTCTCTGGATAGATCAGGACACCAGTTATCTGCAAGATCCAATGTCCAAAGTGACTGGGAAAACACTGAGAAGTAATAGCAAGATGCAACAACAAGAACAATAAATTATAGTAGAGGACATACAGTCAGCATATAGGAACATTAAATGCAACCAAAATCAGGGAGCTGATTGTTGACTTTTGGAATGGAAAACCAGATGTGTATGGTTCAGTGATCGTTGGGAAAAATCAGAGGTGGAGAGGATGAGCAAATTTAAGTTCTTGGGAGTCACTATCTCAGAGGATCTTTCCTGGACCCAACATCCTAATAATGGCATCGTGAAGAAAGCACTTCAGCACTTCCTTCTCAGGAGTTTGGGGAGGATTGGTATGACATTGGAAACTCTGACCAATTTTTTACAGATGAGTGGTGGAAAGTGTGCTGAGCCAGCTGCATCACAGTCTGGTATGAAGACACCAATATCCCTGAGCATAAAGCTCAGGATAGTTGGCGCAGCCTACAACATCACAGGCAAATCTCTTCCTACTATTGAGAACATCTGCATGGAATGCTGCCATTGGAGAGTAGAACATCAAGGATCCAGACCACCCAGCGCACGCTCTGTTTTCTCTGATGCCGCAAGACTCACACCTCCAGGTTCAGGAACAGCTGCTACCCCTCTACATCAGACTCTTCAACAATAAACTCAATCAGGGACTCATTTAACAACTCTTAATTTATTGGGGTTTTTTCCCCTTCAGTATTGCATTTGTTTACATTTTTTTATTTGTGTACATTGAATAGTTTTTTTTGCACTAACAATAACTAATAAGTGGTAAATCATCACCCGCAAGAAAAAGAATCTCGGGATTCTGTGTGATGTCATGTATGTACTCTTGACAATAAATCTGGAAAAAAAAATGCTGTTCACCTTCTTGGGTCAAATGAAGAACGTATAAACATGTTCAGAATTTGTTGCCAGAAATGTCTGACCCTGTAGAGTCAAAAGTGGAAAATGAAATCATCAGCCAGGTTTCACCACAATGGAAGTGGAATCTGACATGCGCACCAGAGCAAGGGGCTGTCAAATAGAAGGACAAAAGAGGCCATGTAGACAGAAGTCAAAATTAAGCCCATCAGGAACTCAAGAGGTGGCACTGCTGGAACAGAGAACAAGCCACTATTGGAAATGCACAGGCTGGGAGCCTGCACCTACAAATGACGCTATATACAGACAGCTCCAAAAAAATTGGGCAATGTAATGTGGCCCATAGTCTAACAAATCAAATATTAGAGGTCAAAAAAGAAAAATGTGTGGCCACTGGATACGATGAATTAACCACACAAGGTGTTTTTAGAGTGAATTAAATGGATTTACTCTGCATCTCCCATGCAACCTTTTAAAAGCTAGAATCACGCGCCTGAAACATGCTTGGCGTCATCATGCATTGATGTCACATGGCCAGTTCGATGCCTCCTGGGAATTGTAGTGCCGTCAAACCCCCCCACCGAACCAGCAGAAGGGTTTATCTGCCTTTTAGGTTGCCGGCCTCTGCGACAGACCGTTGGCTGCTGCAGTGGGGAACACTTGTCCACATGACTGGTTTAATCCTGTCATTTGTGAAAGACGGTGGCTTCCCTCCAATGTCCAAAATACAGGTAGATCTAGTTTGTTTGAGTATCCTATAAGGTACTTCGTAGGGTGTCTGCAAAGGTTGACCAAGAGTTCCCCTTCGGAAAAAGTCAAATTTACAGTTTTTGATGATTTCGGGCACAAAAAAAAGTGTTCTCCAGGTGACGATGATGATATGGGAAATTTCCTACCGTCTCCCTTAGCCTGCTCAACAGTTCCATAGGATCATCGCTGGAGTTGGAATGGTTGGGGACGAACTCCCTGGAATCACTAACAGAGCACTGTAGACGAGCTTCACAGATGAAGCTTGGAGGTCTTTCTTTGGAGTTGTTCTAATGCCAAGTCATACCCAGGGCAGCTCATCAGCTCAGTTTGGGCCCTCTAACTGAGCCATTAAGGCTGACTTGAGATGTTGATGAAATATTTCCACCATTCCATTGGTCTGGAGATGAAAGGCATTTGTATGATGAATTGTTGCATCAAGCGAGCGAGGCAAGGCTTTCCACAGCAAGGAAGTAAATTGTGGTCCTCTATTCAAAGAAACATGCGCCAGTAAACCAAAACTAGACAGTCAGGAACTGAGGAATGCCCAAACACAAGTGTCTGCAGTAGTATCTACGATAGGCACAGCCTCAGGTCACCGCGTAAAACTGCTTATTACTGTAAAAAGATAATGGCATCCTCTTGAAATTGGAACCAGACGAACGACATCCACATGGACATGAGCAAAATGCCAAGTAACTGCTGGGCAGGACTGCAGTGATGCCTTAGTATGTCACTGAACTTTTGCTTTCTGGCAGGCAATGCAGGACCTTGCCATTTGTGCAAGGTCTTTTTTAAGACTGTGCTACACAAACCTGTCCGAAACCATATGAATGGTTGATTTAATCGATGGATGTGAGAGAGTCGAATACTCGATGTTTCCATGATGCCAGAACTACTGGGCGTGGGTGTCCTGTTGATATATCACAGAGTAATAGTTTGCCATTAACTCCAAACTGGACATCTTTCAATTGCAGGTTCGTGATTACAGTTCAATGAGCATTCGTCTCATGGTCATGTTCTTGGGCCACGGCTAAAGTTGTGCAGTCAATACCTTGATCTAGTCGAAACCTCAAGTGGAGCAGAGTGGGAAAGTGCATCAGCTACTACATTGTCTTTTCCAGAAATACATAGTATTTTTGTGGAAAATTCTGAAATGTATAATGGTCATTATTGTCGAGCTGACTGGGCTCTGCAATCTTGGAAAATGCAAATGTTAAGAGCTTGTGGTCAGTGAGCATACTAAAATCTCTGACTCAAAAAAAATGGAAGTATTGAATGGACAAGTAAATGGCCAAAAGCTCCTTATCAAAAGCACTGCATTTCTTCTCTGCTTCACAAAGATGGTAGCTGAAAAATGCTAACAGTTTCCATTGCCCATTGACATATTGATGAAGGGTGCCTCGTACGGTCATACTGGAAGCATCTGTGGAAAGGGCGGTGGCTGCATTTAAAACTGGGTAACTGAGCATAGTGACATGAGTTAGCAAATCTTTCTTCTTCAAGAAGGCATTGTTTCCCTCTTCAGTTCATGGATGGTTTTGGTGTTCCTGGACAGTAAATCGAAAAGCGGCTTCATGATATGAGCTGCTCCTGGAGAAACAGATGGTAAAAATTTACCATTCCCAAGAATTTCTGCAGGCTTTTAATCGTAGCAGGTCTTGAGTATTTGGTAATGGACTCAACTTTGGATGGCAGTGGAGTCATGCCTTCCTTAATAATCCTATGTCCCAAGAAATCAATCATTTCTTGTCAAAAACGCATTTATCCAGATTGATGGTCAGTCCAAACTTTTGAAGACGAATAAAAATTGCACAAAGATGTGCCAACTGTTCTTCCTTAGTCCCACTGGCCACTAAAATGTCATCAAGGTAAATGGTCTTTACTTGTTGAAATGATTGAGCGGCATTCTTTAATCTGAATGGCATACATAAAAATTCCAACAACCCAAAAGGGGTAATTATTGCTGTTTTTGGAATGTCTTTGGCTCTACTGGTGCTTGGTGATAGCCACACACTGTCTACTTTGGAGGAGATCTTCGCTCCACGCGAATTAGCCGAGAAATCCTGAATATGAGGTATCAGATAACGATCCAGAATGGCGATGTTGTTAAGACACCTGTAATCTCCACAAGGCTGCCAACCTCCAACGTGTTTCAAGACCATATATAACGGAGATGCCCAGGGACCATCGGACCTACGAATTATGCCTGACTCCTCCATCTTGGCAAACTCTTCCTTAGCTAAACGCAGCTTCCTTGGAGGCAAGCAGCACACTTTAGCATGGATCGGAATGCCCTTAGTACAAATGCGATCAGTGGAGGAAGAAAATTGTAGTGTAGTAAGCTCAGGGAAATATTCCAACAGTGTGGAGAATTCATCTATTGGTTTACTTAATGTTTGAAGGCGCAGAGCAGGGTTATAGCCGTCTCCCAGAGGAATAGTCTGAAAAATAGTTCCATTTATTAGCCGACGCCCTTTTAAGTCAACGAGGAATAAATGAGCCCGAAGAAAATCTGCACCAAGCAAAGGTAGGGATACTGCTACTATAATAAATGGCTAAGTGCAGAGATGGTTCTTGAAATTGAGGTTCATCTTCTTGGTGCCAAAGGTCAGAATGTTTGAACTGTTAACTCCTGGTAGTAGCAGAGCCGGGGTAGGATGGAGGGTGCCAAAACTGGTGGGTGGAAATATACTAACTTCTGAATCCGTGTCCACCAGAAATTTTCACTGGGACAATTGGTTCCATATATGCAGTAGGCTTGCAGGTTTTTCACCAATCACCACAGGCCTTACTGGTGGTTGGCCTGGGCGTTTCCTGCAAACAGACAGGGTGGAAAGCACTTGCGGGCATTTACTCTCCAACACCTGTGGTAATAACACCAAGACGCGGTGCCCACAAGCCGCTTGCTTGTCTTGGGGCATTGCCTGCTTGTAGAGAATGATGTGCTAAGAGCACTAGAGTGTGACACGGGGTTAATATTGGAGGGGTTGGTTGTGCAGACTTGTCTTTCCTTGCTGCTACAGCCCTTGGGTCTTCAAATGAACATTTGGATAACAAGAGCCTAATATCATCTGACATTCGCTCTAAAAAGAGCTGCTTGAATAACATATTGAGCCTTTCACCAGCTGCCAGGAACAGCATTCCGTCCATTAGTTCTGAATAGGCGCAGTCAGTTTCCCAATCCATCGAGGTGTGGTAGTTTGGCTGCCTCTCCCTTCAGAACATACCATATACATGTTATAAAAGTGCTTTTAAAGCATCATACTTGTTGGTATGAGGTGGATCCCACAGGAAGTCACTGACCCTTTTAGCAATGGCCTGGTCCAGGGCACTGATGAGATTGTAATATTGAAGAAATCCAGGTGGGAATTGAAGGACGATACAAGGGAAAATTTGGTGTTTGGTGGAAAGAAATAAAGAAAAGTTCAAAGGAAAAGTCAAGAGTAGTAGAAAAAAGGAAAGTGCATGAATATACATGTTATAATCACCCAACAGTTCAGACCGACTAACTGATGTGAATGACAGATTGTGGTATTGAAAATATACAGTGTATACAAAGACATATTGTAAAATTCACTCTTCAATGCTTTAGGAAATCTCAGACTGGCATGGTTATATCTTCTCCCCGTGTCTGCGTGGGGGGTTTCCCCTGGGGGCTTCGGATTCTTCCCACTGTTTGGAACGTATCAGGGTGTAGGTTCTTTCTTTGGCTTGGCTTCGCGGACGAAGATTTATGGAGGGGGTAAAAAGTCCACGTCAGCTGCAGGCTCGTTTGTGGCTGACCAGTCCGATGCGGGACAGGCAGACACGATTGCAGCGGTTGCAAGGGAAAATTGGTTGGTTGGGGTTGGGTGTTGGGTTTTTCCTCCTTTGCCTTTTGTCAGTGAGGTGGGCTCTGCGGTCTTCTTCAAAGGAGGCTGCTGCCCGCCAAACTGTGAGGCGCCAAGATGCACGGTTTGAGGCGTTATCAGCCCACTGGCGGTGGTCAATGTGGCAGGCACCAAGAGATTTCTTTAGGCAGTCCTTGTACCTTTTCTTTGGTGCACCTCTGTCACGGTGGCCAGTGGAGAGCTCGCCATATAACACGATCTTGGGAAGGCGATGGTCCTCCATTCTGGAGACGTGACCCATCCAGCGCAGCTGGATCTTCAGCAGCGTGGACTCGATGCTGTCGACCTCTGCCATCTCGAGTACCTCGACGTTAGGGGTGTGAGCGCTCCAATGGATGTTGAGGATGGAGCGGAGACAACGCTGGTGGAAGCGTTCTAGGAGCCGTAGGTGGTGCCGGTAGAGGACCCATGATTCGGAGCCGAACAGGAGTGTGGGTATGACAACGGCTCTGTATACGCTTATCTTTGTGAGGTTTTTCAGTTGGTTGTTTTTCCAGACTCTTTTGTGTAGTCTTCCAAAGGCGCTATTTGCCTTGGCGAGTCTGTTGTCTATCTCATTGTCGATCCTTGCATCTGATGAAATGGTGCAGCCGAGATAGGTAAACTGGTTGACCGTTTTGAGTTTTGTGTGCCCGATGGAGATGTGGGGGGGCTGGTAGTCATGGTGGGGAGCTGGCTGATGGAGGACCTCAGTTTTCTTCAGGCTGACTTCCAGGCCAAACATTTTGGCAGTTTCCGCAAAGCAGGACGTCAAGCAGGCATTGCAGCATTGCAGCATTGCAGCATTGCAGGCAAAATCTTCGCTAGGATTCTACTAAATAGAATAATACCTAGTGTCGCTGAGAATATTCTCCCAGAATCACAGTGCGGCTTTCGCGCTAACAGAGGAACCACTGACATGGTCTTTGCCCTCAGACAGCTCCAAGAAAAGTGTAGAGAACAAAACAAAGGACTCTACATCACCTTTGTTGACCTCACCAAAGCCTTCGACACCGTGAGCAGGAAAGGGCTTTGGCAAATACTAGAGCGCATCGGATGTCCCCCAAAGTTCCTCAACATGATTATCCAACTGCACGAAAACCAACAAGGTCGGGTCAGATACAGCAATGAGCTCTCTGAACCCTTCTCCATTAACAATGGCGTGAAGCAAGGCTGTGTTCTCGCACCAACCCTCTTTTCAATCTTCTTCAGCATGATGCTGAACCAAGCCATGAAAGACCCCAACAATGAAGACGCTGTTTACATCCGGTACCGCACGGATGGCAGTCTCTTCAATCTGAGGCGCCTGCAAGCTCACACCAAGACACAAGAGAAACTTGTCCGTGAACTACTCTTTGCAGATGATGCCGCTTTAGTTGCCCATTCAGGGTGTAGGTTAATTGGGCGTAAATTGGCCGCCATGGACTCAGTGAGCTGAAATGGCCTGTTGCCGTACTGTATGTCTAAATTTAAATATCTATCACAGAAGATACTGTGAAAAATAACAAGAAGTTAGAAATTCAACACATAAAAAACATAAATTTCATCAATGATAACAAACATGTCAAGGGAATTTAGTTGTGAAAGGTTTCAGAATCTTCCAAACATCTTTAATTGTCACATGCTGGCTTGGTGAACAATACATTGAATTTGTTGAAGTGAACTATCGAAGAACAGGTTTTCATAATGCATTACCTTCAGCTTTACTCTCATTTAGATGCAACTCAACGTGTTCCTGCAGAATCTGCCAATTTTGAAATACCAGTATGCACATGGGACACGAATACAGTCTCTGCTTTGTGCAACCTAACAAATGCAAGGTAAAATTAAACTTCAGTTCAATTAATGAATAAACAGAAAGACGATGTTGAACTGATCAATCAACATTTGTGAAAACAGAAACATTGCTAATGTTTTAAGTCAATGACCATTCATCAGAATAGTTCTTATGAAGGGCCCTTCACCTCAGTTTTTCTCTGCAGATGCTAGCTGCCTTGCCTTGAAACATGGACTTTTTGGTTCCTATTTCAGATTTCTAGCATATACTTTCTTTGATTTTCAACAAACAAAATACTATTTTGTCGCTGATGTGACATATTAACCGATCTGACAAACTTCACTTATAATCCAATGAATACAAAAATCAGTGCTCCAACATGGATGACATAAAATAGTCAGTGATTCCAGCAGGAATATCGAGATTAGCTTTCATTCATGACAGAAGAAAATTTGTGCTTAATTTCAATGCTTTTGCTGCCTTATGTGTTTCAATTCATTTCCAAGCTCCGTGAATCTCCCTCCATTAATGAATATTAGAGGACACAGAAAAAGACAAATTGACATAACGAGGCTGGAATATAAACTAATTGAATAGGTTACATTTTACATTCTCTTACAACAAATAAAAATATATTGCAAAAAACTTGATTTTGAGTTAAAAAGTAAAACCTCACAGCAACTCTGATAGCAAGAGTTTTGGAAAACAATGACCTTAAAGATTTTTTTTTGTTTCTCCCCCTCTACACGACTTGCTGAGCATTTCAATCATTTTGTGTTTTATTCCAATACAATCAGAGTGGAGGGGAATGAAATTATTATCCGTCATACTGATCTTGTTTTCCTGATAAACATTTGTAGAAAGATTATAAAAGCTATTTCACTGGTGTCATTTACAAAGTATATTGAACCAGAAACAGCTCGCGTGGTTAATGCAGATTCCAGAACCCAAAACCAGAAATGTACAAAGCACTGAAATGCTTGACACTTATTTCTTTAACTAAATTTGGATGTAAAAAAAATGAAAATTATCTAATTTGAAATCAATTTAGTGAGTTTTTTTTAAATTTAGAAGCAGGCCAAAATGGTTGCCTTCTCAAATAGGTGTGAATCAGGCTTGGATAACCATTCTGGATTATTATTATTATTTTTTTTTTCCACATATTATTTCCTCACAATGCAATGATGATTTTATGACATATGTCGGCTATACCTTTTTGAGGACTTTCCAGTATTGCTGCATGCTTGATTTTACCATGTTCATTTAGATCTCCTGCTGAGTTTCCTACGAGGCCACGAGGACATTCAGAGGCACCAATTTTTACAGATTCTTCAGAATTGCCACAAAGTTCATCATCTGTTAATCCTTCATGGTTGTTTTCAGATAGTTTTTGTTCAGGTTGATGTTGATGTTCTAATGGTGTTAAAATTCTTGATTCACCCTTCCTATTGTTTTGTATAAACTGTCTCTTTTTGTTAGGTGATGTAGAGCAAGGTATACAAAGATCTTCTTGTTTTGGTTCTCTCTTCCTATTATTATCAAATTCCTTTTGTTCTGGAGAATCATTATCGGTACCTTTACTGGTTTGAAGCACAGAATCAGGACTCTTTTCTTTATCAGTAGAAGAGATCATCCTTCCATCATCCAAAAGTTTCCCCTCACCGTGAGAAGTCTCTATGTGGAATATTAATTCATCGTAAGAAATTCCAGATAAATTGCAGATCGGACATCTATTCTCATTTTCTTCATGGACAAAAAAAATGTGTATCCTCATGTCTGGCTCTGATAGGCCACTTTGCCCACAAATATCGCAAGTAAACATGATGACTTTTTGAGCTATCCTTTTTCACAACTAAATGAAGGAAAACAAATATAATCATATTGACATTTTTATAAACTATGAAAACTTGCTAATTCAAATATTCCTTGCAAGAGAATGACCCAAAAACAAGATTTCCAAAATAATGACAAGACAAGCTTTGCAATTTAGCAACATTTGCTGTGTCCATGTCATCTAGATTGCGTGCAAAACGCCAGAATCCCCTGAAACAGACATTCTTTTCTGAACTGTCAAGAGAAGAGACTACTGGGTGGTCAAGAAGGTATTCGAAGAGGAATTGTGACATCCCAACCAACTCTTGGGAAACTTTGGCTCTTCAACATTCATTGTGAAAAAATATCAGTTAGGGGCAGCACGGTCAGTGTAATGGTTACAGCGCCAGCAATCGGGACGAGGTTTGAATCCTGCGCTGTCTATAAGGTGTTTGTACATTATCCCTGTGTTTGCTTGGGTTTCCTCACACCAGGGTCAATTGGGTGTAATTAGACAGTCTGGGCTTGTGGGCTGAAAGATCCTGTTACCATGCTGTATGTATGTCAGGAAAGATTTAAGCACCTTAAGGGTATGCACTGAGAGCATGCATAGGATCTAAATAAATGATAGAAGGAGCAGGCCACAACTATGGAAACTGCCTACCCACCCTGTCAGCTAACACCTGCTCCATATATGGATGAATCTGTGGTTCTCACATTGGCCATATGAGACATCTCAAACCTCACCATACCATCCCAGATCCAAAAGGGAAAGCTCAAGAAGACAATGACAATTTGCTGTCTGGCAGTTTTGTCATGGAAAATATGTAGTGGACATGGCAACAAATAGTTTGGATCAAGAAGGCTAGGGATATGAGGAGTGCAAGAGAAAGCAGCATGGAATCCAAGGCTGATTCTTATGGAAAGTTTGAGTTTTGCTTGAGGAGTTGGATCCAACTATCCTGTGACTGTTTCTTATGAATTATAAACATTAAGCAACATTGATAAATGTTTTACTCAAGTTGATCCTGATGGGATAGTTTACCTTTTGGTGCATTTAACAGAAGTTTTCAGGAGCCAGAAGAAGTACATTTTTCTCCAGAATTGCTCAATGGTTTGGACACAAACACCCAGTCCTGTTGATACAATACAATGCACATCAAGGAACAGGCTGAGGTTACCAGAAGGAAGCAGCTTTGAATATGTGATTACAGACACAATGATAATTAAAAAATTTATAACAATCATGTACATCAAACTGCAAGAAAAGGAGAACGAGGAAACAAACTGTAAACCTAAACAAAAGTGGGAACAAGATCTAAACATAAAGATAAAAAATGAAACATGGGAAAAGCTATGCTCCGGAACTATGAGAAATACAATAAACACGAGGTTACGCATGATACAATATAATTGGTTACACAGGCTATACATCACACCCCAAAAGTTAAATAAATGGGACCCAACAGTATCAGACAGATGTTTTCGCTGTAAAAAGGAAACGGGAACAACAGTACATGCAATTTGGACATGTGAGAAAGTGGAAACATTTGGGGAAGATCTAAACCAGATATTAAATAAAATCACAAAAAGCAATATACCAAAAAATCCAGAGATTTTCCTTCTAAGTAATATAAGAAATAAAGAATTTGGACTCGATTTGGATGGAGCACAAAAGAGATTTATTATGATAGCCCTAGCTGTAGCAAAAAAATGTATTATGTCAACCTGGAAATTAGAAGACAACTTGAGAATACAACAGTGGTACAAAGAAATAAATAAATGTATTCCATTAGAAAAAAATAACATATAATTTAAGAAATAACATCACAATATTCGAATAAATATGGGAACCATACAAGAAATACAATAGAGAAATCCTACCATGGACATCCACCACCTAAAATGACAGAAGGAGAAGACACAACGAAATGAACTGACTCAGTATATAAAAGATAATAATTTCTTGTTTATTTTTATTAAGTGACGACATTGTTTAACGGGTTTAATGTATCTTATAGATTGAACTTTGAATAAATGGGAAGGGGGGAAGAGGGAGAGAGGGAAGGGAGTGGGGAAAAAGGGGAGAAAATGACACTGTATATATTCAAGAGTAAAAGTCTATATGTATTTTGGTCAGTATGGTTTATAGTGTGAAAAATAAAAAAAAAATTAAAAAAAAAGGAACTAAACTGAGGAATTCAGGTAACATACAAAAGCTTGTAGGTTGTCCATATGAGCTGCAGGAAGGCCCACGTAAATTATAGTCCTGAAAAAAATGTTAAAATATTAGCATTGTAGTACCCAGTGAAGTAACAATCTCAAATTGCACCATTATCTGAATATTTAACCACAGCACTTTCCTCATTTTGTATCGCATCCCATGAAAGTTGGTCATAAAAAGAAATTTATTTACCCTGCAAATTCCTTATCAAAACTACTAACAACCTGTCTCATTTTAGAAAGAAAATCTAACACATCGCAGAACACAAGAGGGTATTTAACTTTTAATGAAATCAAAGAATTCAAAATCCTTCTCAAAAAGATTCTATCATATAATGTACTAGTTCCTTTTAATGTTTGGGTTAGTATTTGTATTCTCAGTGATGACACAGCAGCAGACAAATATAGTCTGGGTTACTTGAATAATATTGACTCTCAAATATTCAAAGAATTTCTTTCAGCAATCTGTTTAGTCCCCTAAAAGGCAGGAGACAGGTAAAGACAGGTAAATGGGTGACTGTTAAGAGAGGGAAGGCAAAGAAGCAAACCACCCCTATGGCCATTCCCTTCAACATCAACTATACTGTTTTGGATACTGTTGTGGTGGAGACAATCTACCAGGGACCAGTTGTGGTGGTCACGTTGCTGACACAGAGGGTAACCCCTCGGCTCAGAAGGGAAGGGGGTAGAAGAGGAGAGCTATGGTAATTGGGGACTCATTGGTTAGGAGAGCAGATAGGAGGTTTGGTGAATGAGACTGAGGCACCTGGATGGTATGTTGCCTCCCAGGTGCCAGGGTCAGGGATATCTCTGATCAAGTTCATGGCATTCTGGAGGGGGAGGGCGAGCAGCTAGATATTGTGGTTCATGTGGGGACCAATGACAGGAATAGGTATGCGATCCTGAAGAGGGAATATAGGGAGTTAGGAAAGAAGATAAAATGCAGAACCTCAAAGGTGGCAATCTCAGGATCACGCGCCAGAGAGGGTAAGAACAAAAAGTTGTGGCAAATGAATGCATGGCTGAAGAGTTGGCGCAGGGGTTCAGATTTCTGGATCATTGGGATCTCTTTTTTCAGTTATTTTTTAAGGATTTTAAATCAATATGGATTTACAAAGAAACATTACAGATACGTACAATTAAATACCAAAACCGAACCACAGGTTGATAAGAAGAATCAGCACATTATCACAATTATCAAATTCTGCACTGTTGTTTATAAATAAAAAATCACACACCATGCCGATCCTTCAAAGAAAAGAAACAGAAAAAAAAGATACCCCTCCGCCAAAGGAATAAGAAAAAAGCAAAAAGCTAATTCTCCTATATGATGTGATAAAATCATGTTTTCCAGAAGCATTAATTACAGACAGATGAAACATTACGTGATTCATCCAGAGCTTACTTCTCCCTTAAATGATAAATGTCTTGTCGTAGACATTGCTAGAGATACAGGAGATGGTGGTATCGGAGACCTTAAATATGGGTTCCATACTCCATATTACTAAAAACACATCATAACAATTTCTGAGGTTGTAAGTAATCTTCTCTCGGGAAAAACTACGCATTTTTAACTTCCAGGAGGTCAAACTCAGTTGGGAATCAGTTTTCCAAGTAATGGCTATGCATTTCCTGGCCACCACTAAAGTGAGTTTAACAAATTTCAATTGATATTTCAACAGCCTCATTTTAGATCTTGTATCTGCTAATTTGCCTAATAAAAACAATTCTGGCACCTGAAGATATTGAATTCCAGTCATTTGTTCCAGGAGATTCCCCAAATCTTTCCAGAAGGATCTCACCTTAGGGCATGACAAGACCGAATGCAAAAAGGTTCCTATAACTTGACCGTATTGAAAACATAAATTGAAATCTGAATTATCCAATTCATTTAATTTTTGCAGTGTAAGGTACAGCTGATGCAAAAAACAAATAAATAAAGTTTTTAAAAAATAACAGCCTTAAGTATCCCAAACTATAATTCACTAAAACATCAATATCTCATTTACTGTCAAAATATTTATGTATAAATATGTTCCAATTATGCATCAGATGTCTCATTTAATTTCCAATTAATTTATACTGGTAAGCTAATTAAAAATTCGCCACATAAGAATTTTTTTTAACCTTCTAGTGAAAGTACTTTTAGATTTGCTGCGTGTCTCAGCACAAAACTAAATCCCTAAATCTTAAGGCATCTTTTACTGGGTTTAAAATTTCCTCCTTTCTAAAAGGGCAGTGCTAATATCAGGGTAAAAAAATTTTTACAACTGTTGACCATGAATGGGCTTCTCCTTTCCCTATCCCCCTGCACTGCTAATCTTAGGACTTGTTCTCTATCAGAATATTTCAAAAATTTAACTAAGATGAAATGAGGGCAGTTTTCTACACCAGGGCACACCCTTGGTGCCCGATGAGTACACTCTATTAATAATTTACTGGGGAAATTATCCTTCCCCAGCTTCTCCAGAATCCATTCTCCCCCACAAATGACATAATATCTGATCCCTCAAAACCAATTATTTTAACATTTGGTACAATGGCTAAAGATCTTCAGCATGTCCAGCTTCTGCCACATCTGTTCTCTCTCTTTCTCGCAGGCTTTAATCAAACTTCAGGTTTTTAAAAAAAATCTTATGACCAACTCTTCCACTTAAACATTGGATCACTTCCAGCAGAACATTTTGGAATATCGTAGCGACTACTTTGATAGAGCTACTAAATCAACACACATACACAGGGGTAGTCAACCAGACAGTGTATATGCTTCTTTTATATACCTCCCATCCCAGGCTCCATGGGATAGGGGTAGTGACATCACTATGTGTTTGCCGGCAATCCGCGGGGTTGGCGGGTTTAAAGTAAACACAGAGGGAGCCCCGCGCCTTCTAGAAGGCATATCAATCCAGCATGCCGTTACTCGGCATGCAGTACCACGCATAAGCAGTCCATTACCCAGGTAAGTGCATAGCAGTCCAACCTGCGGCTCCACACGTTCGCTGGTGAGCCGCACCAGTGACAGTTCAATACCGTGCTGTGTGCCCGCTTGGCCCACTACAATATGTTAATTCCTTTTTGAATATCCTTACGTTTATTTCACTTAATGTTTATCTGTTGCTCTCCATTATCATCTAGAACTGGAGAGGGACCAATATCCTGGCAGGCAGGTTTGCTAGAGCTGTTAGGGAGGGTTTAAACTAGTTTGGCAGAAGTGTGGTAATTGAATGTGAGTGCAGAGATTAGGGTAGAAGTACAAAAGCATGATGCTATATGTTCTGAGTTGGCGAGGAAGGACAAGGAGGTGTCAAAACATAAATATTTTGTCCCCTGCCAGTAGTAGCCAGTTAGAAGGGTTGAGATGTGTTTATTTCAATGCTAGGAGTATTAGGAATGAACTTGGAGCATTGGTCAGTACGTGAAGCTACGATGTGGCCATTACTGAAACTTGCTTGAGGAAGGAATGGCTGATGCAGGTACTGGGATTTAGTTGTTTTAAAAGGAATAGAATTGGAGGTAGAAAAGGGGATGGGTGGGGGGGGGGGGGAAAGAGTAGCTTTACTGATCAAGGATAGTATCACAGCTATAGAAATGGAGGACTCTGCAGGGGGAGGGTCCACTGAGTTAGTGCAGGTAGAAGTCAGAAATAGGAAGGGAGCTATAGAGTAGTCTATGGGCCCCCAAATAGCCTTCGGAGCAGATAAACAGGCAGATTTTAGATTGGTGCAGGAAATATGCAGTTGTAGTTATGGGTAATTTCAACTTCCCTAATATTAACTGCTACCTCCTGACTGGAAAAGGGATAGATGGGGCTGAATTTGTCAGGTATTCAAGAAGGATTCCTGCCACAGTATATAGACCGGCCGACAAGAAGCGAGGCCATACTGGATCAAATACTAGGTAATGAACCTGGTCAGGTGGCGGATCTCTCGGTAGGGGAGCAGTTTGGTGAGAGTGACCACCATTCCCCTAGCTTCTACATAGTTATGGAAAAGGATAAAAAAGTCAAAATGGGAAAGTGCTTAACTGGGATAGGGCTAATTATGAAGGGATGAAGCAGGAACTAGCGAGAGTAAATTGGAAATAAATGTTTAAGAGTGAAAGCACAGAAGTAATGTGGAAGAAATTTAGGGACCACTTGTGGAGAGTTCAGGATAGATTTGTCCCACTGGGACAACGAAAAGATAGTCAGAAAAGGGAACAGTGGCTGATGAATCAGCTCAGGCAGCTAGTCAAGAGGAAGAAGGAAGCACATGTTAGATAAAGAAAGCAGCAAACAGGAAAGGTTCATGAGAAATCTATGGTGGCCAGGAATGAGGTGAAGAAAGGACTTGAATGCTTCCTGCTGGCGATTGATGGAGTAGCAGCTTTTAAGTTTGCTCCAGACTCCTTTACAACATCCTTATACTAAAATAACTTTATATTGAAGAGTATGCTTCTAGTTTCTTTATTCACAACTATTTTAAAGATGATGACAAGAAGTGGTAAAGGTGGAAAGAGAGAAGAAACTCCCTTAATATCGCTTTTTTGTTGGAACAACCCAAAGTCGGCAGCTAATGATCTTAAAGGCTTTTTGAATCAAATTGATATTAAACAGGATGCTTTAAGAAAGAGAATGGATCATTATGAGGAACGGATCTCTGCTGAAAACTGTGGAAACAGCTGATGTGAGAGACCACAATCTGGAGGATTACTAATACTATTAAGAAACGTAGACTTAGAAGGAAGAAGTAGGAAGCAAAACGGGAATCCTCGGCTTGAAGGAAGATACTGAAATCGGGCAGCCCACTAAGTTCTTTGCTGACTTACTCTGTGAGGCTTTTGGATTGGTGGTCTTGCCATCTCCTCCAGAGTTAGACCATGCACACAGATCTTTAAGACCTAAATCAGCTTCATGCCCCGTTACCAAATAAGACATTTTTTAGATTTGAATCTCATCATAGAGGAAAGCTTGTATATCACAGTCAACGCATCAGAATTGTGGAACACTTCTGCCATGAGGTATTGAAGGAGCATGCTGTTTACAAAGAAGTTATGTCAGAACTGTATAAACATGCCTGTAAATGTGCATGGTTGTACCCTATGTATTTTCGAGTCATACTTCCTGATAAATCTCAGAAGTGGCTATGTTTGGTACAGGGAGCCCACAAATATTTGGAAGACTTTCGTCTATTTCTCAACATTAGTAACTGGACTGAAACTGCCTGATAACTTTTTTTTAAATCTTTTTTCCTAATCTTTTTATTGATTTTAATATAAAACATGCATTAGATTATGCAAGGAGAGAATAAGGATACATGATTAAAAAGATTACAATATACAACAATCAGTAAATAAATATAGTATCTTCATCTCACCATACTCAAAAAAATATATAATTCACTTTATAGTAAAACCCCCTAGAGTAATCTAAAAGAAAAAAAAACTGGAAAGCCTTCGATCAGCGTTAATCAAACAAAAGAAGCCAGGTCCTAACCCAAAAGAGAAACAATGGTATCAGGAAGGGAGAATAAATTGTTGTGTGTTTCTTTTATGATGTTTTTTGTATGCTTCCCTTGCATGGTTTGCTGAGGGTGGGTGGAGTTAGTTGTAGTTTTTCATTTTTATATTTTGGACATTGTATAAGTTTTTTCTCGAAAATTTTAAATAAAGTTAAAAAAAAAGGAAGGGACAATAAATGAGAGAAAATTATAGAAATTATATCATACATAAATATTTTATGAATAGTTGCCAAGTTTCTTCAAATTTAACAGAAATCACAAGTGTGAGGATTGGAATTTTTTTGGGAGTTGTATTAGCCTTTCATAGACATTTTTATCTTAGTCCTTTATAACCATATAACCATTTACGGAGTGGAAACAGGCCATGTTGGCCTTTCAAGTCCGCACCGGGTCACTGATTTTGTGCGCCCTCTTCAGGCAATGGTCCCAATGGGTTTGGTCCTCGAATTCCAACTTCAGTGGCTGAATTCTTCCGTTATTCCACCTTGGCAAACTCCAAGAGTCTTGTTTGCAAAACGTTTTCTGGCCCAAATGATCATGATTTTTTATTTGCTACCACCAGTGCTATTTTGATAAATGAGATTTGCTATTTGATCCATTTGTCATTTATTTCCATTAAATGTGTGTGTGTGTGTGTGTGTGTGTATACAACTTACATGATTAAATAGATTAAAATGGGAAAAAGATTTTAGAATAATAATTGATTGAGGATTGGAGAACTATATGGAAGGCTGGTATGATTAAAATTACTAATGAGCAATATAGATTAGTTTATTATAATTTTATACATCAATTGTATTAACTCCTCAGAAATTAAAGAAATATAATTTAATTTCTTCAGATTTATGTTTTAGATGTAGGTACTTTTTTTTTATATACACGACTTAAGGAATTTTTAGAGAAAGATTAAAAAATTCAATTATCAATGGATCCAACATTATTTTTATTAGGAAATGTTAAAGTGCTGAGTTTGAATTTGAGGTTGACTAAGTATCAAATTGCATTTTTAAGAATGGCAATGGCTATGGGAAGAAAATGTATAGCTATTACTTGAAAAATGAGATTGATTTGGGGTTGCAGAGATGCCATCTGGATTTGGGATCATGTATTCCTTTGGAAAAAAATATATATACTTTATGTGATAATTATCTTTCTTCCCAAAAGTGTGGAGACCTTATTTGGATTATATGGGTTTAAAATGTTGAATTCCCTGAGGTTCAGCGTGATGGTTGCTTTGATCCATGGAGGTTTATTGTCTTTTTTTTTTGGAAAACTTTATTTAAGAATTTTATAAAATATTACAAAGAAAGAAAATACAAAGATACAAAAATACAGATATATAAAAAAAGAAAAAAATACAAAATATGAAAAATAATGGTAATATCTCTCCCCACCCCCCTCCCTCCCTCTACTAGCTATACTATCTTAACTCTCTCCCCCACCCTTCAGAGCCTTACAAAAAATAATAAATTTAAAATTAATTAATCAACGTGCCAACTCTTTACATCACTTTTACTTAAGATCAATAGCCATACAATCCAAATATAAACTCCACATTTTAACAAAAAAAATTATTTTGCAAACTATATTTTTTCTAAATATAAACACGATTGCAGTTCATTATGATTGTAAATAAATCTCTCAAAAATTCATTAACTTTTCCCCAAAATGATTTAACTTTCTTACATGTCCATACACAATGCATAAAAGTATCCATCTTTTCTCCACATCTAAAACACAAATCTGTTAAACTAAATCCATATTTCTTCAACTTCTCAGGAGTTAAATATAATTGATGAATAAAATTATAATTAACCATACTATATCTCACATTCATTAATTTTGTAACACTAGCAATACACATATTTGACCAAGACAATTCAATATCTACATCTTTCTCCCATTTCTCTTTTGTCCTATGTAGCCCAACTTTTTTCTTCCAACAACCTATACATATCCAATATAAATCCTTTTCTTTCCTTGTCAACCATTAAAATCTCAAACTTAGATTGATTTGGTAAAATTAAATCCTTATCAAATTGTGTTTGCAAAAAATCTCGAACTTGATAATAAGCAAAAATAGAATTTTCAGAAATACCAAATTTCTCTTGTAATCTATTAAATGTAGCAAATTTACCCATCTCAAAACAATCTTGTATACAACTAATTCCTTTCAGTTCCAAATTTTTCAAATAAGGATTATTTAAAGAAAACAGAATTAGTTTATTCTGATACAATCGTGATTTCATCATAGTTTTCCCTTTAGAGTCTACAAGTTGATCCTACTTATACCAAATATCCAATATTTTATATTTTACCAGTCTTAATACTGGTAATTTATATTTTTGTAACAATAAAGCATTCCATTTATAAATAAACTGACATTTCTTTTTCAGAAATTTGATCCAACTTTAGCTCAGACAGAATTTCAACTGTACTGCTTCATAATAGTTCTGGAAATGTGGTCATTGAAGTCCTCCACATTCATATTGCCATGTTAATTTAAGCATAGAAACCCTAGACCATTTACCCTTCCATAAAAATAACCAAATTACTTTATTTAATTCTTTTAAAAAATTATTTGTTATCACACATGGAAATAGATTGAAAAAGATATATGCGAGGATAAATATTCATTTTTATACAACTTACTCTCCCAATTAAAGTTAATGGCAAATCTTTCCATTTCTGTAAATAAATTTTAATCTTATTCAACAAAGATATATAATTCAAAATATATGTCCTCATATTCTTTATTAACCATAACTCCTAAATATTTAATCTTATTGGACCATTTAAATTTAGTAATATGTCTATAATCTGAATAATCTTCACCTGATATAAGCAATATTTCACTCTTCTCCCAGTTAACCTTATAACCTGACAATATGCCATACTGATTTAATAAATTTTGCAGCACCCTCAAAGATTCTTTAGGATATGTTAAATATATTAAAACATTATCGACAAACAAATTAATCTTGTACTCTTGTTCACCTACTTTGATACCTTTAATATCCAAATTTTGCCTAACAGCTTGAGCTAAAGGTTCTATTACCAAAGCAAACAATGCTGGTGAAAGAGAACAACCTTGTCTAGTTGATCGAGATAATACAAAAGCCGATTAAATCTGACCATTCGTCATTATTTGTGCTGTAGGATTAGTATATAAAGCATTAACCCAGGTAGTAAAGAGTGGTCCAAATTGAAATTTTTCTAAAACCTTAAATTAAAATTTCCACTCAACCCTATCAAAAGCCTTTCCCGCATCCAGTGCTACTATCATTGGTTGATTAGCTTGTTGTCTAGCAGCATTTATTATAGAAATCAATTTAGTAACTTTATCAACTGAATATCAACCTTTTATGAATCCAGCTTGATCAACATGTACTAATTTTAGCAAATAATTAGCCAATCTATTAGCTAATACTTTCACAACAATTTTATAATATACATTTAATAACGATATTGGTTGATAAGCAGACCCTTTTAATGGCTCTGGATCTTTCTTTGGAATAACAGTAATCAACGCCCTCAAAAACGATTCTGGAAATGAACCCATCTCAGTTACCCGTTTTAAAACTTCCATATATACTGGAAACAACAAGTCATTAAATTTTTTATAAAATTCTGCTGTAAATCCATCTTCACCCGGGGACTTTCCTCCTGGCATTGATTGCAGCGCTTCCTTTAATTCCAATTCTGTAAAAGGACTATTTAAGTCATTAATATCCTTCCCAGTCAATGATGGCAAATTTAAATTAGCCAAAAACAAATCAATTTGCTCAGTATTTTGTCTGCTTTCGGATGTGTAAAATTCATTATAAAATCTAAAAAAATTCCTCATTAATTTCCTGAGGTTCATAAGTAATCTCTGAATCTTTCCTAACTGAATTAATCGTTCTTGATGCATGTTCTGTTTTTAAATTGCCAAGCCAAAACCTTATGTGCTCTTTCATCCAACTCGTAATAATGCTGTTTTAATCTTTGAATCTTTTTTTAATATTTATATGATTGCAAAATATTATCTCGTAATTTTAACTTAGATAAATATACCTTATTATCTTCAGTAGAATTCTTCTGAAATTCTTTTTCTAGCCTTTTAATTTATTTTTCCAAATTCTGACTTTCAATCAAACATTGTTTTTTTAATTCTAGCTGTATAACTAATGATTTGACCTCTCAAATATGCTTTTAAAGCATCCCATAAAATAAATTTACTCTGAACTGAATCTTTATTTATTTGTAAATGACAAGTAATTTGTTCTCTAATATATTTAATAAAGTCAGGTCTTTTTAATAACATCTCATTAAATCTCCAACGATAAGTATTTCGTACTTTCTCAGTGCCCAAACAAGAAGCCAACAACTAGTGATCAATGTTCTACGTTTAGACTCTGCGTGTATAAATCTACCTTGCAATTGAGCTGAAACTAAAAATAAATCAATTCTGAAAATGAAATATGCCGTGCAGAATAAAAAGAATAATTTTTTTCAGTAGGATTCAATTTTCTCCAAATTTTTACCAAATTTAAATCCTTCATTACCTCAATAATTCTCTTTGCCATTTTAGTTCTCTTTAAAGATTTATCTAACAAAGGATCTAAACAACAATTAAAGTCCCCTCCCACTAAAATATTTCCATTCGATTGGTTCAAATTTTAAAAAAATATCTGTAATAAATACTTCATCATTCTCATTTGGCGCATAAATATTCATCAAGATCCAAGCTTCTGAAAAAATTTTGCAATTCACCACCAAAATCCTACCAGCATTAACAAAAAAAGAATCCAAAATAAATGGTGCTTTTTTATTTACCAAAATAGCTACTCCTCTAGTATTAGAATTAAAAGATGAAGCAATCACATGTCCTACCCAATCTCTTTTCAATTTCAAATGTTCCTTCTCAGTTAAATTAGTTTCTTGCAAAAATGTTATATCCACCTTCAACTTTTTAATATAATCCAATACACGTTTCTGTTTTATCGGGTGATTTAACCCCTTAACATTAAACGTCGCAAAATTCAAATTGTTCATTATCACCTATAGAGTGGCACTTAACAAAATTTACTCTTACAATCAAAACCGGCTCCCCCTCTAAAACCAATAAAAATCCTCAAAAGAAAAAAAACCAAAAACATCCCTCCCCCTTACTTATTAAAACCCAACGATCAAAAATACAAACACAAAAATTCCCCTCCTCCCCACCAAACTGCAAAACAGTACCCCCCCCCCCGTCAACCGGGTGTGATTGATACCACTAGTGGCAGATGACTTTGAATTCAGACAGGGTCCTCTGCCTCTCCCCGGCGAGACTTCTAAAAAATAGAAAAAAAAAAATCATAAAATTATTGTCCAGACTGTTTTATAATATCTTCTGCCACATCAATCAGCTATAGCATCTCCATCTTCTGCAATTCACTTCCATTTCCATTCTTGACTTTAGGAATGTTAACTGCTGGCTTCTTGTAAAGATCAAAACTCAACTTGTTATCTGGTAAAGAATTAACAAAGGTTAAAGCATCTTGAGCTTTCTCAAAAAATTGAAATTGAGATGGCCCATAGAACACTTTCAGAACAGCTGGATATCCAAATGTCGACCTATTACCCTTCTTCCCACAACACCATCATAGCTTGATCAAACTCCTTATGCCACTGTAAAACCTCCTGACATAAATCCACGTAAAAGAAAACTCTACGACCTTGAACCATTATTGGATTGTGATCAATTCGAGCTTTCTGCACCGCAAGACGCAAAATTGTCTCCCGATCTTTATATCTTAAACATCTAAGTAAAACTGCTCTCCGAGGTTGTCCTGGGAAAGGTTTTCTTCTCAACGCTCGGTGAGCCCTGTCCAGTTCCAATCCATCTGGAAATGCTTCCGTCCCCAATATTTCTGGAATCCATTTATGAAAAAAATTTGTAGGATCTTGACCTTCAACATCTTCTGGAAGTCCAATAATCTTGACATTATTCCTTCGACTTTTGATTTTGCAGAGAATCTTTTTTTGCATAAACATACTCTTCTGCATATCCCAACCAGATACTGATTCTTCTACCTCGTACATTCTATCTTCGACATTTTTACATCTTTCCTGTACTTCATCTGCTGCAATCACACTTTTTAAGATCCTCCTTGATAGCAGCAATTTCTCCACGTACATCAGATAGTTTGCCTTTCTCTTCAACAAATTGTTCATCAACATTATGAAAACCAGTAGTTATATGTCATAATATTTTCTTTCTGTTTTGTTAACTCCTCAAACATTGTAACTACATCAGGTCCAGGTGAAGGATTTGAAGTAGGTGAAGCAATAGACTTAAAAGGAGAAGCCATTTTTGTAGTTCTGGCCCTACCCTCCATTGCTTCACCAGCCATTTAGAACAGTTCCTGATTTTCTTCATCCAAATATTTAATTTGCTCTTCTTCATCATCTTCCTGTATTAAAACGTCCTCTCTTGCCAACCTGCTGTGGGTCTGAACCCCAGTCCACTTTGGACCAACTTCTTCAGCCCGTCAAGGAGAGGCCCTGCCCCGCAGCACGAAACCAATCTAGGACCTTGTGAAAATGTGACGTCGGGCGCATGCGCATTGGGCCCATTGCATGATAGCATGCACTCGCTGGCACGTCGGCATGCATTGGAACATCACCCATAGCACTATCCTGCCCGTACCCTGCACGGCCCTGCTATACTCACCACCCTTGGCCATGCTAATGGTGCTGCGCTCACGAACGTCCTGGTCGACATCGCCGCCATCTTTATTCAGTTGAGTCTTCGGAGACAGCGATCTTCTAAGTTCATCCAGAGATGTCCTCTGAGGCTTGGATTCCATGATTAATCGATCCTGGTGCTTCTTCTGTTCGGTAGGCCCAGCTTTTTCAGTCTTTCCCACAACTTTAATTACGAACTTCTTTTGCTTCTGACCTCGTCCTTTCTTAATTTCTTGCAGCCCCAACACCAAATAATAAATTTAACAAATTTTTTAACTTTTGAACAGTCTTTATAACTCGGGCATTAATTAGTCCTGCCAGAGAGAGACAGAACCCATGTCTTTGTTCTACGCCATCTTGCCATGTTCCCTAGGTTTAATGTCTTTTTAATGGTTTAAATCTGCTCCTTTCTTTTGGGTTTTTTTGGGTGGGAGGAGGCTGGGTTATGGGGGTGGTGGGAGGGGGGGAAGAGGGGTTTTTCATTTGTATTTTATTTTCACAATTTTAAATAAACTATTAAAAAACTTTATTATCCGATAGATTTTTTGAATTTTTTTTAAAAAGAGGACCAAATAAGTTTAAAAAAAACTAACATCACTGACAAATCTTCTCGTCTGATTGTCTGGGATGCTTTGAAGGCTTACCTCAGAGGCCAAATTACATCTTGTACTGAAAATATTAAGAAAAAAGCTAATAAGAAAAAAAAATGAATTAGCATTCAAATTGAAACAATTAGATCAACAATATGCTTTGGCTCCAACCCTTGATTTATATAAGAAGCATGTTGGGCTTAAATCTAAATTTGATCTTCTTTTGACATATCTAACCAAAAAGTTAACTCTTAAAAAGTAAAAGTCAATTTTATGTACATGAAGACAAATCTGGAAAACTTTTGGCCAATCAGTTAAAAGGGTTGCTGCTAAATGGCAAATCACAGAGATCCAAAAAAAAAATGATGATAATATCACTACTGACCACACAGAAATAAATGATACATTTATAAAATTTTATTGTATCCATGTACTTCTGAATTTCCTAATGATAGTAGTTTAAGGAATAGCTTTTTAAGATTGGTTGAATTCCTATGCTATCTTCAGATAATCAAAAGTGGTTAGATGATCCTATAATCACAAGAGGATATAGTGAAGGCAATTTTTTTTCCTTGCAATCTGCAGTAGCACTTGGCCATGATGGATTCCCTGGGGGTTTTTCAAGGAATTTTCTTATGTACTTGCACCCTGCTTATGCTCTGTCCTTTCTGACTCATAAATTGGGCAAAATGCCAAAAACATTTTATGAAACCTCAATCTCTCTAATAACAAAAAAGATCAAAGACCTGACTAAGTGAGCACTTATAGGCCAATTTCTTTATTAAATGTAAATTTTAAATTTTTAGCCCAGAGATTAGAGAATATCATGGCATCTATCATTTCAGAGGACCAGACAAGTTTTATTAAAAATAGTTACTCACACTTCAATATACATCATTGAGTATTATATATTCACCTTCTACTGCAGTCTCATAAGGTGTTATGTCTTTAAATGCAGAGAACCTTTGATTGGGTTGAGTGGAAATATTTGTTTGAGACTTTAAAAAGATTGAACCTTCAATCTGGTTTCATTGCATGGATTAAGCTATTGTATTTATCTCCAGAAGCATCTATTGTTACTAATTTTAAACAATCTAAACCTTTCAATCTTCATTGTGGTACTAGACAAGGCTGTCCTCTTAGTGCTATACTATTCGATGGGAGACAATGTTTTATTTCATTAAACCCTTCTTCTACTTTTCCATTTTTCACGTTATCGCTACACACTTTCTCGCTGCTGTTGTTGCTAAACTCAAAAATCTTTTTATAACTCCAACTTGATGTCTTTGTCATATATATTACCTAACAAAAAGATTCTTGGATCTAATTTAACCTTTATTTTTAATATCTTCTCTTACACACTGCATAATTCTTTCCAAAAAATCTTTTGCCTTTTCACACAACCATACTGAATGCAAGAAATTACCAACTTCTTTTTTATATCTAAATCATTGGGTAGAAAAATTTGGATGTATAGTACATTTGATGTAAAAAATTATATTGAACCATTTGGTATCTAACATTAATTGTATTAGTTACAGTGTCTCTACATAATTTCATCCATATTTCTTCTTGAATTTAGATATTTAAATCCTGTTTCCATTTAGTTTTATACATATTTTTTCTCCTTTCTTTCTTGTAATTTATTATACATAGTGGTTATAAACATTCGAATAATAAAGGTATCTGTTATTACATATTCAAATTTACCATGCTCCTGAAGTCTCAAATCTGTTTCTATTTTCCTCTTCAAATAGGATCTGAATTGATCTTCTTTCTTTGGCTTCGCTTTGCGGACGAAGATTTATGGAGGGGTATGTCCACGTCTGCTGCAGGCTCGTTGATGACTGACAAGTCCGATGCGGGACAGGCAGGCACGGTTGCAGCGGTTACAAGGGAAAATTGGTGGGTTGGGGTTGGGTGTTTCCTCCTTTGTCTTTTGTCAGTTAGGTGGGCTCTGCGGTCTTCTTCAAAGGAGGTTGCTGTCCACCAAACTGTGAGGTGCCAAGATGCACGGTTGGAGGCGAGATCAGCCCACTGGAGGTGGTCAATGTGGCAGGCACCAAGAGATTTCTTTAAGCAGTCCTTGTACCTCTTCTTTGGTGCATCTCTGTCTCGGTGGCCAGTGGAGAGCTCGTCATATAACACGATCTTGGGAAGGTGATGGTCCTCCATTCTGGAGATGTGACCCACCCAGCACAGTTGGGTCTTCAGCAGCATGGATTCGATGCTTGCACACTCTGCCAGCTCGAGTACTTCGATGTTGGTGATAAAGTCATTCCAATGAATGTTGAGGATGGAGCGGAGACAGCGCTGATGGAAGCGTTCTAGGAGCCGTAGGTGATGCCGGTAGAGGGCCCATGATTTGGAGCCAAACAGGAGCGTGGGTATGACAACGGCTCTGTATACGCTGATCTTTGTGTGTTTCTTCAGGTGGTTGTTTTTCCAGACTCTTTTGTGTAGTCTTGCAAAGGCATTATTTGCCTTGGCGAGTCTGTTGTCTATCTCTATCAATCCTTGCATCAGATGAAATGGTGCAGCTGAGGTAGGTAAACTGGTTGACCGTTTTGAGTTCTGTGTACCTGATAATATATATGCAAATATTGTATTTTGTGATATCCCATATTTCTCCTTTAACTAATCAAATGTCATGAAAATTGAGCCTCTAAAACAATCTCAAATTTTTTGTATACCTTTTTCCATATCAGATGTCAAATAAAGAATTATTCATTGTTAATGGAAGAAGTTGATTTTGTCTTAAAGTCAATTGAGCCAACAGATAATTTCTTATATCTCTATGTGTATCCCATTCTATATTTAAAGCAAACATTTAAAAATTAAAAATTTACCTTTAAAAATTTCATAGTTCCATTTTATACAGTATTTGCTCTGGACTTTATTAACCTATATTATTCATCTCAATATATACCTAAGGTACTCCCCCCCACCCCCACCTTTGATACCAAGAAGACAAAAATCTCAATTGAGCTGCCTTAAAGTAATTTTTTAAAAAATGTCCATACTTATCCTTGCTGATTTTTCTCTCCATAAAAACTCTCTAATACTCTTATTTAATCGTCTAAAAAACATTTCAGGCATCTGAATTGGTAATGTTTGAAATAAGTATTGATATCAAGGAAAAATATTCATTTTGATACAATTCACACACCCTATTAATGTTATTGGTAATTCCTTCCATCTTTTTAAAAGTGGTAAATAATTCAATTTATACAAATTATTCAATTGTTTACTTACTATTATCCCCAAATATTTAACCACATCATTTTGCCATTTAAATTTTACTAACTTTTTACATTGGTTAATGCAAACTTACAGACTTAGGTATAATTTCACTTTTATCCACATTTACCTTATATCCTAATACTAATCCATATTCTATTAATCTTTTGTTTAATCTAATCAATGACATTTCTGGTTTAGTCAAATACACTACAACATCATCTGCAAAAAGACTAGTTTTATGAATTTTATCTATCTCAAAACCAGTAATTTCCTCATCTCTTCGAATCACTTCAGCTAACAGTTCTATTGCCAATGCAAATTGAGAGTGGACAACCGTGCCTAGAAGACCTTTCTAATCTAATCAAGCTCAACATTTGGTTCATTATACAATGTTTTTATTCCTTTTATAAATGTCTCAGGAAATCTAAACTTATATAACATCTTAAATAAAAAGTCCCATTCTAATCTATCAAATGTTTTATCTGCATCTAAAGTAACTGTTACCACTGGAACTTTCATTTTTTTGAGCTACATTTATCAAACTTGAAAATCTAATTATATTATCACCCGTCTTTCTTTATTTAATAAACCCCGTCTGGTCCATATTGATTAATTTTGGAACTATCTTAACCAAACGATTGGCCCACAATTTGGATACAATTTTATAATCTACATTTCGCAAAAATATTGGTCTATGTGAAGCTGTTTGTAGTGTATCTTTCCCTTTTTTGGTATTACCATTATCAATGCCACCTTAAAAAATTCTGGTACATCATTTACTTCTCTCATTTGATCTAACATCCTTTAAAAATTGGCACCAACAATTCCTTAAATTCCTTATAAAATTCCACTGGGAAACTATCTTCTCCTGGTACTTTATTATTTTGTAATGTTTTCAAAATATCTTACATCTCATCTTCTGCAGAGGAATTAGATAATTCTTTCTTCTCCTCTTCATACAAATTTGGTAATTGAATATGTTGCAAATATTGCTCAATTTTAATTTCATCTTGTTTGAACTCAGACATATAATTTCTCATAAAACTCTCTAAAATGTTCTTTTTTTCCCTTCGACTTGTAAACCATTTGGTCATATTTGTCTTTCATTGCTGTTATAGTCCAAGATACCTGTTCTTTCTTTAACTGTCATGCCAACACCTTGTAAGGTCTTTCTCCCAGTTCATATCTTTCAACTCTATGCATTTGTATTATATTAAGCTTGACCTTTTTTTGTTTCCATTAATGTTCTCATATATCATAGTAACTATGGTAACACGACAAAATAACAATCTTTCTTAAAGGGAAAGTCATAAAACAACCACAAATCATCAACACATGGTTTTAACCTTTACATTCCGCCCCCTAATCATTATAATTGACATTACTAATACATAATAATTACTATTACAGATATAAAAGTAAATATGATAAGTATAAAATTAGAAATCAAAATTTTCTGCTTCTTGTAAAAGACAGATTTTAGTAATAGCTCGAGTTAAGTAACCAGTCTTGGTTTTAATCTGCTCTTGCCGAACAAAAACTTTCTTGTCCGTAACTGTATCCCATGATTCTACCCAGCAACCAAGAATTTCTTGGTGCAGAATCATACATAATAATTACATACAAAATTGAGTTTAGCTTTAGACCATTTTGTCTTTTTTGTAATAATGAAAGATATCGCTTAACCTATCTTTTCCAGAATAAATCCGCAATAACCTGCACTTGTCTCCATCTGCATCTTGGATAAATATCTTCTTTATGAAATTCACCTGGAGGCATTAAAGGTTTAGATTTAAGAAGTAAAAGATGATTCAATGCAAGTGCCTCAATTTCATTTGAATCGACAGAAATTTTCATTATTGGACGACTATTATCATTCAGCATTTAATTAAGAATGATAACAGAATTAAGAATTTTCCTGATTGATCTAATCATTCTTTCCCATACACAACCTTGATGTGATCCTGTTGGTGGATTAAATATCCAAATAATTTCCTTTTTGAAGCAATGCATCATGAATTTGTCATTGATTTCGATTTTGAATTGCTTTACATAATTCTAGTTGAGCTGCTGTTAAATTAGATCTATTAATTTTATGGATTTCTGGATCCGCCATAGAAATTTCTTTCAAGTCCTCTGAATTTTGAGGCCAATCTTCTTGAGATTGCAAAAAAAATTGAGGACTGAACACGCAGGTGTTAGACCTTTTCAGAAACGCTTGAACTTTTGAAACTTGTGAAGCCATGTCAGCTGGATTATCCACTCTTTTAACACATCTCCATTAACATACAAAACCTTCTTGATCTCATTAATTCTGTTGGTTACAAAGGTACGAAACCTCATGGTTTTGTTATTAATGTATTTAAGTATGGATGTACTATCAGACCAAAACATAGAATCTACTAACTCCATCTGTAATTCTGTTCTTAACACAGTGTCCATTTTGCATGCCATTGTAGCGGCAGTCAATTCCATTCAAGGTATGGTGACTGGCTTTAATGGAGCTACACTGGCTTTTCCCATTACAAGTTTGCTCTTGATTATTTTGCAGTACTAAATAACTGACAGTACCATAACCACCTTCGCTTGTGTCAGCAAAATGGTGTAACTGAGCAAATGTGGCTATTCCAAGGTCTGTTGACTTAAAACATCTGTCGACTTCAAAACTTTATAATATTTTAAGACTTTCAATCCAATTTATACAATCTTGTGCAAATGAATCTGGTATAGCTTCATCCCATCCAAATTTTCTTCTGCACAATTCTGGCAGAATTTTCTTGGCTATTCATACAACTGGTGCCAATATTCCCAGGTGATCATGAATTGAACTTACAATCTCAAGAATATCTCTTCTTGTCAAAGGTTGTTCTTTCAAAATAATTTTGAACTTGAAAACATCAGATTGAACACACCATTGCACTCCTAGAATTCTTTTGATAGGTAGAATGTCACAATCCAAATCAAGATGTTTTCTCTCCTTTGATCTTTCTGTCTCAGGAAGAACAGGCAACACATCTCAACTGTTGCTAATCCATTTCAGAAGGAAGAAACCTCCTTTATAACAGATCTCTTTTAACTCATGATAAAGATCTATTGTTTCTTTTTCCGAAACCACTGAAGTAAGACAATCATCAACATAGAAATTATTTCTGATGATGTTTATAGTTTGAGAACTAAATTGCTCTTCATTATCTTCAGCACATTTCCTGAGAGCAAAATTTGCATAACTCGGTGACAAAGTTGCTCCAAATAGATGAACTGTCATTCTGTATTCAATCATATCTTTACAGTAATCACCATTAGGCCACCATAATAACTGTAGAAAATCACAATCTTCTGATGGTGCTTTCATTTAATGAAACATTGCTTCAAAACATTGCAGGAATTACAATAGGCCCTTTACAAAATCTTATCAGAACACCTATTAAAGTACTAGTTAAGTCTCGATCTTGTAAAAGTTGAGAATTCAATGAAACTGCTTGAAATGATGCTTCACAATCAAATACTACATATAGTTTCTCCTTTTATGGATGAACAACTCCATAATGAGGTAAATTTTCAGATACCTTTTCTACATAACCCTTGGTTATCACATCCGACATGACATTGGAATATTCCAAATGAAAGGAAGAATTTCTCTTGAATTTTCTCTTCAAATTCACCATATGCTGTTCTGCAATTATTTTATTATCTGGCATACAAATTTCCCTTTTCTTCAAAGGTAATGCTATACAGTAATGACCATCAACAAGTTTAAAAGAATTTGAAATTAAATCCCGAACCTGTTTATCCTCCTTTGAAAGTTCTTGAATATCTTTGAGACATTCAGGGAAATCAATTTTAAACTGTTGTTCCCACAGATCAAGTTTGACAACTGAAATTCTGTTGACATTAACTTCAACAACTCCTGATCATTATTCATTTTTCCTCCGAAAGGTCCAATAATTGTACATCTGAGCAATGTTCTGGTGGCATAAGGTCCATCGTTTTGACTTCTAGAGACTTTGGTACATCTAATCAGATTAGCATCTCAATTTTAGCATCAATCTTGGGTAAACAAATGTCTTTTAGATGATCCCACTGTTTGATGTCATCCTTAGATGGTATATTCTCCCTATTCACAGACATAATCTTCTGAGTATATACACTTGGAAGTTCGCAAAATTCATTGCTATTCAATTCAGCAATCTACAAAGCTGAATTATGATCTTTTACCCTGAAGGTTAAATTTATCCATTAATTCAACAGTAAAAAATGATGTAGTACTTTCTGGATCAAGGAATGCGCAAGTCTTCAGTATAAAGCTTCCTTTTTTAGCTTTAACCTGCACAGAACTATTGTTACAGAATATAAACATGTTTTTGGGAGCTATATTGGGGCAAGGTTTGTTATTGTGGATCACATACAAACACTTTAAAACAGATATTATTTAAAATACTGGAACTCTGCTCATGCTAGACATGTCAGGGCCTCAGAGCCTTTGCAAAAGCTTTGGAGAGTGCCCAAGAGACTTCACTAATGGATTGTTGTCTACAAAAAGGCAACAGATGAAAGAGCTTGTCGGAGCAAAATATTGTCTGGAAGAGAACTTGCAGTTCTAAGAGGGTCATGTGGTTTTGTAAGCAGAGAGAGTCAACAGGGAGAGAGACACAGATCAGTTTTACAATGTTACAGTCAGCAACAGCAGCTGGGACTGGAACAGGACAAGGTGGAAAGCCCCATTTGGAGGACAGGTTGAGTTCTTAGTTCAGCCTGGCCCTTGTGGTTCATGCAAGAGGAGAGGAATGGCTGTCTGATGTTTCACTTGGAATAAGCGAAACAAGAAGGAACTCTGTGCCGACCTGAAAGAAAGAGATTATCATCTCAAGAATCCTGAGAGGGCAAGTTTCTTCAGCAAGACACAGAAGTGGCTGGGTGTCCATCGTACAACAAATCTCTATGAAAACCAACAAGAACCTTCCTGATCGGTAAACATTTACCTTTCAAGCATCAAAACCTTGCAAATTCGTAAATGTTAAATTCTGTGCACAGCATAAGAATTGCCTACAACCAGTGAACTTGAAGGAATAAGAAGTGAGATTTGACTGTGAATCAAAGAACTTTTCTGAACTTACACAGACCTTACGTACACGCGCGCTTAGAATTAGAAGGGGGTCAAATTAGGTTAGTTAAATCAATAATGATAAGTTAAAGTGTGATTCTGTTTTCATGTTTAAAGATAATTAAAAGCAACTTTTGTTTAAGTTACCATTTGTCTTGGTGAATATCTATTGCTGCTGGGATTTGGGGTCCTCTGGGCTCATAACACTATTGAGAGAGCTTTGTCATCGGCCCCAGTAAGACTGTATGAACCAAAACTGAGCCATTCTCCTTGACTGCATCTTTAGTTTTGGATTTGGATTGTTTGACATCCTTCTCAACTTTACTTCGTTGAATACGCAGTAACTTGGGATGCTTTAAACTGCATGTATCACAACTGAATAGCTTGCTACAAGTTTTGCTGATGCGTCCTTTGCACAGGCAACCAAAACACATTCCAATCTTCTTTAAAAAGGTTAATTTCTTGTCATATGACTTTTTTTCTCCAATTGTGAACATTTTTTCTAAAGCATGTTGTCCTTTGCAATACAAACAGCTTTCCTGAACAGTCTGAATTATTTTTCCTTTATTTCCTTGTTCTTTCTTGTGCTTGTATCTGACACAGCAATACCAAAGGTACTTCCCTTTGATTTCTATTGAGACGATGATTGGGCTTCTTTACATCTTTAGGAACTATTGAAGTATTGCTAATATTTCCAAATGCTAGTTTGGTGTAAACATGCACATGCCATTCCAAGAATTGTACAACATCCTCAATGGTAGCATCCCTTCCAGAAAACATCTTAAGCTCTGCAAATATGGTTCTCCACAAGTCTTTCAACTTATAAGGTAATTTATTGACAAAAATCATCAAATTAGCAAGCAAATTCAGTTCTTGCAAATGTACACTACTTCTCATTGCGTAACAACATCTTCTTGGAAATAGTGCATATGCCTGTAAAAACTGTGTCCTCTGATTTTTATTGCTGGCCATAATTAATGAGATACAAAATCAAATAAAATGTGAAAAGAAATTTTTATACAGGAAACATCTAAAGGAGAAGGAATTGGATAAATTACAAAGAAATTGGGTAGGTACAGTAGTGGCAGCCTCATTTAATTCAAAGGCTCGATGAGTTGCAACATTGATAAATAAAAATTTACCAATAAAAATTTTAAATGTAAAAAAATACCCAGTAGGAAAATATGTTTTGGTAGAATGTCAAATATATTCATAAAATTGGACTTTGCTGAATTTATATGCCCCAAATGTAGAAGATAATACATTTATTCAAGACTTTTTTAATGAAACTGTCAACTGCCAATGGTAAGATTTTGATGTGAGGAGATTTTAATTTGGCATTAAATTTGAAAATGGACAGATTGGGAAAATATACAATAGTAAAGTGTCTAAGGAAGTAAAAGAATTAATGGTAGACATGAGTCTGAGATATTTGGACATATATTTGTGGCGGCATGCCACTAGGCAGACGAACCGGCCCCGCTTGTAATCCACGCGGTGGGGCAGCCGGCCAAAATGGTGCTGTCGGGCGGGGGTTTCCCCTTCTTCTCAGCACCGGGCTCAGAAGCCCACGCTGGGGTACCACATGATGCCCGAGTGACATCGGCGCCCCCCCCCCCACCCCACCCAGCGTAGTTCTCATTCAGGTCCAGGCTGGGAGTATAAGTCCAGCCCGGCAGCCAGCAATAAAACAGTTTTCTGCTCACTGAGCTCAACCCATCTGGTTGTGTGTTCTTTCAGTAGCAGTGTAGCTGCTGCTACAATTGGTGACCCCGACTGGTTCAAACGTCTTTGAACCCAACATGAGTGAACCTGGGATCAGTGGTATAGCCGTCAAGCTGCCTGAATTCTGGGTTCAGGAGCCGGAGACCTGGTTCGGCCATGTGAAGGCTCAGTTTCACCTCTGCCAGATTTCATCTAACATGACCAAATTCTACCTTGTAGTCACTGCCCTGGACCAGGCCACTACCAAACCTCGTTCAGCACCCACCCGCCGAAGAAAAATATGAGATCATCCAGCAAGTGCTCATTGGATCTCTCGGACTATCCAGGTGCCAGCGTGCCGCTCGGATGCTGCACCTCGACGCCCAGGGGGACAGGTCCCCGATGGTGCTGATGGACGAGATGCTTATGCTCACGGGTGAGCACACCAACTGCCCACTCTTTGAGCGCATTTTCCTCAACCACATACCCGGGGACATCCAGCCGCTGCTGGTCCAGAAGAGTTTCACCGACCCGAGGAAGGTCACCCAGAAGGCCCAAGAGCTATGGCCCTGGGCACAGCTCGCCAACGGGTTGGGGTTAGAGCTACATCGCACCACAGCCTATCACCCTCAGGCCACCTTAAGTCGGTACTTATGGTCCAACTCACCAGTCCCGACTGGGTGGACGAACTGCCTTGGGTGCTCCTGGGCATCTGCTCCACGCCCAAGGAGGATCTGCAGGCATTATCAGCTGAGCTGGTCTATGGCGCACCGTTGGCACTGCCCGGTGAGTCATCAATGCGCTTCACAACCCCCAGTGTCGCCACATGAGCTACTTCCCCACCTCTAGGCCCACTTGGACTCCTTCGCACCCCCACCGCCGCCCAGACACGGCGATCTTACGTCCACAGCGAGCTGCACTCCGCAGAGTACGTTTTTATTCGGCTGGGCACGCCCACGGCACCTCTGCAGAGACCTTATGAGGGGCCGAACAGGGTTGTCCAGCATTCAAGGGTCTACGTTCATGCTGGACATCGGCGGCAGGTGGGAGCAGAAGCCAGCTCACCTCGACCCTGCCGAACCAGTGATTGTGGCCCAGCCCAAGAGGCGAGGCCACCCAGCTAAGAAGGACATTGATGCCTTTTCTGGGGTGGGGGGGGAGAGGGGGGTGGTGCTGTGTGGCGGCATGCCACTTGGCAGGCGAACCGGCCCCACTTGTAATCCACGCAGCGGGGCAGCCAGCCAAAATGGCACTGTCGGGGGGGGTTTCCCTTCTTCTCAGCACTGGGCTCAGAAGCCCATGCTGAGCGTCGCCCCCCCCACCTCCCACCCCCCAGTGCGGTTCTCAGCTAAGTCCGGGGCTGGGAGCATAAGTCCAGCCCAGCAGCCAGCAATAAACCAGTTTTCTGCTCACTGAGCTCAACCCGTCTGGTTGTGTGTTCTTTCAGTAGCAGTGTAGCTGCCGCAACATAGTCACGAACTTACGGTTTTACTGGCTGTTCAAGTTCATTCATATCTGGCACTTACTATCTTGGACCACTCTCCTTTATTATTGTCAATAGTATGTGAAGAAGAAAAAGTTAATGGATATAGGTGGAGATTAAATAAGGTATTGTTAAAAAGGAAAGATTCTTGTGATTTTGTAAGAAAACAAATTATGTTTTTTAGGGAAAATAATAAAGATTCGGTAAAGAATAAATTTGTTATATGGGATACTTTAAAGACGTATTTAAGAAGACAAATAATTAGTTATAAGGTAAAATTTAAAAATGACTATATAATACAGAAATAATTGATTTAGAGAAAACAATACAAATTAGTCCAAATGAGGAAAAGAGGAATTTAACGCTATTATTAAACACATATGCTTCATTCCGCTTGCTTACTGTATTTGTCAACCCATATTAATTTTTGCCCATCATTAATCTTCGTAGTTTTCATGTCCAAACGACCCCCAAACTCTGTGCTGGCTCGAGCTCACAAAGAAACCCTTTTTTCCCTCTCCGGCCCTCCCATTTCCGCTTTTCCACTTCTGACCACGGATTCTCCCTGAAGCATTGCCTCGTGGGCTACTCATTACCAGCAATTTCATTTTTAATTTCCAGAACTTTACAATATGCACCTTGACAGTCGGATTCGTAACACCCCTCCTTGTTTCTCCATCCAAGCGACAATTTAATTCTGCGAAGTGGTGCGCGAGAAGGGGGAAATCAGAAGACAAAACTCACCAACTGCGCTAAATCCAAAAGGGAAGCTTCATAAACTCACAGATTCCACTTTGTACTAATTTTTCGCCGTTCACCTCCAAAATTCATAATGATCCGAGTCAGAAGTGCCTCAGTCCGTGACCGCAGTCGACTCATGCCCCTGAACGCACAATACTTCCGGTGTGACGGACGCTCGCAACCCACTCCAACGCGCAGGCGTGCAACCTTCATCGATGTCCCCAAGGCAACAATGACTCCCATATGTCATTTTTTATTTTTTATTTTGTTGCAACAAATTAGTATAATATAATATATGTCAATTTGGGTTGCGTTAATTATAATAATGCTATTGCAGCGCAGAAAATCGTTTTTAATATTATTCAGCCCGCCCACATTTTTTTGGCGGAAGGCGGTGCGCAGGCGTAGAGTGGATCAGAGCGAAGGGGCTGATGGGAGAGAGGGGATAACCGCCGGTCCGGTGCTGTCGTGTGCGCCATTTTGTTTGCCCACATTAGTTGACAAGACGAATGCTGCAGACTTCAGGTGGGGCCTGTCCTCGGGTATCTCGCTGCATTTGGTCCAACCTGTTCCAGATTGGCACGTCTCCGTCTTTTATTGAAAGCAGGACCGATGTGTTGTGCGATGAGTGCTTGTCCGGAGATGGCTGAGTGCGGTAGGCCTCTCGGGGAGTGTATACCGACCGTTCGGTTGGTTTGCGTTTCGTCCTCCCGGACTATGGTGTAATGGGAATTTTTCTAGAGCATCCGGCGGATTCCTCCGTGGGTGTTGTACAAACAAACGATTTCTGGCTTTCCAGTTCTGATTTCGACTTTGTGTCTTCAAGGAAGGAAACACTATATGCATGTGGGGGTGGGAGTGTTGGGGTGAAGGCCTGGACTTGAAGTTATGGGTGTGGCCTCTTCTGAGGCTTCTCTTCTGCGCTGATAATCCACCGACCTGATCCTTGGTTGTGACTTTGGTGTGTTTCACTCCTTACCTACTACCATTCTCTCCCACTCCCCTTTTAAGGTCCTTGTTTTGTGGCCGTCGTCATGTACGTTATTCACGGGGCATGCACATGGGCGATAGTTGATAAAGTTGAAGAACGAATATATAAATTATGTAAATGGAAAGCATATTCAATAGTTCAGTGACTTAAAAATAAATCTTAAACTTTTGATTGAAAAGGGGAATGCTTATTATGTGAATACGTAGAAATCTGACCAAGTATTCACCGAAGATTCCAAGATAGTAGTTTTGGTGGGGAAGAAAACATACTTTAAAAATCCATGGTTTTGGATGCCCTGTCCAGGTGAAATATCAACTCCGTATCCTGTCAGAATTTCCTGTTTCGGTGAGATCTATCTTTTTGCAACTTTACAAATATTGCATCTTTGAAATTTTTTGGGTACATTGTAAACAGCTGGAACGTTTGGCACGAACTCCCTGCCACATTCCAATAGTTGCAAGCTCCTATTTATTCTTGCCATTTCCTGTGTTAACTTGTTCTAAATCCACATCAGAATATTGTGTTCAATTCTGTGTTCTCTACTGCCTTAATTCCATTCTTCAATGTTTCAGCTACTTGCTGCCTTTTCCATTTTATTTATTGCAAGTGAAGCATCCTGCTCATATTCAATCTTGTTGATAAAATTAAGGAAAGGAGATACTATCAATATTAAAATGCTATCTTTCTCATTGAACTTTGAGGAGGCTTCCATGATGTGTCTCCAAGTCTGGTGCTGCTGTGTGACCAAGTAAAATGCAAAATTAATAGAAGAGGTTTTTAATTGTGGATAACTTGCTCACATCCATTTTCTATTTCTGAGCAACCTTTTTATACTTGTTGAAGCTGCCCCTTTAATTTTATAGCTTTCAGTCTTCTTGAGTCATTTTACGGCATTTATCAAATGGTGGAACTCCTTCAAGACAAGTCACCTTTATTCGTTGTTCATACCACGCTACCCAAATGGTCTGGGAGTTCAGGAGTCTGATTGTGGGGGGAGGGAGTAATTGCCTCATCTGGATGTTAGGGCCTGAATATTGCAGTACTTCTTACCAGATGGCAGAAGGGAAAATGGTTTGCTTGAGTGTGTAGAATCCTTCACAGTGTTTAATGTCTTTTTCCTGCATCAAGTATTGTAGATGTCCTTTATGGTAGGAAGGGAGCCCCCAATGATCCTTTCCGCTGATTTCACTATCCTCTGCAAGGTGTTGCAGTCTGAAGAGGTACAGCTTTCAAACCAGGATGCTCTCTGTAGAATGTAGTGAGGATGGAGAGTGGGAGATGAACTTTCCTCAGCCTTCACAGAAAGTAGAGGAGCTGCTGGACTTTTTTTGGCTGTGGAACTTGTGTTAAGGGATCATGTGAGGTTGTCCGGCAAGGAACTTAAAACTCTTAACAACCTCAATGGTGGAGCCATCAATGGTCAGTGAAGTGTGGTCCCCCTAGGCCACCTTGAAGTCAACAACCATGTCTTGTTTTTTTGGTTTCTTGAATACTTTACAACAGTAGGGAAACAAGAACTGAATCTTGAGCAAACAGTAAGACGCTGGAGGGATTCAATGGGCCAGCTAGCATCAATGAAATGTCAATCAAAGTTTTGGGTTGCAATCCTTTCATGACATTGAGTCAGCAGGCAATTCTTATTAACGCTGTAGCATTAGCAAAACATAAATTGAGTTATATATTTGCCTTTTATGTTAATTAATGCCTGACTAAGTCATTATCCGGAATTTTGTTTCTTAAATCTTTCTTGTGGTTAGATAACACAGTTAGCATAGCAATTAATAGGCCTCTGTAAACTGTTCGTGACCAGGGTTAAAATCTGGCACTGTCTTCATGGAATTTTTACATTCTCTTTTTGATCTGCATGGGCTTTCTCCATGATTCTGGTTTTCTTTTGCCCTCTAAACATAGTGTAGTTTAATTAGGTATAATTGGTCAGTATAGGTTTCATGCGCCAGTTGGGCCACTTACCATGCTGTATTAAAATAAAAAGATTAAAGCTGTCTGAGTTTAACATGACCTTGTTTCATTGAAGTGGGTATAAGATTCACAGTTTTCCTCTGGCATGATACTTATAAATTTAAAGTTTATTGTCATGTGTTCCAAGATTCAATCAGAGCTTATTTTGCATGCAGTCAAAGAGATCAGTAAATTTGAAGCAAAAACAGTATAGGTTTACTATTTTGAAGTCCATTCAGGAGTCTAATAACAGTGGAAAAGAAAGTTCTTGAATCTGGTTGTGCATGATCTTGTACTTGTGAATCTTCTTGGATGGAGGATAGTGAAGAGTGTGAGACTGGGGTGAGTCTGGGGTGATAGCTGCTTTTCTAAGGCAGCAGAAGTTGTAGATGTAGTCGATTGAGAGGGGAATGTGTGAGTGCTTGAACAATGCTCACAACCCTCTGCATCTTCCTGCAGTCTTGGGCAGAGAAGTTCTTGTACCATACAATGATGCATCCTGATAGGATACTTTCACAGATGCAGTAAAAGCATAATGGCCCTTCCTTCAGTTTATGATTTTGTTTTCAAGATCCCTTTATTGTCATGTACATAATACACAAATCTGTTAGCATACCGCAGTATCACTAGCCTGTCGACCCACCGATAAGAGATAGAAATAAAAGATAGCCCCTTCAGAGACACTGAATGTCTGGGGATTTGCTTGCGGTCCTCCTGTAACTTCTGCAGCCATATGGCCTCCTGTCCATTCCAGTGCTGAACTGGAGTTTCTAGTTTCAAACCTCCAATACAGTTAGAAGCTGTCAGCATCTGAGGCCCTTCGGGAGCACATCTTACCATTGGTATTTTCACAAATCCTGGTCCTGCACCTAGTTCTCATCAGTCTATCTCCAAATCCCACAGCCTCATGTGAGTCCTTTGTTCTTGCAAGCCCCTTGCTGATCTGCTGCCATGGTCTCCCCTGAAATGCTCTCTTGCAGGCTTCTCAGTGATTGTTGGGGGGGGGTCCTCGCTCTGTTCCCTGTGTCGGTTCACAACCCTCATTGAATGCCACCATCTTTGGCAAGTACCTCCATGAGTTTGCTAAGTAATCTTTTAGAAATGAGCATTGACCCCTTTTACGAGGCATTTAAAACCTGTCTGGGGCCATTGGCATAATGATTGGACTATAGGCCCCTGCAGAGGAGCACAGTATCTGTTCTCTGCTCTCTTGGATCTGCACCAGTTACAGCACTGCTTTGTTTTTCTTCTTTTAATGTAGGATAAATCTGATCTGAACCTGGTTACTACCAGCCTTGTACATTTGAGCTATCTCTTGTACTCACCCCAGGTGAAGATGATGCGAAGTACTTGAATAGTGCCTTGGATATTTGTATTCCCCAATTAGCTCTACCTCTATTCTTCATGTTAGTTGTGTATCCCATTTATGAGAGTTTAATTCACTACTTCAGAAAATTGATGCATTCTCTTAGATTGTGTATTCTTTTATGGTCTTAAATTGTGATTGCAGCAAGGAAGTTATTTTAAGTTCACTCAGGGTTCCTTATTTTGAATGATTTTCACTTATCCCATGAATATTTTTTAAAGTGGAGATTAGAAATTGGCCATATTTGGAGTGATAACGCTTTGGCTTCTCCAAAGGTATTTGAAATAGAATTTTGGAAAAAAATTCCCAATTTATGTTAATTTTTTTTTTTGTTGGACAAAAAATCTAGCTAAAGTCAAAACTTTTAGCAGCAGTTTTAGTCTCGAAGGAAGGAGTGGTTCATGAAAATATTAAACAAATTTACTGTATACATTTATATTGTGAAATACAATCAATTTTTCTTGAGCCATAAAGTTTAAATCCTGGAGAAACTATAGGCAAAAAAAAATCCCCTTGATTTCAGTTTGTTAAACATAAGAGAAATGAATACAAACAGCAAAAAGTTGTTTTTTTTTTTAAATCCAAAATTTGTTTAAAGAAAAGGCTTCAGGTGATGAATGTTGATTTGATACTTGCACAATAGATTTTGTTGAGCTAAACTTTTGTAAAGTAGTTTTGTCCTTGTGTTCATGAGGAGGGGGTGGCAGAGGAACCATTAGTCTTGAATTTTCTTCTTTTGTTACATTTGCAGACTTGACTGTTTGATAATTTGGGAGCATATTTCATTTCAGACATGGCAAGCCCAGTGAAAGACAATTACAGAATGAGAAGCTACAAGAACAAAGCATTAAACACTCAAGAAATGCGAAGGCGAAGAGAGGAAGAGGGAATTCAGTTACGTAAACAGAAAAGAGAAGAGCAGGTGTGCAAGGAAAAAAGTCTTAAAAAATACATGAATGTAAAGACAGTAACACTTTTTATCTAATAGTTTCCTTTTGTTAATCTAGTTGTTCAAACGCAGAAATGTGGCTGTTCCAGGAGATGATGAAGTCATGCTTGAAAGCCCCATTCAGGACCCTGATATAAGTTCAACTGTGGTATCTATGCCAGGGGTAAGTGGAAAGATATAGAATGTTTTTGTCTGATATATTTTGAACTAAAAGTACTAATACTTTTATTTCCCCCATAGGAAGGTGTAATCACAGTAGAAATGGTACAGATGATATTTTCAGAAGATCCTGATCAGCAGCTTGCAGCCACACAGAAGTTTCGTAAGTTGCTTTCAAAAGGTAAGAATCTGTTGGTGAATTGTATGTTGTCGAGGCATCACTTTACTGAATAGTTGGGCTTTATGGTGATGCACATATAATTGACATTGTCCTTTAGTGGTGGGGGGTAGGGGATGGGGGGAATTTGGAGGAAACAGTACTGATTGCTTGCCTGGTACAGTACAGATATCCCAGGATCAGTTTTCTGCATGTAACTGATTCTGTTCACAAGGGAAAAAACACAAATGCTGAAGAAACTCAGCAGGTCAAACAGTGCCTTTATGTAGCAAAGGTGAAGATACATCACCAATGTTTTAGACTTGAGCCCTTCATCACGGTGTGGGGGAACATGAGAGATGTCTGAAAAAAAGGGGGAAGGGGGAGCTTCCCCCTCCTTTAACTAGTTATTCTAGTTCCTACTTCCTTTCTCTCTCCACCTAGCCTAGACTACCACCTCTCCCCTCCTCCCTGCAGTGTTCCCCCCCCTCCCACCTGTCATCTTCCACCCTTACCATCCCCTTCCCCCTTTTGTTCAGACATCTCTCATCTTCCTCCACACATTGATGAATAGGGATGGATAGAGAATCTAATGATTGGAGTACTGTATACCATGGAAAAATATAGAATTGTCATTTATGTCTGAAAAAATAATTCGTTTTGTCTAAATGGTGAAAAACTGCAGTGCTCTGACATGCAGAGGAACTAAGATTTAAAAATCTGGAATGGAGGTATAGCTAGTAATTATGAACACTAACAAGATCATTTATGATTTGAGAATTAAATACAGAAGTATAGAGATTGTGTCAGATATGTTCATATGCAAATTTTTCAAAGATTGTTCCGGATGTGTTGAATATACCAACACATCATCAGCAAATAAATTAATTTTATATTAATCTTCTGCAATTTTTATTCTTTTAATATTCTCATTTTGTCTGATTGCTTAAGACAATTGTTATATGACCAATGTAAATAAGGCTGGTGACAATGGACAACCTTGACGCATTGATCTCGTTAATTTAAATGACGAAGAAGTTTGGCCATTTGTCACCACCCAAGCAACTGGATTTTTATATAGTGCCTTTACCCAACCAGTTAAAAAGTTGTCCAAACTTAAATTTTTTCACTACTTTAAATAAAAAATTTCATTCCACCCGATCAAATGCCTTTTCCGCATCAAGTGCAACAATCATTGGTTGGTTGGGCTGATGTCTCGATGCATTGATCAAAGTAACCAATCTAAGAATATTATCTGAAGCATACCTATTTTTAATAAAACCTGCTTGATCAACATGTACCAATTGTAAATATTTATCAAGTTTATTTGATAATACTTTAGCTATTATTTTATAAATCTACAGTTAATAAAGAAATTGGTCGATACGAAGCTACTTTCAAAGGATCTCTATCTTTCTTTGAAACTATTGTAATTATCACTCAAAAAAGAATCTGGTAATGATTGCTCCTCTGTTGCCTGTTTAAATACATCCATAAATACAGGAGACAAGACTTCATAAAACTCTACAGTAAACCCATCATCTCTGGGAGATTTCCCATTTGGCAAAGTTTGTGTAGCCTCCTTAATTTCAAAGTCTGTAAATGGAGACTCCAATTCTTTCACATCATCTCTTAAAACTGGCAAATCTAAGGCAGATAAAAACTACTCAATAGAACCATTATCTTGAACCCCTTCAGAAGTATACAACTTTTGGTAAAATAAATGGAATTGATCATTAACTTCCTGAGATTTATAAGTAACCGTTGAATTCTTTCTGACAGCATTAATAGTCCTGGATGCCTGTTCACTCTTCAACTACCAAGCCAACACTTTATGAGCTCTGTCCTCTAATTCATAATAACGTTGTTTGGATCTCTGTATTAATCATTCATATTGATACGTTTGCAACTTATAACAAAGCTTGTTTAGTCAGCTGCTTTTTTTTTTAATCTTCAGTTGTATTCTTTTGAAAATCCTTTTCTAAAACTGCTATCTCCAATTTCAAACTCTTCCCCAAAAACTGTTTAACTCTTGCTGAATAACTGATAATTTGACCTCTTAAATATGCTTTTAAAGCATCCCATAAAACTAAATTACTCTGTACTGAATTAGTGTTTATCTGTAAAAAGGAAATAATATGCTCCTTAATACAGCAAATGAATGCAGGCTGTTTCAACAACATTGCATTAAATCTCCATCAAAAAGTCGTCTCCATAGCTTCAGAACCAACACAAGATATAAATAACATAGAATGATCGGACACTTTCCTACTCTTATATTCAGCTTGAGTAATCTGGGCCTGAAGATGCTGTGGGGAATAAAAAGAAAAATCTTTTTCAGTTGGATTTAATTTTCTTAAAATTTCAACCAAATTCCAATCTTACATTAAAGATGCCATCTGTAGATTTCTTTATAGTTTTTGGAGATTTATCCAATAATGGATCCAAAACACATTTAAAGTCTCCTCCAATTAAAATATTTTCATTAGCCTGATTCAAAATCAAAAAAGTTTCAGATGTAAATCATTCAGCATCCACATTAGGTGCATACACATTCAATAATGCCCATGACTGAAAAAAGTTTACAATTCACCATCAAAACTCTATCAGCTGTTTCAGAAAATGACTTCAAACTGTATCTTCTTATGAACCAAATTTGCCATTCCTCGTGCCTTAGAATTAAAAGCAACATGTCCAATCCAATCTCTTTTTAACTTCATGTGTTCTTTTTCAGTTAAATGTTTTGTAAGAAAGCAATATCAACTTTCATCTTTATGATATATGCTTGTACACGTTTACACTTAATCAGATTATTAAGAAGCTGTACACTAAAAGTCGCAAAATTTAAATTAGCCATATTTTGCTATAAAACAACTCACACAGTAATTACAAATATATAAAAAGCTCCCCTTGCGTAAATTAAAAAAAAACCCGCCTTTTTAAAACTATCAAACAAAAATTAACAAAAACCCCAAAACTACAACAACTGTAGTAACTCTCCAATTAACTGTGTGTGGACAATGCCACTGGTGGCATATGACTTTAAGAAGTGTCTCCCCCCCACCCCCCCACCCCCCTGCCTGCCACCAAGCTGAGCTTCATAAAAATCAATCTTCTTATTCAAATTCATCCCACTGATTCCAATCCCAAAGATTGTTCTGGATCTTCAATGTCAAGTAGACTTCGTGTGATTTTCCCTTTATTCCCATTCCTCTTGTCATATACTCTTAGGTGATTATGGTCAATCAGATCAAACATGTACGTCTGGCAAAGAATTTGAAAAAATTAATGCATCATGATCACTCTCAAAAAAATCGAGATTGATAATTCCCATAGAAAACTTTCAACACAGCAGGGTACTGAAAAATAAACCTATACCCTTTTCACCACAACACCTCTTTAGCTGAATTAAATTCCTTACACCTTTTAATTATCTCTTGGCTCAAATGTGCATTTTAAAAAAAAACTCTACTACCTTGAACCATCAATGAAGCCTGATTTTGACGGGCTTTTTGAACAGCCATCCGCAAAATCATCTCTCTATCCTGATGTCTCAAACATCAAATTAGGACAGGCCGAGGTGGCTGACCTGAATAAGGTTTCTTCCTTAATGCCCTATGCGCTCTATTCAATTCCAAACCATCTGGAAAAAAATTCAGCACCCAAGATATCTGGAATCCATTGCTTAAAAAACTTAACTGGATCTGAGCCTTCAATATCTTCTTGAAGTCCTAATATTTTCACATTATTATGTTGACTTTGATTTTCCAAAGAATCAATCTTCTTCAACAATTCTCTCTTCTGAATTTCCCAACCCAGAAAAGAATCATACACTTTCTCCATTTTTTTCTCTATTCTGTTGCACATTCACAGAAATGCCTCTTCAATTTTCTTAGAATTATCATGCACCGTCAACTGCCTTCAAACACTTATTAATATCAGCCTTCACAGTGAACATATCCTTCACAAATATTCATTCTTGTCTTCATATCCATAAATCCCTGATTCATCTGTGAAGACATACTCTCCATTTGTTGAGCAATACCTTCCAAAACAGTGAAAATAGCTTCAATTCCTAATTCTCCCACTCCTTGAGACATCTCAGTTAAAGTACCTCCATGAGGCCTACCTTCCTTAACTGTAGCTGATGTCATTAAAGTCCTTTGTTCTTGTGTTCCCAACAAGACAGGACTTTCTTCTTCACCTGCACCTAGCCGTCTGACTGCATCATGGAATACTATATGTAGTGTTTTATTGTTATCTTGGAGTACTAACTGGAATGGAAAGCTTTTGATTCTTGAGATACATGAGAGGTTCTGCTGTAGTCTGACTTCTGAGTGAGTTGATTCAGTTCAAAATTTAATCTTGTATATTTGAAGGGTGCTAATTGCAAATTTAGTGTTTACTGCTATTGCATTACATAAAAACCAGTAATTTGAGCAGTTATGAGTTTTCTTGGCAGCTAGGATTTCCTCAAAAATGCATCATATATGTTGAACGTTGAGTGGGGGAGGGGTGAAGGAGGGAGGGAGGAAAAGGGGAGAAAATGACACTGTATATTCAAGAGGGAAATGTTTGTGTAAATTTTGGTCAGTATGGTTCATAGTGTGAAAAATATTTTTTTTTAAATGCAGCTGCAAATGTGTCTTTGTACTTCAGAAATGTGCTTATGCTGACAGCAGGACAGCAAGTTGTATTCTGATCTTGAATTCCTCAATAGAGTTCCAGATCAGAGAGAAAATTTAAATGCCCTAAACTTGCATTATCCACCCGCCAGAGAATTTTGCGCAAAATTGAGAAGCGCAAGTGGTATTCCCTTGACTTGAGTTAAATGGTGTAACTCTAGTTCTTTTTTAAATGTATTCAAATCTTCCAAGTTTCAAAATTTGAGAATCTAATTTGTTTTAAGGTGGTTAAAATAATTAAAAAAAAATTTTTGAAGTACCTTGAGTTCTGAATCTTCTCAGGGCCATGGCTTATCTGTCTATTCTTGAGTGATAGTTATCCCTAAGACCAGCAATGGGAATGCTTTTGATAGTTTCACAAGTTTGTTCTTTGATTATAAAAGCGGAGTCATTGTTTTGAGGTACAGGTACACAATCCTTTATCCGGAATCCTTGGGAGACAGTGTGTTCCCACTTCGGATTATCCAGATTTCAGAACAAAGCCAGATGCACCAGATTTAAACCCAACCGAATTGTGCTTCCGTATCCACCCCCTCCCAGTTGCACTGCCATCTCTCTCTCCCCACTGCCGTCTCTCTATTCCCCGCCTGCCCGGGTCGCGCTGCCGTCTCTCTATTCCCCGCCCGCCCGGGTCGCGCTGCCGTCTCTCTATTCCCCGCCCGCCCGGGTCGCGCTGCCGTCTCTCTATTCCCCGCCCGCCCGGGTCGCGCTGCCGTCTCTCTATTCCCCGCCCGCCCGGGTCGCGCTGCCGTCTCTCTATTCCCCGCCCGCCCGGGTCGCGCTGCCGTCTCTCTATTCCCCGCCCGCCCGGGTCGCGCTGCCGTCTCTCTATTGCCCGCCCGGGTCGCGCTGCCGTCTCTCTATTCCCCGCCCGCCCGGGTCGCGCTGCCGTCTCTCTATTCCCCGCCCGCCCGGGTCGCGCTGCCGTCTCTCTATTCCCCGCCCGCCCGGGTCGCGCTGCCGTCTCTCTATTCCCCGCCCGCCCGGGTCGCGCTGCCGGCTCTCTATTCCCCGCCCGCCCGGGTCGCGCTGCCGGCTCTCTATTCCCCGCCCGCCCGGGTCGCGCTGCCGCCTCTCTATTCCCCGCCCGCCCGGGTCGCGCTGCCGCCTCTCTATTCCCCGCCCGCCCGGGTCGCGCTGCCGCCTCTCTATTCCCCGCCCGCCCGGGTCGCGCTGCCGCCTCTCTATTCCCCGCCCGCCCGGGTCGCGCTGCCGCCTCTCTATTCCCCGCCCGCCCGGGTCGCGCTGCCGCCTCTCTATTCCCCGCCCGCCCGGGTCGCGCTGCCGCCTCTCTATTCCCCGCCCGCCCGGGTCGCGCTGCCGCCTCTCTATTCCCCGCCCGCCCGGGTCGCGCTGCCGCCTCTCTATTCCCCGCCCGCCCGGGTCGCGCTGCCGCCTCTCTATTCCCCGCCCGCCCGGGTCGCGCTGCCGCCTCTCTATTCCCCGCCCGCCCGGGTCGCGCTGCCGCCTCTCTATTCCCCGCCCGCCCGGGTCGCGCTGCCGCCTCTCTATTCCCCGCCCGCCAGGGTCGCGCTGCCGCCTCTCCATTCCCCGCCCGCCCGGGTCGCGCTGCCGCCTCTCCATTCCCCGCCCGCCCGGGTCGCGCTGCCGTCTCTCCATTCCCCGCCCGCCCGGGTCGCGCTGCCGTCTCTCCATTCCCCGCCCGCCCGGGTCGCGCTGCCGTCTCTCCATTCCCCGCCCGCCCGGGTCGCGCTGCCGTCTCTCCATTCCCCGCCCGCCCGGGTCGCGCTGCCGTCTCTCCATTCCCCGCCCGCCCGGGTCGCGCTGCCGTCTCTCCATTCCCCGCCCGCCCGGGTCGCGCTGCCGTCTCTCCATTCCCCGCCCGCCCGGGTCGCGCTGCCGTCTCTCCATTCCCCGCCCGCCCGGGTCGCGCTGCCGTCTCTCCATTCCCCGCCCGCCCGGGTCGCGCTGCCGTCTCTCCATTCCCCGCCCGCCCGGGTCGCGCTGCCGTCTCTCTATTCCCCGCCCGCCCGGGTCGCGCTGCCGTCTCTCTATTCCCCGCCCGCCCGGGTCGCGCTGCCGTCTCTCTATTCCCCGCCCGCCCGGGTCGCGCTGCCGTCTCTCTATTCCCCGCCCGCCCGGGTCGCGCTGCCGTCTCTCTATTCCCCGCCCGCCCGGGTCGCGCTGCCGTCTCTCTATTCCCCGCCCGCCCGGGTCGCGCTGCCGTCTCTCTATTCCCCGCCCGCCCGGGTCGCGCTGCCGTCTCTCTATTCCCCGCCCGCCCGGGTCGCGCTGCCGTCTCTCTATTCCCCGCCCGCCCGGGTCGCGCTGCCGTCTCTCTATTCCCCGCCCGCCCGGGTCGCGCTGCCGTCTCTCTATTCCCCGCCCGCCCGGGTCGCGCTGCCGTCTCTCTATTCCCCGCCCGCCCGGGTCGCGCTGCCGTCTCTCTATTCCCCGCCCGCCCGGGTCGCGCTGCCGTCTCTCTATTCCCCGCCCGCCCGGGTCGCGCTGCCGTCTCTGTATTCCCCGCCCGCCCGGGTCGCGCTGCCGTCTCTGTATTCCCCGCCCGCCCGGGTCGCGCTGCCGTCTCTCTATTCCCCGCCCGCCCGGGTCGCGCTGCCGTCTCTCTATTGCCCGCCCGGGTCGCGCTGCCGTCTCTCTATTGCCCGCCCGGGTCGCGCTGCCGTCTCTCTATTGCCCGCCCGGGTCGCGCTGCCGTCTCACTATTGCCCGCCCGGGTCGCGCTGCCGCCTCTCTATTCCCCGCCCGCCCGGGTCGCGCTGCCGCCTCTCTATTCCCCTCCCGCCCGGGTCGCGCTGCCGCCTCTCTATTCCCCGCCCGCCCGGGTCGCGCTGCCGCCTCTCTATTCCCCGCCCGCCCGGGTCGCGCTGCCGCCTCTCTATTCCCCGCCCGCCTGGGTCGCGCTGCCGCCTCTCTATTCCCCGCCCGGCTGGGTCGCGCTGCCGCCTCTCTATTCCCCGCCCGCCCGGGTCGCGCTGCCGCCTCTCTATTCCCCGCCCGCCCGGGTCGCGCTGCCGCCTCTCTATTCCCCGCCCGCCCGGGTCGCGCTGCTGCCTCTCTATTCCCCGCCCGCCCGGGTCGCGCTGCCGCCTCTCTATTCCCCGCCCGCCCGGGTCGCGCTGCCGCCTCTCTATTCCCCGCCCGCCCGGGTCGCGCTGCCGCCTCTCCATTCCCCGCCCGCCCGGGTCGCGCTGCCGTCTCTTTATTCCCCGCCCGCCCGGGTCGCGCTGCCGTCTCTCCATTCCCCGCCCGCCCGGGTCGCGCTGCCGTCTCTTTATTCCCCGCCCGCCCGGGTCGCGCTGCCGTCTCTCCATTCCCCGCCTGCCCGGGTCGCGCTGCCGTCTCTCCATTCCCCGCCTGCCCGGGTCGCGCTGCCGTCTCTCTATTCCCCACCCGCCCGGGTCGCGCTGCCGTCTCTCCCACTCTCTTTAATTCCCCCACCCCCCCCCCCCGCCACCACTCCGCCCCCTCTGAACCAGGACCAGCGGAAAAAAAATGCTGGTTTTTGGGGCTTTCCAGATTTTAGATGTCCGTGTAAAGGATTTTGTACCTTTTTATGATGAGCTCGATTTTATTTGGTGAGGATGAAAGTTGCCTTTGTAGGATTCTCCAATTAATGTGCTGGATCATATTCTAGCTACTACATGACACTACACAGGAAATTTTGCAAACCATGCAGAATCTCACGGCGTACATCTTTCCTACTGGTTGGGTATTTGAGCAACCAAATTTGGTGTCGTAATTCCTTCTTGCAACTTCTTCTTGGCTCTTTTCAAATGCACATCCAATTGCTTAGTAAAGTTCATTTGCATCATTTCAGGCACTGAATTCTGGATCATTAACTTCTGCATGCAATGATTTTTTTTCTTTTTGTTAATTGAATTACATTTGAGAATTTGGGTAATGGACCAAATTGATCAAGCAAATGGAAAACCTATTTGAATCAAGTTTGAGTATTTTTAGGTCTCTAGCCACATAGCTGAAATTGATTGTTCAAAGTTCAGATATATTGTCAAAGCACAACACTTTTTAACCCAGGCAGAATTTCTATTTTTCAGTGGTTTGAAAAAAAACTATGCTCCCTTTTGTATATGCATCTTTTCTTGAGTAATGCAGACAAACTGCAATGTGGGAAATAAATATTGAGTTGTAAGTAATGTCCAAAAAATTATTAAATAAATCTGAGTTTATTGTTTAGTAGTCAAATGGTGTAGAGATAGCAACTGTTGCTGAACCGTGTGGTATGAATCTTGTGGCACCTATGCCTCTTTCCTGATGGCAGCAGTGAGAACTGAGCATGTCCTGGGTGGTGTGGATCCTTGATGATTCATAGTTTAATCTCTTCTGTACCCTCATGGCCATGATGACCATTCTTAATGTGAAACCAGGCAATGCATTCTATACTCCAGCTGAGAATTAATCAGTAAACTTTTGAAACTTCTAAATGTTTTGGTTTTATGAGCAGTGCCCATAATTTATAAAATATCCCATAAACTTTAATTGCCCTAACTTACCTAGCTACTTTGATTTGGAGGTAAGTGTCCTTTGCTCTAGCAACAAAAGATAGCCATGTAAATTGATTTCTTTTGCTCCCACAAGCCATTTAAAAAAAGCAATGCTTGGAGTTGCTTGAAGCAAATATATGGTAAAAGTTAATGCTTCAAACTACATGAGAAGTCGTTTCTGTATTTCTTTGCACATCCTATCTGTTAGTATATTTTGGCCTCTTCCACTTTGATTTCAGATTTCCAACTTTCGATGATACTTTTTAGATTTCCATTTTGTTTTTCCTGATTAATTTTCCTGAAAATCTTAGTTTCTGCTTGTCCCAACTTCATCTAGGTGAGGGAAATCAAATTTGTAAAAGTAGTTTGGATTAAGAGTTTGGGACTATTGCTTTAAGCAATACTTCATAGAACCCACTTAAGGTATAGACTGATTTAATTTTGTGCAATAATCCAATTAGATAATAGGCTCATTAAGTGGTCATTATACAAATTCCCTGTTTGGCAGGATGTTATTCACTCAAATAATTTTTGAGTTTGTAGCTACGAAGGAAAAATGGTTAATGATAGATTGTGGATTTGGAATATTTCTGAGATATTTAAGGATATTTTTGCAATTCCAGGAAGAAAATTTCGCTAAAAATCCAATAACCTTTTTTGAATAGAGTATTTTTAAATGTTTCTCAATGTGGTATGAATATATTATGTCCTGTTTCATGACTGAAACATGTAAATCTGAGATAGCAGTTAAGTAAACAAATTGCGTCTTGATTGCTGAGGAATGTGCAAGATTAATAATGCATCAGTAAGGTTTTGGTGAGATCTTCATCTGTGTTTTAGTCTCCATCGTTAGAATTGTACATAGAATGGTACTTCTGTTGATGGGCTTCAGAAATTTTTCATAAGCAGATGCTGCCCAATGTAGAATACACCAGATTGGTCCCCTGGGATTAGGGGGTAAATTATTGAAGGAGAAATTAGGCAAGAATAGGTAAAAGATGAGGGATATTAATGCAGAGAGCATCTCTGGGTGGTGAGTGTTGATTTTAGGCTGAGGTGTTTTTTTTTGGAAACTAGTTGAGTTTGTGGAATAGAAGCAATGAAATAATGTAATTAAATGACAAAGAAATCTCATGAAACTTTAGTCTGCATTTTTTTTGTTTGCCTTTCTGAAATCAGTAATATTCCTTCAATGTTATTTAATTCTTAAACATTGACACTGTCATTGTACAAGTAAGAATAATTCTTACAAACAAGAAGAGCAATGGTTTATTTGCCTAAATCTGTGAGATCACACTGCATACTTCTCAGGTTGGAGCAGAGATTTGATTGCCGTGTTCTTTGTTGTATTTTTATGGAACCTTTCCAGATTCTGAGCATCTTGAAATTTTAGTTTACTGCAGCATCCTAAGAAACACTGGAGTTCCATTGATAACTAGTTTGTTGAACAATTTAACCACTTCCTTTTCGTCTGTATTGTTGTCTTAGCTTTTTTAATTTTTCTCCTCTTGTCCCATTTCATTGTCCTAGTACCTTCAGCCTCATTCAGTATTCCAAGCAAATTCTTTCCCTCCGTTCTTCTAATTAGTCTTTTAGTTTTCATTTTATAAAAACCTGTATTTTTCTCCCTCATGCTGTTGCTTTCCTTGTATTCTATAAATGTTTTTAAATTTAGACATACAGCATGGTACAGGACCTTCTAGCCAAGTGCTGCCAAATACACCAATTAACTGATAAACCCCATACATTTTTGTTTATCATCTTCTGTTTATCTCTGCACTTTCCAGCTGGCTGGAGGAAACTACATTCTGAATGGTAATTTGAATTCCCAAACAAGATGCAAATTAAAATTATAACCTCATATGTAGCAATGAAATCCTAATTCATTTTTGATATTGAATTGTTTAGTTAGTATGTTTTAATCATTTTTTAAAGATCTGACTGACCATGGAGGTACATTTATTGGTAATTCTAAATTTTATGGCTAGCAAGGGCTTTTGAATTTTTTGATCGTTCAAAACTGGCCACTTTTGATGCTCTGGACTCTTCTGTCTTAACATGTGATATGTTTGCCTGTAATTCCTATGTTGTAATGGAGTATGTTTTGCCATTATTTCAATATAAATTATTTGGTGTAGGCATTGAATTAACTACATGTTGTTTATTGACATTTTAGTGTCATTAAGCAAAATAATTGAAACAATGGAAAGATTCATTGTAAATTTTACTTTTTGATATTTTGCTAATTTTTTTTCCTTTAGAGCCCAATCCGCCAATTGACGAGGTGATAAATACACCTGGTATTGTGCCAAGACTTGTGGAATTTTTGAAAAGGAATGAGAATTTTACTCTACAAGTGAGTATATTTTGAAGTTTAAATTGTTTTTAGAACATAGAACCTCTGGCCAACTCAACAATCTAAACCCTTCACAACCTTGCACCCATAATCTTTTTGCATCCATGTGTCTTAGAATTTCTTAAATGTCCCAATTATACCAGCCTCCACCACCCCTGGAAATGCATTCCAGACACTCATGACCCTGATGTCTCCCCTAAAGTTTCCTCCCCTCCGCTTAATACAGATGTCCTCTGGTATTTTTTCAAATTTGCACTGTGTAACGGGTGCTGGGTATCCTCCCTATCTATGCTTCTCATAATTTTGTGGTCCTCAGATATGTTTTTTCTCTTTGGAGCAAAAGGCTCTGTTAACCTTGCCTCAAGACATGTTTTCCAATTCTGGAAACACTGTGATAAATTGTCTCTGCACCTTCACCAAAGCTTCCTGTAAATGAGATAAAATAGAATTGACACAATATTCCAAGTGTGGCCTAACCAGAATGTTATAGAGTTGAACATCACCTCATGGGTCTTAAACTCAATAACCCAACCAATGATGGCTACCATACTACCTGATCTTCCTCTTTCTTAACCTCAACATGTTCCAGTATGTTAGCCTGCATACTGACTGCACATTGACAAAGGACCCCTCTCTGGTGAGCACTGAAGCAAAGTATTCATTTTGGACTCCCGTTACCTCCTTTGCTTCCATACACATGTTCTCTCCTTTATCCTCGTAGCCTTGCCTTCACTCTAGTCCTCCTCTGTCCTTCGTGTGTCCACAGAAAACCTCGGGGTGTTCTTTAATCCTACTTGCCAAGACCTTCTTGTGCCCCCTTCTAGCTCTCCTTAAGTCCATCCTTGAGTTCCTTCAGATTTATTGTCCGAGTACATGCATGACAAAACGTACAATCCTGAGATTTTTTCCTGCAGGCGTGGCAGAATTACCACTGATTAGTGGTGCAAAAAATAAACTCTATGCACTATAAACAGATAAAAAGAACTGTAAACAGATAATGAATGTAAACAAACTGCATCACAGAGAGAACAAAAGAAAATCAATAGTGCACGGGTAAGTCCTTGAATGAGTCTCTGAGTTTGTCATTGACGAGTTTGATGGTGGAAGGGTAGCAGCAGTTCCTGAACCTGGATGTGAGTCTTGTGGCACATATACCACTTTCCAGATGGTTGCTGCTGCCCTCCAATGGTAGCATTTCCTGTGGGTGTACTCAATATTGGGGAAGGTCTTGCCTGTGATATCCTGGGCTGTGTCCTCTACCTTTTGGAGAGCTTTATGCTCTGGGATATTGATGTCCCCATACCAGATGCAGCTGGTCAGCACACTTTCCACCACACCTCTGTAGAAATTTGTCAATGTTTCTGGTGTCATACCAAACCTCTACAAACTCTTGAGGAAGTAGAAGCTCTGATGTGCTTTCATCATGATGTCATTGATGTTTTGGGTCCAGGAAAGATCCTCTGAGATAGTGACTCCCAATAACCTAAATTTTCTCACCTCTACCTCTGATCCCCCAATGATCACTGGTTGGCTACTTCTGGCTTTCCTTTCCTGAAGTCAACAATCAGCTTCTTAGTTTTGGTGACATTGAGTGCAAGGTTGTTGTGGTGCACCATTCAGCCGGTTTTCAATCTCCATCCTGTCTGCTGATTCATCTTCTTTATTCAACCCACTACCATGGTGTCATCGGCAAATTTGTAGATCATGTTATTGTTGTACCAAGCTACAAAGTCTTAGGTGTAAAGTGAGTAGAGCAGGGGGCTAAGAACACATCCCTGTGGTGCTCCAGTGTTGATCAAGATTGTAGAAGAGAAGGTTTTAAACAATCTTCACTGGTCTAGAGGTGAGGAAATCCATGATCCAATTACACAGTGGGTATTGAATTCTTTCCTGGCTACCATATAATTTTCATGATCCTTTCCTGACTTTTGCTTCCTTTTTTCCTCTTAACTAGCTCTCTTGCTTCTTTTGTCAATCATGACTCCCTTATCCTACCATTGTTTCCTTGTCTCAGTGCAACAAACCTATCCAGAACCCCAAGCAAGTGGTTCCTGAACATCCTCCACGTAACTTCTATGCTTCCCTTCCCTCACCGGAAAACATCTGTTCCCAGTTTACTCTTAAAGGTTCCTGGCTAATCCCAACGTAATCAGTCTTTCCTCAATTGAACACTTAAACATTTGCTTACTCTTATCCTTGTCCATTGTTATGCTAAAGGTCAGAGCTGTGGTCACTGAAATGCTCCCCCATCATGTGGTCTGTCATCTGACAAGTTTCATTACCCAGTGTGGCCTCTCCTCCAATTGGTTTGTCCATTTACTGTATCATGAATCCTTGGTCACACCTGACAAATTCTGCCCTATCTATTCCTCTTGCATTAAGAAGGTGTAGTAGTCAATATTGTGGAAGTTCAAGCTTCCCAAAACGACAACCCTGTTATTTATTTATTTGTTTGTTTGTTTGTTTATTGCACCTTTCCAAAGTCTGCCTACTTGTCTGTGCTTGGTGTTTAGAGGACTATTTGGGGAGGCCAATGGACGACTTGCAATAGTTTTTTTTTAAAAGTTCTGTCAAAAGTTCAAAGTTCAGATTTATTGTCACAGTACATAGCTGACCAATAATGCAACTGAGATTTTTTTTACCTGCGGCCAAGCAGAATTTCTACTTGTCCAGAAAAGATGCATTTACAAAGAGAAATGTAAACAAATGTGCAATACATACAAAATAAATATTCAATAATAATTAATGTGCAAAGTAAGATTCCTTAAATGAGTCTCTGAATTTGTTCAGGAGTCCGAATGTTGGAGGGGTAATAACTGTTCTTGAACTTGGTGGTATGAATCTTGTGACACCTATACCTCTTTCCTAGTGGTTGCAGTGAGAAGTGGGTGTGTTCTGGGTGGTATAGATCCCTAAATGTCATCCCTAAATGAGCTTCTGCTCTCTGATGGTAGCATCCCATGTAGATTTTCTGGGGAGAATTTTGCCTGTGATGTACTGGCTGTGACCACTATCTTTCGCAGGTATTTCTGCCCAAAGGTATTTGTGTCTCAATACCAGGCCATGATGCAGTTGGTAGCACATTTTCCAATACCCAATACACATCTGCAGTAGTTTGCCAAGGTTTTCAATGTCATGCCAAATTTGTGCAAACTCATGAGAAAGTAGAAGGTGCTGATAAGCTTTCTTCACAATGATATTTGTGTATTTGGGTCCAGGAAATATTCCTCTTAAATAGTTCCCACCAGAAATTTAAATTTGCTCACCCTCTCCAGCTCTGACTTTCCCCTAATGACCACAGGATCGAACACCTCTGATTTTCCCCTCATAAAGTTCATAATCAGCTCCTTGGTTTTGGTGACATTGACAGTGAGGTTGTTATTAGTACAACAGTCAGCCAATTTATCTCCCTCCTGTATGCTGACTCATTGCTTCCGTTAATACAGCCCACTACCGCGGTATCGTCAACAAATTTATAGATGGTGTTATTGTTATACTGAGTTATTGGCTTCCTCCCATTCTAATCCAGTAGACAATTTCTCCTCAACATCCTCTTTTTGCAGCTGTGATACTATTTCTGATTAGTAATGCTACTTCCCTGATTTCCTGAGAGTTCAGTCCCTCCATGAATCCCTCATCCACTCCTTCTTCCCTACCAATTGTCCCCTTGGCACCTACCCCTGTGACTACAGGAAATGCTCCACGTGTCTGTACCTCCTCCCCTCCCATCATTTGGAGTCCCAAACAGTCCTTCCAAATTACCATAGAACATTACTGCACAGAAACAGGCCTCTTCGGCCCTCCTAGTCTGTGCCAAACCTTTTTTGCCTAGTCCCACTGACCAGTCCATAGCCCTCCATTATGAATCTGCAGGGATCATCTGCTGCATCCATTGCTCCCATTGCAGTCTCTACATCGGAAAGACTGGGCACAGACTGGGAGATTGCTTTGATGAGCACCTCCGCTCTGTCCACTGCTGTAGCATGGATTGCCCAGTGGCCATCCTTTTCAATTCCCTTGCTGACATATCTGTCCATGGTCTCATGCACTTCCAGACTGAGATCATTGGCAAATTGGAGGGAATAACACCTCCTCTGTCTGGACACCTTCCAACTTGATGGCATTCTCCAGTTTTCATTTAAGCCCTCCCCATCCTGGTCTTTCCCCCAACCCCACCATGGCTCCTTTCCTCTTCGTTCTCTCTCCCTTTTTCCTTCTGTCTCCTTTCACAGAGCCAAAATCAATTCTCACCTTTCCTCTTACAACATCCATTTGGCATCTTTGATTTGTTGGTCTGGACTTCTCCCTCTTCCATTCTTTCACCTTTCTCAGTCTTTTTAATTTTTACATACAGGCCATTTTGGCCCACGTATCCATGCTGCCCAATTTACACTCTATTAACCAACATCTCCCCCCAGTACATTATGAACAGTGGGAGGAAACCGGAGCCCCTGGAGAAAACACACGCAGACACAGAGAGAACATACAAATTTCTTAGACAACAATCTTAATTGAGACTCTCCCTGCTTTTTGCTTATACAGTGCTCAGGCCCAAAACCTCAGTAATATATTTTTATTTCCTATGGATGCTGAGACTGGCTGGGTTCCTCCAGCATTTTTGTGCAACTCCAATCATGTGCAGATGCACTCCTCACTTGCTCTTTCACTAGTTTCCATTTGCTAAAATTAAATTTGCGAGATTAGTACTCTCCTTGTTAAATTGTCCTGCTCACTCTGTTCATAGGAAAGGAAATTTGCCACTCAGCACACACTTTATTAAGCTGTCCAGCTCTTGCTCACTCTTATACCAACTCCCTTTTGCTGGAAAGTTAATGTCTTGATGGTGTCCCATTTGGCAATTTTGTAGCAACTTTAGAACTCCTATGTTGCAAGAATGCATTTGTTATTTTACAAGTAATATAAATGTTTATATATTCTATTTGACTTGCAGAATTCATTTTGTTTCCTAGTTGTCACAGGAATCGGTATGTTTACATTTAAAACAAAAAGATGCAACTCCCTAATCATATTGTTGCAAATGAGCATATTGAGGAAATTCCTTGCGCAGATGTTTGTTTTCCTGCCTTCTATAAATCCACATGTCTTTGGTTATTATTCAAATGGGCTTCTTTTCCCTGGATGCCACTAAGGCCTTTTGTCAATCGTTGTTAGAGCTATGTGCATGCAGGCAAGTGAAAGCATGTTTAACTTGTCTTTCCACTATCAAAACACTCTCAGATGTGAGGATGAGGAATCTTTAGTAAAGAAAATCAGACTTTAATATGCTCCTGCAGCCATTGTACTAGTGGTCATCAATAATTTGTGACAAACATGATGAATGTCAAGAGTGCTTATGTACTTGTTATTTAGACCCTATTTCTGTCATTGTTTCATGGTCATTGGTCCTGTATCTCAAACTAGTATTCCTGCTCTGTTCATATATTCCATGATGCCCCTTGTGTTAGTGAATTCATCTGCTTGAATGTATTGTGACTTGCCTGTTGGAGAATTCTACTCATCATTGCCTTCTGGATGAGGAAATATTTTGCTTGTCTAATTTTTGCTATACCCCTTCTCTTTGTCGGGTTGAGTGTTGTCCATCATTCATTCATATTGGTTTTGAGCTTGATGCCACACCAGGTATATGTTACTTCTGTAACACAGTCACTTTATTCTGGAGTTCGCTTTTTTTGATTCGGTTTAAGGTTTAAATTTTGTAGCCAAATGGTCCTGGACAAGGCAGAAGTAGGTATGGGTCAACGAGTACCAATTAATAGCATTGTGATATGTTCCGTTATGTTGAAAGTAAGCAGGATTTGGATTTGTCCTGCTGGTTTATGGGCATTTTTCATATTGCTGTGTAAAAATGAATGGAATGGCTTGGCTGTGGAGTTTATTCCTCTACTGCAAGCCTGATTGTTGTCCGAACTTGTACATTTTACCATGTACATGATACAATAATGTCAAAATTTATCAGGTATGGGGATGCATGACCCAGCTAATAAGCTGAGCAGGTGTTTTGAAAGAGCTCTGCACAAAAAAGTATTAAAAAGACAGTTTAAAAGCTCAAAAAACAGAATTTTATCATCAAAAATGGATAAAGCAAATACTAAATGACCAAGGCAACTGAGAACAAAAACTGAAGTGACTGCTCAGCCAGGAACATCGAATGGAAGCCTGATGTATTCTCCAATCTGAACATGGTGGGAACTTTATGCAGTCCTTTTACGAGTATGGAATCAGCAATGAGAGATATATCAGAGGCGGTCATGGAAATTAAAGAAGCTGTGGAAGACTTAAGTGAATGACTCCTTCAGAGACTAAGCTGGACAAAAGACTGGCTGAAGGCATTGGAAGAAAAAGCAAAAATATGGGACACAGAAAAAAGGGCTGATGGACAATATCAACCATACAGTAAATTTTAGCAAGACGTAATAATGTAAGAATCATTGGACTGAGAGAAGGAATTGAGAAAAAAGACACAGTGAGTTTCTTTGAAACATGGATCCCACAAATGCTGGGACAAAATAAATGAAATGCATAGCTGCAAATTGAAAGGGCTCACCGGACTCTTGGACACAGAAGAACCAGCGAACAGACCCCGTGACCAGTCCTGGTAAGACCTTTATGTTACTAGGAAAGAAATGCAATCTTGTGAGCAGCATATGAATATTCAAAATATAATAATGGCCCATTAATGGTGCACAATGCAAAAGTAATGTTTTTCCAGGACTTCAGCCCTGCCTTCGTCAAACAAAGAAAGGAATTTGACGAGGTAAAGAAAAACTGTGATCTTAAAAACTTGAAATATTCAATGATTTATCCAGCAATGCTGAGGGTAGATGTCTCAGATGGTAATCGACAAATTTTCAAGAATAAACAAGTGGAAGAATTTTCAAGAAAGTTATAAAAAAAGATTAAAGTCGCCAGCTGAAAGGGCCGTAAAGACCATTTCAAAAAGGATTAACTGAAAGACATTTTTATTTATACTAATAGTACTGAGCTCTCTAGTTTTATTTAGAGAGCTCTGAAAAGACTGAAAGATGGTGAAGAAAGTTACAAAGTGGGAACCCCGATTGTTTTTTTTTTCATCCTCTCCTCTCTTTTTGGTGGGGGGGTGTAGGGGAGGAAATGATGGCACCAAAGGGAGGGATTCTTCTTCAGAAGAACCACTCTTGGGCTTATTTTTGCGCGCTTCAGGGTACTATTGTCAACGTCACCATCAGAGCTAGGAATGTGTGTTTCTTAAAGGGAAAATGTTTGTGTTGGAAATGCCTTTTAATAGGGATATGTGACGACAGTATTTAGAAAATTGGGAAGTTATTGTTATACAATTTTTGTGTGAAAATGGTATGGATAAAGCACTAAAGTTTATTAGTCTTAATATTAACAGGATAAATGGATCGGTGAAGAGGGTCTTGACATAATTAAAGAAATTAAAAGTAGATATAATCTTTTTGCAGGAAACCCATCTTAATAAATTGGATCATGATAAATTAAGAGGTTGGGTGGGACAAATTGTCTTTGTCTTTCTTTGGTTCAAAGGCAAGGGGATGGCTATTCTAATTAATATAAATAACCCTCCATGACTACCAGCCCCCCCACATCTCCATCGGGCACACAAAACTCAAAACAGTTAACCAGTTTACCTATCTCGGCTGCACCATTTCATCGGATTCAAGGATCGACAAGGCAAATAGCGCCTTTGGAAGACTACACAAAAGAGTCTGGAAAAACAACCAACTGAAAAACCTCACAAAGATTAGCGTATACAGAGCCGTTGTCATACCCACACTCCTGTTCGGCTCCGAATCATGGGTCCTCTACCGGCATCACCCACTGCTCCTAGAATGCTTCCACCAACGTTGTCTCCGCTCCATCCTCAACATTCATTGGAGTGACTTCATCTCCAACATCGAAGTACTCGAGATGGCAGAGGCCAACAGCATCGAATCCATGTTGCTGAAGATCAAACTGCGCTGGGTAGGTCATGTCTCCAGAATGGAGGACCATCGCCTTCCCAAGATCGTGTTATATGGCGAGCTCTTCACTGGCCACCGAGACAGAGGTGCACCAAAGAAGAGGTACAAGGACTGCCTAAAGAAAGCTCTTGATGCCTGCCACATTGACCATCGCCAGTGGGCTGATATCGCCTCAAACCGTGCATCTTGGCGCCTCACAGTTTGGCGGGCAGCAACCTCCTTTGAAGAAGACCGCAGAGCCCACCTCACTGTCAAAGGACAAAGGAGGAAAAACCCAACACCCAACCAACCAATTTTCCCTTGCAACCGTGTCTGCCTGTCCCGCATCAGACTTGTCAGCCACAAACGAGCCTGCAGCTGACGTGGACATTACCCCTCCATAAATCTTCGTCCGCGAAGCCAAGCCAAAGAAAGAGAATAGAAGATACCTTGTTTGATCAAGCCAGAAAGTATGTAATGGCATACTAAAATTTATGGAGAAACATGGACATTTATAAATATTTATGCCCAAAAGTATGACAATGAAGCCTTTATGAAGGACATCTTAAAAATAGCAGAGAAAGAAAAAAAAAATATTTGTTGGATATTTTCTGCTTGGATCCAATACTGGATAGTTCGGCAATAACAATCATGAACAATAAAAGCAGCAAAAATCATAATTTCATATGAAAGATCTAAATCTTATCATGGTATGGAGGCAATTTAATTTGAGATATTAGTGAAATTGGTTTGTTTTATAAATTGGATACATTCCAAATGGCTTTTTTGAGATTAGCTTAGCAGTGGCGAGGAAATGTAGCTATTTCGTGGAAAGATGAAAAGGATCTTGTGTACAAAGATGGCATTTGGAATTGAGATCATGTATTTCATTGGTGAAGATAACTTGTAATTTCAGGGAAAAATATGTATTTAAAAGGATTTGGAGCCCACATTTGTATTATTTTAATTTGAAAGCATAACGATAGGGTTTTGGGTGCCGCTGAGTCTCCTTATCATATTAAGTGAATTCTGTTTGGTTTTTTTTTGGTGGGTAGGGGGTTTTGATGTAGGATAGAGGGAGGGTGTAGTTTTAGGTTTGGAGGGAGGGGGGGTTTGGGTTTTTTGGTAGTGTTTTAGTTTTCTTTTAGCATGTTAAATTTTGATATATTTAATTTTGTAATCATGGTTGTTACTTTGAATATTATTTATGAAAGAAAAGAATGGAGGCAATTAAATCCCACAGAGAGAGACTACTATTTTTACTCATGGGTGCGTGACTCGTTCAAGGATTGACATTTTTAAAAGGAGTGATTAAAAACAATATCTAGCGAGGCTTCTATCAGACCATTCTCCATTAATATTAACTATAGTAATAATGGGAAAGCAAGAGAATATATACAGAAGGCGTCTCAATACTATATTGCTTAAAAGAACAGACTTCTGTGAATTTATAAAGAGACAGATAGAAATGTTTTGTGAAACAAATCTGCTATCTACTAATAATAGTTTTTTGATACGGACATGCTTAAGGCCTATTTAAGGGGACAAATTATATCCTATACGAAGACTCTGAAGAGGGGACATATGGCAGAAGTAAACAATTTGGTGAAGGTTATTAAAGAATTTAAAAAAAAATCAAAGAGCAGGACTACAAGAAGAATACAGATTACTGGAGAATAAAAAAGCTAAGATATAATACAATACAAATATACAGGACAGAAAAAGCTATATTTAAAAATGAAACAATATTTTGAGTTGGATGAACGGGTGCACAAAATTTTAGCTTGGCAGATTAAAACAGGAGTCATCAAGAATGATAAATGCTATAAAAACAAACTAGTATGTAAGCAAAAAGAAATTAAAGACACTTTTGGACAATATTACACAAAACTATCAAATCAAAATTACTAAGAGATGTGAATGAAATGAAAGAATTTTTCCTGAATGTTGAACTTCCAAGGCTGGAATAGAGAGAGAGGATAGAATTAGGTACTCCCTTCACAAGGGAAGAAATCGAAAAGTCCCTGGGCCCTCTACAGGGTAATAATCACTGGGAGAGGATGTGTTTCCACCTGAGTTTTATAGACAATTCAGAATTATTAATGCCCCTTTTAATGGATGTCCTGGACCAAACTGGAAACACAGACCCTCCCAGAGTAATTCTCAACCACGATTATTGCAGTGTAAATGAAAAAGAATAGGGATCCACTAAAAACTTCATAATACTGACCAATATACCTGTTAAATGCTAATTATAAGATACTAGCAAAAGCATTGACTAATAGGTTAGGACAATACTTGCCAAAACTGATGCATACAGACCAAGCAGGATTTGTTAAAGGAAGGCATTCCTCAAATAGTCAAGGAAGATTATTTAATATAATACACATGGGTAAATTGGAATCAAATCCAAGTATTACACTCTTCCTTGATGTGGAAAAAGCCTATGACCATTTGGATTGGCCCTTTTTATTTAAAACACTGGAAAAATTTGGTATAGGCAAAACTCATAAATTGGATAAAAACTTTATACCATAAACCACAAGCTAAAATGACAAATAATCAGATGTCGGCAGTGTTTCCTTTGAATAGATTGAATAGACAGTGATGCCCCCTGTCTCCAGAACTTTTTATTTTAGCAATTGAACAGCTGGTGGAGATGATAAGAAGTGATCAGGATATGGCAAGAAGAACACAAAATCAGACTATTTGCTGATGAAGTGTTATTGTACCTATCAGAACTGGCTAAATCTTTGGAAAAATTACAAGTAACAATAGAAAAATATGGAAGAATATTAGGCTACAAAATAAATATGGATAAAAGTGAGATAATGTCATTAACTTTAAATATAAAAGATACCAAAAAAAGAAGCAAATTTAAATGGAAGATGGATGGAATAAAATTTCTTCGAATAGCAACTGATGATAATTTCTCTGTACAAACTGAATGATGTAACTCTTGGGAAGATAGAAAAAGACCTACAGAAATGGAGAGACATCGATTACTTTGGTGGGAAGAGTTAACTGCATTAAAATGAAAGTGATGCCAAGACTGCAGTACATTTTTTCAATCACTGCCTATTCCATGCTATATTAGGCATTTCCTATGGAATAATAAGGTTCCAAGAATTGCAATGGAAAAACTGACATGGGACTATGGACTGGGAGGACTTAGACTTCCAGATTTCAAAAAAAAATTACCTAACTGTGCAGGCTTGATTTCTCGCAACCTTCTTCACTGAAAACACCTCTCTTTCCCCTCCCCCACCCTGTATTTAGTTCAAATGGGAATGTACTCAATGGAGGAGGTGGAAGCAAAGGACTTTATCTATAAATGGAGTTTCATATCTCTAAAGGAAAAGATCGATAATCCCATTCTAATACATATGATCAGAATATGGCAAGAAATTAATGAATAGGAAAAAGAGTAGGGATATCAATAAAAGCACCATTTTGTAGAAATGTGTTATTGCCTATGAACGTGGGCAATAGAATATTACATTTGTGGTATGACAAAGGGAAAGATATTAAGGTCTGTTACATGGAAGGAACTTGTGTCCTTAGAACAATTAAAACACAAATATGGAAGGGCCAATGGGAGCACCTTCTGTTTTCTCCATCTTAAAGAGAAAGATGGGGACCAATGTTAACCCCACCTGAAATTAGTGAAACTGAACAAAGGATTTGGATGGAGAACGCATCCAAACTTGTAACAAAAATGTACTATGCTCTCCAAAGCTAAAATGAAAAACCAGGGTTGCAGAGGTCAAGAGAAAGTTGAGAGTCGGACTTGGAAAAAGCTGTTCAGATTGCTGTTAAGGTCAGTATGACATCAATTATAAATGCAAGATATGGACTTGTTCAGTATAATTTTTTTACACCAACTATATCTTACCCCACAAAAGTTACACAGATCAAAAGCCAAAATGTCAGATGTTTTAGATGTGGGACTGAGACAGCAACTCTTTTTTAACATGCCACATGGTTGTGTGTGAAAGTGTGACAATTTTGGCAAGAAATCGCAGAAAAATTAACCAGGATAAGAGGAGTGGCCTTCACGGGGGACCTGGAGCTATATCTATTAGATAATTTAATGGAAATAAATGACAAATGGACCAAATATCAAATCTCGTTTATCAAAATAGCTCTGGTGGTCGCAAAAAAAAAATCATGATCATTTGGGCCAGAAAACGTTTTGCAAACGAGACTCTTGGAGTTTGCCAAGGTGGAATAACGGAAGAATTCAGCCACTGAAGTTGGAATTCGAGGGCCAAACCCATCGGGACCATTGCCTGAAGAGGGCGCACAAAATCAGTGACCCGGTGCGGACTCGAAAGGCCAACATGTTTCCACTCCGTAAATGGTTATGGAAGTCCGACTTCCCTCTACTGATGGACTACGGAAATGAACAGCTGTATACCTATGGGAAAAATTTACGTATACGTAAAGAATAAATATGACACTTTTGTAAAGGTCTAGCAGCTATACATAGGGACCCAGATGTGGTAATAAAAAGGGAAAAAAGTATAAAAGTAACTTAAATATACAAAGTTTTCCCAACTGTACTCTATATTCTTAAAATATTTGTAAGCTCTGACGTTGAAGGAAGGGAGAGACTGTTTTTGTTGGTGAGAAAATATTTAATATTGTCTATTTAAAATGTCACTAAAATTTTTGAAAAAAACCCAAAATAAAATATTCAAAAAAATGATTAGGTATGTCCTGATTTAATATAAAAATACTATTCTTTTTCTCAGCTAGTGACTCTCACAGCTTTGCTATTTTTGATGGTTGCGAATCTTGTAGATACAGGAAAGCCAATAGCTTTTTAAAAGTCATCTTTGTTATTTTGAAAACTTATTTGAATGGAGCAAATGAATGTAATTCTTTTAATAAGCATAAGGATCAGTTGGTTATTTGAATAGGGGAAAAAATTAGCTGTGGCTAGTTTTATTGTAAATTACAGCAGTAAATCGAGTATAAACAATCAAAACCAGTGGTTTCCAGTCACTGCTCAGATTTCTAAGAATAAAGTGGACTGGATTTTACTAGTTTTAATAAATTCCAGGTAGAGTTTGGGGTATCACAGAAATGTATTGCATTAAAATATTTTAATTGTTTACTTCATTTTTTTTGGAATGCTCTGATTATCAGACATTTTGGAAGCATTTTAAAACCTTGTCAACTTTGATGCTCAGCAATGCACGGCAAGTGTTTTGATGACTTTAAAAGGCAACCAGAAGAGTTTCTTGGGTCTTATTCTGGCCTATTTGCATAATTCAATTTGGTTCTTCAAGGCCCTGCAACTGCTTGGGGATTTCTCAGTCTGAAGATGGTAAGTGTAGGGGAATGGGAAGCACTTGCAACTGACCACTGAGAGAACATTCTGCACCATTGTTTTTGTTCATGTGTGTGTGAACTTGTTCATATGCACAAACCTATACATTTTCTTTCCTGAATTTAGTTGTCTTTTTGTCTGTTGCACTAAACTTCTTCTGATTTATTTTTCATTTAGACATGAGTAATTCAACCCAAAATATAGAATTAGATCATAAAAATTTCAATACTCTTAATGTATTGAGCTTTCAGATGGATTATTTGATATTTTCATATGTGCATTGGAAAAATGTAATGTAAATCAACTGAAATGTTTCTTGTTTTTGAGCACTTTAAATGTAATCTGTGGGGGAAAAAATATAAAACTCGTATCTTATAAGTTCTTGTAAAATAAATGTACAATATTTCTTTGGATTATTAACCTGAGCCATTTTATATCCTCAGTTTGAGGCCGCATGGGCTTTAACAAACATTGCTTCTGGAACATTTCTTCACACTAAAGTTGTTATACAAGCTGATGCTGTACCTATCTTCATTCAGCTGCTTAATTCTGAATATGAGGATGTGCAAGAACAGGTATTCCCTTTATTCTAAATTTTTTGTTTCATTTTTATATACTTTTTTTGATTTTTATGTAACACCTTGTATCGATAGACCTGAAAAGTATATAAATGACGAGCAAACCCAATTTATTTTTTGTTACTTTTTCATTTATTTGTGATTAGTTTGAATGTAAGGAGTACGGAATAGAAAGATTTCTGCTATTCAAGATTAAATATTGGACCTTTTTATCATAATTGGATATGATCCCTTATATATCATATTGGATTTATAATATCTAGCAGATATTTTGCATTGGGAAACTTGCTGAAAGATGGATAATGTGAATTGTGGTGTCTAATGATATGACAATGTTAACTCTGCCCCAAATTTTAAGCTTACCTAGAAGAGTCTTTGCAAGTCTAACTTAATCTACCTTTTTTTAAAAAAAAACCTGAGGAAGCAATTACAATTGAACTAGCTGTAATTTGTAACAATTTAATCAATCTAACTGAAAAAGTTCCTTCTGTGGATGTGCATTTCTAAAGTGTCTTAATTGTTGTATTGTGTTCTAGGCGGTTTGGGCATTGGGCAACATTGCAGGTGATAATGCTGAATGTCGAAACTTTGTATTGAACTGTGGAATTCTTCCACCCCTTTTACAGTAAGTTTGTACCAGTTAACCAAAAATGAATTTTTTTGTTGTCGCTGTTAAGCTTGTATTTATTCCTTGTTGCTTATTGATGAGAGAATGTGGCAATGAACATGCCCATAAGCCATCAAGTTGTGGTATTGCCATAATAAAGTCAAGCAACCTGTATCGGCAAAGTGATACACAAATCAAGTTTAAAGGTTAAAGTATCATGTGGCTTGAAATGACAGATGCTAGTTTTGTTCTTTTGTGTCTGCCAAAATTATGGGTGTTGATAAATCAGTCATGCATCGATTTGAATCCAGGTTATGTTCTGAAAGTGGGGATGCAAATAGATTTGGGCATGTCGATCATTATAAGTTAAATATACTGCTCAACGTTAATAAAATCTATTCCTCTGAGAACAAGATGAAATATATATTAAATATGGTCACAGATTTAATAACTGCCACCAGACTTGTTTGACACAAACCAGGCAGCAATTTACATTTCAAATCGGTGCCTGGGTTGAAGCAAATTGTACTTTATTGTGTGAGGAGCTGCAGGTTGTCTGGGCCTGAAGGGTCTCCGGTTTAATAATCTTATGTTCTTAATTTTTTTTCTTTTTGATGTTTTTTTAAACATTTTTATTGAGTTTAATATATAAACTTGCATACAAAATTCATTGAGATATATAACTAGTCACCTCGAATACATGTATAGAAAATCAGAAAGCATACAACAGCATTAGCCAGTTGCCTATTCATATGAAAAACAAAGCAATTAACACATTCTTAATGTATATAATTAAACCCATTTACCAAATTATTTGGGTAAAAAACCTATCAAACTAATCTACCCCCACTCCCTCTAATTAAGGTTATCATTAATTATGCAAAAGGAAGTTTGGAATCTGATTCGGATGGCGAACTCCCGGACTCTTCAGAGTTCTTAATTCTTACGATCCTAATAGTATTCCAAGAATGGGCTCCACATCTTTACAAATTGAAATTTTCAGTTTTTAATATTGTAGTGTTGCACCTATACTGTGTGGCTCACCTATGCAGTGAGCAAACCGAACCCAGCAGTTGCGAACAGGAAAGCAACTGATGGCATCTAGCAAGACTTAGATGTGCGTGTACTGGAAGCCCACATCACTTTCGCCTTGCAGGACACGGGGGTTAAAGGGAAAGGGCGCAGGTGTTTGAATCACGAGTTTTTTGATTTTTGAATAAAGGAGTTCGCACTGAGACGTTGATAGATTCGGCTGGTTTCTTTCACACTCCTAGCTCAACATCGCCAACCTCCAATGCTAGTTGTGGCACACCGTCATATTGGTGACCCCAACAATTCAAAAGTTTTTGAACCCAAAAAAAAAAGAACAATGTTAGCGCAGTTTCCCAGAAGCTGTCAGTATTCCGAAACTGATGGTTTCAACAAGGCAGAGGCCCAATTTCAAGTCAGGAACATTCTTGCAGACGAAACCAAGTATTACTACATGGTATCTGCACTTTTCCAAGAAACAGTAGGCCAAATAGTCGATTTCCTACAGCACCCTCCGGAAAACAAGAGGGATGAAGCAGTCAAGGCCCTGTTGCTGGAAATATTCAACTCATCATGCCACAAACGTTTGCTCCGTGTTGACGGTCTGGGTGTCCGCTCGCTGTCGGCCTTGATGAATGGTATGCTGGCATTGGCAGGCGGCCATAGACTATTCCTGCTTTTTGAGCAAATCTTTCCAGAGCAGATGCCTGAAGATATCCGCTTCTTCCTATCGAATGAGGACTACATGGATCCACAAAGGAAACTGTCAAAATAACTTCATCGGTTTTTGTTGCATGGACTCTGGAAACGTGAGGCACTGGACCAGAGCATGCACACACTTCAAACCTCCAACATGTAAAGGCACCACTACAGCCTTTTCAGCTATCACATAGAAGGTTTGAGCTTGTGCATGTAGACATTGTTGACCCATCTGAGTCCAGAGGATCAAGGTACCTGTTTGACAGTGGCAGATTTTCTAGGTAGCCTGAGGTAGTTCCCACAGCAGACATGACGGTGGAGACGTGTCCCAGGATGGGCATTGCAACCTGTGTTGCACAATTCGGTCTCCCTGCCCACATTACTTCAGACAAGGGAGTTAAATTCACGTCAACCATATAGTCTGTTGTTGCACAGCTGCTAGGAATTCAGCTCCACGGGATGATGGAATACCACCCACAGTAACAGTTCCTCAAGTACCAAAAATCAGTCCTTCTGGGCAGTCACATGGCAACCAAAGAGGATTTGGTGGCATCTTCGGCTGAACTAGTCTATGGCACTGCGCCTATGGTACCGGGAGAATTTGTTCCAGCACCACACAAGCAAGGCGATGCACCAAAGGAGATCCTCACAAAACTCGGAGAGGCTATGGAATTTAGCTCCGATACCTACACCGCATCATGGAATAGTACCATCGAATGTACTTGACGACCTGCAATGGGGTGGATTTGTGTTTTTCTGCAGAGGACCGAACAGAACACTCCTGCAACGATCGTATGAAAGGGATTGTAAAGTAATTTGACACAACGGGACGACTTGGGGGCTGGGAAGAAACTTTCACAGTAGACCACCTCACACCGGCACACATTGATATTGAATAGCTGGTTATGATTCTGACCATTCGCAAATAAGGCAGACCTTAAAAAAGGCAATCGATGCACACCGCTGATGCCATTTCTGGGAGTGGGGTCATGTAGTATTGCACCTACACAGTGTGGCTCACCTATGCAGTGAACGAACTGGTCCTAGTAGTCGCAAACAGGAGAACAATAGATGGCATCTAGCAGGACTTCAGATGTAAACGAGCCTCACACCAGAAGCCCATGTCACTTCTTCCCTACAGAACGCGGGGGATAAAGGGAAAAGACACGGGTGTTTTAATCCCGGGGGGTGGGGGTTTGGTTTTTGAGTAAACGAGTTTGCACTGAGATATTGCTGGACTTGGCTAGTTTCGTTCACACTCCTCGCTCAACATAGCCAACCTCCATTACTTATTGTGGCACACGGGCATAATATCTAATTTTCTCCAAGCTTAAATAAGACATTACATCATGTAACCACTGCATGAGGAGATGAAGAATCAACCTTCCATTTCAGTAAAATTGCTCGTCTGGCCATCATCATAGTAAAAGATAAAATTTCTCCGAGTTGCAGACAGAGCTATATCTGGTTCACATGGAAAAACCAAACAGAAATTTAAGGACAAGGATCTATTTTATATTTGTTTCTTCAGATCAGTGGCTAGATTGATCCTGGAAAGGAGTACACAGGAGGTGTTTGGATACTAAGGGATGAGGCCTTTCCTGGCATTGATAATATAGAAAAGCTGGGAGATGGAGGAGAGTGGAAGGAGTGAGGGAAGGTGGAAGACTGGAGAGAGATTAAAGGAAAATAATGTAAAGGAGGAAAAGAAGTGTGGGAGAGCAGAGGTAGGGACAGTGGTGACCTCAGACGATTCTGTGCTTGGACGTTACTCAATCGGGCGCAAGTCGAGGTTTGGCGGTACAGCCTTGAATTGATGCATTGCACTGCATCCCGGGGAGAATCAAATTAAGTGGATACTGTCCAGAAGCAATGATATATAAAGAGGTTTTTTTTATACTTTTGAGTTTCATGAATGAGGGGAATTGTATAAATCATTGGAGCATCAGCCAAACTATTGCAGCATCTTTTTTTGGTATGAGGAAATGGGAATAGGCAGGTTAATACAATAAAGAAAGTGCATGGCTGAATAACTTCCTTCAGGTCCTGCAGAACTATACAATAGATCAATTTTCCTGTAGTTTAAACTGTATGGGTTTATATGAAAAGTGGCACATTTTGTTATGCTGACCTATTGTGCAGTGGCCTCATTCATCAAAACTGTTTGAAAGTGATCAGGACAAAAAAGTTGTGCTAGGAAGGAATAGAGAGGAATCTGATTTCTCATCTTCTGTCACATCTTTACCAATGTTAAGACTCTTTGCAATATTGAAACTAAGATATGAAGATCATTTGATTATTGAAATAAACAAAGCAATTATTTTGTGCCAAAATGCATTTCTAAAGAGCAAACCCTTTATTTCTACAGACCACATGAAATGTATTGTCTTACTCTGTTCTCATCCCATTTAAAGTGGGAATGGATGCAGGAGAGACATTCTGCATTTAAACTCATTTGCTTGACAGTTGAAGTTGAATACAGAACATGCCCTTCACACAACCACCTCTCTATCCTATGTTGTGTAATGGTCAATTGATTTCTAGATAATGTGGGCTCTTCAACCAAAATTGGTCAAGTGTCTTTCTATTCCTATCTTAAAAGTTTTTTAGATCATAACCTATTTTGGATAATTTTTGTGAAAATCTATCAGATCCAGTATCCTCAATACCAATGTATTAAATGTTATTTATGTTGCATTTTTATACTGTAGTTATGGTAGGCTCTGAAAGAAAATGAAAGCTCTTGTTGGAACTTGGAGAGTTGTCTCCTTGTATTGGTAGAAATTTTTTTTGCATTGTATAGATTGAATTAATCCAAGTGCTGAAGCTGGTGTTATGGTTTCAAGTGGCCTAAAGCTATGAAAGCTTATATCACAACATCGATATTGCACACTTTTTGATGAACGTCAAATCTTTCTAAATGAATTATTGCACTGTGTAATTTTTTTGAATAATCAATGCAACTAACAGATTAGAGATGTTACCCATTGGCTGACAGTGAGGCTACTTTGATTAAATAAATTGCTGTTGCTCCTACATAATGGAATGATTTGAAAAGGTTTTTTTTTCTGTATACTTCAAATTAGTTTTTACCTGCAGGTTGTTGACCAAGTCCAACCGACTTACTACAACAAGGAATGCTGTGTGGGCTTTGTCAAACTTGTGCAGGGGCAAGAATCCACCTCCTGATTTTGAAAAGGTATACTTTGTTTCATAAACTATGGCATGGCATTTATCCATGAAGCTTGTAACCTATTCCTGCATAACAGAAAGCATTTTTGAGATTTCCATGCTAATGCAGATTTCCAAAGTCATTCACATGAATGCAAAGTTTCTACCAGGAATGTGCTGTGGCATGAGGGAGGTAGTGAAACAGCAGAAAGTTTTTTATTTTTCCAACATTCGAGCTGAAGCTACCTATGCCAGACTAGATATGATGTAATTGCAACATTTTCATTTGTGTCAGTAGACAGTCTCACAGGTAAATTTGAAGGATGCTGGAAATCTTAAAATATAAACAGAAAATGTAGGAAAAACTGCAGGATCTGTCAAGAGAATTACAGTTAATGTTTCATGTTCAGGACTCTTGCTATTGAGTACATACTTAGCTTGAGAGTTTGTTAATCTCAGAGCATTGCAAAGATTTTTCAGAGTGGCTGCCCGTAAACTTTGGGTTACCGTAAAGAGGTTCACTGGGATACAGATTACTTGACTTCCAGAAATCTAACTACATATTCTTTACATACAAATGAAAATCAGTGGTGTTAGGATGGTCCGTTAAAGAGCCATACAGCACAGTAAAGGTCCATCAGCTAAACTCATCCATGCTGACCAAGATTCTGGAATTGTCTGATTTATCTCTGTTTGACCTATATTCCTCTTCAGTTTTCCTAACCATATTTGTCTCCAAACGTCTTAAATGTAGAAATTATAGCAAGTGTGTGCAGAGCAATATGATGGGGATAGCTAAAGAAATGACTTGTGGAGAAATTTGCTTTGAGACAGTTGTCATGAACAGTATCTTTCATAACCTGAAGTCTGTCTGTACATTTTCACTCACAATTTGAAAATGGAAGGAAAAGGTTCTCTAAAAATAAATCAACCTGGAAGATTACAGACCAAGCCTTCATTGCACTGCTCATAGATAAGAATCCAAACTGGTTCAATGAATCTCAATATTTTCAATGGTCTTTAAGGCCTATGTAAAATGATTCCATATATTGTTTGTTACTTAATGAGTACATCTCTCATTGATCATTTGTGTTGCCCTGTTTTAGGTATCGCCCTGTTTGAATGTATTATCAAGACTGTTATTTAGCAGTGATCCTGATGTTTTGGCTGATGCCTGCTGGGCTCTTTCCTATCTTTCTGATGGACCCAATGAGAAAATACAGATCGTTATTGATTCAGGAGTTTGTAGGCGATTAGTCGAGCTTTTAATGTAAGCAGCTGAATTTTCCTTCTTGCATTATCTTTTCTCAAGTGATGTTGACATTTTTTATTGCATTTTTTAATCTAAAAATGTGCTTATATCCAAATCAAGTAAGATGCAGTTGCCACTAAAAAGTAATTTGAAGAATGTGCTCCTTTCCACGTTCCTCCTTTCCATTTCAACTCAAACTCGTCAAATTCAATGACGCAGGATTGTGTGAATTTGTGGCAAAATACATTTGAGGAACTCTGTATCAAACAGCATCTGCAGAGGGGGAAATGTTAATCTTTTGTATTGAGACTGCATTAGGATTGAGAGCGTTTATATAAAAAAAAAATTATAAAGATGAAGTGCAGGAAGAGGGATGAAGGATAACTGACTAATGGGAGCATGAGAAATGGTTGGGAGACTGTCAGCTGAGTGACAATAGAAGCAGGTGAGGAAAAAGGCCTCTTTTTTAATCTGCTGACATTTGTTCCTTCTCTGCTAACTCTACCCTCCTCCACCTAGCTTCATCTGATGTCATTCTTCATCCATCCGTCTTCTCATTCCAGGGTCTTGAGTTGAAACATAGACAAATCTTTACATTCTGCTTCCCCCATGAAATCCACTTGACGTGTTGAGTTCCTCCAGCAGTCATTTCTGTAAAATTTAATTGTTATATGTAGTTAATTGTAATCTTGAATTCTTTGGTGATGATATCTTGAAGTAGGAATCCTTGACAGGACCCAAATTTTTGGTTGATCTTGTTGTATAGTTTGATATAAATATTCATGGGGTTGCCTTTTATTTGGCATTGGAAGGTTTTAATAATCAAATCTGTATAACACTTTTAATTGCATTGTAATTTTATATGTGGAGATGAATATTGTTTAACTGTGTGCTGCATTTCTTTTTGTAGGCATAATGATTACAAGGTGGTGTCACCTGCACTTAGAGCTGTAGGAAACATAGTAACTGGAGATGATATCCAGACACAGGTGAGAGCAAGATCTATACTCTAGTTGGGCATTACTTCTACAGCTGTTACTGTTATTTGTAAATAATTTGTGCAAAGGGAAAAAGTAAAAGTGAAAATAAAGTTGTGTGGGGGAGAAAAGAACAACATGTTGTATCTTCACTGATGCTTAAAAATGACAGTGCATGTTGACATGATAGTAAAATATGATATTTGTTGAATGAAATAATAGAGTGCAACTTGATATTTTGTCCTATTCTGAGCACTACATTTTGAAACAGTGTGATTCTCCTCGAGAGAGTCAGGAGAAAATTGCTAATATAGCTCCAAAGCTATATTTTTGATAAATCTGAAGTAAAGAAGAGGAGCTTGATGGTAGTGTGGAAGATTGTCACATTTGATGTGATTAATGGTAATTTTATAAGGCTAATATTAACAAATGTTTTGAATGCCAGTTTACACATTTTGATACAATTCTTTTGATCAGTGTTAAAGCACCAAGTATTCAATGTTTCTGGCGCAGTTCTGATAACACATGATTACAACCACCATGACCTGTTTTCTCATGTATATGTCGAACAATCAAATCAGATTTATGAAATTCCTTGGCCAATATAACTGGATGTTTCACTTCTGGCATTATTGCTTTTTACAATCTTTCTCCTACTCTCAATGCATCATTTACAAGAATAGGATTCAATTTGTAAACACAACTTGTTTTTGTAACGTTCACATTCTTCTTCAATTTTGATATCTCGTTATCAAACGCCTCTTTTTGGCAAAAACGAATTATCTCCAATTCAGCATTCGTCAACTCATCAACTGTTAGGTTTCAAATCTTTCTTGATACAATTTAAAAGCATAGTTTTTAACCTAAGAATCCATGCTATAGCCTCTTTCAAACAAAACCATGAAGAGTAATAGCACATTAATTGAGTGATTGGATAATTCTCATTAGATATTTGAATAGTATTAGCATTTTGGATTTCCGGATCCTCCATTGAAATTCCTTTTAACTCTTATGGATTTTGAGGCCACTCTTGAAGCCACTCTTGAGATCACAAAAGAAATTAAGGACTGATACCCATGTGTGGTTCTTTTCAGAAAAGATTGAATTTTTGATTCTCACGAAGCCATATCAGATGGATTATCCACTGTTTTAACACATCTCCATTGATTAGTATGCAAAACCTTTTTGATTTCATAACTTAGACACAATGGTACAAAACCCTGTAGAAATCAAAACTTTCAAGCGGGGAAAATGTCACAAATGAAAGTTACGGATTTTTTTCTGCAGATACTGGACATGATCTGGAATTTGCTGCTGGTTAGGATGGTGCAGCAGTCAGACATGGCTTTCATGTGGGAACTGGATGAATAGTTGAATGAAAATTATTTCCATAATCATTAAGAAATGGTGTGCTGAATATATTGTTCGACAAAGGGCAAGAGTGCAGGAATTTGTGACAAAAGTTTTTTTTTCTGTAGTGCTCTGTGATTATAGTTACATGTAGTTCATGTAACTGCAACAGGCAAGCACTTGTGTATTACTCATATCGGTTAAGTGTACCTTCTTGGCCTTGTCCCCAAAATTACAAATGTCTCATTATTTATTTCAATTCTAATTACTGGAGAATTTGGCCACAATAGCAATGGGATTGAATTACTGGGTCTAGATAGGGGAGTTTAAATCCCACCAACAAGGAACTGAAATTCAAAAATTAAATCTTTAAAAGTTCTGACAAAAAGATTATCACAAAATCTTATCTATTTCACTAATATTATTAAGGGAAGAAAATTTGTCATCTTACTTGATTTGGTATGTATGCTGTACTTTGATATCTTAATTCATGATTAATAGGAATTGACAATAAGCATTGTCAATTCCAGTGACAAGTGTCTTTTCAGAAAGAGTTCATTAAAAATATGATCTAGGCTAATACTTGTACATTAAAAACCCTGGTATTGGGATTGGTAGATGCCAGATAAGTGTATTTTCTGGTTGCCTGAGACTTAGTCTTACATTGCCTAACTAAACTCTACATTAAGTACCAACAATTTAAAAGACAAAATGTGATATTGTACTTGCACTGAACAAACGTCACTTGCGTGAATATATAAACCTTAAAGCATTTTACTTTATATTCAGTCACATTCTTTGAAACCATTTAACCGACACTGCATCTGCAGGTTCCTTCCCCTCCCCCACCCCCACCCCCCCGACTTTCATGGAGCTGCCCAAAAGACGAACAGTAACATAGATAATTCCCCCTCTTCCCCAAGTTTACAGATCCAACTTCAGACTTGTGCAACTCTTATTAAGCAAGGATAAGGAGACACTTTAAGAGAGTTGCCCCATCGTCAAATAGCATCAACCAGCTCTTTATCCTGGGCCATTCCATTTTATTCAAGCGCAACTTTGTTCAATCAGCTGCTGTGAGCAAAGCAAGACCAAGGCACTCCACTGGCTGAATATTTGCTCCTATCTTCATCAAAGGTTTATGTGTTACTTCGGAAAATATTTAGTTTTACAATTTTTAACTTTTATTTATTTTTATTTATTTTTTTTGCCAGCTACTTGTGACCTGCTTGAATTCATGAGCATTGGTTTTATTGTATCTGTTTGGGGGAAATTCTGCAATACTTTGCTTAATTTGGAGTAAGCTAAGGTTCCATGTACCTATTCTGTTATGGGGTATTACAACAATCCCCGGAATAGACCACTTTGTCCTTGTGTCCCATCTTGAGTCAACAAAGAAGGGATAGTGGGGAAAAAAGGAACTGTGGAAGGAGGGCATAAGGGACCCAGTGGGCTGAGTGCATTATGGGCAGAGGGAAGCAGGATGGGGGTAGGGGATAAACTGGGAAGGAGGGCATTTGGAAATGATCTGGAAGGAGAACTAGGAGTGGGTTACCTTAAATTGGAGAATTTACAGTACTGCTATATGTGGTAGACCACCGAGACAGATTGGGATGCTTTACGGGTGGCAGACTTCTTGGAGGGGGAGCATCCACTCCCTGATCTTTGGCATAGCTATGGACGAAGATAAAAGCAGACAAAATGAGAGTGTTCAATTGGGAAATGGCTAATTATGATGAGATGAGGCAAGAACTAGTGAGACTGAATTGGAAGCATGATAATTGGAGAAAGCATAGAACTAAGGTGAAGGAAGTTTAGTGACAACTTAAACTGAGTTCACGTAGGTTTGTCCCTTTGGAACAAGGAAAAGATGGTAGGAAAAGGGAACAGTGGTTGACAGAACAGACGAGGCAGCTTGTTAAGAGAAAGAAAGAGCGTACATTAGATTTAGAAAGCAAGAAATAAGAATGCCTCATGAGAATTATGTGGTAGCCAGGAAGGAACAAGAAAGGACTTGGGAGAGGTTGAAGAGGCATGAGGAGGCTTTGGCAAGTAGGATTAAGGAGAACACCAAGGCATTCTATGCAAATGTGAAGAACAGAAGGATGACAAGAATGAAAGTGGTCCTCCTGCTTAAGGAGGCAACATGCGCCTGGAAGCGGAGGACGTTTGGGAGGTCCTAAATGAAGACTTTGCTTCAATATTCACAAGAGAATAAGACCTTGAACAGGTTGAGCTTGGAATAGAACAGAATTGTGTGTTGGACTATGTTGAGATTAAGGAAGAGGAAGTGTTGAATCTTCAAAACTGATAAATCCCAGAGGTCGGATGTGATGTACCCCAGGTTGCTGTGGGAAGGGAGGGAAGAGATAGCTGGGCCTTTGGCGATTACAGGGAAGTAACAGAGGATTGGAGAATGGCAAATGTGCTCCCCTTGTGTAAAAAGAAATGTTATGGATAGTGCTGAAGGTTATAAAAAGATGTAAACAGAATGTAGAGTTGGACAAAGCAAAACAGCGGCAGATGGAGTTCAATCTGGATAAGTGTGAGGTGATGAATTTTGGAACGTCAAACCAGAAAGCTGAGTACAGGGTTAATGGTCAAATGCTTAACAGTGTTGAAACAGATTAGGCTAGATTAATATGGGGATTGAGTTCAAAAGTTGAGAGATCATGTTGTAACTCTGGTGAGACCACACTAAGAGTATTCTGGTCACCTCATTATAGGAAGGATGTGGAAGATATGGAGAGGGTGCAGAAGCGATTTTACCAAGATGTTGCCTGCATTGGCAAGGTTAGCAAAGTTGGGACTTTTCTCTTTGGAGCAAAAAAGGATGAGAAAAAACTTTAATTAGAGGTCAATAAGATTCTGAGAGGCATGAGTAAGTTGGACAGCCAGCAGCTTTTTTCCCAGGACAGGGAAAAGCCAGGTGAATCTCTACAAAGTGAAGGGAGGAGTTTAGGGGAGACATCAGAGGTAAGTTTTTGCAGAGTTGTGGGTATCTGGAATGCCTTGCTGGGGATAGTGGTGGAGGCTGAAATGGGCATTTAAGAGACTCTTTGACAGACACATGGATGAAAAACAGAGGGTTTAGTACTTTTTTTGGTAGGAATATATTGTCAGCACAACATTGAAGGCTGTGCTTTAATATTCTATGTTCCTCTAATTTGTATTTTGCTCCTTCCTGGTAGTGAAAGAGGTACAGGGAAGCAGATCTGTGTGGGAATGCAGAGGGAAATTAAAATGACTAGTAACTAGAAGTTCAAGATGGCCATTTTAGACAGAGCACAGGCAATTGGCAAAGTGGCCCTGTCATCTGCACTTGGTCTGCTGAGTGGAAGAAGTGCAAGTGAATCTCTGTCTGACTTGAAGGTCCCTAAATGGAAAACGTGTTGGTTCGGGCATAGCTTTGCCTACAGTTACAGAGAAAATGTCTCAAAATTAGAGCAAAGGGATTTCATACAAAGCTCATTACTACCTCCCCTCTGCCCATCATGCTAATAAGAAGGCAGTGTTCAAATGAATGCACAAGTGATTTGATCCATTTGTATAAAAGTTGGACTCTATCTTTGACTTTCTCAATGGAAGAGCAGGCAATTTATCCCATTGAATCTGTTTTGGCTCAGAGCAATCTCACCTTTCCTGTATCCAATTCCCTTCAAACCCCCGCCCCCAGATTCTTATCATTCACTTTTATCAGGGGCAATTAATGGTTAATTAACAAGTCTGGTATGTGGGAGAAAACTGGAGCAACTAGGGAGACCTTTCACAGTCATGGAACATGTACAATGCCCTAGGTATCAAACCTAGATTGGTCGAACTAGCTGCACTAACTGCAGCACCACTGTGCCATTTTGTTACTGCACTTGGATTTGGAATCTTCTATTGTATTTCTACTTGCAATATATATTTGGATACTTTTTCCTCACTGTTCCTGGCACACACCTTTCATACAGCTCAGAATCTCTTATAATATGTGTTGTCATTGTACCCAATAGCAAGGTGTGGAAATCCCTCAAAAGATTAGTTGCAAATTGCGCTATCTGTCCATTTTGCTGAACTTCTGCATGTTCAGCAATTGTCATGGTTTCACAATCCATTTCTTCTTTATTAAAGATTACATTGATCAAAGACTGCCATGAGCACATTGTTTAAGAATTCAAGTAGAGCAGCGGGTTGATTCAATCCCAAAATTTGGCAAAGTAGAGATGGGAGAGAATGTATCCTTGTCTCCAAAAACCAATGTGTTCGTTGAAACCAAGAAGTCAAGATGGCATTAGAGTTGGGCAAAAATTTGACAAGGAATTAATTTATAGATGAGGATTTTAAAGTTGATCCTTGGGAGTTTTGGATGGGCTAAAGTCACAAGAAGTTGAAGTTAATAGTAGAATTCAGGAGGATAAAGAAAAAACATGTAAAGTGAAATCTGTTGGGACAAAAAAATTGAACATGCTCTTTGGCTGACTGTACTTTTCTATTCTGTTTAACTACATTTGAAATGCAATCAATGGTGTGTAAGCAAATAAAGTGGCCAGTTTAATTCTATATGGGCCCTACATAGCGCAAAATGAAAAAGCCAGTTTTTTAATGGCATTGAGGGAAAATTGGTAAATGCTGCTGGAAGTCTGCCAATCATGGTGCCGTAGATTTCTGTATCCACAAAAGCATACAGCTAAATATTTTGTACAGTGATTGGAAAATAACTTTTATTTCATTGAAGTCCTAAAGTGTGCCTGAAACCTTAATGTGGCTTGAATACAGATGCAGATTAGGAAGTGGGTAAAGCTAGAAAATACATAAACAGGAATAATATGAGATAAGATGAGGCAGGAATGAAGGTAAATGGTGAATTAATTATTGGTCAAACAATGGACCAAGGTTGCAAGTGCTCAATTAACCTAAGTGAATGAATGTTTTATTTGAGTGGCTTTGTTTTGCCACTACTCTACAGCCAAGAATCAATTTCCTACAGTTTCAACGGACCCATGTCAGATTTGTTGACCTGTTTGTGTGTCAGTCTCAGTTGATGTACCAACATGTTGACTGAAGTGAATGCAAGGCAATCCCAATTGCAAATTTCAGCAAGTGAAAATTTGTTGAACCTTGGCACTCAACACAAACATGAAGAACGCCAATTGAGCCATCCCATGACTCCACTTCGTCAAATCTGATCACCTGGCTGTCCTGGTGTGCAAGCAGAGACTGAAGACTAGCATTGGTGGTGAAGATGGTGAAAGTATAGTCGAGGGAAGCAGAGGAGCACCTACAGGTCTGGGTGAAATTCAAGTATTCATCATCAAACCTGAATGAATATGCACTGACTGTCACTGACTTCATCAAGACATGCATGGATGAGTGTGTGCCCAAACAAACATGCCGGTACTTCCCTAACCAAAAGCCAAAAGGTTCGCAACCTGCTGAGGGTGATAGATATATATTAGATATATAACAGTGATATAGATCTCTGCAGGAAGTCCAGGTGCAACTGTGGAAGGCTATCTCAGCGAAAAAGAGACAATTCTGAGGGAAGCTTGAGATTCAGTCAGATATTTTCCAGGGAGTGCAGGCCAATACATCTCACAAGGCAAGGCTGAACATCAGAAATGACTGTGATGTTTCACTACCTTTTATGCTCACTTTGAGAAGGAGAACTCAGCAGTTCCTATGAGAATCCTTGCAGAGCCTGATGACCCAGTGATATCTGTCTCTGAGGCTAACATCAGAACATCATTAAAGAGGGTGAACCCTCACAAGACATCAGTCCTTGATGGCACACCTGGCAGTTTACTGAAAATATGTGCCAACCAAATAGCCGAAGTGTCCACAGACACTTTCAGTCTCTCATTGCTGCAATTAGAGGTTCCCACCTGCTTCAAAATTTGTCTAGTGTCATAATCTCTCCACAGCAGATTCACTATCACTATCACTCAGCTCTGAATCATAAATCAGCTGCTCTTCATTGACTACAGCTCAGCCTCAAACACCATTATTCCCTCAAAGCTCCAAAACTTGGACCTCTGTAATTGGATCATTGGCTTCCTCATTGGAAGACCACAGTCAGTACGAATTGAAAATGTTGTCTCCTCACTGACAATTAACACAGATGCACCTCAAGGATGCCTGATAAGCCCGCTACTCTACTCACTCTACCTCCGTGACTGTGGCTAGGCACAATTCAAATACCATCTACAAGTTTGCTGATGACACCATGGTTGTTGGCAGAATCACAGACAGCAATGAGAAATCATACAGGAGGGAGATCAGCTGGTGTCACAACAATAATCTGCATTCAACATTAGTAAAGCTGAGGAGCTGACTGGACTTCAGGAGGAAATCTGGAGAACATGAACCAATCCTCATTGAGGGGGTCAACAGTGGAGAAGGTCGAGCACTTCAAATTCCTAGATGTCAACATCTTCGAGGATCTGTCCTTGGACCTCAATGTCGATGCAATCACTAAGTTTGCAGTGGGTATACTCTGAGGAATTTGATGAGATTTGGTATGATACCAAAGACTCAAATTACTGCAGGTATACCGTGGAGAACATTCAGTCTGATTTACATTACTGTCTGATATAGCGATGCCAATGCACAGGGAAGGGGAAAAAACTCCAGAGTTGTTATCCCAGCCACCAACATCATGAGCATCAGTCTTCACTCCATTGAGGACATCTACAAGAACATCCTCTATTCTCTAAGATCCCCATCACTCAGGCCATGCCCTCTCACAATGCTGCCATCAAGAGTGCAATACTTTAACCTGAAGACCAGCACAAGGACAACTTCTTCCCCTCTGCCATCAGATTTCTGAATGGACAATGAACTGCAAAGACTACTTCTCTCTTCTATTTTCTTGCACTGTTTATTTATTTTGAAATGTAATAGCAATATTTGCACAGCAATGCTGCTGCAAAACAACAAATTTTGTGACATGTTCATGACATTAAATGTTTTAATGAATGAATTTAATGGAATCCCTTGGTAAATATTAATTTCACTTTGGTAGGACTCATTTTTGCACAAGAATCGGAAGTAACCAAAAATAGGTAACCCAAAAGCAATTTCTAATCCAGCTAACTTACTTACGGGTTATATTGGCATATTTTGCAGTAAATTTGATCTTCAGATCATGACTGGTGCTAAAATTAATGCAATGATGTGCATTTCCTAACTCAGGATCTAGGTTTCCTTATAGGTATTCTTTAAAACTAATTTGTATTCAAGTATAGACATTCTAATCAAAAGCAACATCAGAATAATGTAATATAGCATTATCTGCTCTGTGGGCATAATGTATGGAGAACAAATTACTAATTTTGTATGTATTTTGTTCTAAATGAATGGAGAGGGGGAATTTTACTTGTCTACTTAAATATTTTGCTTATCACTTCACTTAGGTAATTTTGAACTGCTCTGCGTTGCCTTGCCTCCTTCATTTGTTGAGTAGCCCCAAGGAATCTATAAGAAAGGAAGCATGTTGGACAGTTTCAAACATTACTGCAGGAAACAGAGCCCAAATCCAGGTAATTGCTTCCACTTTATTGTACTTTCAAAGGTAATGCAAAATCTGTAAACGTGTTCCCTTAATTTGGAGACATTAAGCTTGACAGCAGAATTTATTTGAAACTTATTCTGTATTGAGTGCAAGAGGTTTCGAGTTAAATTTGTGAACTCTGTGCAAGTGTAATATAATCTCTCCTTTTACTTTAACGTCTATCAAGAGCCAAATGAAACCCACAAGTGAGAACAAATTCATGGATAAAGTATGCTAAAATTGGTCATTTGAATTTTCATGGTAAATTCAAAGTAGTTAGAGGTCAAAACTATGACAAGCATTTCAGTATTTCTCTTAATTTTTATCAATGGAAATTCAGAAATATGACAGGACCTAGATCAGAATTTGCTTCAAGGTTCTTTTTTCAAATATTCTTTTGTTGTCATGTAATATGACAGAACACGAAATTGTCTGCCTTATGGCAGACAGAAGGCAAAAAAAAAATTACCATTGGTGTCACTTGGCATCCCTTACAGTATAAGAGAATGAGAGAAAGAGAAGAGAGGCCCTTTAGGGTCACTGAGTATCCGCGGATTCGCCTCCAGTGCTCCCACAGCCCCACAGACTCCTGTTCAATCCATCAGTAACCCAAGCTCCAGTTCCAAACCTCCATCTCGATCAGGAAGTCTTCAGCACCCAAGACCCTTTGGGAGCTGCTCTTGCACTCAGTACACTCTCGAATTCTGGCTTCAATAGCTGATTCCCATGAGTTAGTCTCCAGCAGCTCGTATGGGACCCTCAGCCACTGAGCTCCTCACTTGTGTGCTGCCATGCTAAGTGTCTTGAAGGGTCATTTCCTCTGGTTCTCCTCAATGGGGATTTTCTCTCTGTTTCTGGTGTCCTGCACTACTCTTGGAGTCTGCAACCCCTTGTGCCCACTGCCAAGCACAGGCCTTGACATCTTGGGCACAGACCTCTATGTTTGCAGGGTTTTATTTACAAACACCATCAGCTTCTTTAGCAGGCCACTATTAGGACCTGATAGTTGAACCTTTTGGAGCAGCTCTGTGTCTATTCTCCTGGGTTCCCCTCCTCTTCATTGAGACAAAAGGGATCTTTTGGCACTTGTTTTAATGTCTTGAAATCAAGGTGGGATCTTTAGCAGTTCAGTGTTTGAAACTGCTTAGAAGTATCAGCCACAGTTCTCACACTTGTGTGATTCTATTTTCTGATTGTAGGATTCTCATGTAGCCACAGTTAACATTAGCTTGCACCTCATTAGAATTGTGCAGCTGTGTCTTGCAAATTGCACTGTTCAAAGTAAAACTACTTTAACAATGTATCAAAAGAAAATTGTATAGTGCTTTATTTATTTTTATTTAGACATACAGCATGGTAACAGGCCTTTTTGACCCATGAGTCCATGCTGCCCAATTTGCATCCAATTAACCTACACCCCCGGAACGTTTCAAACGGTGGGAGGAAACTGGAGCCCTCAGGGAAACCCATGCAAACATGGGGAGAACATAACAACTCCTTACAGTGTGGGATTCAAATCCCTGACCTGATTGCTGGTGCTGTAAAGGCATTGCACTAACCACTTTGTCATTCTCTTGTCTGAAATTTTCTAAAATTTTCTAAATTTATCAAGTTTTGAAAATGATTCAGACAAAGTGAAGCACTTAAAGGTAGGAAATACCATTATAGATTGCCAGTTAATAGCCATCCCTGACCATTAAGGACATAGAACAATACAGCACAGTATAGGCCCTTTGGCCCTTAGTGTTGTGCTGACCCATATATTCCCAAAAAATGTATTAAATCCTCCCTACCCATAACCCTCTATTTTTTTCACCCATGTGTCTATCTTAAATGCCCCCAATGTTTCGGCCTCTACCACCAACCCCAGAAAACATTCCAGGCACCAACTTAAAACAAAACTTACCTTTGTGTCTCCCCTAAACTTCCCTCCCTTAATTTTGTACACATCCTCTGGTGTTTGCTGATCCTGCACTGGGAAACAGATGCTGGTTGTCCACTCTATCTATGCTTCTCCTAATTTTGTAGATCTCTGTCAAGTATCCTCTTATCCTTCTATGCTCCAAAAAGAAATGTCACAGCTCCACTAACCTCGCCTCATAAGACTTGTTTCCCAATCCAGGCAACATCCTAGGTAAATCTCCTTTGCACCCTCTCCATAGCTTCCATATTCTTCCTATATTCAGGTGGCCAGAACTGAACACAATACTCTGTGGTCTTACCAGAAATTTGTAGAGTTGCAACGTGACCTCTCTACTGAACTGAATCCCCCTATTAATGAATTCCAGCATGACCTTGAGGGATGTATAGATTTGGACCCCGAAGTTTCCTCTGTTCATCCACATTCTTAACTAACCTACCATTATTCCTGTACTCGGCCTTCTGATTTGTCCTTCCAAAATGCATCACTTCACACTTATCCAGATTGAACTCAATCTACCACTTCTATGCCCAATTCTGCATCCTGTCTCTATTCTCTTGTACCTACTGTTACGAGCCCAGAGGACTCCAAAACCCAGCAGCAATAGATATTCACCAAGACAAATGGTTACTTAAACAAAAGTTGCTTTTAATTATTTTTAAACATGAAAACAGAATCACACTTTAATATAACTAACCTAACAACCCCCTTCTAATTCTAAGCGCACATATATGTAATATGTGTGCAAGTCCAGAAAAATTCTTTGGTTCACAGTCCATTCTCACTTCTCATTCCTCCAAGTTCACTGGTTGCAGGCAATTCTTGTACTGTGCACAGAATTTAACATTTATAAAGTTCACCAGGCTTTGGTGCTTGAAAGGTAAATTGTTACCGGTCAGAAAGGTTCTTGTCGGTTTTCAGAGAGAGATTTGTTGTAGGCTGAACATCCACAACTGATTCCTTTTTAATCAGCCACTTGAATGTCTTGCCGAAGAAACTTGCCCCCTGAGGATTCTCCAGATGATTACCTCTTTCTTTCACATCACCACAGAGTTCTTTTTTGTTTCTCTTATTTCAAGTGAAATATTAGACAGCCAGTCCTCTCCTCTTGCATGAACCACAAGGGCATTGACCAGGCTGAACTAAGCACTCACAACCCATCTTGCAAATGGGGTTTTCCACAAGCTGGCCAGCTTGTCCTGTTCCAGTCCCTGATGCTGACTATAAAACTGTAATTCTCTCGCTCTCACACTACTCCTACTGTCTGCTTTCTTCCTGCAAGCCAGTTTTTCATCCACACAGCCAAGGTTCCGCTTATCCTGTACCTCAAGACTTTCTGGTACATGTACCACCCTATGCTCATCAACTTCTTTTGTTAACTCTTCAAAAACTCTGACTTGTGAGGCATGACCTTCCCTTCACAGAGCCTTGCTGAATATCCTTTAGTAGACATCTGCTTCTCCAAATGCTCATGGGTCCTATCCTTAAGAATCCTCTCCATTAGTTTGCACATCACTGGTGTAACACTTGCTAGTTTATAATTCGCAGGATTCTCCCTATTACCTTTTTAAACAAGGAGACTACATTTGCCATTCTCCTCTGTCCCCTCCCCTGCAGCCAAAGAGAATTTATAGATCATAGCTACTGCCCCAGCTATCTCTTCTCTCACTTCCCACAGGAGTCCGGGGTATATCGCATCCAAGCCTGGGATATATCACATCCAACCCAAGGGACTTGTCAATTTTGATGTTTTGAAGAAGATAAAATTCTGCTTCCATGATTTCCACATTCTTCAGCACACAGGCCTGTTCAATGTTGACCTCACTATGATCATGGTCCTTTACTATTGTGAATACTGATGCAAAGTATTCATTTAGGACCTCCACAACCTCCTCTGCCTCCAGGCACATGTTGCCTCCCTTATCCTTTAGCAGCCTCACCTTCATTCTTGTCATCCTTCTGTTCTTCACATATTCATAAAATACCTTGGTGTTCTCCTTAATCCTACTTGCCAAGGCCTTCTCTTTCCCCCTTTGAACTCTAAGTCCTTTCTTAAGCTCCTTTCTGGCTACCACATACTTTTCATGAACCCTTCCTGTTTCCTGCTTCCTATATCTAATGTATATTTTCCCCCTTCCTTTTGACTAGTCACCTGACCTATTTTGTCAGCCATGGTTCCCTTTTCCTACCTTCTTTTCCTTATCCTAGTGTGACAAACCAGTCTTGAACCCTGCACAAGTGGTCACTAAATTTCCTCCACACTACTTCTGTGCTTTGACCCTTAAAAATCTGTTTCCAATTTATTCTCACTAGTTCCTGCCTCGTCTCTTCATAATTAACCCTTTCCCAGTTTGACTTTTCCATAGCTATGTTGAAACCAAGGGATTTGTGGTCACTCTCACTAAAGTGCTCTCCCACTTAAAAAGTCTGCCACCTGAACAGGTTCATTCCCCAGAACCAGATCCAGTATGACTTCTCCTCTTGTCGGCCAGTCTTCATTACTGTGTCAAGAATCCTTCTTGTATGTACTTGACTAGTTCAGCTCCATCCATCCCTCTTGTAGTCAGGAAGTGCCAGTCAATATTAATAAATAGGGCTATTTGGAGACATATAGACTACTCCCAGCACAGTGATAGCTCCCTTCCTATTTCTGACTTCCACCCATAATGACTCAGTGGACATTCCCTCTGTAGCATTTTCACTTTTTATAGCCATGATACTATCCCTGACCAGTAATGGTACTCCCTCTCCTTTTCTACCTCCCATCCTTTTAGTTTTAAAACACCTAAACCCAGGTACCTGCATCAGCTAATCTTGCCTTTTCTCTAGCCAAATTTCAGTAATAGTTGCATCGTAGTTCCATGTACTGATCCATGCTCTAAGTCCATCCCCTTTATTCCTAATGCTCCTAACATTGAAATAATCACATTTCGAAACCTCTAACTGGCTACATTTGTTTTGTTCCCTTCCTGTCATTCCTCACCAACTCAGCACAAAGCTTCATGCTTTTGATATGAGAAAACTACTTTCTTGTCACTCCTGTTGAATGAGGAAAGTGTATGAATTGCAATGTTGAAAGGTCTTGTACTGTGGGGCAAATTTCCAAAGAAAGCTGAATATATTCCATGCATTCATTCTTTATTGTTAATAATTTCACAGTTCAGCCATAAGAGGGTGTGATGAGATTGTCAATTTTTTTTGTGTTGAGCAAACATGTTTTGTTAACTGTATATAATAAGCCCTGGTTTGATACTTTCTGTCTTGTACTTAACAGGCAGTAATAGATGCAAATATTTTCCCAGTGCTAATTGATGTTCTTCAAAAGGCTGAATTCCGCACTAGGAAGGAGGCTGCTTGGGCTATCACAAATGCAACGTCTGGTGGAACTCCAGAACAGATCAGGTAATTATAACCAATAAGAGGGAGCTTTAATGCATGTACCGTTTGTCAATAACTTTGTTTTTATTTTATTAATTTGGAAAATTGTACTTTTGCTATTTGTAACAATATTTGTTGCAATGTCTGTAAATTTGTGTTGAGTTGAATTAGGAGTCTATTGAGGACCAGGATTTTAGAAATCATGTAATGAGGAGCCAAATCAAAGATTATTGCTGAAAATAAACACTTAGGGTGTAGAAAGTTGCTCTTTCGAATAGATAAAAGAAAAATATGGTTGGGGATCTGCCAAGAATAGTAAGTTGTGAAGAGCAAATATTAAATGTCCATTTTGATGAAAAATAAATGAGATCTAAATGGTGTGATAAAGGGATCAGTATTTCTGCATATGATTCACAAGGTTGGTATAGAAGCTGAGAATTCTAGAAAGCTGGCAGTTGTATCTTGTGAGGTAAATGAAATACGGAGGTAGAGGATATACTTTAGTTCTGTGGCATTGGAGTATAATGTAATTGGTCTTACGGATGTTAATACAGATCACAAAGGGTTTACTGTGCTGATAACTCAAAAGTTCAGAATTTTTTTTACAGAAAGATTGGATGGTTTGGGCTTGCACCTGCTGGAATTTGAAACACCGAACTTGTGTGATCTTGACAAGATGGTAGTGGCAAGGATGGCTGCTCTTATGGAAGTATCTAGATCAAAGGATCCATTTAAAAATAAGGGGTTGCCTACTTAAAATAAAGATGAGGCGGCTAAGTTCCTTCCAAGATTTGGTTGTATTTGGAACTCTTTCTGGATGAGTAATGAAAATAGGATCTTTACCTATTTACATCAAGTTCTCAGAGAAACAGCAACAAATCCATGTGGAAGTGCCAGCATTTCTTTCAGGTTTTTTGTTAATATTTTGATGTTGATGGTTCTGCTAGGATTCCATCGACTCAAACAAAGTTTGAACTTATTGCAGTTCCTTAGCATTTAAATTTTTGAATGTTAAGAACACGTGGGTTTGGCATAGTCTTGCTATTGAGAATGGTGCTAGGTTTATGCATATTTGATCTTGGGAGTGCAATTTATTTTCATGGGTTCTTGTTATGATTGCCATTAATGGCAAAATTTTGGACAGTGGAACACATTAGTTTCCAAAATATCACCCTGTGAGGGAGGCAACAAAAAAAAAATTATAGGTCAGTTAGCCTGATGTTAGTGGTTGGGAAAATGTTGGAGTCGATTATCAAGGATCAGGTTGCAGAGTCCATGGAGTCAAATGTCAAGGTTGGCCAAAGCCATCATGGTTTCCTTGAGTGAAAATCTTGCTTGACAAACCCATTGAAATTCTTTGAAGAAGTGATAACCAGACTAGATAAAGGTGATGCAGTGGATGTTATATATTTGGATTTTCAGAAGGCCTTTGACAAGATGCCGCATATGAGGTTATTTAACAAGAGCCCATGGTATAACAGGAAACATACTAATGTGGGTAGAGTCGTGGTTCTCAGCCTTTGTCTTTTCACTCGCACACCACTTTATTACTTATGCCATCGTGCTTTATGATTAATAAGGGATTGCTTAAGGTGATATGTGAGTGGGAAGGGAAGATTGAGAATCACTGCTCTAGACCCAATTGTTACTGAAATATTTTGCTTGAGAAAAATTGTCATTGGCCCATTTCCTTTGGAATTATGAAAGCTTGCACATAATGAGTTATTTAGGTACTTAGTACCTAAACAGTAGTTTTCAAACTTTTTCTATCCACCCACATACCATCTTAAGCAACCCCTTACTAATTACAGACCACTTTAGCTATAGGGAATGCTTAAAGTGGTATGTGAGTGGAAAGAAAAAGGTTGAAAACCACTGAGGTAGAGCATTGGTTAATCAGCAGGAAGCAGTGGTATACAGGGATTACCTTATTTTCACTTATAACATGCACGTGCATATAATAGTTGGCTGCTAGTTGTTGGCAGTGTCCACAGGGGTTGGTGTTGAGGCTGCTTCTTTTTGCTGTACATTAATGATTTAGATTATGGAATGAATAGCTTTTTGGCCAAGTTTACAGATGCTACGAAGGTAGGTAAACTAGCAGGTAGTGTTGAGGAAATTGGGAGGCTGGAGAACGACTTAGACAGATTAGGAGAATGGGCAGAGAAGTGGCAAATGAAGCACAGTGTTGGAAAGTATAGAGTCATGCAGTTTAAAGAAAGAATAAATGGGAAGATTATTTTCTAAATGGGAAGAAAATTGAAAATTCCCAGATGAGACCTGGGAGTCCTTGAATAGTGTAGCCTTGAGGTAAACTTGCACGTTGAGTCAGTTGTAAAAAAGGCAAATGCAAAACTGGCATTAATTTCAAAAGGAAAAAGAATACAAGAGCATTTTTTGAGCATTGGTGAGACCTCACTTGGGGTATTGTGAACAGTTTTGGGTACCCCATTTAAGAGGAGGCTCACAAGGATGATTCAGGAAATGAAAGGATGATCATATGAGGAATGTTGTAATGGGTCTTGGAATGTAAGAGTACTAGCTGGGGAATCTCATTGAAACATTTTGAATGTTGAAATCCATGGGCAGAGTAGATGTAAAAATGTTTCCCATGGTGGGTGAGTCGAAGACAAGAGGGCACAAGGGTGGCTATTTGGAAAAGCTGCAAAGGAGTTACTTTAGCCAGAAGGTGATAAATCTGGAATTGGTTGCCACAGGCAGTTGTGGAGGCTAGATCATTTAAGGGAGAGATTGATACGTTCCAAATCAGCCAGACATCAAAGGTTATGGTTAGAAGGCCAGGCAGTGGGGCTGAGAGGGAAAAATGGATCAGCCCATGATTAAATGGCAGGGCAGACTCTATGGGCTCGATATCCTATTTCTGTTCCTATATCTTGTGGTTACTTTGGATATCAGTTTTTTTTCCTGTTTTTGTGGTATCAAGCTCATTGACAAAATTACACACATCAAATAATATGTCTTCTTGCAAAGAAATTTCTTTTCATTTTTTTGTTAATCAAAAATTGTCTTTGTGTTCTCAAGAGAAAATTTAAAATCTATGTTTTAGGACTGAACTTCGAGCTTTTCAATGTGAATGTTATAAGTATAGGTACACGATCCTTTCTCCGGACATCTAAAATCTGGAAAGCTCCAAAATCCGGCAAGTGGAGACCAGTTGTCAGGGGGACCGATGGCCAGGCAACTGAAAGGGGGTGAGGGTGGATACAATTTGGGTGAGCTTTCTGAAATCGGGAAAAATCCAAAATTCGCAACACACTGTCCCCCAAGGGTTCCGGATAAAGGATTGTGTACCTGTAGTTACATTTGCATTTACATATGTTTACTTAGTAAATATTGAACTTTGGATTGGGGTATTAACTCAAATTACATTCTAAATTATTAAATTGACATAATTGAACACTAAGAAATTTAAATTTCTGTGGCTTGCTTCACAACTTCTCAAAGCATTTTGCAGCTAATAAAACTACTTTGGAAGTATGGGTATATTTGTGAAATAATAGTTGAATTCTGGAAAGAAACATCATTATCATTCAAGCAATGAACGTAATATTTGCTAAAATTGAGGATATACAGATTTGTTTGTATGATTGATAAAGGCAATTATTAACTTGAATCTTTCTTTCCTCAAAGGTATTTAGTAGAATTGGGCTGTATCAAACCTTTGTGTGACTTGCTTACAGTCATGGACTCTAAAATTGTCCAGGTTGCTTTGAATGGACTAGAAAATATCCTACGGTTAGGAGAACAAGAAGCCAAGCAGAATGGAACTGGTATCAATCCATACTGTGCCCTTATTGAAGAAGCCTATGGTGAGAAAATTGAATTCTTGCCTCACTTAAACTATATCCTTAACAGTTTAATGTTTTAAATGTTCGCTGAATTTTTCTAAACTATCTGATTTTCAATCGCAGACCAATTTTTAAAGGTTCTTCCAGATAGGGGGAGGGAAAGAGCATTATTAGAATGGAAGTATTGCCATTTGCAAATTAATGAAGGGTTTAACTTTCAAACAAAAATCACCAGATGTTTATCCTTCATTTACTCTATTTCAGGAACAGTTATTATGCTGCAATATTCTTCATGAAATCATAACTGAGCTACCTCACCAGATTGACAATGTATATTCAATATAACCATTTTGTGACCAAAGGGAACTCCTCGTAATATAAAGCTACTGCCATTGCAGAGCAATATAAACTGATGAAATCTTGTTATGATTCACTTGTGTAACACTTAAATATGTTTTCCAATGTGATTAAAACTAAAATTGTATTGCAAAAATACTTAGTCGTTTTTAGGAAAAATACTCTTTTGGTCAGCATTTTTGATAGCTTCTTGAATGCTTGTTCAAAATTTGCTTTCATCTGAGGTTTGTCCTTTGCCAATGTGAACATTTTCCTTGCACTTAATTGCTGCCATCCCAAATAAACTTAGTACAGGTTGAGTACCCCTTATCTGAAATGCTTGGGACCAGAAGTTTTTGAGATTTTGGAACAATCAAACTAAGCAGCACTGAAGGATCAGCAGAATACCTGTATCAGTGATTAAACAGCAACAACAAACAACAGCAGAATTTTTGATCACCAGCATGATGCCACAAGTGGAAAATAAACCTGAAATAATGTTTACCTATCAAATAAAACTCAATCTCTGCTTACTAAAGACCACCTCCCTGCTGCAACTGCTGGTCCCCGACACCTCCCCAGTGCCAGTATGGTCTCTACTCCTGCCTGGGAACCCGATGCAACTTCTTCAACACGGACAGCACTGCACCTGATGTCAAGAATGGGGTCGCTAACTCCAGCTGCAGTCGATGCTGAAGACTTAGACCCAGCTCCATTTGACACTCCCAGCCAAAAGCAAAGTTTTTTTTTTACTTTTATTGTAATCAAACTAGTGCCAACAGAGCATCATAGCCGCACGTGGGAAAGTCGGATGATTTTTTTTTCCACTTGCGACAACGTGTTGCCGCTTATATATATTTTTTAAAATCGGTTTTTGTATCTTTCAGTTTTTAGTTCTTCAGATAAGAGGTACTTCACCTGAACTATTTAATTTTTGGAAAAATAATTAGGCCATGACAAATAATCATATTTCAGTTGAGTGTACAACATTCTGTTTGCTGACCCAGGTCAACAAATCCTGAATGGTTATTTGCAGTTTTGAATTTTATTTGTTTGAATGTAACAGGACAATTATATTGCCTGTGGCAAAGTCTTGCCCCAGATTTAAAGAAGGAAATGGTTTTACAATTTTAGATGTATTTAAAGGCTGTTAACATTGAAATCATCTTTACAAATGTTCAACGCTCTTAATAATTTTCAAGCCAAAATTACTGAAGTGAAATGATCTCCAGAAACTTGCCTTCCCCTTGTTTTTCCAATCTTTTGTTCTTCAATACCCATTGAAATTGACAAGTTTTCAAATGTCTAGAGTTATCCCATCTGTAAGGGCTGCAGCCACTGTCTGACAAGCCAGCAACTGATAAATCAGGCCTTTTTTATCGTACTACGACTTGGTTTAAAAATTGCTTGTAATAGCCAATGAGATCTGGATCATGAAGTTGTGTAGATTATTTGGAAACAAAAGTGTTATTTGTATATGACATTGCGATCTTTAATTCCAGGTCTGGACAAAATTGAATTTCTTCAAAGTCATGAAAACCAGGAGATTTATCAGAAGGCCTTTGATTTGATTGAGCATTATTTTGGTATAGAGGAGGAGGACTCAAGTATTGCACCACAGGTGGATGAGAATCAACAACAGTTCATTTTCCAGCAACAAGAGGCTCCAATGGAAGGTTTCCAGTTGTAAATGCATGATTGCTAAAATTGTTTGATGCTACCATTGCACCATATTCATAACTACAAAATCCACAGAGCCAAAATTAAGAAGCTGTTGTAGTTTAGTTTAAAATTAGGAACACTTTTGAGAGAGCAAAAATGTGAGACAGCTTGTGCACTTTTCTATTTGCAGTTTAAGGTGTAATTTAAACTGCGGCTGTTGATTTTCATGTTGCATATTTAATGTTCATTTGGGTATCTTGAGTCATGGATCTGAATTGTGCATCTGAATTGCTCTAACAAAAGATGGTGGAGTAGCAGATACATTGATATTTAAGATGAAATTACAGCTATCCAAATAGAACTATTTCATTTAACTGTTTACAGCCCTAATTTAAGCAGAATACTTATTTATTCTTGTTTCTAGAGCCTCAAAAAACTTACAGGGTGTGGTTTCCTTTGTGTTGAATAATGGAATTATTATAGACTCAAACTATTTGAGACTATTTGACCAAACTTTTTTCTGAAGCCCTGAAGATATTTTGCTCTCACACTTACAAAATGGTTTGAGCAAATTGAACTTGTCACAGCAACTTTCAACACTAGAGTCTGAGTTTATAGGTACCCCCCTGCTGATAAATCTACCTCTTTAAATTAGGACACAATTGTTTAAAAGTTATTGACTTAAAATATTTGATAACTGCACAAGTTAATGTGAATGAAAACCGTAATTATCAGCATTTGCTAGTCTATATTTCAATATGAAAACCTGTAAATTTATTTATAACTTTCTAGAAAAAAATAATAATTGCACTCTGGACAGGTGACTTTGAATCGTAACACTGCTGACTATACATCATGTTGATAATTTCATAAGGTGTGTTTAGAATTTTCTAGTAGGTTCACCCAACACAAAATACGTAATCAGAAGCAATATGCAAACTTTATTCCTCTCTTTTTGCCCTTCCAGTCTTTCCCCACCCTCTTGCATTTTCCATCTCCTTGCCTCCAGGAAAAAAAATTAAACAGAAGAGTGATGTCATTTTCCAATTTGTAAAATTAGTTTATTGCCTAAGTATTAAGAGTTTTTGAATAACCAAATAAGTGCTGTTTACTGATTAATAATGCATGAAGTCGGATTTCAAGACTGAGCTGTTTGGTCTCCTAGATTCACTTTATTTTTCCTTTTGCATAGCACTAGTATTGGTCCTTTGGGGTGATATTTCAATATGCTCTATAAAGTTCATTTAATAAGCTAGTTCAAAATGGTGCAAAAAAACTTGTTTCATCACTAAGTAGGTACCTAATAAAGTTTTGAAATAATGCTGATTAGGAAATCAAAGGCATGTCACCACATTAATGTTGAAGTAGGAAAAATGGTGGCAAAAGTGATCCTTTCAAATCTTTTATTTGAATTCTGCAATTTAAAATCACAGCCACAGTTTCAGATGCTATTTCTTCAGTGTCGCAACAGTATTAACATTTTCTTTGTATCAACTATTTAGGACCTGCAGTGGACAACCTTTGGTGTGAAGAATGTTGTATAGTGATTTTGATTTTTTTTTTTTGTAAAGTATATTTTGAATTTTGCTCTTGCAGGTTCAATGTAAATATGCAAATGTCACTACTTTCATGTTTCCTACCTTCTAAAATCCATTATTTAAAATGGGAGACTAATTGTTTAATAATTCAGATGACAGTTTTGGTTAAATCTTAAGTTCATAATTGAGTTTTGTCCTGGACTCTTGATTTTGATTTAAAAGTTCTTTCTATGTATGCTATTGCTTATCAGAATTCAAAGTTTTACTGTTGCACCATGTTAGACCAAACATAGGAAGGAATAGCTAAGTGATTGCTGATAATATTAGCAGATAAGTGCTTAACATATTGGTGGGACACCCTGTTTTGCTGTCTTAAAGGAAGCCCATATGTCATAAATGTGTTATTGGTTATTTACAAATGTTGCCAACAGTAATTCTAAAGAGAAAGGGAACTGATTACTCAGCTGTATCGTTTGGAAGATCAAAACATGCCAAATTTGCATTATAATTAAATGCAACTGCCATACAGTGGCAAGTGTAAAGAAATAATTGGGAAAAACTTTTAAAATACTCCATTGCTAAAATATATAGTTATTTCAATACAGACACTTCACTAATTATAAGTCCTGCAAGTATCTTGATTTCCTTTCATTATTATTTTTAACTACAGCTGATGCTTTTCAATGAAAAAGTATAATTTGTACTCCATGCTATTGACGGGCTGAGGGGATTTTTAATAAAGTGCAGTTTAGCTGAATGCTTGAATTCAGCTATATACTTGAAACTTGTAGACCAACAATCCAAAATTGTAGTACAGGAAGTGTTTGTACATTGTTTTATGCATAGCTATTATAGTTGCAGGTCACCAATGCTCCACGCGTAAAGTTGATTAGATGTGCCACTGCTTTGGAAAGATTACTCAATTTCATTTGCACAATGTTTAACATGACCAAATATTACCTTAATATCTTTAACAGTATTACATTGAATTTATTTTGTCCCTTAGAGTTGATATTTAATGTTAGACTTCAAGAAACTAATGTGACAGATAAAATTATGTATATTAAAAATTCTATAAAGGGACACTTTCTATTTTGTTTTAACTGAAATAGTCTCCTTTTGCCTCAAATTTCCCTGGCAAATTCATAGAATGGTTTTGCTTAGCTGCCCAATAGTTAACCCTGCTATAGAATAGACAAGTCACAATACAAATGCTGATTTGACAATAGCCTACAATTTGCAGCCTTGTGTTGCCTTTCTTTGCTACATTAGCCATGTCTCAAAATCATGGAGTTCAAGTTTGTATTAGCTACCTTGCAGTAATAAGTTGTGTTATACAAAATATGAACCTGAAAACTAATACTGTATCGGGTGTATCGGCAGAAGTTTTGAAGAGCTTCATTTATTAAACAATGACAGTGCATCTATGCCACCAGTAGTTGCATAAATCACAAGTTTCTAAAGATCTGTTCTCTAACATGTCTGCATCATTAAAGCTAATGCTTTTGTGTGTATATTTTTTTTTACAATGACCAGAACTGTACAATTTGACATGAGTATATTCATTATTTTGGATCTATTTTCTTTCTGTTGGAATTACTATTTCTACTGTTGCTGGCAACAGCCCTCGAATCAACAGCCTGAAATCCTTTCCCTTACATTACTCTCCCTATTCCACTTCAATTTGAATGTGAGATTTGTGCGGGAGTAAAAGTTAGAAACATCAATTTAAATTGGCATGGGTAAATATGCAAATGAGCTCCCAACTGTTTTGTGCATTTTATATATGTGCAAAGAATGTTGCATTTTTTCCTTCCACTTTTGGACTGGGGAATAGTTTTCTAGTGAATATTTTGCAAGCATATACAAGCTAATTGATTACTCGGTTACATTGAAGTGTATTGGTTTTGGAAATATCTGGAAAGCAAAAATAAAATCCATTCACATGACTGATTTGGTTTTTCAAGTCAATATTTTGAATTGAAATGATCAAGTTTGTCTATTTTTGTGTTCTCTTAGCAGTTTAATCTTTATAAACAATTTGACTGCAGCATCCAAAGAAAAACTTAAGGGGCTGAATGTATTCAGTTGGCATGGAAAAGCCAAAAGATTTATTGCATTGGAATGGTTTCTAATTTGAGATGCAAGCACCAATTCTAATGTGTACTATTTTGGGGAAAAAAATTATTTTATTAAATTTGCATTATTGTCTGCATGTCTACCTTTAATGAATTTTTAGGCTATCAATCGCTTTGACATTAAGTTAAATGCAATGTTTATACAACTGGATAGCAAACTTTTTGAATTTGGAAATATCATTGTTCCTTAAGTGGTGCCAATGGATATTTAATTCAGTCAAACAGCATCAGCATTATTATCTCCTAAATGACTCTGTATGGCACTCCTTTACTAAGGGGCTATGTACTCGTAAAGCATATAATGACAAGTCCTCATGGTTCTGTGCTCGAGCTGAGAAAGCAGGCTTGCATCATTTAATTGCGATCCAATGATGCTTGTTTTTCCATGTCATACTCAATTGATCTTACCATTATTTTCTTAGATTTTTTTCAACTAAAGAATTATAACTTTTAACTTCTAAGAATTGTTCTATTTTCATGTTTAAAGATAAATTTATGGGTAGCATATTAGAGAAAGATTATTTTAGAGATTTGCAAGTGTTAACATTCAGTAAATAAAAAATAGTGCCATTTGTGGAAGGAAAAATGATAAAATATCAAATTAAAATAATCTGTCCCTGTGGATTAGGAATTTTTGAGATAATGCCACAGTGTAGTTAAATACACTGTGACAATAGGAACAAAGGGATCTCTGAATACGGATACATAATTCCCTGAAAGTGGTGTCACAGGTAGATAAGGGTTGTAAAGAAAGCTTTTGTCATTTTGGCCTTCATAAATCAAAGTATTGAGTACAGGAGTTGGGATGTTATGGTGAGGTTGTATAAGGTATTGGTGTGGCCAAATTTGGAGTATTGGTTGCCAAATTACAGGAAGGATATCAGTAAGATTGAAAGGTGTAGAGAAGATTTACTAGGATGTTGCCAGGTCTTCATGAATTGAGTTACAGGGAAAGATTAAACAGGTTAGGACTTTATTCCTTGGAGAGTTGATGTAAGTAGGCTCTTAATTTAGATTAGGAGAGATAAATATAAGAAGACATGGCTTTAGGGTGAAAGGGGAAAGGTTTAGGGGGAACTTTTTCACTCAGTCGTGGGAGTGCGGAACAAGCTCCCATCTGACATAAATGCGGGCTCACTCTTAGTTTTAAGAATTGGAATAATACATGGATGGGAAAGGTCTGGAAGGTCAGTGGGACTAGCGGAATGATGTTTTGGCACAGACTAGAAGAGCTAAATAGCCTGTTTTCTGTCCTGTGGTCTATGACTATAATATGTAGACCTTTGCCATTTTCTACCTTGCATGGAATTGAGAAAGACTATGTGTTCGTTATACAGCTTCTTTTAACAAGGTTATCGAGATTTCGCAGCAGAAATTCCCATTGCAGCTTCCTGCTCACGCAGAGCTTCTTCTTTCCATTTTGCCTTTTTTGCTCTATTCCAGCTGGCAAGTGATTCATGACGTTCAGCGGCCTGTGAAGTGCAGAGGATACAGAGTGAACAAACAAAACAATTTACTGGAGGAAAAACTGCACTTGCTGGAAATCTGCAGCTCAAAAGTGAAATGCTGGAGATTGTGCAACAGATCAAATAGCATCAATGGAGAAATTCAACTTTTTATGCCAAGGATCCATCATCTGAAGTGGAATACTGAAAATAAGAGGACAGACAGATTGCATTATCACCAATGTTGTTGAGGTAGCAATTGCTCAAATAAAAAATAGAATTGAGCAAAAATAATAGATCGGTGGAGAGAAACTGGTCTAATTTACTTAATTGTTTTTACAATGGTCATTGTGCGAATCTTTAAACCGAGCATAAATTTTCTGAAATTTGTATTTTTATGAGGATAGCAGTTCATATTGCTGTATAGTGGATGCTAGAGGAATGGAAAGAGTTGTTGAGCTGGAGGAAGTGAGACACAGACTGGAATGTCCAATCTCCCTGATGTGGAGGACGCCACATTGGATGCAGTAAATGACCCCTACACTTGGAAGGACTCTTTAGCACACTAATGGTGGTGAGGGAGGAAGTGTGGGCGCAAGTGGAGCATTTCTTGCAATCATAGGGGTAGGTACCAAGCGAGCAATTAGTGGGAGGGGACAACGAAGTCCCGAAGGAATTGTTCTGGCTAAAGAAGGGTCTGGTGATATGGTCCTGTAGGTGGCAGAAATTGTAGACTATGGATGCTGATAGGGTGATAGGTGATAAAGAGGAATCCTGCCTTGCATTTTGGGGTGAAAGGGACCAGGCCAGATTTGAGGGAAGTCAAGGAGATGAGGGAAAAGGCTGAGGTAATGGCAGAAGAGGTGGCATGATTTTTTTTTGATGAAGGATGTCTGATGTGCTGGAATGGAAGACCTTGTCCCGGGAGCAGATGCAATGGAGACTGAATAACTGGGAAAGGAATAGAATCCTTAAAGGAGACAAGGTGGGAAGAGGTGCAGTCAAGGTAACTGGAAGTTAAACAAGTTTTTCCAGAGATGTCTATAGTTTGTTTACTGAGATGGAAACAGATCAATAAAGAGGGCAGCGTTCTCAGAGAAGGACCAAGTGAATTTGAAATCTGGATCAAAGCAGCAAAGTGGATAGATTTGATGAGCACATCATGGTTGCAGGAAGCAGTGCCAATGTGGTTGTCAGTGAAGCAGTGGAAGAGTTGAGCCTTGCCTGTGTAGCTTTGTAGCATGGATAGCTCCACATAGCCCCAAAAAAAGGCATTATAACTGGGACACATGTGGGTACTCGTGGCTACACTTGACTTGGAGAAAGTGAGATGAACTGAAAGAAATTGTTCAGGTGTTTTTAATCCAAATATCTGCCTGATTTTTGACACTGCAGAAGAAGGGCTGAGGCCCAAAATGCCTTTTGCTGTATGTAGAACTCGAGTATCTGTCCCATCACAGCAATTTTGCCCTTCAAGGCAAAAGAAAATACAATCACTATGACTGAAGTGGCATTATCAAGATTGATGGAATGGAGAATATAACTTGTATGAAGCAATGTAGAGGAAGATTCTATCTAAGCATTTTATCCATTGGTGGTTAGGAGTAGTAGGAGAAGCCAGGTAGTTTTTTTTTGGAATGGGCAAAGTATAAAATCAGAACTGGACTTAAAAGGAAAGAGACAAAAACCATGTGAAAAAGTGAAATCTTAAAGCCATGTTCAAATTTTGCAGCTCAGATGAGAATGTGAAGTACCTTATTTCTTTAATGAAATGGAAGAAAGTAGCTCTGAGGATTACTGTAACTAAATGTTTCTTGTATTCCATTAAATTGACTGAAATCAATTGAAGGATGCAAGGACAGTTTAAAAAGGCCTTAAATACAAGAGCAACTTGTCCGTGAACTACTCTTTGCAGACGATGCTGCTTTAGTTGCCAATTCAGAGCCAGCTCTCCAGCACATGACATCCTGTTTTGCGGAAACTGCCAAAATGTTTGGCCTGGAAATCAGCCTGAAGAAACCTGAGGTCCTCCATCAGCCAGCTCCCCACCATGACTAACAGCCCCCCCCCCCCCCACCAAATCTCCATCGGGCACACAGAACTCAAAACGGTCAACCAGTTTACCTACCTCGGCTGCACCGTTTCATCTGTTGCAAGGATCGACAAAGAGATAGAGAACAGACTCGCCAAGGCAAATAGCGCCTTTGGAAGACTTACACAAGAGTCTGGAAAAACAACCACCTGAAGAAACACACAAAGATCAGCGTGTACAGAGCCATTGTCATACCTACGCTCCTGTTCGGCTCCGAATCATGGGTCCTCTACCGGCATCACCTACAGCTCCTAGAACGCTTCCATCTGCGCTGTCTCAGCTCCATCCTCAACATTCATTGGAATGACTTTATCACCAACATCAAAGTACTCGAGCTGGCAGAGTCCACAAGCGTCGAATCCATGCTGCTGAAGACCCAACTGCGCAGGGTGGGTCATGTCTCCAGAATGGAGGACCATCGCCTTCCCAAGATCGTGTTCTATGGCGAGCTCTCCACTGGCCACCGAGACAGAGGTGCACCAAAGAAGAGGTACAAGGACTGCCTAAAGAAATCTCTTGGTGCCTGCCACATTGACCTCCGCCAGTGGGCTGATATCGCCTCCAACCGTGCATCTTGGCGCCTCACAGTTCGGCGGGCAGCAACCTCCTTTGAAGAAGACCGCGGAGCCCACCTCACTGTCAAAAGACAAGGAGGAAAAACCCAACACCTAACCCCAACCAACCAATTTTCCCTTACAACCATGCCTGCCTGTCCAGCATCGGACTTGTCAGTCACCAACGAGCCTGCAGCAGACGTGGACATACCCCTCCATAAATCTTCGTCCGTGAATCCAAGCCAAAGAAGAAAATAAACTTGAATGGGATGGGGTAGGGAGAGGAGTGTTATGTAAGCCATTGCATCACCCCAAATTGCCAACAAGCACATGGAGTCACAAAATTGTTGTAAATAAATTATTTCTTTCATACCTGTTTTCCAGATGCAATTGTAGCAAAACAAGCCAAAATGGTCAAACCAATCATGATGTAGCATGTCTTTACTCGAGCTCTGTTTCTTGCTGCGTTCAGCATTTCAAATCTAATAGGGTCAAAATGAAAGACAATGTTATGCTTCAGCTGCGATTCAATGGATGTATTATTTCATAGTTCCCCTCCAAGAGACAGGAGCACCATCCTGAGGGTCATTCATAAATATTCCTTCACCATTAGGGTAGAAACCTGTACCTTGTGACCATCTGACCGTGGGAGGAGAAGCCTCAAGCAAACTAATTCAATGAGTTGTCGTAGTGTGACATGTAGCCTTGCCCTGTATTAACAAAAATAGTATCTTACAAACTCCTTGTTTAATTGCCAGAGTTGGATTTCAGCAATTGCAAAATGAGATTAGTCACAGATGTTGCATGAGTAGATTTCCTGATGTGACAAATGGCTTTAGTACTATGCAGCTGAGCTATTCAACCCATCTGAGGCATAATCCAAAGGTTACATTGACTGTGAAGTGATACATATGCATAATTTCTCCAAATGTACCTAGATGGCAATGTTATTCCATGTTATTTTGCTGTGATTCCTTCTTAAAACCATTGCTGTGGACCAGCATGAACAGCTATATTAATCATTCAAGTTGAGTTGAAGGTGCATTATTCTAGCAATTGAGTACTTGAAAATTGTGCCAGCCATGCTTGCTTTTTTATTTATCTCCCCCCCCCCCAGCAAAATCCTTCTTTTGAAAGACGTTGAGTTTGAATTATTCTGTAAATAAGGTATAGATTTTAAAGTTCACAATAACCCTGTGCAGTTTAAAATGTCTGTCATGTTTCTGAAAGGGATTTTCATTTAAGTTATTCATTCATTTCTCTTGTAAAAACAAAAAAAAATGCTTGCAAATATTCTAGTAGTTATTTAACCTTGTCATTTGGTTAGACTCACCAACAAGTGGAAATAACTTTTTTAATTTGTGTCCAAAACCCTTTCATGGAGTTGTATAGCACAGAAACTGGTCGCTCTGCCCACCATATCCATGCTAATCTTTGCCCATCATCGTTAATCCTATTTGCTCTCACTGAGAGACTGTTTTATGCCATATCATTTTAAGTGTTTTAAACCTGAAATGTAATAATTAGAACTGCTTCCACCACCTCTGGCAGCAAGTTCCAGACATCAACTGTTACCTTTTCAAAAAAAAAAACAATCTTGCCCAAAAAACCCCTTTGAAGCTCCTCCTACTTAGCAGAAACCTATACCTCCTGTTTTGATACATTATAACAGGGAAAAAAAATTGTATACTGCTATCTGGTCCCTTCTCTGCCTCCATCCTCTGTGAGGAAAGCAAACCCAGCCTATCCAATCTCTCCCCAACTGAAATACCCAGGCAACACCCATAGAACCATATAACCACTTACAGCACAGAACAGGCCAGTTCGGCCCTACTAGTCCATGCCGTAGCAAATCCCCACCCTCCTAGTCCCACTGACCAGCACCCGGTCCATACCCCTCTAGTCCCCTCCTATCCATGTAACAATCCAGTCTTTCCTTAAATGTAACCAATGATCCCGCCTCGACCACGTCTGCCGGAAGCTCATTCCACATCCCCACCACCCTCTGCGTAAAGAAATTTCCCCTCATGTTCCCCTTATAATTTTCCCCCTTCAATCTTAAACCATGTCCTCTAGTTTGAATCTCTCCCTTTCTTAATTGAAAAAGCCTATCCACATTTACTCTGTCTGTCCCTTTTAAAATCTTAAACACCTCTATCAAGTCCCCTCTCAATCTTCTACGCTCCAGAGAAAAAAGCCCCAGTCTGCACCAACCTTTCCCTGTAACTCAGACCCTGAAATCCTGTCAACATTCTCGTGAACCTTCTCTGCACTCTCTCTATTTTGTTTATATCTTTCCTGTAATTTGGTGACCAAAACTGTACACAGTACTCCAAATTTGGCCTCACCAATGCCTTGTACAATTTCATCATAACCTCCCTACTCTTGAATTCAATACTCCGATTTATGAAGGCCAACATTCCAAATTCCTTCTTCACCACACCATCTACCTGAGTATCAGCCTTGAGGGTACTATTTACCATAACTCCTAAATCCCTTTGTTGCTCTGCACTCCTCAATTGACTACCATTCAATGTATATGACCTATTTAAATTTGCCTTTCCAAAATGCAGCACCTCACATTTATCTGTATTAAATTCCATCAGCCATTTCTCAGCCCACACCTCCAGCCTTCCTAAATCACCTTTTAATGTACGGTAATCTACCTCACTGTCCACAACACCACCAATCTTTGTGTCATCCGCAAACTTGCTTATCCAATTCTCTACCCCTACATCCAGATCGTTAATATATATAACAAATAATAGTGGACCCAGGACCGAACCCTGAGGAACTCCACTAGTCACCGGCCTCTAATTGGACAAACAATTGTCTACCACTACTCTCTGACACCTTCCATCCAACCACTGCTGAATCCATTTCACTACCTCCTTATTTATACCTAATGCCTCCACCTTTTTTCCTAACCTCCTGTGGGGTACTTTGTCAAAAGCTTTACTAAAGTCCAAATAGACAACATCCACAGCTTTCCCTTCATCAACCTTTTTTGTAACCCCCTCGAAGAACTCAATCAGGTTTGTCAAGCATGATCTACCCCTGACAAAACCATGCTGATTACTCCCTATCAATCCTTGTACGTCCAAAAATTTGTAAATAGCATCCCTCAGAACACTTTCCATCAACTTACCCACCACAGACGTCAGACTTACAGGCCTATAATTCCCAGGTTTGCATTTGGACCCTTTCTTAAACAGAGGAACCACATGCGCCACCCTCCAATCCTTTGGTACCACCCCCGTGGCCAGTGACGTCCTAAATATCTCTGTTAATGGCCCCACTAACTGTCCACTAGCCTCCCTGAGTGTCCTAGGGAATATTTTGTCCGGTCCGGGAGATTTATCCACCTTTTTCTTTTTTAATACAGCCATCACTACCTCCTCGGTTATCCTTGTATGCTTCATGACCTCCCCACTATTTTTCTTTACTTCTCAGACTTCTCACTCAGCCTACCCTCGCTATCTACAAGGGGTCCAATTTTATCTCTCACTAATCTTTTACTTTTAATGTACTTATAGAAACCCTTTGGATTTATTTCTACTCTGTCAGCCAAAGCCTCTTCATGCCTTTTTTTGGCCTTTCTAATTTCTTTCTTAAGATTCCTTCTACACTCCTTGTAGTCCTCCTTCAACTTCTCAGCTCCCTGCTCTTTATACCTCTTGTACACCTCCCTTTTTCTCCTAACCAAGTTTCCAATATTCCTCGAAAACCAAGCCTCCCTATGACTTCCAGCCTTTCCTTTGATCCAGACTGGGACATAACTACTCTGTACCCTCAAAATTTCTTTTTTGAATATCCTCCATTTTTCATTAACATCCTTACCTGAAAATATCCTGTGCCACTCAATACTCCCCAAATCCCTTCTTATTCCTATGAAATTTGCTCTTTTCTAATCCAGAACCTCAACTTTAGGCCTCTCCTTGCTCTTCCTTAAAACTACCCTAAAACTAACAGAATTATGGTCACTAGACCCAATTGGTTCTCCAACAACATTGAACATTACTCTTGTGTATGCATTTACACACAGGACTTGGAGACATGGTGTTTTTCTCAATCTTTAATACCATCAGATTAACAGAGATATATATGTTGGAGGTGACATCACCACAGTTGGGTGGGTTTATGCACAACAGTTCCACCACCCCCACCCCCCTCACCGGCATGCAATAAATGTTGAATGGGTCCTCTCTAACTACTATTACTACCTTCGGCCCATGACTACTAGTGAGAATTAGGATATATATACTGAATGATTATAATATGGAAAGGACCTTAATAATTATGGAACTGTCCTTAAAGTGCTCAGGTGGTCTTTCGCTCTTTGACCGCCTTGGTGTGGCATGCTGGACCGGTATTTGCTTAGGGCTGTTGGGTTGATGGCGACTGCCAGCCTTCGCAGCCCCCTAGACTTCTACTTGCTGGCTGCTTGTCGCAGTTGCTGGGCTTCCCATCTCCGCCTTTCCTTCACTTTGAAAAGGTAATAGCTGAGGTCTGAAACTTGCTGCCAGAGGTGGTTGGATTGCCATGGTAGCCATGGCAGGTCTGGTTCTATCACTGCCAGCTCATGAGGTAGTTCATGGACTTCAGTTTAAGAAATGATCACAATTGGTCAATGTGTCTTTTCCACAGTCTGTCTCCCACAAGAACAGAGTATGAGTAGAGGCTTAACTTTTGTCGGATCACCCCTACCACCCATAGGTCTTTGTATTGTCTATAACTTTACACTCTCACCCACCTCCAGTGCTCAAGGTAAAGTTTGTGGTGATGTGGATTTTTCTAAACAGAGGCTCAGATCTGGTTGAACTGTGGACAGTCTTGTCTGCATGTTGTAGCCAAACATCAATTCTGCTGGGGTGTGTTTTGTGGTAGAATGCAGTATGTTTCTGTACCACAATAGTAAATTGCAATTTTGTGAGTCCAGGAGGCATTTAGAATTTTCTTGGTTTCCATCACCTTTTTGAATGTTTGCACAAAGCATTATGCCTCTGCATTAGTACTTGGGTGATAGGGTGCTGACAAGAGATGTCTGATATTGTCATCAAACATAATTTTTTTAAAGGGTTCTGATAGAAACTGGGGAACCATTGTTCCTAACCAATTCATGAGGTAATCCATATATGGCAAACATGGCCTGTAGCTGTTTAATTGTAGAATAGTCTTTGGTGTTTATCATGTGCAAAAATATTGGCCGTTTGGAATATGCATTCACCGCTATAAGGAATGTCCCTCCCATGAATGGCCCTGTGAATCTACATGAATCCAATGCCAGGGTCTGGAAGGCTAGTTCCAAGAGTTGGCTCAGCCTGTGGCATTTTTGGCTGCATTGACTGATATATTTTGCATTCTCTAACTGTTGTTTCAATGTCTGTCTATTGATGGCCACCAAACATGCATCCGGGCCAGCGCTTTCATTCGTACCATTCCTGGATGGTTGTGGTGCAGCTCTGATAATTTGATGTTTTGGAATTTGGCCGGGATAATTCTATGGGTACCCCAAAGTAAACATCCTCCTTCGACTGATAGTTCACGATGGCATACGAGATAAGCTTTTAGGTCTTCTGGTATGACCTCAGATTCTGGCTATCCATGAAGAGTGAAGTATAAAATGGCTTTATGTTGTCTCCTTTCGGGTTTTTTTTGCCAATCATCTGAGCTGTAATGGGCAGTTGTTGCCATTCTTCTTGGTTGATAACTGCTGCTTCTAATGTCCATTTAATAATTTTTTTTTGTTCAGTTTTGCGTAGTGGAAAGTGTGATAAGGCATCCGCTTGGCTGTTGAGTATTCCCGGTTTATGTTTTACCTCATAGTTGTATGCAACTAGTAGCATGGCACATCTTTGAATTCTGGCTGCAGCTACTATTGGTATCCCTTTGTGGGGGACCAGAATCAAACTTAGAGGTTTGTTGTCAGTGATTAGGGTGAAAGTTCTTCTGTAGAGATATTGGAATAATTTTACACCAAAAAATTATTGCTAATCTTTTTCCACTTGTGCGTAATTACGTTCTCTTGCAGTTCATATCTGCAAAGCATATGTCACTGGTTGCTTACCCTTCTCTGTGATTTGGGACAATACTGTTCCCAGTCCTACTGGTTAAGCATCAACAGCTAGAGTCACTTCTTTGTTTGACTCATAGTGGATCAGAACCTCTTTTGTTGACATTAATATTTCCTTTAGTCAATGAACTGTTAGTTTCCACATTCCAGTCCCATTTTTGATTTCTCTTGAGTTAGCGGTTTAGGGAGCTGCATAGTGTAGACATGTTAAGGATATGTTTCCAGTAGTGATTTATGAGCCTTAGAAAGGACTGGAATTCCAACTTGTTGGTTGGATATAGGGCTTTGCGAATGGCTTCTGTGGCTGCCGGATCCATTCGTACCCCTTCCTTGTCGATTGTAAATCCCAAGTATGTCACTGAGGGCAGAATAAAGACACTTAACCCATCGTAATTGTATATTGGCCTGTTGTAGTCTGTTTAAAACAGACTTTTGTAAGTGTTCCTTGTCATTTCAGCCCCTGATGATGATATCATCAAGGTAACATCCCACAACTATTCTATGTAGTAATTTGTCCACTGTAACTTGAAAAATTGTAGGTGTTGCTGAGATTCCATATGGTATGCATGTATAGGTGAACAGTCCTAAGTGGGTATTGATTGTCACATATTGTCTTGATTCTTTGTCCAACTCTATTTGTTGGTATGCCTGTGACAAATCAAGTTTTGTGAATTTTGCCCTCCATTTAGTGCTTGGAATAGTTCTGCTTTGAGCATGGGGTATTCTGGTACTTTTAATGCCTGGTTAATGGTGACTTTGTAAGCTCACACCAAGACACAAGAGAAACTTGTCCGTGAACTACTCTTTGCAGACGATGCCGCTTTAGTTGCCCATTCAGAGCCAGCTCTTCAGCGCTTGACGTCCTGCTTTGCGGAAACTGCCAAAATGTTTGGCCTGGAAGTCAGCCTGAAGAAAACTGAGGTCCTCCATCAGCCAGCTCCCCACCATGATTACCAGCCCCCCCACATCTCCATCGGGCACACAAAACTCAAAACGGTCAACCAGTTTACCTATCTCGGCTGCACCATTTCATCAGATGCAAGGATCGACAATGAGATAGACAACAGACTCGCCAAGGCAAATAGCGCCTTTGGAAGACTACACAAAAGAGTCTGGAAAAACAACCAACTGAAAAACCTCACAAAGATAAGCGTATACAGAGCCGTTGTCATACCCACACTCCTGTTCGGCTCCGAATCATGGGTCCTCTACCGGCACCACCTACGGCTCCTAGAACGCTTCCACCAGCGTTGTCTCTGCTCCATCCTCAACATCCATTGGAGCGCTTACATCCCTAACGTCGAAGTACTCGAGATGGCAGAGGTCGACAGCATCGAGTCCACGCTGCTGAAGATCCAGCTGCGCTGGATGGGTCACGTCTCCAGAATGGAGGACCATCGCCTTCCCAAGATCGTGTTATATGGCGAGCTCTCCACTGGCCACCGTGACAGAGGTGCACCAAAGAAAAGGTACAAGGACTGCCTAAAGAAATCTCTTGGTGCCTGCCACATTGACCACCGCCAGTGGGCTGATAACGCCTCAAACCGTGCATCTTGGCGCCTCACAGTTTGGCGAGCAGCAACCTCCTTTGAAGAAGACCGCAGAGCCCACCTCACTGACAAAAGGCAAAGGAGGAAAAACCCAACACCCAACCCCAACCAACCAATTTTCCCCTGCAACCGCTGCAATCGTGTCTGCCTGTCCCGCATCGGACTTGTCAGCCACAAACGAGCCTGCAGCTGACGTGGACTTTTTACCCCCTCCATAAATCTTCGTCCGCAAAGCCAAGCCAAAGAAAAGAATGGTGACTTTGTAATTGCCGCAAATGCAAATCTCACCGTTTGCTTTTCGTACAGCTACGATGGTTGCTGCCTCATCACTATATTCTCTTGGATCTAGTATGCCTTCATCTTTTAATCTATTTAACTCAGCTTCAATTTTTCCTTTCATTGCAAATAACCATAACCATATAACCACCTACGGAGCGGAAACAGGCCATGTTGGCCTTTCGAGTCCGCACCGGTTCACTAATTTTGTGCGCGATGTTAAAGGAATTAAATTTAAATTAAAACTGAATATTTATCAGGTTTAAATTGCTGCAAATTGTACATCTAGAAAGTGCATGGCCATATCTTGCAAACTGGCTGAGGTTCGGAGCTGTTTGAAACTCTTCTGGCTTTGATGAACTTTGGTTCCACATTCCCTTTTAATTGCAGTTTGGCTTGAACCCCTGTTATCTTTCCCAAACCTTTTTGGAAAACCACGGCGTGGTCATTGAGGATCTGGTGGAGTTCTGGCTAGGTATTGTCTTCATGGCTTGTTCTCAGTATTGAACTGATTTCCAGCCAGTCCAGGGGAATGTGTTGTAGCCAATTTCTTCCAAAAGGTGCTGGTCCCTGAGTATCTACAATGTAGAGAAATAGTGTTTTTGGTTGTTGTTGCTGTTTTGTACCTTGACTGTACATTTTCCCAATTCTTTGATTTTTGTCTCCCGTAACAGATCTCCGTATTACTTCAATAGTTTTCACTGGAAGGTGTGGGAGCAAGCATTGTTTTAAATGTAATGGCATCAGAGACCCTGAAGCCCCTGTTTGGATCTCCATTTTCAGAGGTTCATTTCTGAGCTTTTTTGTTTCTTTCAGATGTGCAAGACTGCAGCTGTTGTTTTGTTGTCATCAGGGCTGTTGCTATGCTCATTGCTAGTCTCTCTCACTCGCTCTCTCTCATAATGAGTCAATGAGGTACGATTAAAACAGTGGTTTTCAAACTTTTTCTTTCCACCCACATACCACCTTAAGCAATCCCTTACTAATCAGAGCACCTATGGCATAGGGATTACTCAAAATGTTATGTGAATGGGAAGAAAAAGGTTGAGAATCACTGGGTTAGAAGAAACTACGCACAAAACCTTTATACCCTCATAGACACCTATCAAAAGTTTGAATATTTCTTCTGATAAATGTTGATTAACTATCAAATTTAGTCAAACTTAATTTTTTTTAAGTTTCAATAAAGTTAGATGATTACAAATATCTATTTCTTGAAGCCATATGTTTCAGTGGATATGAATTTGGATCTTTATGCATGGAAATTCCAGCAGTTTATTAGTTTACAGATGGCTTTTCTCTGGAAAACCCCAAGATATTTAACAGCTTGTTTCTACCTCCATTTCTACCATCCATTCTCATTTCTAATGTGGATTAATGAATTTAAAAATGGATGAAGCTGTGGACAATGTAGAGGGCTTTTAAAATTATGCCACAGGATTTCAATCATCCACAGATATGGGCAGAAATGGAGGACGGAGTTTAATCCATACAAGTGAGATTTGCATTTTGGGATGTCAAAAAAAAAGACCATATACATCTAATAATAGGACACTTAAAAGCAAAGGGATCCAGGGTTTCAGTTCCATAGAAATTTTAAAATTGGCCATGTCAGAAAATAGGGTGGTAAAGTTGTATGAGTTTTTAAAATGGCAGTGTTGCACTGGTGCAGATCTAGGAGAGTGGAGGCATAGCACTGCTCAAAAGTGTTCAACTGCCCAGTTCTAATGTTGGTGGCTCCATGCACACATTAAACAGCATGCTATAGGAACCAATGATGTTTGTAAATAAAATCCTGTGCTCAGCAGCAGCTATGAAGAGAGCAGAAATGGCGAGAAAATCTCCAATTGAAAAGAAATATGGGAGATGACTCGTACATGGACGGTGATGATTGCAGTGGACTAACGAGGGGCTCAGCGGTTGAAGGACCATTGTGGATGTTGTCTCATGGACTTTAGTAAGGTCCCACATGGGAGGTTAGTTCAGACACTAGGTATCTATGGAGAAGTTATAAACTGGATTCAAAATTTGCTGAATAGGAGAAGACAGAGTGGTAGTGGATGAATGCTTCTCAGACTGGAGGCACATGATTAGTGGTGTGCCTCAGGGATTGGTGCTGGGACCATTAGTTTTTTGTTGTCTATATCAATGATCTGGATGATAATGTGGGAAATTGGATCAACATGTTTGCTGATGACACTAAGATTGGAGGCATCATGGACAGTGAGGAAGGTTTTCACAGCTTGCAGAGGGATCTGGACCAAATGGGAAAAGGGGCAAGAAAATGGCAGATGGGGATAAATACAAACAAGTTGAAGTGTTGCATTTTGGAAGAAACAACCAAGATAGGACATACATAGTAAATGGTAGGGCACTGAGGAGTGCGGAGGGACAAAGATACATAATTCCCTGAAAGTGACATCAGAGGTAGACGAGTTGTAAAGAAAGCTTTTGGCATCTTGGCCTTCATAAATCAAAGTATTGAGTACAGGAGTTGGGATGTTATTGTGAGGTTGTACAAGACATTGGTGAGGCCAAAGTGTGCATAGAAGATTTACTAGGATGTTGCCAGGTCTTCAGTAGTTGAATTACATGGAAATATTAAACAGGTTAGGACTTTATTCCTTGGAGTTTAGAAGAATGAGGGGAGATTTGATGGTGGTTTACAAAATCGTGAGGGGTATAGAGAGAGTAAATGACAGTAGGCTCCACTTTGATTAAGAGAGAGAAATATAAGAGGACATGGCTTAAGGGTGAAAGGGGAAAGGTTTAGGGGAACCACAGAGTGGTGGGAGTGTGAAATGAGCTGCCATCTGATCTGGAGGGTGCAGACTCGATCTTAAGAATAAATTGGTTAGATGCATGGATGAGAGGTCTGGAGGGTAATGGAATGGGTGCAGGTCATTGGGATGAGTGGAATGGTATTTTGGCACAGTCTAGAAGGGCCAATTGGCCTGTTTTCCATGCTGTAGTCTATGGATCTTCTCAAGATTTTGGTTATGCTGCATTTGAAGTACTGTGTACATTTCTGGTTGCCCCCTTGCAGGAAGGATGTGGAAGCTTTGGAAATAGTACAGTAGACATTTACCATTCTTTTTCTTGATTAGAGGATACAAACTGCAAGGAAAAGTTGGATAAACTTGGTTTATTTTCTCTAGATTGTCGGTGGCCAAGGTGAGACCTGAAAGTTTATCAACTTGTGGAAAGTTATTGATAGGGTAGAGATTATCTCTCTCTTCCCACCCAGTAAACTCAAAAACTAGAGAACATTTATTTAAGATTAAGGGGTGAAAATTTACACAGTGGTAGGTGTCTGGAATAGTAGTTAATAGATATAACAATAATCAGGGTATAGTGGGATATGGGTTATGGCAAGCAAGAGTTTGAGTTGAATTTGGGTCTCATGGGGCAAAGATCCTTTTGTTAACTCAGCAAAAATAGTTTTCATTTTGATTGTGATTCTTTTATCAATTGAGTACTTGTCTTGTGTAAAGCTTCTATTTCTCTACATGGATCAACAGTTATCACACCAGCCATGTGAAGATTCATGAATGCCTTAACATATACTTGCCATTATTAAATGAGATTGAGGCTGAATAAAAGTAGCCAATTCATGACTGCAAAACAAACTACCCCAGCATTGTGGGCTTGAGCTACTTTGATTAGTCAACCTACACATCTCATGCACAGTTTATAAATGGGATCAGCAACCTGCCTGAATTGGACAGTCTTCCAACATGAAATATTAATCACTGAAGCAGAGATCCTTTCTTGCTAGGATAAAAGTACAATTTTGTGCCTTCATACTTTGTGTCCAGACAAATGGAGGAATTTTGTGATTAAGTATGAAAGGAAATTGCGGTAACATTCAAAATGTGTAACATCTGATTGAATCTTGCATGATCAATGTCAAAATCAAATATTCAAGAACATTATCTAATCAGAACAAATAAACATAGATATGTAATTTATTTTGTCTGCATATAATTTCTAGTGGACAGTGTTGTGCATGTACTCCCCAGCAATTTGATAGAGGGAGTTCCCACAATCAATGGATACCACTGCATAGATTTGGATTAGTGACCCATTAGTCCTCACTCTCCAAAAATGTAAAGGGTTTGTAGGTCAATTAGTGTATGGACTCATTGGCCAGAATGGCTTGTTACTGTTATTGTTCTGTATGTCTAAATTTAAACATTTTAAAGGTATATTTGGATAATTATATTCAAAACTTTTCTGCAATAATACAATGACAGTATTAATAACATCTGCAGTTTTGCCCTTTGCCCTACAAATCAGAACATCTCCTTGAAAATAAATATTACACTCTTGGCAATATTTTGTTTTTGTACACTATTTGATATGACAGTTAGCTTTAGATCACTTGCTGATAAATTACCAGAATTTTTTTGTGTAACTAATTCATTTTTAAAATTATTTTCAATTCAATTTAAACATGTAACAATGTTTTTAATCAAGCAGCCAGAAATTCTGGCTTTAATGCAGGATCTGTCAATTATCACCTCAAAATGCTTTTAAGAAAAATTAGATCAAACCAAAAAACCTTGAAAACTGTATTTTGTGGTAGATAGCTCTGGCAGGAGATATTATTTCATGCAGTTGATTTAATGAAGGGATATTAGTGCTTTATAAGAAGGCAGGTTTGTGTAATATAGGTAATTGACAATTTACAGGCTCTCATTAGTTTAAAAAAATTTACTTGTAATCCATAGCAACTGCAGAACAATGAGTCTGGAAGGTATTAACTTTCCAGTGGCAAGGATTACATGTGTCATGTTGATTGTGATTACAGAAATTCCTCATCAATCAACTCAACAAGCAAGAGACAATATTAATTTATATTATGAAGTACAGTATAAACAAGTTTGAAGCACACTGGTCTTTTGACCTGATATGCTCCAATATCCTTAACTGATGACTTTGCAGTGTTCACACTTTAGGATCGATACAACTTTATTTATGTGGTGTTCACCTCTTCCAGTGCATTTTAGCTTTCCCAGGACCTTCTCTATTTGTTCATACTTTTACATTGTTCTGCACAAAATGTTGGCTCGTAAAGTCCCATAAGTAATTCTCGACCTTCAGTGGTCTTTCTCACTACTTGATCATTGCTTTGTAGCCACCAATTGCTTGCAAGTGTTAAATCAGCAGACAATATAGTTTTGGTAAAACCATCATTTTTATTATTAATTAACATGAAATTTATTTAACTCCACTATGCACAAATGTTCTTTTTCTTTGGCTTGGCTTCGCGGACGAAGATTTATGGAGGGGGTAAAAAGTCCACGTCAGCTGCAGGCTCGTTTGTGGCTGACCAGTCCGATGCGGGACAGGCAGACACGATTGCAGCGGTTGCAAGGGAAAATTGGTTGGTTGGGGTTGGGTGTTGGGTTTTTCCTCCTTTGCCTTTTGTCAGTGAGGTGGGCTCTGCGGTCTTCTTCAAAGGAGGCTGCTGCCCGCCAAACTGTGAGGCGCCAAGATGACGGTATGTGTTAAAACCCAAGCCATTACAGTTTAAGCTTGATTCTGAAGAGATTATTTTAAAGTTCAGTTTCAGAAAGCTTTTGTCAAAACTCAGCCTTTGCTGCTGTTCAAAAACAATTATGGAGTAAGTGTGAGGCATCAATCTTTTTGAAATTGTTCAAAAGCAATAATGAAGTATGTTGAATCAAGTTATCAGACCTGTAAAACTCATTTATTTTGTAAAGTTGCTTTCAGACCAATGTTTCCTCATCTAAACAATTTTCTCTCTTACTTGGAGATTTTAGAATGTGTTCCACACAAAATTTTCATCACATGGCTGCAAACTGAAGTGAATAAAGAACACTGCCGAGAACAGCAGAACCAGTTTAAAATAAACACCTTTAATGCTTCAAGTAATAGCACCAGGGCAAGAAAGGGGCACTATGAAAAATCAACAACTTCTGTGCAGATTTCCTTCTTAAAGATCACTTTGAAAAGGGTAGATTTATATAGCAAATTGGACCAATGTCTATGCATGATTTCATGTGTTCTAACTAATTAGAAATGAATTGGAAAGAGCTTTCACATTTGTTCATTCAGTGATGTCTCCCAAAACCTTTAATTCTTAGCTTCAATTACTTATTCAACACTCACAGCCAATTGTTATATATAGTGGAAACTTGGGACTATTATATGCTGGAGCAGGAGCCCCATCACACTTGAGTGGTGAGCATGCTCAGTGCAACAGCAGCCTGAGATGTGAGTAAAAGTTTGTGCTGTAAACTTAAGTTTCTCTGAGTGTTTATCAAGACCTCCGATGGTACAACTGAGGACATAACTTGGTGGCAGTGGTGGGATTGACAGAAACCCACGTCAGATAAGGAAAAAAATCCCTATAAAATGAAAAAAAATGAAGAGAAGGAACAAAGGAAAAAAGCAGCATTACCTGATGACCAGAGCTGGAGAAGATGGCCGCAGCAGCAGCAGCGTTGCACCCAGTCATGGATGGGGAAGCTGACGATGTCATAGAGACTTAAAAAGTTCAAGCAGAAGTGCAACCTGGCATTCAAAAGTCTCCTCAAGGGAATCACACCAGAGGAAAAGGGTAGTTACATCCTTCTTTGGACAGGGGAGAGAGGACTAGACCTGTTTAATAGCTGGGAGCTGGCTGAAGGAGAAGAAAATAACCCAGAATGGATATTAGAACATTTTCCTTCTCATCTGGAACTGAAACCCACCATGGAATAAAGCGATATGAGTTCCAGGGATCAAAACAAGAGCCTGATGAGTCAGTAGATAATTTCCTCACAAGGTTAAAGAACATTGCTGCAAAATTCAAGTTCAAAGAAATAGAGGAGAGAATAGTAGACCAACTAATCTGGGGAAGTGCAGAAAGCCCTCATAGGAAAAGACAGCTTGGAACGAGCAGATGCCATAGACACAGCTCAGGCCTTTGAGGCCACTAGGAGGCAAATGCAATCCCTCTCCATGCAGGACAGAGACAGAAGGGTGTATGCCATAAAGCTCACGTAGAGAAAGTCATAGACATCCAAGAACTGAAGGAAGTGCGGCAGAATACACACCTTTAATGACTGCAAGAAATGCCCCACATATGTTTCAAAGTGCAGGACCTGTGGGAAGGTCAATCATTGGAAAAGATGTGTAGGTCTGACATGAAAAGAGAAAGAAACCAAGAATACACAAGTATACCACGGAAGTGACAACAGTGACTCCGACTCACTGATGCTCGGCATCGAAACAATACTCATTCATGAGATGTCCAAGAAAGGGAAAGGAGAAAAAGATGAATTGCACACCACGATCCAAGTTAAAAGAAAGATCAGAAACAAATGAACAGATTCAACTTGAAAATAAGGTTGGATACTGGATCACAAAGCAACATCCACTTAGACTGTACCGCCAAATGTTCCACGAGTACATAAAAAATGGGTACCCGGAAGAAGACGCACTAGAAGCTGCAACTGTCACGCTCAGACTGGTGGCCCCATGATTAAACAACTAGGAAAAATCCAAATAAAAGGCAAACATGAAGAAAAGAGCATCATATGCACATTCTTTGTGGTTGACCCAACGGACCAGCAATCCTCGGCCTGAATAGTTGTCAAAATTTACAGCTAATCTCTGTAAACAATGAGATCTGGGAAAAGAAATTGTCCAAGAGGATCAATAGTGACCCCCCACTTGAGCAACGGCCTCTGATCACAAATAAGGCCGAGCTCATGGACGTGTACCCTGAATGCTTTGATGACACTGGCTGGTGCTTTGGGAACTTTGAATACCACATCACTGTAGTCCCAAAATACAAACCAATGATCTATGCTCCATGTAAGGTGCCATGGAGCTGAAACAAAAGCTAAAGCAGGAGCTGGAAGGAAAGTAGTAGAGCCAACTGACTGGGTAAATTATATAGTAGTAAAAGAAAAACTGAATGGCCACCTAAGAATTTGTCTGGACCCCAAAGACCTAAACCAAGCAATCAAAAGAGGGCCCTATCCAATACCAATGCTGGAGGACATCACTTCTGAACTAGCGGGATCCAAAATCTTCAGTAAGCTAGATGCCAAGAATGGGTATTGATTGCAATGTGACGATGGATGAAGTATCAACACTGCTAACAACATTCAACACTCCATTCAGCCTGTACAAGTTCCTGCACCTACCATTTGGCCTAAAGGTGAGCCAAGACATCTTCCAGCAAAAGATAGATGAGACCTACATGGGATGCAAGGGTGCTGTTGGCATCGCAGATGGCATCCAGATTTTTGGCAGAGATGGGAAAACCCACGATCTCCACCTACGTGAGGCCATGGAGAGAACAGGGGGAGGGGGAGGGGGGGGCAGGCATCAACCTCAATGCATACAAATGCATGCATCATGCCAGTTCTTCAGAATGGTGTACACACCTGAAGGGGTCAGGCCAAACCCAGAGAAGGCAACAGCCATTGCTGAAATGGAACACCCAAAGGACAAAGGAATTAAGAAGCTTCCTCACCCTGGTCCAATATACGAGTTCCTTCATCTCACACATATCAGACCACACAGCCAACCTCAGAGTTGCTGAACGAGGACATGGAGTTTCAGTGGTCACCATAGATTTCGACAAGCTAAAGGAAGTGGTCTGCAGAGAAGTAGAACTGAGCTATTATGACAGAAAAAAAAAACTCACAATAAGTAGATACTTCCAGCAGAGGCCTCGGGGCATCATTGGTGCAGGAAGGAAAACCCATAGCCTTTGCCTCAAAAGCCCTGACAACAGCAGAGACCCAGTATGCCAATATTGAAAGGGAGCTGCTGGCAGTCATAAATGGATGCGAAAAATTCCTCTGTGGGAAACGGCTGTGGTAGAGAGTGATCATTGTCTGCTGGAACACATCCAGAAAAAGTATCTAAGCAAGGCACCAGCCAGACTACAGAGGCTAATACTCCAGCTCCAATGTTACGACTTTACCTTGAAGTATAGGCCAGGGAAGAAAATGGTGCTTGCTGATGCTTTCACGTCTTTCCCCAAACGAAAAATACAAAATGAAAGCTATGGAGATCAAAATACATCACTTTGTCAGGGTAACTAATAACAAACTAAACCTGATTAAAGAAGAAACTGCAAAGAATGAAGAGCTGCAGCTGCTCTCCCAACAGGTGATACAGGGATAGCCAGAAAGGATAAAATAGGTATAGCCTACAATACACCAGTATTGGTCTGTCAGGGACAGCATATCCCTGGAGAATGGTGTACTGCTGGCAGGGTCTTGGATGATAAGACCAGAGACAAAGAAAAAAGAAATTCTCCAGAAAATATACCAAGGTCACATGGGAATGGAGAAATGCAAACTTAGAGCAAAGTCAGCAGTTTACTGGAAAGGCAAGTGTCAGGACATCGAAAACATGGTGGCTACATGTCCGGCATGCCTGAAATACAGAAATACACCAAAAAGAGGTGATATCTGTGGAAATACCCACCAGGCCATGGTACACAGTGGGACCAGACCTGTTCACAGAAAACCAAGAATGGTATCTGATTGTGTCCTGCTACTACTCCAAATTCTCCTTCATCAGGAAAGTGAAGGACCTGAAAGCATCAACCATCACTGCTGCAGCACATGCATTCTTCACAGAACAGGGGATACTCAAACAAGTGATATGTGACAATGGGACCCAATTCACATCACGTGAATTCAGAGAAATGGCTGCAGAATACGAATTCACCATCACTACTTCATAACCACATTACCCCAAAGACCATGGATACATTGAGAGGCATGTACAATCAAGTGCACTCTCACAAAGTGTCAAGAGACCAAGGAAGATCCCTACCTCACCCTTCTATCACTATGAGCCACGCCTTTGAGGGCCGACATGAAATCCCCAGCAGAGCTTCTGAATAGCAGAAAGTACAAGACAACCCTGCCAAGCAAATTCCATTCTCCAGACGACCAAGAGGAAACAAGAAGAAAACTGACCAACATACAAGAGGAAAGCTGTTAACATTACAATAAACATGCAAAACACTACCAGAACTCTTCCGCGGGCTGCATGTTCAAGAGACAGTGATTAAAAACCTGGAGTACAGCAAAGATTGTTAGAGAAGCTGAGACGCCAAGGTCATACATCTGTGGTGATATGTAATTACACAAGCTCAACAGGGGTCATCCCGGTGGCCTTGTATATAAAGCAGTCCAGAGCTACAGTCTAGCCTTCCAGGTTCATCTTGCAGAGATGAGACCTCTTAGTGTACATATTAGTTTATTAAAGCCATTTTGTACTCACACTGGTTATTGTCACTACAATTTAATAAACTAATATGATAGCTACTAGGATGGAAGCTGCTTCTGCTACAATGTGCATTCCCAACCACCTGGAGACTCTTCATGAGGAATAGAATCTGGGGAATGACCAACACACACGTGCATCAGAGGACAGAGAGTGTGAGGGACCGCTGTACTGGAATCTTAGTGGAATGCGGGGAAGACCATAGAAGTACAATAGGGCAGGTAAGAAATGGCCAAGAGCCCTGCCTGCCCATGGGTTTGCTGGTATAGGTGCTGCTGACCCTAAACCCCGGTCCAATCAGAAAGGGGCCACTACAAGCATGGGTGGAAGGATCTCCACATCGTGCTTCCGATCACCATGTATGTGCAGAATTTCTGACCACTCCAGAGCCAGGGAAAGCAGATACCACAACCACGCTCCCCCAGCAGCAGTTTCCCCAGTACCATGGAGACCTGACGCTACCGCTGGGCTACCCCCCTGGCCCCGCTGCAAATGTCCCAAAGCCAGAGACTCAGCCAACACCCCCAAGCACCCAGGTTACTCCTCCAGCAGACACAAGCCCCATAGAGGCAGTTCCCAGTACCCCAGGATCTGCCCTTGCTACACCTAAGGGACCAGAGACTGTGGCTTAGCATGTGCTATGACCAGACAGGTTGGAGTTCGACCCCAGAAATCCCAGAGCCGGCACACACTACAGCCGCTGGCAGAGATGCTTTCTGAATTACGTGGAGGGTGCTGAGGCATCAAATAAAGACCTATTAATGCTTCTGTTAGTGCAGCTGAGAGACCACCCTTACTCCCTTATATAGGATGCCAGGTCCTACCAAGAGGCAATGAGCATTTTACAGAGGCATTACAGTAAGGGGCATAGCGAACTCCACTCCCAGTACAGGTTCATGACCAGGTCACTAAAAGTAGGGGAGTCCACAAGAGAATTTATACCCTCTCTGAAAGACCTGGCAAGAAGCTGCAACTTTAAAGCAGTATCAGCTCAGGAGTATGCAGAGGACCTTTATTAGGGACAGAATTGTTGCGGGCATATGGTCCACTGAGACGAGACATCAATTGGTGGAGAAAGGAACGGTGGGGCTAAATGAGGCAGAGACTATTGCAGAAGCTTTAGAAAGTACCTGGAAAGAATTGGAGGAGTACTCACAGGACCATGGAGCTGGGACAAACGTCACACTGCTGGACTCTCTAGCCCCAGGAAAAGAAAAGTTTGCTGCCTCACAGGAATTCACAGCAGCAGCAGCACCTTGAGGGTCCCAAGTGCTTTTTCTGTGGACAAAGAAAGCACCCCAGAGCCCTCTGCCCTGCCGGAGAAAATGTCTGTTTCAAACTGTGGAAAACGTGGGCATTGTACAAAAATCTGCAGAAGCCCCAAGGCCACAGCCAAGGCCCATTCTCATGCTAATGAGAGGTAGGAAAGCTCTTCTTTCTCCACAGACAAACAGAAGAAGAATGCCATGTGCAGTCGGCCATCTTGGAAAATGCTACAGAGCAGAGGACAGTCTTCAGGAGATGAATATGACACTAAGTACTGTCAGATGGAAGGACACCAAGGACATGCCAGACTTGCTTCCCTACACATGAATCAGGCGAGTCCACACAATTTATATGATGCCACTGTGTGCGTAAAAATTAATGATGTGAGGGTAAATTGCTTAATAGATAGTGAAAGCATTGAAAGTTTTATTGACCAGGGGTTAGTCAACCGCCTTGCCTTCCCCACACACCCGAGTGAGCACCAGATCCTGTTAGCAGCCAGCAGCCTTGCAGCTGAGGTAAAACAGTTTTGCAGGGTTACTCAAGAAATCCAGGGCACAAAATGTGAAGGGTTCAAATTACTAGTACTCCCTCACCTCTGTGCCCCGGTACTATTGGGGTTAGATTTTCTGTGCCAGTTAGAAAGCATTACAATAGTACACAATGGGCCTCGCCCCCCTCTATGCCTTAAGAAACAAAGCTGCAGCCTGTCTGTCCTGAACATAGAACCCCCTCTGCTGTTCACACACCTGACCCCAGAATGCACACCAAGAGCCACAAAGAGCAGGAGGTACAGCCCAAGGGACAGAGCCTTCATTAGGACAGAGTTCCACAGGCTACTGCAGGAGGGCATCATAGAGCAGAGCACCAGCCCCTGGAGAGCCCAGGTGGTTGTAGTAAAGTCAGGTGAAAAACTGTGCATGGTGGATGACAGCCAGACAACCAACAAATTTACACAACTAGATGCCTATGCCCTGCCACGCATAGCGGACACTCAACAACAGTGTGCAGTATAAGGTGTTCTCCACCATAGACCTGAAGGCAGCATACCACCAACTGCCCATTGGAAACAGCGATTGCATTTACACAGCATTTGAGGCAGACGGCAGGCTGTATCAATTTCTGTGACTTCCCTTCGGTGTCATCAATGGAGTGTCTCTGTTTCAGAGAGAAATGAACCGAATAGTAGATGAGTTCCAACTGAAATTGGTGTTCCCCTACTTAGACAACGTGACAATCTGTGGCCACACTTAGGAGGATCATGTCATGAATTTAAATCGCTTCTTCCAGGCAGCCGAGGATAGGAGCCTAACATACAACAGGGACAAATGCATCTTTAGCACCAGGAAGTTGCCAATCCTGGGCTACATAGTGCAGAACAGAGAAATCAGCCCAGACCCAGCCCATATGCGCCCTCTCCTAGGCCTCACAGTACCACACACTGAAAGCACTAAAACATGTTTGGGACTGTTCACTTACTACGCCCAATGGGTCCCCAACTACCCGACAGGGCCTGCCCACTTATAAAAGCCTCAGTTTTCCCACTGTGCCCAGCAGCCACCTGAGCATTCAGGGACATTAGGGACCATATCGCTAAACCTAACATTTGGTCCATAGATGAGTCGATCCCATTTCAAGTAGAAACCGATGCGGCTCTGGCAGCCACCCTAAACCAAGACAGACGACCGGTGGCATTTTTCTCGCGAACCCTACAGGGGTCAGAGGTAAGACACTCAGCAGTAGAGAAGGAGACCATAGCCATTGTCGAAGCAGTAAAGCACTGGCGACATTATCTGGCGTGCAAACACTTCACCCTCATCACAGACCAATGGTCTGTGGCTTTTATGCTCGATAACCAGAACAGGGGAGAATTAAGAACGACAGAATCCTGCACTGGCGGATAGAATTGTCTACATTTAACTACCATATTCTATTCCACCCTGGGAGACTCAGCGAGCCCCCGGACGCGCTGTCCAGAGGCACTTGTGCCATCCTTAATCACACGTCCCAGTTGCAGAGCTTGCACAATGAGCTGGGCCACCCAGGGGGTTACTAGATTATTTCACTTCATTAAACCCAAAACCTCCTATTTTCAGTAGAGGAAGAGAAGTCCGTTAACAAGAGCTGCCCCATCTGTGTGGAATACAAACCGCAATTTTACCGGCCAGACAAAGCCACCCTGATAAAAGCTACCAAACCTTTTGAGTGCCTCAGCCTTGATTTTTAAAGGTCCACCCCCATTCAATAATAATATATATTTGCTGCATTCATGAGCACAGAAGTACAGCAGTACCTGCACAAGAGAGGGATTGGTACCAGCCGCACTACAAGTTACAATCCCAGGGAGAATGGACAAGTCGAAAGGGAAAATGCCACTATCTGGAAAACTGTCCTCTCAACCTTAAAAGCAAAAGACCTGCCTGTTACTAGATGGCAAGAAGTGTTGCCAGAAGCCCTACACTCTATACATTCTTTGTTGTGTACTGCCACTAATATGACTATCTTTTCTTTCACAAGGAAAGCCATGACGGGCACAGTGCTGCCCAAATGGATGATGACACCGGGACCTGTTTTCCGGAAGCACTGCAGACATCACAAAGCGGACCCGCTGGTGGATCAAGTGGAGTTGAGGCATGCGAACCCTCAGTACACCTTGGTCACATTCCCAGATGAAAGAGAAGACTCGGTGGCCACCAGGGTTCTTGCACTGACCGGATATGTGAACATGGAGGAAACACATGTCTATGGATCAACAAGGAGCAGAGCAGCAGTCACTAGAAGTCATCCATTGAGTCACCCCAGAGGACTATACCACCCACCCAAGAAATCAGGACCCTGGGTATGCCCACCCCACAAAATATCACCAACCTAGACTTGGTGGCAGAACCTAATCCCATACAAGAGGATTCCCAGCCCACACAGCCACATGGCCATCTGGTACTTCCCACTCCTCCACCTCGAAAGGCAAAAGACTGCACTCCCCACCCTCATACCACTACCGAGGAGGTCCAGAAGGCAATGGAAGCAACAAAAAATTTTGAACTTATGAACTTGCAAACAAGGGAAGGGGGGGCATGGGGAGAATAACAATTTTTTTTAAGGGGGGCGCAAATGTGGTGATATGTAATTACACCACTAGGTCTCCAGGGGTCAGTCATCCCAGTGACCTTGTATATAAAGCAATCCAGAGCTACTGTCTAGCCTTCCAGGTTCATCTTGCAGAGAGACAAGACCTCAGTGTACATATTAGTTTATTAAAGCTGTCTTATACTTGCACTGTTGGTGTGGTTATTGTCAGTACAACATTGAGACAAAATCTGGCAGGCAGCTGAGATGAAACAGGACCCACATTCGCCCGACCCCAAATCTGTCACAGAAAGCACCAGAAGCACCAGCAGCTTCTAATAAACTAGAAACTTGTGAAGGAATGCGAGTAGAAACCCCAACCAACACCGTAACAACTGAACAGCAGGCAACAGGAGAACTGAGGCAAACAACACCACCGAAGCATACAGACACAAGGTCTACAAGGTGGAGAAGCAACATCCTACCACCAGTGCAATACCGCTAAGAATATAGAACTGCAATTGTATAATTAGAATACTTAATTCTTAATGGCAAGTGCAGGTAAAGAAGCAGTAACAATTTATTTTTAAGAAATTTAAATCTTAATAAATCTTTTAATTTTTAGACTTTTTTAAAAAAAAAAGTCTTAATTCTCCCCTGTTCTGGTTATCGAGCATAAAAGCCACAGACCATTGGTCTGTGATGAGGGTGAAGTGTTTGCACGCCAGATAATGTCGCCAGTGCTTTACTGCTTCGACAATGGCTATGGTCTCCTTCTCTACAGTGGAAACTTGGAACGATTTTATGCCGGAGCAGGAGCACTGCACAAGCCGCATCACTCTTGAGTGGTGAGCATGCTCAGTGAGACACATTGGAAGAGCCACACCATACTGAGTGGTGAGCATGCTCAGAGCAACAGTGTATTCATCGATTACCAGCAGCCTGAGATGTGAGTAAAATTTGAGCTGTAAACCTCAGTGTTTATTAAAAACTCCGATGGTACAACAGAGGTCATAACATTATGTATGATTTCATGTGTTCTAACTAATTAGAAATTAATTGGAAACAGCTTTCACATTTGTTCATTCAGCGATGTCTCCCAAAACCTTTAATTCTTAGCTTCAGTTACTTATGCAACACTGTTATAGCTAATGTCTCCAATATCTGTGGAATATTGTTCCTTTTTGATAAGAAAAGCATTACAATAGATTTATTTGACAGTCCTTCTGGGGACATGTAAACCTTTGAGTTTTTTTTTAAACAGAAACTGAACAAAATGTTCACTCTAAGTTAAAAGTTTGTCTATGATCCTTAGCAGTAAGAGTTGGCCATATGGAATAAAAATTTCCAGAATTCTTTACAATGTCACAATACTTAATTACCCATAAATCTTTATAATATATCATTTCTGTTTCATTTCTCCAAAAGCATGAATCATGGCAGATGGCTTTTTTTTTCCAAGTCACTTCACATATATTTGCTAAAAGCATCTCTTCCATGTTTAAGTGGATCAGACTCCAGACTGTCTGTTAATCAGCCAGCAGCTGCTGTTCCTGAGCAAACACATTGATTTTGAGTTTTAATTAAGAAAGCACTTCAGTCTTTTTAAACAAACTTCCAGAAGAACAATGGCTTAACAGACTCTGCAAATCTGCTAGCTTCCATTTCAAAATGTAGAAAGGTCTGTAAAATGCAAATGTGCCCTGTCCTCCCAAAACTTACTTTACTGAGAAATATATGTTTTATAACTAAAGATTTAAACTTTAAAGATTAACATTAACACAAATATGTTACACAAGCTATTCATGTCTTGAGGTCATCACAGCAAACTATTTTCTCAGACCAATTGGCCCACAAGTTTCCAACATGCAAAGGGCAAGGTAGTTTTTGCTTTTGCTTAGAACCATAATGATTATTTCTTCTAGATCTTGACATCACCAGCAAGGTCAGGCTTAATTATCATTCTCCAAAAGCTGCTGAACCATTGCAGTTCTTGTCAAGGTGCGCCTGAAATTCCCCGGGAGATGGAGTTTCAGCATTTAAACCCAATGAGACGGTTTCAAATCAGGATGGTGAACATCTTGAGGTAGGGGAAGGGGAATCCATGGATTTCAGAGATATAATAGCATTTCTAGAACTTTGTTTGACTGACTTGTGTTGGATTTACATTCCAGAAGGGTCTGCACCATTACTTTCCTAAAATATTGATCGTTGACCATTTTTAAAATGGTTTTATAACTATTTTTTGTAGGTTGATCTGAGAGAATCTATTCTCTGGATCTAGGCAGAAACAACAGTAGCATTGTGGTAATACAGGTATACTATTTGGAAGCATTTCTAATTCATGTTACTTTTTTGATCCGGAAAATTACTGTCACTGGTTGGTTGATATTCATCACCATGTAAATAGCATTAATCTAGCCAAATCTGATTAATGACATTTTTTGTAGGTTAATGCAAAGTATATGCATTGAAGATTTGTTCATTTATATCGGGGGGTGTCAAACTCAAATTCACGGAGGGCCAAAATTAAAAACTTGGACTAAGTCGAGGGCCGAATTAAATATTTATTGAAAATTTTCAATAACATCTGCATGTTTTCTCTTCTTCCAACATATGTAATGTTAAACTTTTTCTTATTAAAACAAATGTTTAATAATAGTTTTGGATAAACTCTTTCCAGAAGCATTAACAAATGAGAAATAAAATATTCAATAAATAATATTTCTTTATAGAGGATTTGTCAAATGTTGCTAGTGTGCTGTCGAATAGTAAAATCTGATGGCTATTGAGAATGTGGGAGAATAACATGATTCCTGAAACAATCAAATGGGTGACTGATTGTGGGCATGAACTCTAGCAGGGTTATTTGCTATGCCCTTTTTCCATTGGTACAGATATCCTTTGATTTACACACTTTTCAAGTTTTATGCCTAATGAGCTTGTATCCAGGTGCAGGACCATTTTTAACCAGGAATATATTTATCACTGTGACATGAAACTATTGGAAGATCGTTTTATCCTGAGATAAAAGTTCATAATACTTACTCAGGCCTGTGTGCAGGAGGGCGGGGTTTGCGGGCGATCGGGTTGGACAACGACAGTGCGGGGGCATCGGCTCTCGCTGCAGGGCGGCATCTCGGCGGATCAGCGGCCCCGTCACCGTGAGTCGGCCTGCGGCAGGGAGGGGAAGTGGGCAACGGTCCTGGCGAGGTCAGGCCCGAGGCCTCCAGTTCTGGGCACTGGGAAGCGGCCAGGCCACGCTGCGGTGGGGGGGGCGGGCGGCGGGGACACGACAGTGCGGGGGCATCGGCTCTCGCTGCAGGGCGGCATCTCAGCGGATCAGCGGCCCCGTCACCGTGAGTCGCGGGTCAGCCTGCGGCAGGGAGGGGGAGTGGGCAACGGTCCTAGTGAGGTCAGGCCCGAGGCCTCCGGTTCCGGGCACTGGGAAGCGGCCTTGGCTTCCCTTGACACCGGCCAGGCCCCAAAACCAGAGTCCACGGTGAGACCCTGCAACGTAAACAGAGGAGGTGGGGGCGATTAGCGGGCTGACGCCAATGCATTCTGGGATTTATAGTATTAGCTGTGCATGCGCTATACTGGCGCGGCGGCCAGCGGGCCACCTCTAATACATTTTTGAAATGATCTTGCGGGCCAAATATAATTATATCGCGGGCCAAATTTGGCCCGCAGGCCAGAGTTTGACATGTGTGATTTATATCAATGGTAACTTTATAAGCATTTGCATTAAAACAAAACTATTTACTCCTTTAAAACAGATCTTTTAAATCATTAGGAAGTTTGCAAATAATTGCTTTGCACAAAAATGTATAGATTATTAAAAAAGATTTAATTAAAAAGAAAATTTACACAAGTTAGTTCTATACTTAAATAGTGTGCAATCGTTCTACTTTTAAATAGATCTGTTTTTGGCTTGTAGATCGACATGCCATTTCACGAAAATATTTAAATAAATCAGAGTTTAACTTTCTGTCATGGAATGTTTGTGGCTGGAAACACCTTTTGAGAAATGCCTGACCAATAAAGTGTTGCATTCCTCTGCTGCTTTTAAACAAATGCACTTCTGCAGCTGAGTGTTACAGACACATTGTGTCCCTTCAGCTCATGGAAAATGTGAAAACTTCAAGAGTATGGGACTGCAGTGTTCTACCACCAACCAGTGAACTCCCAGTCAGTATTCTAAATCAGCCATTCTCAATGGGGTGGGGGCAGAGACTGAAATTTTTTTTTTAGGTTTTTTTTTTAAATACTGTCAGTAGGAGAAAAGTATGTATGAAACCATCCAAGCTTGACTGCTTCACAGCAAAGGAGGGCCCAGTAAGTTTGAGCAGAGTCCTAAGGGGGCCACTGCCAAAAAAAGCTCTAAATACACTGGGAACTTGCCACTAAAGTGCAAGTGAAGCTCTCTTCCCAGTGGGTCAGGCCTCTCACATGCAACATTGGAGGTGTATCCCCCCCAGCACTCCACAAACCTGACTTTTGAGTATGATCTCTCAATCCATCTTGAGCAAAAGATAGATTTGTACTCAAAATTTAGAAAATTAAAAGAAATACAAAGTACTAAAATCAAAAATAGAAACATTCAGCATTGAACCAGTTTCTGATGAAAGATCATTTGCCTTAAAGGATTAACTGTTTCTCCACTGTTGGTGTATGACCTGCTACCTATTTCCAGCACTTTCTTCATTTATTTCCCAACATTTGTTTGGGTGAAGAGACAAAGAAAAGCAAAAGCATTTTCTCATGGATCCAAACAACAGCAGCAAGGAAATGTATCCACAAATCAGAACTAATTGGCAGTCAGTTGGCGGTTTTCCTCGTTGGCCCATTAACTACTTCATGTATCAGATTCAAAAGACTAAAAGTGTGGGAAAGGAAAGTTTAACATTAGTGATCTTAGGGACCTTATTGAAGACATTATGTTCTTTTCAGATAATTGTTGCAGAGCTCTGCCATTTATGTCAGCCTTTTTTTTAAAAAAAACTAAGATTACAAAATTATTTCTTGGAGGGGTTTGGAAGTATTAAAGGATGGGCCAGATTATTTAAAATTGTCCACAGCAGCTGAAGGATCTGGAATGAGGGCTTGTAAATGCAAGATTAAACTTGACAGAATTACCAGAGGATTTTAAACCTAATTAACAGCCTTTCTTCATCTGAAAATATTTGCCCACTTTTATACTTTGTTTCACCAACAATGCATCAAAGAGAAGAAAGCATGGAAGAAGAGTTCTCATTGTACACCAGCATGAAAATACTTGCAAAGAACCAGTAAGACTAATTGCTGAGCCGGTTTCAAATCTCAGTACATACACACATACTTTTCTAGTACAACAACAGAAAGGAATTGTAGAATGGACAGCCATTTTGATTATATGAGGATCAATTTTAATACCACAAATATAGGAATGGTCTGGCTCACTGTCTTGAGCACAACAATACCAAATTTGGACATCCTATTGTTTGTGATGTTGTGCTTCTCACCTTGCTCAATACTTGCTGAGTCCCTCTTCCAAATCCAACACTCTTACCAGCATCCAAAATAAACAAGAAAATGAAATCTTAATCAACAGCCTGGCGAGAAGCAAATGGAATCTTTGCCAATTTAAATTTTTCATTGAGAGAGAAAAACATTCTACACTTCCTTCCTATATCTAGGAATTAAAATTTAGAAATTTCTGAAGTCACTAAGAATTCTATTTTGCTTCCTGAGGAGTTGACAAAAGATTCATGAATACCAAAAGGAAAATCTCCAGAATGGCCCTTTTCAAGAATAGCAATTGCATTGCCGTGTTAATCCCCTTTAGAAAATCTCACGAGATGAACTGCCTTTCTCATCATCAGCTGTGGACCAGGCATCTCAGGAGAGTTTTCCGACTCATTTTCTTTCACCCTGTACACCACACATGTCAAACTCAGGCCCGCGATATAATTATATTTGGCCCACAAGATCATATCAAATATGTATTAGAGCTGGCCCGCTGGCTGCCGCGCCACAGCTAATACTACAAATCCCAGAATGCTTTGCAAATGCATTGGCGCCAGCCCGCTAATCGCCCCCACCTCCTCTCTTTACTTTCATTAGCATCTGCGACCTGTCGCCCAACTCACACGTAATAAACCCCTTACGGAAAATGGCCAAACGAAAGACAGAAAACAGGACCTTTCAATACAGGTGGGAAGCAAACTCTGACCCTACAGTTTGATGAGAAGAAGAGATGCCAAGTATCTGGTTTAGACCCAGGTACATCAGAGTAAATCACAGTGTAGCAAGCTAAGCTTGGATTCATATTTTCTTTGGTTCACTTTGGACTGTTCATAGATGAAAGATTGGATTTTCATTGAAGCAAGTTGTTATTTTTTTGACTTGTTGGCTTGTGGAAAAAAAAATACACTGAAAAGGAGCTTAAAGGCTATAGAGAAATATTATTTATTGAATATTTAATGCTTCTTCTGGAAAGAGTTTCACCAAAACTATTATTAAACATTTATTTTAATAAGAAAAAGTTTAACATTACATATGTTGAAAGAAGAGAAAACATGCAGAAGTTGTTGAAAATTTTCAATAAATATTTACTTTGGCCCACGACTTAGTCCAAGTTTTTAATTTTGGCCCTCTGTGAATTTGAGTTTGACACCCCTGCTGTACACAGTGAATCAACAACCATCTCTCAATTCCTTATCACCAATTCCTTTGCCCATCTGAGTATACATCCAAGACCAAACCCTCCATTAGCCATGATCCTCTAAATACATCATATTTTTAGCCTCTCGTCTTTGTATTTCCTGTAAATGGAAATATTTTCTCTATAGCGATATTGTCAAACCCATTGATTTTCTTGTGTGTCTTTGTCTGGTTGCTCCCCAGCCTTTTCCTTTCTGGAGAAAGGAGCACCAGTGAATTCAATCATCTCTGTAATGGGTTTTAATGTTACTTTGCAAGCCCAGTGGACAGCATGTAGGAGTCAGTAAGTCAGAAAGAAAACACTGGTGAAATTTCTGGTAATCCAGTTCACATGCCCAAAAATCAAGTTCCATTATCATTCTGACCAGTAATACTAAACTGGTTTGTCTAAAATCTTAATTTTCATATCAAATGTATAATAAATTTTAAATATATTTGAAACCACATCATAGGATTGTAAACTGGTGTCCTAAAATAACAATCTCGTTCTTGTATCTGATGAGAATATATCTGATGAGAGCAAATACAAATTTCACAAAAAAAATAAGGCCTTGGGGAAAAACAAACTAAGCTACAAGACTGAAAGTGAGGGTTCTGACAAAGTTTAACTATTTAGAGAACCATAGAACATTGCAACACAGAAACAAGCTTTTTCAGCCCTTCTAGTCTGTGCTGAATCTTTTTGGCTAGTCCCATTAACTTGCACCCAGTACTTAGGCCTCCATACATCTTTCATCCATGTGCCTGTCTAAATTCTTAACTGTTAAAATTGAGCCCACATTCACCACTTCAGCTGGCAGCTCGTTCTACACTCCCACCACTATGAAGAAGTTCCCCTAAACTTTTCCCCTTTCACTTTTTTCCCAAAACTTTATTTAAAAAATAAAAGCATAACACAGTCTAATAACAATCAAAAATTAATTTTGCAGAAATATATTTAAAAACCCAATCAAAAAAAAACCATCCCACCCACCCCATCAGCTAGCTCCCTTAAGGGGAGCCAAAAATGTGAATTATTAAAAAAATTATAAGTATTAATAGCAATTCAAAATATCTAAATGCATATACTCCAAATAGGGAGACCATTTATCAACAAAGAAAGAATAATTATCATATAAATTATAAGTAATTGTTTCCATAACAATGCAAGCTTTCAATTAATTATGTCAGCGTGCTAATATTAATCTCTGTACTAGCTTTCCAGGTACTAGCTACACATTTACGCACTACTGATAATACTAAGTGTATAAGAGCAATTTGAATTTTATCCAGCCCCATTCCTCTCAGAGAAACCATATCACCCAACAAAAAAAAAAATAATTGGATCCAATGGTAATTTAAAGTTATATAATTTTTCCAAAACTACCTTAATTCCTTGCCAAAATAGTTGAACTTTAACAAGACCAAACAGCTTGTAAAAAAAGTTCCAGTACATAAACCACATCTAAAACAAGAATCCAAATTACTAAACCCATATTTTTTCAATTTCTCTGGGGTCAAATATAATTGATATAGAAAATTATAATTAATCATTGCATATCTTACATTAGTCAATTTAATTACATTATCCTGACACATATCCGCCCAATCATCTTCAGGGAAAATAAACGCAAAGTCACTTTCCCATTTAAGTTTAGATTTTTCCCAATACGGTTTATCCATATTATCCTGTAACAAATGGTACATAACCAAAATATAACCCTTCTTTGGTACAGAGGAAATCAAAGATTCATATCTTGTCAAAGTTGGTAAATTCATCTCTCTACCATAATTATCTTTTACCAAGGCTCTGAGTTGATAATACACAAACAGAGAATTTACAGATATACCAAATCTTTCCCACAATTGATTAAAAGAAAGAAATTGTCCCTCTTCAAAACAATCCTGTATTGTCTTTATACCCTTAGAATCCCAACTCTAAATAATTAATAAACAATGAAAAAGGAATAAGCTGATTATTATACAATGGAGTTAAAAGTGATAATTTACCTTTTGATCCAAAACCATATTTCTTTTAATCCAAATCTTTAACAAATGTTTCAATACTGGCATATTATGTTCCTGTAACAAATTTGAATTCCAATGAAATATAAATTGATGTACCTCAGCCTCAGAAATACATCGCATTTCCACCCTAGCCCAGCTAGGGGGTTGATCTAAATCCATCAACCTACTAATAAATTTCAACTGGGCCCCTTCATAATAATTTTGAAAATGTCGTAACTGAAGTCCACCCAACACATATTTCCATGCAAGTTTATACAATGCCACTCGAGCTAATTTACCCTTCTATACAAACTCCCACAATGCCTTATTCAGATCCAAAATAAAAAGCCCTTTGAAAGTAAACAAGGTATTGACTGAAATAAATATTGAATTTGGGGAAAAATATTAATTTTAATACAATTGACCCGGCCAATCAAAGTTAATGGAAGATCTTTCTATTTAATCAAATCGCTTTAATCCATTTTAGTATAGGCACACAATTTAACTGATACAATGACTGATAGTTAGCATCTACAAACACACCCAAATATTTAATTTTATTTGTCCACTTTAATTTTGTAATAGTTTTAAATTCAGAATAATCTCCTATTCCGACTGGTAAAATTACACTCTTATCCCAATTAACTTTATGTCTGGATAATTCTCCAAATTTTGACAAACACTCTTGTAACTGCTTCAACGACCATTTTGGTTCCGTCAAATATATCAAATCATCTGTAACGAAATTGATCTTATATTCTTCATTCATAACCTTCATCCCTCTAATTTCTTTATTATGTCTAATAGCCTGAGCTAACAGTTCAATAGCCAACACAAATAAGGCTGGTGACAATGGGCAGCCCTGCTGAGTTGAACGAGTGAATTTAAATGATAAAGACACCTGACCATTTGTAACCACCATGGCAATCGGGTTTGTATATAAAGCTTTAACCCAACCAATAAAAAAAACAAATTTAAACTTTTATAACACCTTAAATTAAAATCCCATTCAACCCTATCAAAAGCCTTTTCTGCATCTAGTGCAACCACCATAGGATAGTTAGGCTGGTTTCGGAATGCATTGACTAAAGTAATTAATTGAAGAATATTATCTGATGCATTTCTATTTTTAATAAAACCTGTTTGATCAGTATGTATCAACTTAGGTAAATACTTAGCAAGTCTGTTAGTTAATACTTTCGCTATAATTTAATAATCTACATTTAATAGGGAAATAGGCCTATATGAAGACACTTTTAATAGATCTCTATCTTATTTTGGGATAACAGTTATTAAAGCACTTGAACAAGATTTTGGTAACATCTGATCCTCAATAACTTGTCTTAACACATTTCCAAATACATTAGATAAATCATCATTTAAAAATTTATAAAATTCCACAGAAAATCCATTATCCCCTGGGGACTTTCCATTTGGCATTTCCTGAATAGCTTCCTTAATTTCAAAATCTGTAAATGGAGATTCCAATTCCTGAACATCTTTCTATTCTAATACCAGTAATGTTAATTTAGATAAATAAGATTCAATAGAACCATTGTCCTGCTTCACCTCAGAAGTATATAATTTTTGATAAAATAAATAAAACTGGTCATTAATTTCCTGAGGCTTGTAGGTAATTGTTGAATTCTGTTTAACAGCATTAATAGTCTGAGATGTCTGTTCAGTTTTCAGTTGACAAGCAAGTATCTTATGAGCTCTCTCTCCCAACTTATAATAACGTTTAGATCGATTAATTAAGTGCTCAAACTAATAAGTTTGTAGTGTATTATAATGTAATTTCAACTTCGCTAAGGCAGCTTTTTTGTCTTCTGTCACATCCTTCTGAAAATCTTTCTCTAATTCACCAATCTTTTTCCAACCTTAAGCTTTCTGCCATATATTGTTTCTTAACTTTCGTAGAATAAATAATGATCTGCCCTCTCAAATAAGCTATCAAAGTGTCGCACAATACAAAATTACTATCCACAGAATTAACATCCTCAGTCAGAAATAAAGAGATATGTTCTTTAATAAAAGTAACAAACTCTTTTTTTCAGTTACATTGCATTAAACCTCCATCTATACGACAAACGTACTACTTCAGAACTTTCACAAGAATAATAATGAATGGTCTGAACTCTACTTTTATATTCAGCTTGCAATACTCTACCCTGTAGGTGTGCTGATACCAAAAAAAATCTATTCTAGAAAACAAATCATATCATGAAGAATAAAAAGAAAAATCTTTCTCTGTAGGATTAACCTTTCTCCAAATATCTACCAGATTTAAATCTTTCATCCACGCACCAATTTGTGTTGCCATCTTTGATTTCCTTATACTTTTTGGATTTCTATCCAATAAAGGGTCCAAAACACAATTAAAATCTCCCCCAACTAAAATATTTTTGTTAGCTCGAGTTAACAATAAAAAAGCTTCTGAAATAAACCGCTCATCATCTATATTAGGTGCATAAAGATTAAACAAAGTCCAAGATTCAGCAAAAATTTTACAATTCACTCGTAAAACTCTCCCAACATTTCCCTCTGACAATTCCAGTTCAAATGGTAAATTTTTATGAATCAATATCGCTACCTCTCTTGCCTTAGAATTAAAAGAAGAAAACACATGTCCAACCCAGTCTCTTTTCAATTTCCAAATGTTATTTTTTGTTCAAATGTGTCTTGTAAAAAGGCAATATCGATTTTCATTTTTATATATATTATATACAAGCCAATACCCACTTTTGCTTAATTGGATTATTTAATCCTTGAACATTAAAAGTTGCAAAATTCAAAGTAGACATTTTTACTAACTACTAATATATTTACAGACTATAGAGTAACGCTCCCTCTTATAAATCTTCAAAATCAAACAAAAACCCTTTATAGACAGAAAGAAAAAAGGAGAGAAAGATAAAAAAAAATATTTTTCCCCTTTCTCCCCCTCAAAAAGTAAAAGTAACCTAAAAATAATAAAAAAAAACACCCAAAGGTAGTAACCCTAAAATCTGGGTGTGGTAAACCCACTAGTGGCAGATGACTATCAAAGCTTTCGGTGTCATCCACCCATCCCCCCCCCACCCCCACCAGATGCATACTCATTATTTAAGTAAACAATCAAATAATAGATACATTCAGCCCAATGATTCCAAACACAGTGATTGTTCTGGGTCTTCAATGTCAAGAAGACTTTGTGTCAGCTCTTCTTTCTTTCCATTATTCCCATACCCATTCCCATTTCCGTTTACCCTCCTCTTAGGAGACGATGGTGAAAACTGACCATTCCTTTGCAGTTCTGGCAATGAATTAGCAAAAAACAAGCCATCATGATCATTCTCAAAAAATTGGGATTGAAAATTTCTATAAAAAAACTTAAACCTTTCACCATAGTACATCTTTGAATTAAATTCCTGTCATCTTCTAATAACCTCCTGACTTAAATCGGCATAGAAACACATTGTTATTTTGAACCATCAATGGAGATTGATTTTACCATGCTTTCTGTACTGCCATTCGTAAAATCATCTCTCTATCTTGATATTTCAAACAACGAATCAGAACCGTTTTCTGTGTTTGTCCTGGAAGTGGTTTCTTCCTCAATGTTCTATGAACTCGATCAAATTCCAAACCTTCAGGGAAAAACTCCTTGCCCAATACTTCAGGAATCCAGTGCTTAAAATTTTTTGTTGGATCAGAAACTTCAATATCCTCTGGAAGATCAACTATTTTCATATTATTCCTCCGGCTTTGATTTTCCAACAAATCAATCTTCTTCAATAAATCCCTTTTTTGAATCCCCCAGTCTACAAAGGAATCCTCCACTTTATCCATTTTTTCTCTATTACGCTCCACTTGATTTTGACATTTAGAGAAAGCTGTTTCAATTTTTTTAAATTATCTTGTACAGTATCAACAGATTTTATACATCTGTTCACATCACTTAACTACAGTCATTTCTTGTTTCATAGCTGTCATTTCATCACACAAAGTATTTATTTTTGTTTTCACCTCCATAAAACCTTGGGTCATTTGCGTTGACATTTGTTTTGACATATTCTCCATTTACAAGCAATCCCTTCCAAAACAGTGAACACTGAGTCCAGTCCAGGATCCATAACCATCTTTTAAGGCCTACCTTCTCCAACTTCAGACTCCTCCTCCTGAGTAGATTCCAGCAAGGTAAGTTCCTCTTCCTCCTCAGCCACACCGACCTAATCGGGTCGCCGCCGTTCAGGCTCCCCCACAGCCCACACCTTTTCCTAGAGTTCACGCACCCAGGAGGCACCGCACATGACCAGCAAAACTGCTGAACGTGCAGGTGTGTCTTCCAACGCTACACTGTGCGTCCCCGGGCCACCAGGCAGTGTTGCGGGCTCATGAGATCCTCTGTTGGTCAGGCCGCCCATGCTCCTGGTGTCACGTGTACGTGGGTCGGCAACAGCCAAACTTACCAATGTGCCAGCACCATCTTACAACTGCAAGGTTGGCGCCGACATCAAACTCAAACAGGCAAGAGTTCTGAGGTTTGGAGGCTCCCAATGGCAACTTCGTGGATTTAACTGTGCAGGTAGGCCTCAATTCTTATATAAGGTAGTTTTTTCTGAAGTTGAACTTTAGATTTCTTCACATTAGTAGCCATATTAAATCACTCTTATTCAAAAAGCTGTAAATACTATTTTTAACCACTTTTGTAATTTTTAAAATCAGGTACTTAAGAATCTAGCTGGGAAAAGGTGGAATTACACGTCTTTCTTCTACACCATCTTGCCACGCCCCCCTCCCCTTTCACTCTTAATCCATGTCCTCTGGTTTGTATTTCACCTACCATCAGTGGAAAAGCTTAGCTACATTTATTCTGTCTATTCCCCTAAATTTTAAATTCCTCCATAAAATCTCCCCCCATTCTTCTACGCTCCAGGGAATAAAGTTTTAACCTGTTTAACCTTTCCCTGTAACTCAGTCCCTGAAGTCCAGGCAACATTCGGGTAAATCTTCTCTGCACCTCTTTCTATCTTATTGATTTATTTCATGGAGTTAGGTGACCAAAGCTGCACACGATATTCCAAATTTGGCCTCACCAATTATAGATGACACTTTCCAAGTTCTATATTTCCAGATTTCAAAATGTGTAATCTTCAAAGAGATGTGAGGATGATATTCCAAATTACTATCCTATTAATCCAATAAACCAAACTTTGTAGTTGCAGCTTTATGTAGCTTTAATTCATTGATAAAACAGATAAACATTTTGCATTACGATTTTAAAACAATGAATAAACAAAGCATTCAGCTACATTTTAAAGACAATGATATTCAACTTGAAAGATATACAAAAAGAAATAAGATGAAATAAGGTAAAATAAGACAAATTCAAAGTATCTCGATCAAAGAATGAACTGCAAGTTCTTGGTCCATTTGGATATTATGACATATTACATCATAGTCACTATGGTAACACTACAAACAATATGTTTTCTTAAAGGAATAGCCAAAAAATTAACTAAGAATCAAAAACACAAGGTTTAACCTTTACATTCCAGCCCCTATTATAATAGGCATTAATGAGTAATATGTAATTACTATTACATATACAAAAGTAAATATGTTAAGTATAAGATTAGAAATCAAAACTTTCTACTTCTTGTAAAAGACAGATTTTAGTAATAGGTTGATTTAAGTAATCAGTCCTGCTTTTAATCTGAACTTGCCGAATGAAACCTCTCTTGTCCAGAACTATATCCATGAAATTCCATGATAACTACAATGTCTCCACATACAAAATTGTGTTTAGCTTGACTATTTTTGGCTTTCTTGAAATCATGAAAGATATTCTTTAATCCACCTTTTCCAAAATAAATCTGCAATTATCTGCACTTGTTTCCACCTGCATCTTGCATTCATATCTTCTTTCTGTAATTAACCCAGAGGCCTTAAAGGTTTAGATTTAAGAAGTAAAAGATGATGCAATGTAAGTGCCTCACTGGCATTTGAATCAACAGAAATGTTCGTTATTGGTCGACTATTTAAAATAGCTTCAATTTCACACAATACTGTCTGAAGCTTGTCATCATTTTGGATTTTACTATTCAAAATGGAATTAAGAATCTTCATGACTGATCTAATCATTCTTTCCCACACACCTCCATGATTTGATCCTGTAGGTGGGTTAAATATCCAATTAATTTCTTTTTGAAGTAATGCATCATGAATTTGAAGTTGATTCCAATTTTGAATTGCTTTTCATAACTCTAGATGAGCTCCTGTAAAGTTCGATCCATTATCAGAATGTAATTCTTTTACTTGATCACATCTGGTGATAAAACGTTGAAGAACATTGATGAAAGAGTCTGTATCAAACGATGACGATACTTCAGTATTAATTGCTCTTGTATTCAAACAAGTAAAAATAGCTCCATATCATTTTTCAACACTTCTTCCTCATTTTACTTGCAAAGGATCAAAATAATCAACTCCCATGTAAAAATCTTTTTGATCTCATTAATTCTGTTTGTCACAAAAGGTACAAAACTTCATGGCTTTATTATTAATGTAATTAAGACTGATGAACTATCAGTCCAAAACACAGAATCTGCTAACTCCATCTGTAATTCTCTTCTTAACAGTGTCCATTTTTCTCATCATAGTAGTGGAAGTCAATTCCATTCAAGATATTGGTGACTGGTTTTAATGGATCAACTCTGGCTTTTCCCATAACAAATCGCAGTACTAAATAGTACCAAAATCACCTTGGTTTGCATCATCAGAATGGTGTAACTTAGCAAATGTGGCAATTCCAAAGCCTGCAAGTTTAAAACATCTGTTCACTTCAAAACATTCTAACATTTTAAGGCCCTCAATCCAATTCATTCAAACATGTGCAATGGAATCTGGTATAGTTCCATCCCATCCAAATTTTCTTATGCATAATTCTTGCAGAATTTTCTTGGCTATTAATACTACTGGTGCCAATATTCCCAAAGGATCATATATTGATCTTATGATTGAAAGAATACCTCTTCTTGTTAAAGGTAGTTATTTCAAAACAATTTTGACTTTGAAAACATCAGATTGAACACAGACAGAACATCACAATCCAAGTCAAGATGTTTTATTTCCTTTGCTCTTTCAGCCTCAGGAATAACAACCAACACATCTTGATTGTTGATAATTCATTTCATAAAAAACATTTATATAGATCTCTTAACTCATGATAAAGATCTATTGTTTTACTTCAGTGGTTTCAGAAAAGGAAGCAATCATCAACATAGAAATTATTTCTGATAATGCTTATAGCTTGAGAACTAAATGGCTCTTCATTATCTTCAGCACATCACCTGAGAGCAAAATTTGCTCAACTCAGTGATGAAGTTGCTCCTGTGAAAAGGTATATTTTATATATTAATATGTCTTTAAAAAGAGATAAGCTGTGGGGGTTCACCACAAACAAAGACAGTAACACTTCACGAAAGACATGAATGCTTGAGCTATGCATAAGGAGAGATGTCATGACCACAGTGACTTTACAGAAAGTTTGAAGAATGCCTATGGAGACTTCACCAAAATTAAACAAGATTCAGGGGCGAGGGGGACCGTGCACGCAGTGGCTTTTGGAAGCTTGTTTGTAAACCCCATTTTGAAGATGGGTTTTGAATTCTGCCTGGTGAAAATCCTTGTGGTTCTTACAAGAGGAAATGAATGGCTGGCTAGAGTGTTTCTCATGAAATAAGGGAAACGAGGAACTCTGGTGACCTGGAAGAAGAAGTTATCATTTGGAAAACCCATAATGGGGCAAGTTTCTTCACCAAGACACTGAGGTACTGATTGTAGGAAATCAGTATGTGTGTGTCCAACAAGCGACAGATCTCTCTCTGAAAACAACTAGAAATAGGTAATAAGTTAAACTTTGACCCTGTTTTTAAGTTTAAAGAGAACTAAAAGCAACTTTTTTCAAGTAACCATTTGTCTCAGTGAATTTCTAAAGCAGTTGGGATTTAGGGTCCTCTGGGTCTGTAACATGATTGAATACAGAATGACAGTTCATTTATTTGAATTATCTTTACTGTAATCACCATTAGGCCACCATAACAATCGTAGAAAATCATGATCTGATGGTACTTTCACTTGATGAAACATCACTTCAGTATCTGCAGCAATTATAATAGACTTTACAAAATCTTATCAAAATACCTATTAAAATTCTGCTTAAGTCTGGTCCTTTTAAAAGTTGAGAATTCAATGAAACACCTTGAAATGATGGTCCAGTCATAATTTCTCCTTAGGTGGGTGTATAACTCCTTTTCTTTGGCTTGGCTTCGCAGACGAAGATTTATGGAGGGGTAATGTCCACGTCAGCTGCTGGCTCGTTTGTGGCTGACAAGTCCGATGCAGGACAGGCAGACACGGTTGCAGCGGTTGCAAGGGAAAATTGGTTGGTTGGGGTTGGGAATAGGGTTTTTCCTCCTTTGTCTTTTGTCAGTGAGGTGGGCTCTGCGGTCTTCTTCAAAGGAGGTTGCTGCCCGCCAAACTGTGAGGCACCAAGATGCACGGTTCGAGGCGATATCAGCCCACTGGCGGTGGTCAATGTGGCAGGCACCAAGATATTTCTTTAGGCAGTCCTTGTACCACTTCTTTGGTGCAACTCTGTCTCGATGGCCAGTGGAGAGCTCGCCATATAACACGATCTTGGGAAGGCGATGGTCCTCCATTCTGGAGACGTGACCTACCCAGCGCAGTTTGATCTTCAGCAGCGTGGATTTGATGCTGTCGGCCTCTGCCATCTCGAATACTTCGATGTTGGGGATGAAGTCGCTCCAATGAATGTTGAGGATGGAGCGTAGACAACGCTGGTGGAAGCATTCTAGGAGCCGTAGGTGTTCTCGGTAGAGGACCCATGATTCGGAGCCGAACAGGAGTGTGGGTATGACAACGGCTCTGTATACGCTAATCTTTGTGAGGTTTTTCAGTTGGTTGTTTTTCCAGACTCTTTTGTGTAGTCTTCCAAAGGCGCTATTTGCCTCGGTGAGTCTGTTGTCTATCTCGTTGTCGATCTTTGAATCCGATGAAATGGTGCAGCCGAGATAGGTAAACTGGTTGACCGTTTTGAGTTTTGTGTGCCCGATGGAGATGTGGGGGGGTGCTGGTAGTCATGGTGGGAAGCTGGCTAATGGAGGACCTCAGTTTTCTTCAGGCTGACTTCCAGGCCAAACATTTTGGCAGTTTCTGCAAAACAGGACATCATGCGCTAAAGAACTGGCTCTGAATGGGCAATTAAAGCGGCATCGTCTGCAAAGAGTACTTCACGGACAAGTTGCTCTTGTGTCTTGTGCCATCCGTACGGAACCGGATGTAAACAGCATCTTCATTGTTGAGGTCTTTCATGGCTCCATGGTGTATAACTCCATGATGACGTAAATACCATTTTTTGCCATCTTTACGTTCCAAGATATCTTCTGATACCTTTTCTTCATTACCCTTTGTTATATCCAACATGACATTGGTATATTCCAAATGAAAGGAAGAATTTCTCTTCAAATTCAGTATACACTGTTCTGTAACTATTTTTTTGTCTGGCATATAAATACCTCTTCTTCAAAAGGTAATGCTATGCAGTAATGACCATCAACATGTTTAATAAAATTTGAAACTAAATCCTAAACTATTTATCCTCTTTCAACAGTTCTTGATATCTATGAGACATTCAGGAAAATAAATTTCAAACTGTTGTTCCCATAGATCATTAAGTTTGACAACTGAAATTCTGTTGACATTACATTTAATGACTCCAGATCATTATTCATTTTTCCTCCTAAAGGTCTGTTAATTGTCCATCCAAGCTACGTTCTTGTGACATAAGGTCTATCATTTTGACTCCTTATTACTTCTATAGGTTCAAGAACTTTTGGTACATCTAATCCAATTAACATCTCGATTTTGGCATCAATCTTGGATAAGCAAATGTCCTGATAGGGAACACTCTTCATAGGCAGTCTTCTGAGTATATGCACTTGGAAGATCGCAAACTTCATTGTATTTAATCCAGCAATCTGTAAACCTGAAACTATATTAGTTTCAATGTTCTTTCATCATTCATTGTCTTCAAGATCTGTGATTTTTACCATGAAGATTAAGTTTATTCATTAATTCAACAGTACAAAATGATGTAGTACTTCCTGGATCAAGAAATGTGTAGGTCTTCCATATGAAGCTTTTTTTTAAAGCTTTAATCTGTACAGGAATTATTGAGAGAGCTTTGTCACCGGCCCCAGTAAGACTGTTGGTTTGAAATGAAGCTGAGATATCTTCTGACTGTGCCTGTAGTCTTGAATTCAGATTTTTTGACTTCTTTCTCAACTTTGTTGAGTATGTAGCAACTTGGGATGCTTTAAATCCCAAAACTGGGTCACTTATTACAATTTTTGCTGATATGTCCTTTAGACAAGCAACTGAAGCATTTCATTCTTTAAAAAGGTTAATTTCTTGTCATACAACTTTTTCTCCAATCATGAACATTTTTCTAAAGCATGGTTATTTTTTTTCCACACAACTTGTTCTAGATTCATATATTGGCAACTTTTGACCAACTCCTTCACCTGTCTTCCAGTATACTGTTCCAGGTAATACAGATGATCTTTAGTTTTTTTAGTATTACTTTCAATGTGATGTTCAACGATTTTCATGTACGTCAGATATTGTCATGGATCTCCATTAAAAACTGGACTTTCCTTCTTAGGTAAGCCGTATGAATCTTCTTGCTGTCCTAACATAGCAGAGATTTCATTTTGTTTTGCTATGAGTGATAATATTTCTTTGGCTTGGCTTCGCGGACGAAGATTTATGGAGGGGGTAAATGTCCACGTCAGCTGCAGGCTCGTTTGTGGCTGACAAGTCCAATGCGGGACAGGCAGACACGGTTGCAGGGGAAAATTGGTTGGTTGGGGTTGGGTTTTTCCTCCTTTGCCTTTTGTCAGTGAGGTGTTTTGTTAACTATGGCTTGCAACTGGTTGTCTTGTGAATGGAGCATACTGAACTTGAACTAGTGCCATAGGTGTAGGATCTTGAGTTGTAAGTGATGGCATTGATGGGGATCCTTGGTACACAAATGACATCAATAGTTGCGTGTGATCAACTCACATAGTTGAACTTTTTTGAAATGTTGTTCTTTCATATATTGTGCACTCTGAAAAGCTTGAATGTTGCTAGCTCTTTCCATAGGGTTGGTCATTGTCATTTGTGCACTAGCAACGCCACCCATGGCTCTGTGCTAGAGTCTACTCATTTCTTGTGGCTACGGTATCTATTGATCTGCTTGAATGTTAGGTGCTAGCCCTTTGGATATTTCACTTTGAGTGATAGATCTCGCAGAAGCTTGAGCTAATGTTTATACTTTGGCCATCTTCGTAGCATATTGTTCCTCAAGCTCTAGTCTTTTCTCTCTTCAATAATCTTCTTTGTTGTTCTTGCTGAATCTTCATTTCATCTTCCATATCTTCTAAAGCATGTATTTTCTCCATCCACTCACGTTGTGTACAGGTAGTTGCCAATTATGCTTGAACCTTAGCATGTATAGCTGATATGCTTGAAGCACACCAAGCCGTACTTGCTCCAGATGTCTTTGAAGACTTTGAAGATCTGCCTGGGCTCATAACCTTGGAAACACTATCATCAGGATTCATATCTGAACTTTCAGATACCACTAATTGAGCCTCTATCTTCTGCATTTCACTTGATACAGCACCAGTGTGACCTTGCAATGTGCATTCATCTGTTCCAGATCCACTAAACTTTAAGTCAGCTAATGAGGCATGCAGTGTCTTGATTGTGTCCTCTTCTTATTTGGTTGTTGAAGTCACTTCTTTAGTAGCTGCTCCAATCTTTTGCCAAGCATTGTTGGTCCACCTTCCTAGTTCAACTCACAATCAAAGTTCTTTGAGAGGAGCTGTTTGCTCAAGGTCTTTAGCCCATTGAGACTTATTTTCCATCTTGGATTCTTCACACTGTCTTCTCCTGGCTTATCTTGGTTCCTGGGAACTGTAAACAAATTTGTATCTGCTTGGTCCGTTTAAGATGATTTCTCTGAATTGTCTTTGATCTGTGGTACTTCATACAAGCTGATGTATGTATCAGATGTTTATAGAACACATTCTTCTGGGTTTCCTGTCAGATTCTGCAAACCAGAGCTCTATCATATCTTCCCAAGGTCACAAGTGTCAGTGCCTTGATTCAATTTGAAACTGTGCAATTGCTAGGCATATTCTAACAGAAAGCTGATCTTCTTGTTAAAGCTTAAATACTTTCTTTAACAAGTTGAATTATTTCAGACAAATTTTACGAATTTCTTCCAAACAAAGTTCACAATTATAAACTTTTATTTGAATCAAAATATAGATGATACTTTCAAAGTTCTAGTATTTCCCAGTTTCAAATGTGTTATCTTCAAAGAGACGTGGAGACAAAATTCCAAGAAGGCAGGGACAGGGTACTGATAGTGATGAACAGCCATGATCTGTGAAATGGAGTACTGGCTCGATGGGCTGAAAGGCCTACTCCAGCATCTATAGTCTATCAATCCAATAAACCAAACTTTGTAGATGCTGCTTTAATTCATTGATAAAACCAACATTTTGCATAACTTTGCATTAAGATTTTCATAATGAAAAAAAAAAGCATTCGGCTATATGTAAAGACATAGCAATATTCAACTTGAAAGATAAACAAAAAGGAAATAAAACAATTTCAAAGAAAAGTATCTCAAGCTCACGTCTCTTTCCTGGTTTGTCAAACAATAAGCTGCAAGCTTTTGGACCGCTCGGATATTACAACGTATTACATCATAGTCACTATGGTAACACTACAAACAATACTTTTTCTTTAAGGGACAGGCAAAAATTAACTAAGAATCAAAAACACAAGGTTTTAACCTTTACACCAATGTCTTATAAAACTTTATCTCAACATCCCAGCTCCTATTCTCAATTCTGTGATTTATCAAGCCAATGTTTTTTTCCAACCCTATTCATCTGCGATGCTACTTTCAGGGAATTTTGTATCTGTATTCCCAGATCCCTCCGTTCAACCGCACTGCTCAGTGCCCTACCATTAACTATGCATGTCCTTTCTTGGTTTGTCCTTCCAAAATGCAACACCTCACACTTGTCAGCATTAAAATCCATCTGCCATTTTTCAGCCCATTTTCCCAGCTTGTCCAGATACCTCTGAAAACCTCCTTCACTGTCTACAACACCTCCAATCATTGTGTCATCTGCAAACTTGCTGATCCAATTTATCATCCAGATCATTAATACAATATAGATGACAACAATGGTCTCAGCACTGATCCCTGAGGCACACCACTAGTCTTAGGCCTCCAGTCTGAGAAGTAGTCATCCACCACTACTCTGACTTCTGTCCAGCAATTGTCAAATCCAGTTCACTACTACCTAGGTAGTAAACCTCCCATGCAAGACCTTGTCAAAGGTCTTGCTAAAGTCCATTAGACCACAACCACATCCTTTCCTTCATCAACTTCCTGGTAACCTCCTCAAAAAACTCAAAAGATTGATTAAACATGAACTACCAAGTTGACTATCCATAATCAGCCCGTGACTATCCAAATGATTGTATATTTGATCTCTTAGAACATCTTCCAATAATTTACCTACTACTGACATTAGGCTAACTGGCCTACAATTTCCATGGTTATTTTTGGAACCTTTTTTAAAATAACTGAACAACACGAGCTGCACTCCAATCCTCTGGCACCATACCATGGCTAAGGACATTTTAAATATTTCTGCCACTGCCCCTAAAATATCTACAATAGTCTCCCTCAAGGTCCGAGGGAATATCTTGTCAGGACCTTGGGATTTATCCACCCTTATTTGCTTTAACTGCAAACACTTCCTCTTTTATATTGGTTCCATGACCTCACTGCCTCTTTTTCCCTACATCCCATGACACTGTGCCATTTTCCTGAATGAATACTGATGAAAACAAATCGAGATCTCCATCTCTTTTGGTTCATACAAACCGACCATTCTGATCTTCAAGGGGGACTAATTTTGTCATTTACTATCCTTTTGCTCTTAATATACCTGTCGAAGCCCTTGGGAGGTTTTCACATTGTCTGCCAAAGCAATGGCTGTCTTCTTTTAACCTTCCTGATTTCTTTCTTACATTTTTTTATACTCCTTAAGTACCTTATTTGAACCATGTTGCCCTTTCCTCTCTCTTCTTCGAACACAATCCCTCAAAAACCCAGGTTTATGCCTGCTAACATTGCCTTTGATCCTAATAGGAACATACAAACTCTGTACTCTCAAAATTTCACCTATGAAGGTCCTCCACTTACCTTGCACATCCTTGCCAGAAAATAGCTTATCCCATTCCAAGCATTCTAGATCCTTTCTCATTTCCTCAAAACTGACCTTTCTCCAATTTAAAATTTCTACCCAAGGCCAAGACCTATGCTTCTCCATAATCACAAGAAAAAGGAACAGAAGCAGGCCATTTGGCCCATCATGTCTGCTGCATGAAACCTCCCTGAGCTAAACTGTTCTCGCTCTAGTTCCAAGTTCTGGCCTTGTCCCATGATACTCTAATTAGATACCTATCAATTTCCCCTTTAAATTCCCCCAATGATCCTGCCTCCACAGCTGCATGTGGCAATAACTTCCACAAATCCACTACCCTCTGGCTAAAGAAATTTCTCCTCATCTCTGTTGTAAATTGGTACTTTTTAATTCTAACACTGTGCCCTCTTGTCCTGGAATCACCCAACAGGGGAAACATCTTATTTACATCTACTTTGTCCAATCCATTCATTATTCAAAATGTTTCTATGAGATCCCCTCTCATTCTTCTAACTTGAAGTTAATTGGATTATAATCACTGGATCGAAAATGTTCCCTACACATACTTCTGTCACCTATCCTGTCTCATTCCCTGAAGTATTGCACTCTCTAGTTAGTACCTCTATATATTGATTTAGAAAACTTTCCCTGAACACATTTGACAAACTCCAAGCCATCCAGTCCTTTTACAGTTTGGGAGTCATAGTCAATGTATGGAAAATTAAAATCTCCTCCTATCACAACCTTGTGTTTCCTGCAGCTGTATGTTATCACTCTACAGATTTGCTCTTCCAACTCTTGTTGACTATTGGACAGACTATAGCCCCTTCACACTTACATCCCACTAAATCAGCCATTCAGTGTCCCAGGATAGAAATGGGGGTTTGGCTTTTCACACTTGACCACTCCTAACTGGGACACTGAACAGTTTCACACTTGCAAGAACAGTCCTAATCCCAGGGATGGCTATCTTCTACTGGTGACGTCATGACGCATCAAGTGAAGGTGGACCTGACCTAAATCCTGATCAATGTATTATGATCTTATATTTAAACAAAATTAATCATGCACAATTATAACGTAATTAAGCTTTATTCACAGCACAGTACGAGCCCTTCAGTTCCTGTTGTTGTGTTAAACTTTATAAACTTTTTTCTATAAACGGGACAATGAGAAACTATGAGCAATAATATAAACGGGACAATGAGAAACTATGAGCAATAAATAGCAATAGCAAAAAATTTTTAAACAGGGTGGGAAAGTTTGTAGCGCTTAATTTATATAGCGTGGGAAAGTTTGTAGAGCTATAGCACTTAATTTATACAGCATGGGAAAGTTGGTAGCGCTATTCTGTACAATTTATAAATACCATGGGGGAAAAAGCGAAGGTGCACCTGCCCTCCCAGACTTCCATGCATCAGAGAAAGGGCTGTATTCATGGAGCATTCATAGAGGGTTTTCTCTTCCACACAGCGTTCTGGGAAGTCAGATCCACCATTGCTTTCCTTCCACCCCGTCTTTATAAATTGGGTGCTATAGGACTACCAATTTTCCCACACTGTTTAAAAATTGTCCACTATTGCTATTTATCTTCTCTCTCTCTCACTGTGACTTTCCCATGGCAAAGTTTATACCTTAATTTTAATCTTTCTTCCTGCATTCACAAAAACTTGGATTATTTCTATCCCAAAATTCAATTACTCCTTTCACACTTGCCTGATTGCAATGCCAGCATCTGCAGATGCCAGTGATTGTACTGGGGTCGAGGCAGTCAATCCTGGGTATGAAATGACACCATCTGACACCAACGTTGAGCTGATTTTGCTTTCACACTTGGCACTTTAAAGGCCGATTGGCAATTCATTCCGGAGATCACTTGCAAGTGCGAAAGGTGCTTTTAATACTACTCTAAGAGTGTGGTCATACCTTTCCCATTACTCAGCTCCGCCTATATAGCCTTAGTAGATGAGCTCTCTGGTTTGTTCTGTCTGAGCACAGCTGTGATATATTCCCTAATGAGTAATGCCACTTTCATCCCCCCCTATTCTATCACATCTAAAGCAACAGAAGCCTGGAAATATTGACCTGCCAGTCCTGCTCTTCACGCAACCAAGTTTCATTAATGGTCACAATGTTATAATTCCACATGGTAATCCATGCTCTAAGATAGTCTGCCTTTCCTACAATTCTCCTTGCATTGAATTAGATGCACCCAAGAAAATTTCCATCACATACAACCCATTGACTTCTAATGGTGCATGCAATTTTCACATCATCTTTTCTCCTCCATCTGCTCTGGCACTCTGGTTCCCCTCCCCCTACAAATCTAGTTTAAACTCACCAGAGCAGCACTATCAAACCTTCCTGCAAGGATGTCAGAATAAGTCCAACCTTCCCTGGAAGAGAGCCCAATGATCCAGAAACAGGAAGCCCTCCCTCCCTCCTACACCAGGTCCTTAGCCACATGTTAAGCTGCATTATCCTCCTCCTTCTAACCTCACTAACATATGGCATGGGTAGCAATCCTGAGATCACTACATTTGAGGTGAGGTCCTGTCCTTCAACCTAGCATCCAACTTCCTGAATTCTCCTTGCAGAACCTCCTCCCCTTTCCTAACCACATCATTGGTACTTACATGGACAACAAGATCTGGCTGTTCACCCTCTCTCCTGAAAATGCTGTGAACTCAATAGGAGACATCTCAGACCCTGGCACCAGGGAGGTAACATGCCATCCATGGAACTCAATCTCTTTCACAGAACCTCTTATCTGCCCCCTAACTATTGAATCCCCATCACTAAATCTCACCTCTTCTCCTCCCTTCCTAACCACAGGACTAGACTCCTTACCAGAGACCTGATCTCTGTGGCTTGTCCTTGCTAGGTTTCCTCCACCCCCACCCCACACCAATTGCATCCAAAAGGGCATACTGGCAATTGAGGGAGGGGAACAGGTACAGGGGTGCCCTGCATTGCTTGCCTGTACCTTTTCTCTCTCCTGAAAATCCCCCATTGACCCTCTTCCTGCCACTGAGGTGTGATAGTGTCCCTCTAACACCCATCACACCCTCTGCCTCCCAAATGACCCAGAGTTCAAGCAACTCCAGCTGTAATTCCTTAACTCAGGAGCTGCAGTCAGATGCACTTCTCACATCAGAGAGAATGCTGGCTTCCCTTATGACCCCACATTTTGCAAGAGTAATCCCCTTTCTTGGCTGCCATTCCAACTGTCAACAACTAAATGAACAAAATATTTGTGCCAACCTGCTGAATCATTTTTGTTCCTCAAATAGGGTGGCCTTTTCTGACTTCAACTCTGACTACTCCTGACCTCTTATCTGTTCTCACCATAACCTGTTAAGCTTTAAAAACCTAACTGTTCCAACTTAGCCCTCAATAACTGCTATGCTGTCCCTCATTTTTATAGGAATACTCAGCATCTTTGAGCTGCTGCCTCACCCCTATTTAAATTCTAACTACTGCTGCTCCTTGGGTCACCTGACTTCTTTTGCTCCAATTAGCTTCCAGCTGCTGCTTCACCCCTATTTAAATTCCCTCTTGGTCCAATCTGCTTCTTTATCCATTTTGGTATTTTTTTTGTTCAAAACTGGTTGGAGTAAATACTAATATTGGTATTTTGCACTATTTTGTGTTGTGTAGTTACAATGAGAGAGATAAAAATCTCTGGTATAGCTTGTTCACAATTTACCATTTGCTTCATCTGTTTTATGTTTTAATTGAAATTTGGCTCAGGAACTCACTTCCCAACATCTACTTATTGGCAGATTACCCACAAAATGTAACTGGTGGAGCATAGTACCGTGGGCATCTTCTTACCAGCCTGGGCAGGCTGGCCTGCCCTCTGTACCTGCAGCCCCTCCCTGACATCTGGGTCTTCTGATCAATAAATCCTTTGACTACTTGCTTTGTGACTGCGAGTGGTCATTGATTGTGCCACAATTTATTGATCAGAATTTTAAAGTGCCATAGACAAGCTGATTAGACTGGAGAAACTGGAGATTGATCCAAAAGAACCAGAGGCCTCCATAAAGTTTGATATGTGGTTACACTATTTGAAGGCCTGTGGTGTCGATGGTGATTGGTACAAGAAGTACGGAGCCCCAAGGAATGCAATATATGCATGCTTCCAGCTTAGCTCCTGATGCCAGGGTCTGGGTGAGTTGGTTGATGGTTTTGTGAGGGCCATGCGGGAGCTGGGATGAAACAACAGGTGCCAGGATGTGACTGCAGCAACCTACTAGGAGGATCTCATCTGCAATGTGCTAGATGCTGGATTCTGCTTCCATTTAATACAGGAACGACTCCTGGAGAAGGGCAATTGTCCCTGCAGGAAGTGGTGCAGATGGCCCGAGCGATGGAGATTGCTCAAAAGAATGCAGAGACCTACTCAGTAGGTCATGTGGCCACCAGGTGGGGAGAACAGGCAGTGCCATCTTGGAACTCTGGGCCCCTGAATGCCGGCCACCAATGACCACGTAAGATGCAACTACTGTGGCCAAAGCAAACATGCAAAAGTACTGCCCGACCTGTAGCACAACCTGCTTAAACTGCGGCAGGAAAGGACATTATGCCAGGGTATGTCATTCTAAGCCCCCTCTAGCAGTGCCTCATGTGGAGTGCAACCCACATCGCCATCTTGGGCCGACCCACTTCCGTCATCATTTTCGGTTGCTGAGAACCGAACTTCCAGGCCATGGGTGCAACTACATGGAGGGATGTCATATGCGACTTCACTTCGGACTCCACCACATGCAATCCATTGGGGTGGCCATCTTTATGATTTTATAGGTGGCCATCTTGACGGCAGCCAACCCAAAGACATAGCAGCAGTAAGCTGACGTTGGCTTCCATCATGCTGGACTAGAGTAGACCACACCAGCTGGGACAATCGATGATGGACACTGAGGTAAATGGGGGTCACACCACTGGCTGCCTATTCAACATGGGAAGCACCAAGAACTTCATACACCCGGGTATGGCCAAATGTTATTCCCTGACTGTGTCAACAGGCAAGTGGAGAGTGATGCCTCTGACTTTGTTCTGGATGCCAGTGGCAAGCCACTGGTATTTTTTTACTGCATCCTCCAAGGCCCTGAATGCAGGTATTTTGCTATCGAGAAGGAGGCACAAGATATAGTGGAGGCAGTGTGCCATTGGAGGCACTATTTAGCTGGCAGACCATTCACCCTGATGGACAAGAGAACTGTTGCTTTTATGGTTTTTTTTTCCCCTCCCGCTCGCGACCAACTCCTGCTTTTATGTTTAGCAATAAACAGCAGGGTAAAACAAAAATGTCAAGATCATGAGGTGTAGAATTGAGCTGTCCACCTATAATTTGAGATCTTGAGCCATCCGATGCCCTGTCCAGGAAAAACTGCAGCAGGGTTCAAGTTCATTGCCTCCATGCCCTCCATGATAGCCTCTGCCACCCTGGGATTACATTTTGTGAGTGCCTGTAACCTCCCCTATTCAGTGGAGGAAGTCAGGGAGCTGACTCGAATGCAAGCCGCAATTTTACAGACCAGAGAAGACCCAACTCATCAAGGCCACTCACCCCTTTGAACTTCCCAGCATGGACTTCAAGGGGCCCCTCCCATCCATGAATCGGAACATCAACTTACTGAGCATCGTGGACGAGTACTCATGTTCCCAATTCACCAGCACCCTGCCCCAACATGACCACATCCATGGTCATTAAAGCACTTGGCAAAGTATTCACTCTGTTCGGGTAACCCAGTTATGTTCATAGTGACCGGGGATCTGCCTTCATGAGTGAGGAGTTGTGGCAATACTTCCTTTCCAGGGGCATAGCTACAAGCAGGACCACCATCTACAACCCTGATGGGAACGGGCAGGTGGAGAGGGAGAATGGTATGATCTGGAACACAATCCTTTTGACCCTCAAGTCAAAATGGATGGCCATATCCCAGTGGCAAGAAGTCCTTCCAGAAACGCTGCAAGCCACCAGGTCCCTACTTTGCATGGCGACTAACACAATGGAAAATTGTTCTCCTTCAGGAACCTCGCTGCCGGTCTGGCTGACAATCCCAGGGCCAGTGCTTCTCCAGAAGGACAAGGCAGACCCACTTGTCAAAGAAGTGCACCTCCTGCATGTGAACCCCTATTATTCACTGATAAGGTGCCCAAACAGACAGTATGATACAGTGTCCATCCAGGACCTGGCGTGAGTGGGGGCCCTGGCATGGGAAGTGTACCCGATACCCCTCGGCAGTGACAAGTTGACCCCAGGGATTATATGTACAGGCAAAGTAGTGATCCCACCTCCAACACAGCCCCCCAAGTGTCCCTTCCCCCCCCCCCACACTGGAGTGTCCCTTTGCCCCCCTCCCCCCACACTGGAGTGTCCCTTTCCCCCCCCCCCACTCTTACAATCAAATTCTCCACCCAATAGACTCAGATTCTGTTCAGCCCTCCAACACCCAGCCGAGCGAACAAGCCACCGTTCTACTGGAACCAAAGATACAACCAGCAGTACTTCAGACATCTCCGTGTCGAATAAAACTGCTGGAGTGGCTGAACCTTTGAACTGTATGGACTACAAAACCTGTGCCAATGGACATTGCCCCGCAACACCCCGCAAGACTTTTTTTTAAAAAAAGGAGGGGTGAATGTGGTGGAACACTTTACTGTGGGCATGTTCAGGCATGTCCACAATGGGCTGGGCAGACCGGCCCGCCTCCCCATAAGATCCCCTAATAAAGGCAGAGAGCCCTATCTCTTCCCTTGTATTTGCCTTGGATGTGAACCAGCAGCATGTAGAGGCATGTCTGGGTTTTGTGATCAATAAAGCCTTTGACTACTTGCTTCGAGTCAGCTAGTGGTCATTGATTGCGCCACAGCAACAATTAAGACCAGGGAGGTTGTACTGCAACTGTACAAGGTACTGGTGAGAACCCATCTGGAGCATTGCATGCAGTTCTGGTCTCCTTATTTGAAGAAGGATGTCCTGGATTTGGAGGTGGTGCGCAGGAGATTCACCAGATTGATTCCAGGGATGAAGGGGTTAGCCTATGAGGAGCAATTAAGTCATCTGGGACTTGTTGGAATTTAGAAGAATGGGAGAGGATCTTTAGAAACATAAAATTATGAAAGGCATAGATAAGATAGAGGCAGGTAAGTTGTTTACATTGGTAGGGGAGACTAGAACTAGGGGACAGAGCCTCAATATTGATGGTAGTGGATTTAGGATGGATAGGAGGAGGAACTGCTTTTCAAATAGGGGTGAATCTGGAGTTTGCTACCCATGGAAGCAGTGAAGGTGACCTCAGTAAATATACTTAAGGCAAAGCTGGATAGATTTTTACATGGTAAGGAATTGAGGGATATGGTAAAAAGGCAGATAGGTGAAGATGAGCCTATCATTATGAATGGCAGAGCAGGCTTGACAAGCCAAATGGTCTACTCCTAATCCTATTTCTTATGTTCATCCATTTTGTTTGAGAACAATGCTGAAAATACACTCAGGATTCCATGTGAACATCTGCAAACTTTCTACAGGTATAAAATGTGAATAAGGAAAAAAGACAATTCTAGTCTGGAAAATACAGATATTCCATATAATATGTAATATTTCCTTTAATTTAATATCTTTTAGGATGAATATCTAACTGGGGAAATCAATCTGTTGTACTTCAATTCCAATTCATGGCTAAACCTGGTTCCCCATAATCTTGGAATCTGCGAACAGCTAAACCTGGTTCCCCATAATCTTGGACACTGTGAACATTTAAATGTTTTTGTACATATTTGTATATTTTGACCTCTAAATTTTCTGAAATCTATCCCAACAATGAAGTTATCTCAATGGAAATCCCCTAATTTTCATTTCAGACACCCATTTCACAGGCCTTTACTGCAAATGAATCAAATCATTTTTAATACCCAAACTAAAGGATTCCAAGACTTTGATTTGATATGTAGAACAATAAAAAGAAAAAGAGTCTATTTCCTATGGGGCATTTGGTGTTTAGATTCCACATAAAATATATTGTTGTTAGAGTAGGTTTACTATGTTGCAAACATTTGAAGCATTTTTGACAATTCCTTTATGCATGCAGAATGAAGAGAGTGCATTTTGACTCTTTTTTAAATGGATATCACTATTTGAAGTGGATTGTTGGTTAATAACATCCATGATCTCTGTGCTAGCTCTTGATCTCCAAAATCAAGTATGTGAAAATCTTTGAAGTATTTCTAAAGGTTTCAATTAATAGCTAAATAAATGGTTCAAAAGAGAACGTGGGATTCATTGTGTCTGCTGTATCTTTGCCAAACCAATCCAAAACTAATCCCATTGACCTGGGTCAGAATAAATCTTCCAACTTTGCAAAGATGTATTTAGTAATTAAAAGTTCTTGGGAACATTGATTTTGGCAGTCTCAGTTTGTGTCCGGTGGAAAACAGCAGTAGCTCAGAAAATACAGCATGAAAACATTGCAACATCTGCTGCATAGATAAAAAATTTCTGTGCAAGGTCACATAGACAACAAACCAAAGGGGAAGGGGGGGGGGGGCAAATTGTTACTTTAAGACAGAATAATTAATATATCCATTTTCTTACTAATCTAATACCTTTATCTTCCTAGCCAGCCACAACATTGATAAGTTTGACAGTAAATAAATTTTTCATTCATTTTTACTTATAAGAAACGCAAATAAAAATGAATCATGCAAAATAATGAAGAATAAGGAAATTAAGTGTTATGGGGAACAGGCAAAGAAGCAGAGCTGAGTCACAATCAGATCGGCCACCATCTTATTAAATAACGGAGCACCCTTGACAGATTAGTTGACCTACTCCTGCTCCTATTTGGTTAATGCTGATGAAAAAATTCTATATGGTCTCACAATACAAAAATCTTCTCTCAGTAACATTTCTGGCTGCCCTACAGATGCACCATGTTCCTTTACTTTCATAATATCATATTCTGGATGGGGATTCTCCTTGTTTAGACCATCCCCACTCCCACCTCCTACAACAGCTAATGTGTTGAGCCATCTCAGCCTGGGATGGGCTTCTAAATACAAGGTATTGAAAAATGCTAGGCCCTGGAGCTCAGGCTGGGTTTGAATTAGTCATTATTACTTGATATTGAAGTAGAGACAGGGATTTTGTTCCAAATTTTTATCGGAGAACAGCAGTGTCAGAAGTGCCATAATTTAGACTGTAATTGATAACATACTGTGGCTGTTATCTGAAGTAGAGGATCGTACTAAGTCAGTAGGAATTCGATCCGAATTACTCACCTTAAAATACGAAGGAGAAGTTTAATTGGTTGGTCTCATTTTCATGAGACCAAAAGGGGGACTTGTTGGAACCAAGGGGTTAAGTAATCATGGAAAATATGCCTATGTACTATTCATTATGTATTCATTAATCCATTCTTCTTTGGCTTGGCTTCGCGGACGAAGATTTATGGAGGGGGTAAATGTCCACGTCAGCTGCAGGCTCGTTTGTGGCTGACAAGTCCGATGCGGGACATTACTATGTAGCAATTTACTATGTACTTCAATTATTCTGTTTAGGGGAAATATTAATGTAATTAAGTAAAAGCCACAGTATGTAGAAAGGTTGGCTGATTATATGTGTAGAATTTGCTGACCCCAAATACAAAGAGAGAAAATACTTTCAACCCCAAGGTTACACTAAACTGCTAACTTTAAAGCACAAGTCCAGAGAGAAAACATCAAAGTCATACATGGGAGTAACAGGATATCAGATAGGAGAAGTTAGACAGGATGAGGTTGGAGGAACCATAGTGACGAGTGATTTATTATGAAACAGGCCAGTGACAGGAAGATGAGTGTATTGCAAGGATAAGTGATAAGAATACCATGACTGAGAATGTCAGAGTAAAACAAAATAAATAAACCACTTGCGTAGGAATGAGGAGTCATAAGGGTACATGGGAGGTGTTGATTAAAACAACAGAATGTTCTGGCCTGGGAGATTAAGATGGGAGGGTTACACTATAGATAATTGCAGAGCAGGTAATTGCTTGAGATAAATCTTAGGCAAGGAGCCTATCAAAGCCAACTCTTGTTCAGTGAACAATGTTGATCTATATAATTCAGCTCCTCTACTCCTAACAAAATCCTTGTAAATGTTATCCTTACTCTGTCAATCTTAGTGATATCTTTCCTATAGATAGGTAACCATAACTGCATATACTACTGGACAGTAAGAGTCAGTCTTGGGAAATAGCTCACCGAGCAGATGACCTATGAACTAACGACTGAACCAGAGCTCTGTTAAGCTTTATTCTTGTGCCATGTAATAAACTAATTGTGAAACCGAATACCTTCTCCTATCATTTCATGGCGATTATATTATTCCTTTGATCATTATAAATTCATTAAGAATATTGTACATATAAAACAGAGAATAGATATAAAAATCAACAATTTTGACCCGATCTATCTGTTGAGTTTAAGTGATCATTTAGGTTACCAGATAAGGTTTATCCTTACATGGAGTTGTGAGTATTTATTGAGTAATTCGTGGAGAAAGTGGTAAAATTGAGATGAAGATTGGTAATATCAAGGATTATATCACATTGTTCATTGTAAGTTTATTTTCAATATGCAGTAAAATCTCCATTATCCAGAATTCAAGCAACCAGCAAAAAAAATTGAGGAAATAAATAATAAATAAATTTTTAAATAAAAGTTTAAAATTGCAAAAGTAAATGTTCTCTGAAGCAACACACAACCCCTTGGTGAAGTTGGGAACAAACATTCAGCTAGCGGAGCACCCAGTCATGCCCCACCCACAGCAGCTGTTTGAATAAAGTTTCAATCAAGTTGTGTTTGAATAAAATGGCAGCGCCCAAGATGAAGAGCCGGCTAATGCCGCTCGCCCCTGGGGCAACTCTCCCAAAGTGTCTTCCTCTCCCTGCCTAGTAAGAGTCTTTAATTTAATCCCTCTATGATGGCACACAGTTAGCACAATGGTTAGTGCAATGCTGTTAGAGTGCCAGCAACCGGAATCCGAATTTAAACTGAGTAAATTATGGGAATTTCAGGACTACAATACAATGTAAAAAAAATTACATTTAGCACTGTCTTTTGTCTTTAAAACTGTTTATTCTTAATGCTAGTGTATTAGTGAGTCTCAAGCAATTGGAAAATTTGCATATCCTGCATCTACCTATCCCTGTAGATGCCAGATACTGGGGTTTTACTAAATAGGGCAGTTCTTCTCATTTCATGCATTGGTATTGGTATCAGCTCTAAACAAATTATGTTTCTTTGGTTGCAACATTAATTCTGAAAAACATTGGGAGAGATGTATTTTCAATATTCAGAACCATAACCATTGAAATAGAAGAACATACGAAACTATGGCAGGAATATCTTCCTCTTTCTTGAAACGACCAGACCAGAGAAAAATCATTCTGTCAAATTTTGTGGGTCTGTATCCTGGAACTTTCAGGGTTTCACGAACATCTGGTAAAGTAAAATGAAATGTGTTAGTGTGATATTTTCCATATGTATTAAGAAAACAGAAATGACTCATGGAATTATTAGAATTGCATTATAATTTGTAGAATACAGCCTCTTATTTGTATAGTATAATAATAGTTTGCACTCAATTAATCCAAGTACTCTATAGTCTACTATTAAGCTGTTTGAGCCTATTCCATCGTTCAATGAGATCACAGCTGATCTATGACCAAACCTTTTTGGTCTAGAGATGTACCCCTCTTCTGCTATTCATTTCAAATCAAGGACATAGACTGCATCCTTACAGGAGAATAATGTTGTAGATATATATCATGAAAATACTTTAGAAATTCACTACATTGTCAGCAATCGAGGCTAGAGCAAATGTCCTAAGATACAAGTTGCAAAAAGAAGTGAAACACCAAATCTGCAGCAAGCACAAGGTGATGTATGTTATTGATCCTCCAGTCTGGATGCCAGAGTTCTTTCAGTTAGTTTAAAGATGTGGTATTGCAGGACACAACATGAACAGCTTCATTTATGGCTGCAGACCATTCAATCATCTCAGAAATTTAACAAGATATGAAATGCTGAATTCTAATTCTTGATTTGCATTAGAAGGATTTGAAGTCATGTTCTTTGCATTATTAACCAATGTATGCCAGTTTCAAAATTTATCTCACCATCACTTACAGTAGTTAATAAATAAAGATTCCAATGAATTGGAGGAACAAGTACAGGGAATAAAATCCTAATGTATTAAGTCTTTCCCTGTAATTCAGCTCCTCTACTCCTAACAAAATCCTTGTAAATATTATCCTTACTCTGTCAATCTTAGTGATATCTTTCCTATAGATACGTAACCATAACTGCACATATTACTTGAAATTTGGCCTTGGAAATGTCTTGTACAACTTCAACAGAATATCTCAACTCCTGTACTGAATACTTTGATTCATGAAGACCAATGTTACAGTACACTTAAGAAATTATGTATCTGTATTCCCAGATCCCTCTATAGATTGACAGTGAATTAAACACAATTATGGAAAAAAAACAATTATGTTTACTGGATGGAAAGTTTGATGTCTTCTCTACTACTGGGGTATCAACTCTCTGCCAGAATTATAAAACCATGGAATTTAATAGATGAATTTTTGTGGTATATATCTGTGAATTTCAAATGTATGTCCTGTACAGTCGAGAAGTGGTTGCTCAGTTCAAGCTGGAATATGTAAGTAATCCTATGCAATAATATGAGGGTTTAAGAAGTATGGTGAGAAGGTATGAGAGCTTCTTAGTATTGATAGATCCATCAAAGGAGTAGAATGAAATATAATTACATTTAGACTTCATTTATAACTACCTTTCCAATGGGAGAAATAAAGAAAATGCAATGAGATAAAAATATAATTTTTCATACAGTCTTTCAAATTAATATCTGTCTCTGTTTTAAGTAGTTGGGAAAGCAGTGAGGAAGTCATCTCAATATACTAATGTAGGTGTAGCTGTCAGAAAGACCATCTTATTTGAATAGCATTCCCAACAATAATTGTTTCTTCTGGTGATTCAATATCAGTTTTTTTTTAAACACAATGCTAAAGAAAACTAAATAAATGCTTAAACATTAATCAATAATCCTTACTTAAAATTGGAATCATTTTTGAAATTTGATATATTAATCCAACATCACTGGGAAAGATTGTTATAATAGGTAACTTTAAAAATCCTGTTATGAGCAGGGTGAACCAAATTCCTATGTTCTTTGTTAATACATGCAACTTCATCATCTATCTCAATCCATTCTTGTGTGTGATTTACAGTAAGACTGCTTGCCAGGCATCAGCTACTGAGAAACTTCCTACAACAATTTAAAAAATTCCAACTAAGTTATTAATATTGAAGCTATTAGTCCAGAAATGAGGACTGGAATTGTGGCGAGCATTAGATGAGGTAGGACCAGCAATATGAACATTAGATTAATGTGCTTGTATTTGGCTGTTGGGGGTTATTTGGAATGATAATTGGCATATGGAGAGTTTTTATGGTTGGCACATCATGGGACAAAGGACCTATACTGTGCTGTAATGTTCTATGTTCATCAGAAGGTCACTGAAGTAAGCTCAATGCAGATGGTGCGAATGGCTTAAATAGGTTAATCTTCAAGCCCAAATAGGAAATTTAATAGACAAAATGTATCATTATCCTTTGGTAAGCATTTAAAAGTCATCACTGGAAAATATTTTATAAAGTGCTTGTGTCCTTATTCTTCTTATCATTTATGGGAACAAAGTAGAAAATCCAAATGCTTTTTGTAAATGCAAGTTGCTTTTTCCATCGAGGTTAGGTGAGATCCATTCATGCAAACCAGAGGACATGGTGGAAGACCAGAAGTTTAGGAGGGATATTGGAGGGAATTTCTTCTCACAGAGATTGGAGGGAGTGTGGATCAAGCTATCAGCTAAAGAGAAATGTGGGCTCGATTTTAACATTGAAGAAAAATTTGGACAGTTACATGGATGGGAGGGGTATGGAGGGAAATGGACTGGGTGCAGATCAGTGGGACTAGGCAGGATAATAGTTCGGCACAGACTGGAAGGGTTATGTGGCTCTAAAATTTCCAAAAAAAAAAATCCTGTCACAGATTTACTGCTACAAAATTCTATCAATAACGATTCGATTGCTTCATCCAATCTGAGAGTAACCAGGGGGCAAATGAAGTCAGACGAACCGCTTTTATACAGACAGCAGTCATGCTTGGGGAAGGTGTGGGGGGGGGGGGGGTAATAATTAGGAACTAAGTAACCACACATTTCAATTGACCCCAAATCAGCCTTGTAAAGTATCTGGACAGTACAAAGAACTCTCTGGGCGATCTAACCAGATTGTGATATTGTTGCAATCTCTGTCCAGCTGCCCTTCCTCCACTGGGCAGCGCAAATCTTCACCGAAACGAACATTTGTACCCAGCTTCACGTTGGGGAAAATGGAAGGGTCGATACAATTATATATCGAATCAACTGAAAGAGACTTGTACAGGTATTCAAGAGAAAGGTTTGCGCGATTTAGAACTACATGGAAATGTACACAAAGGAGATGGTTCCCAGCGAGTGAAACTGCAGATTCTTTCCAAGGAAGAAATTAAACTGTACTTACCTGTGCGAACTCTTCTCAACAGCACATCAGAAGCGAACGGAGTCCGCCGGTCCCGCGGCTTCGTCGCGTTCAGCCTGCAGAGAGCCGAACTTAGGCTGCGAATCATCTTCACATAACCCGCGCCGATCAATGGGACTCATCTATATAAACAGATCGTGAGCTCCCACACCCAAGAAGGACACGTCCCACACCCAAGCCATTACTGTCCAAAGTGGATCTGTACGATGTCAATACTCACGGGAGAACATATGCACTGATACTAATCAACTGCTGTTCTTCGTCAACGCCAATCTAATTTAAATCCAACAAAGGATGGGAAATGTTTACTGTCATATACATAGTACATATGCACCAAAGTTCTTTCTGGCTGCAGTGCAACAGAGATACTTCATAAAAACGACAATAGTACAAAATTAATTTAAAATAGATAATAAATACAAAAGATAGAGAGATCATTAATGCACTTACTGTTTTCTTTGGCTTGGCTTCGCGGACGAAGATTTATGGAGGGGGTAAAAGTCCACGTCAGCTGCAGGCTCGTTTGTGGCTCACAAGTCCGATGCGGGACAGGCAGACACGGTTGCAGGGGAAAATTGGTGGGTTGGGGTTGGGTGTTGGGTTTTTCCTCCTTTGTCTTTTGTCAGTGAGGTGGGCTCTGCGGTCTTCTTCAAAGGAGGTTTCTGCCCGCCGAACTGTGAGGCGCCAAGATGCACGGTTTGAGGCGAGATCAGCCCACTGGCGGTGGTCAATGTGGCAGTACTGCAAGAAGAACAAGTACAAACAGTCCTTCCCGTGGTCCATTGACAAGAGGAGGTTCAACAGCATGACAGTGTTTGGAAATTATTGCGACTGTTTTCCTTTTCAATCGTTTGGCAGCATGCAGGCGTCGTTGGTTGAATATTGATCTGTAGTAGGAAAACTATTTTGTTTCAGTGGCCATTGTCTTGGTGAATTTCTGTTACTGCTGGTTTTTGAGTCCTTAGAGCTCGTACCAATAGAGTCATGATGCAGCCTGACTTGCCATGTGGAAGTTTTCTAGAGAAGCCTCTGTAGAAGTTTGCCATGTTTTCGATATCATATCAAATCTTTGCAAACTGCTGAGAAAGTAGAGGTGCTGACTTACTTTCTTCAGGATGACATTTGTGTTTTTGGTCCAGGAAAGATCCTCTGAGATAGTGATTCCCAGGAACTTATAACCATTTACGGAGCGGAAACAGGCCATGTCGGCCTTTCAAGTCTGCACCGGTTCATTTCATTTGTCTTTTATTAGCTTCAGCTCCCTCAATAGTCACTTCTTAAAAAGACATCTTTAGTTGTACCTTAGTTACTACTCCCAATGACTTCAATCACCTCGATTCACTGACAATCATGCAACTATGGAAAGGCATCATATCATTAAGCACATAAGGGACATTGAGTAAAAGCTTTGGACAAGATATACCTCAAGGACCAATATTTACTCAGCCTCTCCTACTCAGATCCCTCAATAATCATTGAATTGTAATCCCCTCCTAAAGTTCGCAATCATCTCCTTGGTTTTGGTGCCATTGGGTACGAGGATGTTGTTAGTACACCATTCAGCCTGTTTTCAATCTCTCTCCTGTATGAGTCCTTTTTATAAAACCCACTACCATGGTATTGTCAGCAAACTTGTAGATGGTTTCTTTGTCGTTCCGAGCCGCACTGTCATAGGTATAAAACCAATTGAGAGTTTTACTTTATTGTGTTTTAGAAAATCCTTTAAAGGTGTTGTTATTAGTTTCATAGCTTATATATGAACTAAAATTCAATACTCTTAAAATCTGACATTAATATGGAATAAAATGATACAAAAATCTCAGCCTGGTGTAAATCTGATCAGCAGTTCTTCTCCACTTCTTTGAAGTAGTGCCATCTGCTGGCAACGATGGACACTGACATTGTTATTAAAGAATTATCTGACAACATTATCTTTTATCAACCTAAGAAAATCCATCAAATATATCATGAGGAATTTTATAAAGTTCTGATAATTTGGCCAAGATTTTGTTTTTGGTGGAGTTACTTCTCAACTGTGTTTGTCTTATGGTTATTGACTCACAAGGTTGTACATTGCAGAAGACAAGTCTAATCCAACCAAGTCAACTTTATTGTCATCTAATTGAACAAGTATGACGTGACAAAACAGAGTTCTCCGGTCTTCAATGCAAAAACACGTAGACACATAACACACATACAGACAAATAACACAAATGCATGACAAGTATTTTATCTATAAAAATAAATAAATAAACATTGTTTTCTACAAATGAGAGTCTCAGCTGGTTAGTGTGAGCAGTTCCTTTGGTCCTTCAGCATTCTCACTGCCCGTAGGAAGAAACTGATCCTCAGCCTGTTGGTGCTGGCTCTGATACTCCTGTATCTATTTCCCAATGGGAGCAGCTGAAAGATGCTGTGTGCAGGGTGAAAGGGGTCCTCAATTATTTTGCATGCCTTCTTCAGCCAATGATCCCAGTAGGTCACATCGATGGGGGGGTGCAGGAATACCCCAGTGAACCTCTCTTCCACTCTTATGTTCTGTGGATTGATCTTCAACCATTTCTCTGCAGCAACCATACCACACTGTGATGCAGCTGGCCAGGATGCTCTTGATAAAACTCCTATATAGGGCTGAAACAGGCCCCACTAGGAATGCTACAGTCAGTTTTCTTAGTGCACAATTTTGCAAATGATCCTTAACCATGCCTCCGGATGCCACCATCCAAAATGTCTTTTTACCTGAATGGAGAACTAAGTGATACTGAAGGGTGTAGTTCATGGATTTGAGGGCACAGGCCAAGTTCATCTACCTTTCATGGCACTGCTCTTGGACACTGGTTCATTTAATTCCCACCTCCACCACCGATGAGTTGCTTGATCTGTGGAACATGCTACATGACCACAGGCTGCTGAGGGGTCTAGGCCAAAATGCCTCGGGTTTGCAGAGGATAAGAAAGTTCCTGGAGGTGGAGGAAGTGCGGTAAGAGAGCATGGGTTTGTACTAGGCTGAAGGTGAATCGCTGCTGCCCGGTTGTCCCATCCTAATTGCTCACCAATGTCTTTTCCCTGGTGAATAAAATGGATAACATCAATTCCAGAGATCTGCGTAGCGTGAGTACAGGGACTGCTGTGCTTTGGTTTTCACTGAAATGTGGCTCAGTGACAGAGTCCCGGACACCACCATTCAGCTGGATGGATTCACTTTATTTTAGGCTGACAGAGATGCTGCTCTGTGTAGTAAAGCCCGTGATGGTGACCTGTGCATTTACATCAACGCGGAAAGGTGCAAGGACTCTGTACGAGTTTCCGGTTACTGCTCAACACTGGTGGAATTTGTGACTGTCAGATGTAGACCATTTTATCTACCAAGGGAATTCACCACTGTCCTCATAGTTGCAGTGTACATCCCCCCGGTGCTAATGCTAAGGAGGCAATCTGGGAACTGTATGGGGCTATTAATGAACTGCAGACCACACACCATGACGGACTGATTATTATTACTGGATATTTCAACCATGTGAACCTCAAGTCAGGGCTACCTAAATTACATCATTATGTAGACTTTTCTATGAGAGGGGTCAACATGTTGGACCTTGTGTTTACAAACATTTCTGATGCATATTGGGTGGAGCCCAGTCCCCACCTTGGATACTCAGACCACATCTCTGTAATGCTGATGCCAGCATACAGACTGCTCGTAAGATACTCCAGACCAGTACTGAAGCAGGTTAAAATGTCGCCAGTGGGGCCATTCATGAACCAAGACTGCTTTGAATGCCCTGACTGGAGCATGTTCAAGGCAGCAGCAACTAGTGGCAACTGCATCATTCTCGAGGAGTATATGGCATCAGTGACCAGCTACATCAATAAGTGTTCTGATGACTTCACTGAGCCCAAGACCATCATTACTTACTCTAATCAGAAGCCATGGATGATTATGGAGGTGCGTATGCTGCTCAGGAACTGAGATGCTGCCTTCAGAGCAGATGACAAGATAGCCCTTGCTATTACAAGAGCCAAGCTGTCGAAGGCAATCAGGGAAGCAAAGCGGGCACCTGCCCAGCACATTCATAATCAATTCCTGGACAGCAAGGACCTATGACATATGTGGAAGGGCATCCAAGAATTCATCAACCACAAGACCCCTCCATCTGCCTGTACTGGTGATGGATCCCTCTCAGATGCATTGAACAACTTCTATACACATTTTGAGGTGAAAAATGACATGGTGATGAAGAATACCACCCCTCCTCCAAATGACAGGTGCTGTGTTTTGCAGTGGCTAATGTGAAGAGAGAGCTAGGCAAGGTCAACCTACGGAAAGCTGTTGGACCAGATAACCTTCATGGCAGAGAGCTCAGGGGATGTGCGGCTCAGCTAGTAGATGTTCTCACTGTTATCTTTAACATCTCCCTGAGAAGAGCCATGGAACGAATGTGCTTCAAAGCCGCCACCATTGTTCTCGTGCCAAACAATTTGCCTGTGTCCTGCCTCAATGATTACCACCCTGTTGCACTAATGTCCATGGTCATGAAGTAATTCAAGAGGCTCGTCATGGGACACAACAAGCTCCTGCTGCCCCCGTCACAGGACCCCTTGCAGTTCGCATACAGACCCAGCCACTCTATGGATGATGCCTTCACCACTGCCCTCTTCTAGCCCTCACCCATCTGAAAAATGATTTGCATGTTCGAATGCTGTTTATTGACCAGTTTGGCATTCAACATAATCATACCTCAGTACCTGATAAGGAAGTTGAGCCTACTGGCTCTAAACACCTCCCTCTGCAATTGGATTCTTGACTTCCTGTCGGGGAGACCTCAGGCAGTCTGAATCAATAACAGCACTTCCAAGACTATCACACTGAGCATGGGGGTGCCCATGGCTGTGTGCCTAGTTCACTGCTGTTCACTCTGCTGACCCACGACTGTACAGCTAAACACAGCATGAACAACATAATCACATTTGTTGATGACACGACACATAAGAATTAGTAAGAATGAGGAGTCAGTGTACAGAGACAAGGTGCAGTCACTAACAGACTGGTGCAGAGCCAACAACCTGTATTTGAACATTAATAAAACAAAACAGATGGTTGTCGACTTCAGAAGGGCCCAGGGGGACCACACTTTACTGACTCAACTGTTGAAGTAATCGAGAATATCCAGTTCCTTGGAATGCACTTCGTGGAGAATATCACCTGATCCCTTAATATCAGCTCCATAGCCAAAAGAGCCCAGCAGCACCTCTATTTCCTGCGAAGGCTGAAGAAAGTTCATCTCCCACCCTCCATCCTCACTACATTTTACAGAGATGTATTGAGAGCATCCTGTGCAACTGCATCACCACCTGGTTTGGAAGGCCCTGCAGAGGATAGTGAAGTAAGCAGAAAAGATCATTGGGGGCTCTCTTCCTACCATGAAGGACATCTACAGCACTCAATGCAAGCGGAAGGCAATAAACATTGTGAAAGACTCTACACACTCTTCACGTAAACTGTTTTTCCTTCTGCCATCTGGTAGTAAGACGCAGGCCCTTATGTTCAGAGTGGGAAACAATCTTTTCCACCTAACCATCAGTCTCAGAACATATGTGGATAGTGTACTGTGAACTTTAACTGTATGCATCTTAATATTTTAATGTATTTAACTTCTGTTGTAATTTATATTTATGTAAATATGCTCCTTGGCCCTGGAGAAACATTATCTTACCTTTACCATGCGAGCATGGTATGAACGATAAATAAAGGTGACTTGATTTGAATAGAGTGTAGCATAGTACTCTTAGAAGCACACCGCACTATCAAAGATTTGCTTCGAGTGTGTGGAGAAAGCTGCAAGGGTCATTGTCATGGTCCATTCCCAGCAGTGGAGTGACAGACAAATCTTTGATTTAAAGGCTGTTGACAGGGGTGCATGCAGAGACAGACATCCAGAGCTGCTGGAAGCTCACCAACTTGGAGAAAGATGCCCTAGGTTCTGCCTGAAATGGTCTTACAGCACTCAGAGATGTCAGTGAAAGAATGCTGCAGACTGCATTTCCAGGCTCCAGGGGTACACACTGAGGAATCATGGCACGAACCTGAGGGCCTACAGGGAAGGACCAGAGTCTAAAGTCCTTCTGATACTGGCTGAGTCTGAAGGCACGTCCCTCAAACAATAGTGGGGGAATAACAAGAAAGGCCACATTGGTGCTAAATATAGAATATACAGTGATGGAATGTATGGATATGATACTAAGGATGTCAAAGGACTTTGAATGGTTTTCTTCTTTAATAATTTATTGTGAATAAAGTTTATTTTGGAGGAAAAAAATCAGCTTTCATTTTGGTCAGAAGACTCAGCAGTGTGTTGTGAACTCAAAACCTAAGAGGAGGCACTTTTACCAGTGAATATGAATTGGCACTGTTTAGTTCTTGCCAGAATTTCAAACGTATCAAAAAATTTACTTCCGCATGCATTGCCCTATTTTCTCCTCCAGCCAGATTTGAATACAAAAAAGTATCCAGGCTATATTAAAAAATTCTAACTACTCCAGAACTTGTGATAATGTGCATTCAGCATGTAATAAGTGGAAAATAAATTAGGTGGAGAAGAAGAGTATTTTTTTATTATGAATTTTTCTCCTTTTCTCTCGGGAATGCTGTCACCTCCTCTGTATCTCCCTTAAGTGGAAATTTCAGAGAGGGGAGGAATAATAGAGGGAGTTATATTCAACAATCCAGGAAAATAACAAATGTAAATGTTTGAATAAGTCACATGTAACATAGAATCTGTCTTGTTGCATATTCAACATTTGTTCATTCGTTTAAAGAATGTAATAGAAATTTGGTCTTTATTCCTCCTGGTTCATTTGCAAACAACAATGCCATCTAAAATTACTTTATTCATATACAAACTCTTGATATTGGTCCAAATGTTGACTTCAAAATATCAATAAGTAATCAGTGCTGCCAGAATATTATTTTGATTAAAAGTCATCTTCCTTTGTGCCTGAAGACCTCAAAATCTGTGAATATGTCTTCATCCATAGGGGAACGCTTGGTCAAGCTTTACAGACACCTTACAAAAGACTTTATAAGATACTCAGACAAACTAGGTCAACCTGAATTTTGGACATTGGAGGGAAGCCACTATTGACAGGCTTAAAACATTTTATGTAGACAAGTCTTCCCCACTGCAGCAACCAGCAGTCCGTCGCAGAGGTTGACCACCTAAAAAACAGACAAGCCTGCCGGTTTTGGGTGGGGGGGGGGGCGGGGGGTTGCCATGCAGCGGCACTACAACTTCCACGGCTATGTGACGTCAGTGCGTGATGATGTCAACACGTGTCGGGTACGTGATTTGGGCTTTTAAAAGGTTGTACTTAGAACAGTAAATTTGTTTATCCGTTTGACTCACTGAAGAAATGCCTTGTGTGGTTATTTCATCATGTCCACTGCAATTCCAGTGGCCACAGACTCAGATTTATTAGGAGTACAATTCCATGAGGAGCCAACATCCATGCGCTCTCAACCCTGAGAGTAGGTGAGTGTTTGATAGCAGTTCTGTGGCCTGGAGACCAGGTATGGGTGTATTGATGACTTACACTGGGCTGAGAGGGCTGTTGTGAAGTTTGCTTGACCCCTTAGGTTGAAACCAACCATGGCAGTCATACAAACAGTACCTAGTGCTTGAATTTGGACTATTGCGAGCAATTTTAGGCCCATATCAAAGGAAGAATATACTGGTATTAAAGAAGGTCTAAAGTTCCTTTTATTATAATGTAATAAATCATTAAAAATGTTATATGCATGGTATACTTCAAATTTTGTCTGCAGTAAAGCAAACAAAGAGTCACCATGAACGTTGCCCAGTGCCCCTAATAATAGGAGAAAAGAGAATCCCTTCAGAGATGCTGAAAGTCCCTAGATTCACCTCCAGCCCTCTCACAGCCTCTGCAGCTGCACAGACTCCAATTCAAACCATTGACAATGTGAGCTCCTGATTCAAACCTCCAATACGTCCAGGAAGCCCTTAGTGCCCATGAGCCACTCACTGGTCCATCATGGCAGTCCTGTAGGGTTGTCTCTATGCTTCTGCTCGGGGCTGGGTGGGGGGGGGAAATTGGGCGAGGGAGTGTTCTCCTCCTTTCTGGTGCCTTGTGCCAGTCCTCCGCTTCCCCGGTCTGCAGCCCTTCCTGGTACACTGCCGGCACAAGTGCCACCATTTAGGGCACAGGCCCATGGTTGCAGGCTTTAAAAAGACACTATTGACTCCTTTGTAGGTCATTTAAAGCCTTTACAGAACCACCAGCATGAGGACTGTTGGTAGGTTCCAGCGAGCAGTGCTATATCTCTGCTCCTGCTCTCCTGGATTTGCACTAGCAGCACTGCCATTACAGTGTCTCTGTAATATCATAATTTATTTTGGAGCATTATCCCAGGGAACAGATGATTAACGTAAGAGGAGCATTTGATGGCTCTGGCCCTGTACTCGGAGGTTTAGAAGGATGAGAGGGGATCTCATTGAAATCCACCAAATACTGAAAGGGCTGGATTGAATGGACATGGAGAAGATGTTTCCAGTAGTAGGAGAGTCTTGGAGCAGAGGGCACAGCATCAGAATAAAAGGACATCCTCTTAGAACAGAGATGAAGAGACAGATGGTGGTAAATCTGTGGAATTCATTACTTTTAAAGCAGAGTTGATAGGATCTTGATTAGTAAGGCACCCATGTGTCCCTTTGAAATTTTGGTCAGTTATAATTGATCATCATCAGTTTTTTTGAAAATTTTATTTATCATTTGCATCAATTCGAATTAACTCAATAGAAATGATACCTAACAACAGCATAATACAAAATGATTCAAATTTCTTTTCCATTTTCTCCTCCACCCCCCCCCGAAGAAAAGAAAGAAAGAAAAAAGGAAGGAAAGAAAAATACCTAAATCTATATATTTACTATTATTACCATAATTATTTATTTTCTAACTATTAATTATTAACTGAGAGGAGTGGATGATGTGGAGGATGTAGATGGAAATCCATATTTGCTTCCCAAATCTTATAAAAACTCCTGATCTGATTCCATAAACTATTTTTTTTTCTAATGGTATACAATGGTATACAGTTTTGCATTTATTTCAATGTTCCATTTATCTATTGTTACAAAATGCTCCATTTTCCACCTTATTGCTACACATTTTTTCACAGTCGCTATTGCTATACTCAAAAAATTTATTTAATATTTATCCAACTTGAGTTTCGTATCTGCTTCATATATATTACCAAGCAAAATATTCTTGGATATTTTTGTATTTTTATCTTCATTATTTGTCCTAATAATATACTCAAATCCGTCCACTTTTACACAGGACCAGACCGAATATAAGAAAGTCCCTATTACCTTATTACATTGAAAACATTTATCAGAGTAATTGGGGTTAAAACCATTTAATTTACATGGAATATAGTATAGTTGATGTCGAAAATTATATTGAACCATTTGATATCTAGCATTAATCATATTTGTAACACTCTCTTGAAACAATCTTGACCATATTTCTTCTTGAATTTGTATATTTAAATCTTTTACCCATCTTTGTTTAGATTTATATAAAACCTTTTTCCCCAAAGTATCTTGCAATTTTATATTGGTAATAAATTTCTCAATAAATGTATCTAATTAAATATTAAAATTGACTTTGCTCCAGAAGGCTTAAATTTGTACATAATTTCCTTTTTAAATATGATTTAAGTTGATAATATGCAAAAATTGTATTATTTTGTATATCATATTTCTCCATCAATGGTTCAAAAGTAAAAGAAAAGATCCTAAAAAACAAACTTTTATTCTCTGTATAACTTTAGTGTACCAACTATAAAATAAATAATTATTCAAAGTGAAATCATTTTGGTTATTTGATAATTTTTAATTCCTCTCTCCATATCTTGAATAAATTATTTAAAATTGATTCTTCTATTTTCCCTTTTAGTAATTCACTGTTCCACTTATACAAAAATTGTTCTGGAATAGTTTCTCCAGTTTTATTCATTGCAATCTGAACCCAAGCTGTTTTCTCACCAATTTGATAACATGAGGACAAGATTCTTAATTGAGCTGTGTTGGGTATAAGCCCACTTTCTGCTGGACATCATGACGCCCATGTTATGATGCCACCCTTCCATATATACGTATATATATATATATATATATATATATATAATCCTATGTGTCAGTAGCCAGGTTAATCTAATAGAAGTAAAGGATGAGAAAGCATCACATCTCTAAGTCTTAATAGAGTGAGTGCATACACAACAGTGGCGACAAGGAACGAAACGAACCCTACACATACTCCATGCACCAACCATGAGAAAGAAAACAACAGAAGAAAGGTAGAAAACAACTACCTAATGACCCCAACAAATTTCCACCAAAAGATCAAGGTGAAAGCGTGCCAAGATGGAGGAGGGAAAGTTCAGGGAATTCAACGAAGTAGAAGAAAGTTGGGATAACTATGTAGAATGGTTAAACTACTACATAGTCCACAATATTGTGGAAGGTCCAGTAAACTGAAAACATGCCCTCTTCCTCAGTATAATGGGCAGCAAAACATTTGACCTCCATAAGAACTTGCTGTCCTTGGAGAATCCAGAGATGAAGACATTCAAAAAATTATACACAGCTCTAAGGAACCATTCAAGCCCCAAACCATCAGTTATGGCAGAAAGGCAATGATTCTATGAAAGGAGACAAGGACCAGGAGAAACAATAAGTGAATACCAGGCATCATTGCGCAAACTGGCAGAGCACTGTCATTTTGAGCAGTTTCTAAATCAGGCACTGTGAGACAGATTAGTGATGGGGCTGGCAAATCGCCAAGCAAGGCAAAAGTTATTAGCAATGAATCAAGACGTTACGTTACAGATTGCATGCAGAACAGCCTGCATCTCTGAAATGGCAGATAAAAACTTGAATGTGGGTCAACCAGACCTACTGGTTGGGAAGTCTTCCCGCCAACAATGCTTCCATTGTGGGAAATACAGACACTTATCAGAAAACTGTTTCTACAAAAATTCTAAATGCAACCATTGCAAAACAGAAGGACATATCAAATCTAAATATCTCCTTCTAAAGTGCAGGTGGCAAATAAACAGGCAGCTAAAGTCAAAACAATTCCAGAGAGAGAGAGAGGGAGGCAACCTAGCAACAATGATAACAGCCCAACAACTGGCCTTCAAGCTCCTGAAATTTTAGCTCCTGGGATATTACACATCCGAGGAATAAATGGAAGAAACACAAGAGTCTTTATACAGCTAAAAATAAATGGACACCCCCTGAAGATGAAGTTAGAACCAGGGGCAGATGTATCCCTAATGCCATTACATGTAAAATAACACTTGCTACCATGCCTCCTGGTAAAAACAACTGAAATAACTCTAAGATCTGTTACAGGAGACAGAATCAAAATGTTTGGAAAAAGTACGGTCCAAGTACGATACAAACAACAGCAACCAAAAGAAACTCTCTACATCATAGATACCCAGGGACCAGCGCTCATCAGAAGAAACTGGCTACAACACATTTCCCTAAACTGGCTGGAAATTGGTTCAATACTAAATGTAAATCACATGGACACCTCCCAGCTAGAACTCGTCCAAATCCTCAACAACCACGCAGTGGTTTTCCAACAAAAATTGGGGAAAATCAAAGGTGTTCAAATCAAACTGCAATTAAAAGCAAATGCAGAACCAAAATTCTTCCAAGCCAGAACAGTCCCATTTTCTATAAAAGGAAAAACTGAGGCTGAATTAAACAGACTAAAACATGAAGGCATATTAGAACCAATATAATATATATATATATATTATATTGGGCAGATCCCATCATATCCATACGAAAAGCAAACTCTGAAATTTGCATTTGCGGCGATTACAAAATTACCATCAATCCATCACTCAATATATCCGAACATCCAATGCCCAAGGCAGAAGAATTGTTCCAAGCACTACAGGGAGGGCAAAAATTCAGTAAACTAGATTTGTCACAAGCATATCAACAGATAGAATTGGACAAAAAATCAAGGGAATATGTGACCATCATTGCCCATCTGGGACCATTCACCTACACACCTGCCTTACGGAGTTTCAGGAACACCTGTGATTTTTCAAGCAACGATGGACAAATTACTACATGGACTCTCAGTTGGGTGTTTCCTAGATGATATCATCATCACGGGCTGAAACGACAGTGAACACTTACAAAACCTTGAAAAGGTTTTAACCAGACTACAACAGGCATTAGTACGATTACGCAAAGGCAAATGTGTCTTCATGCGCCCCTCAGTAGCATATCTTGGGTTTACAATCGACAATGAGGGGCTGGGAATGAATCTAGCAGGTACAGAAACCATTTGCAAGGCCCCATACTCAACCAAAAAATTGGAATTACAGTCCTTCCTAGGACTTGTTAATCACTACTGAAAACATATCCCTAATATGTCTACACTATGCAGCCCGCTGAACCAATTATTCAAGAAAGATCAAGCGTGGTATTGGAACACAGAAACTAAAAACAGTCAATCAACTAAAGGAAATACTAACATCAACAAATAAGGTGCTGATCCACTATGACCCGAGTAAAGAAGTTACACTCGCTGTGGATGCTTCACCAATGGGACTAGGAGTGGTATTATCCCAAATCACAGAAAAAGATGAGCAAACAGTAGCGTATGCTTCGCAAATATTTACCACAAGCGAGCGCAATTACACCCAACAAGAAAAAGAAGGATTGGCAATAATTTTTGGTGTACAAAAATTCCACCAATATCTTTATGGAAGAAAATTCACCCTGATCACAGACAACAAATCTTTTAGTTTAATCCTGGGGCCATTCAAAGATGGGCCATTCAAAGATGGGCCATGATACTAGCTTTAACTATGATATAAAACATAAATCAGGAACACTCAACAGCCATGCAGATGCCTTATCATGCATGCCGCTACCCAAGACTGAAGAACGAGAAGAAATTATTAAATGGACACCAGAAGCAGCAACCGTCAACCAAGAACGACTTCCACCACTGCCCATTACAGCCCAGATGATCGCAAAGGAAACCCGAAAAGAGGCAACATTAAGCAAAATCCTTAATGGGTGGCCTGAATCTGAAGTCATTCCAGAAGATCTAAAACCTATGAACTATCAGTCGAAGAAGGATGTTTACTATGGGGTACCCATACAATTATTCCAGCCAAATGGAAAACTGCCATATTATCAGAACTACATCACAACCATCCGGGGATGGTACGAATGAAAGCATGTCTGTTGGCCCTCCATAGACAGAGACATTGAAACAACAGTAGGAGAATGCAAAGTATGTCAGTCAATGCAGTCAAAAATGCTGCAAGCCAAAGCTAACCTATGGAAATGGCCATCCAAACCCTGGCATCAGATTCATGTACTTCGCTGGACCATTCATGAGTGAGACTTTCCTAATAGCTGTGGATGGACATTCCAAATGACAACAATATCAGACATATTTTGTCCATATCCTATCACCCAAGTATTAATGGGGGGGGGGGGCAGAACGTTTTGTATAAATATTCAAAAAAGGAATAAAAACTGAAATTTCTAAATGCCTCCTGGACACACAAAGTTGCAGATTTTCTGTTGGGATACATAAACACGCCACATTCTACCACAAAATGCACCCCAGCAGAACTAATATTTGCCCGTAACCTACGGACCAGGCTGGCTTCAGTTCATCCAGATCTGGGTCTCCGATTGCAAAAAACAGCAGCATCACAGACCTCGCCTAGAACATTGGAAGTGGGCGACAGAGTTCTGGTACAAGATTATAGACAATATCAAGATCCATGGGTGGTAGGAGTAATCTTACAAAAATTGAACCCCTGCTCATACTCTGTTCTAGTGGGGGACAGATTGTGGAAGCAATATGTTGACCAATTGCAAGCATTGACTAAGGTTCATGATCTGTTTCACGAACTGGAGGAGGTGGAATCAGACCTTCTGTGGCCTACCCCAACCATCCCACCCCTCAGACTGAGTGAGGGGCGGGCAGAGACGGTCATGGAACTGAGCAGTCCAGTGAGGAGTCCAGTAACTGAGACACGCAGCCAGGAGGACAGCGAAGACAGGCAGTCACCGCTGAAGGTCAGCAAAGGCGGGCAGTCGCCACCGACTCAACTGCCAATCCGACTATCTATGGGTCCTGCCCAAAGACCGGTACTGCAAACCAGGCCGAGGCGGTCCAAAGGAGAAGAAGACCACCTGAACGCTTTAAGGACTATGTGCCCTGATTGTTATTAAATAGTTTCTCTTTTAATTACTCATGAAATGTATTCTAATTCTCACTTGTAGTCCTGAGCCTGATCTAATCATATTAGTTCAAAGGGGCCCAGTCAAGATTTACAGCTCTGGGGTGGGGGAAGAATGTTAAGGATAAGCTGGACATCATGACACCCACAATATGATATCCCCCTTCCATATATAACCCTGTGTGTCAGTAGCCATGTTAGTCTAACAGAAATAAAGGATGAGAAAGCATCACGTCTCCAATGTGTGAGTGCATCCTCAACAGTTAGAATGAACAGGATCCAGCCCATTCATTATTCAGCCAAGTTTGTGAGCAGCAAGCATGTCATATAACACTAGTTATATTGAAAAATTGTCAATAAAACTATTATATTAACAATTAGCTGTCAACACAAATTCTATTAAAATTCAAGTTCAAGTGCTTTCCGATCATAGGCAAGTTGAACAGAATAAGAGATTTCACCTTTGCTTGGAGCCAGTGTGGCCACGACAACCATGTGTGCCACTGCAGTGGTACTCTTGAAAGATTACAACTCCCAGAAGTCCAGTGAACTGGCATGAGACATCATAACATAGTGACGTGGTGTGTGTTGTTCAGTATTTTAAAAGAATATGCCGTGACTTGAGTAAAGGAGTTCTGATTTACCTGCAACTGTGTGTGTCATTATTTTGCATTCATCAGCCACCCCTGTGTTTTCAGTCGCTACAATTGGTGACCCTGATGGGTTCAAAATGAGCTTTTGGACCATACGGATACTGCAGCTGTTGCTGTTAAACTACTGCCCTTCTGGAGAGTGGAACCAGAGCTGTGGTTTTGACAGGCTGAGGCACAATTTTACCTCAGGAAGATCAAGGTGGATGTGACTCGCTATTATCACCTCATCAGTGTCTTGGACCAAGCCACCGTTAAGCGAATCAGTGAAGTCCTGCATGATCCACTGGAGCCTGGAGAGCACAAGTACGACACTCTAAAAGCACTCCTGCTGCAAATTTATGGCATGTCCTGCAGAGAGGGGGCCGCCAGACTGTTCCACGTGGAGGAGTTAGGTGACCCCACCCTGTCCAAACTAATGGATGATGTGCTGTGCCTGGCATCCGGCGAATGACCAGCTATGTTATTCGAATAGCTCTTCCTGGAGAGGATGTCAGAAGGTATAAGACTCTTCTTATTGCAGAGTTCTTTCGACGACCACAGGGCAGTAGTATCAGAGACAAATGTCCTGTGGCTGGCAAAAAAAAACACACCAAAAGGTCTCTGGACAATGTCACTGTGTCACAGCTGACTGCACCCAGCACCTCCATGTTGACACTACTTCCCAAGCCAACTCTCTCAACACATCAGCTCCTACAACAAGGCAGGCAGGCAGCCTGCTTACATTTCTACCTACTGTTTTAACCACTGGCATTAGGGAGTCAATGCATGTAGGTGCCTGTCACCCTGTGTGTTCTCGGGAAATTCCCTGGCTGACCGTCGTTAATGGCTGTGACTGTTGGCCAAAAATCTATTAGCCTTCTATATGTTTGAGATCAACTATCCCAATTTAAATTTTTGGTGGACACAGGATCGGAGGTTAGTGTTTTCCACCAACCAGTTTTGATACACCTTATCCAACCCCCTAACCTCCAACTCAGAGCAGTCAATAGTTCCAATATACCCATGCATAGCACCAAAAAAATGATTGCTCGGTTCGAGGGGAACATTTACCCATGGCCTTTTATTATAGCAGCAGTATCATGACCACTACTTGGGGCCAATTTCCTTCGAACTCATTCGATCATGGTGGATTTAAAAGGATGTCGGCTGGTGGATATTACCACCTTTCAAACTATTCACCTGGCAGAATCACATGTTCCTGCGCTATGCCTTCAAACCCTGCGTAAGACTGTTGATAAGTTCTCTAGATTTGTAGAAGTTTCCCAAAGTTACAACTCTGCAGTTTTCAATTCCCACCGCAAAACATGGAATAACTCACTATATTTCTACCTCCTCCCATTCATGCTAAAGCACATGGCTTGCCTCCGGAAAAACTGTAGTTAACTAAATAAGAATTCCACAAAATGGAAGAGCTGGGGATAATTCACAGGTCATGGGCGTCTCCATTACAGTTAGTCCAAAAATGCACTGGAGGGTGGTGACCTTGTGGAGATTATAGACAGCTCAATGACGCCACTCTACTGAATCACTACCCTATTCCCCATACTCAAGATTTTCCAGTGAATCTGCATGGGGCCAGAATCTTTTCAAAAGTGGATTTGGTGCATGGATATCACCAGGAGCCAGTGGAACCAGACAATATGCCGAAAATTGCAACACTTACCCCTTTCAGATTGTTTGAATTTTTATGAATGCTTTTTGGGTTAAAAAAAAGCAGCTTAGAACTTTCAGCGAGTTATGGATGCAGTAGAGCGTGGCATGGTCAACGTATTCATTTATCTCGATGACATATTAGTCACCAGCAAAACTAAAGAAGAGCACATGGAACATCTGCATAATCTCTTTAGACGTCTTGAGAGAACTTGGACTGATCATCAATCCAGATAAATGTGTTTACAGTAAACAGTCCATAGAATTCCGACAAGGGTGTGGTTTCACTGCCTTCCAAGATCGATGCCATTACCGAATATTCCAGACCAACCACTGTCAAAGGTCTGCAAGAGTTCTTGAGTATGGTTAATTTTTATCGTCGATTCCTTCCAGCAGCAGCTCTCGTTATGAAGCCTCTGTTCAATCAGCTGTCTGGTAAGGCCAAATCTATTCAGTGGGCAGATGAAAGTCGAAATGGTTTCATAAAGACAAAGCAACCATGCCTAGTTATCCAGTCCTAAACGCAGCCACTGCCCTTTCAACAGACATGTCTGATGGACAATGGAAGCTATTGATATTCTTTAGCTGCCACCTTTGAGGCCGAGAAAAAATACAACCCATTCGATAAAGACACCTAATCACATATTTGTCCATCCATCACTTCTGTTACTTTTTGGAAGGCAGACACCACCATATTCACAGAGCATAAACCCTTGACCTTCGTGTTTTCAAAGGTGTCGGAGCCCTAGTCAGCTCGAGAACAGAAGCAGTTATCCTTCATTTCAGAATTCTCTACCAGAATAATGCACATCACTGGAAAAGACAATGTAGTGGCTGATGCACTTTCCCACTCAGTTGCACTTGAGGTATCAGCTAGGACCACGATATTGGCCATGCCCTAGTACAAGACAGTGAGATGGAGTTGTATCACACCTCGATAACTAACCTGCAATGGAAGGATGTGCAAATCAATGCCCATGGCAACAGGACATTTACGGCCAATGGTTCCAGCATCGTGAAGACGTAGTATTTTTGATTTTGTCCATTGTCCTTCTCATCCATCCATCAGAATGACCATTCATCAGATTTCAGACAGATTTGTTTGGCACGGTCTGAAGAAAGACGTCACACAAATGGCTAGATCTTGTGTAGCTTGTCAAAAAGTCAAAATCCATCGGCATACGAAAGCACTGCTACAACCATTCCCACCGGTAACTCGCCACTTCAACCATGTCCATGTGGACATTATGGGACCAATTCCAGTTTCACGAGGCTTCACGATGATCTAAAGGTTTACAAGATGGCCAGAGGCAGTCCCCATGGCAGATGCTTCTACGGAGTCTTGTGCATGAGCATTACTTATTCTTGGGTGGCTCGTTCGGCCTACCGGCGCACACCACTTCTGACAGTTGACCTCAATTTACATCTCTGTTAAGTACAGCCTTATCTTGGCTGCTTGGCTATAGACTTCATCATACAAGCACCTATCACCCTCAATCCAACGGGATGGTTGAATGATTCCATCGTCACCTTAAATCAGCCTTAATGACCCATTTTTATGGTCCCAACTGGGCAGACAATTTATCATAGGTGTTGCTCGGCATTAGGACAACTCCAAAAGGTGATCTTCAAACTTCATCTGCGGAGCTTGTATATGGCGTGCCTTTTGTGGTCCCACAGGAATTTATTCCACATGGATCCAGTAAAGATGAAGATCCCAAAGAATTGCTGAGAAGACTAAAGGATACAGTAGGCAAATTATCCCCTGTACCACCATCATCACATGGCAAACATGTTTCTTTTGTACCACATGAACTGAAGGACTGGGAATATGTAGAGCACTTGCAGGTGCCAAATGAGGGACCATACAGGGTGATAAGATGAACAAGGTCAACCTGCATCTTGGACATTGCCAGGCAGTCTCTGGCATTCACAATTGACAGACTCAAACCTGCCCATGTGGACAAGACAGCCCCTATTCAACAGCCAGCAGTCCGACACAGGGGTGAACCTCCCATAAAACTACCAGGTGATAGTGCAGGTTCTGGGGGGTGGAACCATGTAGCAGCACTAGAGATAGGCTACAACTCCCAGAAGTCTAGTGATCAGCACGGGACATCATAATTTCATGACTTGGCAACGCATCGTTCAGTGTTTTAAAAGAATATACGGTGACTCAAGTAAAGGAATTCTGATTTACCTGCTACTGTGTGTGTCGTTATTTCACATTCATCAGCCACCCCTGCGTTTTCAGTGGCTACATTGCCAATTTTTAAACTTTTTGTTATTGACTATTGATTATAAACAATTGATAGAATAAAATGATGAAATCCTGAAATAAAGTCCTCACCCAATGTTGATGGTCGTTTTCTCTCCAAGAAGTTTACACATGTTTTAATATTTCCAGGAACAAAATTAACTTATAAATGCTGTTAAAGTTCATTAAAGTATCAAATGTTAGACTCAAGAAATTAATTTTACACATGATCACATGGTGGTGCTGTTACGTCTGTCTCTTGCTTAAAACCATCCAGTCGGCTTTTAAACACAGCTAAGATGCTACAGCTTCTGGCAGCCTTGTAATGTTGGTTTACCACAGGAACACATCTGTGGTCAGATATAATTGATCATCAACTTTCACACTTATTCATGTTTACTCCCAAAATCTTATTCGAGCTTCCTATATATTTTTTGAAAATGTTTTTTTGTTGTTGTTTTCAACTATCCTGTGGCTTTTCTCTGTTCTTGAAAACAAGAACCACAGAACCATAGAACACTACAGCACAGAAAGCAGGCTATTCGGCCCTTATGTTCTATGATTAAGTGCTGAGGCTTTGACTTGAGAGATTTCAGTAAAGAGGGCTGAGCAGAGGGCCAGGTAAGAACTGGTAAGGTCTTTCGGCTTTTCAGACTTAGTGGAGAGTAGCTCAGGGCAGCAAGGATGTCTAAAAGTGCTGAGGTTTGCTCCTCCAGGACATCAGGGAGGCTTCTAGTGTTCCTGGGAATACATCTGTAGGAAGTAGATTCAACTGCAGCCCCTCAATGAATTGGAGCTGGAATTGGATGAACTCAGGATCATCTGAGAGGCAGAGAGGTCATAGTTTTCAGCTATAGTGATTTGGCCTCACCGAAAGGACCTGCTGTAGGATTTGGTTGACCATGAAGAAAAGTAAAGGGAATAAGAAGACAGAGTACAGAGTTACCCACTAGCCATGCACCTCAGTAACGAGTGTAGGAGTACTTCACTTTGGATGTTGCTGGAGGAGGGAGAGGGAGAGAGGGAGTTGGGGGGAGATGACCTATCAGAGCCATGGCTGGCTCTGCGGTTCATAACTAAAATAATACATATCCAAATATTTATATATATTTATTTTAAATTACATCACACCAAGACACAAGAGAAACTTGTCCGTGAACTACTCTTTGCAGACGATGCCGCTTTAGTTGCCCATTCAGAGCCAGCTCTTCAGCGCTTGACGTCCTGCTTTGCGGAAACTGCCAAAATGTTTGGCCTGGAAGTCAGCCTGAAGAAAACTGAGGTCCTCCATCAGCCAGCTCCCCACCATGACTACCAGCCCCCCCACATCTCCATCGGGCACACAAAACTCAAAACGGTCAACCAGTTTACCTATCTCGGCTGCACCATTTCATCAGATGCAAGGATCGACAATGAGATAGACAACAGACTCGCCAAGGCAAATAGCGCCTTTGGAAGACTACACAAAAGAGTCTGGAAAAACAACCAACTGAAAAACCTCACAAAGATAAGCGTATACAGAGCCGTTGTCATACCCACACTCCTGTTCGGCTCCGAATCATGGGTCCTCTACCGGCACCACCTACGGCTCCTAGAACGCTTCCACCAGCGTTGTCTCCGCTCCATCCTCAACATCCATTGGAGCGCTCACACCCCTAACGTCGAGGTACTCGAGATGGCAGAGGTCGACAGCATCGAGTCCACGCTGCTGAAGATCCAGCTGCGCTGGATGGGTCACGTCTCCAGAATGGAGGACCATCGCCTTCCCAAGATCGTGTTATATGGCGAGCTCTCCACTGGCCACCGTGACAGAGGTGCACCAAAGAAAAGGTACAAGGACTGCCTAAAGAAATCTCTTGGTGCCTGCCACATTGACCACCGCCAGTGGGCTGATAACGCCTCAAACCGTGCATCTTGGCGCCTCACAGTTTGGCGGGCAGCAACCTCCTTTGAAGAAGACCGCAGAGCCCACCTCACTGACAAAAGGCAAAGGAGGAAAAACCCAACACCCAACCCCAACCAACCAATTTTCCCCTGCAACCGCTGCAACCGTGTCTGCCTGTCCCGCATCGGACTTGTCAACCACAAACGAGCCTGCAGCTGATGTGGACATTTACCCCTCCATAAATCTTCGTCCACGAAGCCAAGCCAAAGAAGAAAGAAGAAAGAAGTATTGTATGGGTATGTAAATGCACCGTGACGCAGAGAAACACTTTCATCTGTCTGTATGTGTACACTCAGATGACAATAAAATTAAACTTGAACTTGTGAAGGGTGAATTCAGGTAAAGCAATAGTGTGATGTGGGTATGTAGTCAGGGACAGAGATGGATGTTGCCTTCCTGCTGCCAGAGTCTAGGATGCGTCTGAGCAGGTGCAGGACATTATGGGAGAGGAGGGAAAGCAGCCAGAAGTTGTGGTCCATTTTGGTACCAATGGTAGGTAGGATGGGAAATATGGTCCTGCAGAATGAGTTCAGAGAGCTAGGTAGCATATTAAAAAGTAGAACTTCAACGTTTTTAATCTCACGATTACTACCCGTGTCATGTACTAGTGAAGCAAAAAAACAGGAAGTCAGTGCAGTTCAATGTGTGAATAATGATGCAAAATGGAGGACTCAGATATTTAGATAATTGGACTTTTGGGGAAAGTTGAACTTGTTCAAGAGGGAGAATAATTGTTCGGCATGGACTAGATGAGTCGAGGGCCTATTTTTGTGCTGTAGTGCTATATGAGTTACACCTGAGCTGGAGGAGGACTAATGCCCTTGTATAGAAGTTCACTAATGCTAGTGGGGATGGGTTCAACTTGGATGGCAAGGAACGAGATCCTGAACAGAAGGCCAGCATAGAGGAGTTGAGGGGAAGACAGATCCAAAGGTAAGTAAGCCTTAAAAGAAAGGTCAAAAGGAGATGGGTAACTGGTTGCAGCAAGACGGAAAGACTGACATGTTTATTTTAATACAAGGCAGATGAACTTTCAGCCTGGTTTGATTCTTAGAATTATGATGTTGTGGCCATAACAGACTCATAGCTGCAAGAGAGACAGGATTCTTGAGTTTCATTGTTTTAGACAGGAGAGAAGGAGGTAGAAGAGATGGAGGCATAGCATTACTAATTAGGGATACTGTCATCAGTGAACTCAGAGAGGACCTAATGGTAGAGATCACAAATAAGAAAGGTCTAATCATTCTGATGGAGCTAAACTTCAGCCTCCCAATTGCCATTAAGTGGAAGGACAGATATATTGACAGATTATGGAAAGTTGTTGCAAAAGTAACAGGGTTCATGTCATGGGAGATTTTAACTTCTACAATATTGACTGGATATCCTTGGTGCTTGAGGTTTAAAAGGGGAGAATTTATTAAGTGGCTTCAGGAAAATTTCTTGAGCGAGTAGGCAAGTAAGCCTACCAGGAAGGGGGCATGCTGGACTTTGTATTGGAAAATGTGCCCAGAGAGGTGGGGAAACAATTTTGGAAATATTGATCACTCTTCCTTATATTTCAAGATAGTCATGAACAAAGATTTAGTTTTATTTTTTAACTTTTATTTTTATTAATTTTTTAAAAATTAAGTAATAAATAGAATGAAGAAAATAGATTAAAATTGAATTCTTGTCCATAACTGTCCAAAACTGGATAGGGTTGGGCTTTGTTGAAAAGTACTAAATTGGGGAAAGGCTAATTATGACATCATCAGACAGGAGCAGGTGTTACTGGGCAAGCCCACATGAGGTAGCTATTTAAGGACTAACATGTTTCAATGCATAGAATGGATGGCAAAGTAAGAGAAACTTGGGCAATGAGAGAGGTCATTAATTGAGACAAGAATGAAAATGAGGCATATGTTGGGTTTCAGAAGCGACAACCAGACAGGTCCCTGAGGAAATATAAAGGCTGCAGAAAAGAGTTCCAATAGATAATTAGGGAAGCCAAAAGGAGCAATGAATTCAACTTGGTGAGCATGAATAAAGAAAACCCCAAGGCATTTGTACTCACATTCAAACATAAAAGGATGAGTAGGGATGGGATAGGGCAACTCAAGGACAAAGGAAGGAAATTATGCTTGGAGTCAGAAGAAGTGGATGAACTTCTAAATGTGTGTTTTGTGTCAGTGTTTACCATGGAGAAGGACATGGACAGTGATAGGGTGCATAATGTGGAGAATTAGGTTTTCCTGAGATCAGGAAAAAGGTGGTGTTGGGTCTTTTGAGGAACACTAAGATTAACAAGTTCCCTGGAATTCATGGGATATATTCTTGGTTATGGAAAGAGGCACGACAAAGATCTTTTCATCTTCACTAATCAGGAAGAGGTCCCAGATATCTGGAAAATACCTAATGTTGTAACCTTGTTTAAGAAGGGTCGGAGGATGGGGGAGAGGGGAAGGATTATCTAGGATATTATAGGGTGGTAAGCCTCATGTCAATGAAAAGAAAAGTTAGGGAATGGGATTAGCATACATTTGAAAAGTGGTGGTCAGTCAAGGGACAGTCAACATGGCTTGCTAAGGGGGAGCTCATGTCTTAACAATTTGAGGAGGTGACAATTATGAGGGGATCTCAGTGGATGTTCCAGACAATAGCTTAATGTATTAGACAAGATCCCTCATGGTAGGCTTTACAGAAGGTGCATATGTCCGGGATCCATGGTGTTGATAATTTTAATATTCATACCTTGAAGAAGGGCTCAGGCTCGAAACATTGGTAATAAATCTTTATCTCCTATGGATGCTGTGAGACCAACTGAGTTTCTCCAGGATTTACTGCATGTTTTTGATATTTAATTGACTGATGTAGATGAGGGTGGTAGTGGATGGCTGAAATTTGGGTTGGAAGCCTGTGACATTCTGCAAGATTGGTGTTGGGACCCCTGTTATTTATGATTATCCCTCTCTCTCTATATATATATATATATATATATATGTGTGTGTGAGTGTCTGTATATTGTAAGGGTTAAAATGACTTGAAAATATTAACTGCCATTTCCCTCTTGAATATACACAGTGTCCTGTTTGTGTGTATTTTGATTAATATGGTTCATAGTGTGAAAATTTTTAAAAAAAGGAAAAGAATATTAACTGCCAATTTCTAGCAGTCTGGAGAAAATTGTTGACATTCTTTTGAATGTTTCTATAGTTACAGGCTGTAGCCACATCCTTTTCTGTGTGTACAATATAAACAAGGCTTATTTTTTAATTTGCTTCTGTAGTGTATAGGACTAGAGCAAGATAAAGGTGGTCCAGACAATTCTTTTGGTCATGTACTTTTGGATGTATTAACATTTTATTGTCTGTTTTTATTAACTCTTTTCAGTGTAGTTTTACTGTGTTAAGAGTTCAAATAATCAGTGAAAAACTCAATGCTACTTTGGAACAAATTTTTCAATCATTAATGAGTCAGAAACAATGATGTCTGCATGTTGCTCTGAGTGATTATGAAAGAAGATAGTCACAATATTTAGTCAAAAGAATTTGGATTATTAACTCGTTTGTCAATAGAAGATGGATCTTTAAGTAAGATTATTATAGTAAAAGAAAACTGGATTATTGACTCGTTAGTCAATGTAAGATGGAATTGAAGACATAGAAAGTTGGAAATTGAACTTGGAAGAAGACTGGATCAATTGGACTCTGTTTCAAGCAGCTCAATAAGGAGATACAAACAACAATCAAGACCATTGTAGAAGTGTTAAGTATCTGAGTTTATGTTGGATTAGAACACAGTTTGGGGCATTGGATCAACTTGTCCTTTTTGGTTTTGAAGAGATTGCTGTGCATGTTTGATAACTGAATGTGATGAACAATACAATGGACAACACAACACAGTTACGGCTATAAGGGAGCTATGTGTCAAGAAGATGAATTACAAAATCTGCAATTAGATACAAAGGGAAACAAAGTGACTCTTACAAGCAAGACTAAGGGAGGATACAAATAAGGTTTCAGCTGCTGGGGATATAGATCCCACAGAATTACTGCAAAGAAACATTAATAGAAGCTAAGATCAGCCATGAGGAAGTGGCTGAAGCTATACCACAAGATGGTGGAGTGGAAGATGAACAATCCAAAATGGAGACATAGTAAGAGATTAAAGCAACACTTTATGTACAGGACTTAATAGGACCTAATGATAGTACATCAAATACTTCCAGCAGGAGAAGCTCTAGAGCAGGCTCTGTGGTGGTACACAACCAGCCTACTGCAGGGGACAACCTCTGTACCTGCAGGAGAGTACGGAGACAGGACAACACCTGGCCGGCTGCCAATCAGTCGGCCTGAATGGATCAAGCTCCACCCGGTCAGGTGTCAATCACCTTCTGGGATATAAGCCTGTGCCGGCCTCCTGAGGCCTCACACTGAGTTGCTGCAGCCACAGCCAGCCTGACTCGGTGGAGGATTTTTGTGGATTAAAGCCTGTTGTTCAGTCTTTACCTTGTGTGTGTCTGATTCTGGCTAACAGCGCACCACAGGCTCCAGAATTTCAAGCACTGAATCTGTATTTAAAAATTCAAGCATTCGCATCAGCTCCTGAAGTAAAAAAGGAAATGCTTCCATTTGAATTGGACTTAGAAGTTAAGGAGGCACAACAAGATCACAAATTAACTAGGTCAATCCAAGGAGCTAGAGATCAAACTCCAATGATGGCCATATTGGACAAAGATGGGCGTCAAATGACATCCCTTATAGAGTTATACCAGGCTCTCCTGGCAAGCAGAAATCGGGGTGAACAAAGTAATGTACACCTAGGCACGACAAGATAGGATGAAATGGCTGCATTGTTAATTCAGTTACAGCCTGTTACAGACACTCTCTTCTCTGCCCAAGATAAAGATACCAATTTTTGATGGTGACCCACTTCAATTTTAAGCATTTATGAAAAGCTTTGAACGTGATATTGAAATTAAGAGTCAAAGCTCAGATGATTGTTTATATTTATTATTTGCATCAGTTCATGAGTGGACGGCCCCAAGAACTTGTAAAGAGTTGCCAGCATATGGCTTCAAATCAAGGATTCAGAAAGGCTAAGTGATTACTAGAGAAATATTTTGGTGACAAGAATTTCAAGAACTTATATACAAAAAGCTCTTTCATGGTCATTAATAAAACCAGAGGACACGAATGGTTTACTAGCTTACGCTCTCTTTCTAAGAGGCTGTTGCAACATCATAACGGAGATTGGCCATCTTGGAGAGCTTGACATACCTCAGAATATGGTAGACGTTGTAGATAAATGACCCAACCGGATGAGAGAATTATGGAGAAGACAAGTTGTAGCAATATCAAAGAAGAAACCATGTGGAAGCTACTTTTAAAGATTTGGTAGAGTTTATTGAAGGACAAGTGAGCATTGTTACAGATCCAGTATATGGAATTAAGGGTACTAAAACAGTGAGTAAAGAAGTTGAAAAGTCCAAATCGTATCCTCAACCAAAAATGAAGAAAAGTACATTTTCCACCTCCCTGATAGTGGTGGACGTCATGCTCTGGAGAGCTGGCTCTGAATGGGCAACTAAAGCGGCATCGTCTGCAAAGAGTAGTTCACGGACAAGTTGCTCTTGTGTCTTGGTGTGAGCTTGGTGTTTTGCGGAAACTGCCAAAATGTTTGGCCTGGAAGCCAGCCTGAAGAAAACTGAGGTCCTCCATCAGCCAGCTGCCCACCATGACTACCAGCCCCCCCACATCTCCATCGGGCACACAGAACTCAAAACGGTCAACCAGTTTACCTACCTCGGCTGCACCATTTCATCTGATGCAAGGATCGACAACGAGATAGACAACAGACTCGCCAAGGCAAATAGCACCTTTGGAAGACACACAAAAGAGTCTGGAAAAACAACCACCTGAAGAAACACTCAAAGATCAGCGTGTACAGAGCCATTGTCATACCCACGCTCCTGTTTGGCTACGAATCATGGGTCCTCTACCGGCATCATCTACGGCTCCTAGAACACTTCCATCAGCGCTATCTCTGCTCCATCCTCAACATTCATTGGAATGACTTCATCACCAACATCGAAGTACTCAAGCTGGCAGAGTCCGCAAGCATCGAATCCATGCTGCTGAAGACCCAACTGCGCTGGGTGGGTCACGTCTCCAGAATGGAGGACCATTGCCTTCCCAAGATCATGTTATATGGCAAGCTCTCCACTGGCCACCGAGACAGAGGTGCACCAAAGAAGAGGTACAAAGACTGCTTAAAGAAATCTCTTGGTGCCTGCCACATTGACCACCGCCAGTGGGCTGATATCGCCTCCAACCATGCATCTTGGCGCCTCACAGTTCGGCGGGCAGCAACCTCCTTTGAAGAAGACTGCAGAGCCCACCTCACTGACAAAAGACAAAGGAGGAAACACCCAACACCCAACCCCAACCAACCAATTTTCCCTTGCAACCTCTGCAACCGTGCCTGCCTGTCCCGCATCAGACTTGTCAGTCACCAACAAGCCTGCAGCAGACGTGGACATACCCCTCCATAAATCTTCATCCGCGAAGCCAAGCCAAAGAAGAAAGATAGTGGTGGATAAATAAATGAAGAAAAATGAACGTTTGCCTGTTGAGAAAAAAATGTTTGTCATGTAATGATAAGCACGATTTGGGAAAGTGTACACAGATGGAAAAGACGATGTATAGAAAATGGAGTTTTTTTTGGCTGTCTGAGTAAAGGACACATCAGCAAAGACTGCAAAGAGCGACTCAGCTGCAATATATAATTAAAAGCCTCCCAAAATGCTACAAGTCTTCAAAGAAAAGAAGGATATGGAAAAGGAACAAACTTCGATGAAAGAAGCAGATAAAAACAGTACTGAAACTTCAGTATTGACGAGTGGTCTTATTGGGGCTGGTGCAGTCGATAGTGCCTGTACAACAGTACGTACACATGGATTTTTTGACCCAGGAAGCACTGCATCATTTTGTACTGTGGGGCTTATGATAAAGTTTAATCTTGAAGGAAAAAGGACGAAGATTCTATTGAAAACCATGGGACAAAGAAAGGTCGTTGAAGCTAATATGGCTTCAGAGTTAAAGGTTGCTGGAATACACAGCAATGATTTTTGTGATCTTCCAGATATATACACACAGAAGACTAAGCCTGTGCAGAGATGAAACATCCCATATCAAATTGATGTGGATCAGTGATCATATCTGAAGAAGGTTTATACACTGGAAAATAGCTCTGAGATAAAGATGCTAATTGGTTTAGATGTACCAAGGGCTCTGTAACCAATAAAAGTAATACCTAGAACTATGTTTGGATATCAATGGACCATTAGAAAGAAGGAATGATATTGTTCAGAAGCAGGTCAACAACAAGTGTCAATATATCTGTTGTGAAACTCAATGAACCATTGAAACAACCGTTCAAGACAGACTTTGCTGAACGCATTGATAACAATCAAAAATGGTTGAGAATGAAGTATTAGAAGATGCTGCAAATACAGCTGGTGGTTATTCCTGTGAAACTAAATGTCTGAAAACAAATCTGACAATATGGTGCAACTGTCTTTGGAGTACAAAATGTTGAAAGGAATTTTGGATACTCCAAAAAGGAGTGACCAAAAAAAGATTTTAACTTTGTACTTGGAAACAAAACTGACTCTGAAGATTGTTCAATTTTGAAAGCAGCCAAGAGAAAAGCTCAGAGAGCAGTTGTCAGGAATGGAGAATTAATTGTAAATAGAATTCATAAAACCAAGGGAAGAAAGGAATAACTGCTAAAGAAATGAATGCAGTTATTGAAGAAAAGGATAAATCAATTTCCTTACAGTTGAAAGATTTTTTTTTGAAAGAGAACAGGTTATTGTTTAATGACACAAGACAATTGACGATGGAAAACAATCAAGGTACATGCTTGAAGACCCAGTTAATAAATACAGGAAGAGAATCTCATAAAACACTTCAAGATAAAATTGTCAGAAAATTAGACTGAATTGGAAGTTGCAAAATTGGATCCAGAATTACAGGAAAAGACAATAAAAGCCAGAATGGATGTTGATGTGTTTGAGGATCCAAAGTTGTTTGAGTCCTACCTTTTCTATAATCAACCACAGAAGAAAGAGAAAAGGAGAAAGAGGACCCATCTTGTACCCTCAAGCAAGTGAATACCTTGGTGTCTTGGGTAAACTTATACCTCTCATTTTGTTCATTTTAGATTGGTCACAGTGTTTGAGCTACTGAAAGAAAATAGACACACACACCGAGAGCAGTTCAGTTTATACAAATGTTTATTACAAATTCAAAAACTGATTTCAAACTACAATATGCAAGCCCTTCCCAACTATACTTATCAATGCCTGGACTGGCCCCAACTGCCAAAGCGAGGCAATGACTGCACACTTGTAGTAGGTTGTTAGGGCGCCGGTAGCAGCTTCTCCACCTCCAATGTCTGGGACGTGGGCTGGACTCTAGAAGTTCTTCTTGCTGAGAGATGTTGCCACCTCTCGGAGAGTCTCAAACTTCAGCAGCGTAACCATGGCTTATATTACCCAAAAATTGCTTACCCAAGCACCTATTCCTAGCACAGCCAGAAAGATAAGCAAGCAAGCTAGCATGCTAGGCTTCTATCGAATAACATAATTTTCAGCTATTCACTTTGAATACAATGGTTTATTTTGTATCAAGGCTAGGCCTCTGACAGTCTGTGACCAAAAGAAGCAGGAAGATTAAATGTTCTTGGTACACAGATGTCCTTTCGTCATATAACAGCATCTCTGGCCCCTCGGTGGAATTTAGCTTATGTCTGCTGATTCTAAAAAAACAAGCAGGTTCTCAGACTTGTAGAAGAAAAGGCTGCAAAAGTAAAAAACAAGCAGGTTCTCAGCCTTGCACAAGCAAAGGCTGCAAAAGTAAAAAACATGGTTAGAATCTTCCATTACACTTGGAAACTAAAAATTGCTTTATGAACAGACCAATTACCAAAATCTGTCATTTACAAGAAGCAAAAAGCTTTAACGATTGACTTCTGCTTTCTTTTGAATATTTACCTAATATATGATTTTCTTTGTAGTGGTAATTATTATTTCTAGATATAATAATTGGGGCTGGTATTTTAAGGGTTAAAATGACTTGAAAACATAAACTGCCAGTTTCTAGCAATCTGGAGAAAATTGTTAACATTCTTTTGAATGTTTCTATAATTATGGGCTGTCGCCAAGGTCATTTTCTGCATGTATAATATAAACAAGGTTTCATTTTTGAATTTACTTTTGTAGCATGTAGGACTACAGCAGGATGAAGGTGGTCCGGACATTCTTTTGATTGTGTACTTTTGGATGTATTAACATTTTATTGTCCAATTTTAATAATTGTTTTAAGTATAATTTACTGTCTTAAAGAGTTCACTTTGTAACGAACCACATGTAATGAGTAGCAATAGGGCAACGTACCAGACAGTATTTAATTTTATTTCTAAGTCTTAAACTATAGTGTTAACTTTTAAATTATCCTTAACACTAAATCTATCCCCAGCTAGTGTGTCTAGTTGTGTGTGTGTGTGTGTGTGTGTGTGTGTGTGTTATACCCAAACCATTTAATTCCAGGCCAAAACGTAGAAAGTTACCTCAAAGTTCAGTCTTTTAAATCCAGTGTTGAAGTGTAGGCCTTTGAAATTTGATGCCAAGAATTAATATTGAACTGATGGGAAGACTGGAGTTGTGGCTGCTACAGACTTACCAATTCTCCTTGCTTTGCTTTTGAAGAAATGTCCATCCACACGAGCTGTGGTCAGAACACTCCTGGTCATTTTGTAGGGAAGACTCAAACTGGGTGGCATCCATGAAGCTTCCAAGACCTTGGCTCCGGTCTCTCCAAGTGACCTCTCTGTTAGTCACACTTAAACTGAAGCAGTCTCTCCAAGTGACCTACACTGTTAGTCAAAATCAAAATTAAGCACTTTGCTTCCCAAAAAGCCCAATCATTCACAGAGCATGCTTTGCTCTGAATTCCACAAAAATGGCTGACCACAAGAGCTGCTTCAAAAAGCTGATTTCTCTGCAGCAATCGGAATGGTTCTCCCTTGCAAAATCACAATGTCTTTGCAAATGTATTGAATCTGGAACAGACCGTGACAAACTTTTCCTCAGTTCTTCCAATGTTTTGAATTATCACTGGCAGTGACTTGCATTGTGTTTGTGTGAAATGTTAAATGTTAATTGCATCCATTCAGTCTCTCCTGTCTATGCTATCCCATACAGTGATAATTCTATTTTACTAAAATGGGAGCTTATAATAAAATAAACAGGGATAAACTCAATACTACTTTGGAACAGAGAGAGAGAGGGGGAGAGAGAGGGGGAGAGAGAGGGGAGAGAGAGGGGGAGAGAGAGGGGGAGAGAGAGGGGGAGAGAGAGAGGGGGAGAGAGAGGGGGAGAGAGAGTGTACTGTTACGAGCCCAGCAGCAATAGATTTTCACCAAGACAAATGGTTACATAAACAAAAGTTGTTTTTAATTATCTTTAAACATGAAAACTGGATAACTCTTTAACTTAACTAACCTAACTTAACCCTCTTCTAATTCTAACCATACGTGTATGTAATATGTGTGTAAGTTTAGAAAAGTTATTTGATTCACAGTCCAATCTCACTTCTCATTGCTCCAAGTTCACTTGTTGCAGGCAATTCTTATACTGTGCACAGAATTTAACATTTATGAAATTCACCAGGATTTAGTGCTTGAAAGGTAAATAGTTACCGCTCAGGAAGGATCTTGTTGGTTTTCAGAGAGAGATTTATTGTTCCAGGACTCAAACTGATCCCTTTTAATCAACCATGTCAGTGTCTTGCCGACGAAACTTGCCCCATCAGGCTTTTCCAGATGATAACCCCTTTCTTTCAGGTCACACAGAGTTCCTTTTTGTTTCCCTTATTTCAAATGAAACATTAGGCAGCCAGTCCTCTCCACAATGACTTTGACCAGGCTGAACTAAGCACTCACAACCCATCTTCCAAATGGGATTTTTCCACAAGCTTTCCAGCTTGTCCTGTTCCATTCCTAGCTGCTGCTGACTGTAAAACTGTAAAACTGATCTCTCTCTCTCTCTCTGTCAGAGAAAAACCTGTTCAGCTTTCTCTGCTTGCAAAACCACATGACCCCCTCTTAGAACAGCAAGTTGCACTCTAGACATCCTGTGGCTCCGAACTACTCCTCCAATCTCTTTCATCTGTTGCTTTTCAAAACAACAATCCATTAGTGAAGTCCTTGGGCACTCTCCAAAGGTTTTGCAAAGACACTTGGAGCTAGAATGTTTGGCTTTAGCAGAGCTCCAGTATTTTAAATGAGATCTGTTTTAAAGTGTTTGTATGTGACCAACACTAAAAACCTGCCCGAATTTATCTCCCAAAAACATATCTATATACAATACAAACACAACATAATCTGTCACACACACACACACACACACACACACACACACACACACACACACACACACACACAGGTATAAACCCCCCCCCCCCCCCCCCGACCCCCCTGCATTACTAAATTAGAGCATTCCTACAAAATCTTCCGTAAACCAAAGTGGCATAACGCGAGGAAGCGATTACCATTGGTCTCTATGGAAACATTTTTGAGCTTTCCCAGACCAAAAAAAACCTACCAAATAATACATAAAACCTAAAATAACACTAACATATATAAAAAGCAGGGATGATATAATAAATACACAGCCTATAAAGTAGAAATAATGTATATGCAGTGTAGTTAGGCTGAGTGTTTGAGGTTTGGGGTGGTGTGGGGTACAGGAGACTGCTTGGGATGTGCTCTCTCTCTCTGTCTCTGTCTCTGTCTCTGTCTCTCTCTCTCTCTCTCTCTCTCTCTCTCTCTCAGTTTATATACTGATCATGAGGTGATCTCATGAATCCCAGTGCCATCCAATTTCTCCTTTTCCATTTAGGACTCAAATGTTGATGATGTTGGCCTCAGAAGGACAGTGATGCTGGGAGAGGCAGTGCTATCTCATTTACCTAGACAATAGATTTGGATGATTTCCCAGAGTCAGCTTTGTTGATGTCTCTTCAGTGTTTTGAGGTATCTGCTATGGATAGTCCATATCTCAGAAGCATATGTTAAAAATGAAGTTAAGGAGTTCCCATGGAATTTAGCAGATTTGAAACCTAATGCACACTGTTCTAATTAATAAAAATAATTCAAAAAAAAACAGTCAAAATTATAAGATAAGTTAAAATAAGATGATAATCAAATTCACTTGGCATTTAGTATGATCAATTTGGTATCTGGAGACGAGGTGTGGAAGCCAAGAGTTTGGTGAGATGGATGGAGGAGGTGGCCAGTGGTCAGAGATCAACAAGTAGTTATAGTAGGTTACTACATGAGGCAGAGAGATCAGTGATGTATGGGCTGAAAATTAGGAAGATCAGGGATCTAAGAACCTCGAAATAATTAGATAACATTATTCAAAACTTATATAAAGAGTAAAAGATGAACACTCAGTGGCATAAGGGCAACTTCTTTCCCACTGCCACCAGATTCCCAATTAATCAATGAACCTTAGAAACTGCGTTACTTTTTGTGCATATTATTTTTATATTTTTATGTAATATTGTAAGATGGTTATAATATGAAGGTTTGCTCAATGACGCTTCCATAAAACACCAAATATCATGACTTGTTCATGACGATAAATTCTGATTATGAACTAACTTCCTTGCACCCTCCTCTCCCTACCACCTCCCCCTCCCCTCTCCATTCCACAACCAATGAGAGGTGCTTAGTTGGCTTCCTATACAGGCCATTCCATTCCACTTGCTCTTGGGTTTTAAAGCTATTCAGTAAGAATGCAAATTAGCAAAGTGATGATTAGCAAAGTTCAGCTTCCGCATATAAAAATGAGAAAGCCAAGTCACACTCAACAAAGCCAATGTGACTCCTGAAGATATTAAAATTTTAACAGCCAGAGGGAGGGAATCTAGTAAATATAGTTCGTGTACAGTGTAGATTTTCAATAGATGTCCCACTATAAAGATAGGAGTATACACAACCTGAAAACTAAAATAAATTTGTTTGCATTAGAGAATTATTAGAAATGTTGTTCCTGAGGGTTAATATGGAGATACAGATTTGCTGACAATTCATAAGTGGAGTCTTGGCAAACATTGTAAGATTGCAAAAGATTTCAAGCTCAGATAGCTTGTAATAAACTATTTTTAAACCATTTTGAATTAGAAGGAACAGGACAGTGTACTCGGCAATGTATCTCAGAAAACAAGCATATACATGTTTTAAATGTAATCTGTGCTTACCAGAGGCCATGCATGGACTTATTACATGCAGATTCAGGGTTCATATACACATCCCTAATAATGTGCCTCAACCACAAGCAGAGAAGACATTCCTTTCTAAACTGGCGTGACTTTTTCAGAGAGGGTGGAGGGAAGGGTTCTCTGCAGAGACCCAATGTTGATGAGATCAGATGTATTATATTTCTGAATACATTATCCTTAAAATTGAAGGCCTCAAAAAATTTCTAAAAGCACATTTATGAAAAAGACAGCTAACAAATACTGTTTTTAATAAAAACATTGCTGTAATGGGATCATTTATCATGCTCTCTCTACAGGGTTTACGTAAAATGATTTTGAATATTTGCACAGGCATGTCCTTTATACTGCCAATTATCTAATTAATTGCTGATTATATTACTCTGCTTTGTGAGCACTTTGTCCTTGTATTTCCCTGTCTTGTGGGTTACCATGACTCAGTTTATTTGTCTTCGTGACCAGATTGCCTTTTTGCAATTTGTAACATGTTCCATGACCTCTTGCAGGAACTCGGTGAAAGCTCACTGTGCTTTGCTCATTTTTATGCCAAATTATTAACATTAATATACTCTGTTTTTCCATCCTCTTTTTTTGCTTATGCTCTCTTTTGTTATACAACTTTATTGACTTCTTTTGCATGTGGAAGCACACTTATGGATTCCATCCTTAGCCCAGGGATAACAGTCAGGTCATGAGTTCAAGCCTCACTTCAGAGATTTGTGCTCATGTTCTTAACTGGTAATTCCGTGGAGAATTAAATTAATATTTTTTCAGGTATTCCATCTTTTGGTTAAAATATTGAACACACACACTGTTTTTATTTGATGAGCGTAAAGTATTCACTCATCATTTAATGAAAAAGAAATAAAAACAATGTCCTGGAAAATCTCAGCAGTCCAGTTCACATTTGTAGGGAAGAGAAACAGGCAATATCCTTCCACAGATGCTGCCTGATGTGTTGAGTATTTCCAATTTTTTCTTTTTGTTTTATTTTTAGAATTCCAGCAACAACAGTTTTAAAAATAAAAATTAAATTCACTCAAAAAAAATGCCAAACCTTTATTGGCCATGAAGCAGTGATGCCAAAATCAGAAATTATTGTTCTACATTTTGGATAAATCAGGTCCCTGTCCTCCTCTTGGTCATTTGATAAACTGAAAGCTCTCCCAAGGTCCTGCCATACATTTACTTGATTCTTGGAATAATAGAAACTTGATCCGAGCAGCTGAGAATCCATCTCACCTGACCGATAATTCTTTATAAATCAGCATGCTCTAACTTATATCTTTTACTAACAGTTGAAACAAATTTTTCATTGCCTCTGAATTATTCTCTGCACATTTTCCAGCCCTTGGCCATAGTTGAATACTGGTTAGGGGTTTTCTCAGCACAGAATGGATTTAACAGCTGCTGCAGCCGCACTTCCAGTGTCACAGTCTGTCAGGGATGTCAATGTTATTGGACGACTCGAAACCACCAGAGAGCTGCCAAAAAATAAGATTATTGCATAAAAAAATCAAGATTTTCTTTCTACTCAAAACATTAAAATCACATATTCAGATTCTATTAAGCAATGCAAATTTTGAATTGAATTGTTTTTTTGTCAGTAAGAAGCTTAGTTTTACATGTTATCCAGACAATCCAACTAATATGGCAGGTAGTGAATGAATGACAAATGAACAAATAAGTGCAAAGAGCAGTATAACAATTGTCAAATACAGTGAAACCCTGATTTTATGCACCTTGATTTAAGGTGAATTTGGATATAACAGTATGTCTTTGGACTCTGGCGTCAGGCTCCCAGCAGCAGCGAAGCCCTCAGCAGGTTATAGAAAAAGTAAAACATTCTAGCACAGGGAATAGAAAAAAGTGTATTGAACTTAAATATATTATAAATATTGAAATTAATAAAATAAGCCCCCATCTATTTTTTTTTCCTCTTTATTAAGTGGGGATGGTTCTGTGTGTGCCAGGATTAACCTAGCACAGTATGGTTTAATGGACACTGTTCCTGGTTTAAAAGGAGGGAGAACTGTGCAAGTTCCTGCTCTCCAGCTTATCTGGGTGAGGAGACTACTGGTGCCAGGATAGGGCAACTGACCACATCTTCACTGGAGGAAAGTAGGTCACTACCTCCAGTGGAAGCCAGAAATCACTGGTATGTCCTATATTCATGTTGGTGTGAGAATGGAATTTCAGGCTCAGGAAATCCAAACAGGATTTTTAAAATAATTAATTCTTTACATTTATGCACACATGTATGATGATTGTATTTGAAGTTGGAGGAAATCATAGATATTGAGATCAAAGAATACTGCTTACGTGGGGCCATCACTAAATTTATTTCAATGGAAATAGGGTTACTAAAAGTTGAATTTTCTGTGAGAAAATAACAATTGTTGTTCAGACCTGTAAGGTTAATTATCTCTCTGCATATGAACTTTACATACTGAATCATTTTTCAGAATTTTGGAATGGGGAAAAATGTGGGAGGAAAATTTCCAAAATGCAAAAATACAGTTTGCTGATGCAGATTGGTTAGGTCATCCAGATACAGGGCCCTCCATAATGTTTGGATCAAAGACTTTTCTTTCCTTTATTTGCCCTTATGTTCCACAGCTTTAAATTCTTAATCAAACAATTCACATGTAATTAAAGTGCACATTTCAGATTTTATTCAAGGTTATTTGTATACATTTTGGTTTGACCAAGATGACAGCAATTTTATATACATAGTTCCCTCATTTCAGGGCACCATAACGTTTGGGACATTTGGCTTCACGGGTATTTGTGAGCACTCGGGTATGTTTAATTGCTTCACTGGTGCTGGTATAAGAGAGCTAGGCTTGCTTCTGAGCTTTTGAACACCTTTAGAATCTGTAGTTGCCATTTTTCAACAGTGTTGTACCAATGAAAGTTAATGAAGCCACTATAAGGCTGAAAAACAAGAATAAAACAGTAACGAACATCACCTAAACCTGGGTTAACAAAATTTAGCAGATTGGAACATCATTAAGAAGAAAGAGCATACTGGTAAGCTCAGTAATCATAAAGGGACTGGTAGGCCAAAGAAGATCTCCACTGCTGATGACGGAAGAATTCTCATCATAATGAAGCAAAATTCCCAAACACATGTCTGACATATTGGAAATATTCTTCAGGAGGTAGATGTGGATGTGTCAATGACTACTGTCCGCAGAAGAATAGAAATACAGAGAGTATACTGCAAGATGCAACCATGACAAAGTTGACATGCTTTGGATCTTGGGCATTTCCTTTATGCCTCCTCACTTTTCTCTTGCCATCACTTGATACAGGTTAATTTTGGTCTCACCTGTGCACAAGACCTTTTTCCAGAATTCTGCAGGGTCTTTTAAATACTTCTTGGCAAACTGTAAGCTGGCCATTCTTTTTAAATTTAATTTATTATAATTTAGATGTACAGCACAGTAACAAGCCATTTCAACCCATGTCCGTGCTGTCCAATTGACACCCCATTAAGCAAGACCCCCAGTACATTTGGAATGGTGGGAGGAAACCGGAGTCTCCAGAGGAAATCCCATGCAGACACAGGGAGAACGTAAAAACTCCTTATTGACAGCGTGGTTCTCGAGCCAGGTCCAGACTTGATTACTGGCACTATAAATGTGTTGTGCTAACTGCTTTGCCACCCTCTCTCTGTGGCTAACTAGTGGATTACATCTTGCAGTGTAGCCTCTGTATTTCTGCTCATGAAGTATTTAACATAGCCACACCTACCTCCTGAAGAATGTTTTTGATCTGTTGGACGTACATTTGGGATGTCTTCATTATGATGAAAGATCATAAATCTGAAATATAAACTGTTTTCTTTCTCCACAGATACCATCCTGGACAAAAAGGCAATTTCCTCTTGCATACACATTCAACAGATTGGCGATTTCTGCTACCCTAAATGATTTGCCTTAAATGATCTGACATACCTTCCCTGCCCTTTTCCTTTCAGTATATCAAAGAAGCTATTCCCTCCATAATGTTCTAATTTACTCTTGCTCTATCAACATCTGATTCCCTTCTGCCAACACCTTCCATTCAGCAACACACCCGAATTACATCTTTTCCCTTTCAACACCCAGGGACACAAATGTTTCCACATGCAGTGGGGACCCACATGTACCTGTTTTGGTTTGGTGCATTGTATTCAGTGGTCATGATGAGGAGGACACCTGAAGTTGAATGTTAACCCAGACTGGAAATAAAATTCGTACTTGGACTTTGTCTAATAGTTACAAGAATTCAATGATCTCATTCTCTCTTTTTTAGTGACATGAGGTTTTATTGTTATTTATGGATGAACATCCGGAAATTGGCTTGTTTATAATTATACGTTATGATAATAAACCAAGCTAAACTTAATTTTCATGATGCTGCAATTTCAGAATTTTTCCAGATGATGGTCAATGAAATTTTTACAAATTTTTACTGAAGTGTGTTCACAATATTCTTTACTAGTATTGTTCATTAGAAACTTGCTTTTTTTTTCAGGGCACACCATCTTTTTTCAATAATTGGTAGATAGATTAACTCTATAAGTTTGTAAAATAAAGGATAGAATTCCTAAGAATTCTCCCAGAAAACTCATGTCTAGCAAAGACCCATTTATGTGCACCTGTTCAGTCAGCAAATCCTCAAAGTAATGTTTCCTCTAAGGCACATTGGAGTGCTTAGAAGTTCTCTCTGATATCATGGGGTCTGGTGGGTGAGATGAAGGGTTGGTAAGAATGGGCAGTTGCTAACTGATGTACAGGAGTTAATTGATTGAGCAAGCAGGTAGTCCACAATATCCCATAATCCAGCAACATTCAAACTGGCTAGCCATGGGGCTTACCTGAAAGGTGATCATGTATTTGAGGGTACCCAGTAAAGCTTGACAGGGTAGGCTGGCAGATATGAAAAAGAATGGTGAATCTAGGGAAAGTTGATGGGACAGTGGGATAAAATAGATTAGGATAAGATTAAAAATGGGTGTGTGATGCCCAGCAAAGACTCAGTTGTCTAAAGGACCTGTTTCACCATTCCACATGGTTTCTCATCTGAAGTGTGTGATATGTGGTATACAGCAGTGGGGTATTCACATATATATGTCGCAGGCATTCAGTCAGAAAACATTCCTTGACCATTGTCCCTTTCCTGCAATTGTGGATCCAATGTATCAACATATCTTGGATTCCATGTGCTGTAATCTTCCAGAGAAGCTTACAATGCAGACATAGTTTACTTGCTAAAATTCATGTAAACCACATTTGCCATCCTGCCTTCATCAATTTCCTGAGTCACCACTTAGAACCTCAAGTATATTTGTGAAACAGGATTTCCCCCAGACAAAACAATTTTGACTCCAGAATTATCAAGTTAACATAAATCCTATCCCTTGAACATAATTTTTTCAAATAATTTCCTGCAATTGTACTTATAAAAGGTTTTCAGATTCTCCTTATTTCCAAAGCCTTTTCAGGTCTGCTTTTTTTAGCTTCAAGCATTCAACTCCACTTACCATTTTTGTCTTGTGTTAGATTCCAGTATCACAATAATTTTAGCCTAAAATTCATTTGGTTGTGATTAGTTCCCCTCTTGGTCTTGTTACGTATCCAAGTCAATTCATAAGCACTCTTGCAAAGACTCTTGTTTCTCAATCAAACCACTCCCTCCACCCTTCTCTTGTGCACCTGCTTTCAACGACCTTGCCTGATTTCACCCTCCCAGAATGCTCTCTCCTATGTTTTTCCTTTGAGCTCCTCTTTGAATCAACTTTTAGCTACCTCTTAAAATTACTTCTTCAGCTGAGTATTTATTTTTTGTCTAATAATTCCTCTGTTCTTATTTTAAATGCTTTTTTGATACAAAGGTCTTAAATGGATGCAAGTTATCTATTGTACATTTGGTATGAATCATTTTGTTTTGAAGCAAATAAACAGAACTTCCTTCTAAGAAATTAAATTTGGAGGTTAGGTAAAGTCACGAAGATTAAATACTGACATCAAATTACACAGCACTCTCAAATTACCAATCACAAATAGTCTTATTTAAATCATAATGCTTGTGTGTTTTAAAATAATACTTGTCTTCTCTTTCTGTATTTTGTTATGTTAATTAAGTTAAACATCATGAGTTGTTTCAAATATTTAATTAAATTATTACGCCACATGGTATCCATTCCCACTAATTTTATGCAACCTCTTAAATACAATGCTTGCTTTGTATGGCATGGTATGTAAGACTCGACTGAGACACTAAAACTGATTGATTAAAACAGCCTCCATGAATTCATTGAATTGGGTACTGACAATCTAGTTACACATTTGAATTAATAAAGATCTGGAATCCTTTTGATCCTGTTATAAATGAAATGATTGTTTACATTGAGGTATAAGTTGGTAAAAGCAGAATACTGTATTTTAAAGTAGAACTTCAACTGAAAATTTATTTGTACAGAAGTAACATCAAGATCATATACAGCGTATTTTTATACATATCGTGCTCATGTAATATGCTTTTTTATAAAGCGGGTAACCCACCGCACGTTATCTCTGTAAGCGCGCTATGCCAGAATCTTTCTACATGTTGAATATAAAATTGAAGTTATCTGAGCATCAATTGGTTCTACACTTTTCTACACTGGTAACACATTTCCACCCCCAGTTTCATAGGATTGGAGTCCATCAAACCTTTATTGTTACAGTGAACAATCTCAATATTTGGCAGTTTTTCTCATGACAATGTTACTCTTTTAAATATGATCATTGGTTTCATTTTAGCGCCACTTGCAATGCAACCGAGGACTACAGAAAAGCACGACCTTTCATGGCCGGTGGAGGTTATGGCCACAGTTTTCGTACAACAGTTCTAGTTCCAGAGCCATTATTCTAGTGGTGGGGACGTCAAAGGCCATTAGGATTTCATCCAATCTGCAGGTGTGATTCTAAGTTCATAAATTTCATTGGTGATGAGTGGTGAAAATCAATGGTTTTTTTAGCTATACAGGCTGATAATGTTATCTGCTCATGTATCGCTTTTTTTGTGTTTTTATAGGACATATTATGAAGGTGCTGGACAGGACCGACTATATGGGCTATACACGAACTTCTTTACATCATTTCAGATTTTCTGTGTGTTATATGCCTGTGTGCATTAATTGTATGAGTGTGCTATAGAGTGAAAATACAGTAGTCATTTTGCATTAACCTGCAGTGATTTTTTTCAAAATCCAAGCCAAGATTTTCAGCTTTGACTTGCTTTGCTTCTCTTCTTCCACAGTGACACTGTAGTTACTTTGCCAGTGTCATGGACATGATTTATTAAGTGTGAACATGTATAACTTTCATTCAAAGGTGATGGGAACTGCTACAAAATGGAATTAGTAACAACAATCTTTTTTTACTCAAGGAATGGTGATAATGTGGATCTCACTGCCATGATGAGTGATTGAAGTGTATGTACAGATCCACTTAAGGGGAGTCATATTAAGGATTCTTCCATCATCAGGTAATAAAATGGAAAACGTAATGTTACAGGAAAGTTCCTTTAGTCTGCCATAGTGCAGACAAAGAGGCGTCTCTTACAGTAAGAGAAAGAGAAGCAAAAGAGTCTCGTTAGAGTCACTGAATGTATCTGGATTTGACTCCAGTGCTCCTACAGCCTCTGCAGCTGCATAGACACCTATTTTATCCATTGGTAACCTGAACTCTAGAACCAAACCTCTGATATGACACGGAACCCTACAGCACCCAAGGCTCTATGGGAGCCCTTCCTGACCTCAGCACCCTCTAAACTCTAAGTTCTGATACTAGTTCCCCTGAACCAGTCTCCAGCAGTCCGCAACATGTTGGGATCCTTCAGCTGCTGAGTTCCTCGCTGATGTGGTCACCGTCCTGTATGGTCATCTGCCATGCTTCTCCTTCTCAATGGTGGGGAAGGTTCTCCCCATTTCTGGTGCCCTGTGCCAGTCCACTGCTCCCCCAGAGTATTCAACCCATCAAGGCCGCTACCAGAACAGGTATCATCATCTTGGTCACAAACATCATGGTTGCAAGATTTTAAATGAAAACACTGTCATCTCTTTTAAAAGGCCATTAAAAGTCTGTATGGAGCTGCCAACATTAGGACAGAGCTGTTGGACCCTGCAGAATGGTGCTGTGTCTCCGCTTACTGCTCTCTTGGGTCCACACTAAGTGGCAGCCAGTGAATGATTAAGATAGTTTGTAATGAAATGTGGTGATGAGGGTAGGGGGGGGGCAGGCACGGGAAAGGTGGGGCACTGTTAGGAGGAACGGTGTTGAGTGGAGCAGAGTAAACAAGAGCTATGACTTCATCAAACCAACAATAGCAGCAGTGGACTCTTAATGAAGAAATTAAATATAGTTGAATCTGTAGATCAATTCAACATCAATCTAGATGAGAGACAAATTCTATGTCAGAACTGACGAACCTTGAGAAATAATTTATTTTCAGGATCTGTTTAGTAAGTACATCGTTACAATAACACTGGACATTTTTTTTAAAGGTTTCCTTCCAGAAATAAAATTGGGGATTCTGATGGACAACTTCAAGCTGAACACAAAGATAATTTCAGATTTGCTGCATCACGTATGTTGTTGAATAAACATTAGTTAACTTTTATTGAATTTAGCATGTTTAATTGCAAAATTATGCTGACACATTGCGTTCGTTCAACTGACCTAAAGACGTTTTGCCACTGATTTTTGTTTGTACGCAGCATCTGATGCCTTTTGTCAGTGTCCAACATTGTCAACCAGTAGTGATGAATTCCAGTTGCTCTGATATCGCTTTTCCATGGTCACTATGTCACTGACGGCACCAAGATCAGCAGGGAAGAAGTCCAAGTGTGAATGCAGAAAATGAATTTGCAATGACATGTTACACTTCATGGTTTTGTATGCTTGAGATAGAGTTAAAATATGATAGGAAATCACAAGATTAGATTACATCTAAAGAAAAGGTACAACAGAGGAAAATTTTAAGGTGATTTTCGTGATCAGCAGCCCAAATTCTATAAAATACACCCAAATGTGTTCAGGAAGCAAAATCTTCATTTTCCTAAAACAATGGTAACAATTTAACTTTGTAAATAATTATTATTTTAGACACATGGTCAGATAAAGCCCTTGCTGAAATGAAGTTTCTCCACCAATAATTCTGGTCCAGATATGGATGATAAAAGAACACAGATTTAACAAAAATAATGAATTTAATTAATATTGTATATTTTTGTAATGCGGTAGTATTTGTTGTAGAATCTTCAATAGCCCCTTTCACACTTGCAAGTGATCCCAGTAATTAACCGCCAATCAGCCTTTAAAGTGCCAAGTATGAAAGCAAAATCAGCTCAATGCCGGGGTCAGATGATGTAATCTCATGCTGGGGATTGACCGCCTCGACCCTTAGTACAATCCCTGGTGTCTGCAGATGCCGGCGTTGCAATCAGGCAAGTGTGAAACAGATAATTGCATTGTGGGATTGAAATGACCCAAGTTTTTGGATGAGTGCAGGAACGTGAAGGAAGAAAAGATGAAAATGAAGGTATAAATTTTGCTGTGAGAAAATTGCAGCGCGAGAGGAAGACAGAGGAAATAAATAGCAGCAAGTAGCAATAGCGGACAGTTTTTAAACAGTGTGGGTAACTTGGTAGAGCTATAGCGCAAAATTTATAAAGCATGGGAAAAAGTAATGGCGAACCTCATTTCCCAGAATGTCAAGTGGCAGAGAAACTGCTCTGTTGCTGCAGCCAGTCATACGGTCCTTTCTCTGCTGCATAGCATTCTGGGAGGGCAGGTCCACCATCACTTTTTTCCCATGGTATTTATAAATTGTACGCTATAGTGCGACCAACTTTCCCACGCTAGATAAATTGTGCACTATAGCACTATAAACTTCCCCACATTATATAAATTGAGCACAAAAGCGCTACCAGCTTTCCCACTGTGTTGTACTATTGAACAGAAAGCAGACACAAAACATAAATTCTGTTCAACAGGCTTTATTCAGCATAAACTTCCACAGAGCTGGCTGTGAGAATGCTGTGTAAGCTCTGAGACTGACCTCGAGGGGCCGGATCTAGCTTATATCCTGGAGGGTGATTGGCAGCTGACCAGGTGGGACTTGGTCCATTCAGGTCAGCTGATTGACAGCCGGTCAGGTGTTGCCTTGTCCTCTGGTGCTCTTCTACAGGTACACAGGTTTCCCCCTGCCCTAGGCTAGTGATGTATCACCACATTCACCCCTTCTTTAAAAATTCTCCAAAGCCCCAAAACATAAATACATTATTTATAAGTTTAGACAGTCCGACGTCCATCAGAGTCTCTGTGACCTCGCAAGGTTAGCTCCTGGTCAAAGGTTGGTGAGGGTAAGTGGGGGCTGGGGGTGGGGGCCTGAGTGGCTGGCATGGTGCAGCATGGTGGGGTGGCCGGGGCAGCTGGAATTGAAGTGTTTGTGAGGCTTTGAATGGGTGGGGGGGTGGGTTCATCCCCCACGGTTGGAGTGAGTCCTAGGTGCCTGGGGTGGTCTTGGATGTCCCACAGCTGTCCGGGGTCGGGGTCAGCATCATGGTCCTGGGATGAAGGTTGCTGTTGTGCTGTGGTGGGTACTCCTGCTGGTGTCAGGTCCCTGGTTGAGATGGTGTTCTCCCTGCTGCTGCTGAACTTAACATAGGCATAGTTATGGTTTGCATGTAGGAGGAATTCCTGCTCGACCAGGGGTTCGGCCTTGTGTGCCTGCACGTGTCTATGCAGGAATACCGGTCCCAGAGATGCAAGCCATGCTGGGAGTGATGTTCCCGTTGCTGATTTCCTGGGGGAAAAAGCAGGCATTCGTGAGGGGTCTTGGTAGCTGTGCACATGAGTGACCTGATGGCATAGAATGCCTCAGGGAAGGTGTCCTGCCAGTACTTTATGGACCACCCCTTAGACTTAAGGGCTAGGAGGACTGCTTTTCAAATTACCCTGTTTTTGCGCTCCACCTGTCCATCACCTCTCGGGTTATAACTAGTTGTGCGACTAGTTGCAATGCCCCTTGCTGTCAGGTACTGGTGCAGTTCCTACTCATGAAGCTAGAACCCCGGTCACTGTGGATGTGGGCAGGGTAGCTGAACATGGTGAATATCTGCATCAGTGTCCTGATGGTGGTCGTGGAAGTGTCTGGGCATGGTATGGTGAAAAGGAAGCGGGAGTACTCATCTATGATCGTGAGGAAATAGTCATTCTGATTCATGGAAGGAAGAGGGCCCTTGAAGTCTATGCTGAGGCGCTCGAAGGACCAAGTGACCTTTATGACATGAGCCTGGGGCACGCAGAAGAAGTGGGGCTTGCATTCCACACAGACCTGGCATGCCTTGGTCATGGTCCTGACATCCCTGATGCTGTACGGGAGGTTTCGAGACTTGATAAAATGGTATAAGCGGGTGAAGCCCAGGTGGCAGAGGGATTCGTGCAGTACCTGCAGCTGGTCGTCATGGAGCAATGCACAGGTCTGGGAGAGGGCATCGGGGGAGTCATTAAACTTCCCTAGATGGTACTGGATGTCGTAGCTGTTCATTGCCAGCTCGACTCTTCAGCGGAAGATCTTATTGTTCTTGATCTTGCCTTTGTGGGTAGTGTTGAACATGAATGCCACTGCACGCTGGTCGGTGAGAAGGGTGAACCACCTGCCGGCCAGATAGTGGCACCAGTGATGGAATGCTTCCAAGATCGCCTGGGCCTTCTTTTCAATGGCAGAGTGCCCTAGCTTGGAACTGTGGAGGGTCCTGGAGAAGAAGGCGACTGGGTGCCCCTCCTGGTTAAGGGTAGCGATGAGGGCCACATCAGATGGTTCCCTCTCCACCTGGAAGCGGAAGTCCTTGCCCACGGCATACATCGTGGCATCTGCGATATCCTGCCTGATGTGCGTGAAGGCTGGCTGTGCCTTGGGTGGGAGAGGAAAAGTTGTGGCCTGGGCCAGTGGGCGGACCTTGTCCAAGAAGCGAGGAACCCACTGTGAGAAATAGGAGAGTGGTTAAGGTACCTGAGGAAGGCTTTGAGCGTGGGGGGAAGGAACAGATCCATTAATGGGCGCATCCATTCTGGATCCGGGCTGATGACACCATGTGTCACGAGGTTCCCCAGGATGGCGAGGTGGGTGGTGCTGAACATGCACTTCTCTTTTTTTGTAAGTGAGGTTCAGCTCCTCGGCAGTCCGGAGAAATTTCTCCAGGTTTGCATTGTGGTCCTGCTGGTTGTGGTCGCAGATGGTATGGGAAAGTCGCTTTTAACTTGTGCCAGTCTACCATGCGATCTATCTCCCGCTGGAAGACCGAGACCCCATTCGTGACACCAAATGGAACTCAGCGGAACTGGTAAAGGTGCCCATTGGCCTTGAAGGCGGTGTAGGGCTTGTCCCATGGTTGGTTGGGGAGTTCGTGATTGGCTGACTTCAGTTCAATCATGGAGAAGTCCCGGTAGCAGGCTATCTTGTTGACCATGTTGGCTATCCTCGGTAAGGGGTAGGCGTCCAGCTAGGTGTACAGTTGATGGACTGTAATCCATGACCATCCTCGGTTTGCTGCCCCCTTTGACCAGCAAGATTTGGACACTCCATGGGCTGTTGTTGGGCTCTATGACACCTTCCACCAGAAGCTGCTGCACTTCTGCTCTGATGAAGTCTCTGTCTGTTGTGCAATAGCGCCTACTTCGCACGGCTATCGGCTTGCAGTCTGGCGTGAAGTGTGAGAAGAGGGTGGGAGGGGCAATGCACAGCGTGGAGAGGCTGCAGGTTGGCCGAGCTGTTTGGATGGCGTGCTGTGGAACGTGAGTGGGAGTAGGGGCCTCCAAAGGCGAGGGTGACACTCTGCAGGTGGCATTGGAAGTCTAAGCCCAGGAGGACTGGGATGCAGAGTTTGGGCATGACCAGGAGCCTGAACCCGGTGTATGTCTTCTCCCCCCACCCCCCCCCACAGTTAAATTGGCAGAGCAGCACTCAAAGGTATTAATAGTTCAGTCCTGGGCAGCAAAGACAATAGAGAAGGTGGTGGGATAGATTTTGAGTTTTGGGGAATGGGCCACTCTTGGGAGAATAAAGTTCTCGGTGCTGCCACTGTCAATTAGGCACTTTGTTACCTACCCATTGATTTTGACGTCCATCATAGAGTGCCTGAGGCCATGAGGATGTCGTTAGTCAGCGTGGTGGCTGCTAGGACCATCCCGGGGTCCGAGTCATCATCCCCCTATGGCGGAGGTGAGTTTCAGCCAGAGGCATCCTCTGCAGCCATGGGGTGCATCGTGAGAGGTGAGTGTTGGCTGGTGGCGTTCTCTGTAGGCATGAAGTGCAGTGGGTAGTGATCAACTGCATCTGGAGGTGTAGGGTGCGTCAGTAGGGTGGCCCGGTCAGTTCCTGTGCTGACCACGTCATCATCGTCGTCGGTGCTGTGCTTATTGTAGGCCTGGGTGGGCCCAGGTGGCTATGGCTCCTGCATCTGTCCAGCACAAGATGGCAGTGTAATGTGGGGGTATGCAGTAGCGGCATGGCTGGCCTTTCTCTCCGGCTGCACTGGTTGCACCAGGGGAAGTGATGTCACACCGTTGGCCATCGGCGCTAGTAACGTCATTGCGGGCGACAGAAGTGACACCATTGTAGTCTGCGGACATGGCATCTTAACGGAGTGGCACTGGCAAAGTCAAGGGCTGGTCCTGGCGCATGGCGTGCAAGCGGTGACCATTTCTAAATAGGTTGGAAGTAGGGCTGCTGAGGTTGGGGAGTCTGGAAGTTGCTGTGGGGGCAATGGCGTCACCCGGCAATCGCATGTGGCTGGGACTATGAAAGAGGGGAGCTGGTCGTAGAGGGCTGCTGAGTTGCCGGCAGGCTTTGAAAGATATACTTTAGCAAAATAACATTTCTTGCCACATCTTGAACAGTACTGATTTCTGGCCGGTTAGTTTTGGCGCAATCGTCGATCTGACCCATATCGGGACCGACGGTACTTATAAGGGCGTGGGGCACCAGCAGCAGCGATGTTCTCATCCACTGACTGGTTTTGGGCCATAGCTGCTGTCTGTGCTGACCATGCGGAGACCTGGGGAAGCCTGGAGTCAAAAGCTTCAGTATGTAGGACTGGTGCCTCCAGGGTTCAGACTACCTCCACTGTTTTGGCCAGGAAGTAGATATTGTCCTCCAGTAGGTTCTGCCTGATGCCTCTCAAGCGTAGACCCCAGATGTAGGCATCCCTGATCAACCTTTTGACCTCCCTTTCATTCACCCTGGGTTCTTCCAGACATGGTCAGGTTAACTCACGTAGGACTCCCAGGTATGACTTGACTGTCTCTCCGGGCAGCTGGGTACGAATACTCAGAAGGTACCTTGCGAAGACCATGTTTGTGGAAGGTTTCTACATGGTCTCTAGGGTGTTCATCACTTCCGTGTACCCGGCGCAGTTTTTGAGGGCCTGGAAAGCTTGGGGACCCAGCTTCAAGTGGAGTAAGACAAGCCTTTTCCTGTCAGACTCTAGGATGCCGTCAGCATGTGCCTCAATGATTGCTTCAGCCGTGTGCTTCCAGATTTCGAAGTGTGCCTGTGCTTCCAGATGGCGTGGGTCGACTTCAAGGCTCCCAGCGCTCAGGAGCTTCTCCAAAGCAGCTTCAAATTTTATGTTGAATACATTGTGTTGCACTATCAAACTGAAAGCAGACACAAAACATAAAGTCTGTTCAACAAGCTTTATTCAACATAAACTTCCACAGAGCTGGCTGTGAGAATGCTGTGCAAGCTCTGAGACTGACCTTGAGGGGCCGGATCTAGCTTATATCCTGGAGGGTGATTGGCAGCCGACCAGGTGGGGCTTGGTCAATTCAGGTTGGCTGATTGACAGCCGGTCAGGTGTTGCCTTGTCCTCTGGTGCTCTTCTACAGGTACACAGGTTTCCCCCAGCAGTAGGCTAGTGGTATATCATTACACCCATGCTGTTTAAAAATTGTCTGCTATTGATATTTTTTTGCTAGCACTTTCCCATGGTCCCGTATAAAGGTGCATCTAGATTGGCATAACAACAGTAGGAGCTGACGAGCTCATATTGTGCTGTACATAAACCTCAATTATCTTATAATTAGGCATGATTAATTTTGTTCAAATATAGGATCATAATACATTGATCAGGATTTAGTGCAAGTCCACTATCACTCAATGCTTCATGACATCACCAGTGGAAGGTAAAACAGTCCAAACTGCAGCGTTAGGAATGGTCAGTGTGAAAAGCCAAACAACCATTCCTATCCTGGGACACTGAATGGCCCATTTAGTGGGAAGCAAGTATGAAAGGGGCTAATATGATTAAAAATCAAATATCCCTGGAATGCCAGACCTGTAATAAATGAAATAATTTCCTGCCAAACCTCATTCTTTAATTAAAACTTTATTGATGGTAAAGTTATTTCAAAAATTTCTTCCTGATTTATTTGTCTTGACTGTATTCAGCATTTCTATTACATCCTTTAATAAGCGTAAACGTAGTTTTGCTATATACTGTTCTTGGTTTGTAACAATTACTCTGGAGCATGTAAAGCCTTGCCATATTATCAAGACATTCATACAATGGAACACTAAAGAATGTCAAGGTTATTTGCCACTGAAATTGGGTGCACAGAAAACCCCCTTGAACATGGTTACATGGGACATAGAAACAGATGCTTTTGGCCCATTTCACCATTATGCTCCCTCTTAAGCCTTTTCTCATCTTTTCACCTCTAATTTTATCAGCACGATGCTCCAGATCCTCCTCCCCCTTATATTGGTGCATCTACACCATTACTTCACCTACCCATATTACAACCTTTTTTGTAGTTGGAGTCACCCTCTGCTGAAATTCCATTTCCAAATCATGTCACAGCAAGCAACATGTGATCCAAATGATGTGAGCAAGAGCAAACTTCAAACACGGCCACTAGACTGAACCCCCAAAGTTTATCAATGTGGCAACCTTCCTCCTTCACTCAAGTGAATGATGAATGTTTTCTGACAAATGCCTCATTTTTTTCTCAAGCACAGGGACAATGCATTGCAGCTCAAAAGACTACATTTGCTGGAAATCCAAATTGGAAAATGCTGGCAAGGCTTTGGAGGAGAGAACTCTTTTGCCCTGGCCATAAAGTTCACATTACCTTCCCCTTTCCGGCAGTCCTGTACCTGGATCCAGGCCAGCAAACTCTTGTGTGCATTAAAGCTTATTGCTCTTGCAGCCTATGACTCTGAGGTTATTGATGGAGCCTATCAAGGACGTAGCCTAAGATCAAACCTACCCATTCAGGAGAACCTCCTGAAAACAAAAAAGGGGGAGAAAGTGAGGAAGTTCAAAGAACAACAGAAAGAAAAGCAAAAGTATTACTTTGACAGATGAACAAAAAACCTACCGGAACTCTACAGTGATGACCAAGTAAGGCTAAAAGACAAAATAAAATTATGGACTCAGAAGGGAACTATACTTAATGAAATCCAACCAAGATTGGACATCATTCAGACAGATGAAGGTGCTGTTCTGCGAAGGAATCATTGAGACCTTCAAATGGAACCAGCCATAGTAGATGGAAAGACAGATGCTGTTGACCAACCTGAATACACCGCTGAGAAGAAATTGTCTGAGGCAACAACTCAGATTCAAGGACAATCAATCAGGGGATCGTCAAGACACGTGAATCCTCCTAAGAGACTCACTGAGCAAATTTAAAGACTCCTGTTGTAGAATTAAGTAGTGTTACCTTATTCGCTCTTCAAATTTTAATGTATGTAAATGTGAACACACAAAACAAGTTTAAAAAATCTTAACAATGTTGATAATAATTAAAATGTAAGTTCTTGGTGTTAAAGTTAAAATTGCAGAGTTATACAAAGAAAATGTGTTAGTTAAAAGTAATCTACTTTTGATTTAAGAAAGAGAGATGTAATGATAGTGATCATGGTTGCATGCAACTAGCAATGACTTACTGTTTGATTATACTTGGCTGCCACCAGGGGCTGAAACAGAGCAGGACGCACAGTATCCTGGATCTGTAATGGAGACTTGCAGCCTCATGGCATGGCTCATGTGCTGTTTACATCAACTTTAAAGTAACAAACCTTTTCCTTCATCCATATGTTGTCTAGGAACTCACACATAAAAATACAAGATAAAACAGCCCCCCTCCCCCCGCCCCACTGTGGCAGTGACCTCTCCCCCCCACCCCCACCTATCCCGGACCCTGCAGCAGCAACCCCTCTCTCCCCTCGATCGCGGCAGCACTTCATCCAGGGTAACCGAGTGGGCAATTTTTCTATTCAAGCCACCGGTGGATGCGGCCTAGTTAAGATTAACTGGGTTCCCTGACTCCTTCTGAGGTAGATCAGGAACCCAGTTGGATTAGGACCACACTGACCGGGTCAGACACTTTCTAACTGTTGTGTGAGTGGGGAACTAACCGGGAAAATCACCCAGTTAACCCCATTTTGCATGGCAGTTTGAAAAGGCCTAATGTTTCACAATTAAGGGTTACTAACTTGTGTAGGGATCTTAGAAGACTTCAAAAACGAGCAGCAACAGAAATTCACCATTTGTTACTTAAACAAAAATTTATTTTAATTTTCTTCAAACATAATAATGATCAATCTTTCTTTCTTTTCTTTCTTTGGCTTGGCTTCGCGGACGAAGATTTATGGAGGGGTAAATGTCCACGTCAGCTGCAGGCTCGTTTGTGGCTGACAAGTCCGATGCGGGACAGGCAGTGGTTGCAGGGGAAAATTGGTAGGTTGGGATTGGGTGTTGGGTTTTCCCTCCTTTGTCTTTTGTCAGTGAGGTGGGCTCTGCGGTCTTCTTCCAAGGAGGTTGCTGCCCGCCGAACTGTGAGGCACCAAGATGCACGGTTTGAGGCGATATCAGCCCACTGGCGGTGGTCAATGTGGCAGGCACCAAGAGATTTCTTTAGGCAGTCCTTGTATCTCTTCTTTGGTGCACCTTTGTCATGGTGGCCAGTGGAGAGCTCGCCACATAACACGATCTTGGGAAGGCGATGGTCCTCCATTCTGGAGACGTGACCTACCCAGCGCAGTTGGATTTTCAGCAGTGTGGATTCGATGCTGTCGGCCTCTGCCATCTCGAGTACTTCGATATTAGGGATGAAGTCGCTCCAACGAATGTTGAGGATGGAGCGAAGACAACGCTGGTGGAAGCGTTCTAGGAACTGTTTAACCTAGCTTAACCCCCTTCTAATTCTAAGCATGTGTATGTAATGTAATGTAATGTGAAAGTTCTTTGTTTCATTGTCCAATCATTCACTTTTCACTTCTCCAAGTTCACTGGTACCAGGCAATTTTCCATACTGTGCACAGAATTTAACATTTATGATCTTCACTAGGCTCTGGTATTTTAATTTAAATTGTTACCACAAAGGAAGGTCTTTGTTGGTTGGAGAGAGATATTCATCAGACACACACACACACTGATCTCCTTCAATCAGACACTTCATTGTCTTGCTGAAGAAACTTGCCCCCTCATGGGTTTTCCAAAAGATAATCTCTTCTTCCAGGTTACCATAGAGTTCTTCTTTTTCCCCTATTCCTGGAGAAACACATTAACCACCCACTTCTTCGTAATTGCCTACAAGAGTTGAGAATAGGCTGAATTCAGAGCTCAAAACCTATATTCAAAATGGGGTCTTATAGAAGGAGTACCACACTTGCAGCCTCCAGCACCAACTCCTGCTGCAAATCTGACTCTCAAGAATCACATTTTTTTTCCCCTTCTTTCTCTCTGTTTGCAAAACTACATGACTCCTCTGAGAACAGGAAATTTCAACCAGTCTTAGATCACTGGCACCAGAATTATTTTCAGAGCCTGGACATCTATTCCATTAAAACAATAGTGCATTTATTCCATTACATCAGTCCAATTAACACCTACTTGTGAAGTCCTTTCCAAAGCAGTTCCATTGTCTCTGCAAAGTTACTGTACATTTGTAGGCTCCACCTTAGGCATAGCGCTTGCATTTTAAATAGATGTCTGTTATTAAACGTCGCAAAGAGTTTAATTCTGCCAAAGTTCTTTTGTGGAAGAAAGGATATAAATTTGCTTTTTGATACTCTGCTGTTCTTCAAGTTTTATGGAGATTTTCAATCCCAGTTTTTTATTGATGATACCAAAGCTTTTACATTTGCTAATTCTTTGCCTGATAGTAACAGGAGAAAAATCAAGAAAGTCTTTCTCAACCATTCAAACCAGCTCAAGAGGAAAAGAAGAATGGTTGTGCAAGTGAGGGAATGTTAACAGTTGGTTGAAATTGACATTGATGATGATCAAGTTAACAGAGATTTGGAGGAAGCTTATCAGACTTGAAGTGATTTATTTACTGTTTTTTTATTGATTGTTCTGTTCGGGGTAGGTGGTTTTATTTGCTTCTTCTGAAGTCGTGGCCTCTTTGTGGCATTAGTCACTTCCCGTATAATTGAGGGAGGCCGTACTGTGGTGCAGTTCTTTTTTTTTGTTATTGGGGTTTTCCTTTTATGGGGTTTCTTTTTCTTCTATTCTTTCTTTTGAGGAGATGGTTTTTTTAATTGTATATTGCCCATGGATTGGCATTCCACTACATGTGGCATTGAGGTTTTTGACGTAAATTAAGATTATGACTAATTTAAATTTTGCTACTTTTAATGTTAATAGGCTCAATAATCCAATTGAGAAAAAGAGTTTTGTCTTATATTAAGAAGTTGAAAGTTGATAATCTTTTTTTCAAGAAACACATTTAACTGAGAAGGAACATCAAAAATTAAAAAGAGATTGGGTTGGTCAGATTATAGCTTCTTCATTTAATTCCAAAGCAAGAGGTGTAGCCATTTTGATTAATAAGAAATTATCATTTAAGTTTGAATCAATAATTGAATAATTTGATTGACCTTTAGTTATAAATTGTAACATTTATTCTAAATCGTGGACTGTGATAAACATTTACGCTCCTAATGTAGAAGATGAGAAATTTATATTAGATTCTTTTCTTAATTTGAATCAGGCAGATGAAAAAGTTATGATTGAGGGTGATTTTAATTTTTCTTTGGATCCATTATTGGATAAATCTCCACAAACCATAATTAGGACTAAAATGGCAAAGCAGTTGATAATATTAATGAAAGATATGAACTTAGTCAAAATATGGAGGAGATTAAATCCTAAAGAGAAAGTTTTTTAATTTTATTCATTTTGACATGACTTATTCTAGAATAGATTTATTTTTGATATTGACACAATTACAAGGTCATGTTGTATAAGAGCAGAACATTGTCAGATCATTCTCTTTTGTTAATAACATGTACAGGTTTAGAAAAGATTGATGCTACGCTTGGATGGAGGTTCAACTGTGTTGTTAAAAAATGTAGGATTTTGTATTTTTATAAGGGATCAAATACAGCAATTTTTGAGAAAAATAATGGAATCAGTTAATAGTAAATTTGTTTTATGGGATGCTTTAAAGGCATATTTGGGAGGACAAATTATTAGTTTTACATCTAAAATAAAGAATCAATATTTATCTGAAGTTAATAAATTGGAGAGGGAGATAGAAATATTAGAAAAAGATTTAAACAACAGAATTCAACGGAGATTAAAAACATACATTTGATTAATATGAAATTACAATATAATTCATTACAAACTTGTACATTTGAGAAATTATTACAAAGAACTAAACAAAGATATTATGAATCAGGGGAAAGAGCTCATAAAGTTTTAGCTTGGCATTTAAAGATGAAGCAAGTTTCAAGAAAAATAAATGCTATTAGAAAGGATTCAATGATTACAAATAAATCTCAAGAGATTAACAATGTCTTTAGGGATTTTTTGTTAAATTATATACTTTTGAATCAGATAAAGATGAAGTTAAAATTGATTTTTTAAATCTGATCTTCATTTATCTTATTTGAGTAGTGTGGATATTAAAGAATTGGAGGCTCCCTTTACTTTTAAAGAGATTATAGAAGCATTTCAATCTATGCCTAATGGTGAAAAAGGTTTTACTTTTGAATTTTATACAAAAATTTCAGGATTTATTAATTCCACTATTGATGGAACTATTGAAACAGGTGGTGAAGGTTCATTCTTTTCTGGATTCTTTTTCTTAGGCAATTATTATGGTTATTTTTAAAAAAAGATTGGGATCCTTTGAAAACTGGATCTTATAGACCCATTTCATTTTTAAATGTTGATTAGAAGATTGTAACAAAGGTTCTAGTAAATAGATTTCCAAAATATTTACCAGGTTTGATTCATTTGGATCAGGCTGGATCTATTAAAAATTGCTATTCAGCAGATAATATTGTGAAATTGATTTCCTTGATTAATATTTCTTGGGAGGAATTCAACTTACCAATGATGGTTATATCATTGGATGCAAAAAAAAAAGCATTTTATAGAGTAGAATGGAGTTTTTTTAATTTAAAATTTTAGAAACATTTAAATTTGGACCAATATTTATTGTTTGGATTAAGGCTTTATATAAAAATTCTACTGCTAGAGTTGTGACAAATGGACAGTTATCTTTACCTTATACATTGAATAGATCTACTAGACAAGGCTGTCCTTTGTCACCAGCTCTTTTGGTATTAGTTATTGAACCTTTGGCTCAGATGATAAGGCAACATAATTATACTAAGGGTATTGAAGTGAAGTCTGATGAATTTAAAATTAATTTATTTGCAGATGATCTTTTGATATATTTAACAGAACCTCAGAATTCTTTAAAATTGTTACATGATAGGTTGGAACAGTATGGTGAAATATCAGGTTATAAAATTAATTGTGAAGAAAGTGAGATCATGCCATTAGTAGAAGTGGACTTTTCTTCTTTCTTCTTTGGCTTGGCTTTGCGGACGAAGATTTATGGAGGGGGTAAAAGTCCACATCAGCTGCAGGCTCGATTGTGGCTGACAACTCTGATGCGGGACAGGCAGACACGATTGCAGCGGTTGCAGGGGAAAATTGGTTGGTTGGGGTTGGGTGTTGGGTTTTTCCTCCTTTGTCTTTTGTCAGTGAGGTGGGCTCTGCAGTCTTCTTCAAAGGAGGTTGCTGCCCGCCAAACTGTGAGGCGCCAAGATGCACAGTTTGAGGCGATATCAGCCCACTGGTGGTGGTCAATGTGGCAGGCACCAAGAGATTTCTTTAGGCAGTCCTTGTACCTCTTCTTTGGTGCACCTCTCACAGTGGCCAGTGGAGAGCTCGCCATATAACACGATCTTGGGAAGGTGATGGTCCTCCATTCTGGAGATGTGACCCACCCAGCGCAGCTGGATCTTCAGCAGCGTGGACTCGATGCTGTCGGCCTCTGCCATCTCGAGTACTTCGATGTTAGGGATGAAGTCGCTCCAATGAATTTTGAGGATGGAGCGGAGACAACGCTGGTGGAAGCATTCTAGGAGCCGTAGGTGATGCCGGTAGATGACCCATGATTCAGAGCCGAACAGGAGTATGGGTATGACAACGGCTCTGTATACGCTAATTTTTGTGAGGTTTTTCAGTTGGTTGTTTTTCTAGAACCCTTCTCCATTAACAATGGCATGAAGCAAGGCTGTGTTCTCGCACCAACCCTCTTTTCAATCTTCTTCAGCATGATGCTGAACCAAGTCATGAAAGACCTCAACAATGAAGACGCTGTTTACATCCGGTACCGCACGGATGGCAGTCTCTTCAATCTGAGGCGCCTGCAAGCTCACACCAAGACACAAGAGAAACTTGCCCGTGAACTACTCTTCGCAGATGATGCCGCTTTAGTTGCCCATTCAGAGCCAGCTCTTCAGCGCTTGACGTCCTGCTTTGCGGAAACTGCCAAAATGTTTGGCCTGGAAGTCAGCCTGAAGAAAATGGAGGTCCTCCATCAGCCAGCTCCCCACCATGACTACCAGCCCCCCCACATCTCCATCGGGCACACAAAACTCAAAACGGTCAACCAGTTTACCTATCTCGGCTGCACCATTTCATCAGATGCAAGGATCAACAACGAGATAGACAACAGACTCTCCAAGGCAAATAGTGCCTTTGGACTATACTCCTTGTAAACATATTGTTAAATTTAAATGGTCAGACCAAATTAAATATTTTAAGTATAAAAGTAGATAGTAATTTTAGTTATTTGTATGAATTAAATTGTATACTGTTGTTTTATAAAATTAAAAATGATTTGAATCAATGGAAATATTAACCAATTACATTAATAGGAAGAGTTAATTGTAATAAGATAAATATCTTTCCAAGGATTCAGTATTTTTTTCAATCTATTCCATGAAAGTTTCCTCAAAAATGTTTTAAAGATTTGAATTCTATTGTGAGAAAGTTTCTATGGTAAGATAAAATGGTAAGGGTATCTTTACAAAAATTAACCTGGAAATATGAATTAGGAGGTTAATAACTTCTGAATTTCAAAATTATTACAAAGCGGCACAATTAAAATGTATTAATAGAATGTTTGATTTGGGAAAGTCATTGGTATAGGCAAAATTTGAAATATCGCAAATTGGTGAGAAGATGGATTATTTTATTTATAAATCAAATTGTAAGTTACTATGTAATTATAATTCACATATTTTGATACATTTAATGGAATTATGGAATAAAATAAATGATGTTATAGGTACTCAAGGGAAATTTTCAAGAAAAACACCCTTAAATCAAAATAAGCTTTTTTTCCTTTTACGTTTAATAATCATTTTTTGAAATTATGGGATCAAAAAGGAATTAAATCTGTACAAGATTGTTATGAAGTGAGTTATTTTATATATTTTCAAAGAATGAAAGAAAGATATGAAATATCAACAAATACACTTTTTGTTATTATCAAATTAAAGCTTTATTATTGAACAATTTTGGACATACTTTACAGCTACCTAGACAATCTAAATTTGAAATTTTACTTACAGATTGTGGGAAGAAGGTATGGCGGCCCACAATTGCAGAGATTGAGCCGACACATTGTGCGGCAGCAGATCCGGACAGAGATCACTAAAGCAATTCCCAGGACAATGAACCAGTGGGAGTAGAAACTGGGACAGCATCAGACCAACAGCCCTAAAATGGCATTGGTCAAGCTGCCCAGCTAACTCAGCAGAAACAGGCTGGGGAAGAAGGTTATTCATATGCATGGATGTTCTCATCCACTATTGTTATTAATATGGCTGACTCAGTCAATCAGCAAAATCGGTGGGAACTTGAACAGTATAAAAATAGACTTTCTAGCCCTAATAAAGCAGTGAGCTTAACCTGCATCCACTCGCTCGTCAACAGTCTGGATTTCACAGCACTGGCAGAGGCACAGCAGCAGGACGACGAGATCCCACAGTACAGGACTGCTGTCACAGGCCTTCGGCTTCAGGATGTTCCAGTCGACACAGGTACTACTATTCTCCTGTGCATCATGGTCACTGGGCAGGTTCAACCTATTGTCCCAACGGCATGGAGGCGACATGTTTTTGACTCCATCCATGGGCTGACACACTCATCCATTAGGATTATGTGTGGCATGGATTGCAGAAACAAGTCCGGGGATGGGGCAAGGTGTGTACACAGTACCAATCAGCCAAAGTTCAGGGACACACCAAGGTCCCCCCACATCCTTTTGAGCCAATGGAACGCAGGTTTGACCACATTCACGTGGACATAGTGGGACCCTTGACACTCTCAGGGTTTCTGCTACCTGTTCACAGTGGTTGACCATTTCACCCGGTGGCCAGAAGCAATCCCTCTGGCTGACACATCCACCAGGTCCTGTGCCAAAGCACTCCCCTCATCCTGGATTGCAAGATTTGGACTGCCACAGCACATCACTTCTGACTGAGGCACACAGTTCACCTCCAATTTGTGGACCAACATTGCCAACCTATGGGGCGCTCATCTACACCATATGACGGCATACCACCCACAAGCCAATGGCATAGTGGAGCATTTTCACAGGCATCTCAAGACTGCCCTCATGACCAGACTCAAGGACCCCAACTGGGTGGACAAGCTGCCATGGGCTCTACTGGGCATCCAAACAGCGCTGAAAGAAGACCTCCATGCATCCTCTACTAAACTTGTCTATCCCGGGGATTTCGTTCCATAGACCAGAGGACAGCAGGAGGAGACAGCCACCTTCCTGGACAGGCTGCGCGAAAAGGTCAGTAACCTGGCTCCGATTCCACCCTCCAGACACGGACAAGCCAAGTTCAACATCCCCAAAGAACTCAAGGACCATGAGTATGTGTTTGTATGCAGAGGACCCCACTGTTCACCACTGTAGAAGCCATACAAAGGTCCCTTTCAAGTCATCCGGAACAACAGAGCCACTTCGAGCTAGCCATCAGTGGTAAACCAAAGGTCTTCACTACAGATAAAATCAAGCCTGCCCACACAGACCCACCAACACCGTGACACAGAGGCAGACCACAAAAGACTTTGGAGACTGTACCTACAGACACTATAGACTGTAATGTCAGTTCTTGGGGGGGGAGGGGGGTTTCATGTGGCGGCCCGCAGTTGCAGAGATCGGGCTGGAACATCGAGCGGCAGCAGATGCGGACAGAGATCGCTAAAGTGACTCACAGGACAATGAACTGGCGGGGGTAGAAGCTGGGGCAGCCTTAGACCAACAGCCCTAAAATGATGTCGGTCTAGCTGCCCAGCTAACTCAGCAGAAACAGGCTGGGGAAGAAGGGCATTTATATGCATGGACGTTCCCACCCGCTATTGTTATTCATATGGTGACTCAGTCAATCAGCAAAAACGGCGGGAACTTGATCAGTATAAAAGCAGCCTTTCCAGTCCTAATAAAGGAGTGAGCTTAACCTGCCACACTGTGTGTGCGTGTGTGCGTGTGTGCGTGTGTGCGTGTGTAGTGGTCAGCTACAAAGGGATTTATATCTGAAATGTATTCATATTACAGAATAAAATGCCTAAGATTTGCATAAATCAAGGATAAAATGGGAAAAAGATTTAGGAATAATTATTAATCAAGACTATTGGAGAAATTTATGTAAAGATAGTATGACTAAAATTGTTAATGTGAGATATTGGTTAGTTCATTATAATTTTATACATCAATTATATTTAACTCCAGAAAAATTAAGGAGATATAATTTAATTTCTTCAGATTTATGTTTTCGTTGTTAGAAGGAAATAGATTCTTTTTTACATTCTATTTGGTCATATGAAATGGTTAAACCTTTTTGGAAGCGACTTAAAGATTTTTTAGGTTATTTTTAAAGTGAAATTTATATTAGATCTATCAGTATTTTTTTTAAGTAATATTAAGAAGTTGAGTTTAGAATTAAGATTAACTAGATTTCAAATTGCATTTTTGATATCAGTATTGGCTGCAGCCAGAAAACATTTAGCAATTACTTGGAAAAATGAGACTGATTTGAGTATATGTAGATGTAATATGGAATTGAGATCTTGTATTCCATTGGAACAAATAACATCTAATTTTCGTGATAACTATTTCTTTATCATAAAATTTGGAGCCCTTATTTGGATCATATGGGCTTAAAATTTTGAATTCTCCAACCACATAGTTGTGGTGTTATGCTAATCCATGTAAATTAATTAATTATTATGTCATTCTGGTTTACATCTCTTTTTCTTTTTCTTTGAGGGGTAGACTAGTTGGTACTGGGGAGAGGGGGTGAGTGGGAGGGGTGAAATGGGAGGAGGGTGGGGAGTAGGGGGTGTAGGTTTTTTTTATGTGTGTGTGTGTGTGTGTATGTATATGGCGAGCTTTCCACTGGCCACCAAGACAGAGGTGCACCAAAGAAGAGATACAAGGACTGCCTAAAGAAATCTCTTGGTGCCTGCCACATTGACCACTGCCAGTGGGCTGATATCGCCTCAAACTGTGCATCTTGGCGCCTCACAGTTTGGCGGGCAGCAACCTCCTTTGAAGAAGACTGCAGAGCCCACCTCACTGACAAAAGACAAAGGAGGAAAAACCCAACACCCAACCCCAACCAACCAATTTTCCCTTGCAACCGCTGCAACCGTGTCTGCCTGTCCCACATCGGACTTGTCAGCCACAAACGAGCCTGCAGCAAACGTGGACATGCCCCTCCATAAATCTTCGTCCGTGAAGCCAAGCCAAAGAAAGAAAGATATATATATATATTTATTTAAATCCATTTATCTATTTATTTATATATATATATATATATATATATATATATATATAATATATATATATTCACACACCATGTATTTTGTATTATATCTATTATTTTTTTAATGTATGTATCAAGGTTTTTAATAAATAAAATATTCAGAGATGTCTTTTGTGAAATGTTAATATCTATTTGTGATGTTGAGATGTCTGTTTGTAAAGTGTCCCTATACTAATAGCTAAACTTAATCCCCACAATCTATACCTTTTAAAGACATATTTTATCATAATTTTATTAACCCAATTTGTAACACCTGAAACATTTACTCTTTTTCTCAACCATGAGAATACATTGCAGCCTGACCCTCTCAGTTGGAGTTGTAAAAGAGTATATTATCTCTCTTTGCATGTAAATCATTAAGGGTTAGATTTCATCACTTGAAGTCAATTTCTGGCTTGTTAAGACCAACAAATATTAATAGGAAGATTATATTTGGTTCTAACTGGGAATGGGTTGGCACCATTTTGGAAAAGGTGAATAGGAAAAATAATATTTTCTCCTCCCTGTAATGATAGAATGCTCGTAATCCTCCTGACCACTTCAGGAAGTTGGAGACTGGTTTGTGGCAGCTTCCGTTGGATTCAAGATGGATTCCTCCACATGGTCCTGAATGAGTTCTTTTGTATAGTTGTTTTAAAAGAACTCAAGTTTCTTTATTCAAATAAAAGAAACATCACATAGTACTGTGATTCCAATAAAAGAAACATCACATAGAATTGTGACAGGTTGTGTTGTGTTTTATATGTTTAAAAGAATATAAATTGTGGCAGTTTTTTTTAATGTAGGTCACATACAGACTCTTCAAAACAGATCTCATTTGATCTGCTAGAGCTCTGCTCCAGGTGCTTTTTCAGAAGCTTTGGGGAGTGTCTACAGAGACTTCACTGATGGATTATTGTTTTGGAGAGTGGCGGATGAAGGAACTCGGAGGATTAGGTTTGGAGCTGCAGGCTCTCTGAGTGCAGTTTGCTGTTCTAAGGGGGTCATGTGGTTTTGCAAGCTGAGAGAGTCAAACAGGTTTTTCTCTGTGAGAGAGAGAATTCAGTTCTATGGTAGCTCTGCAGCAGCAGCTGGAACTGGAACAGGACAAGCTGGCAAGCTTATGGAAAAATCCCATTTTTGAAGAGTGCTTAGCTCAGCCTGGTCAAACCCTTGTGGTCCATACAAGAGGAGAGGACTGACCACCTAATCTTTCACTTGAAATAAGGGAAACGAAAAGAAACTCTGTGGTGACCTGAAAGGAAGAGGTCATCATCTGGAAAACCCTTATGGGGAAAGTTTCTTCTGCAGGACACTGATGTGGCTGATTACAATAAATCAGTTTGTTCCCATCAAACAACAAATCTCTCTCTGAAAACTGACAAGAACCTTCCTGAACAGTAACCATATACCTTTCAAGATCCAAAGCCTGGTGAACTTTATAAATGTTAAATTCTGTGCACAGAATACGAATTGCCTGCAACCAGTGAATTTGGAGAAATGAGGTGAGATTGGACTATGAATCAAATAACTTTTCTTAACTTACACACATGTAAATACACGTGTGCTTAGAATTATAAGGGGGTTAAGTTAGGCTAAGTAAGTTAATAGTTATAAGATAAAGATTGATCCTGTTTTCATGTTTAAAGATAATTGAAAGCAACTTTTGTTTAAATAATCATTTGTCTTGGTGAATATCTTTTGCTGCTGGGTTTTGGGGTCCTCTGGGCTTGTAACAGTACCAAGAGTGAGAATCAGTCAATATAGCAGCAGTGAAATGAAAATGTAAAGACTCTTGATCCTGTAAATTGGACTGGAAATGTAAACAACGAGTGGACGCTGTTCAAACAATGATTCATGCTGCACCTGCAAGCTATTGGAGTCAATAGCAAACCTGATGCCTGCAAGATTGCACTCAAGCACCTCAAGCATTTGTTTTGCTGAGGCAGAAGATCAGGGCATGTTCGACAAGGTTATTGAGAATTCTGATGAACCAAAGTAAAATGAAATGTTTGAAAGGTACATGTTTCACTCACACAGCTTCAGGGAGATACCTTTGATACTTAATAAAGAGCCTTTATTCTTAACAGACTTGAAATTAAAAGAAAGAACATGCAATTTTGGATCCCTGCAAGATTTAATGATCTGTGATTAGATTGTATTTGGGTTTATTGATAAATGAGAGAGATGTTGCTGCAAAAGACAAAGCTTTCCATAGCTGGAGCTGTGAAGATACGCCACGCCAGTGAATTAGCTCAGCAGCTCACAAAAAAGTTTGGTGAAAGTACAAAAGCCAGTGAAAATGAAGGCAAGCCGTAGCCACAGTGTGTGTTCACACACATTAACAAAAAAAAAAGATATAGAAAACAACAAAAAGGAGAAACATACATTTGTAAATGATGTGGCACTTTACATGTATCAAAACAATGAAAAAGTCTGTAATAAGTACAAAGGGCAGAACCATTACACAAAGGAATGTTTTTTCCAAAGGAAAACAAAACAAAAATACAGGTGAACGCACTATAAAAGACACTTTACACACAAGAGAAAAAACTGCTCTCAGTGCCACACTTCTTATGGGCATGGTAGTGCAGGAAGATTATAAACCAGCAGACAGTGAACAATGCAACACTTCCTATTGCATGAACAGAGTTGAGCAGGACTAGTGGACTGTGTCATTGCATACAAATGGAACAAATATTCTTTTCAACCTGGACACAGGGGCAAAGGTCAATTTCATTTGTGAGTGTGACATCAGGGCAATGAAGATAAAGCCATAGACACGTACAAATCTTGTACAGCTCAAAGCTTACAATGGACATTGCATCAACATGAAAGGTACATGTAAACTCAAGGTGAAAGTTAAAGATGAAGAGCACCAGCTCAGGTTCACAGTAGTCCCAGATGAACACGAATCACTGCTGGGTGACAAAGCATGTGAAAACTTAAGCCTAGTCAAGAGGGTGTACCACATTAACAGTGACAATTCATGGAACTGGGTAGAGGAAATACTGGATCAATTTCCAAATATGTTCAAGGAGTTTGGACTTCTACCATTCACCTATAAGATACAGTTAACGGAGGATGCAGGTTCCAGCACCACTAAAAGAAAAGCTCAAGCAGGAACTTGACCGAATGATGTCACTAGAGGTCATAAAGAAAGTGGAGGAGCCCACAGAATGGGCAAATTCAATGGTGTGTGTAAAAAAGAACGGTGACCTACTCATTTGCATGGACCCAAAAGACTTGAATACCAATATAAAGAGGGAACATTATCAGATTCGATCCAGGGATGATATTGCAAGTGAGATAGACAGTGCAAAGATTTTCATTAAATTGGATGAATCCCAGGGCTTCTGGCAAAACTGCATGAAGATAGTATAAAATACTAAACATTTAATATACTGTTTGGGTGATACTCATGCCTGACAAAATGTCAGTTTGGTGTGAAGAAAATCACCTTTTCAGGAAATAAACTGTCAGAGGCAGGTATGGAACCAGACAAAAGCAAGGTGAAAGCAATTTTAGAGATGCCCAGACCCAATGATAAAAAAGGCATATTGAGAGTGCTGGGAATGATCAATTTCATTGATAAGTTCATATTAAACCTGTGTTTAATTTCCTAAGGAAATTATTACAGGTTCCTTGATCTAACTCTACTCCCTCTTCCACCTATCTACTCTCCATCCTTTGCTCTCATTACATCCCATCTCATTACTTCTCACTCTACCCTTTCTTTCCTTCATCCATCTCTTCATCCCTTCCCTTCCACAACCCTTCCCTTGTAATATCACTCCTCTTTCACTCTCCTTCCCTTTTGCCCTCCCCTAACCCATCATTTCTCCCTTCCCTTACTTGAATCTTTGGGTTTTTTTTCCCCTTCATTTACTCACCTCTCTGCCCTTCTGATCCCTCCTCATTTGGCTGTCTTTCTTTCCTACCCTTCTCATCACCCATTGTTCTGCCTTTCCTCCACCCATCTCACGATATATTCCACCCTATTTCCCCTTGACACATCCCTCTCCATTGTCCATTCCTACCCCTACTCTCTCTTCCTACACCATCCCTCACCCATCTTTCATAACCTTTAACATTCTATCTCCAACCATTCCTTCTTCACCCAAACTCCACTAATCCAAACACTATAACCTCCCCCACCATCCCTTCCCACTTCAGAACTCTGCCTACCCCTCACTTCCTTTCACTCCTTTTCTTCCATTTCCCACTCTCCTTTTCTTAGACAGTGCATTTCCTCCCTTTCTTCCATCTCTTTATTCCCAATTCCCCATACCAATCTAGTCCCCATGTGCCCTTCCCCTTCTTCTCCATCCCTACCCATAGCCCCTTCATTTACCACTCACCAGTCCCTGAGTCCATTATTTCTTTCTTTTTGCCCATTTCCCACAGTAGCAAATCCCACTAACTCTATCTGTCACCCATCTTTCTTGTGTCCCTATCACTCTCTCCTGCCTAGCATTCTGACTCTCTCCCTTCTATCTGCTATCTCATTCATTTCCTCTTTTCATTGTCCTTTCCTCCCTTTCCTAACTTCCCCAATGCCTTTAGACCTTTTCTTCCCTTGCCCTCCCTCACTTTCTCCATTTTTTTTCTGACCCCCCCAGTCTCCCTTCTGTCCTCATACCTTCCCACACATTGCTTTTCTCATTTACCCCTCCTCCCTTCCTTCATCTCTCTATTCTCCTTCTCTTTTCCTCTTCCCTTTATTCCTTCCCTTCTCATCAGTCTCCCCCCTCTAAACCTCTTCCCATCCCCATTTCCCTCTATTTATCTCTCCATATCCTTCACTCTTCTCTGCCCCCCAACCACCCACGTAGCCCTCACCACCTACCAATTTACCAACATTCAATCATGTTTCTCCCTCCTTTCCCCACCCTCATACAATAATCTTTACCAAGCTTTCACTCAGGACTTGACTTTCCTGTGAGACACATCATGATCTCCCATCAGCCTTCCCAAATCTTCTAGTCTTGACTTCCCATTGTACTGTTGTCTGCACTCAGCCCATCACCATGTCTCTGCCTGCCCCTGCAACCTCCATCATCCTCTGATTCTCACTACTCTGTCAATCTTATCCTTCTCCAACATCTCACAAACTCCATCAGAACCCCCATCACTTCAGACCCTTGCACACCAATGTCCTTTTCCCACCTACCATCACACTCCACAACCCTTCAAAAACACCATTAATCAACCTCAAAAAAATACCAACCATTTCACCCAATAACCACATTGTCATCACAGCCCCATCTCCCATTGTTCCAAATACCCTTCCTCACATCACTAGCCCCTTTCTCAATCACCCCTGCCTTCCCTCAAACACCATTGGTTTTCCATTAGCCCATAGGTAGTTTGATTACTGCAATAGACAATCTCCTTTGTGCAATGATTTCCTCCCCCCTGTTTTTTTTTGTATGTGGGCACTATATCCTTGTCAGTAAACTAAAGATCTCAAGATTTGTTTCTCATTGATTACCCACAGAATTATTTTAATCATGGATGAATTGTTCAAATATTACAATTCTGAAGGAAATCTCCATGCTACCTCAAAACTTGTATTGGGGCCAATAAATTGGAACAGAGCAAGGAGTATCTTGCAATGTGCATTATTAACATGAATTAATGTAAATTAAATAAATTATTCAGCAGATTTGACAGGTTTGATTAACAAAGGTCCAAGTATCAACAGTGACACTGAATAAAGCACATCCAATAGAACAAAAATAGAGCTGCTTTGCTGTCCTTGACTCTATTTGCTGTTTGTAACTGAATTTTTCTCTGATATTCTTACCAAAATATGGCACCTCACTTCCAATTTGCTTTCCACTGGAATGGGGGTAATCCACTATTCATCTGCTGTCACTGAACTCATCACTTCCGGACATCTCCTGAGCATGGCCTCCAACCTTATTATTTCCCAACACAGCACTGCTTGTTTTTACTTCCTACCACAACCCTAATTGTCCTGCCAGATTCATTGTTTAAACATGCTTCTTCCCCACTGATTTGGTATCTGCTTAACTTGATTCTGTTTTGTCCCCTCAGTCCAGTCCCTCCCCACATTCTTCCTGGACACTTCACATTCCCTCCATCACTTTAACAATTTCCCTGAACTTGCATGCTTCATGTTTACCATGGGCATCCAATCCCTATATCCCTCCATACCCTATTCTGAAGGCCTCAAAGCCCTCCATTTCATTCTGGACAATAAATCCAACCAATCCCCCTCCACCCTCCTCCAGCTAGCAGAATTCGTCCTCAACCTCAATAACTTCTCCTTTGACTCACTTTCTCAGGTCACAGGGGTAGCCATGCGTACCTGCATGGGCCCTAGCTATGCCTGCCTTTTTGTTGGCTATGTGGAGCAACCATGCTACAAGCCTACGCAGGAAAGTCCCCTCAAATCTTCCTCTGCTACATCAGTGACTACTTTGGTACTGCCTCATGCACCCATGAGGAGCTCATCGACTTCAGTCACTTGGCTGTCAACTTCCACCCTGAATTCAAATTCAATTGGTCCATCTTGAGCAATAATCTCCCTTTCTTCGATCTCTTTCTTTCAATCTCGGGAGACAAACTTTCGACAGATTCTACAAACCCACTGACTTCCACAGCTACCTCAATTACATATCTTCACACCTTCCCCGTATTAGGATTCCATTTCTTCCTCTCATTTCCTCCATCTCCATCGCATCTGCTTCCAGGACTAAGTTTTTCAATGCCAGATCATCAGATATGTCCTCCTTCTTCAAACAATGTAGCTTTCCCTCTACCACCATCAACTCAGCCCTCACCCACGTATCTTCCATTACCTGTACTTCTGCCCTGCCGCCACATACAACAAGGATAGGATTCCCCTTGTCTTCACTTATCACCCCACCAGTCTCTGTGTAAAACATATCCTCCTCTGCCATTTCCAGCATATACTATTTGATCCCACAACTAGACACATGTTCCCCTCTCCTTCCCTCTCCACTTTCCACAGGAACTGCTCCCTCCGTGACTCCCTCGTCCACTACTCCCTCCCCACCAATTGTCCCATTGGCACCTACCCCTCTGACCACAGGAGATGCTCCACTTGTACCCAAATGCCCTCCCTTATCATATTTGGGGCCCCAAATAGTCCTTCCAAGTGAAGCAACTTTTCACTTGTGTATCTGCAAGAGTCATCTACTGCATCTGGTGCTCCCATTGTGGTCTCCTCTGCATCGGAGAGAATGGGCACAGACTGGGTGATTGCTTCATTGAGCACCCTAGCTCTGTCCACAGCAATAGCATGGATCTCCCAGGTCACCCATTTCAATTCCCTGTCCCATTCCCTTGCTGACATGTCTCAAATTGGAGGAGCAACACCTCATCGTTTGCCTGGGCATCCTCAACTGGATGGCATTAACAATGACTTCTCCGATTTCCATTAAGCAACTCCCCCACCCCCGCATCCCCCCTCCCTTCTTCCCCCTGTTGTCTTTCTCCCAGCTCTTCTCCTTTCACAGAGCCAAAATCAATTCTCTTGTCTCCTCTTATATCCAATTAACACATTTTGTTGGGCTGGACTCCGCCCCCAGCCAACCTTCACTCTCTATATCCTTATGCCTCCTGTTCTTTAGTTATTCTTTGATAAAGGGCCTAGGCCTGAAACATCAGTAATATATCTTTACCAGCTATGGATGCTTTGAGACTGGTTGAGTTCCTCCAGCATTTCTATGTGTTTTTACTACAATCAGTGTCGCCAGACTTTTCATGTTTCACTAATGCAGACCAGTCTAGTTTCAGCTGTAGCTCTGAAGCACACAGATCACTGAATGTGAAATGTTTGGAGGTTGAGCTCAAGGTCAATCTTATCCTGCTTGCTGAATTATACAGTCTCCATTGTACAAAACTTCTCTTCGACAGGGAGACTTCAGAAAACATGGGCCATTTCCTTTTCAATGGGAAAAAAATCATAATCATTGCTGACATTGATAACAAGATACACTATCTCCAGAGTGCCTTTGTCTATCTCAGGAAAGGTGGTGTTTGAGGATCAAAGTGCACAACCAGCACTAAACTCGTGGATGTCTGGGCAGTAGTGGGGTGCCTCCAGATTTTTTTGGAGACCTGGAACACTTACATCTAGCACCTAAAGGCACTGAAAATATTTTTTTACATTTTTAAAGAACATTTGGGAGGGTGTTGAGAACAGGAGTGGACCATCCAGAACTCTACCCCACTAAAGGCCTCTTGCTTCATGGCACTCACTCATGTAACTGCAGGATTTGTAACACCTTCCTTTTATTATTTCCCTTCTCGAGTTGCATTTCCCAGTAAAAGTAGTGATTTAAGTGCACTTCTAATCTATGCACTGCACTGATGTTCACAGTTTAATATTTAATACACTAAAAGCAGAAAACGCTTCAAACGTTCAACAGACTGGGCAATACATGTGGAAAGAGAAATGGTTAGTGTTTCAGATCTGGGACCTCTTGATGGAACTGAGAAAGGGAGAAAAACAGTTTGTTTTCAGTGGGAAAGCAGATAAAGGAGGGATGGGTAGAACAGGCAAAATGTCTAATGGGGTGAGTTCCAAGACAATAAAGGGAGCAGTTACTAGTACATTAATATAGCCTGGATGGAGCAACTCATTACAAGAATAAAATGGTACAATCTGCTTTTTGCTGCTGCATTTACCATTTGCTTTCATCCTATCAGGAATATTCCTTTTGTTCATCAATAATTTGGCTGCTGAAAACAATTATTCCCATTTCCAGTTCTGATGAAAATATATTGACTAAATTTCTCTTTCCAAAATGTTACCTGACATGCTGAGGATTTCCAGCATTTTCAAGTTTTATTTCAAATTTCTGTAGCAGCATTTTATTTTCTCTTTTCACTTTCCACAGTGAATTCAGTCTGTCCCACCATGCACCTCCTGTAACATTGGCCTCATCAACCATCTCAGAACCCACAGAACTGGAACAGCTGTATAGACAATACTGAATCAATTGTATAAACAATTTTTAGCCATGTAAGCGTCAGGTGTTGAAAGGGTCAACATAGCTTCCCTGACTGGTTTAATTGAGGTTTGATGAAGGGCTCTGACCCAAAAACATTGACCATTCTTTATCTCCCAGTGATGCGGATTGACCTGCAGATTGCATTCTTTTGCTCCAGTTCAAACATCTGCAGTTTCTTGTGTGTTTTCAAAGATTCTAGTTCGAATGGTCCTTGAAGAAAGTTTTAATAATTCACCTTTTTATCTTAAAAGGGTGAGCCCTTGTTTGTTTTTTGACATTCAAGATTCTCTCACATGAGGAAACATCTTTTCTACATTCACCCAAACCACACCAATGGGTTGGCTTTTTCACTCTTTCTACTCCAGATCATCCCATCATTCCAAACAGACCAGTTGTCCATTCCTGGTATTAATCTAGTAAATTACTTCTAACTCCTTCCAACACACAAAATTTTCCTTAAACCAAGATGTTACGGGTTATATTATGTTTTATATTTTATATAAATAGATCTTTAAAAAAATGGGTGGGGGGGTTTAATGTATAGGTCACTTCACAAACAGAGCAACACTTCACAAAAGACATCTCATTTAAAATGCTAGAGCTTTGCTGAAATTGAGACATTGAATGTCTTTGCAAAGATAATTAAACTGCTTTGGAAGGAACAGTAGAAGTAGGTGCAAATGGAGCAATGTTTGCTCAGAGGCTGATAAGATCTTTCAAAGATTGGGTTTGGAGCCCTCCAAGGAGTTCTGGTTTTTACAAGCAAAGAGAGAGGAAAGAACAGACAGGATTTCTCTTGGAGAGAGAGAGAGAGAATGGAGTTCTACAGTTCTTCAGTAGCGATTGGAGGCTACAAAATGGCAAGCTGGCAGGTTTGTTGAAAACCCCATTTTAAAGACGGGTTGTGAGTTTTGAGATTAGCTTGTTCAAAACCCTTGTAATCCTTATAAGAGGAAATGGCTGGCTAGAGTGTTTCTCCTGTAATAAGAGAAACAAGAGGAATTATGTGGTAAACTGGAAGAAGAGGTTTTCATTTGGAAAACCCATGATGGGGCAAGTTTCTTTGGCAAGACACTGAAGTGGCTGATCGGAGGAAATCAGTTTGTGTGTGTGTGTGTGTCCAATGAGCAACAAATCTCTCTTTGAAACCAATGATAACCTTCCTGAGATGTAACCATTTACCTTTAAGCACCAGAGCATGGTGAAAACTCATAAATCTTAAATTCTGTGCACAGTGTAAGAATTGCCTGATACCGGTGAACTTGGAGAAGTGAGAAGTGAATGATTGGACTGTGAAACAAAGAACTTTCCTGAACAAATACACATTACATACACTTGTTCTTAGAATTAGAAGGGGGTTGTTAAGTTAATATTGTTAAATAATAAGTTAAAGTTTGATTCTGTTTTATGTTTAAAGAAAATTAAAAGCAACCTTTGCTTAAGTAACCATTTGTCTTGGTAAATATCTATTGCTGCTGGGTTTTGGGGTCCTCTGGACTTGTAACAAGGACACCAATACTCTATATGGTACTTCAGATGTGAGTCTTGCAGCTATCCTATATATATGAAAAATAATATCCTTATTTTTATATTTATTTTCTCTAGCAATAACAATAATTTTTTTTAGCTTTCATTGTGCTATATTTGATCGATCTAAACATCAGCTTCCCTTAAATCATGCACAGTGACATTCTGATCACTCTGCATCCTGTGCGTTTCTTTTTTTTTAAATTTCTTGCTAATTTCACATTTATTAGATTTTGCCCACTGTCTTTACCTTCATTCATAGCTTGCAGTCAGAGTCACAGCAAAGTCTAAGACTACTGAATGAAGTCTGAAGAGTACTGCAAAAACTAATCAGTCACTCATAATTGCTGCAATGGCCTTCACTCATCATGGTTTTATCAGATCAACAGCCAAATGTCCCATGTGCTAAAAGAATTTCAACAGATCCAAAATTAAGACAACCAATGAAAGCAATTTCAGTGACAATTCAAAATGACAATAGAAGAGGATGTTGTAGTTTGAATGAAGAACTGAGGTTGTACAATATTATATCAATGTGTAATGGCAATATATTGAACCGAACAAAATCAGTGTATAAATGAGGTATCTCTACAAAGGTTATTCAGAAAATCTTTCACATATTCTAAGTGAATAATCCTTGTGAAAGGATTTCACAAACAAGGAGCACCCCAATTTGAGTTGAGTTTTATTTAAATCATAATTTGCTATTCCTTAAAATATTTTACAATGTAGGTGTTTAAATGTTTTTTTCATGAGGTACCATATTTGACAGCATACAAGACCCCCCCCCCCTCATTTTATCAGGGAATATTAAGAATTTTTTTTTAGTGTATTTATAGGTAAGTTGGCGAATGGGTTCCTCCTGGAAGGCCTTTTGTAGAGTGTGTGTGTGTGTGTGTGTGTGTGTGTGTGTGTGTGTGTGTGTGTGTGTGTGTGTGTGTGTGTGTGTGTGTGTGTGTGTGTGTGTGTGTGTGTGTGTGTGTGTGTGTGTGTTTAGATGTGCTCGCATGGACCTTCATTCACATTGATAGAAACCCTCCAGCCTTGCATGGCCGAGACGTCGAAGCCGAATTTGTTGGTACACCACTCACTGGAGCTCTTTGCTGTGTTGGGCTATGACAGATAGGCACCCATGCTTGCTTGTAACCCCCAGCTTCACACATGGGCAACATGTCCTCCTGTCCGCCGCATGCGGAAGCTCAGGCCACTCCCCCCCTACTGTGAAAACGCTGATCGATTGACAGGCATGCCAAGACCAATGGGCGAGCAATGGTGGGAGGAAGAGAAGCTGGTCACCAGGTCAATGGGTAGGGCAAAATATCACGGGGAGCAGATGAACGATACTTTCTCAAAACACCGCTCACTCACTGCCACTCCCTGCGCCCCCCCCCCACCGTGCTTCATCCAATTTGTTTGGGGGGCTGTTCTCATCGAACAAAGGCTCAGTGTGGAGCCTGATCACTAAGGCCCAGCGCTCCCCTCAAAGCAAGTGATCAATCGTACTTTCAGTGTGTACTACAAACACGAATGTTGTGCTGCTGGCATGGGCCGCTGTGGTTAGCCTTCTAACCAGGAGAATTGAGGAGCAGCGGCGGATGCATGGGAATGAATGGTCTTGCACTGCTGTTGGGGGATGCCGCTGTGGTCTCCCTTCTCACCACAAAGCTCTAGGCCCCCCTTCCTGGACAACCCCAGTACCTCCATGGGCTTCTTGAAGCTGGGTGAATAGCCGATGACCTGCTCAATTTCCACTTTCCATATAAGACCTGGGGGATATTTTTGAGCCAATATTTTGGGTCTGACATGCTGTCAAATATCAGTTTTTAAATATTCCTTGTAATCTGTAAGAATTATTATTAAAAATAAAGTAATATCAATGAGGCATTAAATTCACACGTGATATAAAATAATTGGACTATCCATATATGAATATAATTTCTGAAATTCTATAATAATAAGAATATTATGCATTTCCTTTAATTTGGCATTGATCAACAACTATTGTATAGAACTATTTATATGAATACAGAAGAGAACTGCAATTTACAAAATGTAAATACATTTGTATGGATATATTTTTTAAAAATTTACACAGAGAATCCTCAAAACACTCACATACTGTATTAAATTAGTTAAATTGATATTTGAATGGCTTCCAAAGATTCATATCTCTTTTTAGTATAAACTGGCACCACAGTATGATTGTGGACATAAACCTTTCAAAGAGTTTGCTCTGTCAGATTTGTTTACACAGTACATTCATTTCAACAGACAAGTGAAAATGGAAATCATCAACTGGTTCACTTTATACTACTCCTTGAATTTCCAATGAAAGAACAACATGGATCAAGGCAAACAAAAGAACTTTTACCAGGTAATGGGAGCATTTAAATGTGGGATGATATTTTGTTTCATGGTGGCAAAGACCCATTTTAAGTTATCTGGAGAGAATGTTGTTGGCCTCTTGAATTATTGCACAATGTTACCAACCCATTTCAACTTGAGATGTTGTATTTGAGGAGAAAAGAAATAAAATTAAATAAATGAATGATATATGGATCTTGGAACTACCATTAAAGTGCTGTCCATTGTTTCATAAGTCATCACCTTGACCTTTCAAAGTTCAAGTATAACAAAGTGCATGAGTGCTACAATAGTCAGAAGTAAACTTACCACAATGTATTCTCAAATGTGAATAACTACACCTCAATATGAAGTGACGATTTTGGATGGAAATCTGTTTCATCAGTTAAACATTTATAAACTGGAAAATCTCTTCCTTGGCATCCAATTGACTCTGTTTTCTAAGAAAGATTTAGAATTAATTTTAACTGAATTTTTGAAGCTGTGTTTTTGGATGGATAAGGGAGGAATGGAGTTAAGTGAAGACTTTGGAGAAATTTGACTGTGTGGACTAATGTTTGCACTTTTCAGTGAATAGTCATAGAGATTTTTCAAAAATGAGCTGGTAGTGTTATTTTCTTTCTTAAACAAAATAATGTAACATTTGGGGAAAAACTGGCAGCATAATATCCCATAGGTTGAAGATAAAATCGTAACCACTTCCACTGCTGGGAGGAACTGACCTTTGGTGGTTACATAAACAGGTACAAATGTAATCCAAGAAATGAAGTAAATCAACATGCTGAATGTAATAAATTTAGCCTCATTGTAATTTTCTGGCAGCTTTCTACCTTTAAAAGCAAATATAAAGCAAATCAATGCAAGCAATGCTATGTACCCCAACATAACAGCAAATGCTACATAAGAACCTTCATTGCATTCCTCCAAAATTTCTCTTGGGAGTCTTAAAACATCTCTTTCCGTTCTTGGACCATTGAAAATTAACCACATTGTACAAATGATAACCTGAAGTCCTGTACAGAAACCTATGATGAGCCATGAATTGTAGAAATTCTTCAAATAGTTATTAGCTGGGTTAAAGTTGAATGCAATTTGTATTGCAAGTGATTTTGTTAGTGCACATGAAACAGAAAGAGTGAAGCTGATGCCAAACAAGCACTGCCTGATTTTGCAGGAAATATCATTGGGTTTTCCAAGAAATAAATAAACACTTGCAAAACTAAGCATCAAAGAGAAGAGCATGATGAAGGAAATGTGACCACCATTGGATTTAACAGCTGGTGTGTTGATATTCTTGATAAAGATAACAATTATTACAAAGATTAAAACAATTCCAAGAGCTGAAAAAAATATTAGCACTATCGAGAATGCATTCATCCACTCAAGAAATACCATTTGTTTTTTGTTGCAGGAAGCACTTCCAGCTGGAGCCCATTCATCTTTTAAGCAATAATAACATTGTTGTGCATCTGAAATGAAGGTTAAAAAAAAACAATTAATATATAATTTTGGTGATAAAAGTTTGTTGTAGCCTATGTTACGAGCCCAGAGGACCCATAAACCCAGCAGCCATAGATATTCACCAAGACAAATGGTTATTTAAACAAAAGTTGCTCTTAATTATCTTTAAACATGAAAACAGAATCACACTTTAACTTATCACTATTAACTTAACTAACCTAACTTAACCCCCTTCTAATTCTAAGCGCAGGTGTATGTAATGTGTGCATTCAGAAAAGTTCTTTGGTTCATAGTCCAATCTCACTTCTCATTCCTCCAAGTTCACGGGTTGCAGGCAATTCTTATACTGTCCGCAGAATTTAACATTTATAAAGTTCATCAGGCTTTGCTACTTGAAATGGTTACCGCACACGAAGGTTCTTGTGGGGTTTCAGAGAGGGATTTGTTGTTGCAGGACATCCACAATTGATTCCTTTTTAATCAGGCATTCCAGTGTCCTGCTGATGAAACCTGCCCTCTTCAACTTTCTCCAGATGATAACCTTTTTCTTTAAGGTCACCACAGAGTTCCTTTTTGTTTCTCTTAATTCAAGTGTAACATTTGACTGCCAGTCCTCTCCTCTTGTATGAACCACAAGGGCTTTGACCAGGCCATCTTCCAAATGGGGCTTTTCACAAGCTTGCCAGCTTGTCCTGTTCCAGTCCCAGCTTCTATTGCTAGCTGTAACACTGTAGAAGTGATCTATGTCTCTCTCTCTTCCTCTCTCTGAGAGAAAGCCTGTTTGACTCTCTCTGCTTGCAAAACCACAAGACCCTCTTAGAACAACAAGTTCTCTTCCAGACAATCTGTGGCTCCAACAAGATCTTTCATCTGTTGCCTTTTGTAAACAACAATCCATTAGTGAAGTCTCTTGATAACTCTCCAAAGCTCTTGCAAAATCTGTGGAGCCGACGTGTCTAGCATTAGCAGAGCTCCAGCATTTCAAGTAAGATCTGTTTTAAAGTGTTTGTATGTAACCTACTCCAACAGACCTTTCCCAATTTATCTCCCAAAAACATATACTCTGACACACCTACCCAAAGGATTCACTGGTCAATTAAGTAAAAATGGATAAATTCAGCGGGTCTAACAGTATACTTTATATAGCAATATATATAACAATTTAACAATATAACTTTATATAACTTTATATAGCAATGGATATAACTAATGTTTTGGGCTTGACCTCATCATCAAGGTATCAAGGGAATATTTGAGTCATTCATTCTTAATAAAGATAACAATTATTAGAAATATTTTAGCTTTTCCAAGGGCTATTACAAAATTAAATTCATTACACTAATAGAGAAGCATAAATAGTTCCAGTCTCCATTTCCATTCCTGACTGATTTAACAATGTTCTACAACTGTGCAATTCTAGGACTCAGTTCCCAAATTTTACAGTAAGGAAGTAGATCAGATCATAATTGCTATTCTTTCTGGGATACCAATGAGTGTACTCTTGGAAATTATTGTCTATGATGCTCTCCTTAGTTAATTATCCAGCCTGCAGTCACTGTCACTGGTATTGCTCACTTGAGCAAGTTATTGTGGGCACTTAAACAACTGTGCTTAAATGGGTGAGAAGAATGGACTATGGTATTCAAGGCAAAACTGGAGTCTATGAACAGTAATCTAAAATAGATGTCATTAGCATACAGGTCTTCTAGGCCTGAGTGGAGAGCTAGGGAGGTAGCATCTGCTGTGGATCTATTTGGCCAATAGGAAAATTGAAGTGGTTTAAGGCTGGCTGGTAGATATCAAAGCCACTGACAGTAGTCATTTCAGCCCATTATTAATATTTTTCTTTGGCATTGGTATGATGGAAGTCTTCTTGAAGCAAGTGGAGACTGTGGCCTGCTGTAGGGTGAAATGAAAGATGTTTGTTGAGCTGTGGACATATCCCAGGACTTACACTTTCTGCAAGTTCACCTGCTGGAAGGCTGTCCTGACTTCAGCAATAGTGCCCTTGAGTGGAACATCATGGGAAATACAGGGTTGTTGTTGTTATCGGACACTTCAACTTCCCTAATATTGATGGGACTGAATTTGTCAGATATGTTCAGGAAGGATTACTGACATACCATCAAGGTCACCATACAAATTGATAAGATATTTAAGAAGGACTATGTAATGCTGGGCTTCATTAATTGGAGGATTGAGTTCAAGAGCAGAGAGATCATGTTGCAACTGTAAAAATCTTTGGTGAGACAACACTTGGAGTGTTCAATTCAGTTCTGGTCACATTGTTATAGGAAAGATGTGGAAGCTATGGAGAGGGTGCAGAGGAGGTCGCCTGGTTTGGAAAATATGATTATGAGACAAGATGAGCAGAGCTGGGACTTTTCTCTTTGTAGTGTAGAAGGATGAGAGGAGTCTTAATAGAGGTCTACAAGATTATGAGAACCATAGGTAGAGTGGACAGCCAGCACCTTTTTTTTTGGGAGGGCAGGAATAATAAACACCAGAAGACATATGTATAAGGTGAAGGGAGGGAAGTTAAGGGAATACATCAAGGATAAGTTTTTTACATGGAGAGTTGTTAGTGCCTGGAATGCCTTGCCAGGATGGTGGTAGAAGCTAAAATATTAGGGGCATTTAAGAGACTCTTGGACAGGTACATGGATGGAATAAAAATATAGGGTCACAGTTAGTATTTTTTAAGGAATATATGGGTTGGATCAACATTGAGAGCCAAAAGACCTGTAACTGTGTTGTAATGTTCTATGTTCTATCACTTGCAGTAAATGATGTGGATGTCACCTTCCTGTTGGCTCCCTGCTCAGAGCATGTTTAACACATAGGAAGTGTTGTGCTGTTACGTTCTGTGCTGCGGGGCTCCACTTTGACAGCATTTGTTCCTTGCCAAAGTCACCACATGACTGTGATGTTCTTGTGGGGTTTGAACTTGGTGTGGTACTGCCCCATTACAATAGCTTTGCACAACACTTACTTGCATTTCTTGTAGATTTGATTATCAGTAATGTTGTCTTGAGTAGCAAGTAGAAGGAATAAAGATGTAGAATTTTTTTTAAGTATGGAGAGAATTAGGTAAGCAGAGTCTAAAACGACTCTAATCTATGGTTCCTTAAAAGGTGACTTGCAGGTTGAATCAGTGGTAAGGAAGGCAACCAAAATGTTAGCATTCATTTTGAGAGAACTAGAATGTAAAAGCAAGGCCACATTTGAAGTTCAATATTGTGAGCTACTCTGGGCACCATATCCAGGGAAAGATGTGCAGGTGTTGGAGAGGGTCAAAGGAGGTTTACAGGAATAATCTTGTAAATGAGCAGATTAATGTATAAGGAACGCTTGCAGGAGTTTAGAAAGATGGGGGAGGGGATGTCTCATTGAAACCTACTGAATATTCAAAGGGCCAGATGGAGTGACAAGAAGAAGACATTTCCAGTTGTGGTAGAGTCGAGGTCCAGAGGACACAGCCTCAAAATAAAAGAGTGACCCTTTAGAACAGAGATAAGGAGAAATTTCTTCAGCAAAAGGGTGGTGAGCTTATGAAAAATGTTGTTACAGTTGACTATAGAGGCCAAGTTATTGGGTAGATTTAAAGCAGAGGCAGATTATTTCTTATTTGTAAAGATTTCAAAGGTTACAAGGAGAAGGCAAGAAAATGAGGTGGAGAGGAAAAATACATCCACCATTACTCAAATGGTGGAGCAGATTTGATGAGCTGAATGGCCTAACTCCGTTCCTATGTCTTGTGATCTCTTGGACTTCCATTATTTCTGATTGGAGAATTCCTTTATTGTCTTCTTGGCTGATACCTGGAATCTGCTGCCAGAGAAGATGATGGTTTCAGAGTCATCGGGACAGACCCTGAAATGGGCAAGGCATAGAGGAGTACAGTCCTAATGTAGGCAAATAAGATTAGTGTGGGCGAGCTGAAAGGTCAATAGAGATGTGATAGGCTAAATTACTAATTTCTTTGCTGTACATATGATTGTGTATGAAGTATTAGTTTACAAATAGCATAGACAAATAATTTGCCAATAGATTTAGTTTCTTCTTACCAGTTATATTGGAAAACATATTGGAACTGCAGTTTACACAATCATAGCAACATGTATGTTGGCCTTCAGATGACAGTTTTAGTTGCCCATGTTGGCAGGAATTTGAGCATTTTGAAATCACATTCTTTAAAGAAAATTAAAACAATTATATTAGAAAAATCAATCTCAAAAAGTGATCTCAAATTATGATGGCAACTACAAGTAATATTTGCTACCTCACCATAATCTTTAATATTTTTAAAAAATCATCAATTGTTGCTTGGAATACACTGAGAACAAATTCAGCTAGCATAGCCTAAATCAGGCAGAAGCTTCTTGACTAAAATATTCTGGGTGAATGGAAAATTTTAAATGGTAACATATCCATTAAGTTGCATTGAATTGAATTGATTATTATCATCACCCATACAAGGTCAGCAAAAACAAAAATTACAGAGAAAGTACAGATTTTTAAAAAGTGCAAAGGCCATTATATATTTGGTTTGTGAGATCAAAAGTTTATCCTTAATGTACAAGAGGTTCATTCAAAATTCTGATAACAGTGGGAAAGAAGTTGTCCTTGTATCTGGTGGGATGTATTTTCAAACTCTTGTATCTTCTACCCTATGGAGAGGAGGGAGAGAGTATGGCAGATGTGGGATAGGTCTTTCGTTAATGCTGGCTGCTTTCCCAAGATAGCAATTAGTGTAGGTGTGAATGGAAATATGATTTGTGCAATAGCCTGGGCTGCATCAACAGCCCTCACTTGAAGGAAGCCTAACTCTTGCGATCTGATTATCTTCCAGCATTACTTCTCTGCACTGCTTTTGACAACCAGATTTTGAACAATGGCTAACACTCTATAAGCAATTATTTATGAATTCACCTTCTCAAACTAAATTATAAAATAGATTGATACACATTTTTTCAATAAAAATTCATGTAATATTCAGTGTTATTTGGATCACCGATAAATAACCCAAATAGCTTTGCACATTGACTTGTTTACTTCTGAAATATTAGTGTTAAGAACTATATAATTGAAAGGGAAGGGGGTGTTTAAGCAAGAAAAACACAATTTAATGAACAGAAATTGGATCGATATTTTAAAATAATCCTCACACTAACCATCTGGGATGTTAGTATGCACTAAGCAATATTTATTTATTCATTTTTATATTTGTATATTTGCTGCTGCAAAACAACGATTTTTGTGACTTGTTTGTGACAGTACTTTTTGATTCTGATTGTCTGCATTTTGTGTAAGTGCATTGTGTTTGGTTGCATGCCTGCAATTTTTCTCACCAAGGGCTGGATGTACTTGTACATTCATGATAATAAACAAACTTTAACGTATTGGAGTTATTTTTTGAGAGTGTAGCTAAAAAGATGCAGGTAAAATAATTTTAAAAACTGGCTTAATTCTTGAATTTCCTTACAAGGTAGTGGAAGCAAAGTATTTGAACATTGTTGAAATTTTAGATGAGGGTGATAGGTTATTTAGGATATAATGGGAAGACAATCAGATGAGTCGTGGACGTCATGAACCTATTAAATATCAGAGCAACATATTTAACAACTAATTTAAATGAAATTTGATGTGTGACTTGCATTCAGTGTAGCTTGAGTTTCTGGGATTTTTTAGGAAGAACTTAAGAGAGTGACATTCAATATTTCATGTCTGTTCTGGCATTTAATAAAATCATAGCTGGTCTTTCACCACAGCACAAGTTCCTTGAATTACTCCCATATACCTTTCTTTTCCCTCTTAATAATTAAGTCTATCAATCTCAGACTTGAAATATTGGCATTGAACTTCCACAGCCCTCTTGAGTAGAGAAGTGAAAAGGTTCAACATCATTTGGTGAAGACATTTCATCTTATCATATTTCTGAATGGCTTTGCCCTTATTTTGAATCTTTGACCCTAGCCAGAGGGACCATGAACTCAAAACATTAAAAAAAATTTCAAATGTCTTTCTCACTAAATTTATGATGAAACCAATTACGAGTGTCTATATTTACATTTACAATTTAAAAGTTAAGAACTATATAAAATTACCTTTAACTCATTGAAATGTGAATCTTTAATTATAAATGCATTCTTCTCTATATCAAATTCTGCAACTGTGTGATTAAAAACCATCTTGCCGTTGATTAATTTCCACATGAAGATATGATATCCAGATAAAAAATCTCCAGAAGAATCAAAATGGATCCTAGTGCCTTCTTCGGTTATGTTCACATTCTTTAGTGCCTTCAGTAACTGGAAGACAATTCAAGCAGGTAATATGGTTTTTAAGGGAATACTGCTTTGGTTAGTATTGTCTTCTAATCAAGTCAATTACTAAATATCAATACTATAATCGTCAACATTAATATTAAGATGGTAAAATCCCTTTGTAGAAGTCCTAAACTACTTTGAGACTTTAACATATTTTATTCCCTTGTAATTAGAGTATGAATTCCAAAGCATGTAATTAAAAACAAAATTGACAATAAAATGAATACATTTGTAACTTAATTTTGTTATTTGGTGATGGCCTTGCTATTACAACTAGTATAAATGATAACCTTGAGTAAAGTGAATCAATTCATTTAATTACAAATTCAAAATTTTGAAGTACAGAAATTCCAAATAATAGTTTTAGAGAAATTAGTTGATAAGGGATATTAAGGCTCTGGTCAAGAAAATGAGGGAGGTATGCATCAGATATAAACAGCTGGGATGAAGTTAATCCCTTGACAAATAAAATCAATCTCAAAGTACTCTGAAAAAAGAAGCCAGGAAGCCAAAAAGAGGATTGGAGATAGCTCTGGCTATCCAAAGGAATTCTATAGGTATATTAACTGCAAATGTCTAACTCCTTAATGATCAAAATGACTGTCTACATATGGAGCCACAGGAGATGGCTGGGGTCTTAACTGAAAATTTCTCATCTGTATTTACTGTGAAGAGGGTCATAAAAGCTAAGGAATTGAGGCTAATAAGTAATGATGCCTTGGACCATTATAAACAAGGAGTGTTGGCAGTCTTAAAGCATATCAAGGTGGATACATCCCCAGGGCCATGAGTATCTGAGGATATTGTGGGAAGTTGATGAAGGAGTTGTTGGGATCTCAACAAAGATAAATGCATAATTTTTAACCCCAGCTGTGACACTGGAAGACTGGAGATGTGTGCCTGTCTTTAAGAAGGCCTATAAGGTTAAGCCAGGGAACTACAGGCCAGTGAGCCAAACTTAAGTTGTGGGAAAGTTACTGGAGGGGATTCTAAGGGACAGGATCCTCTAGGTTTTGAATAGGCAAGGACTGATAAGGGATAGTCAATGTTGCTTTGTGTGTGGGAAATTATATCTCACAAATTTGACTGAGTTTTTGAAGATGATTTATGACAGGAGGATGGCGGGCATTGTCCGCAAGGATTAAGAAGATCCTTTATGGTATGTTATTTCAGAAGGTTAAATCACATGGGATCCAGGGTGGGTTAGCTAACTGGATTCAAAATTGGCTTGGTAGAAGGAGTCAGAAGGTGGTAGTGAGGACTGTTTTTCAGGTTGAAGGCCTGTGACCAGTGGTGTGCTCCATCAGTACTAATAATTTAGATGATAATTCAGTAAAAATCATTCATAAGTTTGTGAATGTTTACAAAATTGATGGCAATGTGGACAGTGAGGAAGATTATCTAGGAATACATCACGGTCTAGATTAACTGGAAAATGATTCAAGGAATAGTAGATGGAATTTAACTTGGATAAGTAGATAGGGATGCATTTTGGGAAGTTCAACCAGGACTGGACTTGCACAGTAAATGACAGGACAGTGAAGAGTGTTGTAGAATAGAAAAAAGCAGGAACACTAAACATAGTTTCATGAAAGTGGTGTCATAGGTAAACAGAATGGTGCAGAAGGTGATTATCAATCAGGCCAATAAATACAGGAGTTCAGATATAGTGTTACAGTTGTACAAGATACTGGTGAGGCCATGTATGGAGAATTGTGGGCAGTCCTTGTTGCCTACCTATAACAAGGATGTCATTACAAGGGCAAGGGTGCTTAAAAAATTTACAAGGATTTTGCCGGGTCTGGAAGAGAGATTCGAAAGGCTGGAATTTTTCTCCTGTAGCATAGAAGACTGAGGGGTAACCTTATAGAGGTTTATAAGATCATAAAAGTTATAGATAAGATAAATAGACTCTATTGATTTCCTAGTGTAGGGGAGACCAAAACTAGAGGATATAGGTTTAGGTGAGAAAAAACAAATGTAAGTGTTCTGAAGGGCAGATTTTTCACACAGGTGGTAGATACTTGCAGTGACCTGCTCAATAAAGCCACTGAGCCAGGTAAAATTGTGCCATTTAAAAGATAGGCACTTGGATAAGAAAACTTTGGAGGGCCATGGGCCAAATGCAGGCAAATGTGACTACCTTAATTGGACACCTGATCAACATGGACGAGTTGGGTTGGAGAGCCTTTTTCTATCTGTGTAGTCCTTTGACCCAAGATTCTGTAGATGCACATGGTGAAGCATTGCTGGCCAGGGGACTTGCATTAGTTTGGTGCTGAATTCAAGGATGTGATACTATAATGTACACAATGTATAAAGGGCCAAGTGTATTTCAATTGTGCCTTGTGCACACAAACTGCACCATAAACTCAAAGTTGCTAACAATGTTTGACTTTGCTGCCACTATTCCCTGCCAAGGTTGGAAACTCTTAAAACAATACTTTCTCGAAATGCTACAAAACTGAATTTAGGTGCTTTGGTGGAAGGCACTCAGGAAAAAGGCAGTGCTGTCCAGGACCCCCTTAGGTTACTAAATAATAAAGGGAGCTTGCAGGAGCTTATTTGAAGGATAAATAGTTCATCTTGGTGAAATCTTCATGACTAGAGTGCACAGCAGGGCTGCAGAAGGGGAAAAATCCTGAAATGAAAGCATCTAGTGGACTGTGGCTTTCATTTACTTATGACACCACATCATAGGGTTAATATTATTTGTACATGTATCTCCTATACACAGAGGAAGATGATTGAATGTCTGAAAATGCCCATTAATACATAAAGAGCCCATGATCAGATTTTCAATGAATCTGAATGCTACACTAACTACAAATGTAGTGATAAAATTTCAAATTCTCTGCTCTTTTCATTAGCCTGAGCAGAATAAAATTTAATTGAAACCTGCTTTAGCTACAAATTGGCATAAATAGAGTAAAGTTCGAGGTGAGGATAATTGCAGACATTCCTGAATCTTGGAACATTTCTGGCAAATGAATCCATAAGCCTTTGTCACATCACTTCATGTGTCAGAATATTAATGTATAATATTTTGCAGGGAATACTTGTTGGATATTGATGTAGCAGTAATCTTCTTGCACCGTATAGAAGTGTAAAATACTTTGCTAAGTGAAAGGTGATATTAATTATATAAATATATTAGGGGTCTACATGGAACCTATTAATAAATGATACAATTAATCTGCAAGTGGAAATAGGTATTAGAAGTAAAAGCTTACCTCCCAAGGTGCAAAATCTGATGATCTTTGGCAAATCTCTTCATTGCATTTTAGTAGATTTTTAAGGGCATGAGCAAGAGCAATAACCGACGACTGTATGCTGGAAACAACACCTGGTTCAATATTTTTCAAAATAAAGTAATTTCCTTGGTGTAGCAATTCCATGTTGTTGCTGACATGATTGTTACCATAATTCATCTGATAGTTTTCATTTGAAATACATGAGTCAATATCATCATTTTGAACTTCTGAGCAAAAGCTGTACAGCATGTAAAACTTTTTCAAAAAAATGTTCACACTTGTCAAATTATATGACAAGTTTTTCACATAGTCTTGAAATGTTGAAATACTTCCACTTTTAAATGCAAATCCAACAATATCCCCAATGTTCTGAATATTTTCCAAACGAGTAATATTATTATTACTTGACCAGCTATCACTGGCAATCCAAACTTTGTTTATGTTGTGAATGCTCAGTATTTCAAATAGCTCAATGACATAAGAGGCTCTACTAAACACGACAATGACCTTCACCCGCGTTTGGTTGATGATAACATTTGCTATTTCTTTTATCCTGGAAGTTGCTTTCTGATCAGATGCATAAAATGGAATAATTTCTCGAAAAGCAATGCATACGCCCAGGTTCTCCGCTTCAGAAATAAAGTTGTCAATTCCAGACCGGCTGTAGTCATCATCACTTGCAATAGTTCCCACCCAATTCCAATTGAAAGAATGAACCAGCATGGCCATGGCTTTACTCTGATAGACGTCACTTGGAACAGTTCTCAAGAAGGCAGGAAATCGAGTTTTATCACTCAGAATTTTAGCGGAAGCGGAGTAGCTAATCTGAAAAAGATTTAAATGGTCAAAAGCAAAGTCTTACTTTGAAGTCAAAGGAAAAGAGATGAATCAATCTGATTCTCTTTAAGGAGAAATTATATCAGGGAATAAAGAAATGTGAGACAAATTAAGTAAGTGTGTGTCTTTTGTGAAACAAAAGAAGACTTAAAAAAAACTGGAAACTGGCAGTGTAATAGAGACAGACAGACTGAGGAGAATTAGTGAAAAATTAGTATTTGAGAAATTAATGGGACTGAAAGAGGATCACAAAATCACATGATATAAGAGCAGAAGTAGGCCATTAGCCCATGGAGTCTGATCCTCCATTCTAGTCATGTGCTGATCAAACCTCCCACTTAGTCCCGCTTCCCGGCTTTCTCCCCATAACCCTTGATGCCCTGACTAATCAAATAACCATTAATTTCTGCCTTAAATAGACCCAATGACCTCAGATCCATAGCCACTTGCGGCAATATGTTCCTTAGACTCACCACCCTCTGACTAAAGAATTTTCTCCACATCTTTGTTTTAAATTGACGTCCTTTTATCATGAAATTTGTGCCCTCTTGTCCTAGAATCCATCATCATCCTTACCACATCTACTCTATCTAGGCTTTTCTGTTTTCAAAATGTCTCGATGAGGTCCCCTCGCATCTGAACTTTAAACTTTGAATACTGCTGGAACAATGCAGCTGGTCACGCAGTATCTATTGGAAGTATGGAGGGGCGGCCCCAGTTGGTAAAGTGGTTACCAAAATGTCTTTACAGCACCAGCAATTGGCACCGGGGTTCGAATCCCATGCTGTCTGTAAGGAGTTTGTACATTCTCCCCTTGTGTGGGTTTTTCCCAGGGGTTCCAGTTTCCTTCCACCATTCAAAAATATACTTGGGGTGTAGGTTAATTGGGTGTAAATTGGGTGGCACGGACTCATGGGCCGAAATGGCCTGTTACTGTGCTGTATTTCTAAATTTAATTTATCGTATATTTTGACATCTAAGTCAACTGGCAGATAACTCAAACCACACCCCCCCCCCCCCACACACTTTTTCAGCCTCATTTTAAGGGTTTTATCGTCTATTAGGCATATAAGTCTACCCCCTGAAATCGCAATGCCTGAGATGTTAGTCATTTGTCGGTGTATAAGTCGACCCCCAAAAAATGTGATGATTGATCTGCTGGGCATTGGCTGGAGGTGATTGTTATCATAGAGACTCCATCAAAATGATGAATGTATGAAGTGAGTTTTACAGTAAACATGATAGAAATGGCCAAGAAAACCAACAACTATGCTGCCACAAGAAAAATTGGTATGTATGAGAAGTTGGCAAGAGATTGAGGGAAGAAAGAGGAGACTTTAAGAAAAATACCAAAAAGGCAATGTTTGATGAGACGATAAATCACTCATTGGCCAGAGCTGGAAAATCACATTGCAAAAGCAAAATTGCTACATAGTCACTCAAAATACAATGAGAACATTTGCACCACAGTGGGCAAAGTCGCTCCACAGTGGGCAAAGTCGCACCCAGATCTCAGTAACGATTTTGAAGCTACAGTCAGCTGGTGCACCCATTTCATGAACAGAAAAAATTTGGTATTACGACAAAAACAAAAAATGCTCAGAAATTAACAAAAGATCTCTAAGAGTAGGGAAAATTTGGAATCTATTATCAGGGAATAGAAATAGGATTAGTTAATTAACAAAGATTAATGAATGTAAAATCCTTTTTTTCAAACCTTTGATTTTTTTTTGAGAGTTTAACCATCAGAATAAATAAGACTGAATGAATGTATGTAGAGTGTTTTGGTTTTCAAAATATCTTTCATAAACTGAAATGCCAAGAGTTTATTAAGCAAACTTTGAGCTCATGATATTGGGGATAAGATATGATCAGAGATAAAAGACAGAAAACAGAGAGTAGAAATATATGTAATTTATGGATTATGAAGGTTTGATGAGTGAGGTGCTCCAGGAGTCATTACTGGGTCTCCACTGTACATAACCTGAATTAATGACTTGGATGAAGAAGCAGAGTGGACTGTAAGGAGGTTGCAAAAAGGCCTCAGGTGGATGAAATGAATGGGCAAGGGGATGGCAGGTAGTCTACAATGTGGAAAAATGTGAGATCATCCTATCTGTTACCTGGATTGGGGGACCCAGCTGAGTACTGAAAACCTACACTGATGAACTGGCCAATCTTTTCATGGATATCTTCAACATCTCACTCTGACAGGCATGGAACCCAACTATTTCATGCAGGCCTCAATTGTACCGGTGCCTAAGAAGAGTGTGGTAACCTGCCTAAATGCCTACGGACCAGAGGCACTCACATCAACAGTGTTGAAGTATGTTGAAAGGCTGGTATTGTGGTGGTAAACCACCGGCCTACTGCAGGGGGCAATACCTGTAACCTGCAGGAGTGTACTGCCGGCCTACTGCAGGGGGCAACCTCTGTACCTGCAGGAGTGTAAGGGGACAGGACAACACCTGGCCGGCTGTCAATCAGTAGGCCTGAAGGGATCAAGCCCCACCAGTCGGGTGTCAATCACCCTCCAACATATAAGCCTGCGCCGGCCTCCCGAAGCTCACTCAAAGTTACTACAGCTACACCCAGCCTGGATCTGTGGAAGTCTTTGTGGATTAAGGCCTGTTGTACAGTCTTTCTCTTGTGTGTGTCTGATTCTAACAGCGCACCACAATTTAATCCACAAAATTTTCCCACAGCTGCCATGGAAAAACTCCTGAGTGCAGGGAGGCTCGAAGTCGACCCACGCCACCCAGAAGCCAGACACACTTCGCGATCTGGCAGCACGCGGTCGAGGCAATCTTCGAAGCACAAGAAGGTGGCATCCTGGACTCAGATTGGAGGAGCTGGGTCCCCACGCCTTCCAGGCACCAAAGGCTACTTCACGTACAAGAGCACAATGGACACTCACTCACTATCACCAAAACCAAGGAATTGATTGTAGACTTCAGAAAGGGAAAACTAGTCATGTTCAATCCAGTGATTATTGAGGGATCAAAAGTGTAGAAGGTGAGCAAATTTAAGTTCTGGACCTTTCCGGAAACCAACAATCAAATGTCATTGTAAAGTAAGAATGTCAGCACCTCTATTTCCTCAGGAGTTTGCGGAGGTTCAGTATGACATCAGAAACCTTGGCAAAATGTGAACTTAATGTCACAACGTTTGAACCAAGTAGGTTGGAAAACCTTTGGTAATGCCCAAGTCATACACTACAGGATTGAAAGAGTGCAGAGAAGATTTACTAGGAGGTTGCCCAGACTTCAGGAACTGAATTTCAGGGAAAGGTTGAACAGATTAGGACTTTATTCTCTCAAGCATAGAAGAATGAGAGGAAATTTAATAAGAGGTATTTCAAATTGAGGGGTCTAGACAGGATAAATGTAGGTAGGCTTTTTACACTGAGGGTAGGTGAGATACAAACCAGAGGACCTGGGTTAAGGGTGAAAAGGGAAAGATTTCAAGGGAATATTAGGGGGAATTCCTTCACTCAGAGAGTGGTGGGAGTGTGGAATGAGCTGCCATCTGAAATGGTGAATGTAGGCTTAATTTTAACATTTAAGAAGTACATGGGTGGAGGATTATGTCGGGGTGCAGGTCAATGAGACTGGGGAGAATAACTGACTAGAAGTGCTGAAGGCCTGTTTATATGCCATATTGTTCTACGGTTCAGTGGTTGTTCTATGGAACTTCTACTGATGTGTCGCAAAAAGTATGCTGACCTGCTGCATCACAGCCTCATATGGGAGCACCAATACCTCTGAGTGGAAAGCCCCACAAAAGACAAAACTCTCCCTACCATTGAGAATATCTACATGGAATGCTGCTATTGAAGAGCAGCAGCTATCATCAGAGATCCACACTACCCTGGTCATGCTCTGTTCTCACCACCGACATCAGGAAAATGGGGTATAGGTGCCACAAGACTCTTACTACCAAGTTCAGGAGCGGTTGTTGCCACTCCACCATTCAACTCCTAAACAACAAACTCAGATACTCATTTAAGGATTCTTATTTTGCACATTATTAATTATTGAATATTTATTTTGTATATATTGCAGTTTGCACTTTTTTTGTCCACATTTCTCTTTTATATGCGTATCTTTTTCTTTACATTAGAAACTAGAAATTCTCCCTGGCCCCCAGGTAGATGAATCTCAGGTTTGTATGTGATGTCATGTTTTAACTCTGAGAATATATTTGAATTTTAATTCTTTATTTGAGTTACAAGCAAGTGATTGATTATGCCAAAAACTTTTCCCCCTGAATCACAGGAGGCTGAAGGCAGTCCTTCTTGAGGTTTATAAAATAATGAGGGATGTAGGTAAGATAAGTAGCCAGAATCTTTTTTCCAGGGGAAATCTAAAACCTGAGGGCATTGATTTAAAATAAGAGGGAAAAGATTTAAAAGAGATCCAAGGGACATCTTTTTCACAGTGTGGGTGCTGAGTGTATGTAATGAGTTGAGTTGCAAGAGGATGTTGTGAAGGTGGGTAAAATTGTAATATTTAAAAGATATTTGACAGATACATAGACAAAAAGGTTTAGAATCATATGGGCCTAATAAAGATAAAAGGGAATAGCTGGGTTAGACAATATGGTCTCAAGAACAAATTGGGCCAAAGGGTCTATGTCCATTCTATGATACTATTACCCTAAAAATAGATAGGGAGAATATTTTCCTAAAATTGTGAGAGTTTGAAAGATGTTGGTGTTGAGAAAGACTTGTGTATCCCTATACAAGAATCATATACAGGTATAGCGAGTAATTGGAAAGGCAAATAGTATGCTGACCTTTAGTTGCAAGATGATTTGAAATAAGAGTAATGGTGGAAAAGTAAAGCAGACTGTTCCATATTGTCTTGAGTTTAAAAACAAAAGAGAGATGAACTCATTGGAATGTATGAAATTTTTGGGTGGACTTGACAGTAACAGTAGATGCAAGGATAATGTTTCCTTTGGCTAGGGTGGCTAGGATCAGGCATCCTATTCTTCAAATTGGCCATTTTGGACTGAGATCAGAAGCATTTTTTCTGCTCAGGGGGAGGGGGGTGGGGGTGAGGTCTGGAAATTCTGCCCGAGAGAACTGGGGTTTAAATTGTTCAATAGGTTCAAAACAGATTGAGAGATTAGGCTTTTTTTTCAATATTAAGAGAATTCTGAGATATGGGACTTGCGGAGAAAAGTGGCACTCAGGTGATCTTATTGAATGTTGGGTATAACATGCCAAATGGCATAATACAGTTACTATTTTGTATCTTCTTATGGCAGGATTAGGGATAATTAAGATTTTTGCCAACAGATATGAGTGCATTATCTAACGCAACTACTTCTTGATGTAAGTAGGTTTTAAATTTCACATTCCTAAAGTCAAATTTTCCTAAATACAATTTCATGCATTTAGAAATATAAAACATCGCAGATTAGCATTAGTTGACTTAGTTAAATGAGGAGGGTGGTATGGATCTTTTAAAAAGAATGGAATTGCAAGTGCTGAGATACTAAAATTAAAAAAAACCCAGTAAGTACTGGAAATGCTTAGCAGGTCAGTTCTGATGAAAGACCAACAACATGAAAACATAATCCTGGTCCTTCCACTGTAGATGTTACCTGACCTGCTAAGTATTTTCAGCATTTTCTGCTGTGATTTAGTATTTTTTTCAATGACCAAATACAGTATGGACTTTCCAGATAAGCACACAGCATAATCTGCGAAACACAAACATCTGCAGATGGTGTGATGGTAGTAAAAACACAGAAATGCTGGAGGAACTCACAGCGCACATAGGAGGTAAAGATAAATAACCAATGTTTTGGGCATAAGCCCTTCTTCAAGGTAACATTGGTTATATATCTTTACCTCCTGCGAATGCTGTGAACACTGCTGAGTTCCTCTAGCACTTTTGTGTTTTAACACAGCATAATCTTTTTTTTTTAATTGATTTTAAGATTATTCTGCCCCAGAATGGGATGTCGTTTAATGAGCTTCAAATAAAAATTTAACTCCAAATACCATTCAATATAAAAAGGCCACCTGGATACATTCCTAAGGAAAACTCATCTCTGGCATTAAACAAGTGTGAAGATATCAACCTTCTTTTGAAATTAATGGAACCAAATAGCAGAAGAGTACCAAGGTTAAAACCTATACTTAGCACTAATGAATTTAGGTGAAAGCCTGTCCATTTATATCAAAGCAAAGTATATTGGGTTTAAAACCAACAGTTTACATCTCTTGCACAGGGATGTGACTAATTAAGCAGATTTTACCAGGTATGTTATTTATGAGTGGTTTGCTATGAAATGAAAGTGTCATTTGTTTTTGGTATTGTGCATTGAGTCATCAAATGTTCTGTATTTCTGATACATGATCACAAACTGAGATCAACTTTGTCTTTTTTATTGTAGATTTACACCCACAAAATTGAGGTTCTATGCGGCAGAACTTATGTTGGGGCTAAAAAAATGTTTGGTTGTTTAAGTGGAGAAAGGAAAATGAGAAGATATTGAGAAATTTGTCACATTTGAGACCACAGCAAAGATAACGGAGTTTTAATCTTTCTAAATGTTAATCTTCTTTGATACTGAACATGTATATATTACACCATTTGTACAGCATCCTGTGACACTGAAAAAAATAAATAGCATCAGGCAATGATATATGAGTAGAGAAAAGAAGGATAAATAAATATTTTTCAATGCAAAAGATTTAATTACCTGAGGCATAAGGTTCATGTTCAACAGTCTTGCAACTGAAATGCTAACTTCTGATGTAGCAGGTCCTACAACAGCCTTAACTGTTGTCAAGTAGTCTGTATAATTACAGTGAACTTCAACACAGTAGTCTGAAGAGTTGGCTTTAGACAGAAACTTCATGACTGCTTTCAATGCCTTTGTAGTTTCTTTGCAAGTATCATAAATGTTGTATCCCAGTTTGACTCCAGGTAACAGAGTAGAATTGTTTATCTTCTCTATGGAATGGATCATAGCAAGAATTTTTACCAGACCTTGCACGTCAAACCTGAACATCAGAGAATGAAGTACATAGAAATAAAAATTACAGGATTATTATTATGATCATTTATTTCTATTTTATTCAGATATACTGGCTAGGATGATTCTTATTCTGATAGTCATTCCTCTAGCAGGGGTGACCAATCTTTAAATTTTAATTTTTTAATTTAGACATACAGGCCATTTCGGTCCACGGGTATGTACCGGGAGTGTAGGGTAATTGGGCGGCACAGACTTGTGGGCCAAAATGAACTGTTACCATACTGCATATCAAAATTAAAAATTAAAAGGTTGGCCACCCCAGTCCAGAGGAATTTCCAACTCTCCAATACTTTTACAGCCCTTGGACAGTTTCAAGTATTAAAAGATAATGAAGTAATTTTGATGAGCAGAAGTTTATTGTGGCAGAAAATTTACCAACAAACAAACTTTTATACTTCAGTCTATTTTCAGCGTCAACTGAAGATATTTGCAAAGTTTCACAATTTTCCATCCACTTTTGCTAGTTTTTTTAATGTTCAGAATATATTTCACTGTAGGCAAGCAAGTGGGGAGAAGATGCAGCTTTAATGAAAGTGTAGGATTCCTCATGGCACAGCATGCAAGTAATTCCATGAGTGTTGCTTTGCCAGTGCTGCATATGAACTCAATCCTGTACCAAAACCAGAGGAATAACATTCCCTCAGCAAACAAAGGAAGCAAATCATGTAGCTCATTGGCTATTATTTGAGCTGCAATTAGGATGTTTTCTTTCAGCAACTGCCGATAATGTCAATTGTATTCGATCAAAAGCCCCTTTCACATTGCCAACCCTCATAGGAAGCAGGAATATTTACCAGGCAAGCTGCACTCAGGCGCCTTTCCCACTGCACCATGAATTACCTGTTTAATCGGCAAACTGGCAATATTAAGGGGGGTCCTGCCTTCAGCGGTGACAATGCGAGAACAGATGGTGCTTTCACACTGCCAAAAGGCGATCAGTGTGTCAACTTGGCTGAGCTCTAGCACTTGCCCCCACCAAGTATCAGAGCCTGGTTGAATTTAACTCACCCTGCCAGGTTAGGACTTTTCACACCATGGGATTCCTGGATATGGACCCAGTAAATTACCCTGTTCAACCCATGTAATTGGCAGTGTTAAAGGGGCTAATGCAGCTGATTTCAGGTGTCTACAGGGTGGGGGGGATCAGGTTGCCAGGTGTGTAATCAAGCATAAGAAGCTAAGGAATTCGATCAGGCAGAATTAGTTAAGTATGTCCAGGATTTTTTTTCTCGAGCTATATGTTGATGATCCTGTAAGAAAAATGGCAATACGCCACCTCCTCTTGGGAAAGACAGGAGGTTGAAGGGTCAATGAGGGACACCTTGGTACAATTTACCATAATTCTTTTGGTTTCAAAATAGTTATAGGAAAAAGATAGGACTGGTCCACAAGCTAAATTGGGGCAAGGCTAATTTTCAGACATTAGACAGGAACTTGCAGAGGTTGATTGAGAGAGGTTGTTTGTAGGTAGTGGGATGTCTGACCAGTGGGAGGCTTTTAAAACAGAAATAGGGAGAGATCGGGGGCAGCATGTTCCTGTTAGAAGGACAGGTCAGGCTGGCAGGGAACCCTGGCTGATGAGGGATATTGGGGTTCTCATTGGGAAAAAGAACAAGGCATATGTCCAGTGTAGACAGCTAGGATCGTATACACTTAAGAAGAATATTGGAAGGGCAAAAGAGGGACATGATATATTACTGGCAGATATTGTAATGAAGAATGCAATAGTTAATGTTGTGGTTTTATTAAAGAAGGGCTGCAAAGGCAGTACAGTGGTTAGTATATTACTTGTGAGAGGTAGAATGTACTGTACATGCATTTGGAAAGGCAAGGAATGATAATAAATGATCAGCGTAGCTTTGTGAATTACAAATTGTGCCTCATGAATGTGAATAACCTTCTAAAAAATAACCTTCAAAAAAAAATACTGTGACTATGTATGTGTCCCTCATGATTCTATACACTGTTATGAGGTCGCTCTTCAACTTCTTCCACTTCAAAGGTGACCAACGGGATTCATGAGGGCAAAGTAGTAGATATTGCTCATATAGAATTTATTAGCAAGCTCCCTCATGGCAGACTGTTTGGAATATGATATCGCTTGGAATTCAGGGTGAGCTAACTCAGTGGATACACAAATGGGCTTGATAGAAGGAGTATGAATATGAAATTGGGTTGTTTACAGATTGGAGGCCTATGATTAATGGTGTGCTGCAGGCATCAGTTGTGGATCCCCTGTTTTTTGGCATATATACTAATGATTTGAATGAGAATGTAGGTGGCATGATGAGAACATTTCTAGATGACACCACTATTGGCATTGCGGTGGATTGTAACAATGGTTGTCTACGGTCACAAAAGGATTAAGATCAACTATTGCACTCAGCAACAGTTATGTTGTGTTGGATTCTGTTGAGGGAGATGACCGGACAGAAGATGGCCACGGGCACCAGGTCAATAGCAATGAGCCTGGCAGAGTGGTGCAAAAGAAAAGGAAAAGGAGAAATGCAGTAGTTATTGGGGACTCCATTGTCAGGGGTACAGACAGGAGGTTCTGTGAGCCAGATAAGTATACCCGCATGGTGTGCTGCCTCCCTGGTGCAAGGGTACGAGATATCACAAATCTGGTCCAAAATATTCTGAGAGGAGAGGGAGAGCAGCCTGATGTCTTGGTACATGTGGGTACAAACGACATTGACAAGAAAAGGGAGGAGGTAATGAAAAGGGATTACAGTGAGCTGGGACGAAAGCTGAAAGACAGGAATGCTAGGGTGGTGATCTTGGGATTACTACCTGTTCCAAATCCAAGTGATGAAAAGAATGTAAGGATAAGGAAAATGAACGTGTGGCTGAGGTGCTGGTATACAAGGCAAGGATTTGGCTTCTTGGATCATTGGGATCTCTTTTGGGGAAGGTATGATCTTTACAAGAGGGACGGGTTGCACCTAAATCCAAAAGGTGTCAACATTTTGGCAAGTATGTTTGGTACAGCAGTGGGGCAAGGTTTAAACTAATTTGGCAGGGGTATGGGAACCAGAGTGATAGGAAAAAGGGTAGGGAAGATAAAGAAATGGCCAGGAAAAGTAAAATAGGAAAAGTAATGTTGGGAGGAGAAAGTAAAAAAATCAGATAGAGCAGTGAGTTTTCGGGTCAATGATAGTGTTAAGAAAATTACAAAGAAAAATAGTGGGCAGAAAAATCAAAAGAAAAGGTTACAGAAGTCACTGGATATTAAAAGGACAAAGAGCATAAGGGCACTTTATCTGAATGCCCGCAGTATAAGAAATAAGGTTAGTGAACTTGAGGCGCAAATCGATACCCATGCCTATGATTTGGTAGCCATCACGGAAACATGGCTACAAGGTGACCCTAAATGGGAATTAAACTTTCAAGGGTATCAGGTGGAGCAAAGAGATAGACAGGATGGTAAGGGAGGTGGAGTTGCACTCTTAATCAAAGATGAGCTCCAGGCAGTAGTGGGGAATGATATAAGATCTAAAGAGCATAATGTTGAGTCCATTTGAGTAGAGATAAAGAATAACAAAGGGAAAAAATTATTGGTGGGTGTTATCTATCGCCCACCAAATAACAATAGTTTAATGGCACAGGAAATAAATAGAGATAAGTGAGGCATGTAATAATGATATGGCAGTAGTCATGGGGGACTTTAACTTCCACATAGATTGGGAAAATCAAGTTGGTCGTGGGAGTCTAGAAGAGGACTTCATAGAATGCATCCGCGATAGCTTTCTTGAGCAGCATGTTAAGGAACTCACAAGAGAAAATGCTCTCCTTGATCTAGTGTTGTGCAATGAGATAGGTAGAGTAAATGATGTAATAGTCAGAGACCATCTAGGAAATAGTGATCATAGTATGATTGAATTTCTCATTCAGATGAAAGGGGAAATAGTTAGATCTAAAACTAATATATTATGCTTAAACAGGGGTGACTACCATAGGATGAGGAAGGAATTGGGCAGAGTGGACTGGGAGCACAGGCTAATTGATGAAACAGTTGAGGAACAGTGGAAGATTTTCAAAGAAATGTTTTGTAATGCTCAACAAAAATATATTCCGGTCAGGAAAAAGGGCAGCAAGAGAGGGAAAAATCAACTGTGGTTAACAAAGGAAATAAAGGAGAGTATAAAATTGAAGGCGCAGGTGTACAAAGCTGCAAAGAGCAGTGGGAAACTGGAAGATTGGGATAACTTTAAGAGACAACAAGGGGTTACAAAGCAGGTAATAAGAAATGGGAAAAAGGATTATGAAAGTAAATTGGCACAAAATATAAAAACAGAAAGCAAAAAATTTTATAAATATATAAAACGGAAGAGGGTGGCCAGAGTTAACATAGGACCCTTGGAGGATGAGAAAGGAAAACTGGTAGCAAAAAATGAGGAAATGGCTGAGGCATTAAACAAATATTTTGTGTCAGTCTTCACAGTGGAAGACACGTCCAGCATGCCCAAGTGCGGAGTTAAGGATGTGAATGTTGGGGAGGGCCTTGATAAAATAGTTGTTACAAAGGAAGTAGTGATGGAGAAACTAATGGGACTAAAGCCAGGCAAATCACCTTGTCCTGATGATATGCATCCAAGGGTTCTGAAGGAAATGGCAGAAGTTATAGTTGATGCATTGGTGGTCATGTACCAAAATTCCTTGGATTCTGGGCAGGTCCCGGCAGACTGGAAGACAGCAAATGTCACGCCACTTTTTAAGAAGGGATGTAGGCAGAAGACTGGAAATTATCGGCCAATTAGCTTGACGTCTGTTGTTGGAAAATTGCTTGAAGCCGTCATTAAAGATGAAATAGTGAAACTTTTGGAACGTAAGGGTTCAATCAGGCAGATGCAGCATGGTTTTAGAAAGAGAAGATCTTGTTTGACAAACTTGTTAGGATTCTTTGAGGATATAATGGGTGCGGTGGATAGAGGGGAACAGGTTGATGTTGTATATTTGGATTTACAGAAAGCGTTTGATAAGGTGCCGCACAAGAGACTTATTAGTAAGTTACAGGAAAGTGGAGTCCGGGGAAGTATATTGGCCTGGATTGAAAATTGGTTGTCTGACAGGAGGCAGAGAGTCAGGATAAGTGGGAGTTTTTCAGGTTGGCAGAGAGTGGTAAGTGGGGTGCCGCAGGGGTCAGTGTTAGGCCCAAAACTGTTCATCATTTACATTGATGACTTGGAGGAGGGGACAAAATGTGGTGTAGCCAAGTTTGCGGATGACAGCAAATTGAGTGGAAGAGCAAATTGTAATGAAGATGTGGAGAGTCTGCAGAGGGATATAGTTAAGCTGGATGAGTGGGCAAAGGTCTGGCAGATGGAGTACAATGTTAGTAAGTGTGAGGAAAAACTACACCATGCTGTAGTGCAGAAGGACTTGGGAGTGCTTGTGCATGAATCGCAAAAAGTTAGGTTGCAGGTGCAGCAGGTCATTAAGAAGGCAAATGGAATGTTGGCCTTCATCGCTAGAGGAATTGAATTCAGGAGTAAGGAGGTAATGTTGCAACTGTATAAGGTACTGGTGAGACCGCACCTGGAGTTCTGTGTCCAGTTCTGGTCTCCATATTTGAGGAAGGATATACTGGCTTTGGAGATGGTCCAGAGGAGGTTTACTAGGTTGATCCCTGGGATGAAGGGGTTGACTTATGATGAAAGATTAAATCGTCTAGGATTGTATTCGCTTGAGTTCAGAAGAATGAGAGGAGATCTTATAGAAACATATAGGATTATGAAGGGTATGGATAGGATAGATGTAGGAAGGTTTTTTGAGCTGGCCGGGGAAACTAAAACGAGAGGACACAGTCTCAAGATTTGGGGGAGTAGATTTAGGACAGAGATGAGGAAAAATAGTTTTTCCCAGAGAGTAGTGAATGTTTGGAATTCTCTAACCAGGGAAGTGGTTGAGGCTGCCTCATTAAACATATTTAAAATTCGGTTAGATAAATTTTTACATGATAGAGGAATTAGGGGATATGGGGAGAAGGCAGGTAGGTGGAATTAGGTCATAAATTAGATCAGCCATGATCATATTGAATGGGGGATCAGGCTTGATGGGCCATTTTTGCCCTACTCCTGTTCCTACTTCCTATGTTCCTATGTTCCTTACTGAGAAAATGCGAAAAGGAATGGGTGATATGATTTAATTTAGAGAAGTGCAAAATGATGCATTTTCAGAAATTCAACCAAGGCAGGACTTACACAGTAAATGATGGGAGCCTGTAAAATGTTGTAGAATGGAGAGACCAAGGGCTATAAGAACATACTTCCCTGAAAGCATCAACATGGGGTGACAATGTGGTGTTAAAGACACATGCTATGTTTTCCTTCATCAGATGGGGCATTGAGTACAAGAGTTGGGACATTATGTTACAACTGTAGAAAACAATGGTGAGATGGCACCTGGAATAATTGAGTCCAATGCTTGATCTATGATCTGTGGTGATTTGTTTCCTCCATTGTAAATAGTTATCATTGTTGGTTGTATATATGGAGCTGGCCCACCCACGGATGACTCATACCCTATGACTCCTCCCCCCGTGGTCCAGAAAGTTCGAGCCACCTTTCCCTTGCGCCATTCCTATCCTGAGACTTGGGCCAGCAAGGTTTTTCTGTGTATTAAAGCCTATCGTTTCCTCAGCTTGTCTCTGTGGTTACTGATCGTGCCCTACATGTTCAAGCTAGAGAGAACACGAAAAGATTCATAAAAGCATTGCTGGAGCTGGAGGGCTTGATTAATGGTGACTATCTTCCCTGGAGTAAAATAGGCTACAGGGTGTCCTAACAGAACCACATAAAATCATGAAGAGAATACATCAGGTGGATTGTCATGATATTTTTCCCGAGATAGGTGAGCTTAACACTAGAGAATGTTGGTTTTAGGTGAGAGGGGTAAGGTTTAAAGGGAACCTGAGCATCATGTTTTTCATTTAGAGGGTGATGGGTATATGGAACTATCTGACAGAAAAAGTGATGGAGGCAGATATAATTACAACATTTAAAATACATTTGAACATAGTCATGGAAGGGAAAGGTTTGGCGGAACATAGAACAAATGCAGTCAAATGGGACTAGTCCAGGAAGACACCTTGATTGATATGGACTGTTTGGGACAAAGGGCTTGTTTCCCTACTACATCACACTATGATTCTAAGCATATTTATTGTCCTAAACATAATAGCAGGAGAAGTCATCCTAGAATTGTCTAACTAGTGAACCGACAGGTGGAGTTTTGTAGATGGCTCTGTTGACAGGAAAGATGTGAAAAAGATGTGCAGAGGCATCTTATGAAGGCTTTGCCAGGTCCTGAGAATCTTAATTATGAGGAAGGAATCTTTAGGTTGGTTTGCTTTCAATGTAAGAGATGAATCTGAGGAAATCTTTTATTTAATTATGCAAAATCAAGAGCCACGGTTAGGATCAGCAATAAGGGCCTATTTTCTTCAAATGAGAGACAACACATATAGAGTTAACATAATGGTGATAGGATTACAAGGAATTTCATCAATTCTAATAAAGGCTCATTGACATGAAACATTAACTATATGTCCTTTACAGATGCCACCTGATCCCATCGCTTTGATTTCCATTACCACCTTCTTTACTTATCAAATTCCAAGATTATGTGGATGGCCTTTGTTCCTGTTTATCACTCGCCTCCACCTTAACTTTCCAAGGGCTCATCTTACTCTGCCAACTCCCTGGCACCTTTCAATCACCTGCCCCATCTCTCAATCCCACCTCTCAACTTCCCCATCTGTCTGTCATCCTTCAGCCCGCTCTGGTTCACCAATCCCCTTCTGGTCCCTGTATTACACCTTCAACACTCTCCTTATACTGCTGTCTTCCCTCACCACAATCAGTCATTATGAACAGTTTCGACCTGAAATCTTAACAATTTCTTTAGCCCTTACTTGACCAGCTGAGTTCCTCCAGTGATTTGTTTTTTTTTTAAAGAGATCCCAACATTTAAAATGATTTGTGACTTCTGTTGCCTGATGGATATGTCCAACATTTACTGCCTTTATTTCAGATTTGCAGTCTATTTTCTTTCTTTGGCTTGGCTTCGCGGACGAAGATTTATGGAGGGGGTAAAAAGTCCACGTCAGCTGCAGGCTCGTTTGTGGCTGACCAGTCCGATGCGGGACAGGCAGACACGATTGCAGCGGTTGCAAGGGAAAATTGGTTGGTTGGGGTTGGGTGTTGGGTTTTTCCTCCTTTGCCTTTTGTCAGTGAGGTGGGCTCTGCGGTCTTCTTCAAAGGAGGCTGCTGCCCGCCAAACTGTGAGGCGCCAAGATACACGGTTTGAGGCGTTATCAGCCCACTGGCGGCGGTCAATGTGGCAGGCACCAAGAGATTTCTTTAGGCAGTCCTTGTACCTTTTCTTTGGTGCACCTCTGTCACGGTGGCCAGTGGAGAGCTCGCCATATAATACGATCTTGGGAAGGCGATGGTCCTCCATTCTGGAGACGTGACCCATCCAGCGCAGCTGGATCTTCAGCAGCGTGGACTCGATGCTGTCGACCTCTGCCATCTCGAGTACCTCGACGTTAGGGGTGTGAGCGCTCCAATGGATGTTGAGGATGGAGCGGAGACAACGCTGGTGGAAGCGTTCTAGGAGCCGTAGGTGGTGCCGGTAGAGGACCCATGATTCGGAGCCGAACAGGAGTGTGGGTATGACAACGGCTCTGTATACGCTTATCTTTGTGAGGTTTTTCAGTTGGTTGTTTTTCCAGACTCTTTTGTGTAGTCTTCCAAAGGCGCTATTTGCCTTGGCGAGTCTGTTGTCTATCTCATTGTCGATCCTTGCATCTGATGAAATGGTGCAGCCGAGATAGGTAAACTGGTTGACCGTTTTGAGTTTTGTGTGCCCGATGGAGATGTGGGGGGGCTGGTAGTCATGGTGGGGAGCTGGCTGATGGAGGACCTCAGTTTTCTTCAGGCTGACTTCCAGGCCAAACATTTTGGCAGTTTCCGCAAAGCAGGACGTCAAGCGCTGAAGAGCTGGCTCTGAATGGGCAACTAAAGCGGCATCATCTGCAAAGAGTAGTTCACGGACAAGTTTCTCTTGTGTCTTGGTGTGAGCTTGCAGGCGCCTCAGATTGAAGAGACTGCCATCCGTGCGGTACCGGATGTAAACAGCGTCTTCATTGTTGGGGTCTTTCATGGCTTGGTTCAGCATCATGCTGAAGAAGATTGAAAAGAGGGTTGGTGCGAGAACACAGCCTTGCTTCACGCCATTGTTAATGGAGAAGGGTTCAGAGAGCTCATTGCTGTATCTGACCCGACCTTGTTGGTTTTCGTGCAGTTGGATAATCATGTTGAGGAACTTTGGGGGACATCCGATGCGCTCTAGTATTTGCCAAAGCCCTTTCCTGCTCACGGTGTCGAAGGCTTTGGTGAGGTCAACAAAGGTGATGTAGAGTCCTTTGTTTTGTTCTCTGCACTTTTCTTGGAGCTGTCTGAGGGCAAAGACCATGTCAGTGGTTCCTCTGTTTGCGCGAAAGCCGCACTGTGATTCTGGGAGAATATTCTCAGCGACACTAGGTATTATTCTATTTAGTAGAATCCTAGCGTATTGGTTAATTGCATTCTGAACTGAACTGCTGTGAAGGGCTCTGCAAGACCCACCTGCATCTGGTCCTGCTGCTTAGTTGCTTAAATCTTTGATTAACTTTTTTAGTCCATTGCTCTGCCCCAGTATTGTCTTACTATCAGTTCTCAACAACTGTCATTGCCAGTATTTGTAACTGGTTCTACTGGTTTTTCAGCATTGACTCTATTTTGGTTGCTGGTTAAGATTTCACACTGACAGGCCTAATACATTGCTATACTTCTCTGCAACTTGTGTTGGCTGCCAGCATTTTATGTCTCAACCATGCACCCAATTCGCTGCTCTTCCCAGAGTCAGAAGGACATTGTAAGTTAAGATCAACATCTTTACCATTTTACAAGCCATCTTCTTGACTCCCTCATACTTGCATTCTTTGCAATAACTTCCCTTGCAAGAAGGGTTCAATAAATGGCAGAATTCAGACCACCCTATCACTTCCTCTACTATTTATGTCATGATCACCATGAACAGTTCCTCATCAGACCAATCGGTGGCACAATCCCACCCCTCCATTCAAATCAAGGCACAATCCAATCCTTTAGTTCCCCTCACATCCATGCTCAAACAATGGTACAAACTCTGATCCCTTGTTTTCCCTGAATTGCTACCCCGAAAATTGGCAGAAAAGTTTAAGGGATATAGGAAAGAAGAGGGAATATGGTATTGCGATAGATAATCAGCCGTGATTGCATTGAATAGTTAAGGAAAAACTCAAAGGGTGTGCTATTTGTTTTATATACATATATATATATATATATATATATATATATATAAATATATATATTATATTTCCCCCAACCCAAACTCCAACAAGCTTTGAACCCTGAACTTTACAGTGGGGTTTCCCATGACTGGAATGTTCATTTGGGCTCTACTGAAGCCCATCTATTGATTCTTCTTGGGTAGATTAGCAAGGTTAGTGTAGTGGTTAGTGCAATGCCTTTATAGCACCAGCAATTGGGATCAGACTGGGGTTTGAATCCTGAGCTGTCTGTTAGGAGTTTAAACATTCTCCCTGTGTCTGGGGATTTTCTCCAGGAGCTCTGGTTTCCTCCCACTATTTAAACCATAGGTTAATGGGGCATAAATTGGGCGGCACATATTCATGGGCCAAAATAGCCTGTTACTGTGCTGTATGTCCGAATTTTTTTTTTAAATAATTTAAAATCATTATTCTGCTTTATTCTGCCTGTATTTTCTGTTCATTAGACTAATTCAATATCACTTGCAAAGACTGTTACTCTCCATGATTTAAATGTTATTTACTACAAATTAGAAGAACTAATTATCTAACCCATGGTGCATAAGGACATTGTGTCTCAGGGCCAAGGTCCAACGTGTTCAATGCAATCACTGACCAATGATCTAATCCCTTTCTATGCAGTCACTCCTTCCTTTCTGATGTTAATTCCATGCTTGACCTCTCTAAAAGCAAGTCTTATAGTAATGTGAGAAAATATATAATATTTTGCTTCATAATGGTGATGCAGAAAACCTTCGAGTCATAGTGTAGGACCCCTGAAACAGTCAGATATCTGAATGACCTTGTCATTGTCATTGATGTGCATTGACTAATGTGAAGGTAGTTTTGATTATACCAGTAATTATGCTTGTATAGGTCAAAGAAACAGGCAGTGTTCATGGGTATTCTGGGCCATGTTGATAGTCATAATAGCTTTACACCATGGAAACATATTCTTTGGCTCAACTTGTCTATGCCAACCAAGATGTCTATCTGAGTGATTTTCATTTGCCTCTCTTGAGTCTCTATCTCTCCAAGCCTTTCCTATCCACGTAGCTGTGTAAATGCTTTTTGAACATTGCAATTGTACCTACCTCTACTACTTCCTCCGGCAACTCGCTCCACATATCTACTGCTCATATGGTCTTTTTAAATTTTTTGCTTCTCAGTTTTGGTCTCTAGTTTTAGACTCCTTACCATTGGTAAAAGTTTATCACTATTCACATTATCCATGACTCTCTATCCGTCATTATTTTATTTTATAAGGTCACCCCTTAGTAAAATAAAGGCAGAATAAAGCAGAATATCCTATGCTCCAGGAAGAAAAGCCCCACTTATGAAGCATTTCCTTATAGCTCAAGCCCTCCTGTTTTGGCAACATCCTCACAAATCTTTTCTGCGCCCCTCCCAGCTCAGAGGCATCTTTCCTATAATTGGGCAATCAGAACTGCATGCAATACTCCAAATGTGGTCTTACTACGTATTAAATTCATTATTCTTATCTTTATGTTCATATTTCTCTCCTCCAATGCACTAAAGTAAGCCATGAAGCTTCTGTGATAGTACAGATTCTATCACCAATGTGTACATGTACAGATTGTAGTGTAGAATGACTGTGATTGGCTGAGAGCATAGGCAGGTCTTAAAGGATTGCTCCTAGCCAGAGTCATTCTGGACTGGTCGACCTACATGTCATATGCTCTAGTATTTTAGTTAATAAAAGCCTTGGTTTGGATCAATAAGTCTTTGGTTCTTTTGACAGCTACAAAGGAGCATTTTCAGCCAAAATGTCATATCATACCATGAAGGATATAATGCTATAGTTATCAAAACTTTTGTAAAATAAATGGCTATATGAATGGTCTCTAAGGTGAAGTGTGGTGGCAAATCAGTGACGCTTAGGAGGGAAAAGAACAGTTTAGATTCTGATTAGTCGACAGCACAGAGAGTGAGGAAAATTGGGGCGGCACAAGAGTCAGAATAAGAGGAACACAAAGTTCTCAGAGTCCTCTAAAGCTGAAGTGGACGCTGAAATATGTGGAGAAGGGGGCCATGGAGGGATCTGAAGGTAAAGATGAGAATTTTATAAATAGCATTTATAGATGGATGCATTATATGGATCAGAAAATTGCAAAGTTGGTCCAGTAAATTAAAAGCCTTCAAATCAAATGTTTTACATTAAATATCTCTAAAGTTACCTCATCAGATCATGAGTCATACTGTAGGAACAGAAATAGACTATTCAGCCAATTGAGTCTGCCCCGCCATTTAATCATGAGTTGATCTATTTTCTCACTCAGCCTCACTTCACACCATAACATTTGATACCCTGGCTAATCAAGAACCTATCAATCTCTGCCAATGACCTGGTCTCTACAGCTGCATGTGGCAACAAGCCAGTTGGTTTCATGGAATTTACAAATAGTTATATGCAAAACTGGGAATGGGTATCCTTATTGGTCTATGGTACATTTGTGTAGAAGAGTTCAGATGTATCACTTAAATATACATTTTTTTTTCTGAGAATTAATAGCTCTGCAGAATCACAGCATGTGTGTTCTTCTATAAAACTTTGCTATAAGGAAAAGTTATAATTATCAATAAGCACTAAAAGAATCTTGGCCACTTTGATTTGAATTTTTTAGTTCTATAATTCTTGATTTCTATCTGAAGGCATAATTGTTTCTGAAGTTTGCTGCAGTAAATGCGTCTTCCCATTAGTCAAATTTATTACTGACTCTAAAAGAGATTGCAACAAATTTAATGTACAAATAATTACTTGTATTTCAGAATATAATACAATTTACTCAAAGATTTCCTCTTTCCTTCTCAATTTAACATTTTCATTATTCTCATATCAATTGTATCAATTCACAAAGGACTTATTTAACTTAGGTCTATAATTTCTTATGGCAGACAAACTTTTGATAACCTAAGGTACATAAAATTCTTTACTAATTATTTATTTTAATTATTTATGTTAATTATTTAAATCAATTACTTACACTTCACATATTCGATCTTCTGGTATGTTGAGACCCTCATCATTCACAGTTCTTAAATGTACTGGAAAGAGACCTCCAATAATGATATCTCCTGGAACCCAAATGTTGTAAATTTCATTTAGATTTTCACAGGAGCTTGGATTTTTGATTGACGAGGTGCACACCACAACAAAAACATAAAACAGAACCGTGCATCTGAGCATCTTTAACATTTTCTAATAAGAGTGGTTAACTTAAATTGTGATTGCTTTTACTGAGTTCACAAGTTCCTGGTATCTCATGGTTACATAGAAAACTAAATCATAAACTTTCAACCACACCCTATTTAAATACGTAATTTTCAGTTTCTCCTATTGGTGTGATATGTCGTTTCCTGGATTGCAGAAATACTATCTCAGTCAATCAAAAGTTCTCCATAATCGCCATTAAGCAGGTATTTGATTGTGGTTTCAAATCATGTGTTTAGTGTCAAATCATGTATTCATTTGTTCTTAGGCTGGTAAAATGCTCAAAGCCAATACTCCACATGTTGACAGGGCCACAATAATATGAATTAAATCCTAAAGCCATGTTTACTCAGGCCCCAACAATGCGCTATTGGGTCTTTATAAGCAGGAAATGTCAATTAGGATGCCAGTAAGAAGGAAAGGGGAGGGTAAGGGGGAGGGGAAGGAGGAGGGGAAGGGGGAGGGGTGTGGCAGTGATTTGGAGGTTGCATTGTGGTTGGGATGGACAAAGGTATAGAGAGAGGGCAAAGGACTCCTCTTATGGATGGGAAGGGGAGGAATGTGGCAGAAGGATAAGATTTATTGTGCCCCCACCCACTCACCCATAGGCCAAGCCTTTGGTGCAAAACTTGGTGTTTTAGTAATTCATTTATATTTATCACAGTGAAAACCTTTTTGCCATTGTGAATCGATTCTTAAATACACATACACAACAGAAATGGATATAAGAAAATGGCTATTGTTAGGTCTGCTTTGTTCATGAATGAGTGAGTCAGACACCAGACTGAGTCGAAATCAAGGTTCTTTGTTCTTTATTGCCAGATTGTAACACTTGCAACTAACAGTGTTAGTTGGAGAAGGCGCATTCTGCCGTTATCAGCAAGTGGTGTTTTTTTTATACCTCAGGATACGTACTTAGTAAATTATCATACCATTACATTGTCCAATGAATAAACTGTTGCTATCCTTCTCTTAGTCTGCTGCACATCATTCCTGTTAGTGCAAAGCTTATCTTGAGTGTACAAGGTCACATCTGCATTCTGTTACTCCTTAGTACTGGGTGACTCCTTCTCCGGTCCCATCTCATGATGTTTTTACCTTACAATCCCTCCTTTGTCATCTTTAGAGGACAATCTTGGCCTGACTACGCTACCACCACGTTACATTAGTTTGCCTACTATTGCCAAGCTCTATACGGGTTCTGTTCACGGGGTTGTTCGGCTGGTGGGTGAGGGCTCCCCCCAACCCTCTTTAGCGTATACCCCCCATCCGTTTCCCCGATCCCATTGCCCGTTTACAAGTTTTCTCCCCGTTTTCCCCCAAGCAAATAACTAGCTATCCCTTCTAAGCATTAGTAATTAGTTAAGATAAAAGTTAACATTCGTGCTACAGTCTATTTTATAACATCTCCTCCCTGTCGCATTCTTCATCCGACTCCAGATCGATCTCAGCATTTTTTTGACGCCTCCTTTGAAGTGAGATAGTCCCGCTCCGTAGCTTGTAGAGCTTGATATTTCGGAGGCAGATCATCGCGGTTGGCAAAGGCTCTCTCAATGGTCCTCGTGACCAGCATTCGAATGCATGGAATACAACAACAGCCACAAGTGATAAAAATGGATACAGAAATGAACAATCCTAAGAAAAGTTACACTCCATGTAACCAGGACAAAACAGGGTTAGAGACTCCAGATTGGGCTTTTAATTCCTTCGCCAATGCCTTAAGCTTTGTCAGCCCCTTAGTGAGTGACCCATCTGGCCCTGAGTTATTAGAGATAGAAGTGCAGCATAGATCGAACTGGAAGGTGCTATCCTTGTCTTTATCTATCTTCAGAATAACTTTGGCCCCGCATGGATCCGAACTACTCTGTTGGCTTGTTTGGCAACCCACCAACAGGAATGCCCATAGGGCCCTCAGCATTGTCCACATTTGTGGACTCAGATCAGAAAGATATTTGTCTGAGTCCCCGTGATCAATATTTTCTCCTTTTATGGGTCGGTCTCTTTCTACTTTCTCATTCACTACCCGGTCCCATGCTTCAATATTCAGTCTGATAAATTTCCCTCCCTCCAAGGTGGAATATCCCAGGATTTCTGTCTGCCTGTATTCACACCCCATCGCTTCCTTCACCATCGGACCCAACTATCGGGCGTGGTGATCTTTGGCAATTCCCAAGGTTACGTGTGGCACACTTTCTGCTCCTAAGCAGAACCACTCCATTTGTTCTTCTGTCATGACAACCATAGCAGCTATTCCCTCCTTACCCACAAAGATAAATGGACAATGTATCATTTCTGTCGTCCCTTCTTTTAGAGAGTCCCACCTCTCCTCATACTCCTGGTCCGGGTGGATGGTATAGTTTAATGTTACATGCATAGGATCCAGTGGATATTGGTAATCCCTATACTGAGGAATACTGGCCCTCCACTCAAAAAACTGTTTAATCAACCCCGGGCCTGGTTCATCATACAGTAGTCGACTCCAGAAAATAATAACCTCCACAGAGTCTTCTGAAGCATTGGCTGGAGTCATTACTATAAACTGTCCTTCCCTTTCTGGTGTGTCCCCCGGGTATGTTAACCGAAGGCCCTTCTCAGAACATTGTATAGTTATTCCCAGTTTAGTAAGAATGTCCCTTGCCAATAAATTAATGGGGCAACTTGGCACAACCAGGACAGGTGCTCTAACCCCTTGTCGTCCAAATGTCATGTCGATGTTATCTGTATAGGGCTGTGTTTCCCTTATCCCGGAGAATCCTATTGTAGATAATGTTTTGCCCGAATATGTGCTCCCTGGGGGCTGTTTAATCACGGTCGTAACCGCTGCCCCTGTGTCAATCATAAATTCAATTTTTTCTCCATTTACCGTCCCCCAAATTTTCGGTGGCTCCCAGGGAGGCGTGATTTTTGATTCTCCAGGGCCCCGTCAATAATCAAATTCAGCACCTTCCCAAATATCGTCATCACACTGGGGTGCCTGTACTTGTTGATCACCCTGCCATCCCCCAATTTTCTGGGGCCGATCAATGTGTCCACCCCTACCCCTTGCTTGTCCTCTAAGATAATTTTTTTGGTTATAGTCTAGTGGTTTCACGTCTTTCTCTTTCGTCCTAACTATGTCCAGGCGGGCATGTCTACTCTTCTCCCTCCCGAGTTCTTTTATGCTACTTTCCTCCCATGGTGGGTCGTATCTCGTTTCCTCATCTGTACTACACTTTTCGTCCTTTACTCCTGTTACTATTCCTCCAGCTTGGAGTTCTGCTGACAGTGTTGTAGTTATCTTTTCCATTTCTTTCAATACACCTACCATTAATTCTTTTTGTTCCTTACTTATCTGCCCTAGCACAATCACATCTTTGTTTAAGTTTTTAACGTTATCCTGAACCTTTTTCATGTTCCTTTTCTGCGTCTCTAAGTCTTTTTCTATTTTCTTGGATCCCGCGGGGGTCTCGACATCTATTACTCCCCCTTCTATTTTTAGTAAAGGGGCCTGTACCTTGTCTGACGCGTCCCTATTCCCGATGTTCCCGTCATGTCCCAGTGTTTCAATATCTGGATATAAGGGACGTGACTCCTGGGTCCCGTCTGGGGTGTCAGGGGTACCTTGTGACTCCACATATGCATAGGGCGGGGGTCTACAAGCTATTTCTACAGGGGCCATAATAGGTGGGTTATCAGGGAGACCAAATTCTTCGAATATAGCTAGGACATCGCGGTACTGCATCTCCTTGTCTCTCATCTTTTTTTGTGCAGACTCTCAATTAAAGATTTTCCTTTCTATGTCCTGTTTGTATAATTGTATAAGACTCACTTATAAATGATTTATTGTCAGAGTACATACATGACATCACATACATCCAGAGACTATGAGAGAGAGAGAGAGAGAGAGAGAGAGAGAGAGAGAGAGAGAGAGAGCATAGCGAGAGAAAGAGATAGAGAGGCAGATACACAGAGCACGAGAGATAGAGAGAGAAAATGCCTTGCACTGGCCCCACTGGGAGAAAAGTCTTCAGATTAACACTTTTGTTTCATGGTTACACCTTTAAAAAGTTCTCATCCTATGATCACTGGTCTGGATCAGATTGGGTCTCCCACCACTGGGAACCATCACTCCTTCCTTCCCTCCCACCTCGAGTGTGCTACATGTCAGCCCACAATGTCTGCCCTGATCCCACAATGGTGGGGGTGCGGGAAAGAGGGAGGGAGAGAGGATAAAACAGGATCCCATTTGATGCGGAGCTGGAATTGTGGGCACAAAATTAAAACCAAATTGTATTTCTCTGCCCTGCCCCACCTGGGGCTTTCAGGGCAGCACCGCCACAGATTGGGATTGGGAGGGGGAGTGGGTGAGAGAGGAGGGGGGGGAGAAGAGAGAGAGGGGGAGAGAAGAGAGAGGGGGGAGGGTGAAAGGAGGGAGGGAGAGAGCAAACCCGGACACTTCGTGGCTGGAAACTGGAAACAGGCACTTTTCCTTTCCCTTCTGTGTTTTGTTTCTTCCAGCTTATCTAAGACCCTACGCTTTAGAATTTTGTTTCCCTCACCTGTCAGGAATATCTCAGCGCTCCCGGGTAACCACCCCATCTTCCTCCAGCGATCTACACATTTTCGGAGAATTTTTTGTTTCTCCAATGCCACATTACTGGTATTTCGCTTCCCTAACTCCTGATTAATTTCCCTAATAACTTGGTCAAAGGTCTTAGCAGACAATTATGCAGCCATTGCTGCAGGGTCGCTTCCTAATGCCTCTTTTAATTTAGGTTCTTGTCCGTTTAGGGGATCTATGTTAACGAAAATCGCTTTTAAAAATTCTCTTTGCAGGCTGGATGAAAAAAATTTTTTAGTGAAACAGTCTCTAAGTCTGGTCCTCCGGTGGACCTCAGACTGTCCTGTATACCCTGATTGCTCGTCTTCCACTCTCTGTTTTCCCAAAGAGGTCTGAAAGTTAAATTACAACTAGGAAACCAAATTTTTTGGGCTATATTTTTGTCCAGTTTCCCTGTACCAATCTATGAATGTACGTAACTTTATCTCCTTGGTGATGCTGGGAATACCCTCATTTAACTTATCAAAAATACTTCGAATAAACCGGGTGTCTCTTAAGATTCTGTCAACTTTTTCATTGATATCTCCTACCTGATCCAGACACAACTTTTGAAGCCTTTCGTCGTCGTCCTTGTTCACCAGGCAGGCGTCCCTGAGTACTCTTTTTGTCGTCTCAAGGTCTCTTATGTCCGCTGTGGTATTCCACCACGGCGAATTGGGGAAATAAATTCTTAAGTTTTCAAGTATACAAACATTATCATACCTACCGGACATTTATAAGTCAGTCTTTTTATACAATTGAGACCAATAAGCCTGAACCTTCGTTTTCTTTCAAAGCCCAACCTTCACGTGGGAGATTTCTCCTCTTAATAACCAGTTTAGGGCAGAAAACTCAGGTCCCCAATTGTTCATAGACCACCTTCTCACTCTATTGGACTTTGCAACGACACAATAAAGACTTTTTAAACTCTAGTAGTTTGTCGGCGAAGCACTTATCAAATGTCACTCAAACACCTTAAGGACTTTTCTTTTATCTGTAACCACTTACGTGTTACAATCCTGGCAGGTGACGACCTTCAATTATGGTCGTCTAATTTGTCCGATCTCCAGTTCTTACTGACAATCATAAAGATTTTAAAAGAGAGAATTTTGTTAAAACAGGCTTCTCTGGACCTTTTTATCAGCCGGCTGAGATGATTGTCAAGAAAAACAGAAACCGTCGTCTAGTGTCCACTCACCCATCACGTCGGGGTCACCAAATTGTTAGGTCTGCTTTGTTCATGAATGAGTGAGTCAGACACCAGACTGAGTCGAAATCAAGGTTCTTTGTTCTTTATTGCCGGATTGTAACACTTGCAACTAACAGTGTTAGTTGGAGAAGGCGCATTCTGCCGTTATCAGCAAGTGGTGTTTTTTTTATACCTCAGGATACGTACTTAGTAAATTATCATACCATTACATTGTCCAATGAATAAACTGTTGCTATCCTTCTCTTAGTCTGCTGCACATCATTCCTGTTAGTGCAAAGCTTATCTTGAGTGTACAAGGTCACATCTGCATTCTGTTACTCCTTAGTACTGGGTGACTCCTTCTCCGGTCCCATCTCATGATGTTTTTACCTTACACTATGCATCTACTTCTTCAAGGCCTCCTCCAGCTCCACCAATGGAAGAGGAGCAAATACACTTGCAGCCAGCATGGCCATCTCTGAAAATCAAGAGCCTCCATAATCTACCTGCTAAAGTAAGCGCTAGCTCTGGATGACAACCCATACCCATAGGTGACCACAGAAATGACCAGCCCAACCAAATCATCTTACAACAGTACCCTGCCAGCATTTTCAGTGGTAGGAAGCATTTATTTGTCTCCACTTGATATCATAACTGAGATTGGCTTGAATACAGTATCAAGGCCAATGTAGCATTTTGTTTTTTGCTGTCAACTGTCTAACATCTTTCGGAGGTCTTGGTGACTGGATGCCTTTGGAAGTGTTAAGCTTTCATAACTGGAAAAATGCTGTGGAGAGAGATCGGGGATTTTATAAAACATGAATGTTCAATGGAGTATATCTCTTGCTATACACTATGAATGGAGCAGGAGAGGCGTGTCAATACAAGAAAGGAGATTTCAATATTTTTCATCACAAAACAATTATGAAAGAACAGGTATCTTTCCTCTCCTATTGATGTTATAAAAATCTGGAAGAAAATCAGTTGCCTTAATGCGAGAAGATAGAAGCTTTTGATAACATGTCAGAGTGGGGGAGTGAACTTTTCCTCTCCTTACTGAACAATACACTTAAAAAAGTCCCTGAATTGGCTGAGGTTGTGAAAACGATCCTTCACATGCCACATATACCTGGCATGCAAAATGAACTCATAGGTACACTCAGCAGGGTGGTTTCAGAGGATATAGTGGAGGAAGTAGGCAACTCCTATTACACCTTGAAAGTAGATGGAACCTATGACCCCACCAGGTGTGAAAATATATCAATTGTCATTCAATTTATAAATGAATCATGTGATGTCACAGAATGTCTGATAACCTGGGCTACAGCTGGCAAAGTTGATGCACAGACATTAGCAGACACCATTTTGGCAGAGTTAAATTAAGTTGGACTGGACACATCAAAGATTCCTAGCCAGGTATTTAATAGGGCTGCTCTGATGTCTGGGAAGCAGGGTGGCATCCAGAAGCTACTGTAAGGGAAACTAGGTCATGAGATACGTATGTACTCTTTCTTAATCACCAGCTACACTTAGTTGTAGTACTCACAATGTCAGCAGAGACAGCTGTAGTGGACTTCTTTCATGTCTGTGATCCCCTCTACAAATTCTGCAAGAAGCCCACAATTGCTTTGCACTATAAGGGTGGGCATCTTAAATGCCTTCTCGAACAGAGATGGACAGGACACCTTGCCACTGTATCAGTCATTCTAAAATCCTTTGATGACATAACATCTCTTTTGACTAGCGTGATTGATTCTGTGCTGGTCTGTGGCACAGAAATATGATTAGAGACTGTGGGCCTGTTGTGCAAGATGACAGATCCCAGTTTTTCATTCATTTCCAAGTTAGTGCACACAGTTCTTGCCCTGTTGGACCCACCAAACAAGCTTCTGCAGAAATAGGACACTGACTTGATGACAGGTTTAAATATTGTGGCTAGTACAACAGTTTGTGTACAGAAACTCCATTGTGGGGAGGAGTTTAATAAGATGTGGGACATGGCCACGGCTGCCAAACGGAGACAAAGTAAACAAGATTGTGGATAATTATGTCATTATGGGAACTTCAGGGCACAGAAATAATGAGGATAAAACAATGCTTGGAGAAATTGATCACAGATTCAACGAGGGCACCTCACAGTTAGCTAATGCACTTGTTGCACTGAATCCAGAAAGTGATACATTTCTTGATGTAAAGGCCGTGAAGCATGTTATGGACCTGTCATAATCACCTATAATTGAGAAAGAGTACAAAGTTTTTAAAGAGGTATTCAGCTCACAAAAACAATCACAGCTAATCAAGGGGGATTGGACCATACAGCAAACCTTCTCAAAGTACCACACATATCTGAGCAGAATACTCAGTTTACTGACTGATTTCAAACATGCCTTAACATTTGGCATCTGATGCCCCATCAATAACTCCAAAAGACAGAAAGTTGTATAAAACTGATAGACTTTTATTCACAATAGAATGGAGCCACGTCCATGCTGGTTGACTGCCCTGAGCTGGGAGGGAGCTGCAGAATAGTCAACTTTATTCAGAAGTCTGTGGGAGGAGCCACAGACAGGTATAGTCGGCCAATGGACGTGACCAGACAGTTAAGCATACAACAGTGGTTTACCACATTCACCCCTTTTTTTAGAAGAGTTTGGCAGGGTGAAATGCATTTGATGTTATCATAAATTAAGTCTTTTGGGTGGCCAGATCTCCCGCTGTGACCATCGTACTGCTGCTTAGTGGCAATAGATCCTGGTCAGTCTGGGGCGGCTGTATGCAGTCATCAGCGTTGATTGGGTGGATTCATGGTGACAAGTCTGCCGTGCCATCTGTTGGGGTTGGGGTAAGATGCCATGGCCCTGGTGTATCATGGGTGACAATGGGTGATGGGGATGTGGTGTGATCGGCAATGGTGTCCAGAACCCCTGAAGGTGCCAGGCCCCTGACAGAGACTGTGTCCTCGTGCCCATCAGAGAACTCCACGTAGGAGTATCTGGGGTTGGCATGGAGGAGGTAGATTCTCTTGACCAGTGGATCAGACTTATGACTCCTTACGTGCTTTCAGAGTAGGACCAACCCTGTGGATGTCAGCCAGGCGGCAGAGTGGTCCCTGTTGCAGACTTCCTAGGGAAGGAAAATATTCTTTCATGTGGAGTGGCATTGGTGGTGGTATATAGGAGCGATCTTATGGAGTGGAGTACCTCAGGGAGGTCATCTTGCCAGTGGGAGACTGGAAGGCCTTCCAGATTGCGGCACTCTCCCTTTCCACCTGCCCATTCCCTTGGGGATTGTAGCTGATGGTTCTGGTTGTGGCAATGCCTCTGGTCAGCAGGTACTGGTGCAGCTCGTCACTCATTAAGGATGGCCCCCAGTCGCTGTGGATATAGCAGAGGAACCCAAACCGAGTGAAGAGGCTGCGTAGGACCTTGATGACTGTGGCAGCTGTCATGTCTCAGCAGAGGACGGCGAACAGAAAACGTGAGTACTCATTGATGATGTTGAGGAAGTACACAATGTGATGATACAACCTCAATATTGGCCGTACTTCTACTAGCCTACTGCAGGGGGAAACCACTGTACCTGCAGGTAGGCAACCTGGAAGACTGGCCCCACCTGGCCAGTTGTCAATCACCGGGTGTAGAGCTCGTCGAAAGAACCAAAGACTTGTTGATCCAAACCAAGGCTTTTATTAGCAAAAGTAAAGAGCTCTTCACAGGTGGCTGACCAGTCCGGAATGATCCGACCTGGCTAGGGACACAACCCTTTAAGGCCCAGAAAGTAGGGGTGGCTAAGCTCTCAGCCAATCGCTGTAAGCACAGTCATTACACTCTAGATACTGTAACTATATACATTGGTGATAGGTCTGTACTATCACACCGGGCTGTATATAGACTTGATCCGGCCTGTCCCCGGGTCAGTCAGACACGTGGATCCAGCAAAGGACAGCTAGGCACACATGGAGCCAGCAAGGATATTAAGATTGATGTGTACAGAGTTTGAGCTGATTAAAGCCTGTCATACAGTCTTCTAGTGTTTTGTGTTTGCTTGCTGCACCACAGCGCGTCACAATTTAATCAGCTCAAAATTTTAAAGGACCGTGGAGAACTTCCTCACCATCAAGAGGCTGGATATCAACCCTCAACACCCGAACGCCCCGGTATACTTCGAGATCTGGAAGCATGTGATTGAGGTGAACCAAAAGAGACTCACGGTACTTCGCACCAAACTGGGCCCCCGTGCTTTCCAGGCTATACGAGTGTGCATGGATTTCGAGCCAGCGATGGCTGTCCTGGAGGGCACATACCGGCCACCAAAGAATGTGCTCTACACCCGGTACCTGCTCAGCATCAGGGTACAGCAGTCAGGTGAGACAGCAGGTGCTTAACTGGGAGAACTGCGAGAACTAGCATGCCCATGCACAATCGAAGCTGGGGTGACTGGGGCGTGGCAAGATGGCGTAGGGAACAGACGTGCCTTCCAGACCTCTCCTGACTCTGATTTATTGTTTTGTCTTTAAGTGCCCGTTAAAGTTCTTTTAAAAGTTTATAAATAATAAGAGGTGTTGGATTAGTGCCTAATATGCAAAAAAAGGTAAAAGAAAACATCAACAGACTATTAAAAAACTACATTTTCCGAAATTATCTGAGCCTACTTGTTTACAAGAAGCCAGGACTCAACGTAGAATGGATCCAGAAGAAGACGTACAAAATTCGGCATTGAAACTCCGTTTTAAACCGGTAAGACTCTCTGAAGGTCGCACTCAGCAGCTTTTAGAACAAAGAGCTGGCCGGTGCCAGTATTTCACACAACGGTCACTGTGAGTGCTGTTACTGAGACTTTGACAGTTGAATCAGCTGGGGCGCCACCAGCTGGAGAGTTAAAGAGTTGTCATTTGACTGCTATAGTGGTGGCGCTGCAAAATGCATCTTCAATTACAACAGTTTTTCCAGACATCGATTCAGTGAAGATGATTATAGAGATTTGGCTTAAAGATAACCCTGATCTTCAGTCTCCTGGCATTGCTGGGGGGACTTTGAGAGGGATTTTTATACGAAGTCAAACTGCTAGAAAAGATACTAAATTAAGGGAAGGGACAGAAGATCCCGTGGTCTCTAAGGAACAGCAAGACCCCATTATGCCTGAATCTACTTCTGTTGAAATGTCTGTTAAGGATCTTGAAGATAAGATATATTCTGTATTGAGTCACTTAGCTAATTTTGTGAACCCGTTTATTTCCAAGATTAATGCGATGGCGGAAGCCATTAATGGAGCTTTTAAGCTTGAAACCATTGAAAGATTTGAAATGTGTGATCAAGGTTTAGTCGATATACAGGATCAACTGCAAGATGAAAATAGAATAATTGAAACATTGCAGATCCAAAATAAAAATTTAGCAATAAAGGTTGATTATTTGGAGAATCAATCTGGACGGAACAACGTGAAAATTGTTGGTTTGCCAGAAGGCATAGAAGGACCAGATCCAAGAAAATTTCTTACTGAATGGATTCCACGAGTGTTAGGACAGGATAAATTCCCTGAAGGTTTAATACTGGAACGTGCTCATAGAGTTTTAAGAAGAAAATCTTTTTCAGGACAGAATTCAAGACCTGTTTTGATCCGTTGTTTAAACTATTGTGACAGAGAGACAATTTTACGTACGGCTATTAGAAATGCCCAGCAAAATAGATCTCCTTTGATGGTTCAGAATAATCCTGTTTTCTTTTATCAAGATTTGAGTCAAGAAATTATGTTTCAACGACGCGAATTTAATTCTGTGAAAGAACGGTTGTGGAAAAAAAGACATAAGGCAACATTCAGGTATCCTGTGGTACTGAAGATTTTTCAGGATGGAAATCAGCCAAAGTTCTTTGACAATCCTAAAGAGGCTATGGACTTTGCTCAGTCTCTACCAATCATGCAGTTTCAGGAATGATGTAGTCCTTCAAGGTCTCCAAAGAGAGTAGAGATGTAAGGTGGGATCCAGATTTTTAAAAGAAATGGAAGCAATGGTGACCGAAGTGGTAACGTTAATTTAAAAAAATAAATCTTTTATCTTTTTTTTGAGAAGAGTTTAAATAGTTTAAATAATGATGATAGTTTAATGAAATGGGAGTTGGGAGAGGGAACTGGGTGGGCACTAGTTTCCAGAAGCCATCAGCTACCTGTGAGTTATCTCACACCCAATATTTTGGGGGAGTTACCGCTTTGGGCGGTTTAAACAGGAGGAGGTAGTTGTGACCTCCAACCTGTTTTTTTTTTCTTTTTAATTTTCGGGTTAAGAAGTGAAGGTTTTTTAAATTTTTTAAAAATAAATATTTTTTTTTAACTCTTTTTGTTTTCTGATTGTAATTGAGAGAGAATTAGGAGGTTTTTTTCTCTCCTTTTTTCTCTCTTTTTTTGGGGGGGTTTCTTTCTTTTTTCTTTCTTTTTTAAGAGGATGATGTCACAGAAGATAATAAATCAAAAATTGAGGATGTTGAATTAGATGAAGAGGAAGATAAGGGGAAAGGTGATAAGAAGAAAAAGAAGAAAACCAAGTACAAATACATTGAGGGAGAAGAGTTTAATAAAATTAAGTTAATTTCGATAGAGAATTTTGAAGATGTTATAAATGAAGAATATGGAGAATTTTATAAGAGTTTGAACTTTTTTTTTTCTTTTTTTTATATAAGGGGAGGGGAAGGGAATAAAAAGTTTATCTGATTGTTTTTCTAAGGGATGTTTTTGTTCTCTCGATGAATTATAAAGGAAATTTGGTATTAATGGAAATTCTGTATTTATGTATTATTAATTATGATTTTTTGTATAACAGATATGTGGTTGATATATGATTTTAATATTTGAACTTAGTTTTAAAGTGGATTTCATTTGTTAAATACATGTATTATGTTTGATTTAAATATATGTTTAAGGGTATTATTTTAGTATTGATTTTTTTTGTTGTTAAGTTTTATTCTTTTTTTTGTAAGTGGGGTTTTTTCTATTTTATTTACAACATTGTTAATTAATTCTTCACTCTTTATTTTGGGGGGGAGGCTTGGACTAATTTTAAATTAGATGATTAATGTTGTGTTATAATTATTGAGGGGGTTAATTTGTGTAGTTTAATGATGTAGTATTCTAATTTTTATTATCTTATTTTTTATTATTTCTTTAAATGTAATTTTTATTTTATTCATGTCATAAAATTTTAAATAAAGTTTAAAAAAAAAAGAAGCTGGGGTGACTGTTGGAGGAAAATAGTGTTTCCCTTATCAGAATCATGGAGGTGGTCTGCTCCCTAGAAGCTACAGCTCACCATGTAGAGGGTTCGATGCTCGACTCCCCCAACCTCTGGCATGGTCGATGCCGACAACAGCAGTCGCTAAGGGGCCCTACGTGGAAAAGTCGATCGCCGCCACTGATGCAGTTCACTGCTATAAGTACTGCGGATCTTGATGTGGGTTGGACAGGTGCTCCCAAAAGAACTGCCTTGCGAGGTACTCCCATTACTCCTGATGTGGCAAGAAAGACCACTTCGCTAAAGTGTGCCTCGCCAGACCTACCAGGAGCGCTGTGGCCCTCCACGACCAACTAGGAGCCCCCCATCAGATAGTGACATTACTCCGCCCGCCACTTCCACCTGCATTGTCGACGTCATTTCTGGCCCAGCCGTCCACGCACACCACAGTATGCTCACCACATGTGCTGCCATCTTTCATCATCTGACTTCCACCCAGAGATGTCCAACCACACCAATGCCACGTGCGTCCCCTGGGTGCCTCCATCATGGATCAGCCGGCCCCTAACCGCTCCAATTTGTTTGATTCGCTGACCAGATGACGTGGTCAAGATGTGCATGTGCAGAACTGTGGACCCACCACACTCCACACTCCAAAGGGCACCTGCAGGCAGCTATTCACCACAACTGTCGAGGAGCAGCGACTCGGACACCGAGATGATCCTAGCATCCACTATGTAAATGGAGGTCATTCACCATGGACTCAGGTGCTTGATGATGGATTCTAATCTCCATTTTTAAGCAGTCTCTTAGGATTGAGAATTACTTACTTCCACTTCAGTTCTGAGGAGTAGAAATACCCAGTGGAATGCCCAATGAGATATTGATTTTGTGACAAGATCGATGAAGGTCAAGCTATATGGCACATGCTTAATGCACCCACATGCTCCCGAAGGGCTTCCTGATGATGTTGAAGGTTCAGTCAGGAACTTCAGGTTAGACGGTGGAGCAGACAGGAGGCCATGCAGATGTAGAGACTGCAGGACCACAGGAGGCAAATCCATGGACACTTGATGTCTCTGAAGTGACCATGTTTGCTTCTCTTTCTTTCATTAGTGAGGGCACAAGCTTGTGGTACCTCTTTGTGCCTTTACAGCATGCAAAAATTGACAAAGTTTGTGAATTATTACATGACAATAAAGAAATCTTGAAAGCAAGTATGCACACCACATACATGAATGTGCATGAGCACTAAACACTGCACGTATACACACAAACACCTTTGAACAATGATACACAATGCAATACCTTTGCACAATTTCTCCCTGACTATTATCTTTTGTCTTTCACAGCTCCTAATTGAATCTCTTCCCTTCAATTGTTCTCCAACCTCTTTGTCACCAACTCTCTCAGTCTCTGCGATCCTCTGACCCCTCCCTTTTGGCTCCTTCTCCTTTCCTGGTGTCAGTAGAGGGAGAAATAAGAACAGATGGAAACCGTAGAACCGGATAGGGATAGATGTTAACTGAAACTGCAAAATTTAATGAACCAGATGGATAAAAATCATTCCCCTGGCATCTCCCCTAAATTTTCCTCCTCTCACATCTGTGACTCTGATAATCTTGTACACCTCTATGAAGTCACCTCTCATCCTTCTTCACTCCAAAGAGAAAAGTTTTCGTTCTGTTAATCGTGCCTCATGCGACACCTTCTTCAACTTAGGCATCAACCTGGTAAATCTCCTTTGAACCTTCCAAAGCTTTAACATCCTTCCTGTCATGAGCCAACCAGAACTGAACATAATATTTCAAGTGTAGTTCAAAGTTTTATAGAACTGCAACAGTACCTCACAGCTCTTGAAATGAATTTCCTGACTATTGAAGGTCAGCATACTCAGCACCTTGAGAGATCTATGGATTTTGACCCCAAGGTCCCTCTGTTCTTCCACACTGTTAAAAATCCGGTCACAAAATGCCTTCAAGCTCATCCTTCCAAAGTGCACCATTTCACACTTATCCAGATTGAACTCCATCTGCCACTTCTCCATCCAACTTTGCATCCTGTCGTAACCTATGACAACCTTCAATACCATCCACAACACTTCCAACCTTTGTTCCATCTGCAAACTTACTAACCCATCTTTCCACTTCTTTGTCTAGGTCATTTATAAAGATCACAAAGAATGGAGATCCCAGAACAGATGATTGTGGAACTATACTAGTCACTGACCTCCAGGCAAAATACATTCCATCTATTACTTACCTCTGCTTTCTGCAGGCAAGCCAATACTGAATCCAGACAGTCAAGTTTTCATGGATCCCATACCTCATGACCTTCTGAATTAATATACCGAGGGGAATCTTGTTAAATGCCTTACTAAAATCCATATACACCTCATCTACCATCTTTCATGCAAAAATTTATTTTGTCACTTCCTCAAAAAAACTCAATTAGCCTCATGAGGCATGACCTGCCCCTAATAAATCTATGTTGACTGTTGCTGAGAAGACATCTTTAAATGCACATAAATCCAGTTCCTAAGAAACTGTTCTTGAACCTAGAGGTGCTGGTTTTAAGTTTATAAACCTTCTGCCTGAAATTAGCTGTAAGAACAGGTTCTTACCAGGGTGAAAGGGGTCCTTTATGATGTTGGCTGCCTTACATAGATCTCACATAGATGTCTGTAATGGAGGGTGTGATAGACATGGCTACGTTGACAACCTTCTAAAGCCTTCTGTGTTTCTATGCAAACCAGCCATATATTCATAGACACATACAGTGTGGATACAACTCTTCGACCCATCTTGCCCATGTTGACCAAAATAACCTCCCCTCACTAGCTACACCTGTCTGCATTCAGCTATATCCCTCTAAAGTTTAGAGTGCCATTCCTATCCATGTATCCATCCATATTTTTCTGAAACATTGCAATAAACCAGCCTTAACCACCTCTGCCAGCAGCCTGTTCCATTCACTCACCACCCTCTGTGCAAAAAAGTTCCTATTAATTCTCTGACTTCCTGATGACTGATTCTCCTACTCTGGGCAAAGGACACTTGTTCACCAATTTATTCCTCTCATGATTTTGTGCACCTCTGTGACATCACTCTTCATCCACCCTTTCGCCAAGGAATGAACGCTTCGCCTGCTCAGTCTGCGAGTTCTATCAACATCCTCGTAAATCTGTTTTGTCTCCTCTCCAGCTTGACATAACTTTTACTGCAGCTTGGTGAACACCACACTTCATGTGACGCCTCACCTAAATCTTATACAACTGCACCATGTCCTCCCAACTTCTACACTTTCCACAGTGCACCAGAAGAAGATTAATAGAGTATCAGAAGACATGCCATATCTCCTCTGGCTCCTTGAAAGTAGAGGTGCTGACGTGTCTTCTTCATGGCTGTGAATTCAATTGTGCACCATGATCCTCCTGAGCTGCAGGAAGCCATGCCAAGGATTCAGGGTACACTACTCCTGTTTCGCTAAATTTTCTGGGCTTAAACCACATATCACACACTCTTACTCACGTTTGTATGGATCTGTGCCATTCTATCTTGGAGGTAGTAACAACAGGAAACTTTATTCTTATCTGACTTGTTTTTCAATAAAAGCACCTGCCTTGATTCCAGCAGCAGATACTAAGTTCTCAAATTTCTCACAAGTGCCTGAAGGACATGATGGGATGAGTAACATGCAAACTTGGCAGAGTTGCTACTTCATTCTTATCAGATTTCCCTAAAAGCCATGACATCTGCTTATTACAGGTTTAATTTTTTCAGAGATTATATGCTCGAGCGGGGATGTGGCTATGTCGAAATACAAATTCCTCATCCACTAACACGAGGAAAAGGCATGAATAATGTTTTGACACTGCTCCCATCATTGTTGTTCATGTTGTTCACTGACTGTAACTTTGTGATCAACACCATCATACCAGCAAAACTCATGACCAAGCTACAGGCACTGGAACTCTTGACTTCATCAGTGGCAGACCCCAATCAATGCAGATCGGCAATATCACCTCCTCAACACTGACCACCAGCACAGTGGCACCCCAAGGCTATGTCCCCATCGATGGCTGAATAATTGGAAATGATGAGTCAGAATACATGAACAATACTAAGAATCTAGTTGGGTGGTGTCAGAACAATTTTGCTCTCAACATCACCAAGACCATGGATTTATTGATGATTTTAGGAAGGAGAGGGGTGGGGTGAGGTGGCGGTGGTGGAGTGGGGGGGGGGGAGGGAGGCATGAACCTGTCTGTATTGATGAAACAGAGATGGAGATATTTGGAACCTTCAAGTTCTTGAGAGTCCACCTTTCAGAAGACCTTTCCTGAAATCAGCACCTCGAGACAACCATGAAGAAGGCACAATTCTAAGGGGAATGAGATTTGCCTTGTCATTGAATACTCTAGTAAATGTCTACAGATGCACTGTGGAAAATATACAGGCTGGTTGCATCACAGCTTAGTTTGGCAATGCAAGTGCCCAGGACCACAGAAGGCTGCAGAAGGTAGCAAACATAGCAAGGTCCATCACAGGCTCTGACTTACCTGCCATTGCAGACAGCTAAGTGAGGTTCTGCTTCAGTCCACATCATAAAGGACCACATCACCCTAGTCACAACCTCTTCTCACTGCAATCTTCAGGCAGAAGGTTCAGAAGCCTAAAATCCAGGTCCTCTAATTTCAAGACCAGTTTCTTTTCAACAGCTATCTGACTCTTGAAACTCCCCTTGGTACACTGCTCATAGTCTGCTCCGACACCACAGAAAGACTCCATGCACTATTGGAAGTCACTTCTTTTCCACAAGGATTCATGTGAATATTTAATATCTATCTTATTTATTTATTGTCTATTAATTTTAATTTAATTAGTTTACTGTTACCCCAGGTATCGGAATTCAAGCAACTGGCAGCCTTAAGCATCTGACACAAAAATCAGAAAATAAATAAAATTTAAAATAAATAAGAAAAAATAATAGGTACTCAAGAAAACTTTGTTTTTCTTTGAGAAGGCAGACCATCCTCCAGATGGGGCTTTCTTCCTGGAGGCAGAGATACATTTTGTGGGATAGTTCTTTCCTTTAAGATTTGTCATGGGGTCTTGTAGCAAAGGAGTGGAGCAACAGGAGGTCCACCAGAGCTCAGCAGTGAGCAGGCTGGTTGCCGGGGGTGTAACCGGGCACACTGGTAGAATGTTTTGCAAGGACACAGATTAATTGAGGCTGCATGAGAGAAAAAAAATTCTCCTTTGCCTTTTCTTGTTGGCATCACTTGGATAGGTTTCCTATCATCCAACCTGAGCACCGACACTTCACAGCGAGGGGACAAATCGCTACATTGATGCAATTCCAGCCGACGGATTTGCTCAATCTCAGCCAATGAAAAGGGACAGTGAGCAGGAAATGGAACTCCACCACGGCCTACGTTGATAAGGATGTGACTGGCATGGAAAATGTATGGAGGTATAATACATGGTTTACACTCAGTATGACACGGCTTAAGGGGAGTGCAACTTACTTAAGCAACAACGAGACTCTGAATATCTATTTGTGATGGTAAATACAATATAGTATTTTTGTCTTTTGTCTTTTAAACTGTTTATTCTTAAGGCAGGTGTATTATTTAGGCATTAAAAGAGGAAGTTTACCTATCTCGGCTGCACCATTTCATCAGATGCAAGGATCGACAATGAGATAGACAACAGACTCGCCAAGGCAAATAGCGCCTTTGGAAGACTACACAAAAGAGTCTGGAAAAACAACCAACTGAAAAACCTCACAAAGATAAGCGTATACAGAGCCGTTGTCATACCCACACTCCTGTTCGGCTCCGAATCATGGGTCCTCTACCGGCACCACCTACGGCTCCTAGAACGCTTCCACCAGCGTTGTCTCCGCTCCATCCTCAACATCCATTGGAGCGCTTTCATCCCTAACGTCGAAATACTCGAGATGGCAGAGGTCGACAGCATCGAGTCCACGCTGCTGAAGATCCAGCTGCGCTGGATGGGTCACGTCTCCAGAATGGAGGACCATCGCCTTCCCAAGATCGTGTTATATGGCGAGCTCTCCACTGGCCACCGTGACAGAGGTGCACCAAAGAAAAGGTACAAGGACTGCCTAAAGAAATCTCTTGGTGCCTGCCACATTGACCACCGCCAGTGGGCTGATAACGCCTCAAACCGTGCATCTTGGCGCCTCACAGTTTGGCGGGCAGCAACCTCCTTTGAAGAAGACCGCAGAGCCCACCTCACTGACAAAAGGCAAAGGAGGAAAAACCCAACACCCAACCCCAACCAACCAATTTTCCCCTGCAACCGCTGCAACCGTGTCTGCCTGTCCCACATCGGACTTGTCAGCCACAAACGAGCCTGCAGCTGACGTGGACTTTTTACCCCCTCCATAAATCTTCGTCCGCGAAGCCAAGCCAAAGAGAAGAAGAAGAAGAAGATAAGAGGAAGTCTAAAGTATCTGAAAAATACTCGTATCTAGCATCTACCAATCTCCATAGGTGCCGGATGCCAGTGGTTCAGTGGTTTTACTGTAGTTTTTCTGTACATATACTTGTTCTTGCAAAAAGTAACAATTTCAGTGAAATTCAAATGTGGATGAGGAACAGAAAATTTAACTCTCAAATGTGTTTGGCTTTGGTCATTTACTGTTTCTTCCATTTACACCTCTGGACTCACCATTTCTTCCCTTCACTAACTCCATTAGTACCTGCTGTTCCTTATTGTCTCTCACTCAATCACAATCCTATTTGTTCACTTCTTCCATTCCTTTGTCACCCCTGTTTTACCCTATCAGGGACTTTCCCTCTGCAACTCTCCTTGCAGATTAACAAGTTTCTTTTGTCTCCTTCCGAGATGCTACACACCTCATCCAGGATAAATATCATCTTCCCCATTTACCATATTGTCAATTAAGAATTTCACTTTTCAGTCATGCTTGTCTCAATATCATCCCATTTTGTCTTGCACCATCATCTATTTTCCTTCCATTTTAAAATATAGTAATCTCTGAGTCGCTTCACTTCTAAAGGTCACTAATGAAGCATTAATTCTCTACATTCCTGTCTGGTTTGTTATTTTCAGCATTTCCTGCTTTTAATTATAGATTTCTGAAGACAGAACTTGGGTGTTGGCTAGTTATGAACTTGTTAACCAACATTTTGTTCTTGTGTTCATCATCTATCTAGACTACTTTGCTAGAAGTTAGAAATTTGTCCAGTTATTTCTTTTAAAGTGCTTCTTTATTATACTTGATTGTTAGGTAGAAATCACTAAATTCTGGAGAAGCTCAGCTGGTCAAACAGTGTCCTTTATGTAGCAAAGGTAAGGATACATCACTGACGTTTCGGGCTTGAGCCCTTCATCAAAGTATGTGAAAATGCCGGCAGATGTCTGAGCAAAAGAGTGGGGGGAGGGGTTGGGGAAAGGTGGGTGGCAAAGGCAGGAGATGATAGATAGAAGGGAAAGGAGGGGACAGCAGGAATGAAGGGGAGGAGGGATGGCTGGAAGAACAGAAAAGACAGGAAAGGGGGAGGGCAAGGAAAAGGTGAGCAGGTTTAGTTGAAAGCAGCAAAGTCAATGTTAATGCCATCTGGATGGAGAGTGCCCAGACAGAAAGGGGATTGGTCTTGTTTCTCCACACGTGCTTCCTGAGAAGGACTGGACCAAGAGTGATGAACCAGGTTAGGAGTGTAATTCCCAATGTCAGCCTTCTTTCGAAAGTGAATAGGAGCTCATGAGGAGTAGCGATGGTTGGAGCACATAGTAGTGACCAGATGGAATGGAGCGCCATGGGGAGGACTTCCTGCCGGCAAGAGTCTAGATGGCCTTTCGATTTCAGGGCCAGTTTGACACCCTTCCAGACCGTGGCATTCTCCTTTTCAACCTGCCAGTTTCCCCAAGGGTTTTAACTAGTAGTCCTGCTGGACGCGATGCCCCTCACAAGCAGGTATTGACGTAGTTCATCGCTCTTAAAGGCTGAGCCCCGGTCGCTATGAATATAGCTGGGATACCCGAACAGAGTGAAAATAGAGTCTAGGGCCTTTGTGACTGATGAAGTGGATGTGTGTGGACATTGGATGGCCAACAGGAAGCGGGAGTACTCATCATTGACAGAGAGGAAGAAGGTGTTCCCATTCATGGAGGGGAGAGGTGCCTTAAAATCGAAGCTGAGCTGTTCAAAGGGCCTGGATCACTTAATCAGGTGCACTTTTGCGGGGCGGTAGAAATGCAGCTTGCAATCCGCGCAGACCAGGCAAGACCTGATCCTTTCCCTGACGTCTTCCATGGAGTAGGGCAGATTGTGCAGCTTGACAAAATGAACCATATGGGTGACAGAGCTCATTATGCATAGACTACAGTTGGCCAGTGTGTACAGAGGCACTTAGAGGGTCATTAAGGGCTCCTGGCCGATAGACAGTCATAATTGTAGGTGGAGAGTTCAATCCTCCACCTAGCAATTTTGTCATTCTTGATTTTTTTTCCCCTCTTGACATCACTGAACATGAATGTGACCGAGCGCTGCTCAGTGAGGAGCGTAAATTTTCTACCAGCCAGGTAGTGTCTCCCAGTGCCTCACGGCTTCTACAATGGTTTGAGCTCCTTTCCCACAGATGGGTTCTGGAGCTCGTGGCCTTGTAATGTCCGCACAAAAAATGCAACCGGCCTGGCTACCTGGTTGAGGGTAGTGGCCAGGGCTATGTAGGAAGCATCGCTTTCCACTTGGAAAGACACATTCTCATCCACCGCGTGTGTGACAACTTTTGCAATGTGGTTTTGGAGGTAGTTAAAAGCCGTTTGGGCTTCAGCTGAGAGAGAGAAATTAGTAACTTTTACGAGAGGGCAAACCTTATCAGCATATTGATCCACTGGGTGTAATATGAGAAAAACCCCAGGAATCTCCTCAAAGTCTCTGTGGTCCTGGGGATGGGGAGCTCTTACAGGGGGCACATCCTATCAGGATCAAGGCCAATGATGCCATTCTCCACCATGTAGCCAAGGATGACCAGATGCTTAGTACTGAACACGCACTTGTCAGAGTGAGGTTCAGGGCTTTCGCTGTGTGGAGAAAACTCTGGAGGTTGGTGCCATAGTCTTCCAAGGTGTGGTCACAGATGGTGGCATTATCGAGGTAGGAGAAGGTAGCCTTCAAGTCATATCATCCTCCATTCTGTCCATCTGCCCTTGGAAGATAGAAACCCCGTTAGTAATACCAAAAGGGACCCTCCAGAATTGATAAAAACAACAGTTACCCTCAAATGCTGTATATGGACAGTCCTCAGAATGGATTGACAGCTGGTGATAAGCAGCATTCAGGTCAATGGTCAAATAGAAGCGATACTGCGCAATATCATTCACCATATCTGAAATTCAAGAGAGGGGTTGTGCGTCCAGGAGTGTATACCGATTAATAGTTTGGCTGTAGTCAATTACTAGCCTGGACATGTTTTCCCCTTTTAACACTACTGCTTGCGCTCTCCATGGGCTGGTGCTAAGCTCGATGATACCTTCTTCAAGCAGACATTGTGTCTCAGACTTTATAAAATCTTGGTCTGCTGTACTGTACCACATGCTCATGGTAGCAATAGGTTTGCAGTCTGAGGACAGATTTGGGAAGAGAGGAGGGGTGGTCGTTATTCAGACTGGAGAGGCTGCATATGGACTCTGATTTTAGGGGCTCTCTGTTCCGAACCGTTACGGGGTAGGGGACCAAAATACTCCAAGGTCACGCTTTTAAGGTGACATAGGAAGTCCAGATCCAACAACAGTGGAGCACACAATTCATCAAGAATATACAAGTGAAATTTACAGAATTCCCCCCCTTCAAATAACAGATGTACTATACAATATTATTGAATACGTGTAGAATGCGAATGAGATGCGAGAAATATGCGGTAATTAGAAGGATATATCTCCAGGTTGTATTTGTGCACAGTCCATGAGTCTATGAAGCTTTCAATAGAGCGCGTGTCGATTAGGCTTTTAGTGGAATGTCTGTTTACCTTCACAGTCACTATAGAGTTGCTGAGCTGGTGAGGTCTATCCTGATCTAGGACCATCGAAGCTAGGTCCCAGAGGCTCCATGCACCTCACTTGAGTGGTCCCCACCATCCTGGGTTTCCCTACATGAGTAAGATGGCATCAACCTCATGGCACAGCAAGATGGCCACCATCCTTCTTTCTCCGATGATAATGGCGCCGAGTTTGAATTTGGGTTGCGGTAAGATGGCTGCCGAGCTTTTTCACACCTTTTCCTCACCACCACCCTCTGTTGGTGTGTCACGCAGCAAGTGGATTCGGGTGAATTTGGGGCAGCCGCCTTGGGGTTGGAATTGGATCCAGGAGCAATGCAGCCCATGGACTCCCCGGGCTTCCCCTCGTGCAGAAAACCCTCGCCAAATGCCCTTTCTTGCCACAGCTGGAACACACTGAGTCTTTCACCAGGTAAAAAGATCATGGATGCTGGCTCTTGCCGCAGAAAAAGCACTCCCTAGTATAGGAAGCAGCAGTCTTTAGGGTAGGGGTAACAGGAGCAGCTGGTCCTTAGAAGGGGTCACCTTAGTGAGCGAGCTCACTAGCTTTGAAGTCGTTGTTCTCAAACTTGTCCTGTTCCAGCAATTTGGCCAGCTCGACATGGCTAGCCAGGTCCTTCTTTCCCGACTTGAGCAGTCACTGCCTCATATACCTCGAACAGATCCCCGCGACTCGAGTGTCCTGAATTTGTTCTTCCTCACGAACGCGGCCCATAGCCGCTTCATACCTGAACTTCTTGGCAAATGTCCACAGATCCAGCAGATAGTTATCAATCGTCTCTCCTGGCTGTTGGCGACATAGAGTGAGTCAGTGCTTGCTAGGATCTCGTTCTGCGACTTCAAGTACCTAGCTTTCAATGCCTTGGTAGCAGCATCATATGCAGTCCTTGATGACTGCATACCCTTTCCTTCCTACCATCGAAACAAGTACGAAACTCCTAAGTTCATCGGTGTGGAAGATGTCTCTAGTTGCATTAAGGTAGGCCTGGAAGCAGCTGAGCCAGTATGTGAACTCCTCAGCTGCGTGGGGGGACAGAGGGTCGATCAGCAGCATCTCTGGCTTGAGTAGCACTTCCATCGTTAGAGAATAAGCTAATAAAATTGTAGCATGAATGAAAGCTCTCATGACTGGAGGGAGAACAAATGCTTTTATTAGCATATTACTAAGGGTAGGGTCTCACAATAGTCTTCAGAAGGGTTCTGGGTTTAGGCAGGAAACCAGGGTTATATGTGAGTAGATGGGGGTGGAGCCAGGAGGCAGGGCCAGCCTTCAGCACAGCACACTACCCCTGTGCACTGCACATTCCCAGCACCTTCTCCTGTCCCCACAGAAGCTGCTACACTTGCGCCCACACCTCCTCCCTCACCATGGTCCGGGGTCCCAAACAGGTTCTTCAAGTGAAGAAACACTTCACTTCTACATCCAGTGAACTTATTTACTGCAAACGGTGCTCCCTTTGTGGCATTCTCTACAGTGGAGAGACCGGTCGCAAATTGGGAGATTACTTCACTCAGCACCTCCTCTCCATTTGCAACAGCTACCTCCCAGTGGCCAACCATTTCAATTCAAAGTCATATTTCCACACTCACATGTTTGTCCATGGCCTTGTGTACTGTCCTACCCAGGCCACCCATAAATTTGAGAAAAATCACCTTACTTTCTGTCTGGGTCTCCAGCCAGATGGCATTAATATTGACTTTACTGCTTTCCACTCAACCTGCTCGCCTTCTTTTTCCTCTCTCCTTTTCCGTCTTTCCAGTTCTTTCACCCAGCCAACAATCCCTCCTTCCCCTCATTCCTGCTGTCCCCTCCCTCCTTTCTCCACCTATCATCTCCTGCCTTTGCCACCAACACCCCCCCCCCCCCCACATTCTTTCGTTCAGACGCCTGCCGGCATTTTCTCTTACTTTTATGAAGGGCTTGTGGTGATATGACCACCAACCTACTGCAGGGGGCGATCTCTGCATCTGCAGGAAGACCACCTAAGGAGCTGACTCCACTTGGCTGGATGTCAATCAGCTGACCTGAATAGACCATCTAAGAGGCTGACTCCACCTGGCCGGCTGTCAATCAGCCGGCCTGAATATAAACCTGAGCTGGCCCCTCCTAAGCCAGTCACACAGGGAGCCACCAAGGCATAAACTGGTGTTCAGACTTTTTCTGAGTTTGTGCCTGCTTGCTACTTCCTCAGCACACCATAGGACTAAAGCCCAAAACGTCGGTTATGTATCCTGACCTTTGCTACATAAAAGATACTGTTTTGCCTGCTGAGCTTCTTGAGCATTTTGTGTTTTTACTTGAACCAAGGGGTCTATGGATTTTTGTGATTTACTTTTTACTTGATTGTTAGGTGAGGGTCAACAGAGATATTATTCAAAATGATAAGAAGTTGGAATAAAAGAAAAACACTCAGCACCCATTGTCCTCACTGAGGTTTTTCACTTCAAATACATTTTTTTATGTGTCACTTGTGTATGTATCTAGCAGGTCAAAGAAAATTTGTGAATGGATAATAGAGTAAGTTTCATGTTGACAGCTTTTCATCAAACCAAGAAATAGTTGCACTCTGATGTCAATACAGAATAGTGTGTCCCTCTAATGTAACTGATAAAATTCCTATAAAGATCACAATTTTCTGATGCAAATCACAGAAAGGCATTTCCAGGTTTCTCAAAACTTTGTGGGACTGAAATAAAAACAAGAGGAGCTGTAAATATCCAAAATATCAGGCAGCATTTGTGAAGAAAGAAGCAGAGCTAACATCTCAATTTAATGCCTCTTGGGCAGAAGAAAAAAAGCGAGGAAGCAAGGAGATTTTTAAAATGATGAGAGAGGTAAGTTTAGAGACAACGGTGGGGGGTGGGGGGGGGGGGGAATCCTTGCTGTAGTCCGCGGATCATGATTACCCAGATGATGCAAAAAACTCTTTTCTCCATCCGGGAGAAGGTGATGAATATTTGTTAATCACAGCTGATTATTCTGGAGGACTGCTACGCCATTACAAAAGGCTGAAGTTGTGAAACTATCAAGCTTTTATGAAGTAAAGACTGGAACTACCATCAACTTCATCGACTGATCGAAGCAAAGAGAAAGGGGAACATGCAAGGGGCTTATGAGTAGGATTGGTCTTAGGAGGTGTGTCCATCCAGTATCAGCCAATTATGGCATAACAGTGGTTTACCACATTCACCCCTCCTTTTTAAGAAGAGTCCTGCGGGGTGAGAGAAAAAAAGAGAAGGTGAAACAACTATACACATATACATTTTACAGGTTAAGTCTATCAAGGAGTCTCCTCTGCTGCAGCAAGCAATGTGGCCATGGTTGGGGCCCTACTGTAGCATCTGGAGCAGCTTGTGGGGTTGGCCTGTTAACAGTGTGTTGAGGGATGGGAACAGGTGGGGTGATGGGGGAATGTGGAGCTGGTGCATTGTTGGCTACAACAATGGCAAGGGGTAGAGGGTGGTTAGCTACAGGTTCCAGGACCCCTAAGTTGAAGTGGGAAGGGTGTCTGTTGTAGGTCAGTGGTGATCAGAGAAGCCAGATCAGAGCAAGGTCCCGAATCAAGTTTGTGTCTTTGCACCTGTCAGGGAAGACAAGGTAAGCATACTGGAGGTTCGCATGGGAAGGTAGACCATTCCGACCAGTGGGTCAGGCTTAGATTGCCTAACATGCTTCCAGAGCAGGACTGATCCTGGAGAGGTAAGCCAGGTGGGCAGCATTGTCCCTGATGGAGACTTTCTAGGGAAAGCAAACGTGCATTCATGAGGAATGTTGATGGTGGCCATACATAAAAGTGACCTGACGGAGAGGACTGCATCTGGGAGGAGGACTTCTTGCCATTGGGAGATAGGGAGACCCCATGACCTCAGTGCCAGGAAAATAGACTTTCATATTGTGGCATTCTCCCTTTTCACTTTCCCATTACCCCTAGGATTGTAGTTGGTGGTCCTGCTCATGGCGATGCCCCTGGCATGAATGATGTACTGTGGATGAATCCAGGGTACCCAAAGAGCGTGAAGATATTCCAGAGGGCCTTGATAACTGTGGCCGTGGTCATGTCTGGGCAAGTATGGAATTATAGCGAAGGGGAAACAGGAGTATTCATTGATGATTGTAAGGAAGTAGGCATTCTGATTGGAAGAGGGGAGAGGGGTCCCTTGAAATCAATGCTGAGGTGATCAAAGGGACAGGTAGCCTTGATCAGATGTGCTTTGTCCAGCCAGCAGAATTAAGGTTTGCATTCGGCACAGGCCTGACAGTTTTTAGACATAGTTTGTCTAAGACACAAACATAGACACACTTCCTCAATGGAGCATGGTAGATTCCAAAATTTGGTAAAATGGAAAAACCTGGTTAGTATGGAGTGGCAAAGGTCTTTGTGGAGAGTCTGTGGTCCGTCCATTTGAACACTAGCACAAGTTCCTCGGGAAATAGTGTCCAGAGGCTCGTTAGCTTTTCTGGGCCAGTAGAGAATGTCATAATCATAAATGGACTGCTCGATTCTCCATCTGAGGATTTTATCATTCTTAATTTTGTCTCTTTGCTTATTATTAAACCTGAATGCTACCACTCACTGATCTGTGAGGAAGGTGAACTGTTTCCCGGTGAGATAGTGCCTCCAGTGGCATGCAGCCTGCAAGATGCCCTGGGCTACCTTCTCAATAGAGGACTGGCAAATTTCAGAACCTTGGAAGGTTCGTGAGAAGAAGATGACAGATGTCCACTTGATTGAATGTGGCAGCTAGGGCAAAGTCAAATGCACTGCTCTCCACTTAGAACAGTATGGACTCATCTATGGCATGCATGGTTGCTTTGGCAATGTCATCTTTGATACTTTTGAAAGCAGCTTCAGTTTTTGCTGGCAGGGGAAATGTTTGACCAATGGGCGGATCTTGTCCACAGAGTTGGGGACTCATTGAGCGTAATATGAGAAGAACCTGAGGCATCTCTTCAGAGCTTTGGTGGTATGTGGGAGGGGTAGCTCCATCAGCAGACACATGAGGTCCGGTTCAGGACTAATGATAGAATTCTTGACCATACAGCAAAGTATGGCTAGCCATGCTGTCTGGAACACACATTTCTCCTTGTTATAAGTATGGTTCATACATTTTGCTGCCCGGAGGAACATGCAGCTGTTTGCATCATGATCCTGCAGGTCATGGCCACAGATAGTAAAGTTATCTAGATATGGGAAGGTGGCCTGTAGATCGTAGTGGTCCACCATGCAGTCCTTCTCCCACTGGAAGATGAAGACCCCTCGTGATGCCAAAATGAACCCAGAGGAAGTGATAGAGGTGGCCATCTGCTTTGAATGCCATATACTGGTGGTCCTCTGGGCGGATCAGGAGCTGGTGATATGCCGACTTCAGGTCAATCGTGGAAAATACCCGATATTATGCAATCTAATTGACCATATCAGATATGCAGGGAAGGGCATAAGCATCGAGCTGCATGTACTTGTTGATGCTTTGACTGTAATCTATGACCATCCTATTCTCATTCTCATTCTTCACCTCAATCACCTGGGCCCTCCGAGGACTATTACTGGCTTCGATGATCCCCTCACCCAATAAGTGCTGAATCTCCGCCTTAATGAATGACCTGTCTGTCACACAGAACCGTCTACTCCTAGCCACTGGCTTGCACTCAGGAGTGAAGTTGGCAAACAGTGGAGGGGGTTGACCTTGAGGGTAGAGAGGTTACACATCACTTCTAGGGGGTTGTCTGTGAACTGTTCATTGTAGACAGTGAGGGGAGAGAAGGCCCATTGAATTGCAAAGAGACTTTCTGAAGGTGGCACTGGAAATTCAGCCCTAGTAGCAAGGGGGCACAGAGTTGTGGCAAAATGAGCAATCTGAAGTGTTTATACTCTATGCCTCCAACAGTGAGAGTCACTACGGAGGATCCCATGCTGGCTACAATATATGTTTTGGACACAAGTGATATCCTGTGTTTGGTGGGCCATACTTTAAAAGACAGTTGTTTAGAGGTATCAAGGTGGATAAAGCTTTCTGTACTCCTGCTATAAAATAAACAGTTGATATCATGCCCATTTACCCAGATGTCAATCATGGACCTGGCAAGTTCATGTGGGGCCTCTTGGTTCAGGGTGATGGAGGCTTGTATGGATTCATTGACTGAGTCTGATGGGTGCTTCTGTACCTGAGATGGCTGCCCTTGGCCTCAAGATGGCCAGCCTCACCCCCTCGTAGTATTGTATGCCTGGGAAGATGGTGTTTGGCACATAGTCCAAAATGGCAGCCCGCATGATTAGCACAAGGCATCGCTGGAGTGGGGGAAGATGGCACTGATCATGCTGCCCAGAGTGATGACTGTCTGCATGCTGCGATGCTAGATCTTACAGATGGTTTGGACTGAAAAACTCTGGCAGAATGCCTCTTTTTCTGGCGCGGTTTCCTCAGATGCTGACCTTGCCCACAAAAGAAGCCCTTGGAGAGATTTCCTGCAATGGCAGCTGAGGTCAGATCATTAGAGTAGTGGGATTGTATAGGGGACCAGTCACTCACAGGGAGGGACAATGGCCCGTCCAAGGATAGCAACACCCATGGCAACCAAGTGGCTGAGTAGTCATTTGAGTTCTGGAGGGCCACCTCCAATGTCTCTGCAAGTTCAACTGCCCTTTGCAGATCAAGAACATTTTGCTCCAATAGCCATTTCCTTATGCACCTGGAGTGGATACGCCTCTCTGATGAGGTCCTCTGCATTCTGAGCAGTCCACACAGCCTTACCGTTGCACGCTCTACACAGAATCCGAAGCCCTGCAGATACTCGATTTACCAAGTCACTGTTTTCTGGTGACCAGGAGATGCCTGGTGTAAACCTCATTAATTTTTCTGCGATACTGAGCCTTGACGACCTCCAAGGCTGCTTGAAACAAGCTGGCGTCACTGATCATCGGGTACACTTGGGGCCTGATATGCGAGACGAGTAGTCTCAGCCACTAAGTATCTGTGGTAATGCCATCCGCAGCCACTGCCAGAAAGTTTTCGAAGCATTGTAGCCAAAGTTTGTTCAGGGCGTCCAGTTACCGGGGGTCGATGTCAAGTTTCTCAGGTTTCAGATACTGTTCCATGCTTTTTATTTGAAATTTTTAGTTAATAAAATTGATGTACTATCAGTAATCACAAAAGTCTGATACTGTGAAACTATCAGGCTTTTATTAACTGAAGACTGGAACTACCATCAACCTCATTGACTGGTCAAAGCAAAGAGAAAGGGGAACATGCAAGGGGCTATGGGAAGGATTGGTATCAGGAGGGATGTCCAGCCGGCAGCAGCCAATCATGGCATAATAGTGGTTTACCACAGAGAATGTGGTTAGAGAAGAGAAAATCAATGCTGGATGATTGAAACAGGGAATGCAGCAGTTGTAAACCTGAAAAAACAAAAATGTTTGAACTCTTCGGCAATTCAGGCAGCAGAAATCATAGGAGAGACAAACTGAGTTGAAACGACAAAGAACAAGCTAAAAGCAGAAAATGCTGGAAACATAAAGCAAATCCAATCTCGTCTGTGGAAGGACAACAAGTGTTAACGCTTCTAGTGGCCAGTAGTAATATCAGCTGTTGCTCATGCTACAAAACCCACAGCTCAAACTCTTCCAGTTGACCACATTTACTGCACCTGTGGATGTTCAGGTTATGGGAAGAATCCCAGAGTTCTCAGATGGCACAGGATGTGCATTCCATGGCTCTGAGGTGCACCAGCATGACCCTAACTATTAGATTAACTCAACTAACAAATAAAAAAATATCCAAAATGCTACAACATTGAGTTACTTAATGTTTTGCATGCCCTGAAGGAACTTATCTTATTTTTTCAGCTCTTTTGTTTATACCAAGTGCTTGTTTAAACTCACAGGGACTCTTTTTCCACACACCTTTTACATTTGCTGCATCTTTATTTCCAATACTCCTTTCATTCTCAGCAGGGCTTTATTTTCCTTGCTCATTTTAATTTCATGGGGTTTCTGATGCTCTTTTTAATAATTTCTATGTGTTACTGAAAGTCGTTTGAAAGTCAAAAGTGAATAATAAGTACATATAATCTACAAGAGAATCATTGGTTAGATATTTGTACTTGTTCATTTGTGTTAAATGTGCAAGAAAGTCGCAGCTATGCCTTGTATTCTGCTATCAAACTGGAGTATAATGCAAAACCACAGATTGCATGTTTAGTAGAAGCAAATGATGATAAATTTCTGCCTCATCTTCATTTAATGCTTTGATAGCTATCATATTTCTTGGAGTTCAAGATTATCCCCATCTAGAGATATATTTCTAATGTGAAATGAGATTGTTCACTGTCATTTTTGTAGAAACACAGCTAAAGTACTAGTGCAGAAAGAAAGATTCCTTTCATGGGACTGAGACAGGAAGGAGCTGAACTGATTTAGATTTAGAATCAACTAAATTGTCAATGTTCCAAGTACAGATACAAATCCAATGAAATACAATTATCATCTAACCAGAAGTACAAAGAATAGTGCTTTTTACAAGTAACTGTGAATAAAAGCAAGCGCTCCAGTAAACAAACAAGTATAAAAGGACTGACAGTACAATATGGCTACAATTCTGCTGAACGCTGTGATGCAAGGTTCAGCAGGGTCACAGCCTCAGGAAATTCTTCCTGAGCCTGCTAGTTCGGGAGTGGAAGCTCCTGTAGCACCTACTGGATGAAGAAGAGTAAAACATCCATAGTTAGGGTGAAATGCATCCTTGATAATGCTTTCCGCCCTGCCCAGGCAGTGTTTCTGATAGATGTGAGCAATTGACTCCAATAATCTGCTGGACAGTTTTCTCCACCCACTGGAATGTTTTACAGTCCAATACAGGATAGTTGCCGAGGTGAGTATGGTCTCAATGGTACAGTGATAAAAATCCATTAATATCCTGATACACAGGTGAGTTATCTTGATGCTCCGCAGAAAAAAAAGGCATTGTTGCACCTTTTTGATCAGGATGGAGGAGTTCAGGGACCAGTTGAGATCATTAGAAACGCCAACACCAAGGAATTCCTTGAAGCTTCGCAGGAGGCTCTCTGCAGACTTTCCATTTCTTCCTCACTCCCTGCCCTCCACCTATCTTTGGACCATGGACTGACCCTTTGGACTGTGGACTGTCATCATAATGGATGGAATCCTGCTGTGACTTATGTGGCAGCTGGGTCAAGCTCTGCAGACAGAGAGAGAATGGAATGCTCAAAATGGCAGTTAGAATGGCATTTGGAGGGATGGAGGCCAACTGGAGAGCTGTGTGAAAGGCACATGCCTCATAAGTTCTTCTCTTTCTTCTTTGGCTTGGCTTTGTGGATGAAGATTTATGGAGTGGTAATGTCCACGTCAGCTGCAGGTTTATTTGTGGCTGACAAGTCTGATGCGGGACAGGCAGACACGGTTGCAGCGGTTCCAAGGGGAAATTGGTGGGTTGGGGTTGGGTGTTGGGTTTTTCCTCCTTTGTCTTTTGTCAGTGAGGTGGGCTCTGCGGTCTTCTTCAAAGGAAGTTGCTGCCCGCTGAACTGTGAGGCGCCAAGATGCATGGTTTGAGGCGATATCAGCCCACTGGCAGTTAAAAACCACAATTTCAGAACCGAGGGAAGTCCATATCACCATATACAGCACAGAACAGGCCAGTTTGGCCCTACTAGTCCATGCCGGAACAAATTCCCACCCTCCAATCCTCTCCCCTCCATGTAATTATTCAGTCTTTCCTTAAATGTAAATAACGTCCCTGCTTCAACCACCTCTGCCGGAAGCTTATTCCACATCCCAACCACCCTTTGTGTGAAGCAATTTCCCCTCATGTTCCCCTTATAATTTTCCCCCTGCAATCTCAAACCATGGCCTCTGGTTTGAATATCCCCCACTCTTAATTAAAAAAGCCTATCCACATTGACTCTCTATCCCTTTTAAAATCTTGAACACCTCCATCAAATCCCCCCTCAATCTTCTCTGCTCCAGAGAAAAAAGCCCCAGGCTGCTCAACCTTTCTCTGTCACTCAAACCCTGACATCCTGTCAACATTCTCGTGAACCTTCTCTGCACTCTCTCTATTTTGTTTATCACCTTCCTCTCATTTGGTGATCCAAACTGCACACAGAAATGCTTTCCAGAAGTCACCTAAGGAAGCTTTGTAAAAGCATTTTTAAGCTTACGACAGCACATCAGTCATTTCTCTCTCCAACGTTCAATGGGATGTCCTTTTGTTAATCAGTTAAAGATCTGAATTTGGACTTTGGACTTTGAGATTGAATTCTGTGGACTGTTTTCTGGACTGACTTACTTAACTGACTAACCTGGGGTTTTGGTGGATTCTTCCTTTTTGAATATTGGGCACAGACTGAAATAGTCTGGGGTTTTTTTTTTACATACACACTGTTTATAAAGATATGAAATCTGTATATTTGTTATAGGTACTTATAGTGGGGTTAATTGTGTTAAGACATTATATTGTTAATTGACAATTAATAAATTTAGAGTTAAAATGTAACCCTTTTGAATTGCGTCTTCTGTTGTCACTGTTTTGAGTCATAACAGTCTCATCTGCAAACTTGGCCACAAATCCATTTATTCTGCCATCCAAATCATTAACATACAATGTAAAAAGAGGTGACCCCAGCACTGACCCCTGTGGAACACCACTGGTAACTAATAGCCATTCAGAATTGGATCCCTTTATTCGCACACTCTGTTTTCTGCCAATCCACTAATGCTCTACTCATGCTAGTATCTTTCTAATCCATTGTCTCTATATCCTTGTAAAATGGTGAACAGAAATGAGGACTAACCTAAGTTTAATATAATTTTATAATGTAATTTCACAACTTTTCAATTTTGCCCTTCGGGAAATAAATCTTTATGCTTTTCTTCTGAACTGGCTAGCCTGTTGCGCAACATACAGTAAATGGTGTATTTGTATTCCTGGGTCCCTTTATTCCTCTACACAACCTGGACTTGCTTCTTCCAATCAATAAGTGACTCTTCCATTCTTCCTACCAAAACCAACCAGTTCGTATCTATTTGTGTTATAATATGATTGTTAATTATTTGGTCAGTGAGTGGTGAACCTCTGGAATTTGCTCCCTGGGCAGCTGTGGAGGCCAACTCATTGGGTGTATTTAAGGCAGAGAGAGGTATCTGAATAGTCAGTGCATTAAAAGTTATGTTAAGAGGCCGAGGAGTGGTGCTGAATGGGAGAATGGATCAACTCATGATAGAATGGCAGAGCAGACTCAACAGGCCAAATAGCCTAACTCTTCCTACATATGGTCCTGTACAGAAAAACTACGAGGATAATATCAGAATTGTGGAGAGGTACATATATGAAAGTATGTGGAGACAGGGGCTTCTCTTAAAAAAAACAAAGCTGAATGCTTCTGTAAAATGAAGAGTTTTAATACAGAGAATACAAAAAGAATATTACCACTTGTGAGGAAAAGGTCATTAAGTGGTAGTAACCAAGAAATCAATTAGCGATTAGGATGAATGTTTTTCATGTAAACTTGGTGAGACTATGGAACCTACTGTCTTAAAGTATAGAAGAATCTATTTTCAAGGAGGAGTTGTTTTCTGGAAAGGATGAATGAGGAAAGTGAAAGACCTTCAAAGGTGACATTTTCAGAATTTATATGTTCCTGTCAGGATTAAAGACAAAGTGAACAGGTATAGGGAATCTTGGCATTCAAGGGATATTGGGGATCTGGTTCAGAAGAAGAGAGTGTATAGCAGGTATAAGTAACAATGAGAAAATGAAGTACTTGAGGAGTATACAAAATGCAAGAAAACCTTCAAGAAAGTATTACAAGCTCCCGTTTTAGTAAAATTGGATTATCACTTTAAGGGATAGTATAAACAGGAGGGACTGAAAGGTCACAGTTAAAATTTAACATTTCACACAAGCACCAAGCAGATCACAGGTCACAGCCCAATGATAATTCAAATCTTTCAACTGAGGGAAGGCTTGTCAAAGTCTGTTCCAGAATTTCATACATTTCCAAAGACACTGATTTTGCAAAGGAGAACCATTCTGGCTGTTGGAGAGAACACAGCCCTTTGAAGCAGCTCTTGCGGCCAGCCATTCTGTGGAATTCAGAGCAAAGCATGGCCTGGACCTTTTCCGTGCCAGGAGGGTCCTTTTGGGGAGCAAAGTGCTTAATTTTGATTGTGACTAACAGTGGATGTAACTTGGAGAGACTGCTTCATTTTAAGTGTGATGAGCAGTGAAGTTACTTGGAGCGACTGGTGCCAGGGTCTTGGAAGCTTCATGGAGGCCGCCCAGCTTGAGTCTTGCCTACAAAAGAAGCAGGAGTGTTGTGATCACAGCTCATGTAGATGGATATTTCTTCAAAAGCAAAGCAAGGAGAATTGGTAAGTCTGCAGCAGCCACAACTCCAGTCTTCCCATCAGTTCAACATTAATTCTGGGCATCAAATTTCAAAGGCCTACACTTCAACACTGAATTTAAAAGACTGAACTTTGAAGTAACTTTCTACATTTTGGCCTGGAATGAAATGGTTTGGGTATAATACTCATTCACACACACACACACACACACACACACACACACACACACACACACACACACACACACACACACACACACACACACACACACACACACACACACACACACACACACACACACACACACACACATAGCTGGAGATCTTCTTTTTCTGTTTTCTTTCTTTGGCTTGGCTTCGCAGACGAAGATTTATGGAGGGGTATGTCCACTTCTGCTGCAGGCTCGTTAGTGACTGACAAGTCCGATGCGGGACAGGCAGGCACGGTTGCAGCGGTTGCAAGGGAAAATTGGTTGGTTGGGGTTGGGTGTTGGGTTTTTCCTCCTTTGCCTTTTGTCAGTGAGGTGGGCTCTACGGTCTTATCAAAGGAGGTTGCAGCCCGCCGAACTGTGAGGCGCCAAGATGCACGGTTAGAGGCGATATCAGCCCACTGGTGGTGGTCAATGTGGCAGGCACCAAGAGATTTCTTTAAGCAGTCCTTGTACCTCTTCTTTGGTGCACCTCTGTCTCGGTGGCCAGTGGAGAGCTCGTCATATAACACGATGTTAGGAAGGTGATGGTCCTCCATTCTGGAGACGTGACCCACCCAGCGCAGTTGGGTCTTAAGCAGCATGGATTCAATGCTTGCGGATTCTGCCAGCTCGAGTACTTCGATGTTGGTGATGAAGTCATTCAAATGAATGTTGAGGATGGAGCAGAGACAGCGCTGATGGAAGTGTTCTAGGAGCTGTAGGTGGTGCCGGTAGAGGACCCATGATTCAGAGCTGAACAGGAGTGTGGGTATGACAACGGCTCTATACATGCTGATCTTTGCGTGTTTCTTCAGGTGATTGTTTTTCCAGACTCTTTTGTGTAGTCTTCCAAAGGCACTATTTGCCTTGGCGAGTCTGTTGTCTATCTCTTTGTCGATCCTTGCATTAGATGAAATGTGGTGCAGCCGAGGTATGTAAACTGGTTGATTGTTTTGAGTTCTGTGTGCCCGATGGAGATGTGGGGGTGCTGGTAGTCATGGTGGGGAGCTGGCTGATGGAGGACCTCAGTTTTCTTCAGGCTGACTTCAAGGCCAAACATTTTGGCAGTTTCCACAAAACAGGACGTCATGCGCTGGAGAGCTTGCTCTGAATGGGCAACTAAAGTGGCATCGTCTGCAAAGAGTAGTTCACGGACAAGTTGCTCTTGTGTCTTGGTGTGAGCTTGCAGGCGCCTCAGCTTGAAGAGACTGCCATCCGTGCTGTACCGGATGTCAACAGTGTCTTCATTGATTTAATGTAAAGGACTATAGATAAGTCTATAGTTTAAGAGTTAGAAATAAAATTAGTGTAGCTCACATTGTTCCATTGTTTAAAAAATGCTCAAAAAGTAACCCTGGAAATTATAGGCTTGTGGGCCTGATGTCAGTCATAGCTAAATTCTGGGAATGTGTTCTCAGAGATTGGATATGCAAATATTTCGAAAGCCAAGGACTGATTAGGGATAATCAACATGGTTTTGTACGTGGTAGGTCATGTTTAACCAATCTGATAGAGTTTTTCAAGGAAGTTACTAGGAAACTTGATAAGGGAAAGGCTGAAGATGTAGTCTTCATGGACTTTAGTAAGGCCTTGACAAGGTATCACATGGGAGGTTAGTCAGGAAGGTTCAAACATTTGGTATTCATTGTAAGGTAGTAAACTAGATTCAACATTGGCCAATATTGAGGTAGTGGATGATTGCTTCTCAAACTGGAGACCTGTGATGAGTGGTCTGCCTCAAGGAATGATGCTGGGACCATTGTTGTTGGTCATCTATATCAATGATCTGAATGATAATGTGGCAAATTAGATCAGCAAGTTTACAGATGACACAAAGATAGGTGTTGTGGACAGTAAATAAGTTTTTCAAAGCTTGCGGAAGGATCTGGAGCAGCTGGAAAATGGGCTGAAAATTGGCAGATGGAATTTAATGCAGACAAGTGTGAGATCTTGCATTTTGGAAGGACAAACCAAGTAAGGGCAAACACGGTAAATGGTAGGGCACTGAGGAGTGTGGTAGAACAGAGGCATCTTGGAATACAGATTCGTATTTCCCTGAAAGTGGCATCATAGATAGATAGGGTTGTGCAGGTTAGATTCCACAAGAGAATCAGTGAGGGGGAGGGGGATGGAGGGAAAACACATTAAAGCCTAAGCTGAATGAAAGTAAGAGGAGGCTTGAGTAGAGAATAAACTAATATTAGGTTTCTGTATCTAAATGATAATGAGGCCAACATTAACGGTTTTATAGTGGTAAGCGCAACACTATTGCATCACCAATGACTGGGGTTCGAATCAGGCACTGGCAGTAAGGAATTTGCATGTTCTCCTAATCACCTATGTCAAATTCCTCTGGGTTATCTGGATTCTTCCCACCCTCTAAAAACATACAGAGTTGAATAGTGCATTGGGTATAATTATGTTTCAATGGCTGGAAATGCTTCTACCTTGTTGTAAATCAATGAAAAGGGATCCCTTGAAGAAGGGCTCAGGCCCGAAATGTCGGCTGAAAATACCAGCTGAGCTCCTCCAGCATTTCAGTGTGTTAGCCGCATATTTATAGACCATGCCTCCTTATTAATTTTTAATGAAATACTTGTGCACTGAATTTGGCAACAGCTTCTTTTTCAAATAGAGACAATAGCTTAAACTATTGAAGTTACAATAGTGCAGCCATTTCTTAAGACTTCCATCTGTTCTTTTGTTGGATAAATACATGAGGATTTGTTCTGGGAAAGTATAATGCCATTTTCCTCCACTTCTGCAATGAAATGATGACTTCCATACTGATCAACATTATCGTCCAATTGCTTTGTTCCAACCATTTTCCATTGGGGATTTGAAAACAAATTTAGCCAAGACTTCACTATGGCACAATCATTTGGAATTGTTTTTTTCAAACACTTTAATTTAAACCAATCTTAAGAAATGCAGCAGATAAAAAGTAAGCCCTTTGTAAATGTATTCAGACTTACTGAACCCCGCTACATATATAAATTTACGCCTGTCTTCATAAATTATTAGATTCAGCACATTTAACTTGATGCTTGTAGTTTTTTTCCCCCAGGGTAGATGATTCTAGAACTTGAGGGCATATATTTAAGGTAGGATGGGAGATATTTAAGAGGGACTGGAGGGGAATGTTTTTGCTCAGAATGTAGTCCACATCTGGAAGAAGCCGGTGAAATAGGTACAGTTATAAAGACATGTGGATAGATAGATAGGCAGGTGGAGTTTTGGGCCAAATGCAGGCAAATGGAAATGGCCCACAATGCCAGCTTGGTAAGTATGATCTTTTAGCTGCATGGCTCCATGAATCTTTAATTCCATGAACCAACAGAGAATTAAGAGTTATAATAAAACTCTGATAATCCACTATTCCTTTGTGTGACAATGCCGATATTTTTAAAAAGGCCTTGCTTCCCATTTTCCTTCTAAATTCACCATGGTTCTGGTTCTCATGCTCCATATGAATTTCTGTAGCCCTGGTTCCCCTATACCCTTTAAACCTTCCTGGGCCCTAATTTACATGCTCCCTATTAAACTCAGAAAATATTACAGCACAGTATTGTGCTGACCTATATAAACCTACTCAATAATCTAAACTGGCCCTACGCACATCCATACCATCTATTTTTCTTAGAAATGTTTTGGAAATGTCTCTTTTGTACCAGCCTTCACTACCATCCCAGCCACTATATTTCAGACACTGTTATGTTTGTTCCTTAAAGAACAATCTTGTGCGGGTTTTAACACTTAAACAACTTCATTTTTGGAGCTGCCTGAGCCAACAATGCACTCGACTTCCATCGTAATCTCCATTTTGTTCCTGTGCCAATCATGTGCATTGTCTACTGGGAAATTTAGTTCTTTATTATACACACATCATAAGTCACCCACATCTCTGTGTAAAAAACTTACACATGATGTCTCCTTAAATTTTCCTCCCTTCACTTTGTACAGATGTCCTCTGATGTTTACTACTCCCGCCATGGGGAAAAGGTGCTGTCTCTTGTTAGGTCTGCTTTGTTCAAGAATGAGTGAGTCAGACACCAGACTGAGTCGAAATCAAGGTTCTTTATTACCGGATTGTAACACTTGCAACTAACAGTGTTAGTCGGAGAAGGCGCATTCTCCCGATATCAGCAAGTGGTGTTTTTTTTAATACCTCAGGACACGCACTTAGTAAATTATCATACCATTACATTGTCCAATGAATAAGCTGTTGCTACCCTTCTCTGTTAGTCTGCTACACATCATCTTGTTATTGCCACACTTATCTTGAGCGTACAAGGTCACACCTGCATCCTGTTACTCCTTAGTACTGGGTGACTCCTTCTCCGGTCCCAATTCATAATGTTTTTACCTTACAATCCCTCCTTTGTCCTCTTTAGAGGACAATCTTGCCTTGGCTATGCTACCACCGCGTTACATTAGTTTGCCTATTATTGCCAAACTCTATACGGGTTCTGTTCACGGGGTTTTTCAGCTGGTGGGCAAGGGCTCCCCCCAACCCTCTTTAGCGTATACCCCCCATCCGTTTCCCCGATCCCATTGCCCGTTTACAAGTTTCCTCCCCGTTTTCCCCCAAGCAAATAACCGGCTATCCCTTCTAAGCATTTGTAATTAGTTAAGATAAAAGTTAACATTTGTGCTACAATCTATTTTATAATATTTGTTCTACGATCTATTTTATAATACCTTCTCCTTGTCACAATCTCCATCAGACTCCGGATCGATCTCAGCATTTTTTGACGCCTCCTGTGACATGAGATTGTCCCGCTCCGTAGCTTGTAGAGCTTGATATTTTGGAGGCAGCTCATCGCGGTTGGCAAAGGCTCTCTCAATGATCCTCGTGACCAGCGTTCGAATGCATGGAATACAACAACAGCCACAAGTGATAAAAATGGATACAGAAATTAATAATCCTAGGAAAAGTTGTCCCAACATTGTGCCCCATTTCCCAAACACTCCATGTAACCAGGACAAAACAAGGTTAGAGACTCCAGATTGGGCTTTTAATTCCTTTGCCAATGCCTTAAGTTTTGTCAGCCCCTTAGTGAGTGACCCATCTGGCCCTGTGTTATTAAAGATAGAAGTGCAGCATAGATCTCCAAACATGGCACACATTCCGCCTTTTTCCGGCAGGACCATATCAATCGCTATCCTATTCTGAAGCATCATAAGGGAAGTTTCTGACAGTTGTTGGTGTACTGCCTCAACAACGTCCCTGGTCAAATTTGTAAGGCGCTGGACATTATAGTGAATTAGGTTGATCCTATTCACGTTTTTATTTGCTGTGATGGGAAAGATTGCACTAAATATAGGAAAGTTTTCAAACCCAGCTGCAATCTCATCAGCTAGTTTAAATTCGTCCGGTATATTCCGGGCTTGGCCAATTGCATCAATCCACACCCCGTCAGGGTTCCTTCCTTCTGGCCCCAGGAGTCCAACACTCCTTCTTCTTCTCCACATCCAACCCCCTGTGTGGTGTAGATGTAGGGCATCCTCGTCCCCCTCCTGCCTTTCCACAATCAGGACTGGCGCATTAAGCGTTACTAAAGCACACCAACCATTCCAGTTAGAGGGGAGCCAGTTATACAGCACTCTACCTCCGCAAAACCACCAAATATCTGCCCTAGCCTGGGTTAATCGGGTAACATTTCTGCTGCCCGTGAGATCAACATGAGTCCTGCACGAGTCATTGGGTAGCCAACCCATGTGAAAAGCGTGTGCCGCTGTGTTATTATTGGCGAAGCAAGTAACATTACTTATGCCCATGGATCTAAAGATAGGGGGGGTCACATTGGCCGGAGCTATGGGAAACGCCTGTTCCCATGTCAGACACCTATTCAGTGGGTTAGACTCTGACATTAGGTTCAAGGCGCAGTCCATAGCATCTGTCTCCTCAAAAATCGATCTGCTCATCCGTAACGTTGGCCTTCCCCGGGCACAGATCCAGCAGTTTCCATACCTTGCCTGATCCGCATATTTACCCATCTGTTCTATCCAGGAGTTTGTCTCATCTATACCTGTCTCAATTGCTATCTTCTCTCCCCTGGACAGCTTCTTACTATCAAATTTTCGCACTACCTCCTCTGTAGAAGTGGGTTTGGGTATGTCCTTTGTGTAGGTTTGTAAGTCAAACCTCACCACTCCCCAAGGGTCTTTTCCACTTACAGACACTCCAATCATTAGGTAGAGGAGATCTGTTCTCTCCCTGTGCCCCCCTCGCATGTCTTAGAGCTCCATCCCTTCATATTCCACGGGTTGTTCAGCCCCGCTTTTACTGCGAAAATCAGGGTAATGGCCCCACGTATTAGTGAAAAAATTATAAAGGGGTCTGCTGGACCCTTTGTTAAGGGGCTTTCTTATCCATCTAGTGTCGGGTCCTGTCCACCACCAAACCTCACCCCAGGAGTAGGCCCCACTCCGGATATCCTCTCTGAAAGTTACACATGTAAACATCATATCCTCTCCAGGACGCCTCATTCCTACCACATGCTATTACACTGCATAGATCGAACTGGAAGGTGCTATCCTTGTCTTTATCTATCTTCAGAATAACTTTGGCCCCGCATGGATCCGAACTACTCCGTTGGCTTGTTTGGCAACCCATCAGCAGGAATGCCCATATGGCCCTCGGCATTGTCCACATGAGTCTCATCATATTTTCCAATATTCGCTACTTGTGGTTTTGCCTTGGAGCAAAAGGCAAAATGATGCCAATTATTATCCCCTGGTTTGTCAATTCTTACTGACCTATCTGTCACGGTGGTAACAGTGTATGGTCCAGTCCATCTAATTTCAGTCCAATGTACCTTCCCTGGTTTACGGATATACACCAGGTCTCCCTCCTTCACTGGAACTCCTTCAGTATCTGGGTTCTCCTTATTTGCATTCGCCACCTGTTGTGAAACTAAAGCAACCATATTACCCAGCATCTGCATATAATGGTCCAGTTCCACTTCCCTTTCTTCTCAATTCTTTACCCAGGCTGGATCAGTCTTTGGACCGGGCATGGGTCGACCCGTTAGAATCTCGTGTGGTGACAGGAAGGTATCTTTGGCCTTCTCTTGTCGCATAGACATCAGTACTAATGGCAATGCCTCGACCCAATTCAACCTGGTCCCACCCAAAACCTTTCCTAATTTGGATTTTATCGTCCTGTTTGCCCTTTCAACTAGCCCCTGGCTCTCAGGCCTATAGACACTACCGAAACGGTGTTTGATCCCTAAGTATTCTTCAACTTGTCGGATCAGCTCATTCTTAAAGTGGGACCCATTATCAGAGCATATTCTGCTGGGGACCCCGTAGCGGGGTATCAGCTCTCACGTCAGCCAGCCTATTACACTATCCGCATCCTCCCTCTTCGTTGGGACAGCCTCCACCCACCGTGAGAACCTATCTACTGCCACTAAGAGATATCGGTATCCTTCCTTTGTCCTAAGGTCAGTACCCATATCTGTATAGTTAATATAGATCTCTTTCCATGGGGCTGTCGGTACTGGAAATTGTAAAAGCGGGTGGGGTAAGGTGATCCTTTGGTTATGCCCATTGCAGATAGTACATTCAGCTCTAAAGTTGTCAATGTGCTCGCGTAAGTGGGGATTCCACCAATGTTGTTTAAGTTTTGGTGGCGCTAATGTGAGTCAGCCCATGTGCTTCTTCAAATAATAGTGGAAGTAATTGGCGGGGGGCAACTATCATACCTATTGGGGAGCGCCAGACATGTACTGTCCGATTGTCATAGATGATCTCCTGTCGTGTAGCACCGCGTTTCATCCATTCCTCTTTCTCACTTGGGCTAGCTTTTTCCTGTATTTCTATCAGGTGTTCATTATTTGGTGGGGGTCCCTCTCCCTCCTTCTCTTTTTGGTCACTCAACTTACTACTATTTTCTCTTCTCTCTAATTCCTCTTTTTTGCCATGGGACCTCAGAATCATCCCCTGTATAGGTTCTTGATATCCAGTAACCTGTTTGGCTGCTCTGTCAACCGTCGTGTTTCCTTTCCCTTCCTTTGTGTTTTGTAGGGAATGGCCTGCCACCTTAATTAGGCTTAGAGCCCGGGGAAGCATGACTGCCTTGAGAAGTCTCCGTAAAACCAGATCATGTCGGACGTTTTGTCCTGCTGCAGTCCGAAAGTCCCTTCTTATCCAGCCTGGTGCTTCAATATGGACTGCACTCCAAGTATACGCAGAGTCAGTATAAATGTTAACCGATTTACCTTCGCTCAGCTCCAATCCTCGTATGAGCCCTATCACTTCTGCCAATTGTGCTGATGCCGGTTGGGGGATGATAGAGGACTCTACTAGATAGGGTGCATCATCCACCCATTCTACCACTGTATATCCCTCCACATTACCCTCTGAACTTTTATGGCAACTTCCGTCTGTAAATAACTCCCAATCCACCTCCTCCATGGGTTCCTCAAATAGCTTCTCCCTCAGCTTGGAATCTATCTTGACTCTTGCTACACAGTCATGCGTCTCCATAAATCCCGAGTTCAATCCTCTAGCCATGTTGGAATAGTTGTCCCTTGGCGACCTGAAGGTGATGTGAGGACCCTTAAGGACGTCCTCCATCTTAATAGATCTGTTAGCCGAGAAGCTGAAGGCACTAGACATTAAAAGAGCTGAGACACTGTGGTCTGTATTAATAACCAGGGGATGACAGAGGACAATATGTGGGGTTTTTTGTATCGTTCTAGCTACTGCTGCGAGATGTCGGAGACATGGGGCCTTTCCTCTTTCCACATTGTCTAGTCTGCAACTATAGTAACTCAATACCTTCCTTCGTCCTCTATCCTTCCGATACAGAACTGAGCTAACAATGCCCCCAGTTTCAGCCACGTCCAAGTGGAATTCGTTACTATAATCTGGATTAGCCAGGCTGATCGTTTTCCCCAATTCCTGTTTAACACGCAGGAAAACCGCCTCGCTTTCTACATTCCACCTGACTGGTTCCTTAAGCCTTCAGTGACCTATCTCCGTGACCATTTCCCTCAAACCCTGGGTCAAACTCACATATCCTGGGACATAACTTCGACTGTATCCACAGAGCCCTAAAAATGCTAACATGTCTTGTACTGTTGTCGGTTTTCGATAACCTAGTATCGTTTCCCGATGTATCTCGGACATGGCCATACATTTTTACCGACGAGTCTTCCTAAGAAAGTTACCACCCTCCTTCCGATCTGACATTTCGACCTCTTTACTTTAAACCCTGCCTCACCTAGGCCCCTGAGTAAAGCTGCTGTCCCCATTAGGCACCCATGTGCCATTCTTCCTGCTAATAGCAGGTCATCTACATACTGAATCAGCGTAACATCTTCTGGGAGCTTCAATTTCACTAGGATTTCACTAAGGGCCTGATTGAACAGTCCTGGACTGTCCTTATAACCCTGAGGTAATCTAGTATATGTGTACCGATTCTCTTGGTAAGTGAAAGCGAACCAGTCTTGGCATTCCTTGGCTAATTTTAAGCAAAAAAATGCGTTTGCCAGATCAATGACAGTGTAGTATTCGTGATCTAGACTCAGAGCCCTAAGTGCAACATATGGGTCTGGGACTGGTCTCCCGATGGTCTTGGTAGCAGAGTTAATTTCCCGGAGCTCGTCTACCATCCTCCAGTCTTTTCTACCTGGTTTGGGGACAGGCATGATGGGCGTGTTCCACATGCTGTCTGGTGCCGCCCTTAAAACCCCTGTCTCCATTAACCCTCCTATCGTTCCCCTAATACCCTCCTCCTGGCTGGGCGACAAACGGTATTGTTTTTTCCATATCGGTTTCTGCCTGGGGTTGGCTAATTCCAGAAATACCTCCCCTTTTATTGCTCCCATATTGTAAGGTCCCGTTGTCCATATCTGTGGGCTCAGATCAGAAAGATATTTGTCTGAGTCCCCGTGATCAATATTTTCTCCTTTTATGGGTCGGTCTCTTTCTACTTTCTCATTTACTACCTGGTCCCATGCTTCAATATTCAGTCTGACAAATTTCCCTCCATCCGAGGTGGAATATCCCGGGACTTCCGTCTGCCTGTATTCACACCCCATTGCCTCCTTCACCATCGGTCCAAACTGTCGGGCATGGTGATCTTTGGCAATTCCCAAGGTTACATGCGGTACACTTTCTACTCCTAAGTGGAACCACTCCATTTGTTCTTCCGACAAGATAACCATAGCAGCTATTCCTTCCTTTCCCACAAAGATAAATGGACAATGTATCATTTCTGTCTTCCCTTCTTTTAGAGAGTCCCACCTCTCCTCATACTCCAGGTCCGGGTGGATGGTATAGTTTAATGTTACATGCATGGGATCCAGTGGGTATTGGTACTCCCCATACTGGGGAATACTGGCCCTCCACTCAAAAAACTGTTTAATCAGACCTGGGCCTGGTTTGTCATACAGTAGTCGATTCCAGAAAATAATAATCTCCACAGAGTCTTCTGAAGCATTGGTTGGGGTCATTAGTACAAACTGTCCTTCCCTCTGTATTGTGTCCCCTGGGCATGTTAACCAAAGGCCCTTCTCAGAACATTGTATGGTTATCCCCAGTTTAGTAAGAACGTCCCTTGCCAATAAATTAATAGGGCAGCTTGGCACAACTAGGACAGGTGCTCTGATCCTTTGTCGTCCAAATGTCATGTCGATGTTATCGGTATAGGGCTGTGTTTCCCTTATCCCGGAGAATCCTATTGTAGATAATGTTTTGCCCGAATATGTGCTCCATGGGGGTTGTTTAATTACAGTCATTACTGCTGCCCCTGTGTCAATCATGAATTCAATTTTTTCTCCATTCACCGTCCCCCAAATTTTTGGTGGCTCCCAGGGAGGCGTGATTTTTGATTCTCCAGGGCCCCATTATAATCTAATTCAGCACCTTCCCAAATATCGTCGTCATACTGGGGTGCCTGTACTTGTTGATCACTCTGCCATCCCCCAATTTTCTGGGGCCGGTCGATGTGTCCACCCCTACCCCTTGCTTGTCCTCTTAAATTTCCTCCTCTTCCTCCATTACCTCTAATAGAGGGTAATCCTATGCCCTTTCCTCTCCCAGCCTCTGGACAGTCATGCTGGTAGTGTCCAGGATTGTGGCAGTGCCAGCATAGGGTATGTTCTCCTCTATACATGGTACTTAGTGGTCTTTCCTAACCATTCCTTTCTTGGGGTCCCAGATTTATCACTGGCCCCATGGCCTGTGGGACTATCTGTTGGGCCGCTAGTTTTATCCCTATTTGTTCTATGACTTTCATCAATTTATCGGTTGTCTTGTCCACTCCCTTCTGGGATGCACTTTCTGACTTAGCCTGTTCTGATTGACGATATCGTTTGAATGCATGTGTCAGGTGTCTTTTCCACAAGTCCTCTGGCATCGTCTCTAACCCCACAATGTCCCTTAATTTTGCTTGAACTGGACCAGGTAGTCCGTTTATTGTCCCATTTTGAAAATGAGCATTTCCTAGGGGGCTATGGTCCGGTCTTTCTCCAGTCCCAGTTTCCCATAAGTCCACGCTCGAGAGAGGTACTCATGTGCACCTTCCCCTTCTTTTAGTTGGAGGGTTACCAAGGTGTCCAGACTATAGGGTGTAGGGAATGCTTCTCTAAGTGCTTCCCAAAATCTATTTCGAAGTGGCTCAAATTCTATTTCATCCCCCAATTTTCCACTTATGAGTGTTCTCTCTATTTGCTTCAGGGCTCCTTCTGCCTTCATTTTTATCATGATAGTTCTGACATCTGCAAGTGCTAATTGTTCCTGACAGGTTTCTCGCTCGAAACAAGAAATCCATGGACCAGCCCCATTACTTAATGGAGGAAGTCTTTTCATTAGACTCTCTAAGTCCATTCGTGACCAGGGTACATACTTTTGATTTCCCCACCCCGTGATCAGCAATGGGCATTGATATCTCAATTTTGGGGATTTCTGTTCCATCTTTACTCTTGGAATACATCTATTTTGTCCTCCCTGTTCAGACACCTCTTCGTCACTACTGTCACTGTCCCCGTCAGGTCCTGATGCCTCAGAGTCGGAGGTATATCGTTCACGCTTGTCTCTAAGATAATTTCTTCGGTCATTGTCTAGTGGTTTCACATCTTTCTCTTTCGTCCTAACTATGTCCAGGCGGGCATGTCTACTCTTCTCCTTCCCGAGTTCTCTTGTGCTACTTCCCTCCCATGGTGGGTCGTATCTCGTTTCCTCATCTGTACTACACTTCTCGTCCTTTATTCCTATTACTGTTCCTCCAGCTTGGAGTTCTGCTGACAGTGTTGGAGTTATCTTTTCCATTTCTCTCAATACATCTACCATTAATTCTTTTTGTTCCTTACTTATCCGCCCTAGCACAATCACATCTTTGTTTAAGTTTTCAACGTTATCCTGAACCTTTTTCATGTTCCTTTTCTGTGTCTCTAAGTCTTCTTCTATTTTCTTGGATCCTGCGGGGGTCTCGATGTCTATTAATCCCCCCTTTTATTTTAAGTAAAGGGACCTGTATCTTGACTGACGTGTCCCCATTCCCGATGGTCCCGTCATGTCCCAGTGTTTCAATATCTGGATATAAGGGACGTGACTCCTGGGTCCCATCTGGGGTGTCAGGGGTACCTTGTGACTCAATGTATGCATAGGGCGGGGGTCTACAAGCTATTTCTACAGGGGCCATAATAGGTGGGTTATCAGGGAGACTAAATTCCTCGAATAGAGCTAGGACATCGCGGTAACGCATCTCCTTGTCTCTCATCTTTTTTTGTGCAGACTCTCGATTAAAGATTTTCCTTTCTATGTCTCGTTTTGTTTCTTCCAGCTTATCTAAGACCCTAAGCTTTAGAATTTTGTTTCCCTCACCTGTCAGGAACATCTCGGCGCTCCTGGGTAACCACCCCATCTTCCTCCAGCGATCTACACATTTTTGGAGAATTCTTTGTTTCTCCTATGCCTCTTTACTGGTATTTCACTTCTCTAATTCCTGATTAATTTCCCTAATAACTTGGTCAAAGGACTTAGCAGGCAACTGTGCAGCCATTGCTGCAGGGTCGCTTCCTAATGCCTCTCTTAATTTAGGTTCTTGTCCGTTTAGAGGATCTATGTTAACAAAAATCGCCTTTAAAAATGTCTCCTTGCAGGCCGGATGACAAAAGTTTTTTAATGAAACAGTCTCCAAGTCTGGTCCTCTGGTGGACCTCAGACTGTCCTGTATACTCTGATTGCTTGTCTTCCACTCTCTGTTTTCCCAAAGAGGTCTGAAAATTAGGTTACAACTAGGAAACCAAGTTTTTGGGCTATATTTTTGTCCAGTTTCCCTGTACCAATCTATGAATTTACATAACTTTATCTCCTTGGTGATGCTGGGAATACCTTCATTTAACTTGTCAAAAATATTTCGAATAAACCGTGTGTCTCTTAAGATTCTGTCAACTTTTTCATTGATATCTCCTATCTGATCCGGACACAGCTTTTGCAGTCTTTGGTCGTCGCCCTTGTTCACCAGGCAGGCATCTCTGAGTACTCTTTTTGTCGTCTCAAGGTCTCTAATGTCTGCTGTGGTATTCCACCACGGCGAATTTGGGAAATAAATATTTAAGTTTTCAAGTGTACAGACATTATCAAACCTACCGGACATTTATAAGCGAGTCTTATACAATGGAGACCAATAAGCCTGAACCTTTGTTTTCTTTCAAAGCCCAACATGGGAGATTTCTCCTCTTAATAACCGGTTTAGGACAGAAAACTCAGGTCCCCAATTGTTCTTAGACCACCTTCTCACTCTATTGGACTTTGCAACGTCGCAATAAAGACTTTTTAAACTCTAGTAGTTTGTCGGCAAAGCACTTATCAAATGTCACTAAAACACCTTAAGGACTTTTATAGTTTTGTCTGTAAACACTTACGTGTTACAATCCTGGCAGGTGACGACCTTCAATTATGATCGTCTAACTTGTCCGATCTCCAGTTCTTACTGACAATCATAAAGATTTTAAGAGAGAGAATTTTGTTAAAACAGGCTTCTCTGGACCTTTTTGTCAGCCGGCTGAGATGATTGTCAAGAAAAACAGAAACTGTCGTCTAGTGTCCACTCACCCATCACGTCGGGGTCACCAAATTGTTAGGTCTGCTTTGTTCGAGAATGAGTGAGTCAGACACCAAAATGAGTCGAAATCAAGCTTCTTTATTACTGGATTGTAACACTTGCAACTAACAGTGTTAGTCGGAGAAGGCGCATTCTCCCGATATCAGCAAGTGGTGTTTTTTTTATACCTCAGGACATGCACTTAGTAAATTATCATACCATTACATTGTCCAATGAATAAGCTGTCGCTACCCTTCTCTGTTAGTCTGCTGCACATCATCTTGTTATTGCCACACTTATCTTGAGCGTACAAGGTCACACCTGCATCCTGTTACTCCTTAGTACTGGGTGACTCCTTCTCCGGTCCCAATTCATGATGTTTTTACCTTACACTCTCTACCTTATCTATGCCTCTCATAATTTTGTAGTCAAGTTTACTATCATCTGATAGCAGAAGTATAACCCAACAAAAGAGCATTCTCTGGTCTTTGGTGCAAAATAAGCAGATACACAACCAGACATATCACAAAGGGTCACACAATATGTGCGCAGGACAAGAATTCATATATACAAATAAATAAATAAGTATTGTTTCATAAACATGAGATCCTCAGATGGTTACTGTGAGCAGTTCCTTTGATCGTTCAGCATTCTCACTGTCTGTAGGAAGAAGCTGTTCATCAGCTTGGTGGTGCTGGCTCTGATCCTCCTACAGCTCTTTCCTAATGGAAAGGGTTTAAAGATGCTGTGCATAGGGTGGAAGGGGTTCTCAATGATTTTGTTTACACTCTTCAGACAACAATTCTGGTAGATCATGTCAAATGAGGGAAGGGAGACTCTCTGCCACTCATGGTCCTGTGGATTGACCTCCGACCCTTTTCTCTGCAGCAACCATGCTACATTGTGATATAGCCGACCAAGACACTCTCGATGGAGCTCCAGTAGAATAGATGCACAGCAACCTTGAGAGATCTATAGATTTGGACCCCAAGATCAGTCTGTTCTTCTACACTGTTAAGTATCCTCTCATCTGTCCATGTGATCTTTTTCCAGAATTCTGCAGGCTATTTTAAATACTTCTTGGCAAACTAATCTGACCATCCTGTTTCTGTGGCTAACTAGCGGTTCGCATCTTGCAGTGTAGCCTCTGCATTTCTGTTCATGAAGTCAGCTGAGGACAGTAATCATTGATACATCCACACCTGCCTCCTGAAGAGTGTTTCTGATCTGTCAGACATACGTTTGGGGATTTTTCTTCATTATGATGAGAATTCTTCTGTCATCAGCAATGGAGATCTTCCTTGGAATACCCGTCCCTTTGTGATTACTGACCTCTTTCTTCTTAATGGTGTTCAAACAGTTGATTGCAGTAATCGTAATGTTTGGGTGATATCTTTTACAGTTTTATTCTTAAAAGCCGTGTAATGACTTCTTTGATTTCCATTGGCACAACTCTGGTCCTCATGTTGAGAAATGGCAACTACGGACTCCAAAGATGATCAAAAGCTGAGAAGCAAGCCAAGCTCTCTTAAACTGCACCATTGAAGCAATGAAACATACCTGAGTACTAACAAATACCTGTGAAGCCATATGTCCAAAACATAATGGTGCCCAGAAATGGGGGAACTATGTATAAAAAGTGTTGTTATTTCTATATGGTCAAAAAAATGTATACAAATAACCTGAATGAAATGTGGAATATGCACTTTAATCACATGAATTGTTGGATCACAAATTTAAATCTGTGGAATAATAAAGGAATAAAATGTATTTGTCCCAAACATTATGAAAGACACTGTATGCATCCTTCTTCCTTTTAAATACCTGCCTCACCTGTTTTATCAACCACTGTTTGCTTTTCGTACCATCTTTGCCCTGTCTCAATAGGACAAACCCTTCCAATACCCTGCACAAGTGGTTCCTAAACATCCTCCATGTTACTTCTGTGCTTTATCCCAAGAAAATCTATTCCCAATTTACTCTTCCTAATTCCTGTCTTTGTAATTAGCCCTTCCCCAATTAAACACTTTAGCATCTTGTCGACATTTATCCTTGTCCATTGCTATGCTAAAGCTCAGGGAGTTATGGACACTGTCACCAAAATGTTACCCCACTGTCACCTGAGCAGGTTCATCACCAATACTAAATCCAATATGGCCTCTCCTCTAGTCGGCAGGTCCACATACTGCATCAGAAATCCTTCTGAGACACATCTAACAAATTCTTCAGTCAGCAGTTGCCAGTCAATATTTGGGAAGTTGAACTCTCCCATAGCAACAAAATCTGCCTATTAATCTGTTCCTCAGTATCCCGAGGGCTCTTTGGGTTCCTAGAGACTACTCCCAATAGATTACTCTCTTCCTATTTCTGACTTCCACCCACACTGAATCAACCACAGCATCCTCCCTTCCTGCAGCTGTGATACTAGCCCTGACCAGTATTGCTACTTTTTCCCCTATTTTACCTCCCATCCTATCCCTTTTAAAACATCTAAGCCCTGGTAATTGCAACAGCCAAACCTGACCTTGTGTCAGTCTAGTCTCTGATATGGCCACTGCATCATAATTTCACCAACTGATCCTTGCTTTAAGTTAATCTCCTTTATTCCTTTCTTTTTAAATATTTTTATTGAGTTTAACAAAAACCTTTTACACATAAATCAAATCATATCAAATACATATCATATATCAATTGTAAATTAGGACATATTCATAATTATTAAATTGTAGCCAACCGCTACAAAGAAACACACACACACACACACAGTGTGGCAGGTTAAGCTCACTCCTTTATTAGGCTGCTTTTATACTGTTCAAGTTCCCGCCGTTTTTGCTGATTGACCGAGTCACCATATGAATAACAATAGCGGGCGGGAACATCATGTATATGAATGTCCTTCTTCCCCAGACTGTTTCTGCTGAGTTAGCTGGGCAACTAGACCGACATCATTTTAGGGCTGTTGGTCTGAGGTTGCCCCAGCTTCTACTTCCGCCAGTTCATTATCCTAGGAGTCGCTTTAGTGATCTCTCTCCACGTCTGCTGCCACGCGAAGTGCCGGCCCGATCTCCGCAATTGCGGGCCGTGATATGACCCCCCCCCCACCTTAGAATTGGTGTTACAGTCTATAGTGTCCGTAGGTATAGTCCCCAAAGTCTTTTGTGGTCTGCCTCTGCGTCACGGTATTGGTGTCTCCATGGGTTCTGCTGGGTCTGTATGGGCAGGCTTGAGTCTATCTGTAGTGAAGACCTTTGGTTTACCACTGATGTCCAGCTCGAAGGTAGCTCTGTTGTTCTGGATGACTTGAAAGGGATCTTTGTATGACTTCTGCAGTGGTGAACGGTGGGGTCCTCTGTGGACAAATACGTACTCACAGTACTTGAGTTCTATGGGGATGTTGGACTTAGCTTGTCCGTGTCTGGAGGGTGGGATTGGAGCCAGGTTACTGACCTTTTCGCGTAGCTTGTCCACGAAGGTGGTTGTTTCCTCCTGCTGTCCTCTGCCCTGTGGAACAAAATCCTTTGGATAGATGAGTTTAGCGGAGGATGTGCGGATGTCTTCTTTCGGCGCTGTTCAGATGCCCAGTAGTGCCCATGGTAACTCATCCACCCAGTTGGGATCCTTGAGTCTGGTCATGAGGGTGGTCTTGAGGTGCCTGTGGAAACGCTCCACCATGCTGTTGGCTTGCAGATGGTATGCCGTCGTATGGTCTAGCTGAGCTCCCTACAGGTTGGCAATGTCGGTCCACAAACTGGAGGTGAACTGTGCGCCTCGGTCAGAAGTGATGTGCTTTGGTAGTCCGAATCTTGCAATCAAGGATGAAAGGAGTGCTTTGGCACAGGACCTGGTGGATGTGTCGGCCAGGGAGATTGCTTCTGGCCACTGGGGGAAGCAGTCGACCACTGAGAACAGGTAGTGGAAACCCTGAGAGACTGGCAAGGGTCCCACTATGTCCACGTGAATGTGGTCAAACCTGCGTTCCATTGGCTCGAAAGGCTGTGGGGGGTGACTCGAAAGGCTTGGTGTATCACTGCACTTTGGCTATTTGGCACTGTGTACACACCTTGGCCCACCCCGTACTTGTTTCTGCAATCCATGCCACACGTACTTGCTGGCCACCAGCCGGACCATAGTCCTAATGGATGGGTGTGTCAGCCCGTGGATGGAGTCAAAAACTCGTCACCTCCATGCCGTTGGGACAATAGGTTGAACCTGCCCAGTGGCCATGTCGCACAGGAGAGTGATAATACCTGTGCCAACTGGAACGTCCTGAAGCTGAAGGCCTGTGACAGTGGTCCTGTACTGCGGGATCTCGTCGTCCTGCTGCTGTTACTCTGCCAGCGCTGTGAAGTCCAGACTGTTGATGAGGGAGTGGATGCTGTGTCTTGACAAGGCGTCCATTACCACGTTGTCTTTGCCCGAGATGTGCTGGACGTCGGTGGTGTACTCCAAAATGTAAGACAAGTGTCTCTCTTGGCGGGCTGACCAGGGATCAGAGATTTTAGTCAGGGCAAAATTCAGTGGTTTGTGGTCCGTGAAAGTCACGAAAGACCTTCCCTCAAGAATGTACCGGAAGTGGCGAATGGCTAAGTACAGCGCCAGCAGCTCTCTATCAAAAACACTGTACTTTAGTTCAGGGGGCCGCAGATGTGTTCTGAAGAAAGCTAGTGGGTACCAACTTCCTTCTATCTGCTGCTCCATGACTCCACCAATCGCTGTTCCTGAGGTATTGACTGTGAGGGCCGTGGGTGCATCTGGCCTGGGGTGGGTCAGGTGTGCAACGTTGGCCAGGGCTTCTTTGGTTATCACAAACGCACATGCGGATTCGTCGTCCCAGGTCAGGTCCTTCTCCTTACCAGACATCAGGATGAACAGAGGGTGCATCACTTGGGCAGCTGCTGGGATAAACCTGCGATAAAAGTTTATCATCCCCTCGAACTCCTGCAGACCTTTGGTTGTACTTGGATTCGGGAAGCTGCAGATGGCCTCTGCCTTGTCGGGCAGTGGTGTGGCCCCGTCCTTTGTAATCCTGTGGCCCAGGAAGTCGATGGTGTTCAGAAGCCAAACTCCTGCAGACAACTACAGAGATTTCAGAGGTGCTGAAGGTGTTCCAGTCAGGTTCTACTTGCCAGGAGGATATTGTCTAGGAGACAAAAGTGCCATCCAGATCTCAGTCCACTGCGTCCATCAGTCGCTGGAATGTCTGTGCCACATTTTTGAGCCCGAATGGCATCCTCAGGAACTCGAACAGCCCAAATGGAGTGATGATGGCCGTCTTAAGGATGTCATCAGGATGCACCGCGATCTGGTGATATCCTCGCACGAGGTCCACTTTTGAGAATATTGTCACCCCACGCAGGTTTGCCGCAATATCTTGGATGTGTGGCATGGGGTAACGGTCCAGGGTGGCGGCTTCATTGAGCCGGCGATGGTTGCCACATTTTCTCCAGCTCCCAGATGCTTTAGGCACTATGTGCAGGGACGAGGCCCATGAGCTGTCTGAACACCCAACTTCTTGAGCTTATGGAACTCCTCCTTGGCCATTCAGAGCTTCTCCAGGGGAGGTCGTCTCGCCCTTGTGTGGAGAGGTGCGCCCTTGGTCAGGACTTGATGTCTGATGCCGTGTCGAGACATCACCACTGTGAACTGAGGGGAAAAGATTTACAGGAATCCCGCTAGCACTTTGGAGAACTCATCCTCCAAGCTGTGGACAGAGTCCAGGTGCATTGCCGGAAACCTAGCGCCCCTCAGTGCGATGATCTGGTAGGTCTCGGTGTGGACGAGTCACTTACTCTTAAGGTCCACTAGGAGGCTGTGGGCTCACAGGAAATCCGCTGATCTCCGCAATTGCAAGCCACCACAATATAACTTATTTCATTTAAGATATCAAATTCTATAATTATAATAAATAAACAATTAAATCATAACTTGTACTATGTCTAAAAATAATATTGAAAACAAACATTATACAAATAATACATGTAAAATTCCCTTATATAAGATATTTTATACTTCTCTGTGATGTGATCATGTTGTTCTGTGATATGATCGGCTATCTTTACTTAGTAATCAATAATAAAAAGGAGAAAAAATAATCTCCTTTATTCCTAATACATTTAAAACCCTCCATCTGACTAAATTTCTGCTTCCTCTCCTGCCTGTCCTTCCTCACAGATCCACAACACTTTGCATCATCCTTTCCGCCTTCTGCCTTCACATTCTGGTTTGCATCCCCCCTCCAAACTAGTTTAAACTCTCCCCAGCAGCTCCAGCAAGCCTGCCCTCCAGGATATTGGCCCCCCTCCAGGGCAGGTACAGCCCGTCCTTTTTGTACAAATCAAACCTTCCCCAGAAGAGATCCCGATGATCCATAAATATGAACCCCTGCTCCCTTCAGCCATGCATTCATCTGCCACAGCTTTCTATTTCTATCCTCTCTGGCGCATAGCACAGGCAGCAATAGCAAGATTACCATGCTGCGGCAATGTTGCCCACACTTCCATAAGCATGTCAGGGGCCTTGATTTCCATGGGTCATTTCAACCTATTGTATTAACTCAAAAATTAATTAAAACAGAGTTTAGCATCAAAAGATAAAAGTAAATTACAAGTGTGTTGGGGTATTTATTGTCCAAAATGTCTGTCAGTATCACACCACTAGATTCACAAGAATGCTGGATAATTGCAGTTTTACGATGCATTGCAAGTTGGTTTTAAAACTGTGAAAGATATTATTTTCATTCATGTTATTTTAAAAGTTCTTTTCAAGTGGTCCTGGAAGGCTGGGATGGTGGTCAGTTTTAGATGAAGAAATGATGATTCATCAAACTCTGTGTAATGTGGCTTTTATTTTGATCAGGTACCAAACAGTCAAAAGTAAAAAATAACCAAAGCCTAAATTTTAGATAAAAAAATAAAAAAGCATTCCAACTATAGCAAAGTCGAAATGCAAAAAAAAAGCCTTTAATTAAAACAATATGAAGTTCTCAAGTAATTGTGTAAATAAAAATAGAGCTAATGTTCTGACATAGAGCATAGAAAATTAAAGCAGAGTACAGGTTCATCGGCCCACAATGTTGTGCTAACCTATATAAACCTACTAAAGAAACTAAACTTTCCCTATCTCTTACCCATAACCCTCTATTTTTATTGCTTCCATGTGCCTGTCTACATCATTTAAATGTCCCTATTATACCAACTCTAGCACCACCCCTGGCAATGCATTCCAAACACCTTGTGGTAAACCACTGTAATACTATGATTGGCTGCTGCTAGCTGAACATGCCTCCCATGACCGCTCCTACCCATAACCCTTTGCATGCTCCCCATTCATCCTGCCATGATCAGTCTCTGAGGTTGATGGCTGCTCCAGTCTATAGTTAATAAAAGCCTATCAGCTTCGCATCTTGTCTTTTATAATTATTGATGGTGCAACTGTATAAAAAGTTTACCCCTGATGTCTCCCATGAACTTTTTTTCCCCACTTTGTCCTCATCTCCTCTCGTGTTTGCTACTCTTGCCCTGGGAAAAAAGGTACTGGCTGTCCACTCTATCTCTGCCTCTCATAATTTTGTAGACCTCCATTAAGTGCATTGAGAGACCGGTTTTGTAGCAATTAAGCCAGCCTCCCATTCACTTCGATCCATACTAGTTTGCTTAAAAGTCTGTGGATGCTATTGCCATTGTTCTTCACTTAGCATTGACTCACAGGGATGTTATGTAGGATGGGAGACTTTAGTTCTGCTTTTAACACTGTTATTCCAGGCAGACTGGTTGGTAAACTTGCTGACTTAGGATTTTCCAGATAGATTTGTCTATGGATTAAGGACTTTTTAACAAACCGTTCCCAGACTGTAAAAATAGGTGCTAATTATTCTCCTACTCTTACACTTCCCTGCAGGGCTGTGTGTTGAGCCCAATGTTGCACTCTCTTTATACCTACAATCGTGTTTCCGAGTATTCCTCTAATGCTATCACAAAATTTGCAGATGACACAACTGTGGTTGTACTAATTTAAAAGGATGATGAGTCACCCTATAGCGACAAAGTGTCAATGTGGTGCTCGGAAAATAATCTGGTATTGAATTCCTTGAAGATGAAAGAACTTTTCCAATGGAATACATCTATTTATTTCTATGTACCTTTGCTGTATTCTCAGACTATCTTCTAATTTCCAGGTTGACATAATACATTTTTTTTACTACAGCTAAGGCTATCATAATAACATTTTTTTTGTTCTCCATCCAAATCGAGTCCAAGTTCTTTACTTCTTATATTACTTAGAAGAAAGATCTCTGGATTTTTTTGGTATGTTGCTTTTTGTGATTTTATTTAATCCCAAAACTTTTCTACTTTCTCACATGCCCAAATTGCATGTACTGTTCCTGTTTCCTTCTTACAGCAAAAACATCTGTCTGATACTGTTGGGTCCCATTTATTTAACTTTTGGGGTGAAATGTATAGCCTGTGTAACTAATTATATTGTATCATGCGTAACCTCGTGTTTATTGTATTTTCCCATGGAAAAAATAACATATAATTTAAGAAATAACATCACAGTATTCGAACAAATTTGGGAACCGTACATGGAACACAACAGAGAAGTCCTACCGCGGACCTCCACCCCCTAAAATGATAGAAGGAGAAGAATACGAAATGAACTGACCCAGTATGTAAAACTAGAAGACACAAATTTCTTGTTTATTTTCATTGTGTGATGACATTGTTTAATGGGTTTAATGTATCATATATGTTGAACGTTGAGTGAGTGGGGGGGGGCTGAAGGAGGGAGGGAAGGGAGGGGGAAAGGGGAGAAAATGACACTGTGTATATTCAAGAGGGAAATGTTTGTGTGTATTTTGGTTAGTATGGTTCATAGTGTGAAAAATTTTAAAAATTTTAAAAAAAAGATGAAAGAACTTGGAATGGATTTCAGGAGGATCAGTCTGGCCTCAGCTCCATTGTATATTAATGGAGACTGTGTGGAGAGGGTTGCGACTTTCAAGTTTCTGGGAACCTATTTGGCTGAGGATCTTTCTTGGACTATTAATACCACCACTATACTCAAGAAGGCACATGAACGTCTCCATTTCCTGAGAATCCTTAAGAAAACTAATCTACAGGAGAAGTTATTGGTGTCCTTCTATTGTTGCTCTATTGAAAGCGTGCTGAATTCCTGTGTGTTTTGCCAGATGTACAGCAGCAGATAAGAGAGATCTTCAGAGAGTTATCAAAATGGACCAGAAGATTATTCGGTGCTCCTTGTCCCCTTTGGAGGATTGATTTTGATTTTACTGTATCAGGAAGGCAACTAATATTCTTAAAGATTCTACTCGCCTGGGCTATCATTTGTTTTACCTATTGCCCTCAGGTAGACGATAGAGGTCCATTATATCATGGACAAATAGATTCAAGAACAGTTTCTATCTCAGAGCCTTTTGAGAATTAAACTCCTCCAATTAGTGTATTTATTTTTTGTATTGTTTTAATGCTGCTTTTTTAAAATTTCTTGTTTTTACTGTTTTATATACTCTTGGATGCTGTATTGTGAGCACTGTGGTTGCTCTTTTTTAATTTTGTTGCGTTTCTTACACAATGGCAATAAAGTACTTACTCAAGTCACATCTCAACCTTCTTTGTTCAAAAGATTAAAAACCCAAGTTCTGCTAACCTTGGCACATTTTCAATCCAGACAACATCCTGGTAAATTTTCTCTGCACTCTTTCCATAGCTTCCACATCCTTCCTGTAATGAGGTGACCAGAACTAAACACAATGTTCCAAATGTTGTTTGATGAGGGTTTTATAGAGCTGCAAACATCACCTCACATCTTGTATTGAGGAGGCATTGTAGAACAATTAATAGGTTAGTAAAATCTTAGCACATTTTACAGAAAGAGTTTTCTTGTAGAAGCTGCAAATATTTAAAGTAGATCCAGCAATTGCCTTCACATTTGTTGAGCATGAATAACTTTCACAGAAATAATGGGATATATAATGTGATCTCAGTCCTGGGAAATTGGATTGCTAAATTTTGGTCATATTCATCTGTCATCCCTAAAAGTTCAGATATTTCATCAAAAACCTGACAATGTTTCAAGGTGGACCTTTTACCGAATGAAGTACGTCTCTCGTTTTCTATTACAGATGATTGGGCCATCCTTAGTAGGGCGAATGTGCAGAAGACAGCTGGACTGGATGACATTCCTGGTTTAGTGCTTAGAGGTTGCGCAGATCAGTTGGTAGAGGGTTTTATGGATATTTTTAATCTGTCATTGGCCAAGGCTGTTCCAACAAGTTTTAGGGCTGCTATAATCATGCCAGAGCCAAAGCACTCTATCACCATGACTCTGAATGACTACTGTCCTGTTGCACCTACTCCCATCATCGCAAAGTGTTTGGAGAGGTTGGTTTTATTTCATCTGAAATCTTGTTTGCCTGTCACTGTGAATCAACAACACCATTCGTGCTCTTAGGTTGACAGAGGATGCCATTTCAACAGTGCTATGCTCTACTATGACACATTTGGATAGATTCAACTCTTAATACTATTTATTGATTATAGTTCAGCTTTCAACTCTATTGTACCCTCAAAGCTGATACCAAACATTCTTCTTATGGTATTCAACTCATCCCTTTGTAATTGGATTCTGGATTTCCTTACTAACAGACACCAACCTCTTAGGTTGGGCAATAATTTCTCCTTCAGTATAACCTTGAACACAGAATACCCCAGGCCATGTTCCTATGTATAACTCGAACTTAATTATTAAGTTCGCAGGTAGGCCTGATCACAGGGGCCGATGAAACAGCCTATAGGGGTGAAGTTCAGCACCTAACCTTGTGGTGCGCTGAGAAGAATTTGTTACTCAATACCCAGAAGACAAAAGAGATCATTGTGGATTTTAGATGGGTGGGAAGTCACACGCACATCCCGATATTCATCAATGGAGTGATGGTGGAGCAGTTACAGAGCTTCAAATTCTTGGGGACCATATCTTTGATGATCTCACTTGGTCTTTGAATTCATCAATGTTGATCAAAAAGGCACAGCGTCTTTAATTTTTGAGATGTATGAGGAAGTTACACCTCAGCCCCCGAATGCTGTTGGACCTCTATAGATGTACTATTTGAGAGTGTGCTGCCATACAGTATTTTGATGTGGTATGGGAATTGTTCTGCACAAGATAGGAAGGCACTCCACCGGGTAGTGAAAACTGTCCAACGGATTGTTGGAATGCCATTACCTACCATCGAATCTATCTATAGGGAATGATGCTTGATCAGGGCGAGAAATATCATTAAAGACATAATACACCCTTTCTTTCTTTGGCTTGGCTTCGCGGACGAAGATTTATGAAGGGGGTAAATGTCCACGTCAGCTGCAGGCTCGTTTGTGGCTGACAAGTCCGATGCGGGACAGGCAGACACGGTTGCAGCGGTTGCAGGGGAAAATTGGTTGGTTGGGGTTGGGTGTTGGGTTTTTCCTCCTTTGTCTTTTGTCAGTGAGGTGAGCTCTGTGGTCTTCTTCAAAGGAGGTTGCTGCCCGCCGAACTGTGAGGCGCCAAGATGCACGGTTTGAGGCGATATCAGCCCACTAGCGGTGGTCAATGTGGCAGGCACCAGGAGATTTCTTTAGGCAGTCCTTGTACCTCTTCTTTGGTGCACCTCTGTCATGGTGGCCAGTGGAGAGCTCGCCATATGACACGATCTTGGGAAGGCGATGGTCCTCCATTCTGGAGACGTGACCTACCCAGCGCAGTTTGATCTTCAGCAGCGTGGATTCGATGCTGTCGGCCTCTGCCATCTCGAGTACTTCGATGTTAGGGATGAAGTCGCTCCAATGAATGTTGAGGATGGAGCGGAAACAACGCTGGTGGAAGCGTTCTAGGAGCCGTAGGTGATGCCGGTAGAGGACCCATGATTCGGAGCCGAACAAAAGAGTCTGGAAAAACAACCAACTGAAAAACCTCACAAAGATAAGCGTATACAGAGCCGTTGTCATACCACACCCTAACCATGAATTATTTACTCTCCTACCATCAGACAGACATTATAGGAGCCTTCATTCAAGAACTACCAGACTTAAAAATAGCTTTTTTTCATGAAACCGTGATAACGTTAAATACTAATTTATGGCAGAGCGGTACTGCATTTATATTTCAGAATCAGTAATCTTTTTTTAACAATTTATTTTAGAAATATTGTGGTCTTATTGTACATGGTTTATTATATGCTTTTATTGTATGTGTTTATTGTATTGCTAATACAATAGGTTGATGCTAATTATGTTTCATTGGCTGGCACACCAGCATAATGACAGTAATCACATCACATCACAATGCCTCATATGGCCAAAGTCAAAGGTGAGCTTAGAATGAATTTACAGCAGAGAAATAATTTGTTCAGCTCTCAGTTTATGGTCCATTTGATCCAGCATCCACACTATCTGGGGGTGAATTGGTTCCTTGTCTATCTCAATAAATGTCTGGAAGCTGGCAGATTGGAGACAGATCAACCATTCAAACCAATTCAACCATCACACTGCCTCTGCTACATCAAAATTTAATTATCTTGTTTACTCCTTCTGGCGATCTTATCATTGTCCTTTATCTTCAGCTCTTCCAACGTTTGTTATTTTGTGTTGTTTCACTCTATATTCTGGTTTTATTCACACTTTGTGCCACATATTTGTCCAAGAACCTGAATTTCACACATTTAATTTCTTGTGCTTAAATCCATCCATACCTTCATACTTCATATCCAGTTACTTCCAGCCCTGTCCACTCTCTAACTGTTGCATTCTTCCAAATCTCGTTTAACGTCTACCCTCCCTTCCACCATCCAATTTACTAGTGCCATGCCTTTTGATTCCTTGAGTCCTGGGTCACACATATTGGGTTTGCTTTTACAACATAGATTCATAGAGTTTTACAGTACATTAACAGGTACTTTGTTCCACAACATCCATGCTGACTTTTATCCATCCAGTTTAATTCCATCTGACTGTATTAGATCCTTATCCTTCAATTTATTACCTATCCAGGTGTCTGTCTAAATGTCACTTAAATGCAGTGACTTTATCTGATCCCACCACCTCATTTGGCAATGAGTTCCAGAGATCAATTACTCCCTGTGTAAAATAAAATTCTCCCCTAATCCATTTGGTGGTAAATCAGTGTATAAATGTTGGGATGTACTAGGACACGCCTCTTGCTGACTATGCCTGAGGCTTGTCCCACTGATCCCTGAATAAAGGCGACTGTGCCGCAGCCCCTACTTGTTTCAAGGCAGACAATTTGCATGGACAGACATCCATTCTGTGGTTAATAAAAACCTATTTGTTTCTCTACAACTTCTAGTCTTTGAAGTTATTAATGGTGCACCAATATTATTAACTACAGTTTATTTTTGATAATGGAGCAGATCCTGAAGCCAGAAAAATTGGACCTCAGCCCATAATCTTCTGAAGCATCCAACAGCTTTGAATTCTGGCTGCGTTGCTTTGAAGCGTTCCTGCAGGTCTCCTCCACTATCATCTCCTCAGAGGAGACAGGCTGCAAGTGCTATATTCCCGGGTTGGACCCCTGGTAAACTCAATGATCAGGGATGGTCAGTCATACCCAGCAGCAATGAACATTCTAAAAAGTCAGAACAGGAGGAAGGTAAATGAAGTTTATGCTAGGCACCTCCTGGCTGCCAGTAAGCAGCGACTTGGAGAATCGAGCACCGATACCCTCGGGCCCTGTGAGCCCTCAGATGGGCTTGCAACTACAAGGAAGTGATGGCTTCATTGAACACAGATGACTTGATCTGAGACACTTTCATCATGGACATACGATCCAGTTACATCCACCAAGACTGTTAGAGCAAGGTGAGCTCATTTTCCAGAAGGTAGTCAAGCTAGCGAACATGCCCTCCAAAATATGGATGTGGTCTCCTTGTGGTTACCATGGGCGCCTCCAACTTGGGAAGTTGGGAGACCACAGGCCTGCATAACACCACCATGTCCCATCAGCAACCTGACCATGGCTGCGGTATTCTACGAGCACCTGAAGTGCTACATCTGTGGCCTGTTAAAACACCTCAGAAAATACTGCCTGGCTAAAGACTCAGGTTGTGTTAACTGCAGGAAGAAAGTGTCTAAATCTGGGTGGCCCTCCAAACCCTCCAAATCTATTAGCACTGCGTGTAGACTATGGGGGCCACCATCTCCTCAACCCAGTAGCAGTGTATGGGAGCCGCCATCTTGGAACCAAATGCCCGAACACTCCACCATATCTACAGAGCCTGACATTGACTCAACACTGGCCTCCTCCACACTAGACCATGGGAGCCCTCACCAACTCGTCAGATCATTGATGTACATTGGGGTAAAATGCCATGTGAGGAGTTGCCTGTTCAACAGTGGAAGCATGGAGAGCTTCATCCCCTCCACACCAGGATACGGAGCAGCACTACTCCCTCATGGTAAGGTAATTAAACTACAAATTCCCAAACAGCATATGTCCATGACTACTGTGTAGTGACTCTGATGGTACGGGGAACAAACTTTAAACTCCTCATGATGTTGCAGCTTTGCACTGCTGTCCTGCTGGGCCTGGACTTTCAATGCTACCTTAAAAGTGTCATGTTGGAGTACAATGGGCCCGATCTCCCCCTCACTGCCTGTAACCAGCAGTTTTTAAACTGCCCACTGTGCTCCACCCATAGAACCTCCTCGGCCTCTACTCCCATCATTTTGAGCCAGCAACCAGCCAATTCCCCATTGAGCATGACCTGTGGCCTCTCAACCTCAAGATCACCCCTCTACTGCTGTTTGCTAACCTCCCCCCGACCTTAATCCCATTTCCATCAATGGTAGGAGATACAGTTCAGGGAGAGGGCCTTTATCGGGTCTGAGGTACAGCGGCTTCTGAATGAGGGGATCATTGAAGCCAGCACCAGACCCTGGAGAGCCCAAGTAGTGGTAGTTAAGAAGGGGTGAAACACAGAATGGCCATTGACTACAGTCAGATCATTAACAGATATACTCAACTGGACACATACCCTCTCCCCCACATATCTGACATGGTGAATCAAATCACCCAATATCGGGTATTTAAAGTCAGCATATCACCAGTTCCCCATCCACCCAGAGGACCACCATTTCTTGAGGGTTCCCATTGGAGTCACCAACAGGATCTCGATCTTCCAACAGGAGATGGACCGCAAGGTAGACCAGTATGATCTGCAACCCACATTCCCGTACCTAGACAATGTCACCATTTGCAGCCATGATATACAGGATCCTGATGCCAACTTCCAAAACTTTCTCCAGGCTGCCAACTACTTAACCTCATGCTATCCTTGGCTGCATTGTAGAGAAAGGAGTAATGGGCCCCGATCCCGACCGCATGTGCCCTCTGTTGGAACTCCCCTTCCCCACAGCCTTAAGTCCCTGAAAAGGTGTCTGGGCTTCTTCTCTTACTATGCCCATTAAGTCCAGAATTATGCAGATGAGACCTGCCCCCTCATCAAATCCACCTCTTTTCCCCTGACATCAGAGGCCCTTGCAACTTTCAGCCTCATTAAGGCGGGCATTGCAAATACCACAATGCACACAATGGATGAATCTACCCTAATCCAGGTGGAGAGCAATGCACCTGACTTCGCCCTGGCTGCCACCTTTAACCAGGCGGGCAGACCCATAGCCTTTTCCTCCCGCACACTCCAGGGCCCCGAAATTGGACACTCTTCAGTCTAGAATGAGGCACAGGCCATTGACAAGGCACTACATTTCCAGCAAACAATTTACCTTACTGTCTGACCAATGTGCAGTTTCCTTCATGTTCAACAACCAGCAATGAGGTAAATCAAAAATGACATGATATTGAGGTGGAGAACTTTCCACCTACAATTACAATATCTTCTACCGGCTAGGAAAAATCAATGAACCTCCAGATGCCCTATCCTGTGGAATGTGCCAGTGCACAAATGGACTAGCTATAGGCCCTCCACAATTACCTCTGCCACCCTGGGATCACCAGGTTCTTACACTTTGTCAAAGCTTGCAAACTAACTTACTCCATTGAGGAGATCAGGATTATGACCAAAAATTGCCAGGTCTGTGCAGAGTGCAAACTGCACTTCTATTGACCAGACGGAGCGCATCTGATAAAGACTACCCACCCATTTGAACTTCTGAGCGTCTATTTCCTCCTCCTACTGCAACATGTACTTCCTCAACATCATTGAAGAGTAATCACATTTCCTATTCGCCATCCCCTTCCCGGACGTGTGGAATTCAGGTGGCCCCACTGTATTGCCTCATCAACAACGTTGTTTTGAGCCATGTAGTAATTGAAACAAGCAATCCAGTGTTTGAAAATTTCTCTAGCCCTTGGGGCTGACTGGTCGATTATCAGCCGCTCTGGCTTGAGTGCTGCATCTATTTCTGCTAATAAAATTGAAGTGCCAGTTAATGAAGTAGACGATGTAGTCAAACAATAATCATGGCTTTTATTAGCAGAAACTAATGGTACAATAATGAAAGACAATGGGTGCATGCACAGTTACATCCAAGGGGAGTGTCTTTAATGGTAGAGATAATACACGGCCAATGTCAGTAAGGCAAGGCTAGGCATAAGGGAGACTGACAGCTCAGCAGAGATTCACCACACATGTCCACTGACACAGTTATCAAGGCCCTGTGCAATCTCTTCGCCCTGTTTGGGTACCCCTACTATATCCATAGTGACCGAGAGTTCTCTTTAATGAGTGACAAGCTGTGTCAGTACCTGCTGGCCAGAGGCATCACCACAGTCCCCAAGGGAATGGGCAGGTGGAAAGGGAGAACACTACTGTCTGGAAGCCTATCCTCTTTGCCCTGAGGTCTAGAGGTCTTCTAGTCTCCCAATGGCAAGATGTCCTCCCCAATGCACTCCACTCAATCAGATCACTCCTATGCTCTGCCGTCAGTGCCACTCTTCATGAAAGGATGTTTTTCTTCCCCAGAAAGTCCTTTTCAAGGACCACGCTGCCACCCTGTTTGACATCCCCAGGGCTGGTCCTACTCTGAAACCACGTGAGAAACCATAAGTCTGACCCACTGGTCGAAAGGGTCTATCTCCTCAACGCCAACCCCCAATACGCCTACATGGCATACCCCCATGGGTGCAAGGACACAGTCTCCGTTCAGGACCAATCACCTTCAGGAGTCCATGATAGCGTTACTGACCACCCCGCACACCCTCCATCTACCACTATCCATGATGCAGCAATTTTACCCCTGCCCAAATGAAGGATATGCCACCACCAGATTTGGCACCACCCATACACCAAGCCATCGCCGATGGCAACATACAGGTGTCCCAGACCAACCGAAATTCAACACCTGTACAGCAGCTGACACTACGAAGGTCACAGTAGCTGACCAGACCACCCAAAAGACTTAATCTGTAAGAATTTTTAAATTATTTCACCCTGCTGGACTATTTCAAAACAAGGGGTGAATGTGGTAAACCATTGTATATATGTTTAGATGTACTAGGACACGCCCCTTGCTGACTGTGCCTGAGGCTCCTCCCACTGACCCTTGAATAAAGGTGACTGTGCAACAGCCCCCTCCTCAGTTCAGGGCAGGCGACCAGTTGGAAGGACATCTATTTTGTAATTAATAAAAGCCTTTCTACAACTTCTATGAAGTTATTGATGGTGCTTCACCCTTAAAAAGACTTCTCCTCTCACCTGTAAGAAATATTGGGCCTGACACCCTCAAGCATTTATTAGCAATCATTCATACAGGAACTGGTTCTGGAGCCATTCAGGAAGGAGGAAATTAAAATGAATGCCTGGAAACTCCACTTGACCAAACTGACATTATCAGATGAGATTCTGATCTAAGATTCCTATCTTATGTGCCAAAAATGGAAAAGAAACTTTAATTGAATTTAATCTAAAATATATAATGCATAAATGTCATTAGTTCTAATTAAATCTGAGTCAAGAGATAATGACTAATCTCTTTTAATTTGTAGTCCATATAAACCACCACTAGTGCTTGGTTTTGCAAGTATTTGTTTTTGTAAGCACAATGTTCAGGTGCATTGAAATCCTCACTTGCTGCATACGCGGATACTTAAAACACTTGCAAACAATAAGAATAAATTAAACCATCACAATGTGCCCCAAGATTAAAGAAAGATAATAAATATAAAAGTTTAGATGCATATTCATAGTTGCGGTTAGAGAAAAAATTGTTTAAAGAGTGTTTTGAAGGATACGTTTATTGGTTACATAGAAGAAAGTATGGAACCTCATAGGGCATTAACATTTATTTATGCTCATAACTTATTTATAAGTTTGACACCAGATACAAGGGTATAGTTATTGATGTTGCTCATACATATGGTATCACCATCCTCTCAATTTCCTAATCTTACATACATAGGAACATAGGAAGTAGGAACAGGAGTAGGCCAAAAATGGCCCATCGAGCCTGCTCCGTCATTCAATAAGATCATGGCTGATCTAATTTATGACCTAACTCCACCTACCTGCCTTCTCCCCATATCCCCTAATTCCTCTATCATGTAAAAATTGATCTAACCGAATTTTAAGTGTTTAATGAAGCAGCCTCAACCACTTTCCTGGTTAGAGAATTCCAAACATTCACTACTCTCTGGGAAAAACTATTTTTTCTCATCTCTGTCCTAAATCTACTCTCCCGAATCTTGAGACTGTGTCCTCTTGTTTTAGTTTCCCCGGCCAGCTCAAAAAACCTTCCTACATCTATCCTATCCATACCCTTCATAATCCTATATGTTTCTATAAGATCTCCTCTCATTCTTCTGAACTCAAGCAAATAGAATCCTAGATGATTTAATCTTTCATCATAAGTCAACCCCTTCATCCCAGGGATCAACCTAGTAAACCTCCTCTGGACTGTCTCCAAAGCCAGTATATCCTTCCTCAAATATGGAGACCAGAACTGGACACAGAACTCCAGGTGCGGTCTCACCAGTACCTTATACAGTTGCAACATTACCTCCCTACTCCTGAATTCAATTCCTCTAGCGATGAAGGCCAACATTCCACTTGCCTTCTTAATAACCTGCTCCACCTGCAACCTAACTTTTTGTGATTCATGCACAAGCCCTCCCAAGTCCTTCTGCACTACAGCATGCTGTAGTTTTTCACCCTTTAAATAATATTCAGCTCTTTTATTTTTCTTGCCAAAGTGGATAACCTCACACTTACTAACATTGTACTCCATCTGCCAGACCTTTGCCCACTCATCCAGCTTAACTATATCCCTCTGCAGACTCTCCACATCCTCATTACAATTTGCTCTTCCACTCAATTTGGTATCATCCGCAAACTTAGCTACACCACATTTTGTCCCCTCCTCCAAGTCATCAATGTAAATGATGAACAGTTGTGGGCCTAACACTGACCTCTGCGGCATCCCACTTATCACTCTCTGCCAACCTGAAAAACTCCCACTTATCCCGACTCTCTGTCTCCTGTCAGACAACCAGTTTTCAATCCAGGCCAATATACTTCCCCGGACTCCACTTTCCTGTAACTTACTGATAAGTCTCTTGTGCGGCACCTTATCAAACGCTTTCTGGAAATCCAAATATACAACATCAACCTGTTCCACTCTATCCACCACACCCATTATATCCTCAAAGAATCCTAACAAGTTTATCAAACAAGATCTTCCCTTTCTAAAACCATGCTGCGTCTGCCTGATTGAACCCTTACGTTCCAAAAGTTTCACTATTTCATCTTTAATGACGGCTTCAAGCATTTTCCAACTACAAACATCAAGCTAATTGGCCGATAATTTCCAGTCTTCTGCCTACATTCCTTCTTAAAAAGTGGCGTGACATTTGCTGCCTTCCAGTCTGCCAGGACCTGCCCAGAATCCAAGGAATTTTGGTACATGACCACCAATGCATCAACTATAACTTCTGCCATTTCCTTCAGAACCCTTGGATGTATATCATCAGGACCAGGTGATTTGTCTGGCTTTAGTCCCATTAGTTTCTCCATCACTACTTCCTTTGTAACAACTATTTTGTCAAGGCCCTCCCCAACATTCGCATCCTTAATTCCGCACTTGGGCATGCTGGACGTGTGTTCCACCGTGAAGATTGACACAAAATATTTGTTCAATGCTTCGGCCATTTCCTCATTTTTTGCTACCAGTTTTCCTTTCTCATCCTCCAAGGGTACTATGTTAACTCTGGCCACCCTCTTCCATTTTATATATTTATAAAATTTTTTGCTTTCTGTTTTTATATTTTGTGCCAATTTACTTTCATAATCCTTTTTCCCATTTCTTATTACCTGCTTTGTAACCCCTTGTGGTCTCTTAAAGTTATCTCAATCTTCCAGTTTCCCACTGCTCTTTACAGCTTTGTACACCTGCGCCTTCAATTTTATACTCTCCTTTATTTCCTTTGTTAACCACAGTTGATTTTTTTCCTCCCTTGCTGCCCTTTTTCCTGACCGGAATATATTTTTGTTGAGGATTACAAAACATTTCTTTGAAAATCTTCCACTGTTCCTCAACTGTTTCATCAATTAGCCTGTGCTCCCAGTCCACTCTGCCCAATTCCTCCCTCATCCTATGGTAGTCACCCCTGTTTAAGCATAATACATTAGTTTTAGATCTAACTATTTCCCCTTCCATCTGAATGAGAAATTCAATCATGCTATGATCGCTATTTCCCAGATGGTCTCTGACTATTACATCATTTACTCTACCTATCTCATTGCACAACACTAGATCCAGGAGAGCATTTTCTCTTGTTGGTTATATTTAAAATAACTAAACAACAATCCACTTTTTGTATTGATTGCAATGGTTTCAATTTCTCTATAATCATGTTTGCAGCAATTTTTTCCTGCCTATCTTACTGAACATCATTCAAGATTAAACTGAGTTGAGGAAACCAAGATCTGATTCTGGCTACAGCATTTGATTTCCTTCTTGTTTTAAGTTAGAATATGAACACATTTTTTTTATTTTGTGCATAATATTATAATTAAATACCTTTCAAATTGCAGAGAGTGAGAAAAATACTTTTTGGAAATACTTTCAACAAAAGAATTTAAATTAAAATGCCAAATGCTCTTGCAAAACAAGATGACTCATCACATTGTGTTCAGGTGCTCATAAAATGAATGTGACAATATAATTACCACATAGATTTATTTCCTTATTTTATTCTACTTTTCCATCAGATCTATAGTCTCTACTATTACAATGCAGAATTGACTCAAAGGTGTTTGGCCCCACCAGCATACTTAAATTAACTTTAAATTTGAAGCTCTCTTGAAGAAGACTTTGAACAGTTTGTCTTGCAAACAAGCTTATCCTGCAGTAGTGCTCTCGTTTATTTTTCCAGATTATTTCAATTGTTTTCACATACTTTGTTACCCTGAAAGACTAGGAATCATGGAGAAAAATTCTGGTGCCTGGAGTTGTATTTCGCACAAACAAAGTTATCTATGTTTGTTGGAAATCATTCATCGTAGGCCCAGATAACACAGCAAGAATTCATCAGATCATTTATTTCATTAATGACTAGAATGTCCCTGATCTATTCTTCCTCGTGAACATGCCCCGTAGCTGCCTTGTACCCGCACTTCTTGGCAAGCGTCCACAGATCCAGCAGGTAGTTATCGATGTTCTCTCCTGGCTGCTGGCAATGTAGAGCAAGTTGGTGCCTCGCTAGGTCCTTGTTCTGTGATTTCAGGTACTGAGCCTTCAGCGCCTTGATGGCAGCATCATGTGTAGTGCAGTCCCTGATGACTGCATATCCTTTCGTTCCTACCCTTGAAACGAGTGCAGACCTCCTGAGTTCATTGGTGTGGAAGACGTCTCTGGTTGCATTCAGGTAGGCCTGGAAGCAGTCTAGCCAATATGTGAACTCCTCAGCTGCATCAGAGGACAGAGGGTCTATCACCAGCAGAACTGGCTTGAGTAGCGCTTCCATTGTTTAGGGAAAAAGCTAATAAAATTGTAGCATGAATAAAAGCTCACACGACTAGAGGGAGAACAAATGCTTTTATTAGCATATAACTAAGGGTAGGGTTTTTTAAGGGTTTTTAGAAGGGCTCTAGGTTTAGAAGGGAAGCCAGGGTTATATGTGAGCAGATGGGGGTGGAGCTGGGAGATGGAGCCAGCCATCAGCACAACACCCTACCAGTGAACCCCAGTTCCCCGCACAATTCAAGAAGACAGTTCACTTCTCAAGGATATTTAGGCCTATGGGGTGAATTCATGTCGTTCTGTTGATGTCCAAATTGAGCACAAATCTTTGGGATGTGGCAGAAACCAATGGCTGTAACCTTGAATGATTCTGAGGCTAGGAAGCTGAATGTAGCCCTGATATTGACACCTTTGAGTAAAGTAACTCAAATATACATGTCATTATGTTCGGGATGGAGTCGATCAAAGATTTCAAGAAAGACTCAGGATAAAGCTTGAGTGCTATCACTTTTAAAATGCTTAGGTTCAGCATATTGGTAAAAGTCATTCTGTGAGTAAATAAGAACAGTCTTAGAAATTCAAGTAGCAGCATATGCTTAAAAGCCTTTGTACCAATTTCCATGGAAGTTCTGTTCATCCAGAAATTGGATAGGGTACCTCTGGGCATGGTTCCTGTAATGGCAGCACTGCCGCTGGTGCACACCTGCGGAGAGTGGGGACCGGAGACACAGCATTACTTTGTGGGATCCATCTGCCCAGTCCAACTGTCGTCTGCTCCGTACAGGCTTTATACAGCCTGTAAATGGAGTCAAAGATGGTTTTTTAAAATCCCGTGACTGCAGAATCTGGGCCCAAAATGGCAGCATCTATGATCGGCAGGAGCCATGAGGGACTGTAGGCTTCAGGGAAACAGAGGACTGGTGCAGGGCACCAGAAAACAGGAACAATTGAGAAGGAGCAGCAAAGGAGTCAACCCACAGGATGGTGACCATGGTGGCAGACAAGCAAGGGGCTCTGAGGCTGAAGAGAACACAGGCCACAGGTGATTCCAGGTGAGGAAACCATGCAGGTTCTGGGCTTCTGGAGACTAGCTCAACTGGTTGAAAGGGTACCGGATATCAGAACTGGGATGCAAGAGGGTGTTGGGGTGCTGAAGGTTTCCTATATGTCTTGGAGGTTCAGATCTGGTATTCGGGTTGCCAATAATTTGTACAGGATTCTGAGAGCCTGTGGAGGCTGTGGGAGCACTGCAGGTGAATATATGGACACTCGGTATAATGTGCGTCGAAAGAACCAAAGACTTGTTGATCCAAACCAAGGCTTTTATTAACTAAAAGACTGGAGCATATCAAAAGTAGGTCGACCAGTCCAGAATGACCTGGTCTGGCTAGGAGCAATCCTTTAAGACCTGTCAGTAGGTGTGGCTACACTCTCAGCCAATCACAGTCATCCTACGCTACCATCTGTACATTTGTACATGTACACATTGATGATAGAATCTGTACTATCACACTCGGTAACTCTGAGGCGACTCTTTTTGCTTCTTTCTCTGACTGTAAGAAGCACTTCAGTCAATTTCTGCCAATGGCAAACCTGTCTGCCCTACATCAGGCAAAAACAAATTCCTTGCAATATTTCACTGACTTTATAAGATGACAATAAACTGAATCTTGAAAGTGCAACCATTATTGTTCTAACATGATTTGCATTCCTTGGTATTATGGTTAAAAACAACACTTGTTTTGCGGATGCACAGTCCACAAAATTTAAATATTTGGTGGTGTTGAATTTTCATGTTACCTTACAGTTGAAGTTATTTATAAGAGGTTTAATCTGGAAAAAGGATGAAGATTAAAATTCTACCAAACTACTAAGCGTTGTTGGAATCTAGGGGTTAAAAAATTATGAAAGAAATGATTAATTAATAAGCTTATATGTACTGCATGGTTCAGGGAAAAAGAGGAATGTGATTAAGTGGCAATCACAGCATGGAGCAAAGTTGGCTGAGCAAAATGGTCTGCTCACAAAATACAGGGAGAGGAAATGCATAAAACGATTTAGGAGGAATGCTCAAACTGAAGGAGGTGGTGAGTAGCACAGGAGACACAGGCCAGACCAGAACAAAGAATGGCCTGCAAGAAACAAAGGGAATGGAAAACCAGTCTAGGAGGAAGATTAAGGCAGGAGGAGGTGTTAAAGAGAACAGCAGAAATTGGCCAGACAGGGACAGGATGGTGATTAGAAATATCTGGGGATGAATTAATTTCTGATCAACGCAACAGGATAGTCTGGCCTGGAGGATTAAGATGGGAGTGCTACACCCCAGATATCTGTAAAACAGGAGATGACTTGTGATAACCCTTATGCAAAAAGATCTAGCAAAGGAAGACAACTTTTGTTCTGTATGATAAGGTTGATCTATATAAACTGAGCCAATTGGACAATAGGGGTCAGTCTTGGGGAGTAGCTCACTGTGCAGGTGACCTATGAACTAACGACTGACCCAGAGCTCTGTTAAGTTTTATTCTTGTGCTGTGTAATAAACTGACTGTTGAACCGAATACCTTCTCCTATCACTTCATTCAAAGAACACGCTGGACTCAGACCACACATAAACTAAATTAAGAGTAAGGTAAAGCCAGAGTCCGACAGCGTCTCAACGTTATGTACAAAATCTTTTCCAGATTAGAGAGATTCTCAACTGCATTTTTTGAGTTGTCTGAACACATTTCTAGGTTAGCATTCCTTTGGCACCTGACAGTCCTTGCCTTGAAGGACTTAGTAAATCAAACACAAATCAATTTGCATCATGCATGACAAATAACATTGTGACCTTCCCATGTCTAGCATGTGTGAACTGTACACATGCTGATATTCTGATGAGGATGACAGGTTATGTAATTTGTGCTACACTGTCATTGGTTCAGCATCTTTATTGCCAAGACAACATGTGCTAAGGAGCTGAATTTTACAGCCCTTATTTATGGGAAATAATCTTTTTTAAGATGAAAACTTGGTTAAACGGAGTAGAAAATTGTATTCTGGTCCCACAGAAAAACTCATAGATTGTGTTCCTCTTGTCCCAGCAAGATTTGACATTGTTCCTCCAATAATTGCAATGACAAAGACTTGAGTGAACGATAGGCTTTATTGCACAGAAGACTTGAGATGGCCTGGATCCAAACTGGGGAAGTGCAGGGAAGGGAAAGATGGCCTGAACTTTATGGCCTGGGTCCCAGGGGAGGAATTCAGGTAAGAGTGTCATCAGGGGGCAGGCCAGCCCGAGCCAAAATTAGCATATACAATTCATACCATTACATTCACCCCCTCTTTTTAAACCTCACAAACACATATTGTGGGTTGGCATGTATGAGGTGTACCGTTTCCACTAGTGGATCTGTTTTATGGTCCTTCGCATGTCTCCGTAGCAGATCTGGCCCTGGGGTTGCCAACCAAGGAGGATCTCCTAGGGAAAGCAAACAAACGTTCATGTGTGGTGGTGTTAGTCGCAGTTCACAGGAGCAACCGGATGGCATGAAGCGCCTCGGCCAAAACATCCTGCCAGCGGAACACTGGCATGTTTTTGGACCTAAGGGCAAGGAGCACTGCTTTCCAGATGGTGGCGTTCTCACTTCCCATCTGGCCATTACCCCTGGGGTTATAGCTGGTGGTCCTGCTGTTCCTATGTCTCTGGCCAGGAAGTACTGTCGCAGTTCCACACTCATGAATGAGGTCCCCCAATCACTGAGGATATACTCAGGGTACACGAACAGGATGAATATATTGCGCAACGCCTTGACGATCGTCGCCGAGGTCATATCTGGGCAGGGAATAGCAAAGGGGAACCTGGAGAACTCGTCCATCACTGTCAGCAAGTAGGCATTCCTATTTGTAGTGGGTAGGGGGCCCTTGAAATCGACACCGAGCCATTCAAAAGGTCGTGTGGCCTTAATGAAGTGTGCTTTCTCAGGCCGGTAAAACTGCAGCTTACGTTCAGTGCAGATCTGGCAGCGTCTGGTCGTGGACCTGACGTCCTCCACTGAGTACGGAAGGTACAGAGTCTTGATGAAGTGGTATAACCCTGTGACTCCGGGGTGGCACAAACTGTCGTAGAGGGTCTGGAGACGGTCAAGATGCATGCTGCCGCACAACCCTGGGATAGGGCGTCTGGGAATCATTGAGTTTGCCTGGTCAGTACAAGATGTCGTAATTCTAGGTGGAGAGCTCGATCTTCCACTTAAGAATCTTGTCATTCTTGATTTTACCTCGCTGTTTAGTATTAAATATGAAGGCCACGGCCCTCTGGTCTGTCACCAATGTAAAAGGTTTACCAGCCAGATAATGATGCCAGCAGCGTACCGCCTCAATGATTGTTTGGGCCTCCTTCTCGACCGAGAAGTGATGTACCTCACGACTGTGCAGGGTGTGGGAGAAAAAAGCTACTGGCCTTCTTGCCTGGTTAAGAGTGGTGACCAGTGCGAAATCAGAGGCATCGCTGTCCACCTGGAACGGGATGGACTCGTCCACGGCAGCATCATGGCCTTTACGATGTCTCCTCGGATCTGGTAGAAAGCAGCTTGGGCTTCCGCAGAAAACGGGAAAGTTGTGGACTTAATCAGGGGGTGGGCTTTATCAGCATAATTGGGCACCCATTGTGCATAATAGGAAAACCGCCTCAGGCACCTTTTCAGCACCTTTAGGGTGTTTGGGACTGGGAGCTCCATAAGGGGTCTCATGCAGTCAGGGTCCGTGGCTATGACACCATGTGCCACAACATAACAAAGAAGGGCAAGACAGTCTATGTTGAGTACTTATCCTTAATGTACGTCAAGTTGAGAAACTTGGCTGTACGCAAGAACTTAGCGATGTTCGTGCCATGGTCCCATTGGTCATGGCTGCAGTTGGTGACATTGTTGAGATATGGGAACATCGCTGTCAGCTTGTGCTCCTTCACCATCTGATCCATGACCCTCTGTAAAGCAGAGACACCGTTAGTAACACCAAAAGGCACCCACAGGAAGTGAAAAAGTCTGCAATCTACCTCAAAACCCGTATAGAGCCAGTCGCTCGGGTGAAGGAGGAGTTGATGATAGGCCGACTGAGATCAATGGTCGAGAAGACTCTGTATTGTGCGACCTTGTTGACCAATTCGGCCATCCGGAGTAAGGGGTATGCATCCAAATGGGAGAAGCAGTTGATGGTTTGGCTATAGTCAATCACCATATGGGGCTTGTCCGTCCCTCTGACCATGAGGACCTGCACCCTCCAGACGTTGGAGCTAGGGGCCAACTGTGCCAAGGTAAGAAAAGGGAAGTGCCAAGAGTCACTGAACCTCAGCCCAGATGAATGCCATATCCTCAGTGCTATAGCGCCTACTTTTGGTGGCAATTGGCTTACAGTCCGGGGTGAGGTTTGCAAATAGTGATGGAGGGTCCACCCGCAGGATGGTGAGGCTGCAGGATGATGCCGAAGGTGCTCGATTGGGGGGGGGGGGGTCCATAAGCTGCGGGTTATAAACAGTGAGCGGAGATTGGGGAATCCCCCCAAACGCCATCGTCACACTCCTGAACTGACTCTGGAAGTCAAAGCCCAGGAGGATCAGCGCTCAAAGCTGGGGCATGACCAACAATAAGAAGTCCTTATAATGCTCCCCCCACTGTCAGCGACACCACACAGTATCCCCAAATACAAGTCCACTGGTCATTCGCCGCCATCGACACGGACCCAGTCGTCAGCCAAATGAGGATTGAGAGTCTACAGACCACATTGGGGTGGATAAAACTTTCGGTACTGCCACTGTCGAAGAGGCAGTTTGATTTGTGCCCATTCACCTCGATCTACATCATGGAGTTTGTGATGGGTTGAGGGCTGACTTGGTCCAAGGTGTTCGATGCCAGGATGGGTGCATCATCTTTGTCATTGGTGGGGATGGCAGCCTCCATGTTGACCATGCTGCCAAGGCCGGTGAAGAAGGCGGAAGTGATGTCGTCAGTGGCGGAAGTGATGTCGCTGCTGAGGGTTGCTGCTGTGCTGAGGATATCGGCGGGAGCAGGTAAAATGGCACTCTCCTTACCGCACATGCGGCAGGCACCAGAAGCTCCTCGGCCATGCATGCTGCGCTGCTCTGAGATGGGACTCTGAACCTGCAGACATGTTGGTAGTGGCCCTTTTTCCTGCAGCCTGAGCAGGTAGTTCCTGTTGGGGGCAGAGCCGTCGCGGAGTCTTACCTGCCTGCAGAAATTGCACCTCGACAATCCTGGTGCTACTGAAGCCGCAGTCAAGTCAGCTGTCCCCGACGCCGACTCCCAGGATGGCGACCCTCGTAGTGGCGCATACTGGATAGCCTGCTTCTGCTTGCGATCGACTCCGCGTGGCATTGGGCCGAGTCTAAGGTTCTGGCCAGTTGGATCGCTTGTTCCAGTGGGAGTTGATCCTCCTCAAGGAAATGTCGGATATAATCTGACATCAATCCTGACACGCAAGCATCTCAGACCAGGTCTTTCATGCACTAGGCCCCCGGGACAGAGACCGTGGGGTTCCCCAAACAATTTTTTCCCAGTGTGATCAGGGCTCAAACAAACTCTTCATTTGACTCACCAGGAGGTAACGGGAGTAGACATTGTTGATCTTGGGCTTGTATAGCGCCCATAGTTCAGCCATTGCCTCTGTGTAGATCGTGCAGCTTCTGATGGCCTGGAAAGCCCTCTGGCCGACTTGTGCCTGTAGGACCTTCAGCCTCTTTTTGTCCAAATCAACCAATCCAGCAGTGGCCTCCAGGAAGTTATTAAAGCAGTTGACCCATTGCTCGAAGAACTCTGATGCACCCAGGACTTGGGGATCCACTTCCAGCCAATCGGGACACAGCAACTTCTCCATTACCAGGGACATTAAAATTTCTGTGCAATAAATTGTTGGGCACTATCAGTTTCCCCAATAATTGCAATGACAAAGACTTGAGGGGAACGATAGGCTTATGGCTCAGAAGACATGAGGTGGCCCGACCTTTATGGCCTGGGTCCTGGGGAGGAGTCCAGGTAAGATTGTCATCAGGAGGCAGGCCAGACCGAGCCAATTAGCATATACAATCCATACTATTACAGACATGGTAATGAGAACACAGTGTAAACTTAGATCTGTACCCATCACAACAAGTATTTCCTTATCTACAAATGTATGTCCCAAAATGATACGAGATGCAGCAACTTGTTTTATGTACATAGTACAATCACGCTCTCTGTCACAGCAGTTGTTTGGTATAGATCTCAAGCCAGTTTACCCATTTGATTTTGGCACAAAGCCATTTCACAAAATGCATTATTCTGTGGGGACGTTGTGGCCTTAAGCTCTTTTCAAGCAAAAATTATTTTGTTTCCATTTTCCATTCATAAAACACACAGGTGAAAATAAAGGTTATCTTAGATAAGGCTATGTATTCCTTAAGTAATGGAGCATTCATTTGATGTCTGTCTGCTCTGCTAATAATTATTGACTTAATATGACAATTCTTATTTAACTCAGTCATTTAAAGTGAATATTTTTCCACTTTCCTGACCATCCATCCTTCAAACATTTCTCTTATGATTTCAATGTCACATGGCTTTATCATGACTCCACCAATTGTATGTGACTGTTTTGTTCTAACAAGTTTTGACAACTCATCAGGATAAAACCTCATGCAGAGGTGATCATGAATTTCATTCTTGGTAAAATAGTTCTTTAACCTTTTGCTCAAAACCATCTTTCCTTGTATTTATATATTTCCTCCTGAACAATGAAACAACTCAGTAATTTGGTGGACTTCAATGGTTCCTCAGTCTAAATCAATGACAGGAATCTTAAAGTGACCATCCATCTCAATTCTGCACTCCACTCCTGTGCTGACACTCAATGGCCTTGTGCACTGTCAAACCAAGGCCACCCTAAATTGGAGGAGTAACACCTAATAAATGGGCACTCTCCAACTGGATGGCATCAACATTGCCTTTTCCGATTTCTGCTAGCTCCCTCCCTGTTCTCCCTCTCTTCCCCATCCCTCTGTCTCCTTTCCTCCAGTTCTCCATCCTCTTCTATCTCCATTCATAGAGCCATTCCCCCCCCCTTCTACCTCCCTGCTGGTTGGTTCCCTTATCCATCTATTACCTCCTGCCTGTGGAACTGTGGTCCTCCCCTCTACCATTTTGTTTTGGCACCTGCCTACATTTTGCTCATACATTGATGAAGAGCTCACACCTGAAACATTAGTTATATTTGTTACGGGCCCAGAGGACCCAAAATCCCAGCAGCAAAATAGAAATTCACCAAGACAAATGATTACTTAAACAAAAGTTACACTTTTAATTTTCTTTGACCATAAAAACAGGATCAAATTTTAATTTATTACTATTAACTTAACCCCCTTCTAATTCTAAGTGCACGTGTATGTAATGTGTATATATTCAGGAAAGTTCATTGATTCACTGTCCAATCTCACTTCTCCAAGTTCACCGGTATCAGATAATTCTTGTACTGTGCACAAAATTTAACATTTATGAATTTTCAGTAGGCTCTGGGACTTAGTTTGATGGTTACTGATCAGAAAGGTTTTTGTTGGTTTCAGAGAAAGATTTGTTGGATACACACAAATTGATTTACTTCCATCAGTCACTTCAGTGTCTTGCTGAAGAAATTTGCCCCATCAGGGTTTTCCAAATGATAACCTCTTCTTCCAGGAAAAACATTCTAGCCAGCCATTTCCTCTTATAAGGGTTTTCACAAGGCTGAACTCAGAACTCACAACCTATCTTCAAAATAGGGTTTCCAACAACCTGCCAGCTTCCAAAAGCCACTGCAGAACAGAGTTCTCGGTCTCTTTTAGAGGAAATCAATTTGGTCATTTTTTAAATCTCTCTGCTTACAAAACCATATTACCTTGCAATGCTCCAGACCCAGTCTTTGAAAGATCTTATCAGCCTCTGAGAGTGGATTGTTTTTATTGTACTTGCTTTTGAAGTTCCTTAGCAAAGCCAGTTCCAAAATACTTTATAATTGCCTTTGCAAAGGCACTCGGTGCCTCAATGTCTCACTTTCACCAAAGCTCTTGCATTTTAAATAAGATTTGATTTGTGAAGTGTTTGTTGGTTTGTGACCTACACTAAACTCCCACAATCTATCTCGAAAACCAACAAGGTCGGGTCAGATACAGCAATGAGCTCTCTGAACCCTTCTCCATTAACAATGGCGTGAAGCAAGGCTGTGTTCTCGCACCAACCCTCTTTTCAATCTTCTTCAGCATGATGCTGAACCAAGCCATGAAAGACCTCAACAATGAAGACGCTGTTTACATCCGGTACCGCACGGATGGCAGTCTCTTCAATCTGAGGCGCCTGCAAGCTCACACCAAGACACAAGAGAAACTTGTCCGTGAACTACTCTTCGCAGATGATGCCGCTTTAGTTGCCCATTCAGAGCCAGCTCTTCAGCGCTTGACGTCCTGCTTTGCGGAAACTGCCAAAATGTTTGGCCTGGAAGTCAGCCTGAAGAAAACTGAGGTCCTCCATCAGCCAGCTCCCCACCATGACTACCAGCCCCCCCACATCTCCATCGGGCACACAAAACTCAAAACGGTCAACCAGTTTACCTATCTCGGCTGCACCATTTCATCGGATGCAAGGATCGACAATGAGATAGACAACAGACTCGCCAAGGCAAATAGCACCTTTGGAAGACTACACAAAAGAGTCTGGAAAAACAACCAACTGAAAAACCTCACAAAGATAAGCGTATACAGAGCCGTTGTCATACCCACACTCCTGTTCAGCTCCGAATCATGGGTCCTCTACCAGCATCACCTACGGCTCCTAGAACGCTTCCACCAGCGTTGTCTCCGCTCCATCCTCAACATCCATTGGAGTGCTTTCATCCCTAACGTCGAAGTACTCGAGATGGCAGAGGTCGACAGCATCGAGTCCACGCTGCTGAAGATCCAGCTGCGCTGGGTGGGTCACGTCTACAGAATGGTGGACCATCGCCTTCCCAAGATCGTGTTATATGGCGAGCTCTTCACTGGCCACCGTGACAGAGGTGCACCAAAGAAAAGGTACAAGGACTGCCTAAAGAAATCTCTTGGTGCCTGCCACATTGACCACCGCCAGTGGGCTGATATCGCCTCAAACCGTGCATCTTGGCGCCTCACAGTTTGGCGGGCAGCAACCTCCTTTGAAGAAGACCGCAGAGCCCACCTCACTGACAAAAGGCAAAGGAGGAAAAACCCAACACCCAACCCCAACCAACCAATTTTCCCCTGCAGCCGTTTCAACCGTGTCTGCCTGTCCCGCATCGGACTTGTCAGCCACAAACGAGCCTGCAGCTGACGTTGGCTTTTACCCCCTCCATAAATCTTCGTCCGCGAAGCCAAGCCAAAGATAAAGATATATATATGTGTGTGTGTGTGTGTGTGTGTGTGTGTGTGTGTGTGTGTGTGTGTGTGTGTGTGTGTGTGTGTGTGTGTGTGTGTGTGTGTGTGTGTGTGTGTGTATATATATATATATATATATCTCTTCTTTGGCTTGGGTAATGTCCACGTCAGCTGTAGGCTCGTTTGTGGCTGACAAGTCCGATGCGGGACAGGCAGACACGGTTGCAAGGGAAAATTGGTTGGTTGGGGTTGGGTGTTGGGTTTTTCCTCCTTTGTCTTTTGTCAGTGAGGTGGGCTCTGCAGTCTTCTTCCAAGGAGGTTGCTGCCCGCCGAACTGTGAGGCGCCAAGATGCACGGTTTAAGGCGATATCAGCCCACTGGCGGTGGTCAATGTGGCAGACACCAAGAGATTTCTTTAGGCAGTCATTGTATTTCTTCTTTTATGCACCTCTGTCATGGTGGCCAGTGGAGAGCTCGCCATATAACACGATCTTGGGAAGGCGATGGTCCTCCATTCTGGAGACGTGACATACCCAGGGCAGTTTGATCTTCAGCAGCATGGATTCGATGCTGTTGGCCTCTGCCATCTCGAGTACTTCGATGTTGGAGATGAAGTCGCTCCAATGAATGTTGAGGATGGAGCGAAGACAACGCTGGTGGAAGCGTTCTAGGAGCCGTAGGTGATGCCAGTAGAGGACCCATGATTCGGAGCCGAACAGGAGTGTGGGTATGACAACGGCTCTGTATACGCTAATCTTTGTGAGGTTTTTCAGTTGGTTGTTTTTCCAGACTCTTTTGTGTAGTCTTCCAAAGGGACTATTTGCCTTGGCGAGTCTGTTGTCTATCTCGTTGTCGATCCTTGCATCCGATGAAATGGTGCAGCCGAGATAGGTAAACTGGTTGACCGTTTTGAGTTTTGTGTGCCCAATGGAGATGTGGGGGGGCTGGTAGTCATGGTGGGCAGCTGGCTGATGGAGGACCTCAGTTTTCTTCAGGCTGACTTCCAGGCCAAACATTTTGGCAGTTTCCGCAAAACAGGACGTCAAGTGCTGAAGAGCTGGCTCTGAATGGGCAACTAAAATGGCATCGTCTGCAAAGAGTAGTTCACGGACAAGTTGCTCTTGTGTCTTGGTGTGAGCTTGCAGGCACCTCAGATTGAAGAGACTGTCATCCGTGCGGTACCGGATGTAAACAGCGTCTTCATTGTTGAGGTCTTTCATGGCTTGTTTCAGCATCATGCTGAAGAAGATTGAAAAGAGGGTTGGTGCGAGAACGCAGCCTTGCTTCACACCATTGTTAATGGAGAAGGGTTCAGAGAGCTCATTGCTGTATCTGACCCAACCTTGTTGGTTTTCGTGCAGTTGGATAACCATGTTGAGGATCTTTGGGGGGCATCCGAGGCTCTCTAGTATTTGCCAAAGCCCTTTCCTACTCACAGTGTCGAAGGCTTTGGTGAGGTCAACAAAGGTGATGTAGAGTCCTTTGTTTTGTTCTCTGCACTTTTCTTGGAGCTGTCTGAGGGCAAAGACCATGTCAGTAGTTCCTCTGTTTGCGCAAAAGCCGCACTGTGATACTGGGAGAACATTTTCGGCGACACTAGGTATTATCCTATTTAGGAGAATCCTAGCGAAGATTTTGCCTGCAATTGAGAGCAGCGTGATTCCCCTGTAGTTTGAGCAGTCTGATTTCTCGCCTTTGTTTTTGTACAGTTATATATATATATATATATATATATATAAATGTATAAAATACATATATATATAACTTGTCGCATGTATCTTTCTCCTTGCTATATAAAGTACATTGTTTGATCTGCTGTGTTTCTCCGGTACTGTGTCAATTCCAACAGTGACAAGCCCTCACTCTAATCAAGGAATGCAAAGAGCTGTTTCGTTGAGATTGGCAAACTGCTCATTTAAAACCACTGGCTTTATAAATTTGGCCACAGCCATGTAAACAGATGACAAAGCCTCCCTTCCATGAGCAATGGGAGTTCACAGGCAGCTTCTCACAAACAGTGAGCATTTCCTCACAGCTGTCACCATGAATCAAATGTTAAGCCAGTAAACCATATATGTATAATGGACCTCCTCATATTTCTAATGATCTCTTTAACATTTTGTTTAATTGGCTCTGGAGGACAATGGATTCAGGTTGTAAATCCTGCCTTCTGTTCTCCTGTACTAAAATTTTATCCTCATCGGTTTCTCCATTTCCAGGTTTTATTTGGCAATGTTTCTTTGGCAGCTTTGGACTCTGCCATGGCAAGGATTTTGGAACCTCAGAATGTGAATAGTCTGATGGTAATGGACCCTGAGCCAACATTTGGTGAAATGCTGCAAAAATAAAGTACAGCTGCTTTTGGTGTTCTTATTTACTTGTCTGTCATCTTCTAGGATGAGAGGAGAAGGATGTTGTTTTGCATTAAAAAGGCTGAATATTTTCTTGCATGTTGTCAGCATGACTCGCTCTTCATTGATTGGGCCTCATGTTGTTGCTCTGCAATCCAAGAGGTGGAGAATTCTCTCCATTGGAAATATGCTGACTCTGTTGTTGCATTGTTTATTGAGGGCCTCTGTCAATGGTCTCCATTGGTGCATGAAGAAATTGTCCAACAGAGTAATTTTTGATGGAATATTACTTGAATGAGCTCATTAATAGTCAGAAAATTCTCAACTTATGGTTACATCATGAAGGGGTGCAGTGCAGGTGCCTGGTGTCAGTTTTGGGTGAGCTCCCAAGACTTGGCTCTTCCTGTACACCCAAGGTCAGTGGTGTAGTCATAATCATAGAGTCCTATTGCACAGAAACAGGCCAACCATCATGCACCTGCATTTATTAATCCTATTTAAAACCACATTTAACAAGCCTTCCATGCTTTAATGGTTCAATTTTTTAAACCAAAAATAGACTTTATTCACAATAAACTATTTATAAAAGGAAACCTGCTTAATGTCACTTATTTTCAAATCCATACATTGTCCATTGTTATCTTCATTTATATTTCAACCATTGCCAGTACTGTGGCACCTTGTCATCACTCCCACCTCTGATCTTTAAGGGACTTAAATAGTAATGGATGCCTGGTAATGGAAAGACACTAGACTGTGGTCCTTCCCCACAGCGCTTTTGCATTGGCTGAGTGAAACTTCAGTGCATCCCTCAGTATATACTTGTGCAGCCTGGAATGTTGCAGTCCACAACATTCCTTCACCGACATCTCTCTGTGCTTAAAGAGCACCAGGTTTCAGACGCTATGGGGAAGAACCACAGTCTCGAGACCCATTATGGGGTATTGATGGGCTGAGAGAAGAAAATGCCCTCAAACCGAGAAGCCAAGTAAGTACAAGGTGTCACAAAAAAGCAAGTCACTTGTGGACATTGGCAGACCTGCTGAGTTTCTACAGCATTTTTGTATGTTCACCCAGTCCAGAGCAGCCGATGATATGCAAACTCTGTCTTTCTATGTAAAACTAGGACAGAGCTCATAAGCACTACCCCACTACCACAAATTTTGCAGTTGAGTTTTAGATGTCAGCACACCCACAGTGCAATGGGATAGGCTCGTCCTGGGAGATTTGTTTTATATCAAAAGTAGACTTTATTCACAATAAAATACTTACAGAAGAAAAACTGTCCAGATTCTGTTCCCATCCTTACTTTCCTATCGATACAGTCCTGTCACTGTGCATTGTTACAATCAATTTTATTTACACCATTACCACGACCTTGCCACATCTCCCCCCCCACCCTCCCCCTATTGTTTGAAAGACTTCCCCTCAGTCTTAGCCCTTCAATGCCCAGTAATGGGAGGACCCTCGAAAGTGGTCCTTTCCCACAGCGCCCTCGCGTTGGCTGCCCCAAGCCTCTGCAAATACTCTTGCAGCCTGTAATGTTCCAGTTGACAGCATTTCCTCACCGACATCTCCATGTCCTGAAAGAACAACAAGTTTTGGGCAGACCAAAATGCATATTTCACTGAGTTGATGATCTTCTAGCAGTTCTTGATGTCTGATCCTGTTTGTATCACTGAGAACAGCCTGTAGATCAGAGAGCCTTCTGTCATGCTACTGTTGGGGATGAACTGTTGTTTATTTGGAGACTTTTTTGGTGAAAGTCACTGCCTCTCTGCCCCGCTAGTGTGCAGCATCCCAGATTCTAACTGCCTTTTGGTTCAAGAAATTCTTCCAAAGATACCTTCTAATCCTGCTGCTTACGTTGAACTGAGGCCCTTTAGCTTCAGAACTGAGGCCTTTTAGCTCTTGTGGGGAAAAGGTTCCCATCTTTGTCTCTCAAAATTTATTGTATGTTTCCATCAGGAGCCACATAGCCTCCTATGCTCCAAAGAAAACAAACCCAGCCCATCCACTCTCTCCTGGTAATTGAAATGCTCCATCCTAGGGAATATGTTAGCAGTAGACTTGGCCTTGCATGTAAAAACATTTTCAAAAACTTTTTACTTGTGATTTCCTAGAGAGTGAGATTGTGGTGTTAAAATAATAATTATTCAACAGGTAAAATATTAATTTAACAATTCTGTTATTTCCCATTAACTATTGTTAATTTGCCTGCATCTTTTTTTGAATGAGCTCATATTCTCCTTTATCAATCTTTTTCTTCAATAGAGTCATCTGTTAGTTAAGTACAACTCACTGGTTTTATCTTTTCTTTTTAAAATATTTTTATAGGTTTTAATAAAGAACTTGTACAAACAGGAAAAAATGTATAATTTCTTTCTTTGGCTTGGCTTCGCGGACGAAGATTTATGGAGGGGGTAAAAGTCCACGTCAGCTGCAGGCTCATTTGTGGCTGACAAGTCCGATGCGGGACAGGCAGACACGGTTGCAGCGGCTGCAGGGGAAAATTGGTTGGTTGGGGTTGGGTGTTGGGTTTTTCCTCCTTTGCCTTATAATTTAATAAATTGATATTAGCAGTGTTATGAACCATGGACTGACCTTTTGAACTTATAAAGGATGGATTTCTGCTAAGAACTGTGTAACATGGCGGTACAGCTCAGTGTTGACTTGCCAAGGTCGAGCTGTGCAGAGATAAGAGTGAGAGAAATGTATTAATTGCTTGGAACTATTGAGAATGGGGGAGAACCCAGGCTGTGAAGCAGAGAGTTTGGTTTGGAGCAGCTAAGAAGGATACATGCTCTGTGTTTGAGAATGGCTCTAAAAAGGATACTGTGACTCTCTCTTGTCCTAGAGATTTTGGAGAGCTGTATTAGATGCACATGCCTCATAGGTGAGGAGGTTAAAAACCACACTAAGAACCAAGGCAAGTCATCTGAGGAAGCTTGCAAAAGGATTCGTCACTTTACTGCAACACAACATCAGTCATTTCTCGCTCTCCAATGTTCTATTCAACATTCTTTGTTATCAATTAAAGAACTGAACTTGGACATTGAACTTTGAGATTGAATTCTGTAGACTGCTTGTTTTTGGACTGACTTACCTGACTTGACTGACCTGGGGTTTGGGGTATTTTTCCCTTTTTTGAGTATTGGGCACAGACTGTAATGGACTGGATTTTTCCACATACACATTGTTTATAAATATATATTTGTATATTTGCTATAGATACTTATAGTGGGGTTAATTTTGTTAAGACAATATATTGTTAATAGTTATTAATAAATATATTGTTAAAATTTAACCCTTTAGAATTGCGTCTTCTGTCATTGCTGGTTGGAGTCATAATTGCAGTTACACAGAATAAATAAAACATTTCATATAAACCATAACATACATAAATTGTAACTCATATCCTTAATTCTTTTTAAAATAATTTAAAATCTTATTTAAATTATTAACAACTAAATTAAACATCTCCGTTTACAATGTTCCAAATATATATAAGAAATATTCTTAAAATATGAAGTATACTCAAAACTCAAAAGAGCACTCTCAGTAAATTATCAACACATAATAGGAAAAAAAACAAAGTGAGGGGAAAAAAAGAAAAATAAACAGAAAGAACTTATAACTTTTCAAGGAAGTTATAAAATTTCCCTTATTTAAAAAAAGGAGGAATTTACAATTCATTACCCTTATTTTAATCTTCTAGAATATAATTGATATTTACATTCTCAATTAAACAAGACAATTATCAGTTGTATATCAAGAAAGAAAAAAAACTTTATAAATCTAAACCCCGACCTCTAAACAAGGTTATGTGGAAAAAAAAACCTGGAACTCGAATGACATCAAGTAGAAGACACAAATTTCTTGTTTATTTTCATTGTGTGATGACATTATTTAATGGGTTTAATATATCATATATGTTTAACGTTGAGTGGATGGGGAGGGAGGTGAAGGAGGGAGGGGGTAAAAGGGGAGAAAATGACACTGTGTATATTCAAGAGGGAAAGGTTTGTATGTATTTTGGTCAGTATGGTTCAGTGTGAAAAATTAAAAAATTTAAAAGAGCAAAAAAAAAACCTGGAAACAGACAGCACTCGCCAGAGCATCCAAACACCTTAATTTTTAAAGTTGTGATAATAATCCATAAATGGACCATGTGTCTTCTAGAAGTTATTCTTTACATCTTTAATAGCAAATCTGATTTTTTTTTCCCCCCGAAACATAAATAGGATATGAGATCGCTTAACCATTGTAAGTGTGCAGGAGCAGTATTGTCAGAATTGCCCATCTAGCTAACAGAGAATTAAAAGATAAAAGTTGCTTTTGAGTTGAAGTCAGTAAGACATAATCTTGAGAAAATCCAAATAAAGCAATTAAGGGCAAAGTTCTACTTTAACCTTCAAAAAACATTGATAAAGTTTGAAAGATGTTTTTCCAATTTTTTTTCTAAACTAGGGCACGTCCAAAACATGAATTAATGAAGCCTCAAAACTTCTGCTTTTGTCACATAAAGGATTAATATCAGAATAAAAACAAGATAGTTTAACTTTAGACATACAGGTATGTACTATATGGACTGCCCTGGACTATAACTAATGTAATTTCTATTATCTGAGTGCTTACAATCAAAGCCAGGTGTCAACTATTAATTTCAATATTAATAGTTAAAAAAATGAAGAAAAACAGGAAAGATTTTTAAATAAATATCAAACATAAATGATCTATAAATTTTGAAAATAATTTTTAAAAAGAACACCGAAGAGAAAAGAAAAATACTTGTTTTAGTAGTTGAGCATCTAATTGTCTCTAGAGAGAGGGATGCCATCAAATCCAATAGCCATTGTGTATGTGAGGAAAAATCACAGCCCTCCCTTGAAACATAGAAAACTTCAAAGTTAAAGTGGGGTCAGACAAAACCTTGATGGCATCCTCCACGGAGTTAATGAATTTCTCGCAGCCATCTTCTGTAATAATCCTCAGCTGTGCCAGATACAACAATGCTGGTCTGAGTCTTTTGTTATAAAGTTTAGTCCTAAGCTCATGATACATTTTTCACATCTATATGACTTCAGAGCAGAAATATTCGACAAATCTGATATGTTGATCAAATCTCTTTTACAACGGACTTCTCAAAGGCTTGAAGATAATGAAATTGAAGAATTACTGACCATGGGTGATTTTCGGAAGTCGGCTCTGGAATCAGTGAATGATGTGCTCTATCAAGCACTGGGTCAGTAGCAAAAAAGTCTTCACTGAACACCTCCTTAAGTAATTTAGAAAGGAACTCAGTCGGCTGTCTTTCCTCAGTATCTTCATTTATCCCAAAATTTGAATGTTATTTCACCTACTCCAACTCTCCAAGTCAACCACCCACAAAGTTAATTTACAATTGCTTGCAGCCATTTCTTCAGAATTACTTTCTAGCTTCTCAATACAATTATTCTCTGATACCAACTCGGTCTCCACAGCATTCAGATGATTTTCATTAATTGAGATTGAATGTAGAACCTTTTTAAGCTTGGCATCGATTTCTTGATCACATTCTTTCATGGTTACAGTTCTCTTGTTATCTCTCATGATTGTTTCTTCATCATATTAGAGATGACATCTGAAGTCAAAGGGACAGCCTCCCTCTTTAGGTCAGTTTCAGAAAAAAAATGGTAGTAAATAACAAAGGGACCAAGATTAAGCTACTTTGGCTGAAAAAAGAGTTGAATAAGTGGGAAATATTAAAAAGGTGGCAGGAGCTCTAGGCTGCTACCCCCTACAGCATGTAGTCACCAGCTGAAAGTCACATTTAGTCACCAAGGGTCCCGTTGCTATATGGAGAATGCTTGGATAATCCTATATTGGTAGTAATACTAGTGCACTCATTATACAGTATTTCCCAGCCATATATGCAAAGTTTCTGACCTGTAGAGGTTGTTAATTTTTTTGCAGATATTGTAAGATTGTTTGTTAAATCAATTTAATAGCATTAAATCACCAAGCCATCCACAGCATTATATCTATGCTTGTGCCTATGGTGTAGAAGTTATTTATCATTCAGAAAAGTCACAACTATCATTGATTTTGATGGAAGAAGAGATCTCTGAGATAATGAGGGAAATGCCCAAAAGCCCAAACAAATATGACATAAGTCACTTACACCATTATTTCCTCTTTCTTTTCTCATGTTTCCACATAGTTACTTCTTTGCCATGTCTTAAATTATGAGAAAAATTTGGACTGATACATTAACAAGGGATATATATGGGAAATATGTATTAAAAATAATATTACTTTGGCAAAATGGATAAAGTAGAGAGGGTTGCTTAGGATAGCTTCAATATTGGTGGACCTCAAAGATAAACGTGAATCTCATTTTTTTTTAATTTGCCCCCCATAACTAATCTCGACCAGGTGATGGAAAGCCAACATATGAACCCCTGTAATCTGCATGGCGAAGGTACTCCCAAAGATGGTGGTCAGCGATGAGTTGTTGATTCAGCAACAATGAAGGATCAGCAATGTATTGTCAGGAAACTGTTTGACTTGGAAAAGAGTTTAATGAAGGTTGTGCACCCAGTATCTGCTCCTTTTCTCTTCCCAGATGATAGAAATCTGGGATATAGAAGATGCTCTTGAAGGAACTTTGGCGAGTTGTCCCTGTGGATCTTAGATGAAAAGTGATGCATTATATTCATCTTGTACAAGTGGTGAAAGAAGCGAGGGGTATTTTTCCAAGTGTGTATGTTTGTCTATCTTCTCAAAGAGGGAGATAATTAAGAAGGGAGTTTGGAATAATATGATTTTTAAAAAAATAAAGATGTATTATTAAGCATCTTTAGAAGTAAATAACTTAACCGAATGCAGAAAATTAAAGGTATAGGCAGTAGAATTGCTGATTGTCATTTACATTCCTCTGTGGCTAACTATTTAAGGCCAGAGAATCAGAAGTCTGCTAATGTAGTAATTTTATTTAATAAAAGATAAAGGGACAGAAAGAATAACAAAGATCAGTAAACTTGCAGTGTGTTTATACACTGGGCCAGACTACAAACTTGTTCTGTGTGTGTCTCAGTGATAATACAAACATTCCACTAAGTATAGTAGGAGCTTAAGTATTCTGCTTTACAAATAAAGACTACCTTGATTATATATCCTCTGCTTTGATGCACAAGTGATGACTTTATACATTGTCAATAGGAATGCTTCCCTAAATTATATAGCACACAAGCCAGTGTTAAGGGGAAGCAGGACTGAATTATCATCGGACTATTGCATACATCAAGATTTATTCCCTCTCTTCATACAATTCACATGGAGCCTGCATGTTATGATTTCTACCTCCTTGTTCTTCCCACACCTCACAGTGGTAAGGGGCCACTCTGGTCATGGACTACAGGCTTAATGAGAGCAAATTGTCACATGGGGATGTCCAGGTATGCAGGAGATTGCCACACTTGCCTCCTTCACATCTGCTGCAGTTATTTTGCATATCCCGTAGGAGGTTACTTCAATGTCTGCTGGGTTCCTGTGCTGAAATGAGCTGACAATTGAGAGCTCTTTATGTTACTCCTGGTCAGTCCTGTTTGAACTCCTAATCCTCTGGGCAAAATGCCACAGGATAGCTTTTCAAGTCCTTTTGTCTATTTTCACAAGCTCTTGCATGGACTCAATCAGGTGTTAGCAAAGCAAAGTAATATAAAATATAGTTTGTGTTCAGTTGTTCAACTGGAGCAGTATTTTAATACAAAATGTTAGAGAAATCTGGAACATATAAGTCTGGGGCAAAGACCAGATGATTTATTGAGACAATTAATGAATAGATGCTTTCATTAAAGAAAATTTGGTGCCTGGTTGGATTGTGCTATATGTTTGTGCAGTTGATGAATGAATTGCATTAAATATGTTGAACACAAAAATGCCAATATTCAAGCTTGTATTTAAATATACTCTTGCCAACGGAAGTCATCTGAGAAGGCTAATGAATCTTAATGATGTTTAGTTCATCCACTTGTGCTCATTGCAACAACTCTCACTCCCAATATCTGTTTAAAATATCTAAGTGTTTCATTTCCCAGAAATACTGAGTTGATTCATAGGTAGGAAACAACAAAAGAAAACTCATGTCAGTTTGAAGGTACAGCAGAAATGAGGTCCTAATAATTTGGATATTCATTCAAATTAAGGGTAGCTGGCAGTAACAATATCAAAGAGTACAGAAAAACAAACAATAAAAAAATGCTGCAAATACTGAAAATATGGAATAAAAATTAAAAATAGAAAGCCTAATTTGATGTAATTTATTAGTCATTAGATCAAAGACAGTTCAGGGAGCGAAAATTGTGAGAAGAGTACATGACATCGTTAGGGTTGGTGCCCCTGTTTCCCCTCCCCCCCCCCCCCCCCACCACCACCACTATGGACTGAGCTTAGAAGAAACAAGTGTGTGTTCCTTGTATCATTTGGCAGTGGTGGCGATGAATCGGAGGGGCTCTGACCAGAGCACATTAGAAGGATCAAAAAGTGAATTAGCATTGAGTGTTAGCCTTGTAGGTATATGGATGCATGTAAGCTGGTCTTATGAGAAATGGTTTTGTTGTTATAACTAACTACAGGGATATCTTTATATAAAAAAAATAATAAATTTCTGCTGAAACACTGCTCAAATATTTTATAGACAGTCATTTTGTTGTCACCCCCTCTGATGGTGACAGCCGGTGCAGTCAGCAGCCCTACACCCCTCTAGTGACACCAGTGGAAAAGTCAACTTTAATGGGGAAGGATTGGCTCAAACAACTGGAGCTAGTTTGGAAGAATATGTTCCACTTGGAAGTTGCACCTTGATATATTATTGGAATAATGTGTTGATGAACAGGAAGACAACTACACTGGGATAATGGAAACCATGAAAAGCTTCACATCAGATGAGATGCAAACCCAATCTATTGTGAGCCAAGGATCGTCCTGCAAAATGCTGGAGAGTCAAATTGAGAAAATGTGTTTTCAGTTTTGATGTCATCCATCAATTTGATGAAAGAATTCCTACATGAAATGCTGATCATTCCTTTCTCCTTTTGATGTTGATTGGCCCTCTGAGTTCCTTCAGCAGGTTGGGTTTTTTTTGCTCCACATTCCAGCATCGGAAGTCTCTCATGTGTCCCTTTAATAGAAACTCTATCAGCTGGAATAGATGGATGTTTTTGAGGCAAATGACCACACCAATATTAGTTGTACCTAAGACAGACTAAATGTTGTGATTGTGTGCCAATGACAGATTGATGCTAAATCCAGCTGTAGATAATGAATATTTTCCATTTTGCAAGATTCAAAAGTTTTCACAAAACTGGATCTCTCCCAAGAGCGAACATTGATGATCTGACAATCAACACATATAATGGACTCTATGAGGTTACTTTCTGGCACACAGTAGAAGAAAATCTGCTTTTGGAAGGAACATTCAAGAGATTGCGTGAGCACAATGTAAACTTGAGTTCAACCAAATGCTTGTTTTGGAAGTGTTCTTTGGTGTTGATACTGATAGTCTAAACCCAAATGAAAGAAGAAAAAAATAGAGATCATCATGAATGTTCCAAAGCCTGAGAATACAGCAGAGTAAAGAGATAGTGCAACACTACCTACCTCTGACCCATTTCAAATCCTGGTTCTGAAAATTTGATCTATCCTGTTCATAAATTGTATAAAGCGGAAAAACCTGAAACATTCTCCCCTTTACTTTTGCCATCTGCAGCCAAGAACTCAGGCAGGATTGCAAAAAAATGTTGCAGGAAGGAATATTAAAAGTCAGCATAACACATTCGTTGTCCAAGATTTTGCTGAACTACAAGTTGCTCTGTACATTACTATAGGATGTAGGCCTGAAGATATTTTGACTGAGAACACACGAGAGCTTTGTTCAATCAAATTTGGCTTCCAGAGTTGTATATAAGCAGCTTGTGCCAAAAACATTGCTTTCACACAAATCCGTTTCAAGTGAACTGGGTGGGTTTGTATTCTTAGCCACCCATAGTAAAATCAAGTGTGAGGTAGGAACCATAATAGAGTTTTGCAGAACCAAGAGTCATTTGTGGTTATAGATCAATTGATTTGGATCTGCTCCATAATTCAGGAAATGAAGTACCAAATCTAAGCATGGCTGACAAAGAAACAAAACTTTCTTTGAGTTCAAATCTAAAAACAGTCCAAAGGATAATTCAGCACCAAAATCTGTAAGGCAAATGGAAAGATTCCAAAAAAAAACTGCTGACTGAGCTTGACATATTGGTTGTTCATTTAATAGAGAAAATCATTTATAATTATATGAAATGCACACATTTTGCTTGTACCTTTCTGCTGAAAATGTAAACTAAGCATTGACAAAAATATTTTTCTTTTTTTTTTAAAAAGGCATGTTATACTGTTGGTCTATATATAGGGTCATGTTAGACAGGAGAGTTCTGTGATGTGTCTGCTTTGTAACAGTTTAATAGCGATGGGAGGAACAGTCTGTAATAGGAGCTTGAAGATTTTTGGTGTGTACATATTATGTTTTAATTCATTTGTGAAGCTTGTAAAACTTGTGAAGTGGAGAACAATATGTGCACTTCTGGAGGCCAAGCTCTAAGCCATCAGGACTCCATTACTGAAGTGTATGAGACAGTGGATCCTACACAAAACAGCCAGATGAAAAAGGCCATCTACTTATCTAGTGTGACCCACACCTCCCTCCTCCCCCCCCCCCACCCCCACCCCAATCAACCAACATCGATGAATACAGCCTGCAAAATGCTGATTGCCTTCTTGGCAATCTTGGAAGCATATCTCAGCCACAGAAGGCATCTATGAAAATATTTACCAGGGACAGCCTTCAACCAAATAAGTAACTAAGACCAAAGTCTCAAACCCAACTCATGCCCTACCAGAAGGAGTGATTCCTACCCTTCTGCATTCCTTGAAGGAACACCAACCCTCAATAGAAACTATTGAACCTTGTAGAAATGCCAACACCACTGCTGTCATGGCATCATTTATATTTTCTGGCAGCCTTAGCAAGTAAACACTAGCATCCTTCTTTTGTTCTTTGTGCCCAACATCAAGGCTTTGTCCTCATAGAATTATAGATTCTAATCGCATGGAACAGCTTCTTCATCCTGACTTGGCCATGTCAACCAATTTGGCACTCAGGAACTATCCCTTTGCCTGATCTCCCAAAGCCAGCACTCTGCTTCAAATTCCAATGTGGTAAGAGATCTTCAAGAAGACAGACATTCCCAATACTAGCATTCTACAGAGGAAGTACCTTGAAGGACAGAGATGGTGCTTGAGGAAAAGTTCTCAAAGTCTCCTTGAGAAAATGTAATATGTTACTTTTCTCAGAGGAATCAATAATTTTTTTAAAATCAAATTTAGATTCAGCATGGTAACGGGCTTTTTTGGCCCATTATCCCATGCCATCCAATTACCCCAAATTGACCAACAACTCTAGTACATTTTGGAGGGCAGGAGGAAATTGGAGTTCCCGAGAGAAACCCACATAAACAAAGGGAGAATATACAAACTTATTATGGACAGCACCGGATTCGAATCCAGGTCGCTGGTTCTGTAACAATATTGTGGTAACTGCTGTGCTAATCATGGTGCCATAGTGGTACATGATCACAAAACAATGGAGAAGCCAAAAGCTTCTGGGAAGAACATGGTAGCTTTGCTTTTCTGTTATGAGACTACATATAGGCCATGTGCAAATTGCAAGCCACATAGATCATTCCATCAATCACTATCTGCCCGATTGGTGGAAAAGTATCTGGATCCTACCTCAATTTCTTCACCCTCCTCAAAAAAAAATGTAGCCTAAATGAGAGTCAAAAAGCTGCAGATGTTGGGAATCTGAAATAGAAACAGAAAATGCAGGAGACCGGCAGCATATCAGGGATATCAGAGAAATGGGGTAAATGTTTCCAGTTGAAAAATCCTTTCTTTTGGTTTAAAGTTGTAGAGGTATTTGATGAAGGTTGGTTAAGACAAATGTAATAACTCTTAACAGTAAACATAGGGTGTTCATGTTTATACAGCTGTGAGATTAATTAATGAGTGGTAATATAAAACGAGAGAGAGGAACAGAGGGGTATCTGATTGAATGTAGTGAAAATTGCAATGGATAATGGAATCAATGAGAAAAGCCAATGGAATTCTATCCTCAACCCAGTTCTAGCTGGGCAGAGAGGGTGTGAACACAGAAATGTGGCAAATTGAGATGCTTTTGAAAGTTACCCATTCATCCAACTTTGAAAAACCATCATGAACCCTCTTTGTATCCTTCTGATGTTCGCCCCACTAATTTCTGACAGCTTTATGGTGTTTGTGAATCAATGTTACATTCACTTCTCCCATCAAGATCATTGTGAATAGCTAGGGCCTGTTAGAAATTAAAGTACCTTTAAAGAAATTGCTCGAGACAAAAATTGAGAACAAAGAACATTTATTACAACAACAATGCAAAGTTGGGTGCTTCCCCTTACCCTGGGAATACACACACATACTGGGGCTCACCCAACTTTTATACAGTCAATTTCAGTATCAGAGTGCCCTCCCCCTTACATTCTTCTGCCCCCTGGATGGGTTTGGCATAGGTAATCCTTCCTGCCTACGTGCAGTTTCAGTACACTTGGAGGACCAGGGGGTATCCTGTGGGTGTCCCATCATGTCATTGTCCTTATTCACACCTTCCTGATTCTCGGGGCTACAATCTCTTGGTATGCGGATTTGACTCATTCTATCTAGGGTTGGCTAATTTCATATGTATAAATCTGTGTATGGTTAGCTAATTAGATATGTAGGACTTGGTACTTCTGTCCAGGGCTAGGAGACCTTTATCTGATCCAGACTACCTCAACTTCCTACATTCTATTGTACCTTACCATTCCTTTTCTTAGTCTTATGGTCTTGTCACAAAGACTAGAAGATTCTTATGTTAATCGTGCTGACTCTGCTTTCCTGCATCCTAACCCCCAAGCTTATCCTGTTTGTACTGGTTACAGCCATTAACTGATGAATTTTAGTTTCTTCCATGTTCATAATTTTAGATCAATTTTCCCATCTCTCACAGGCCCAAACACTGAACTTATTCCCTGCTGTTGGAGTTAAACAAGAAAATCTGCAGGTACTGGGATTGAGTGCAAAACATAAATGTGCTGGAGGTCACACAGCATCCATATGAAGTAAAGGGTAACAAACATTTTGGACCTGAGCCATTAGGCAGGTATATCTGTTGAAGGCCCTGTAATGCAATTGAATGTACTCAGAGACAAGTGAGGAGTGCAAACACGCTTTTAATAGCTTACAATCAATGGCCGCTAGATACAATAGTCCTTGGGTGAATCTGAGGCAAGGCGGGAAAACCGGGGTTTATATTGAGGTAGGTGAGGGTGGAGCCGGAGAGAAGCCAGTCATCTGAACAATACATAGACAGTGAATTCCAGTTCACTGTATTCATCCCTTCCTTCAGAATTGAGCCTGTGGGTGAAAAACGGAGACCATTTAAAAAAAAAACAATATTTTACAAATATTTACAAGTTAAGTCTGTCAGGGGGTCTGGAAACTTTGGTCGACAGGGCATCTGGGATTCATTGAGAGTACCTGCTTGTATGCTATGTTGTAATTATAGGTGGAGAGTTCGATCCTCCACCTGGCAATCTTATCATTCTTTAATTTACCCCTTTTTGCATTATTAAACATAAATGCCACCGATCACTGGTTGGTAAGCAGTGTAATTTTTCTGCCAGCCTGGTAATGCCTCCCGTGCCTGATGGCCTCTACGATAGCTTGAGCCTCTTTCTCCACTGATGGGTTCCGAAGCTCGTGGCCTTGGGGACTTTGGGGTTCCCGAGCTTCCTGGGCCCCCTGTGGTACAGGTACAGTGCGTCACAAGGACTCCGGCTCAGGTCGTGGGGTGAATTAGTCCACTTCCCAAGCAATGTCCTCTGGGACCCTGAGTGGGGTACTCGGTAGTTCCTGGCACACAAGGCATTGGACCCTCTATTCCGCTGGGTGCCAGGTCTCTGATTGAGATGGTGTCCTCTCTGTCATGAGGGAATGCCATGTGGACATACGTTGGGTTGGCATGCAGCAGGTGCACCCTCTCGATCAGGGAGTCGGTCTTGCTCCTCCTCGTGTGCTTTCTCAGCAGGACTGGCCCTGGTGCCATCAGCCAAGCCGAGAGAGTAGTCCCAGACATGGATTTCCTCTGAAGCATAAGCTCATAAGGAGTAGCACTGGTCACAGTGCAGAGGAGTGACCTTATGGAGTGAACCATCAAAGGTAGGTCTTCTTGCTAGCATGAGTCAGGAAGGCCTTTGGACTGGAGAGCCAATTCATGGCCTTCCATTCAGTCACATTTTCTTTTTCAACTTGTCCATTCCTCCAGAGATTGTAACTAGTTGTCCTGCTTCAGGCAATGCCCCCTTATAAGCAGGTACTGGCGTAGCTCTTCACTCATAAATGATGAGCTCTGTTTGCTATGGATACAGCTGGGATAGCCAACAGGGCAAAAATAGAGTGCAAGGCCCTGATGACCATGGTGGTGGTCATGTCTAGGCAGGGGATGGCAAGCGGAAAATATGAATACTCGTCGATGACGTTGAGAAAGTACACGTTTCCATTGGTGAAAGGGAGGGGACCCTTGAAATCATCACTGAGTCATTCACAGAGGCAGGATGCCTTTATCAGGTGTGCTTTGTTGGGGTGGTAGAAGTGCGGCTTGCACTCCGTGCAGACCTGGCAGGGCCTAGTAATTTCCCTGATGTGCTCAATGCATGCCTTGACAAGATGAGCCAAGTGGGTGATGCCCGGATGGTAAAGCTCATTGTGCAATGACCACAATTGGTCGGAATGTGCAGAGGCACAGCTTCCTCTTGACAGGGCATCTGGGATTCATTGAGAGTACCTGCCTGTATGCTATGTTATAATTATAGGTGGAGAGTTCGATCCTCTTATCATTCTTTATTTTACCCCTTTTTGCATTATTAAACATAAATGCCACCGATCACTGGTTGGTAAGCAGTGTAAATTTTCTGCCAGCCTGGTAATGCCTCCCGTGCCTGATGGCCTCTACGATAGCTTAAGCCTCTTTCTCCACTGATGGGTTCTGAAGCTCGTGGCCTTGTAGGGTACGGGAGAAAAAGGCAACTGGCCTGCCTGCCTGGTTAAGGGTAGCAACCAGAGTTAAGTCAGAGGCATTCCTTTCCACCTGGAAGGGTGCCTTCACATCCACTGCATGCATGATGGCCTTTGCAATGTAGCTGAACATAGTCGAAAGCTGTCTGGGCTTCGGCCGACAATAGGAAAGAGGCGGACTTTAAAAGGGGACTGACCTTATCCATGTAGTGAGGGACCCACTGGACATAGTATGAGGAGAAGCTCAAGCACCTCCTTAAGGCTTTCATGGTCCTCAGGATAGGAGGTCTAATGGGGAGCATTCATTAGGGAATTTTGTAAGTTCCAATTGTGTACTGAAGGATTTGTGTGCTCCTGTGTTGCTGGGCCTGGACTTCCTGTGTCACCTTAAAAGTGTGACCATGAAATACTCTGGTCCACTCCATCCAATCATGGTGCCAAACAGAAGGTCCCAAAAGTCGGACTCCACATGTGGTCTCTCCACCCTGGAGCCAATGACACCTTTCTCCACCACATAGCCCAGGATTGCCAGATGTTTCATCTGGAACATGCACTTACTAGAGTTGTACATGAGGTTCAGGGCCTTGGCCATGTGGAGAAACCTCTGGAGTGTCCACAAATGGTGACATTGTCAAGATAAAGGAAGGTGGCTTTCAATCCATACTTGTCAACCATTTTGTCCATCTGTCTCCAGAAGACTGAGACCCCATTGGTGATACCAAAGAGAACACTCTGGAACTGTTAGAGCCATCCGTCTGCTTCAAATACTGTGTAGGAGCGGTTCTCGGAATGGATCGGTAACTGATGGTATGCAGCTTTCAGGTCGATGGTCAAATAGACCCAGTATTGTGCAGTTTTGTTTACAATGTCTGAAATTCATTGGAGGGGATACATGAACAGAAGTGTGAAACAATTAATTGTTTGCTGTAGTTATTCACAAGCCTGGACTTTTCTTCCCATTTCACGACTACCACCTGGACTCTCCATGGGCGATTGCTAGGCTCAATGATGTTTGATTTGAGCAACTGCTGTGTCTCGGCTCTGATAAATTCCTGATCCCCCCCACTGATTCGCCTGTTCTTTGTAGCTATTGGCAGTCAAGTTTGGAAACAGTGGGATATTATCAATATTTAGGGTGGAGAGACCAAATGTGGAGTCTGGCTTTTGGGACCTTATGTTTGGCACTGTGATTGGAGGGAGGGGGTCAGAGTACTTCATGGTCACACTTTTAAGGTGACACAGTAAGTCCACGCCCAGCAGCACAGGAGCACACAAATCCTTCAGTACACAATCGGAACTTACAAAATTCCCCAACTGCCCCGACCCCCTCCTTTTACATTTCGCAGAGTGCAAGTGTGAAGCTAGGAAAATATGATAGTCCATTGGGTACACTCTTAAGTTGTACCACAGAGTTGTTGCAGTATTTACAAAGTTCTCCATGGAGACAGTGTCTACTAACCAATCAGTCAAATGTCCATTTACCCTCCTCTCCATCATCGAGTTACTGTTGAGGTTTTGCCTGATCCAGGATGACCAGTACCAGAAATTTGGAAACCCCATCACTCCCCATGCTGATGTCGACACTCTCCTCTTGGCCCGTGGGCAAACAAGATGGTGTCGACCACAAGACACAGTAAGATGGCCACCCTCCATCATGATCCGACAATGGACTAGGTGGCGCTGACCTTGAAATGCAGCAAGATGGCTGCTGTGACTTCCCACAATGCTTCACCTGGTGGCAGGTCTCACCACGGCGCAGCATAAAGCATGGAGAGGCGAAGGCTGGTCCTTCAGGACTCAGGAACGGGTCAAGTGACGATTCAGGGGTTGCACACGCAGTTGCTTTCTTTGGGTTCCCTTTAGCCCAGCAGGTGTTCACCCAGCGCCCTCACTTCCACATCCTGTGCTCACAGAGTCCTTCACGGAACATCGGGTGCATAGGGTGCTGTGTCTGTTCACAGAAATAGTCAGCTCTGGGGCTGCAGGGGTCGCAGGTACTCCAATGACTTGGTCCTCTGAAAGGGCATCACTTTTACCCATGAGGTAGTCAGCTACCAGTTGGGCCTGCTCAAGCACTTTTGCAAGATCCAGGATGCTAGCCAAGTCTTTCTTCCCCAACTCCTTCAGTTGATGTCTCACGTACCTCGATCTCACTCCTGCCATGAGGGTGACCCGGATGTGTTCTTCCTCTCTCACCTGGGCTGTGGCTGCTTCGTAGTGGCATTTTCTGCTCAGGACCCAAGAATATAGTCGTCCAGTGACTCACCTGGATGCTGCCAATGTTGAGAGAGTCGGGCCTTCAAAGGCCGACTCATATGTAGCACAGTCTCTGATGACAGTGTACCCTTTGAGGCTAACTTGAGAGAGAAGTGCCAGTCTCCGTAGACCATCCGAGTTGAAGACGTCTTGTTGGCCGTCAGGTAGGATGGGAAGCACTACAGCCAGTAGGCAAATTCCTCCGGTGCCCCAGGGAACAGAGGGTCTATATGGAGCATGCCTGGCTTCAACAGGACTTCCATCCCGTTTCAAAGTTGTTAAAATTGTAATGTGACTGAATGCAGTGAGAGACAAGTGAGAAGTACAAACACACTTTTAATAGCTTACAATCAATGGCCGGTAGACACAATAGTCCTCAGGTGAATCTGAGGTAAGGCAGGAAAACCAGGGTTTATATTGGGGTAGGTGCAGGTGGAGCCAGGGAAGGAGCCAGCCATCTGAACAATACCCAGGCCCAGGCCCCAGGCCTGAAACATTGGATGCTGCATGACCAGCTGCAGTCACTACCTGCCTCACAGAAAAAGACCCAGGAACCCAAACAAACCTACAGTGAAACATCCGGCACTGCTCCAAATCTCACGTTTTGCTTTTGGTGCTCATGATGTAATCTACTGTGTAGAAACCAAATACAGATTGGGTGGCCATTTTGCAGAACACCTACAGTCTACAAAGGAAGTACTGAGTTTTCACATGTCAGTTTAATTTCTATCCCACTCCCACTGTATGTTTGTGGCTCGGGTACCTCTCGAATCACAGTTCCAATACATGGTTCCCATTAGCCAATCTCCAGCAGTCTATGTGGGTCCCTCAACCACTGAGAGACTCTCTGGTTCGCTGCTATGATCACGTTTCTTGTAGAGACCATCAGCTGCTGAGCCCCTCACTGGTCCACTCTCATGGTCACCATCCTGTAAGGTTATCTCTTCTGCTTCTTCACCATGGGCTTTGTCCCCATTTCTGGTGCCCTGCACCAGTCCACTGATCCCCTGGAGTCTGCAACGCCTTGAGGCCATTGCCAGCACAGGTGCTGCTATCTTGGGCACTGACCCCGCAGTTGCTGGCTCCTTTAACAATCCATTTAAAGCCTGTTTGGAGCTGCTGGCATTAAGACCAGGAGGTTGAAACATTTGGAGCCACGCTGTATCTCCACTCCCTGTTCTCCCAGGTCTGCCCCGTCAGCAATGCTACCTTTACAGCAGTCCCACCATTTTTTCAATAACTCTGTGGGCCAGGCGGCATTCACGGGGTAGAAATAGTGTGTCAATGTTTCAGGTCAGGACTTTTTATCAGCCCGCCCCTTGAATTCTGTGTGACTTGCTCCGTTCCTCCAGCAGTTCATTGTTTGCTCAAGATTTCAGCATCTGCAGATTTTGAGTTTGTCCTTCATGTTCATAGTCTTTACGCTGACTCAAATAAAACAGGGAATTGTCTAAAAATAACAAAGAACTGGTTGTGATGGATTGAAACCTAATAAATGGAATCTCATCTGGAGAAATGTAATGGGTTTGGACAGGGGAAACAATATAAGAAAACACCCAATAAATGATGGGATACCAATACTGCAGAGGTAAAGAGGAAGTTTGGAACACTTATCCATCCACAGGTCCATGAAGAGACTTATCAAGTATAAAAGATGATTAGCCAGGCTCATGACAAATTTTTTTAATGAGATGAGTTTATAAAATGTAAATGGAGAGTGGTCACTGTAAAACTATGATTATCATTATACTTGAAGTACTGTATGGTGTTTTGGTCACTGCCTTACAAGGAGGGTGCAATGGCTCAATAGAGGGTTCAGCAAAGATGGATGAATATTTTGCCAGAGGTGTAGAATTCTTGAGATGAGTAGACTGACTCACTTATGGAGTTTTATTTTGGAATAAAGGAAGATGAGATTTAATAAATTTTGTGAAGGCTGGATTGGTAAACAGGAATTATCTGGTTCCTTTCGCTGAGACGACAACAACTTGATGTTACTGAATTGAGAGAGGGCTGGCTCAAATGGGAATTGAGATGAACATTTTATGATTCACAGTTCTGTACTTTAAGTGACAGATGGGATGCTAATCAAACAGAACACTTTACCCTGAATTTGAAAACTATTAATGCTGGCTGTGGATATTCTTTGTTGTGAAAGCTTCCACAATTTAATTACCAAAGCTGTATACTTTTCTCACATTTTGCTAACTATATTTTGCAGATGTATGAAAAGTAATTCTTGGGGAATTTCACATTACCTTCACTTGATGGATCTTCATTACATACCATCTTCAAATAAAATATTAATTTGCAAGAAGTTGAAAAGTTCAGAATTTCAGACTGATTGTCAGAGTACATACATGACATTACATACAACCTTGAGATGTCTTTTTCCTGTGGGCGTGGCAGAATTACCTCTAACTGGTAGTGCAAAAATAAATTGTAGAAAGTGTGTCCATATAAACAAATAAAAGAACTCCGATATCAAATGCAAACAAACTGACTGCAATACTGAGAGAGAACAAAAAAAATCAATGAAGTGCAAAATAAAAGTCCTTAAATAATTCCAAAAGCAGTGGAGTTTTATGTATTCCAGCACCAACAGAGTGTTCGGCAGATGTTTTTTTTTCAGGCATACGTCCACAATTTACTGAGATCATTTACCAATCCTTGAGAGCTGATAATATCGGACACTAATAAAAACAGAAAATACTGGAAATCTTTAGGCAGTACCCAACAGAACAGCAGCAGGATCACTGTTTTAGGTTGAAGGCCTTATGTCAGAGCCAGGATGGAGAAGGGCAGCAATCTGTTGAGTATTCCAGCACTTTCTGTTGTTACTTCAGATTTCCATCATCTGCCGTGCAGTAGTTGTAAACACTGGCATGTGAGTTCAAAGCTCACCATTGAGTTCAGGCTTTAAAGGAATGTTGAATTTTTTTTTTTTATTACCACAGATGACCTGGATTTGCAGAAGACTACCACATCTGGTCCTCAACTTGGCTAGTATTGTTGAGGTTTGGTGTTTTGCTTGCTTGTGTTGGATAAAACATGGCAGTGATGATCATAAGCTGTGTAGTGATGGTAGCAGTAGAAACCCTGGTTATGTCTGCAAAGGGCTTTATTTTCTTTGGTAACTTTCTGGATAATGGTCTCAGATAAAATGTATTTGTGCACCATTTCAAAACTGTCATTAATCTGTTTAAAATAAATGTAGTTGAAACAGAGGTTTCACATGAATATGTATTTATATTCACAAAAACTTTGGAGGAAGTCAAAGCTCCAATTGACATTATTGGCATTAATCATGACGTTGAAACGTTTTTAGATGTAAAGTGGTTCATTGAACACTTTTGTCTCCTAAAATGCCCAATCTCCTACCCCTGATGACAGGTCTTGTGGAATTTACTGCATTATTTTTGCTCCCTTGACTGAGGATCACCGAGACATGTATACATAACTTGTGTTTGATGGGTCTAACTACAGTGGGTGGGGATTAGATCCAGAGATTCTCTCCACACTATTGCATCAAACACCCTAGAAAGGCCATGTAACTTGCAAGTCCAATACTAAATTCCTTAAACAGATACTTTATTCAAAGCTTTCATGGGAGGTGGTTACCAGGTTGAAAAAAGAAAAGAATAAAGATGTGTTCAGTTCTAATTTGAAATGATACATTCCCACTGACTCCTGGGAACCTCTGGCCAAAGTGGAGGAGGAGCATTTGGTATGACATTGAATTCCTCAAGGCAATGCATCAAGAACACAGACAGGGCAGAGTGAGCAGGAATGGGCTACCACACAAACCCATCTCCTATACATCAGGCACCTCTCACCCCATCAGTGCAACAGTTGGCAATTCTGCCTTATCAACCCCCCAGAGCCCACAAAACCAGATGGCATGTAACTCATCTTCAATTTAAATGTGGCAAAGAAGGAGAAGGAAAAAGGAAGAAGAAAAATAAATATCTGAAGAGGAAGCTCACAACACTAAAGTTCGGATGAAATATCTGTTTCAGGAGTTTGGTGTCGGACATGAAAGCAATGTGACCTTTTCTGTGTATCTGATGTTATCAGTGCAGCGAAAACATGGGCTTGAATTCCCACTCACTTTATTATTAGTCCCATCAGACATAAGGCCATGCTGTAGATGTTATAAATATCCTATTGCTTATCAATCCATATAATAAGCCAAGGTGTGGAAATATCTCAAAAAATACTGATTGAAACATAGCAAAGTGCCATGCATTCATGTGGAATTAAATGTCAGTAAAAGAACAGGTGATATTCTTAGAAATAGTATTATTGCATGAGTTGAAAATGTCACAAAGAATTTAACTTTGGAACAGAAAGAGACTATTAAGAGAATTTTTTGTAGCAATGGGTATGCAGCGATAATTGATGGAGTGACTGCCAGCAGGAGCTGTGCACTTTTACTTCCCTGCAAGGCAACAAGTAAAACCACTACTGCATTAGAGTGGCCCAGCAATATATTTGGGGGAAGGTATCCATTCCCCATCTGTGGAGACCACCACTTGGTAAAAAGTCTAATCTGCAGAGTACCATATCAAGTGAGACAGAGATGTAGAGCTAGAAAGTGTGTTTTGAACAAACCCAGGGTGTCAGCTGGAGAGTGATTTGGTTTTTGCAGATCAATGAGAATGGCAGTTATTGATAACAAATTATTCTGAAGAAGAATCTGTGATATATTTTGATAGTATGAAGCCCACAGGTTCATCAGTGACAGACAAAGACAGGTGCATTGTAACGATCCACTAATAAGGGGATGGTGAGAATCATGGACTAGGATGTTTGGCAGATGATGTTTTTGTGAAGGATTAAGCAATACAAGTTTTGGGCTTGTAGTACCAAACAAGTATTATTAGCTTGTGTTCATTGTTACAGTTGATGGTCAGAGTAATAGATCATGTAATAATTTATGCTGTATATGTACAGAAATGATTAACAGGAATTGTCTCTATCTGCATTGGATTGAAGCATGAAGCACTACAGCACAGAAACAGGCCCTTAGCCCATTTCTGCCAAGTACCATTGACCTGCTTCTGGCCCTTAGCCTTCCATAACCCTCCCATCCAAATTTTTCTTGTATATGAAAATTAAGCCCACATTCATCACTTCAGCTGGCAGCTCTAATATTTTAGAGATATGAACTTTAACACACCAAGTTTGTCGCGGAGAGGAGTAAATATATTTAGTTAAATCTCAAAGCTGTATGTGTCTCTTTAATGATAAATTAATTGTATCATTTTACAGGTATGTTATCAATAATGTATGTAATTTAACGTGGATAGGTTTGTCTTCACATGGGTTATGAACTTTAACATACCAAGTTTGTCGTGCAGAGGAGTAAATATATTTAGTTAAATCTCAAAGCTGTATGTGTCTCTTCAATGATAAACTAATTGTATCGTTTTACAGATATGTTATCAATAATGTATGTAATTTAATGTGGATAGATTTGTCTTCACATGGGTTTGTTCATCTTTTAAAGAGAAGCAGTATTGTACTATTTATGAGCGCTTCTTTAAAGACCATCAGTCGTGTGTATGACCTTGGAAATCTTGTTGAATCCAACAGTGCAGTTAGCTAAATGTGGGCTACCTTCAAAGGAGGTAACTCGATCACTATTACTTGCCTTTGCAGCACAAACGGGTCATTGCACATGGCCTCTTTCTCCAGAACAAAGGCCCTATTTTCTTATTAAGATGAATTAATGCAAAGTATATTGGATAAAACATTTTTAAGCCATTTCAAAAGTAGGGTAAATATTATGTTTTCCAATTTCCAGGCTATCTCGTTTCTGTGTAATTATCAGTCTCATCTATGAAACAGCAAAACTATGACACTAAGAAAAATGGTGGTGGAAAGATTGTATTCAAGGCCTAGATGTTATTATCTTGATCATAAAGATACAAAAACAAATTCTCTTTTCCAATAGTCATTGAGGATAAAGTCAGCATTCAATTTTAATTAAAGGTGATGTTATGAATCATTTTACCACACAAAAGGTCATGCAGTTTTAACAATTTAATAATTGTCTTGTCAGCTAAAATTACCTCTGACTAAAAACAGTGATACTGTCTGGTTTTAAAACTGTTCAAAACTTATGCCAAATATTTTCAATCACAGACTGTGTAGCAAAATGACCACTTTAGCTTTACATTATAAAGAAAAATGGAATAGAAATGTTACAGAGGGGAACGTTGCTTCATAACTGAATTTGATTTACTCAGAGAATGATGCTATCAAGAGTATCAGAGAATTGATACTTCAATTAATGTTGTATGTGTCCTAGTTTTATTTTTGCCCAATATTTTTTCTATGTTTAATTTCACAATGCTTGCTTCTTGAGGTTTTTTTTTTCAGGGTCTAAGCCCAATTATCATGCTGAATTCCAAACATTTGGTAATGTTTGATCCCAATGGGGACTATGTTTAATCAAAGCTGTTTCATTCCACCAACTCTATCACCGATCTTTCTCCCTCATCTCCACAGAATCAAGATGATGTCACTTTCAGCCATTGAGCTACACCTTGCAGATGGTGGATTGTCTGTGTACTCTAATCTATTTATGATAATTTCATATCACCATTTGAGAGATAGGATTTACTCTGGAACTGAGAACATAGAACAGTACTTGTCCTTCAGCCCATGAAATTGTGCCAACCTATATAAACCAATTTCACAATCATCTAAACCTTCCCTCCCTAACAGCCAACAGCCTCCAAATTTACATCCATGTATCTATCTTGCAGTCCTTGAATGTCCCTATTGTACCACCCTTCATCACCACTCCTGGCAATGCATTCCAGGAACCACTACTCTCCATGTTTATAAAAAAAACAACACCCTATCCCCAATGTTTCTCCTAAATTTTAAATGGATATCCTCCAGTGTTGGTAAGAAATTCAGGTATTTGACAATAAACTCTTTACTATTGTCTTTATCATAGCAATTGCCACTCTTGTGGGGGGGGGGGGGAATGGTGCTGTCCAACCATTTTAATTTATTTTAATTTTAATGTTATTTATTTTAATTAAATAATTTTTCAGGATGTAGACTTCCCTAATGGCCTTGCACTGGTGTTGGTGAACTTCCTTCCAGATCTGCACAATCCTACAGGTGAAGATCCTCCCACATTGATATTGGGTAATGATATGCAGTAATTAGATCAGCCATTCTCAACCTTTTTTGAGCTGTGTCCCTCATGAAGAGTCTTTTCAAAGTGTGTATGGGCTCCTTTCCCTGTAAGCTTGGTTGGTTTCTTCCATACTTCTATCGACTACATAAAAATATATTAAAAATATTTGTAATGTGAGGTGAAAAGAAAATGAGACTTTAATCTGAGCGTAACAACTGTGGCTTGTGATTCCAGAACGGACAGGAAAATAGGAAATCATTCTTGTTGAATATGTAGGAAATAAGAAACATGAACATACACATAACAAAAAAATATTTTTAAAGGCTTCTTGGAGCTCATTGGTTTGTATGCAACGTTTAAGCATAAACTCAAGGATAAGAAAACTTCAGAAAAAGAACTTTTAAAAAAAATTCTTATAAAATGAAAATTTCAGTGAGATCCATGAGCTTGATGTTCCTGTGCAAGCTTTTTGATGTCAGGCTCCAAATTAGATTGTGATAGTCAAAGGTCACCCACCTCCTGTTTTGTGAATCTGTTCCTGAAAGGTAGTTTCCTTGCTCAATCCACATTCAACTAAGTGTGTTGAGGGAAAGGCAATGAAAAATCTTCTGCTCTTTTCCTAATGTTTTGAAAATCTATTGGGCAGATCATTCTTAACCCAAAAAATATTTTTAAATTGATTGCAATGATATCATTCAGGAGTTCAATTAATCTCTCTTTTACTTTCTAAATATTTTTATTGAGTTTTGCATAAGTATATACAGAAAATTTATAAAATACACGAGAAATGTCAAATGTAAATAAATCAACAAAATTGTCCGATTTATAAAATACATAAGGTAACAGAATTTCTTACAATTTTATCCTGGATTTATATTTTCATTTTCTCCCCATCTCTTGAGCTCATTACTAACAATCAATCTCCGTTCAATTTCTGAGTCAACATGGGTAGGTTGTTCCTCAAATGGATCTAATATCCATTTTATTAGCAGGTCATTAAATCTTTCCTGCAGATCTGTGTGTATTTGCTTTAGGTGTTTCACATAAGCAGTAATGTCACTGTTCTTCAGTGTCCCTGCATTGTCGGACTCTGGCTTTACCTTACTCTTAATTTAGTCTATGTGTAGTCTGAGTCCAGCGTGTTCTTTGAATGAAGTGATAGGAGAAGGTATTCGGTTCAACAGTCAATTTATTACACAGCACAAGAATAAAACTTAACAGAGCTCTGGGTCACTCATTAGTTCATAGGTCACCTGCACAGTGAGCTACTCCCCAAGACTGACCCCTATTGTCCAGTTGGTTCAGTTTATATAGGTCAACCTTATCATACAGAACAAAAGTTGGCTTCCTTTGCTAGATTTCATTATCATACAGAACAAAAGTTGTCTTCCTTTGCTAGATCTTTTTGCATAAGGGTTATCACAAGTCATCTCCTGTTTTGCAGATATCTGGGGTGTAGCACTCCCATCTTAATCCTCCAGGCCAGACTATCCTGTTGTGTTGATCAAAAATTAATTCATCCCCAGATATTTCTAATCACCATTCTGTTCTTGTCTGGCCAATTTCTGCTGTTCTCTTTAACACCTACTCATGCCTTAATCTTCCTCCTAGACTGGTTTTCCATTCCCTTTGTTTCTTGCAGGCCATTCTTTGTTCTGGTCTGGCCTGTGTCTCCTGTGCTACTCACCATCTCCTTCAGTTTGAGCATTCCTCCTAAATCGTTTTATGCATTTCCTCTCCCTGTATTTTGGAGCAGACAATTTTGCTCAGCCAACTTTGCTCCATACTGTGATTGCCACTTAATCACATTCCTTTTTCCCTGAACCATGCAGTAAATATACACTTATTAATTAATCATTTATTTCATACTGTTTTAACCCCTAGATTCCAACAGTCCCCCTTTTGGTCTCATGAAAATGAGACCAACCACCAGTTAACTTATGGGACCAAGACCTCAGGAGTTTTTGCAAGGACCGGCATCTCCGACCCCTTGTTAAACTTAACCTCACAAACTTGGCCATTATGAACACACTTCAGTTCAGTGGGGGCCCCAACACAGTGTTCAGGAACGTCAGTCCAATCCGCAAAGTACTGTTTCGGTTCATTATGGGCCTCCCAGGCTGATCATAAACACTTTGTACAGTTGTTTCCTTCTCCAGATGCTTCAAGGGCTAGGAACAACATCACCCATAGTCCCCACATAGTATTCATCTCAGCTCCCTTCATTGTTTTGATGCCAATAAATTGATTATTCCGTCAACCACTGATACACAGTCACCGTAGTCCAATAGTCTCTTTAAAAAGGGACGTTAAGTGTTCTTAGTCCGTGGTTGCTTCACAGGTTCTCAGTCACCTCCGTTCGAATCTGTTCCAGTGTCCGTGTCGGTGGGTCCGTTGCTGCACACTGACTCCAATGATACCACGTCTCGCCTTTTCCTTGTAGTCGAACCGCGTGGGACATCCTCTCCACCACTCTGTAGGGTCCTGTCCACCTGGGCTCCGACCACTTTCTTTTGATGACCTTTAGCAGAACCCACTCCGCGACTGAAGGTATCGGTGTTTCCCCTTCTCTGTTGGGACTTGTGACCTGTTGTGAAAAATCTGACACCAGAGCCGTTAGTTTTTCATAATAAAGCTTGCATCCCATTGAGCTTACCTCATTCTTCGTAGTCTGAATTCTGGCTCCCGGTCCTGGAAACTGGTGCCCTGTTTGTAGTTCATATGGAGTAAATCCTGTCACAGAACTTACCGAACTCCTTATTGACATTAATGCCAGGGGCAACGCATCCACCTAATTTAGTTTGGTCCGTGCCTGTACTTTCCCGATCTTACTTTTTATTGTTTGGATCATCCTCTCCACTTTCCCTTGGGATTGCGGATTGGTACACTGTTCCAAAGGCATGTTTCAATCCCAACATTGCTTCTACCTCCTGTAGATCATTATTCTTAAAATGACTTCCATTATCAGACCTAATTTTTCTAGGAAATCCGTGTCTCGGAATATACTGGTTGATCAGGAATTTACATACCGTCCTTGCATCTTCTCTTTTGGCAGGGATTGCCTCCGGCCACCCTGTGAACACATCTACTGCTACTAAGAGGTATCGATAGCCACTTACCCTCTCAATCATGTCCGTATAATCAAGTACGATTTCCTGCCCTGGTAACTTAGGTAGCGGGAACTGACCTTCATGTGGCTTTACAGTCGCCTTTACATTGAAAGCTATACATACCTCACACTCTCTAATATGGTTCTCCACCATCGCCGGCAGGAAGGGGTGCCACCAATGTATCAAGTACCTTATCATCTGCTTCTTTCCACAGTGTGTTAGCCCATGCGCCTCCTCGAGGAGGGGTTTCATGAGTCCAGATGGGAAAACTGGCCTCCCGTCTATCGATCTCCATAGTCCTTGATCCTTGGTTGCCCCCCTTTCCTCCCATACCATCCTTTCCTGAGGTGATGCCTTTGCTTGTTCCTGTACTATTACTTCTACCCTACATGGTGGTAATAAGTCATGTGCTGTTCTGTCTGCCTGTATCATAATAAACTGAGGGCCGTATCCTGCTGCCCTTTTAGCGGCCATGTCCGCTTCCTGATTTCCCCGAGCCACCATCGTATCTGTTCTATCATGTCCTTTACATTTAAGAACTGCTAATGCCCTTGGTTTCAGGAGGGCCTCAGCCAGTTTCCTAACATCCTTCTCGTGTTTAATTGGGGTCATTGCTGCTGTTAAAAACCCACTTCTAATCCATTGACTAAGTTCAACCTGAATTGTCCCTACCACATATGCTGAGTCTGTATATATATTGACCTCCTTCCCTTCTGCCCATTCTAATGCTGCTATCATTCCCTGTAGTTCTGCGAGTTGTGCTGACTCCTTTCCTCTCACTGTCCCTGTAATGATTTCTTCAAATCCTCCTGTAGTTTTTCGTACCACCGCATAGGCAGCTTTCAATCCATCTGTGGGGTGTCTGTAACAGCACCCATCTGTAAACAAGGTTTCATCTGGTTCTCTTAAGGGTGTAGCCTGTAAGTCAGGTCTTATTTTAATATCCTTCACTACCCTCTTCTCACAACAGTGTGGTTCTCCCTCTCCCATATTGTCTGCCATGTTAATGCCTTCATGGGTAAATGTAACATTTGGAGCATTCAGGATCTTTTCTAGTCTCGTCTGCCTTAGTGAAGTCATTGTAAATGCTGTCGAGCTCACAAATGCTACAATGCTATGTGTTGTTAATACCGTCAGGCCATGTCCCATTACTATGTGTGCCACCTTTTGTAAAATCTTTGCTACTCCCGCTGCATGTCTCGTACATGGTGGGTGTCTGTCTTCCGTTGGGTCTAATGTGATACTCACATACATGAGCACACATCTTCCACCCACTTTTTTCTGAAAAAGAACACCATCAATTGTGTGTGCTTTTTCAGAAACATCCAAAAAGAAAGGTAGTTTATAATTTGGAATCGCCAAATCTATAGCTGTTGTAAGAGCTTGCTTCAATAGAATAAAACTCATCTCAGCCTGTGCAGTCCAATCAAGTGTAGCTCCCAGATTCCTCATCCCCTGCTCATTCACCAAAGTTCGCAGTGGATGTGTCAACTCACCATACGATGGGATAAACTGCCTACTATAACCTGACAAACCCAAAAACGAAAGCATCTCCTTTACTGTCTTTGGTTTTGTATGATGTAGTATCGCTGTTCGATGTGCAGGGGAAATCCCTGTGCCTTTCGCTGAGACCATTCTCCCTAAAAAGGTGACCACCTGCCTGCAGCATTGCAGCTTTGAGCGAGAGACTTTAAAGCCTGCCTTGAACAGCTGCACTAGCAGGAGACAGGTGGCCTCCAAACAGGAAGTATGATGAGGTGCTGCTAATAGGATGTCATCTACATACTGGATCAGAACTACCCCACCTGGCAGTGCTAGCCCCCCCAGCTGTTCTTTCAACACCTGATTGAAAATCCCTGGAGATAAAATAAAGCCCTGCGGAAGCCTAGTATACTGCAACTTTCTACCTCTATACGTGAACGAAAACACATCTCTTAATGGTTCTGCCAGCGGCAAGCAAAAGAAAGCATTCGCTAAATCTATGCAAGAGAACCACTTGTGGTTGGGGGTTAAAGCAGTCATGGCAGTATATGGGTTTGGTACTGGAACTGTGGGTGTTCTCACAATACCATTGATGCGCCTTAAGTCATGGGCCATCCGATATTTGCCTGTGTCTTGTTTAGGAACCGGTAAAATGGGTGTATTCCAACTAGAACGCGAATGTTCCAACACCCCTGAATACATAAGGCCATCAATGGTCTTTGCCAAACCTTCCTCAGCTTCAGGTTTGTGGGGATACTGCATCTGCCAAATAGGGGTGTAATCTGACAGTTCGAAGGTTATGGGATCAACCTGCTGACAAAAACCCACATCTGCTGATCCCACTGACCACAGGTTCTCAGGGAGAGAATCTAGCATAGGGGCCGAGTCGGGGTGATCCATCTTCTCTCTACCATGAAAGCGTTCAATCTGTCTATGCTCAAGGAGGACTCGATCATATGTCGGGGACAAAATCCTGTTTCCCTGACCAGATGAGGAGAACTGCACTGTCGGTATTTGGGTGTCAGACCAGTCCCTTAGGGACTTCAAGTTCCGACACATCGGTCCCAAATCTTTTGCCTGATGAGTAGTGCCAATTGCAAGGGTGACATGAGGAATGGCCTCACCTGCCATCTCATACCATTCCAGCTGTTCAGATGTCAGTGCCACCGCAGCGGCCACTCCCTCCTTTCCTACCACTATGTAGTCCAAATTAATTTCCCATAGCATGCCCTCTACCTCTTCATAAAAGGCATGCTGATACATTTCATCCCCATCCCTATCGTAAAAGAGGGTCATATGGGGAGGGTCCGAGGGAGGGGTATACGGGTGTAACGTCTGGATCCACGGCTTCCATTGATTATAAAGTTTTAGCAGCCCTCCCTTCTGAGGGTCCTCTGGTTGCAACAACCCCCAGTAAATGTCAGCCCATTGTCCCTCAGACGCGGATCCTCCAGCTGCCGCCAACAACATCTGAGAACTGGAATGCAGTGTAGTTAATGAACAGTTCATAGAATATCCATTTGGAAAGGTGACCTCTATTCCGCTGGGTCCACAAAGGATTGATGCTCCGCACTTGACCAACAGGTCTCTGCCCAAGAGATTGGTAGGGCACCTGGCTGACAAAATGTATTGATGTGTAAAAGTCTGTCCCGCCACAGAAGTGACTAGTGGTGTAGAAAACGGCAGATTTTCTGGTGTACCCGAGAACCCTATCAGCTGGACGCTAGAGGATGATGTTTTATCTTGAAATTCAGTGCCAGTGAGTGTTGAAAATCTGGCTCCCGTATCCACTAAAAAGGATACTTCCATGTCCATAACTTTAATCTGCAGGAAAGGGTCTGCCAACCTAGCCTGCTCGTGGGTGCTCGGGCTCCGTCACTGTGGGCAATATTGCTCCTCCTCTGTCAGCAAAGGGAATTGTCTCTTTGGAGCTAAAGCCGCATGGGGTGCCTGATGTACCGAGGGTGGCACTGACGATCTCTGGGGCTGGACCCAATGCTCATTTTGTAGTGGTCCATATCCCCTTCCCCCAGTGTCCCGAGGATCCCAAGCCAGGGGGCAGTCTCTCTTCCAGTGTCCTGGCTGACCGCATACAAAACATACGGCTGGTTGCATTCGTGGAGCACCCCGACCTCTCCCTCTTACTCGGAATCCCCCCATTGGACCTCCCATTCTGGCCACATAGGTGGGACCCGGTGCCCAATTTGGGGCCGGGTGCCAACTCATATTATTCCCTTGTGGTGGCTGCGGTGGCTGCTGAATCATCTGGTTCGCACCCTTTGAGGAAATCTTTTTTGCCTCATTTGCCTTTTTCCTAGCCTCTTCCAATTGAAGCTTAAGGAGTTGCACTTGTGCAGACTCCATAATTTGTTTGTCCTCCTTTTGCTTAGCCCTGTAACGTTTCATGTGATGGGTCAAATGTTTTTCCCATTGCTCACTCGAGCAGCCAGGAATATCAGGGTTATTCTCTAACGCCTCCCTAACTACAGCTGGCAGTCCGCTCGTTACTGCAGCCCTAAAGAGTGTAGTCTGCAAGGGATCTGTGGCTGGGTGTACTCCTGCTTTGTCTGTCCAACTCTCCTTACACTGACTCAAAAAAGTCGAGATCTCCTCATCCTCTGACTCCTTTTGTCTATTGTGAGGAGTGGGGGTGGTGTGATCCTCTGACATTCCTAACAAGAAGGCATTCTCAAGGGTTTGTTCTTGCTCTCTCTCATTTGTTTTTTCCAGTCGCATACTAGTTTCCCTCACTTTACAGACACCATTCTGTATTTCCTTTGTTAACTCCTTCATTTCCTCCACCCTTTCCTGCATAACTCTCTTAAGTCTCTCCTTCGCCTCCTGGAGTTCGTGACCTGCTAATTCAGTGACATTCACTATTCCCTCATTTATCTGCATCACTGACATCTGAGGAATAGGATAAGGTGGTGGCAATGTCTCTGGTAACTTTGGATATAGCGGGGCTGACGGCTTAACCTCCCCCGTATTCTCCTTAGTGATATGGGATCCCTTTTTAATATCATGTTGAAGGTTCGCTTCCACAGCCATGCAAGCCAATGTCATATTGTGTAAATCTGCCCTTCTCTGTTCCTTCACTTCTCTCTGTGGTTTAAGCCTTCTTCTATTCCATATAGATCCTTGTCCCTTTGCCTCATGTTCCTGTACCTCCTTGGCTGCTTCCCTCTCTGCTTCTCCTAAATACAGTACCAGCCGGATTTTTTCAAACCCTCGTGGTACCTTCCCCTGACTCTGCAGCTCTTTCCATATCTGTTCGTACCGTGCCATAGCCTGTACCTCCTCTCCCTTCGGTACTCCTCCCAGTAATTGATTCCTTGTTTTTTCCCACAGTCAGTTTACAGATGGGGGAACCCCTCTGTCTCCCCCGAGCTCTTGCCCTACATCCCTATTTACTCCTTCCATCTCCGTTCTGATCTTTAACCCTTTAGACTTCGTACTTCACTGGGTCTCTCCCCTGGTAGGATTTTGACACCCTGCAATATACTTCGTCCCTTCCCACGTTATTATGAACACCAGCAGCACACTACACACGATCCTTAAACAAATACTTATTATAAACTATTATGATACACTAGACGATTCCTAAACAGATATTTATCCACTATAGAAGCAAATAACTATAAAACAATACACCTTATACAGATACTGATTGTCCACTACTATGGTATACGATCCTTAATCAAATACTTATTACACACTATGAAAACAAATAACCATCACAATGCACCTTATACAGATACTTATACACTACTATGGTACACGATCCTTAATCAAATACTTATTACACACTATGAAAACAAATAACCATCACAATGCACCTTATACAGATACTTATACACTACTATGGCACACGATCCTTAATCAAATACTTATTACACACTATAGAAGCAAATAACCATCACCATACACCTTATTCTAATTGGCCAAGTGTCTAAAGCTATCTCTCGAGATCGCTACGAGGGGACTCCAACCCCGTTCTACTAGGAGGACTCCAACCCCCTTTTTACTACAGGGGACTCCAACCCCGTTCTACTAGGAGGACTCCAACCCCCTTCTACTACAGGGGACTCCAACCCTGTTCTACTAGGAGGACTCCAACCCCCTTCTACTACAGGGGACTCCAACCCCGTTCTACTAGGGGGACTCCAACCCCGTTCTACTAGGGGGACTCCAACCCCCTTTTGTTTTATTCTTTGGCTTTAACGAGGGCTTTTGCAGAGTAGTGACAACACACAATTTATCTTTGCCAATAGCAGAACTTCGTTAAAACAGGCGTCTGCTTACCTCCCTTTGTAGGATGGTCACTTCTTGTTATCACCACACCACAATCGACCGGTGTTTCGTATCTTTTTCTTCCGTCACTTCTCCATCTTCATCACGTCGGGGTCACCAAATTGTCGGACTCTGGCTTTACCTTACTCTTAATTTAGTCTATGTGTAGTCTGAGTCCAGCGTGTTCTTTGAATGAAGTGATAGGAGAAGGTATTCGGTTCAACAGTCAATTTATTACACAGCACAAGAATAAAACTTAACAGAGCTCTGGGTCACTCATTAGTTCATAGGTCACCTGCACAGTGAGCTACTCCCCAAGACTGACCCCTATTGTTCAGTTGGTTCAGTTTATATAGGTCAACCTTATCATACAGAACAAAAGTTGGCTTCCTTTGCTAGATTTCATTATCATACAGAACAAAAGTTGTCTTCCTTTGCTAGATCTTTTTGCATAAGGGTTATCACAAGTCATCTCCTGTTTTGCAGATATCTGGGGTGTAGCACTCCCATCTTAATCCTCCAGGCCAGACTATCCTGTTGTGTTGATCAGAAATTAATTTATCCCCAGATATTTCTAATCACCATTCTGTTCTTGTCTGGCCAATTTCTGCTGTTCTCTTTAACACCTACTCATGCCTTAATCTTCCTCCTAGACTGGTTTTCCATTCCCTTTGTTTCTTGCAGGCCATTCTTTGTTCTGGTCTGGCCTGTGTCTCCTGTGCTACTCACCACCTCCTTCAGTTTGAGCATTCCTCCTAAATCGTTTTATGCATTTCCTCTCCCTGTATTTTGGAGCAGACAATTTTGCTCAGCCAACTTTGCTCCATACTGTGATTGCCACTTAATCACATTCCTTTTTCCCTGAACCATGCAGTAAATATACACTTATTAATTAATCATTTATTTCATACTGTTTTAACCCCTAGATTCCAACAGCATTCATGTTCAGTTTTGGAAATCATAGAAATTCCCTGATGTCTGATATTGCTGGAGTAGGTTTTGAGCTTTTTTAAGGAAATAAACAATCTTTTTCTTACTATGAATGAGGGCATTGTGTTTACCCTATAAAATCTTGTTCAATGAATTGACTTTATCAAAGATATCTGCCAGGTAAAATATGTGTCTGTATCAATGATTTTTCTCCATGATTGCTATGAGAACAAAAGGAAACGATTGTGTCTCAGAGTGCAACAAAACAATGAAGACAATTTCTTTGGACTGCCACCCCTCCTCAGTATGCATTTAACAATGTTCGTCACTTTTTCTTAAACATAGCCACTGTCTTGAATGGGATGTGATTTTATAAACTTTAGTCCTTTATGACAATTGAAAATGAAGCATTTAAACATCCTTCTAAATTTTTAGCCACTAATTGAATGATGCAATGAACAGTAAAGACTGAAGTTATAACATTTTTCAGGCATGTGATGTAGCGACTACTATCCACAAAAAAAAGCCGTTTGGAGGCTTAGTGGGCTCTTTACTGTGATGAGTTCAAGGAATTCATGAAGTCCAAATGAGTTTTAAGTGGTTTATTTATTAACACAAAGGAACTTGTAACTTCTATAAGTTTTGTAATGATAACGTAGTAACAATCTTGCTAAAATAGTCTTATCACCATCGATAATGACCGTCATAAGTTAATGTAACATAGCATAGCAGTGAACAGAAAACATCGGAGTGCTACTCACCCACCGTCTGTCCCGCAATTTGCAGTCAATGCAGGCTAACTAAAATCCATCCGTGCGAAACCTCCATGTATGCACCAACAACTCCAGTGAATAGCGTATGGGTACTGGAAGAAACCAAACTCACGCAGCCTCCTGACCTGGGGATGCCACGATCAGGTAAATTCTGGCTCCTACATTCTGTATCGTCCAACATTTGAAGCGACACCATCAGTTGCACAGGAAACTATGCTCTCGAATGGAATACTGTTCTCGTTCATGTCATTCTTCTTCAAAACTATTAAGTCCCATAGTATCTGTTTTAATCCTCCTGGCAAACATCTCTTCCATCAGCTAATTTTCATTCCAGAATCTGCATAAATTATGAGAATTGCATCATTCTCTTGCAGAGTGGATTCGTCTAATTTTGAAGACAATTTCTTAGATTATAATGAAATGACTAATTGATTTTCAATATCCCTTGCCATCTCATCAATTCTGGAATTATTGAAAAGAATTTCCTCAATACCATATATGGTGTACATCACTGTATACTATTACTTGGTTACTGGCACTGCGTATATGGTTGGTTCATATGTATGAATGGCCCACCTTCCTTTGGTGACTCCTCTCCCTGGACTCCCCTAATAAACGTATTAAGCTAAGTCCCTCCCTCAATACAAGTCCTGGCATTGGGACAGAACAGGAGCATGGTCCAAGCCTTGTTGTATTAAAAGCCTGTCATCCTGCACCTCCATTCTTTTGGTGTTATTGATAGTGCATCACCGTATATAAGCGTGTAATAGTCAATACCATATAAATGCTACCCCTCCCTTATTTTTGGCCCCAAAATGTAGTATTTTCCATATATTGTGTGTAAAAGTTAACCCCCTATTTTTTTTTTTAGCCCCAGTCACTTGATCTCAGACTCTCTAGGCCCAGGCCACGTGTCCATCACACCTCCTGATGCCCCGACCACTGGCTCTTACCCAGGCCCCACCCAATGTCCCACCCAAGCTCCTGTTCTCCCCAGCTACAGACTCTCACCTAGGACCAAGCCACCTGTTGGAGCTCCTGATGCCTCAAAGATTGATTCTTGTCCAGGCCCTGACCACCCGTTCATCCGAACTTCTAATGCCCTGTAATGGAAGATTTAAACTGTGTTTTTTACTTTTGCAGCCTTTGCTTCTGCAAGGCTGAGAACCTGCTCGTTTTTTTAGAATTAGTAGACACATCAAAATTCTACCATGGGGCCCAGGATGCAGTTGAATCAGTAGACATTATCTAATTTACACCATGAGGCCCAGAATGCATATGAATTAGTAGACACATCTAAATTCCACCATGAGGCCCAGAGATGCAGTTTTCTTTTGTTGGTCGCAGACTGTCAGGAGACCTTGAAGATAATTAAATCATTTGTTCAAAGAGATAAGATCTGAAGTAAACAACTTTTGGGTAATATAAGCCATGGTCCCACTGCTGAAGTTTGAGACTCTCCAAGAGGTGGCAACATCTCTCAGCAAGAAGAAGAACTTCAAGAGTCCAGCTAACATCCCAGTCGAGGGAGGTGGAGAAGCTGCTACCGGCGCCCCGACATCCTACTACAAGTGTGCAGTCGTTGCCTCGCTTCGGCAGTTGGGACCAGTCCAGGCGTTGATAAGTATAATTGGGAAGGGCTTGCATATTGTAGTGTGAATTCAGCTTTAGATTTAATAATAAAGACTTGTATAAACTGAACTGCTCTCGGTGTGTGTGTATCTATTTTCTTTCGGTAGCTCAAACACTGTGACCAATCTAAAATGAACAAAATTAGAGGTATAAGTTTACCCAAGACATGGCCTAACCACCATCTCTCATCCAGGCCCTGCCTACCCACCCATCCAAGCTCCCACCACCCTGATTGTGGATTTACTACCCAGTCCCAGCTGCCCGCCCGCGCATCTGATGCCTCAAATGATGTAGGCACTTACCACGGTCAAAAGAAGTATGCGTGTAATAGTCAACTTCCTAAATTTGACCCTAAAATTTAGACCACAAAATTCAACTATTACACGCATATATACAGTAATTTCTTAAGTTCAAGACGTCAGATATTATTATGGGCACTAAAGACAAAATAAGTGACTTAGCCACTATATAAATATTTCCACTTATAGCAATCAATTCACTTATACTGTATGATGCAAGAAGATCTTTTTCTAATTTCTGTGATGTTTCATTAATCATCTATTTGAGCATTGGCCTTACCTCAAAATTATCTCAAAGGGTTTTGAAATAATCCATGGATTTGTCTTTCTTTTCTTTATGTACGGTCTCTAAATGTTGTTTCAGCTTGCTTAGTCTCATGCTTTAGTTTAAAAAATGTTTTCAAACAAATCAAACACACAAGGGCAGAGAAGTGTTTTGTGGAGATGTAATGAAACCATACGATAAGTATTCCACTAAATAGTGCCAACACTTCTTTTTCACTGAGGAACTCCAAAGGTGGTTTAGGTTTTATGGAAAATAATAAATAATACATACCTTCTTCAATAAAGCTAGCAGGAGACATACATTCACTACCTGCCACAAAAACTCAAAGCAAAATGAAGGTGCTTGCAGATGCGAGAAATCTGGAGTAAAACTTTTCAGTACACACGCTATAGAAGACCATAGAACAAAAGAGGAAAATTACTTGAAAGGCAATTCCTTGGCAAAGTTGGTTCCACATTTGTCAAACACAATTATGTCAAAGCAAAGAATGCTCTGAAAACTGTGTTAATTTTCCGCATTTATCTTGGTCATTCAATTATGTCTTCGAATGTCTCCAACTTTGAAAAGAATCTCGTGTTGCTTGGCAACTATGCAGAAAAGTCCTTCCCTTCCCAAAAAAATATTTAATCTATTCAGTTTCCATGACACCATGTACACCTTGGACCCCGCTTATTAAGGATTTCAGTCCGTGGTACCCTGTAAATGTGCTGTAGCCCCCAGAGAAGGCCATATGGCTGATTTAGATGCAGCAAATTAAACTAGCAGTACCCACTTCTGAGCTGGGATAGTGCATGACTTGTGGGAGAACCTGCATATGGTGGTATCCTGATCATCTTTTATTATGAAAATTTAATCCTAGGTTTGGGATCCCTGAAAAGATATCAGGAGGCAAGGGCCCACACTTTACTGGCAAATTGGAAGAAGAACTGACAAAGACCTTGCAGTCCAAACACAACTTTACTTTCTTGTAAATCGCCCCCCCCCCTCCCCATCTACTGGGGCAGTTGAATGACAGAATGGAATACTGAAAAACAGACTGGCAAAATTACATAAGGTAACTGGACTAGAGTAGCCAGAGGCACTTCCACTGGCCTCATGACAATGTGCTGTGCTCCAAACCCTATTATGGGCTTAGCTCCATGTGAGATAGTATTGGGACTTCCACTCACTTACCAGTCACTCATTCCTGTTCTTTTAAACAAATGGACATCCATATCTTGAGCAAAAACATGTTGCTGTATTGTGTGGCACTAAATGAAACCATCAGGTTTATTGAAGACCGGAAGGTCATTGCAACTATTGGGTGCCAAATCTACCTGAATCAGAATCAGAATTTATTGTCATGAACAAGTCACGAAATTCGATGTTTTGCAGCAGCGTCACGGTGTGAACATATTATAAACATCTTGCAACATTGATATCCATTAAAGAAATTAAAGATAGAAGTGCACGAAAGTAAGGCAGTGTGTTGATTCATTGATTATTCAGAAATCTGATGGCAGCAGGGAAGAGGCTGACCTTGTGCCACTGAGTGCTCATCTTTAGACTCCTGAACCTTTTTTCCTGATGGTAGCAGAGTGAAGAGGATAGAGGCACTTTTTAAAGACACTGCCTCTTATAGATGACCTCCATGGTGTGAAGTCTGGAGCCTGTGATGTCGCAGGCTGAGTTAACAACTCTCTGGCGTTTATTCTTATCCTGAGAGTTGGTGCCTCCATTCCAGGCAGTGATGGAATAAGCCAGAATACTCTCCATGGTTTACCTGTAGAGGTTTACGAGAGTCTTCAGTGACATACTGAATCTCCTCAGACACCTCATGTATCAACGTGGAGGCTCCAGAACAGATCCTCGAAGATGTTGACACCCAGGAATTTGAAGTTCTTGACCTTCTCCATGACTGAGCCCTCGATGAGCAGTGAGTCGTATTTCCCTCCTGAAAGCCACAATTATCTCCTTGGTTTTGCTAATATTGAGCTAAAGGTGTTGTTGTTACATTATTCAAAGAGCTGATCTATCTCCCTCCTGTATGCTTCCTCATTCCCATTTGTGTTTCTGCCATTTGTGGTGTCATCGGCAAACTTGTAGATGGCATTGGAATTGTGCCTGGCCACAGAGTCATGGGTGTATAACGAGTAGTGCAATGGGCATCCTTGGGGTGTGCCTGTGTTGATGATCAGTGAGGAGGGTCGCAGTTTCCAATTCATTACCAACTGTGGTCTTCCGATGAGAAAGTCAAGGATCCAGTTGCAGGGGGGTACTGAGGCCTAGAGTTTGTAGTTTCTTGACCAGCAGTGAGGGAATAATGGTATTGAAGGCTGATCTGTCATCAATGAAGAGCAGCCGTATGTATGAGTTGCTGTTTTCAAGGTGATCCAGAGCTGAGTGGAGAGCCAGAGATATTGCATCTGCTGTGGAGCAATTGTGAGGATAAATGAATTACAGAGGGTCCAGATCTTTACTTAGGTATGTGTTAATTCTGGCCATGACCAACCTCTCAAAGCAAGATGGGTTCTGCAGTGAAAAAGTTGGCAATTGAAAGAGCTCATACATTGCAGGTTGTCTGTCAGGGCATTACAGCCAAGATGGTAGCAATTCATACTTAACACTTCGCGATGGACTAGCATTATATTTCTTGGAAGGGCATACCAGTCCCATTATTGGTCGGGAGTGTGGTACTTATATTCCCAATTCTTATGCAAATGATTTGGCTCCCCATATCCAGAATGAGGCTGACAAGGTCAGAATGATTGGCAAGTTTTCCATCGACCCCCTTCCTCCCCTTGAAAACCCTTTGGCTAGCTTCATTCCCTACTTGGAAATATCTGCAACTTGCAGAAGAGCCTGCATGTCCTCATCCTTCTTGGTGATGGATGTCACAGGTTTGGGAGCTAGTGTTATTGCACATGCGTCAGTAACTGCACTGAATTTTGCAGATAGTATGTACTGCAGCCACTATACACTAGAGGTGGAAGGAGTGAATGTTTAAGATAGTTAATATTATAAGTGAAGGTTCATGTGTGTCCCACCAGATCAAGATTGAGGTACAAAGCACAAGTTTATTCTCAAGAGATGCAGAGGAAACAACAGAATCTAAATGCTAAATTAACTTAAACACACAGTTCGCAAGGGGATGAATATACACTATGGGAAATCACAAAACTTAGAAATTGCATAAACACACATACAGTCAACAATCTACGTACCTCCATCCTTAATCTGTATGGACACGGCTCTAAATAATTGGCCTCCGGACTCACCCCAACCCAATACAAAAGATGATACTCATGGGCCATGAGGAGTTAAGAGAGAGAGAGAGAGCAAAGGAAAACATGGTCCTTTATAGCCCTGCAGCAGATATTGGGAGGCCAATCACTCAAGGGCAGGCTGGGCCCTGTTGGTTGCTGTGACCAATGGCTTGAAGCCAAGTGCAGAGGCTTGGCAGGAGTCAGCCCAGGTGCTTCACCTGGGCCAATTAGGTGAAGGTCAGGGCTAAGTCCAGGCAGACTGCCTGGAGTCCAATACCTGGTAATTTGGACGGCCAATCGCGAGGGTCACCTTAATGGCTTGGGGTGAGTCCAGCCTTGATTAGCATGCAATGTGACCTCAAAATAGGAGCCTGGCAGCACCACCATGTGGCGGGCACAATCTCTCCATTACAGTTGATGAAGTGATAATCAAATGGGTTGCATTGTCTTGCAAGTTTTGAACCTCTCTAGAGATCTTGGTGCTGCACTCACCCTGTTGCCATGCTTAGTCAAATGCTGGCTTGATGTTGAGAGCAGTGATCTTACCTGAGCTCAGGAATTTAACTTCATGGCCTCCGTTTGGACCAAGGCTTTGAACTGGAATGATCCTGGTAAAACTCAAACTGGTCACTACTGAGCAGGATAATGATCAGTAATTACCCAGCATTGGCTCTACAGATGACATGACAAAATCCTAAAGAATGATGGGGACTTCATGGAAGCATTTTAAATGTTGAAAGGCCTGGACAGAGTAGATATGGCAAAGTTGTGTTCCATGGTGGGGGAATTCAAGGACAGGAGGGTGCTACATCAGAACTGAAGGGCACATATGTAAAACAGAGATGCAGAGGAATTTCTTTAGCCAGAGAATGGTGAACCTCTAGAATTTTGTTTTACCATGGATGGCTGTGGAGACCGAATTGATGGGCATATTTAAGGGAGAGATTAATAGGTATCTGAATAGTTAGGATATCAAAGGTTATGAGGAGAAGGCAGGGAAGTGGGGCTGAGTAGGAGAATGGATCAGCTGATGATGGAATGGCAGAAAAAACAATGGACAGAATGGCCTGCATCTGCTCCTTTATTCTATGGTCTTATATTCTATCAATTTTCTGATAGTTAACAATAAATGGATTGGGCACTGGTTAGCTGAATTGGGTTTGGCTGTTTATTTTTTGAGAGGACAGAGAAGGGCAATTTTCCACATTGATCCCAGTGTTGAAATAATACAGGCACATACAATTCAAAGTAGAGCAGAGCACAGACCTCAGGACAACTGCCAAGGTGTTATTGAGTACAATGACCTTTGCTCAACCCGGTGCTCTCAGCTATCTCTTAATATCATGTGAATGTACTGAATTTATTAAAGATCAGTTTCTATGATGGAGGGACCTTAAGAGAAAGTGAAGATAGACTACACTTGCTGCTTCTAGATGAAAATGGTGGTGAGTGCATCATCTTTGTCTCCAGTGCTCACATGCTGGATCTGCCTTCCAGAAACCACAGTTCCTCTCCATTGACCCTTGCTGCACAACACTGCCAGTTAACAATCAAAATTCATGAGAAGACTCTGGTCTGTGTTTGACACTGAATATTTCAGAAGCCACCTCCCAGGAGGGAAGACGCCAATAACAAAATCCATGACTGTCTCCAGGGCATCAATGTTGTCTTTGCAAAAAATGTTTGAAGACTAAGACTTCAAACACAGCATCATGGTTTACTAAGCAACAGTAATTCCATATACAAATATAATAGGGCAACTCAAAGCAGTGCAGAAGAACTGTTTCTGCAAAATTCTCCAAATTCACTGGCAAGAAAGGGGATCAATATCCATGTCAACTCCCAGGCTAATATTGTCAGCTTTATGAATCTGATCATGTCCAACAAGCTTTTATGGAGACTCATATTGTCAATTTAACTCACACCAGGTTCCCAGAGCAAATTATCACATGCAGCTCGCATATCAGACATTTTACAAGGGAGCAGATAAAATTCTTCACAGCATCCTTGAAATAAGAATGTTACATCCATGTCAACCCCGGCTCAAACTTGTGGAGAAGCATCAGGGAAGATACCAACTGCTTTGAATATCTCCAACAGGAACACGCAGATCCTGTTCCAGCAGCAGAAGGAATTCATGATTTTCCAATCATCCCATCTGCTCCATTGTGTTCCACCTGTAGGTTCCACTCAGGCCTCATCTACCACTTCAGAACATGAAGAGCTGGAATGGAAGCAAGTAATCCTCAGTGCTTTACTGTCTAGGAAGGAAAATAATGTTTGATGAGGTATGCTTAGTGAAAGCATTTGTGCTTTGCAGACACAAGCTTGTTCATAAGTATGAGGTAATACCACAGGAATCCTTAGCCTCGGAAGTCTCCAGCCCTGCCTGCTCCCTCCCTTTTATATTGATAAATAACAGAAGTTGGAAGTGATTGCAATTCTACCAAGCTGAGCAGGAATATTGACTGATTGTGAGCCTTTCTTTTCTAGAAAATAATGGGCTTCCAAGGAAATGCCACGATGATGACACAGATATTGAATAAAGCACCTGGGGTCTCAGGCTGGAGAGCAGGTTTTAGAAATTTGCCCTTCCTTCAACTGACAGCACTAAAAGCCAATTCTCCAGTCATTGTTGCAACACAGGTTATGTGACAAAGCTCTGCTAAAATTGGTTACAGCTGTAACATCACTTGGATGGTTATTGGGAATTTCAATATGCCCTTTCCTTTCTCATTTCATAATGTTCCCATGAAGCAAACTAAATTAATTTACAGAAAAAGTTTGTTGGATTCTGTTATTTGTGGCTGCAAGAGGATCAGAAAATTATTTGAAGGAGATATAATTGGAAAATGAAACATTATGGGACAAGATATAAGACTTAAATTACATGGGGAGAAACAATACAAATGCAATTGACTAAAAATAACCTGTTTTTCTGCCTGGAGCATTCAACAGTTAGGTAATTATATTCTTTCCAAAGCTAGCAGCACTCAACTCAGAGCATAAACTAATGTTTAAGTTCTGCTTATGTTAAAGGAAGCACCTTTTACAAAGCATATTTTGAATATTTGGTACAAATTAAATAATTTAATTGGATCAAAAGGAAAAATATCTCCAAAAATGCCCTTGGCTCAAGTTCTGCTAATCCGTGCCATTTCGGAATTGTTAATGATAGGTCTGCAACCTGAAAAGTTCATTCTTCTTCTCCTTGAACAAGTGCAACCTGGCCTACCAAATGATTCCAGTGTGCTAACAGTTTTTAAGAAGATTCTTCATTATATCACAATGAAATGTGAATTTTCACGCATGGTGTTCAACTAAACTTTTGTAGGGTGCAATGATTCAAGTGAAGTAAGCAATTCCATGAAACCATTTCAACTAAATACTTCTGGCATCAGACATTCATTTATTCAGCTTATTTACTCAGTTTGTGCAACAAATGGGTCCTTTTGCTCAAGGACAACAGGAACCACATTCAAGATGTTTAATCTATTTGCTTTATATCATTTTTTAAATAATTTTTGGATCCCATTGTCTTGAATATTTCCAAGATATTCTTATTGTCATCATAACTTTGTGAAGAGGTGAGATTGGGAAGTTTGAAAACATAATATTTGTGGTAAACCTCTGTTATACTGAGCTTGGCTACTGCCGGCGGGACACACCTCCTGAGACTGATCCTACCCATTACCCCTTGCAGGCTCAGTCTTCCTGCCATGATCAGTCAATGAGGTTGGTTGCACCTCCAATCAATAAAAGCCTATCAGTTACACGTCCTCACTCTTTTGTAGTAATTGATGGTGTGTGGCAGATGTAAATTATGGACATATGCCATCATGTTGAAATAGAATGAATAACGAGACCACACCTCAGGTTTAACACCTCATGCTGTCAGGCTTGATATAGACAAACAACAGGTAACCCGGCGTCTTGACATCTGGAGTACATATTACCTCATGACTTTCATGTTGAGTAGGCCAGGGCTTCACCTGCAGGTGCTGCTGAGTCACTATGCCTAATGGCTGTAGTGGCTCGTTGTTGCCAATAGATAGGAGTCTTTTGTGTCTAGCTATCATGAGTTTGGAGCTGTTAGTGTTGGTTCTGCCTACTCCCCCCAGCATACCACTACACAGCTCCCCCAGGACCTGTGGTAAGCGACCAACTAGCTGCCGACGCGCTGTGTAGAATTGTGCAGGGAGAGCAAAACCAAAGTGACATGTGCATAGCGCTGTGCCGGTGCATCGTGTACAAAAGCTGCTGGGGAAGGAAATGTACTATCAATTGTTAAGCCAAAAAACAATAATTGACAACACAAATAAATAGGAATCACATGAGACACTTAAGGTCTGCAAAAGGTAATCAAAGACAGTTGTGAAAAGTCAACGTTGATTTACAGACCATTAGAGTTAAGGCACATGAGAAACTCAGAACACTATTTAAAACTAAAATTCCATACAGTAAGCAGATTGTTGGTAAATGTGATAATGCCAATCACAATGTCTGCTAGAAAAGAGTTAAGTTTAAAAAGTCTAATAGCAGCTGAAGCCTGCAATGACACACAGTATCTATTAGGAGGTGCTTCACGGAGCGATCGTCTTTTGCTGCTCAGAGTCTGTAGTGTCATACAGGAGCTGGCAGATGGCACTCTGCGGAGCAACTGCCAGAACTGCAAAAAATCTTCAGGCTATCCGCCCAGTGTGTAGGTAATGCTATGTTGAGCAAGAGACTAAACCCTATTGCAAAGAATTTGTCTGCAGTTCAAGGTCTCAGGCAGACAGCATTTAAAAAAAAATGCTTTATTTCACAAGACCCACTGGAAGGAGGTCTTCCCAGATGCACTCCATTCAGTATGGTTGCCCCTGTGTATGGCCACTAACAATACACCTCACAAATGTGTGTTTGCATTCCCTAGGAAGTCTATGTCAGGGACTACACTGCCTGCCTGGGACCGGTCCTGCTCCAGGAAGCATGCCAGGCAATCTAAGAATGACCCACTGGTTGAGAGAGTCTGCCTCCTCCACATCTATATGGCCTTTCCTGATGGGCGCAAAGACACAGTCTCCATTTGGGACTTGGCACGATTGGGAGCCCCTCTGCCCAGGATGTCATGACAGCATCCCAATCGTTACCACATTGTTCACTGCGGCAGAGGAGGCCCCCTGGCAGATTTGACCTGTAAAATATGTTTATGTGTATACATTTGCTGTTTATATTTCTCTCACCCCATAGGGCTCTTCTTAAAAAGGAGGGGTGAATATGGTAAACTGTAGTGGTAGCTCCAAGGAGTGAAATTGAAATAAACCACAAGCTGAGGTGAGTTTCAGTTTCAACTGTTTATTTGAAAGCTCGTGCACTGCCCTTTAAGAGATGAACATGAACCATGTCACCACATCGACTGTGATGTCATGACGCAGCTGAAAGGCATGCATGATGGCCAAGGTCATGAGGAATCCCCGATCCCGACGGCACCATCTTAACGTGGCTGCTCCCCTACCACGGCCGTCACAAACAGAGCCGATTTGCCTGCATCTTGATGTGCGCCGCCACACAACCCTCACCCCCCAGAACCAGCTTTAGTGTCCTGATGCTTTGGGCAGCCGCCCCTGTTTTTTGGCTGTGCAGTAATGGCTGGTTGACCGAGGTCCAAGTGGGCCACTTTGAGTCTGACTGCCATGAACAACTCCTCTTTGTCCCCAATGTTTTGAGTGAAAGTTTTGCCAGAATGTCGTAGGACCTTGTACAGGCCTTTGTAAGGCTATTGGAGGGGAGCTGGATGTGGGCTGTGCCGAACGAACACAAAGTTGGCCGTGGATATGTCTTTGGGGATGCACGACGGCCGGTTGCCATGGTGGGATGGAGGGGGAGTGCAAATGCAGCCAACGCCCCACAATTCCTGTAGCAATGCCCTTTTTCCAATGCCTGAGTCAAGAGTCAAGAGTCTTGATGCCCAACAGGACCCAGGGGAGTTTGTCCACCCAATTGGGGATGTCTGGCTGAGCCATAATGGCTGATTTTAATTGGTGGTGGAAACATTCCACAAGCCCGTTGGCCTGAGGGTGGTAGGCGGTGGTGTGATGAAGCTTGATGCCCAGCAGGGTTGCGAGTTGTGTCGGGAGCGCGGATGTGAACTGTGCCACTCTGTCGCTGGTCATGTGTGCCGGCACCCCAAACCTCGCAATCTAATTGGTTAGCAGAACCCTGGCGCAGGAGTTAGTCAAGGTGTCCTTGAGGGGAATGGTTTCTGGCCACCTTGTCGTGTGGTTGACTACTGTGAGGAGGTAATGGGTGTCCCAGGAGACAGGCAATGGGCCCACGATGTCAACATGGACGTGCTCAAAAAGTTTTGTCGGGGGGTGGTCAAAGTGTTGAACTGGGGTCCTGACATGGCAGTGGACCTTGGGTATCTGGCATTGGGTGCAACTGCTTGCCATCTGCGCAATTTGCTTCCTCAGGTCATGCCACGTGAACTTTTCTGCTGCCATATGAACCATGGCTTTGATGGATGGGTGTGCAAGATCATGGACCATTTTGAAGGCCTGGAGCTTCCATTGTTGTGGCACTACCGAATGTGGCGTGTCTGTGGAGATGTCGCACAGGAGCATGTCGGGGCTGTCTGGCAACTTGAGGTTCTCGAAGTTGAGGCCGGTGATGGCTGTGCGGAACGCTTGTGCCTCCTTGTCCCCTTTTTGTGCCTGTGCTAACTGAGAGTAGTCCAGGTTAGGGGCTAAGGTATGGATGGTGGGTAGCGAGAGCATGTCGGCCACGACATTGTCTTTGCCCGCGAGGTGTCAGATGGCCATGGTGAAATCTAAGATGTAGGACAGGTGGGATTGTTGGTGCACCGACCAGGGTTCCTTGGCCATGGCGAGGCCTTGGGTTAGGGGCTTGTGGTCCGTGAAGTCTGTAAGTGGCCTGCCCTCCAGGAAGTACTGGAAGTGCCTGATGGCCAGGTAGAGAGCCAGGAGCTCACTGTCGAACGTGCTGTATTTGAGCTCAGGTGGTGGCTGAAGAACACCAGGGGTCTCCACTGACCTTGCACTGACTGCTCCAGGACGCCTCCATGGCTATGGTTGATGCACCTACGGAGAACACGGTGTGTACATCAGACTACAGGCGGACCAGTAAGGTGGCATTCGCCAGGGCATCCTTGGTAGAGGTGAAGGCTCCCGTCAGCCTCCTCTGTCCATGCCAGATTCTTGTTCTTGGTGGTTATCATGGCGAACAACAGTTACATAACATGGACTGCATCTGAGATGAAGCAGTTGTAAAAGTTAACCTTCCCCGTGAATTCCTGGAGGCCTTTGAGGTTGTTGGGTTGGGCAAACTGGCGTATGGCTGCAACCTTCTCTGCCGATGCCGCTGCTCCATCTGCCATGATGGAGCGGCCTAAGAACTGCATGGATTTCTTGCTAAACTGGTATTTTGCCATGTTAACCGTGAGCCCGAACTCGGCCAGGCGGGCAGAAAGTCTGTGGAGGTAGGCCTTGTGCTCATCGTGGTCCCAGTTGGCGATGAGGAATGTCGTCGAGGTAAATGAAGACAAAGTCCAGGTCTTTGCCCACTGCGTCCATCAGGAACTGAAAGTTTGTGACACATTCTTGAAGCTGAAAGGCATGCACAGGAATTTGAAGAGTCTGAAAGGGGTAATGATGTCCTTCTTGCCAATGTCATCAGGGTGTATGGGGATTTGGTGGTAGCCCCGCACTAGGTCGACCTTCAAAATCTCCCTCGCGCTATGGAGGTTGGCTGTAAAGTCCTGAATGTGGGGGATGGGGTCGTGCTTAGGTGTGGTTGCGTCATTCAGATGGCAGTAGTCTCCGCAAGGGCACCAACTGCCCGAGGATTTGGGAACCATGTGCAGTGAGGATGCCCATGGGCTGTTGGATTTGCAGACTAACCCCAACTCCTGCATGTGGGAGAATTCTCCCTTGGCCAACTGCAGCATGTGTGGAGGCAGCCTTCTGGCTTTGGCATGGAGCGGGGGGCTGTGGGTCAGAATTTGATGTAGCACCCCAGGTTGTGGTATGGTGGAGGTGAACTGCAGTCGGAGTATTGCCAGGAATTCATTGAGGATGTGGCCATACCTATTGTTGGGTTCACTGACTGTGGCTATGCCTGGGCCACGGGCAGTGGTGGCCTCGAGGTGGACTGTCTGGAAGGTCCAGGCATGTACCAGGTGTTTGCCTTTGAGGTACACCAGCAGACTGTGTGCTCAGAGGAAGTCAGCGCCAAGGATCACCGTGCCCACTAGGGTGAATCTCCAATGGAATTTCTCACTTCCCAGCTGATTGTGCACATTGCAGGTGCCACAAGTCCTGATGTTGGTGCCGTTGGCTGCCCGTAGCATGGGGCCTTGCTGCCGGGTGCGGGTCTCTAGTGCGATTAGTGGAATGACGCTGAGTTCGGCGCCTATGTCGACCAGGAACCTTAGGCCGCTCACCTTGTCTGTCACATGGAGGAGGCTGTTGATGTGGCCAGCCATTAGCGGTGGCTGGCCTGGTCATTTTCCTGAAACGAGCAAGGTTGTCTGCATTTGTGTGCCTGGGCTCCCCAACACTGATGATAGAAGCGACTGGTGTTGTTTGGAGCCTCTGTCTTTTTGCTGGGATGTGGTTGTGGTCGGCTGGGGTTGGGGGATATCACCTGACTCATGACTGCTTCATTTTCATGCTTCATGCGCAACAGGACGTCCACTCGGACTGTGACCTTGCATGGGTCCGAGAAGTCTTCATCCGCCTACAATAGCTAGATGTCCAAAGCCTGGCAAACATGAGGCACGGCTTGAGGCCTTCTGCCAGGGTGAGCAACTCATCCATGAGGGCAGACGGCACTCTGTCTCCTAGGCCATCCAGGTGCATGAGCCTGGTGGCGCACTGGCATCTGGACAAGCCAAATGAGCTGAGTAGGAGCTTTTTGAGCGCTGGGTATTTACCCTCGTTCGGGGGGTCATGGATTAGGTCATCCACTCTGGCAGCAGTCTCCTGGTTGAGGGCGCTGATGTCGTGGTAGAACATCATCGATTCGCAGCTGATCTGCTGGAGGTGAAACTGTGCTTCTGCTTGACCAAACCATGTGCACGGGTGAAGTATCCAGAAGGGCGGTAGTTTCACGGAGACTACGTTTACTGCAACAGCATCCATGATGTAAAGACCAGAATCATCTAGGCTCGTTGGGGTCACCAATTATAGCAGTAGCTACAAGGAGCAAAATTGAAAGAAACCACAAGCTGAGGTGAGTTTCAGTTTCAACTGTTTATTTGAAAGCTCGTCCGCTGCCCTTTAAGAGGTGAGTGCGAACCACGTCACTGCGTCAGCTGTAACGTCATGACACAGCCGAAAGGCGCGCACGGTGACCGAGGCCATGAGGAATCCCCGAATTTGATGGCGCCATCTTAATGCAGCTGCTCCGCTACCGCAGCCATCACATGCGGAGCTGGTTCGCCTGTGTTTCAATGTGCGCCACCAGAAAACCTCTGTTATTACTGTGATTGGCTACTTCCAGTGGGACACACCTCCTACCCATTACCCCTTGCAGGCTCACCAGTCTTCTTGCCATGATCAGTTGATTTCTACTCTAGTCAATAAAAGCCTATCAGTTACACATCCTCAGTCTTTTGTGCTAATTGATGGTGCATCAATATTAATAAGCAAACTGATACCAAAGTTTCTAATCAAGTAACATGTTACACTGCAGCAGTCCAGAGTAGATAAGAATGAAAATAAGAAAAAATTCTGATGCTGCATATCTAAAATACTGTTATTATTTGTTACAGCCCCATGCCAACCTGTTGGTGTGTAGCCACCTGTACTTTTACAATGAAGCTAAACACAAGCTTGACGAACAGTCCCTCATCTTCCATCTGCGTAGGTTGTAGCCTTCAGACTCAATATTGAATTTTGCAATTTCAAGTACCTTGATTTCTCAAACTGTATCAGTCATTCACCTGTAGTATTGGCTCAATATGTGTAGGCATGTTTTTTCCTTTTCTTCCTTCCTGGAGGTGGAAGATTTGGCTGCCTGGCTGGCTAGGCATGTCCTCCTGCTCCTATTTTGCAAATCCTACATTTGTTTATCTACGTTCTTGCTCCCTAACTGCTCCCAAACACTCATTGAACAGAAAACCTTATCTACCTCTTATTCCATGTTCACCCTGGTTTCACCCTTTTAGAGACATCTCCTCCTCTCCCACTCTCCCTTCAACATAATAAGCTTCGCTACCCTCTTTCCCAGTTCAGCTGAGGAATCCTTGACATGAAACATTAATGTTGTTTCTCTTCCCACACATGCGGTCTGACCTGCTGAGCATTTCTAGCATTTTCTGCTTTTATTTTATAACTAATATTAAGTTCTGCAGGGCTAACCCACATAGACAATGCACCAGAATGGTCAATACTGTGGGATGAAGCCCTTCTTCAGGATTGAGGAGGGTTCCAGCCTGCAGCATTAACTATTTTTTTCTCTCACTGATGTTGCTCAGCTCACTGAGTTCCTACCGCAGATTGTGTGTTGTTCCAGACTCCAACATCTGCAGTCTCCATACATAATGCACATTAGTTTGGAATCTCAGGGTTGCTCACAGCATGAGCCAAGAAGATAAGTACAGATGGTGTTATATTTTTGCTGTGCTCTTACTATTTCCTTGCCTCTGGGGTATGTCTTCTCAGATGATGTTATTATATACTATGGTCTCTTTTGTTTTCTTTGCCATTTTGCCCTCCTCCCAACTTGCCTTTGAGGTTTCACTCCAACATTCCAGATGAAGAAGGTGAAGATGTCACTTCCTTTTTTTCTCTCAGATGTGCTAGTCACTCATAACAGAAGTTGAAGAATCTTCTCTCTTTGGGGAAGGATAAAAGCCATTGGTGTCAGGATAGTGGTGTTATTTTCTAGTTAGTTACAGCAAGGCTCTCTTGGACATATGCAGACTCATTCCAAGAACAAAGGTTCAAATTATTGAATTTGAATTAAAATCATACCAGACAACAAAAGTCTACTTTTGCTTCGCACCAGGAACCTAAGCACCTGCTGCCTAAGAGATAATAATGTGGTGAAATTCATTCATCCCATGGCCAAAGGGCAAACATTCACATTATAGACTGGATCAGCATCATATTTTCCAGATGTAGCTTAACAAGCCTGCCTTTAATTAAATGTGGTTATTGACAACAACTCTACTGCATTATACAGAAAGTGGTTTATCTGAAAGGAGGTACCAGCTGCAGAGTAGGGTCCCTCTCAGAGCACATCTTTTGCCTTATGAGATTTTACAAAACTTGGCACTTGAATCTACAACTGCAGCCTGATGATTCAGAAACTGCTATACTGAAGGAAATTCCAGGACACGACATCATAACGAAGGTAAGACTCTAAATTATCACTGGTAAAACAAGCAAAGATTTGTGGTACTCTCCTTGAAATGAAAACAAAATGCATTAGGGTAACAAAGGAGTTAAATGAAGTCAGTTTGTGTGAGGCTTGGCTTGTATTTCTCTTTTTAGTACATTACCCAGCTGTAGTTCAATTACTCTGAGCTGCCTTTCTCCCTAACCACACACACACTGATTCAATTAAAGTGCATTTATAATACCACCATTATATTGGAATGCGCAGGGGATGAATTAACTCAGTTCTAAAATTTATGTGAAAATCCTCTCTCGCACTGGAATGAACTTAGAAAACGTTTACTAAGAGACGTGTTCAGGCAGTACCTGCTTTTCTTTGTAGTTCTCAGGATTAAGACATAAATAGTTGAAATTCCCAAATTTATTAGCAAGCAGAGATTGTAATTTGGAATCAAAAAGCAATGGTATTAGGGAGAAAGGATTAACAAGCTATTGTGTTTAGCAAAATTATTATTTGAAATATATATTTCCAAATATTAACAGCAAGAGAATAAAACAGCTTTTGTTTATTGGTGTTGCTTATTAATGAAAAAATGTACAGTATTTCACTGATTTGAGTAATTTAAATTAGTTTTATGCTACTGGTGTTAGTATAAGTGGTCTTGCAAGTCAAATTATTTAAAATCTGAGTATATTAGCGTAAGTACCTGAACCACAAATAGGAATTGTTAAACGGGAAATGTGAATATACCAAAAATCAGTTTGATTTAAATGCAACTGGTAATTTTTTTCACTGACCTTTGTACATCAAAATCCTGGAATGTGTTGCTTCTCCCAAGGCTGCAGGAAAGTTTTCACCACAAGATATATAGCCCATCAAAAGGCAATGTATAGCTTTCCCAATGACATCCTGAACCTATATATAAATTAAAAAAATACAAGGGTGATACTTCAAAATGTGAAAAAATGCCTAGTTTTAGCAACCTGTGAGGTTAATGTGGGTTACTATACACTTGCTTCCAGATAAATCCCTCATTACTGGCTATTACAAACCTCTGAGGTTGATTAAGGACCACATAGGTTATTTTATGTGTAACCAAAGCACTGGAGTGAATGTAAATAGATGTAATTTGTATGGCCAACTATCTGAACAGCAACAACTCTTCATGCATTCACATCACTAGTGAAATTCAACTTTGTTCAAATTGAAATGGAATATGATTTATGTAATGCTATTTGATGGTAGCTGATGTAAATGGATTGTTTGAGCACATTTTTACTGCATCTTCCTACTGTAGATCATCTCCTCCAATTGTCTAATAAAATGCTTCAAAATATACTATCCTTAGAATTTCTGCTCTCACTTTTCTTGACATCTGATCTGAAGTGACTCTAAGCTGTTTTGAACTATAACTTGAAGTGACATAGTGACATTCCTGTCATTGAATCACACAGCACAGAACAAACCCTTCAGCTCAAATAGTCCATGCCAACCAATTTGACATTCTGGGCTAATCCCACTTGCCTGGATCTCATCCATTTCCCTCAAAGCCCCTCCTATCTATATGTCTAAATGTATTTTGAATGCTGTTATTGTGCTGCTTCTACAGTTTTCTCTAGCATCTCATTCCAAATATGGACGATCTGCTGAGTGAAAATATTTCCTCTCAGAATTCCCTTACATCATTCTGTCCTCACCTTATACAAGTCCCCTACCCTGGGAAAATGAGTCTGAGCATTCACTTTATCAGTGGTCCTCATAAATTTGTAAGTGTCTATAAGATCACCCTTCTAGGAAATAAAGACTCAGCCTGACCACTCTCCCTATAACTCAACCACTCCAGTCCCAAAAATGACCTAGTGAATCACTTCCTGCACCTTTTCCAATGTATTGATGTCATTACTGTAGCCAGTTGACCAGAACTGTACACAGTTCACTAAGTGTGGTCTTATGACCACCTTGTACAACAGAATCATGAGTTCTCAACTTTTGTACTCTATATCCTGCCTATAGAAGGCCAGCAAGCCACATGCATGAGATAACAGTCCATGTAAGATCTTTAGTGAAGTTGTTTCCGATAGTGCTGCCTTTCATACCAATGCATGTTATCCCAGGATTCCATTCAGTGATTGATTGCCATAACTTAGCAGTGGCTTTGTTCACAGACCATGGAAAAGGGAATCATTCTGGGGGCAAATCCAAGGAACCGATCCTGATAATATAGTACAAGTTGATGTTCATTCATTGGATTCAGCTGGAGGTATTCCATGCTTTACAAAAAAAACATCCTAATTTATAGCAAACAAAACACGATACCAGCTCTTGTGTGACATCATAAAAATCACAATATTACATATACAAGTTAACGCGATCTATGATTAGCCAAGGATAACAATCTTAATCTAATGATAAAAATAGAGTTTGTGATTGCTTGCTGCCTTCATATTGTTAGAAATCTATTGAATAATTCATGTCTGCGAACTGCTAAGAAAGAAAAATAAGAAAAAAAACAGATGTGGTAGTTAAAAGCAGAAGCCACTTGCCTCAGGGTACAAAAGAAAAAAAATCAACAAGTTGTGGGCCAAATCAAAGAAAGCTACCCTAACTACATTTGAAGACTTGTATCACATAAACCATGCCTAACAATTCTCAAATATAAGGAAAGCTGCAGCATGTTAAATATCTTTTATAGCCAGATAATGAGCTGTGAGGTGAATGTTACAGCTTGAATTAATATTGTACTCTGCTTTTGCCAGCAATGTTGGTGTCAACATTCCAGAGACAAAAAAATGCAGTAGCATTTTATTTTGTGCATACCTAATATAAGTATTATTTTATCTGCTATTTATTACGATTATCAAACATCCATGACAAACAACATCAGCAGGGAGCACCAGTGAACTTCCCAGTCAAAAATGCGGACGCTTTAACATTTGTAGGAATAATAACATCTTGAGTTGCAGAACACTTGGAACACAGGCCTGATGCAGATTTTGTCTCCTCCCTTCAATCTTTTTCCACCTCCCATTATTTCACAATTTCCTTTCGACGAAAAGTTTTTTTGGATTAAGAACAGACCCATTTTAGTGTGACAACTCTGCTATAATGTTATACTAAGATCATGCACCGTCTGTAATACCAGATCAGGTCCAAGTCACCTTGTGGAAAGGAAACTAAAAATGTTCAAAGAGAAAAGAATGTGAATCAGCCAAGCGATTTAGCATTTACTGTACTTCAGTTTAAATGATGCAACTTTGGTTTAACTATAACTGCAAGGAAAAAACAAGGATTCTTTAACACAAAGGTAAGTCATTCCAAGTTTATAATCACTGATGCACTGTGTTTTAATATAAATAAGAATGGAAATCATTAACTAAACTTTGATTATTGCTTTAAAATTATGTTAATGTAAGGCATGAAGAACAGTTTCTTGCTATTGAAATATATAACTATTATTATCAAAAAGCACTGAAAGTGCAGACTGTATTAAATGGATCATTCAGGAATCTTGTGCTTCCCAGCATGGAAGTTAAACTCCTCTCCAGCTGCGACACTGGTTCCTCCCATTAGTGTAAATGTTGTTTCCCTTCTGGAAACAGGGCATCTTTGAATCCCTCTGCTGGATGAATGCATCACATGAGATGTCACTGATCTGAGGGTGAGAACTCCCTTGTATGTTATGTACAACTGTATTTAAAATATGGTTGAGGTGTATTCTTTGCTAATTATTTTCACAAATTAAGAGACATCTTAACAGTGAAATTTGACTGCGTACTGATCATGTGAAATCTTCATAAACATCAGCAAAATAACTGACTCCAGAGGGATTCCTAGTTTCAAAAGTGCTTAGGCAATTAATTTTAATTGTAATTTGTTGCATATTCACACATTCCAGATAAAAAAAATTAAAGACAAAAATTAAAAAGGAAAATGTTGGAAATTATCAGCAGTTGGGAGGTTTTTGCGAAGAGGGAGAAGTGGAATTAACATCATAAATGAATAGCCTAACATTAGAATTTAATAAATATTGCAGGTGAAGAACTTTGAAACCTATACACATCCAGAAAACATGGGGCGAGGAATATAAAGAGAGGGCAATGATTGTGCTGGGGCATCATAAAATTAGATTGTAGTGATCAGTATGAATCAAAAATACGTGATAGTTGGAAAAGTTAGAGAAATGAAAGATGATCCCAATGGTCTTAAAAAAAAGGTCATGAACTTGTAGTGGATTAATGGACATGGGAAGGACAATTATCTGGTAGTGCCAGTAATGAGTAATAGCAGATTATTGGCATATACCAGTGGTTCTCAACTTTCCACTCACATACCACTTTAAGTATTCCCTATGCCATCAGTGATCTGTGATTAATAAGGGATTCCTCCTCCGTCTCTTGCCTCATACATATCCCTGAATAAGTTCTTTCACCAGTGATGGCCATGCCTTCAGTTGTTTAAGAATTAAATTTTGGAATTCTCTCCATCAAACTGTTTTGGAATTGTTTCCCCAACATCCCTTTTAGCTCTTTGACCAAATATTTTATAATCTATATTAATATCTCTTTATTTGGTTTGGAATTAAATTTTGAATGATAATGCTCTGTGGAGTTTCTTGAGATATATTTACTCTATTAAAGGCATTGAACAAATGGAATATTGTTGTTGGCTGAGATCCAAAAGGGAAGCTCCATCCCAAACATCAACTCATTACAAACCATGAAACTGTCAAATATAGCCTTTTTTTTTCAATGCTATCCTCTTGCACCGATATTTGATTAATTTGCAGTTTACTTTGTTTTATTATACTATGTTAGACACATATCTGTAAATGTCTGTAAAGAGCAAACTGATAACCCTGGTTTTACTTCCACTTTGAGTCTTGGGGCAGGGGGATGGGTGAAGGGAGTCTCGTGACTTTAGAGACTATGGCATTTCTGATCCTGTGTCCAAAATCCGATCATAATCTTGCCTTTAAACACATATATTTAAATTGTTAGATACCACACGTGATTTTCTCAATGCGCTGTGAGAAAAAAGAAACATCAATCTAATAACTAAACTAGCAAGAAAACCATTTCATTATAAAATATACCGTATCCAAGTTTCTTGACTACAAAGATCGAATCACAGCTGTAAATTTTCATCAAAAGTAGGGAGAAATATCTTTGCCATAGTTAAACCACTGTGTATTTACCAGGAGAATGGAGATACATGCATCAATTTGGAAGATGACCATATTACTGCTGAGCTCAAGTAAATATTCCTCTATGCTCTCCAGTGAGGAGACCCTTGTGCTGCATTTCCCTTTACTTGATTTACATGAAACAGTCTCAGTGTATGAAATGAATAATGGTGATAGAAACTTTCAGATAAAAGGGTACCATTGTTATTCAGATAAATATATGCCAGGCACTAGTAGTGCTCTTACAATGGTGAGGGTAAAGATTGACATGAAGCAGATGTTTATCACTGCAGTGACTGAACTGAAACTTCTCCCACTGAGTTATTTTACAAGTCAGCTGTATTTTAGCTGACAGAGTGTATTTTATACGAACATCTAAAGTGGCAAAATAATACCTTTGCATATAATTATGTGGGAAAACAGTCCAAATTGTTCTGATTTAAAACACTTTATTTGGTCCACGATTAATAATTTTAGCATTGTTTCTTTATTTTATTTGCTTAAAGGTTTGCACTTTATAGAGTTAATTTCTTGCAATGGCTATAAACAAAATGAAAATGCCACAAAAACAAAAATGCTGAAAATGCTCAGCAGAAATGACTGGTGCAGTTGAGAAAAGTGAAAAGTTCAACAGTTTACATTGTGTTTTCACTCATGCTGAGGGTGAGCTTTTGGATTGCATTTGGACTAACAGTGCACTGGGACTGAAGATTCAGCTGTGGAATAGGGTGTGAAAGCAAGAGAAAAAGAAAATAACTCTTCTCCAAAACCAGCTCTAGTTGTTAAAGTACCATTTCTAAATAAATTGCTGAGTCCCTTTATGTAATATGGAATTAAAGGCCAAATTGAATTATTGTTACATTTTTCTGTACATATTAATTGATTATTTTAAAAATTTAAAACAAATTGCAAAATTGTAATGCTAAAGGAGGTGATATTGGGATAGGTCATCAAATATTTGACCACATAAAATAGCAGATGCTGGAAATCTGAAATAAAAACAGAAAATGCTTGAAACAATTGGGCAGCATTGTGGAAAACAAAACAGAATTAACATTAAAAATCAAAGATCCTATCTCAGGTAGTTCAGCTGAACTGTCTTTGCTCTAAAACATTATGCCTATTTCTCTTTCCACAGTTGCTGGCTAATCTAGTGAATCTTTCCAGCATTTTCATTTTAACTTGGCTCAGTGATGGGTAGAACCTTAAGAGATGAGAAATATGTGGAAGTATTTGGAGCTATAGTAGCCAGTGTTGAGGCAAAAGAAATATTAACTGCTCATGAAGCTAAAGTTGTAAGACTTAAGAGATTTATTGGAAGAGAACAATAATTGACCATAGCTTTTAAATTAGTTATTTACATGAGAGGCTGAGACTTCTACAGTTTATTTAGCTTTAAGGAAAATAATACATTATCATCTCTTTAGATCTTTCTCCTTCAGTCTTTAATTTTTACTTAATTTTTGCAATTTTCCTTTATTAGCAATTGTTTATAAATTCAGAATATACATGGTTACGGTAGAAATGCAAAAATATCTGGAATAAATTACATCCACAGCTCAATTTAGTCATGTTCTTCCATGCATCCAAACCACAAGCAAGGGAATAAATCTTATTACTTTCATACCCCTCCCGCAATATGTTCTCCTTCCTGCCATCCGGGAAGAGGTACTGAAGCATTCGGACCCTCATGGCTAGATTGCGAAATAGATTTTTCTCCCCAAGCCGTGAGCCTTCTGAATTCTGGGGACTCAGGTCTAGCATATGTAACATGATATTTATAAGTGATATGTTATTTATAAAAAAATAGTTTCTGATGTAACTTAGCCATGTAAATAACCAGCTCCACGGTCTGAAGAACACTAACTCGTTTTCACTGTACACTGAACAACAAATAAACGCGACTTGACTTGCCTTTTTCAAAGAGCCGTAGAAAGACACAACGTGGAATCAGACCCTTCTGCCGTAGGAGACTACACCAACTCATTTACTTTAATCCATTGTTTATTTTCCTCATCCCCCTCACATGTTTATGACCTTGTCATCCTCTCTCTCTCTCTCTCTCTCTCTCTCTCTCTCTCTCTCTCTCTCTCTCTCTCTCTCTCTCTCTCTCTTCCCCCCCACCCCCCACAACTGCCTGTGGCAACAAATAAATTCCATAGATTTGCAACCCTCTGGCTGAAGAAATTTCTCAATATTTATCTCTCTCCTAAAGGCATATCCATTTACTCTGAGGTTGTGTCCTCTGGTCCTAGTCTCTCCTATGATTGAAAACATCTTCCCTACATCCACTCTGTCCAGATTTTTCAGTATTTGATATGTTTTCATGACATCTCCAACAATACTTCTAAACTCCAGTGAGTACAGACCAAGATCCTCTCATTCCTGGGATCAATCTCGTTAAACTCCTCTGGACCCTCACCAATACCAGCACATCCTTCCTTAGATATGGAGTCCAAAACTGCTCACTATGCTCCTAATGTTGTCTGACTAATGCCTTGTAATGCCTTCATTTTTGCTTTAGTATTCTAGTCCTCTCAAAATGAATGCTAACATTGTATTAACACAACCTGCAAAACAATCTTTGGATAATCCCACACAAGGACTCCCAAGTCCCTTTGCATCTCCGCTTTCTGAATTTCTCCCATTTAGAAAATAGTTTACTCATTTATTCTTTCTAAACAAAACTGCTTCACCATACATTTCCCTACATTGTATTCCATCTGCCACTTCTTTGCTCTTTCCCCCAATCAATCCATTTTCCTCTACAGACATACTGCTTTGTCAGTACCACTGCCACTCTATCTTTCTTCATATTGTCCATAAATTTACCACAAAGCCACCGATCCTGTTATCAAAATCATTTACATGCAGCATGAAAAGTAACGGACCCAACATCAACTTCTGTGAAATACATTTAGTCTTTGGCAGTCAGCTAGAAAATGCCTCTTTTATTCCAATTCTTTGCCTTCGTCCAATCAGACACTCTTCTCTCCATGTTAGTATCTTTCCTGCAAAACCATGGATCCTAAGGAAAGGAAGTAAAACACAAAAGTCTGCTGACACTGTGGTTACCATGGCTCCTTGTTTGCAGCCTCAAGTGCAACACCTTGTCAAAGGTCTTCTAAAAATCCAAATTAACAACATCCACTCCAACAAGTTCGTCAGGCAACATCTCCTCTAAACAAAATCATGCAGGCTTCAGCCTATTTTACCTTGTGCTTTCAAGTACCCTGATGCCTCATCATTACTAATTGACTCCAGAACCTTGTTAATTGGCCTATAATTTTCTATATCCTTGCTTCAGAGTGGAATAACATTTTCAATTTTTCTGTCCTGTAGAACCATTCGCCACTCTAGCAATGCCTGAAAGATCACTACTAAAGTGTTCACAATCTCCTCAACTAATTCAGAACCCTGGGGTGTAGTCCATCTGGTCCAGGTGACTTATCCAACTTCAGCTTCTTCAGCATCCCAAGCACCTTCTCCTTAGTAATAGCAACTAAACTTACCTTGAGATGAAGTCTAATCTCTGACTCTGTGAAACAGCAGTCCATCAGCTGTGTCACTGTGCCACTTCTTATTGACATTTGGCCACATGGAAATACTCACCTTGGGATAGTTTAAATAATGTGGACAGCCAGTTTATCATTCTTGGAGGTTTATGCTATGGAAATCTCCAATGTCAACCATTAAATTAAGCATTGAATGTCCTTGAAGCTGCGATTTAGGAGAAAATGCTTTATAATTTTCTGCTCTTTATTATCATTCATTTATGTTTAAAATGTTAGCATCTTAACCACTTTGGCTCAAGGTTCAAATTTTATATTAAGAAAATGGTGTCTCTGCATGAACAGGACTTACTACTGTTTCTAAAAATGAAATGTTGGTTGAGACAACTGAATAAGTGAGCTCTGCATTTCTCAGGTAAAAGTCCACAGTTCAGAATAAATGGAGAACAAAGATCTACCCCTTATCACAAATGAGTTCCAGGAGAACGGGTCAATGTTTGAAGAATCACTTGATGAATTTGGTGGAAGGAACCTCTCAAAATTGAACCTCTGTGAAGAAAGTATGTAAAATTTCTTAAAATCTAATTAAATTTATGGCAAAAGTTCTTTGTTTTCAGTGAGACCGTAATCATTTTCCATTCTCCACTTAGCTTATTATTTTAATTAATATTTGGATGTTGTGATTCTGGGTACGAAGTTGAATTTGTGATTCTGAAATATGAGGTGACTTCTGTATATGTGTTTGGATCAAAGACCACCCAGGTTCACTATCTGATTCATTACTTTTTTTTAAAACATGTACCCATCCCTTCCAAAAATCATCAATTGTCTCTTTGATTTTGCTGAAATTGAGAGAAAGACTTATCTGACTTATCATTTCTTTTTAAATTTAAAATTTAAGTTTTATTTATGGCATGGTAGAAGTTGATTCTGGCCATTTAAACATGCTACCCAATTGCACACAAATTAACCTACAACCTTGGACATTTTGTAGGGTGGGAGGAAACCAAATCCCTCAGAGAAACCCTATGCCCATGGGGAGAATGTACAAACTCCTTACAGATACTGCCGAATTCAAACCTGAGTCACTAGTTCTGTAATAGTGTCAAACTAAGTGCTACGCTAACTGTTTCTTTTTTAAATTTTTTAAATTTTTCACACTGTGAACCATATCAACCAAAATACATACAAACATTTCCCTCTTAAATATACACAGTGGCATTTTCTCCCCTTTTTTCCCTCCTACCTTCCCTCCCCCCTTCCCACCCCCCTCCAAAACCAATAAACATTCAACATATACAAGACGATAAAACCATTAAACAATGTCATCACACAATGAAAAATAAGCAAGAAAAATGTGTCATCTACTTTTACACACTGGATCAGCTCATTTTGTCTTATTATCATTTTAGAGGGTGGAGGTCCGAGGCAAGCCCTCTCTGTTATGTTCCATGTATGGTTCCCAAATTTGTTCAAATTATGTGACTTTATTTTTTATTTTTTCCAATGGAATACATTTCTTCATTTCTATGTACCATTGCTGTACTCTCAGGCTCTCTTCTGATTTCCAAGTTGACATTATACATTTTTTTGCTACAGCTAAGACTATCATAATAAACCTTTTTTGCGCTTCATCCAGTTTGAGGCCTAATTCTTTACTTCTTATATTATTTAGAAGAAAGATCTCAGGATTTTTTGGTATGTTGTTTTTTTGTGATTTTATTTAATATCTGATTTAGATCTTCCCAAAACTTATTCACTTTCTCACATGCCCAAATTGCATGTACTGTTGTTCCCATTTCCTTCTTACAGTGAAAACATCTATCTGATAATGTTGGATCCTTTTTTTTAAAACTTTTGGGACATGATATATAACCTGTGTAACCAATTATACTGTATCATGTGTAACCTTGCGTTTATTATATTCTTCATAGTTCCAGAATGTAACTTTTCCCATATTTCATTTTTTATCTTTATTTTTAAATCCTTTTCCCACTTTTGTTTGGGGTTTATAACTTATTTCATCATTTTCCTTCTCTTGCAGCTTGATGAACATGTTTGTTATAAATCATTTAATTATCATTGTCTCTGTAATCACATATTCAAATCTGCTTCCTTCTGGTAATCTCAATCTGTTTCCCAATTTATTCTTTAAGTAGACTTTCAGTTGATGGTATGGAAACATTGTACCATGAGTTATTCCATATTTGTACTTCATTTGTTCAAATGCTAATAAATTATTTCCCAAAAAAACAATTTTCTATTCTTTTAATTCCTTTTCTCTCCCATTCTCTAAATGAAAGATTATCTATTGTAAAAGGGATTAGCTGATTTTGCGTCAATAATAATTTTGGTAGTTGGTAATTTGTTTTTTTTTCCTTTCTATGTGAATCTTCTTCCATATATTGAGTAAATGATGCAATACTGGTGAGCTTTTATATCGTACCAGCTTTTCATCCCACTTATAAAGTATATGTTCTGGTACCTTCTCCCTGATTTAATCTAGCTCTATCTTAGTCCAATCTAGTCTCTCCCTTGTCTGATAAAAAAATCTGATAAATACCTTAATTGTGCTGTTCTATAATAATTTTTAAAGTTTGGTAACTGCAAGCCACCTTGGTTGTATCTTAATTTATCTAACGCTATCCTCGGTTTCTCCCCTTTCCATAAAAGTGTCCTTATTATTCTCTTTAGTTCATTAAAGAATTTCTCTGTTAAGGGAATTGGTAACAATTGAAATAAGTATTGTATCCTTGGGAAGACATTCATTTTAATGCAATTTACCCTCCTTATCAATGTTAGCGGTAATTCTGTACAATGTTCTGTCTTCCTGCAATTTCTTTATTAGTGACTGATAATTTAATTTGTACAAGTGGGTTAAATTATTATCTAACCTAATACCTAGGTATCGGATTGCTTGTGTTTGCCATTTAAATGGTGATTCCTTTTTAAATTCTGTATAATCCACATTATTTATTGGCATCACTTCACTTTTATTTGCATTGATCATGTACCCTGATATTTCTCCATACTCCTTCAATTTCTTATGTCATTCTTTTATTGATATTTCTGGTTCAGTTAAGTATACTATGATGTCATCTGTAAATAAACTGATTTTATACTCCTTTTCCTTTATTTTTATCCCTTTTATTTTATTTTCTGTTCTTATCAGTTCTGCCAATGGTTCTATTGCGAAAGCAAACAGTGAGGGAGATAATGGACATCCCTGCCTAGTTGACATACTTAATTTAAATTGGTTCGATACATATCCATTTACTGTTACCTTCGCCAACGGTCCATTATATAATGCTTTAATCCAATTAATATATTTTTCTGCTAGATTGAACCTCTGTAATACTTTGAATAAATAATTCCATTCTACCCTGTCAAAGGCTTTTTCTGCATCTAAAACAACAGCCACTGTTGGCATCTTATTTCCTTGAACTGCATGAATTAAATTAATAAATTTACAGACATTATCCATTGTTTGTCTTTTCTTAATAAATCCAGTTTGATCTTGTTTTACTATTTTTGGTACACAGTTGGCCAATCTGTATGCTAATAATTTTGCTATAATCTTATAATCTGAATTAAGTAGATATATTGGTCTATATAATGCTGGTGTTAGTGGATCCTTCCCCGTCTTTGGTATTACTGTAATTATTCCTGTCTTACATGAATCTGGCAAGTTTTGTGTTTCTTCTATCTGGTTCATTACTTCCAGGAGAGGAGGAATTAATAACTCTTTAAATGTTTTAGAGAATTCTATTGGGAATCCATCCTCTCCAAGCGTTTTATTGTTCGGCAACTTTTTTAATATATCCTGTACTTCCTCTATTTCAAATGGTTTTATCAGTTTGTTTTGTTCCTTTTCTTGCAATTTTGGCAGTTCAATTTTAGCTAAAAACTCTTCTATTTTATCATCTTTCCCCTCGTTCTCAGTTTGGTATATTTGTTCATAAAATTCCTTAAAGTTCTCATTGGATTATATGTAATTTGTTTGTCCTTTTTCCTTGATGCCAATACAGTTCTTTTAGCTTGTTCTGTTTTAAGTTGCCAGGGTTTTTTTTCCTAGTTCATAATACTTTTGCTTTATTTTCATTATGTTCTTCTCCACCTTGTACGTTTGTAATGTTTTGTATTTTATTTTTTTGTCTGCCAATTCTCCTCCTTTTGTTATGTCATCCCTTGTTGCTAGTTCCTTTTCTGTACTTACTATCTCCCCTTCCAACTGTTCTATTTCCCAATTGTAGTCCTTTTTCATCTTAGTTACATAACTTATTAACTGCCCTCTAATGAAAGCTTTCATTGCATCCAATAATATCTTTCACTGATTCCATATTTATTTCAAAGTACATTTTAATTTGGCATTCAATAAATTCTCTAAATTCCTGCTTTTTAAGTAGCATGGAGTTTAATCTGCATCTATATGTTCTTGGTGGGATGTCCTCCAATTCTATAGCTAATAATAGGGGTGAATGATCAGATAGAAATCTAGCTTTATAACCAGTTTTTCTAAATCTCCCTTGAATATGGAACGACAACAAAAACATATCAATCCTTGAGTATGTTTTATGCCTATTCAAATAATATGAATATTCCTTCTCCCTGTGGTGCTTCCTCCTCCATATATCCATAAGTTTCATTTCCTGCATTGATTTAACCATAACTTTGGTCACTTTATTCTTTTTGCCAGTCTTTTGTCCAGTTTTATCCAACATTGGATCCAAATTAAGGTTAAAATCTCCTCCCTTGCGTATCTACAATTTTCAAAAAAATTACTTGCATAAACTTTTGATCCTCTTCATTAGGTGCATATATATTGACCAAATTCCAAAATTCTGAATATATCTGACACTTTATCATTACATACCTCCCTGCTGGACCTATTATTTCCTCCTCTATTTTGATTGGTACATTTTTATTAATTAATTTAGCTACACCTCTAGCTTTTGAATTATATGATGCTGCCACTACATGCCCTACCCAGTCTCTCTTTAATTTATTATGTTCCACTTCAGTTAGATGTGTTTCCTGTACAAATGCTATGTCTATTTTTTTCTTTTTTCAGGAAATTTAATAGCCTCTTCCGTTTAATTTGGTTATGTATTCCATTAATATTTATAGTCATATAATTCAACATGGCCATCTCATACCCTGTTTACACCTAATTTCTGCTTCCTCACCACCACCATCCCCCTTTTCCCCATTTTCACCTCTCAGTTTTCCCTGTTTGAACTCAATGTATGACAACACTTCTAAAACATAAAATACTTCAACAACTCCCACATTAAATATTCCCTTAGCCCCAAATGTCCCCCGCCCCCTCTCTGAGTTGCCCCTTATCCCTTGCTGGACAACCACAACTCCCCTCTCCATTTTGGATTGTGAACCCGCTAGCAAGCGTCAACTGATTTCGCAGTGACAGTTATTCTCTTCCACCCAACACCCCCTGAAAAAACTTTTTTTTACACATATAACAAAGTTCACCCTCTTTTTTTCCCCTTACTTCCTTTCTTCCCTTCTCTTTCTCTTCTTTAGTTCTTACATATACATTATTTTTGCATCTTTATAAATATGTTTTATCGCTGTTCTTCATTCTTGTTACATCTCTTCATCTCTCCTTCTGTCCTGTAGGCATTCTGCAAATTCTCGTGCGTTCTCCAGATCCGAGAACCATCTGTTTTGCTCCCAGGGATAAATATTTTAAGCACATCTGGATGTCTTAACATAAATTTATAACCTTTTTTTCATAGGATCGATTTTAATATATTAAACTCCTTCCTCTTCTTTAAGAGTTCAAAACTTATGTCTGGGTAAAAAATATTTTTTGACCCTTGGTATTCCAATGGTTTATTGTCTTCACTAATTTTATTCTTTGCTCGCTCCAGTATATTTTCTCGTTGTATATCTCAAAAATTTTACTAAAACGGATCTTGGTTTTTGATGTGTCTGTGGTTTTGGAGCTAGTATTCTGTGTGCCCTTTCTATTTCCATTCCTTCCTGTATTTCTGTCATTCCCAGGACCTTTGGGATCCATTCTTTTATAAATTCCTTCATATCTATGCCTTTTTCACCTTCCTTCAGGCCCACTATCTTTATGTTGTTTCGCCTACTATAATTTTCCAACTTATCGATTTTCTGAGCTAACAACTCTTGTGACTAACTTTTTTATCACTTTCTTCCAATTTTCTTCTTAAGTCATTCACTTCCATTTCTACGGCTGTTTCTCATTCTTCCACTTTTTATAATCTTTTCCCTATTTCTGTCATGACCAGCTCCAATCTATTCACTTTTTGTTCTGTACTTTTCATTTTTCTTTTCATTTCACTAAATTCTAATGTCATCCATTCTTTTAATGCTCTCATTTGTTCTTGAAAAAAAACTTTATCTATATTCTGTCCATCTGTTTTACCTTCTATTATCTGTGCAGAGCTTGGTCTTCTTCTTCCTATTCTTCTGTGTCTGCACCTGTGTTTGTGTCTTCTACTTCTCTTCCTTAAATCTGTGTCTCTTCTGACTTTCTTGTTGAGCTGTTTGCCTCACTTTTCTGGGTGTTTTTTTGCATGGCTTCTTGCTGTTGGTCATCTTCTTCTGGGCTACTCTTCTGTTGGGCTTCCTGCTGCTGCTCTTCTTTCCTTTCACTCCCTTTCTTGTTGGTTTCCTCTTCTTCCAGCTGAGAGCCCTGGTGTTGGGCATCCCTCAGCTGGTCGTGTTGTGCTTGCCCACTCCTCGACTGAGCCCCCCTCCTGTCGGCGTTCTTCTCCTTAGTAAGCGCACTGTGCACTTTTGTTTGGCTCAGAGAGCCATTTTTGCAGTCCAGCGGTCGGGGGGGTCGCGACTCTGTGGGGTCGTCACCAACCTTGGAGAATGGGCTCTCTTTTCCATGACGGCTCCCTATTTATTCATGCAGGTAAGGCCTTTTCCTTTCTCTTCAGGCGTCTTTTCTTCCTCTTTTTTTTTCGTTGTTTTTACTTTTTCCTTCTTGGGTGCCATTTTCTTTCTTTTCTCTACAACTTTATCTTTTATTTGTTATGTTTTGTATTTCTTGAACTTTGTATTTTCTTCACTTTATTTCTTCTTTTCTGAAGAGGGCTGGTATTCGCCTACTAGCCACTACTCCATCACGTGACTCCTGCCTACGCTAACTGTTTTCAGTTATTCAACCGAAAGTGGTAATCTCATCAGCGAATTTGTAGATTGAGTTGCACTTAAACTTGGTTATGTAGCCATGGGTGTTCAAAAAATAAGAGTACGGGACAAAGCACAGCCATGGACGGTCAGTGAGGAGGAAATTATATTGCCAATCCACACTGATTGGTAACTGCTAATGTGGAAGTTGAGAATCAAGTTGCAGAAGGATGGGCAGAGTCCCAGGTCTTTTAGTTTGGTCATGTCTTTTGCTGTTATAATGGTGTTAAGCGCCAAGCTATAATAAAAAATTGATCTATTTTTAGGCAGGTTGTGCTGTCCTCGTAACACATCAAATGCATTCTCCAGTCTATCACTTGAAGACTTTATACAATGGTATTTTTTTCCCTTGACTTAATGAAATGCAATTACATTTTTAATTTAGTTAGCTATGGTTTATCTGCCATGGAATGTTCAATATACAATTCAAGCTCTTTGTTCCACTCCCTCCATTCCTGCCTTGCCAGCAACTCAGGCAGCTTAATTTGTTCCATTGTATCCAATGTAAATTAGATCACACAGCTTGCTTTATCTTGACAAGTTGTCTTGAAAGGAGGTCCCCCAGAATTCTGATCAGAATCAGGATTTATTGTCATGAACAAATCATGAAATTTAGTGTTGTGTGGCAGCATCACGGTGCAAACATTCATATTATGAACCATCTTATGACATTATTATTGTAATTTTTTTTATATAGTAGTGAACAAAAAGAGTCTTTGGTTCAATGATTATTTAGGAATCTGATGGCAGCGGGGAAGAAGCTGTCCTTGTGCCACTGAGTGCTCATCTTTGGCTCCTATACCTTTTCCCCGATGTTAGCAGTGAAAAGGGTGTGGTCTGGGTGATGGGGTTCTTTCAGGATAGAGGCAGCTTTTTTAAGACACTGGCTAATGTAGATGTCCTCAATGCAGTGATGATGTTGCAGGCCAAGTAAACAACCCTCTGGAGTTTATTCTTGTCTTGAGAGTTGGTGCCTCCATAAGGCAGTGATGCAACCAGCCAGAATGTTTTCCACGGTACACCTGTAGAAGTTTATGAGAGTCCTCGGTGACATGCCATATCTCCTCAGGCACCTCACAAAGTATAGCTGGTGGTGAGCCTTCAACATATATGGTGATTGCTTCAACATACAGGCTCCAGGACAGATCCTCAGAGATGTTGACAGCCAGGAATTTGAAGTTCTTGACCTTCTCCACAACTGAGCCCTCGATGAGGTCTGGGTCATGTTCCCCTGACTCCCTCCTGAAATCCACAATTATCTCCTTGGTTTTGCTAACATTGAGCACAAGGTTGATATCATTACACCATTCAACGAGCTGATCTGTCTCCCTCCTGTACACTTCCTCATTGCCGTTTGTGATTCTGCCGACAACTATGGTGTCATCGGCAAACTTGTAGATGGCATTGGAATTGTGCCTGGCCACACAATCATGAGTATATAATGAGTAGAGCAGTGGGCTAAGCCCACATCCTCAGGGTGCGCCTGTATTGATAATCAGTGAAGAGGAGACATTGTTTCCAATTCATACTGACTGTGGTCTTCCAATAAGAAATTCAAGGATCCAATTGCAGAGTGGGGTACAGAGGCCAAGAGTTTGTAGCTTCTTGATCAACACTGACGGAATAATGGTGTTGAAGGCTGAGCTATAGTCGACGAAGAGCTGTTTTTGAGGTGATCCAGAGCTGAATGAAGAGCCAGCAATATTGCATCTGCTATGGACCAATTGTGGTGATGGACAAATTCCAGTGGGTCCAGATCTTTACTTAGGTCCATGTTAATTCTGGCCATGACCATCCTCTCAAAGTATTTCATCAACGTAGAAGTTAGTACTACCGTGCGGTAGATATTGAGGCAACCCACCCTACTCTTCTTGGAGGCAGAAGAGCTAAATTTCATGGTTGACTCAACAACTAATCCTCTCATTCATTCTCTAAGAAGTTAGTAAAATGCTGTTAATTCAAATTATCAACAAAGTTTCTTATCTTGTAGAAGAACTCAATGTTACATTCTAACGGTGGCTCTCTTCCAGTAAACCTACCTCCTTTGATTCCTGTAGGTAATATTTCAGCTCGTCACAATAACATGACCTCAACGTTGAGACAGCGTTAAAGCAATAACTATTGTCCATAAACTAAGGTTACATGTGACACATAATTTTGCAAGGTTAACAATAAGTTCACTCCATCTATCATTCCCATGCAATAACAGTTGGTACACAGTACCAAATAAAATAGCCAGAACCAATCTGCTTTGCTCAATGAGATGGAGGACTGCCTTGGGAACTTGTGCAGATTTTCCAGTCCACACAAACAACCTCACTTTTAAATCATGAAACTCACCAGTGGAACTTTTATTTCAGTTGAAGAATTACTTTAAAGAAATTGCATCTTAAGTTAAAGGTCCTTTGTAATAATAATAATGTAATAATACATTAAAAATGTGATACTTCAACTTCTATCTGCTGTGAGAGTTACCATGGGCATTGTCTGGCACCCTTAATATTATGAGAAAGGGAAGAAAAAGAGAGTCCCTTCACAGACACCAGGTGCCTGTGGATTCTCCTCCAGCCTCTGCAGCCACACAGAGCAAACCATTGGCAGCCCGAGTTCCATATCCAAATCTGCAATACAGTTAAGAGGTCTTCTGAGCCTGAGTCCCTTTGGGAGCCCTTCTTGCCCTCAGCACCCCCTCAGATCTGATACAGGGTTCCCATTGTACTGGTCTCCAGCAGCCTGCAACTTGTGTGGGTCCTCTGACCGCAGGTCGCCAACTACCCACATCCTGTGTGAGTCCTTCAGTTGTTCAGCTGATGAACCTTCTCGCTGGTCCATTGTCATGGTCACCTTCCCTATAGGGTTATCTCATGCTTATCCTCATCAACTGGATCTGTTCGCCTCACTTCTGGTGCCTTGTACCTGTCTGCTGTTTCCCCAGAGTCTGCAACCCACTGTGGAACACTGCCCAGCACAGGCATTATCATTTTGGGCACACACATCCATGTTTGCAGGATTTGAAAAGCAACATCACAACTCCTTTAACAGATCATTTAAAGCCTATATGGAGTCATTGGCATCAGGACCGGGTTAGTGAGACCCTGCGGAACATCGCTGTGTCTCCAGTCCCCACTCTCCCAGGTCCACAACACCAGGTCAACCGTTATAACAGCTCTGACAGAACTTTTTTTTGTCTGAATTATATATACCAAAAAGGGTAGTTTTGTGGGGGAAAAATCCGTATGACATGGCAATTCTATATTTTTGAACATTATCTAGAGATGATTTTATTTCTGAAGAGAGGACTGTATGGCAGAGATGTTTAAGGATTGTTGTTTATGAACATAAATCTTGTTCTCAGTAGTGGTTCAAGAACATAGTTCAAAATAGCTTGGAAACGTTCCTGAATAAGTTTTCTTGGCTGCACGAAACTACATCCTCATGAATAAATGTTTGCAACCTTCTCTGGATCTACTCCCAGAATACTTCTTCCCAAAAGGCAGATGTTTTTATGGAAAAATTTGCTGTCTCAAATAGATGACAGAGATAATGCTGACTTGGTTGGGAAGGAGGACACTTAAAGTCACCCCATAATTTATTGATCGACCTGAAGTGCTCCTTAGTGTCGCCATTTGCAGGTTCATAATAATCTTGCTGGTTGCATGGACCTCATTGTTTTTACAATCCAAATCTGTGTCTGTGGTAAGAATAAAAAGGAAGCATTGAGAAAAATAGCTGTGATAAGTTAACAGTGATGTTTATATTCCCTCTTTAACTTCAATTAAAAATTGAATTCAAAAATTGCAGAATGAGCATTGATCTGGTGGTGTTTGATACTGACAAGGTGCATGTTGACAAAGATGTAAGAACATAAGAATATATTAAAAAGGAACAAGAGAGACCACCCGGCCTGTCAAATCTGCTTTGCCATTCAATGACATCATGGCTGATCTGATAATAGGCTCATTTCCACCTACCTGCCTTTTCCTCATATCTTTTAATTCCCCTAAAATCTTTTAATTCCCCTAAAATCTATCCAACCTTGTATTCCATTGCAGTGAGCCATGGAGCTCAATATGGCTGTTAATATTCCCACATGTAACATTAGTTTATGGACAATAGTTATTGCTTTAACGCTGTCTCAACGTTAAGGTCATGTTATTGTGACGAGCTGAAATATTACATACAGGAATCAAAGGAGGTAGTTTTATTGGAAGAGAGCCACCGTTAGAATGTAACATTGAGTTCTTCCACAAGATAAGAAGCTTTGTTGATAATTTGAATTAACAGCATTTTACTAACTTCTTAGAGAATGAATAAAAGGGTTACTTGTTGAGTCAACCATGAAATTTAGCTCTTCTGCCTCCAAGAAGAGTAGGGTGGGTTGCCTCAATATCTACCACACAGTAGTACTAACTTCTACATTGATTAAATGCTTTGAGAGGATGGTCATGGCCAGAATTAACATGGACCTAAGTAAAGATCTGGACCCACTGGAATTTGTATCCTGTGCTCTTACCACAGTTAGGCAGACCTGGCAAGCAAGAATTGCATTCGGTGAGAATGGAATTTTAGCAGATGCCAGAAATGCTTTGAGAGGATGGTCATGGCCAGAATTAACATGGACCTAAGTAAAGATCTGGACCCATTGGAATTTGTATCCTGTGCTCTTACCACCATTAAGCAGACCTGGCAAGCAAGAATTGCCATTCGGGGAGAATGGACTTTTAGCAGATGCCAGTAATTAATGAAGGACCCTCATGGAAAGGAAATTAACTGGTATTGCTGATGTTTCCTCTCCAAAATTCAAAGGCATAAACACTTTGACAGTCATCAACAGGATAATGTAGATATGTATAACTAATGGAATAACTTTGTAGTTACCACCTGCAAAAAAAATATAATTTTTCCCAAGTCTGATAACACAAGGTCTTAGTAAAAACATGAATATGAATTCTCTTTTTGGGTGATACACCAAACCTGACTAATTGAAGTTATGTAAAGTGTAAACATCATTCAAAAAGTGAAGAAAATTACATTCATTTATGTGATTGTGATTTTGTTTTATAACCAACAGGGAAGGAAACTTGTTTTATTTTGATGTGGTGTTAAAGCCTGTTTACAAAATGCTTTAAATGTTTCATGCATCAACTCCTGTGCTGTATTTCTGAAGAACAAAGAAAGCTATTTTACTAGTTACTATGGCAGCATTACAATCTACTCAAAAAATACACAACAAAACACTAAAAAAAATTTTTAAAATCATAGAACAAGTGCCAAACTGGATTCTGCTTAATCCAGCTCTTGCCTAATGGTCATCCTCCATGAATAATCAATTTATTTAAAATACATATGTTTGATTAAATTCATTAAAATGTTAATATTAAGGACAAAGAAGGAGTAAAAGTGAACAGCATCCAGTGACTTATCTTTTCATTCCAAGTCAGTGACCCCATGCAAATTACTGGAGCTGCACATGGCTATGGATGGAATAGGTTTCAGCAAAATGCACCCCTCTGCTTAATTATTTGAATTCCACCTCTGGGCTTTAAGATAGATTCAGTGATGGAGTAGAATTTCAGATGACCTTCAAACCATTTCCAATTTCTGAACTACAATACAGAAGTACTGAGGTCTAGAAAATAAAAGCCAGGAAAACAGGGTTTTATGAAGAGGATGTTTTTCCTTATTAAATAATCAACCTATTTATTTTAAAGAAACCCTCAAAACTAAGGCAGAGACACCATTTGGAATATTAACCCCAGTATAATCACTCCTATATTCAATGTCAAATTCAGGAGAAACTTTTTCACTTGGATGGTTGCTTTCTATTGCCAGCAAAGCTGGAATTTATCAAAATTCATTTCACAGGCCACCCCCCCCTGGGTGCCACAGCATATTTAACTAAAAGACTTGTTTTCTTTTCACCTCATGTAACAAATATTTTTATGCTTGTTTTTAATGTTGTCTGTTGGAGAGAAATACAGAAGAAACCAAAACTTGACTGCTTCATGGGAAAAAGGGTTCATAAATTTGAGCTGAGGTATCATATCCATAAAAAAGATTAAGAACGACTGCATGACACAAAAGTGGTTTTTGAAAATAGACATTCATGTAAAAACAAGTTAAAAGGATTTATGTTGTATTTTTTAGCAATGCATACAGTGTGGGAAGAGGATAAAAGAAAGTCTAACTATACATTTTATTTTGCTTAGGGCCAACTGGGAGACGAAGAGTACCTAGCAATTTTTGCAACCATTGGAGCTCAATGGGAGGAATCAAATGTGCGATAGCTGTCCTATATCTTCTCGTTTTTCTCATTTGCATTGGAATTATCATTGTTGCAGGTAATATATCTTCATCCGATCTCTGCCCTTTCTTGAGAGAAACACATGATCACTTAAAATTTTGTTGATGTAGCTCAACTGAAAAACTGGCTTTTCTGTCTTTTTGAAGGAAAGTGAGATGCTTTAACTTAGCAAAAAAGGCAGCTTCAGAATTATTTATAATGCATTGGAAAAAAAACCACACATAAGTGGAAATTAGGTCAATGCCAGAAAAGAAAATTTTTAACCGCAAGATGAAAGTGTTAATTTTTAAAAAAGATAAAGCTAATGACTTACAGTAAACAACAGGTATAAAATACATGGTAAATGTTTCCTAAGTACCTTAGAGATTCCCTATATGAGAGTTGTTGTTATGGCTACTGTTGTGTATGCACTCACATAATTAAAACTCAGAGACATGATGCTTTCTCATCCTTTACTTCTATTAGATTAACATGGCTACTGACACACAGGGTTTTATATATACATATATATGTGTATATATATATATATATATATATATGGAAGGGTGACATCATGTCCAGCTACCATTAGATTGTAATTTTAATTTTGATATAAAATAGTTTCTATATGCAGATCAAGGTGAAGATGAGTGCAAGATAGGAATAGGGTGGGAATCTACAACAATGTACACTGAGGTTAGAATTACTGTCAGCCCACTCCTCTGAGATTGTATAATAATGTAACATTAGAGTTGAAGACTTGTGTTTGAAAACCTCAGAGTTCTCTGTCCATACAGAGAATTTTATAATCTAACTATTAATATTTTTAATGTAAATAAAACAGCTTTTCTTCAGAATGGGATTAGTAGCTAAAGTAGCATTGTCGACCTATGAAAGCATATTCTACTACTGAAAGTATATTCTGATTCACAATAAAACTCCATTAGAAGTGGTACAATGACTGTAACTCCAGTCTTGAAATTTTGATAAAATCATAGACAAAGGAGCAGAATTAGACGATTAGGCCCATCAGGTGTGCTCCACCATTTAAATTGTGTCTGGTGTCATTTTCCTCTCAACCCCATTCTTCTTTCTTCTCCCTGGAACCTTTGATATTCTTACTTGTCAAGAAAGAACCTATTAACCTTAGCTTTATATATACCTAATTACTTGGCTCCCTCAGCTATCTGAGACAACAAATTCAACAGATGTCTCCTCATCTCTGTTCTAAAGGGACTCCTATCTTGTTTAGCAGCCTTACGTGCAGCACCTTGTCAAAGGCCTTCTGAAAATCCAAATAAATAACATCCAAATTGTCTATCCTGCTTGTTACTTTCTCAAAGAACCATCAGATTTGTCAGGCAAGATCTCCCTTGATAGTGCAATGTTATTACAGTGCCAATGACCCAGGGTTTGAATCTGGTGCTGTCTGTAAGGAGTTTGTATGTTCTCCCCATGACTGCATGGGTTTCCTCTTGGTATTCTGGTTTCTTCACACCTTTCAAAAAACATACGGGGCTCATAGGTTCATTTAGATGGCACAGGTTCATTGGCTGGAAGGGCCCGTTACTGTGTTGTATGACTAAATTTAAAAGTAAAATTTTTAAAACATGCTGATTTTGTCCAATTTTATCATACATCTTTAAGTACTCTGAAACCTCATCTTTAATAATGGACTTAAGAATCTTGCAAACTTCTAGAATTAGGCTAACTGGCCTATAATTTCCTGTTTTGTCTCTCCCTCTTCTTAAAGAAGGGGGAGAGACACTTGCAATTTTTCAGTTCACTGGAAACATTCCCAACTCTAGCAATTCCTTAATTGGCCACATGGGTTTATTTGGGTGGTGCAGGCTCAAGGGCTGGAAGAGCCTGTTACTGATCTATATATCTATATTCAAAAAACAATCACTACAAATGCATTCACAAAATCTTCATTCTAATTGGCAAAGAATAGATTTGCAAGTCTTCATTTACTGTAATTTGAAATATAATCCTTTAGTGAAGGCGAAAGAAGCTTAAGAGTAGTGAAGTTGGTGCCAACTACACTGATCTTGACATAACTGCAGGAAAACAATTTTTTAGGATGCTCTGCACTTCAGCTTTGCCGAGAATTTAAGAGGCCAGCTAAAATAGGGTGATATGTGTAACTGCCTGTTGGAATTTACTTTGTGGTTCATCTCTTGTCCACAATCTGCAAGAGAAAGTTGGCCACTACTTTATTTCATTCAGGCCATAAGACCGTTTGTCCCCTGAAACCTGCTCTGCCATTGAATAGGTCAAGGGTGATCCAACTTTCTTTAAATCCACTTTCCCTACTCTCCCCATAAGCTTGTATCTACCTAATCCAGGTTGGAACACATTCAAGTATACAGCCCCAGCAACATTCTGGGACAGGGGATTTATAAACCTCAGTCAATCAAACACTAATTCTAAAAGAGACTCTCATCGTTAAGTCAATTGAAAATTTCAAGACCAAGGGCAATAGATTTTTATGAAGTTGAGGTATTATGAGACATGGGGCAATGATGCAATGAATTTATATACAAAAGGCAAGGTTCATTTCACATGGCTAGTGACAGTTTTCCAAGACTACTTTCAATTATCAGTGATGGAAACTATTGTCAATCACCTTGGCACTTGTTCATCAATAATGTGCTCATTGATGCTCAAGGTGTGAGCATGGATAAATTAACTGAATTCTAGAGAAGATTCACTTTCCCTGATGACGGTGCAAAAGTGGAATCAAAAGAGAAAATGGGGGGAAAAAAAACTCATCACTGAGTGGCATTATACCTAGTATAAAAAAAAATTGTATGGTTGTTAGAAATTAACATCCCAGGATATTTCAGTGGCTCCCCAGGGAAGTGTTCTTGACTTAACCATCTTCAGCTGCTTCATTAAAGATATCTCTCCAACAAAACCTAGAAATGAGAATATTTACTGATGAATGAATAATATTTTGCTCCACTTCCAGTTCTTCATATGTTGACACAATTCATGTTCGCATGTATCAAGCCTTGGGCAACATTCAGGCAGGGGCTGATCAATGGCAAGCAGCATTCACTCTTCACGGATGCTGGGCAATGACATTCTGCAAGAAGAGAAAATCTAAACTTAACACAATGTTGCCAAAGCTCCATCAATAGTCTTAGGGCCATAGGCGACCAGACTTTAAAGTTCAGTGCATCACAAATAGTGGAGATAGATAATGGACACTCAATCAAATGTTAAGAGTTCAGGAAGTTTGCAAACACACCTTACATTTATCTCATTGTATTATGGCTTCTAGCAAGTGGGAAAGAGACATTTCAGAGTAAATTCTAGCTGGCAGACTATTTGGTGGCTGCAGAAATTGGAGCTAATGGAAATGTTGGCCTTCCCATACATCCCTTCTTCTACTTTATGTTGTATGGGTTATTACAACTACTGTCAATTGGCAAGAACCACAAATATAATTGTCCCTTTCCTTATCACAGGTGAAATTTTGGCAAGTATTTACTTTTGAATGGAGACGCAATGCATCCAGATATATTTTTCCACCCCTATCACTTCCCATCTGTCTCCTGATTTCTGGGTGTATCAGCTATATCATGTTTGTCATATTTCATTCAGTCTATAATATTCTCATCCATGCATGGAGAATGTTTATAATTTGCCCCAGAAAGTGAAAATTGCCCACATCCCATAGATGTATTGTTACACAAAGGACAGGCAGATATTCTAATATTATTTGGTTATGTATTCTATACTTTTAGCACTAGTACCATTGCCAGTTGAGGAAATCACTGCAATGAAGGAAACTTTCAAGCAGACAAAGATATGCACTGAAATTGAGTTGGACAGATTTTTATGGTAAAATTCTAATAACTTCCATTGACTTTAAAATGTTACAGATGTTCTTTCAACCAAATGTTAAATTAAAGGAACCGTTTAATTTTGATCCAAGTTACTTTTCCTTTTTATTTTCTACCAGGTTTGTATTGCTGCGTGGCATTCAGCAAAACTGATGATTTTAAAGCAAAATAATTTGTTCTTATTCAAGTTGTCTAATAGTAAAACACAGCTGTGCAAAGAGTTAGGACAGTAAAAACAAATCAGAAACCCTAAGTGTTATGCATACTGTATATCAGCTGTCTCAACTGTTATAGATCAATAAAGATTCATTTTAATGATTTTGTAATGTTGAAGGCATGTTGAAGAAAAAAGTTTATATTTTAGTTTTAAAGTTTTGGTATAGTTTTGGTATAGTTTTTGGTATAGTTTTGGTATAGTTTTGGTGTAGTTTTGGTATAGTTTTGGTATAGTTTTGGTATAGTTTTGGTATAGTTTTGGTGTAGTTTTGGTATAGTTTTGGTATAGTTTTGGTATAGTTTTGGTGTAGTTTTGGTATAGTTTTGGTATAGTTTTGGTATAGTTTTGGTATAGTTCAGTGAGTTAGGCAGAGGCAGAAGGGTCAGGCCAGAAACACATAAATCTGAATTTTCCAATAAACTGTGGTGATTTAAATCACAACTTGATTGGTAACTTGGCTTCTGATCAGAAGGAAGTATTCAGGAGTTCACTATAGGTTCAGGGCTATATCGATGAGTTGAGGTTGTGAGGTGGTGGTGGTGTTGAACCTCTGTTTGATTCTGAAGCTGGGCATGGTATGGTGATTTAGGCATTGATAGTTTTGATACCATACCGCAAAATTGGAAGGAAATTAGTGTGCCATCCTAAGGCCCATTATAAACGTTGAGATTTGATCGATGGAACTTAGTGTGAATAGAATATCAGATACTTCCCTTTTTCACAAAATTTTAAATGACTCATCTTCTGCTGGTTGTTTGCTAAGTACACCTATGGTGCCTTGTTAGCCAGAATCAGACACACACAAAGATAAAGACTATACAACAGGCTTTAATCCGCAAAGACTTCCACAGAGCCAGGCTGGCTGTGGCTGCAGCAACTCTGAGTGAGGCCTCGGGAGGCCGGCGCAGGCTGATATCCCGGAGGGTGATTGACACCCGACCAGGTGGGTCTTGATCCATTCAGGCTGACTGATTGACAGCCAGCCAGGTGTTGTCCTATCCCCTTACACGCCTGCAGGTACAGAGGTTGCCCCCTGCAGTAGGCCGATGGTGTACCACCACAACACCTAAATTTGTTTTGAAAAATACAAGCTTTTGGGATCCATCTTAAAGGTTTAAAACTACTAGTCTGAACCCCCACCAGCCAGCAACTTTTAGATTCTGAAATTTAGCCTGTGTGATTATACAAATCAAAAGTAATGTTATTTTGACATTTGTTGTATCATTTAAAGAAAACTATTAATGCCACTTTTGGCTTGTAATTTTTTGTTTATCCCTTCAAAGCAACATAATACTGTAAAAGAAAATGGTGCATCTGGCTCAAATCTTAGAAATGAGTCATTATTTCATGAATCACAAATCAAATCAGTGCTAGTTGTTGAGCTGGTCCTTTGAGACTGTAGCAGAACTGAATGGGAAATTATAACCTCACTAAAGAATTTTGATTTTGTAACTCTTTACAGGCAAACACATTAAAATGATGAAACTCACCAACTGCTAACTCAAAAATAAACTCTTGACTAAGCCAATATGTTCAGAATTTAACAGTTTACTGGAAATACGTCACATCTGTGTGAAGCCTTGGTATAAGGAAAGGCATAGGAAATGAGACTAATTGAGAGCTGTGTAGATCTTGTGGCCATCTAAAATGTTATGAAGTTCCACAGGGGAATATGGGATGCTTTCGATCATTTTCCAAAGCCCAAAATCTGATAAATCATCTACCAAGTTCTATCATTTCTTTAAGCATATAATAAGATTGTAAACTTCAGGAACTCTCTGCCACCTTATAATTGGTCAAGTGGATTTCCCAGGCCTTGGGGAATTAGAAGCTAAAGAAAGCTGGTATATTGCTTGAAAAGATAAATGTTTTTTTTTCCCCAAGATTACTGGTTTGTCTCTCAGGACTGTCCTCCAAACCAATCTCTTTCAGATGATATTGTGCAGTGTATTGTAATCACTGACTACCCATTGTGATTAATCTTCCATGATTATTGCTGCAAATTCTCTAATCCCAATTCTGTCATTTTGTTGCTAATCTTCCTTTACTTTTATCATTATTAACCCTTACCATTACTGAACTGCAAATCTTACCTGGTAATCTCTACCTAAGCAGCAAGGATTCTGCAACAACTCACATCTGGTGGAATACCTAGGCTATACATCAGGCTGGCAGAAATCTAGTTAATGATAAAGAATACTGTAGCTGTGAGTTAACTTCATAGTAACCTGAACCTCCTTGTAAATCCACTCATGTTCCAAACTCACAAACCTATGAAGAACTCAAACTCACACTAGCTCCTATTTGAAACAGCTAATAACTTGGATTCTACAGTCCATCACTAACCAGAACAATGGGGGACATACAAAATGAAACCACTGCTGTGGCCAGTGATGCTTTGGTTATGTTGTAATTATCTTTCAAGTCAGAGTTCACTACTGACAGTAAATGAAAGCTCAAAACAGTAGAAACAAATGATTTCTATTCAATCAATTGAGTATTTAATTCCTTCCTGCCATTTATGTCAATTATTAAAATGGTAGACATTTGTTCGTTGCCACTTTTTAAAGAAGCATTAAAGTAGTAACTGCAGATTAGGCTCAGTTTTCAAAATGCAGGTCGACTGACTTCAACTGGGCTAAATTTCAGATGCAGAGTTCAGTTAGTACAAATTGAAGATGAACTTCAATTCCAAATACCCTTGTCTTGGATCCAGACACGTCTTTTTATAAAGTATGAACTTTGTAACACTAACAAAATTATATTTGCCATGTCCAGGGAGTACATGCACTGGAAGTAAAAAGAACACATCATTGGGAGACATTCCTGCCTCCTAATTATAATAAGGTATGCAAGGACAAATTGTCCAGGATCCTGGAATAGGGACAGGAAATACAACCAAGAGGCAGTCTCTCCAACTGTCCTCTACTTTTAATTATTCAAAAAATATTTTTTTTAAAAAAGAATGATATTAATGGGAAATCTAATTTTAGTGGTTAGGAATGTGATGCATGTATTTTGGATTGGTTTTGTAAATGATCAGAGTTGACTGAGAAAAGAATATTTATCAGTCAGAAGGTGGTTAAGATTTTTTTAAAATTTTTTTTATTTTTCACACTATGAACCATATCAATCAAAATACACACAAACATTTCCCTCTTAAATATACACAGTGGCATTTTCTCCCCTTTTTTGCCTCCTACCTTCCCTTCCTCCTTCCCACCCCCTCCAAACCCATTAAACATTCAACATATACAATACAATAAACTCATTAAAGAATGTCATCACACAATGAAAATAAACAAGAAAATTGTGTCATCTACTTTTACACACTTGATCAGGTCATTTCGTCTTCTTCTTATTCTATCATTTTAGGGGGTGGAGGTCTGTGGTAAGCCCTTTCTGTTGTGTTCCATGTACGGTTCCAAAATTTGTTCAAATAATGTGACTTTATTTTTTATTTTTTCCAATGGAATACATTTCTTCATTTCTATGTACCATTGCTGTACTCTCAGGCTCTCTTCTGATTTCCAAGTTGACGTTATACATTTTTTTGCTACAGCTAAGGCTATCATAATAAATCTTTTTTGCGCTTCATCCAGTTTGAGGCCTAATTCTTTACTTCGTATATTACTTAGAAGAAAGATCTCTGGATTTTTTGGTATGTTGCTTTTTGTTATTTTGTTTAATACTTGATTTAGATCTTCCCAAAACTTTTCACTTTCTCACATGCCCAAGTTGTATGTACTGTTGTTCCCGTTTCCTTCTTACAGCAACAAACATCTATCTGATACTGTTGGGTCCCATTTATTTGACTTTTGGGGCATGATATATAGGTTGTGTAACCAATTATATTGTATCATGTGTAACCTCGTGTTTATTATATTCTTCATAGTCCCAGAGCATAACTTTTCCCATATTTCATTTTTTATCTTTATGTTTAAATCTTTTTCCCACTTTTGTTTGGGTTTATAGCTTATTTCATAATTTTCTTTCTCTTGCAGCTTGACGTACATGTTTGTTATAAATCTTTTTATTATTGTTGTTTCTGTAATCACATATTCAAAGCTGCTTCCTTCTGGTAATCTCAGTCTGCTTCCCAATTTGTCCTTTAAGTAGGTTTTCAGTTGGTGGTATGGAAACATTGTACCATGAGTTATTCCATATTTGTACTTCATTTGTTCAAAAGTTAATAAATTATTTCCCAAAAAACAATTTTCTATTCTTTTAATTCCTTTTCTCTCCCATTCTCTAAAGGAAAGGTTATCTATTGTGAAAGGGATTAGTTGATTTTGCATCAATAATAATTTTGGTAGTTGGTAATTTGTTTTTTTTCCTTTCTAGGTGAATCTACGTGCAGTACTGGTGAACTTCTGTATTGCACCAGTTTTTCATCCCACTTATAAAGTATATGTTCTGGTACCTTCTCCCCTATTTTATCTAGCTCTATCTTGGTCCAATCTGGTTTTTCCCTTATTTGATAAAAATCTGATAGATACCTTAATTGTGCTGCTCTATAATAATTTTTAAAGTTTGGTAGCTGCAAACTATCTTGTTTGTACCATTCTGTTAATTTATCTAGCACTATCCTCAGTTTTCCCCCATTCAATAAGAATTTCCTTATTATTCTCTTTAGTTCATTGAAGAATTTCTCTGTTAAGGGAATTGGTAATGATTGAAATAGGTATTGTATCCTTGGGAAGACATTCATTTTTAAGTCATCCTGTAATTTCTTCATTAATGGCTGATAATTTAATTTGTATAGGTGTCCTAAATTATTATCTAATCTAATACCTAGGTATGGGAATGCTTGTGTTTGCCATTTAAATGGTGATTCTTTTTTAAACTCTGTGTAATCTGCATTATTCATTGGGATCACTTCACTTTTATTTGCATTGATTTTGTACCCCAATATTTTATATTCCTTCTCCTTTATTTTTATCCCTCTTATTTTATTTTCTGTTCTTATCAGTTCTGCCAATGGTTTTATTGCTAAAGCAAACAGTGAGGGAGATAGTGGACATCCCAGCCTAGTTGACCTACTTAATTTAAATTGGTTTGATACATATCCATTTACTGTTACCTTCACCAATGGTCCATTATATAATGCTTTAATCCAATTAATATATTTTTCTGGTAGGTTGAAACTCTATAATACTTTGAATAAATAATTCTATTCTACCCTGTCAAAGGCTTTCTCTGCATCTAAGGCAGCAGGCACTGTTGCTATCTTATTTCCTTGTACTGTATGGATTTAATTAATGAACTTACAGACATTGTCCGTTTTTCGTCTTTTCTTAATAAATCCAGTTTGATCTTGTTTTACTATTTTTGGTATACAGTCGGCCAATCTGTTTGCTAATAGTTTTGTATATTATATATTATCTTATATTCTGAATTAAGTAGAGATATTGGTCTATATGATGCTGGTGTTAGTGGATCTTTCCCTGTCTTTAGTATTACTTTAATTATTGCTGTTTTACATTAATCTGATAAGTCTTGTGTTTCTTCTATCTGGTTCATTACTTCCAGGAGAGGAAGAATTCATAGCACTTTAAATATTTTATAGAATTCTATTGGGAGTTCCATCCTCTCCAAGCATTTTATTGTTTGGCAGCTTTTTTAATATATCCTGTATTTCCTCTATTTCAAATGGTTTTATCAATTTGTTTTGCTCCTCTTGCAATTTTGGTAGTTCAATTTTAGCTAAAAATTCATCTATTTTGTCTTATTTCCCTTCATTCTCAGTTCGGTATAATTGTTCATTGAATTCCTTAAAGTTTTCATTGATCTCTGTTGAGTTATATGTAATTTGTTTGTCCTTTTTCCTTGATGTCAATACAGTTCTTTTAGCTTGTTCTGTTGTAAGTTGCCAGGCTAATATTTTGTTTGTTTTTTTTTCCCCTAGCTCGTAGTATTTCTGCTTTATTTTCATTATGTTCTTCTCCACCTTATACGTTTGTAATGTTTCGTATTTTATTTTTTTGTCTGCCAATTCTCTTCTTTTTGTTGTATCTTCCCTTGTTGCTAGTTATTTTTCTGTACTTACTATTTCGCTTTCCAACTGCTCTATTTTCCTTTTTCATCTTAGTTACATAACTTATTATCTGCCCTCTAATGAAAGCTTTCATTGCATCCCATAATATAAATTTGTCTTTCACTGATTCCGTATTTATTTCAAAGTACATTTTAATTTGGCATTCAATAAATTCTCTAAATTCCTGTCTTTTAAGTAGCATGGAGTTTAATCTCCATCTATACGTTCTTGGTGGGATGTCCTCCAGTTCTATTGCTAATAACAGGGGTGAATAATCAGATAGCAATCTAGCTTTATATTCCATTTTCCTATCTCTCCCTTGAATATGGGCCAACAACAAAAGCATATAAATCCATGAGTATGTTTTATGCCTACTTGAATAATATGAGTATTCCTTTTCCTTTCGGTTTTTATTGTGACTATGGTTTCGGGGCTAGTTTTCTATGTGCCCTTTCTATTTCCATTCCTTCCTGTATTTCTGGCATTCCCAGGAATTTTGGGATCCATTCTTTTATAAATTCCTTCATATCTGTGCCTTCTTCATCTTCCTTTAGGCCCACTATCTTTATATTGTTTCACCTACTATAGTTTTCCATTATATCCATCTTCTGAGCTAACAACTCTTGTGACTCTTTAACTTTTTTGTCACTGTCTTCCAATTTTCTTCTTAAGTCATTCACTTCCATTTCTACAGACATTTCTCGTTCTTCAACATTTTCTAATCTTTTCCCTATTTCTGTCATGACCAGCTCTAATCTACTCACTTTTGCTTCTGTACTTTTCATTTTTCTTTTCCTTTCACTAAATTCTAATGTCAACCATTCTTTTATGCTTTCATTTGTTCTTGAAATTTTTTTAATCTATATATTGTCCATCTATTTTACCTTCTATTCCTCTGTGCAGAGCTTGGTCTTCTTCTTCTGTGTCTGCTCTTGGGTTTGTGTCTTCTACTTCCTTGTATCTGTGTCTCTTCTGACTTTCTTGTTGAGCTGTTTGCTTCAGTTTGTTGGGTGTATTTTTTTGCATAGCTTCTTGATGTTGGTCCTCTTCTTCTGGGCTAGTTATCTGTTGGGCTTCCAATTGCTGTTTTTCTTTCTTATCACTCCCTTTCCTGTTGCTTTCCTCCTCTTCCAGCTGAGAGCCCTGCTGTCGGGCATCTCTCAGCTGGTCGCACTGTGTAAGTTCACTCCACAGCTGGTCCCCCCTCCCGTCGGTATTTTCCTTTTCCTTGGTGTGCGCAGTTGCGCACTTCTGTTTGGCTCAGAGAGCCATTTTTGCAGTCCAGCAGTCGGGGGGTCGCGACTCTGCTGGGTCTCCACTAACCTCGGGGAGCAGGCTCCTCTGTCCATGGCAGCTCCCTGCCTCTTCATGCAGGTAAGGCCTTCTCCTTTCTCTTTCGGCGTCTTTCCTTCTTTTTTTTTCCTGTTGTTTTTGGTTTTTCCTTCTTGGGTGCCATTTTCTTTCTTTTCTCCACACCTTTATCTTTTATTCATTGTGTTTTGTGTTTCTTGAGCTTTGCGTTTTCTTCACTTTATTTCTTCTTTTCTGGAGAGGGCTGGTATTCTCCTACCAGCCACTACTCCATCACATGACTCCTTCAGAAGGTGGTTAAGTTAAGGGCCCTCATAACATGTTGTTGAAATGTCACTGAAGTGGTATAGTCACAAATTATCAATACAATTAAATAGAAAAAGAGATAATAAAGTACACTTGCTCAAGAAACATACACTATAAATAAGTTGATTACTAATCACTAAACTTGACTTTAGTTCCAACCAATCAGAAGCATGCAGCAGCTAATACAGATGTTTAACACAAACAATAAAGACATTTTTACCTCAATAGCTTTCAAAGAATCTTGATAGAAAAGTCAATGTATTTATCTTAAATTTTTGTTCTTTCTTTGTCTCTGCCAGCCAGTGTCTCCTTACCATCCCAACCCTTCCCTACTCCCAATTGTCTTCATCTGCCCAAGGTCTTCCCCCCCCCCCACCCACCAAGCCTTACTTGAAGTGTGAGACCATTTTAGAAAGGGAAGTAAGCTGGAGGGTGCAAATAATGGTAAATGGTGTTAATGAATAGAATTTGAAAAAAGGAATGAAAATTTGAAGTCAACATGGATCATCAGGAAGTGAATCTATGGCCAAAAATGCTGGCCCAAAGGCAAGCTGGAAATTGGGTTTCAAGTTCTATCTGCATGCTGCTGGGTCAGATAGGTGCTGTAATAAAAAGTGCTGTCACAAATTTGCTGCAAGAAGGAACTAAATTGGAAGGAAATGCGAAGTTGTCGCCACTATCCTCATTGCTGGTTTGTGAAACTAGGAAGATCAATTGTGGCTCAAGACCATGGAAATTAAACTGTAAAATTTAATAACTTATTCCTGTACTATTTTAAGCTATGCAGGTCCTGAATGGTACATATAAGGACAGTTGGGCCTGTTGGTGGCTGACGATGCTCTGCTAGTCAAGAATCTGCTTTCAAAGGCTGTCTCAGATTGTTGGAAATAACTGGTTTCCAGTGTAAGAACACAAGAATGTAAGAAATAGGAACAGGAGAAGTTCATTTGGTCTCTTGAGCCTGCTTCACCAGTCAATAACATAGAGACTGATCCTACATTGGCCTCAGCTTTTCTTTCCTGCCTGTTCTTTGCAACTCTTGATTTTGTTATAGTCCAAAAATATGTCTATTTCTGCCTTGACTATGTTCAGTGAGTCAGCCTTCATTGGTCCCTTGAGCAGGACTTCCAAAGATTTATGAGCCTCTGAAAGAAGAAATTCCCCTTCAGCTCAGTTTCAAACAAAAAACAATTCCTAAAAGTTGATGCACATTCGGTGAGATTTCATGTGGCTTATTAAGAACTCTTGGAATTAGTTTCCCTCACGTCATTGCCTAAAAATAATTGCACAAATAGGTTTTATATTTTTTCCTCAACATTTCATAAACACATGAATGCAAATGGATAAAGCTTAAAAGTCCATAGAAGTTTGCAGTTTGTAAATAGGAGCACTCAGTTGGAATGCTTGAAAAGTATACATGGCTTCTTTCAGATTAATACTTGGTGTAGCAGTGGAGAAGGTGTGCTAAATCCATAGGGAGCTGACATTCAATGGAATGTAGTCGCTTCCTATCATCTACTTGAGCTTGTCCAGTAATTCCTTGTTTGCACAATGAATATGAAGCTTTAATTGGCAACATTCAAAGGGGCAATTTCTGACCTGGTGTTCCAGTAGATACTGGTTCCAAACAGGAGCTACTGTATTTAAATTGTAAACACTCCTTGCTGAAGTTTTTTTTGCTTCAACACTTTCCATAGTTAAAAAAAATAGGTAGAGAATTGTTGGGATATTGGAAAAATTGTCCCTTTTTGCTGATGTTTCACATTTTTGTTTCAACTGTATTTATTCCATTTATAGAGGAAATTAACTGAAGTTCTACATGATGGAGATGACTACCTGATACCTGATGATACTAAGCCTTATAAATTGTGAGGGATTGTTGTGTAGAGAAGAATATCAGGTTCAGTGGGTTCACAGTGAGACGAGTCTGGACACAAGTTCTACGATCATATGTAACTTTCATTAACACACATGAAACAAACAGAAGAGGATGTTAAACGGTACACAATTACTAATTCACATAATCGACAATACAGACATTCACCTTGGACATCAGTTAGACTCTGAGAATGGTAAACCTATATTTGACCCCATTCATACACTATACACACTGTTTCACTTGAGCAACGATATAGACATTAACCTTGGACATCAGTAGGACTCCGACAATGGTAAAACTACAGTATATTAGATCCTGCTCACACATTATAAACAAGGACTCTTACACATGCTCAAGGTTCCCTGATCAATGGGAGTGTGGCTCTACTGCCAGTATTGATTTATCACAATATTATGGCTCAGCTTCAGGGTAGTTGTTATGGGTTATATTAGTATGATTATGAATAAATATGTCATTAAAAGATGGATTATGGGGGTTTAGTGTAGATCACTTCATAAATATAGTAACACTTCACAAAAGATATCTCACTTAAAATGCTAGAGTTTTGCTGAAGCCAGAAATCCAGGCTCTGAGTGGCTTTCCAAAAGACAATGGAACTGCTTTGGAAAGAATTTCAAAAGCAGGTGCAATTTGAAAAGTTCAGGCTGATAAAATCTTTCAAAGATTGGGTTTGGAGCCTTGGGAGAAGTTTTGGTTTTTACAAGCAGAGAGAGAAAAAAACAAACAGGATTTTTCTCAGAGAGAGAGAGAGAGAGAGAGAGAGAGAGAGAGAGAGAGAGAGCGAGAGATCAGTTCTACAGTAGCAGTTGAGGCTGCAAAATGGCAAACTGGCAGGCTTGTGGAAAAATCCCATTTTGAAGAAGGGTTGTGTTTTCTGAGTTCATTCTGTTCAAAACCCTTGTAGTCCTTACAAGAGGAAATGGCTGGCTCGTGTGTTTCTCCTGAAATAAGGGAAATAAGAGGAACTCTGTGGTGACCTGGAAGAAGAGGTTATCATTTGGAAAACCCATGATGGGGAAAGTTTCTTCGGCAAGACACTGAAGTGACTGATTGGAGGAAATCAGTTTGTGTGTGTCCAAACAAGCAAAAAATATCTCTCTGAAACCAACAAGAGCCTTCCTGAGCAGTGACCATTTACCTTTAAGCACCAGAGCCTGTTGAAAATTCATAAATGTTACATTCTGTGCACAGTATAAGAATTGCCTGATACCGGTGAACTTGGAGAAGTGAAAAGTGAATGATTGGACTGTGAAACAAAGAACTTTCCTGAACATATACACATTACATAAACATGCGCTTAGAATTAGAAGGGGGATAAGTTAGGTTAAGTTAAGTTAATAGTAATAAGTTAAAGATTGATCCTGTTTTTATGTTTAAAGAAAATTAAAAACAACTTTTGTTTAAGTAACCATTTATTTGGTGAATTTCTATTGCTGCTGGGTTCTGGAATCCTTTTGGCTCATAACATAGTGCATACCTTACCCGCGACCCTTCTAGCAATGTCCACAGTAGTGACCAGGCATGGAGTGGTGTCCTGGGCATGGACCACAAAGCAGAGAGAGATAATGTGCTGTGTGCTGGTACTATATAGTCTGTGCTGCTAGTCAATGATGTCCCTAATTAGTAGCCAGACACCAACTTTGGTTGACAGGTGATCAGATTTCCAAATAAGTTTCAGATAGAGAAGATTTGTGACCACCTACAATACATACATTCCAGACAGGCAGGGAGGCCATGCTTCCTCCACATACAACAGGATGAAATAGCCCAAGCTAGAGTAACCATATAGTCAAACATCTAATGATTCTCTGAGTACTATTATCTCAGTTTTCACTTACCTTATATACTCATATAATCGTTGAAAATTTTGGACAGCATTTTCAGGTAAAAAAATAAGGAGGGAGGGTTGATAATTATAGGGGTCAAACTTTTGACCACAGTAAGTACTTGTGTCTTTCAAGGTGTTGGGAGCTTGGATGGGCGTGACTGGGTAGTAAGTCTGCATTCAGACATCAAGAGTTTGATGGGCAGGTGGACAAGGTGAGGATCCAGGTTCGGGGTGCTGGGAGCTCAGACGGACACGCAGCCGGGGCGTCAGGAGTTTGAAGGGCGGGTGGCCATAGTTGGGAGCTCGGATGGGTGGGCGGCTGGAGTGCCTTGATTTCAGACGGGCAGATGGTTGGGCCAAGGGTCCCCAGTTGGGGCATCAAGAATTCGGATAGGCAGGCAGTCGGAATGAAAAGTAGAGGGGTTGACTTTTATACGGGTCATATGGAAAACACCCAATTTTGGGGCCGAAAAGGGGGGAGGGGGTTTGATTATTACACAGGCTCAATGATTACACGAGTGTAGTATATACAGTATTATTGAACTTAAATAAACTTGTTAGTGAGCAAAATATATGACTGATTAGGTTTATAGAAATGTGGCACAAAATGCATTATTTGCCCACTTTATTCTGTTTGAGGAGCAGGCCAGAACTAACGAGCAAGATTTGCCTGAGCAGTAGTTCTAGATTTTCATTTCAATTGGTAGATTTGAAGAACTTAATGACATTGACATTGGCTTGGCTTCGCAGACGAAGATTTATGGAGAGGGTAAATGTCCACGTCAGCTGCAGGCTCGTTTGTGGCTGACAAGACCGATGCGGGACAGGCAGACACGGTTGCAGCGGTTGCAGGGGAAAATTGGTTGGTTGGGGTTGGGTTTTTCCTCCTTTGTCTTTTGTCAGTGAGGTGGGCTCTGCGTCTTCTTCAAAGAAGGTTGCTGCCCGCCGAACTGTGAGGCGCCAAGATGCACGGTTTGAGGCGATATCAGCCCACTGGCGGTGGTCAATGGGGCAGGCACCAAGAGATTTCTTTAGGCAGTTCTTGTACCTCTTCTTTGGTGCACCTCTGTCATGGTGGCCAGTGGAGAGCTCGCCATATAACACGATCTTGGGAAGGCGATGGTCCTCCATTCTGGAAACATGACCCACCCCCTCTATATCTACATTTTAAAAAAAAATACAGTATATCATATTTAAATGACATTAGATGAATGAAAGTGAAGCCATTGAGACATGGTTAGAAATCTCCACAATCTTTTTTTAAATTTTTTTATTTTTCACACTATAAACCATACTGACCAAAATACATACAGACATTTTTCTCTTGAATATATAGTGTCATTTTCTCCCCCTTTTCCCCCTCCCTTCCCTCCCTCCCTCACCCCTCTTCCCATTTATTCAAAGTTCAATCTATAAGATACATTAAACCCATTAAACAATGTCATCACTTAATAAAAATAAACAAGAAATTTTTATCTTTTACTTTTATATACCGAGTTAGTTCATTTAGTTGTCTTCTCCTTCTGTCATTTTAGGTGATGGAGGTCCGTGGTAGGATTTCTCTATTGTATTTCATGTATGGTTCCCATATTTGTTCGAATATTGTAGTGTTATTTCTTAAATTATATGTTATTTTTTCTAATGGAATACATTTATTTATTTCTATGTACCCTTGTTGTATTCTCAAGTTGTCTTCTGATTTCCAGGTTGACATAATACATTTTTTTGCTACAGCTAGGGCTATCATAATAAACCTTTTTTGTGCTCCATCCAAATCGAGTCCAAATTCTTTATTTCTTATATTACTTAGAAGGAAGATCTCTGGGTGTTTTGGTATATTGCTTTTTGTGATTTTATTTAATATCTGATTTAGATCTTCCCAATTTTTTTCACTTTCTCACATGCCCAAATTGCATGTATTGTTCCTGTTTCCTTTTTTCAGCGAAAACATCTGTCTGGTACTGTTGGGTCACATTTATTTAACTTTTGGGGTGTGATGTATAACCTGTGTAACCAATTATATTGTATCATGCGTAACCTTGTGTTTAATGTATTTCTCATAGTTCCGGAGCATAGCTTTTCCCATGTTTCATTCTTTATCTTTATGTTTAGATCTTGTTCCCATTTTTGTTTAGGTTTACAGTTTGTTTCCTCGTTCTCATTTTCTTGCAGTTTGATGTACATGTTTGTTATAATTTTTTTAATTACCATTGCGTCTGTAATCACATATTCAAAATTTCTTCCTTCTGGTAACCGCAGACTGTTTCCCAATTTGTTCTTCAAGTAGGTTTTCAGTTGGTGGTATGCAAACATTGTATCGTGAGTTATATTATATTTGTCCTTCATTTGTTCAAAAAATAATAATTTATTTCCCGAAAAACAATTTTCTATTCTTTTGATTCCTTTTCTCTCCCATTCTCTGAAGGAAAGGTTATTTATTGTGAAAGGGATTAGTTGATTTTGTGTCAATATTAATTTTGGTAGTTGATAATTTATTTTATTCCTTTCTACATGAATCTTCTTCCAAATGTTGAGCAGATGGTGCAATACTGGTGAATTCCTATGTTGCACCAATTTTTCATCCCACTTATATAGTATATGTTCAAGTATCTTCTCCCCTATTTTATCTAGCTCTAATCTGGTCCAATCTGGTTTTTCCCTTGTTTGATAAAAATCTGATAGGTATCTTAATTGTGCTGCTCTATAATAATTCTTAAAGTTGGTAGCTGTAAGCCTCCTTGTTTGGACCATTCTGTTAATTTATCTAGTGCTATCCTCAGTTTCCCCCCCTTTCCATAAGAATTTCCTTATTATTTTCTTTAGCTCCTTGAAGAATTTCTCTGTTAGGTGAATTGGTGATGATTGAAATAGGTATTATATCCTTGGGAAGAAGTTCATTTTAATACAGTTTATCCTTCCTATCAGTGTTAGTGGTAAGTCTTTCCAGTGCTCTAAGTCATCTTGTATTTTTTTTCATTAATAGCTGATAATTTAGTTTATATAGATGGCCAAGATTATTATTTAGTTGTATACCTAGGTATCGAATTGCTTGTGTTTGCTATCTAAATGGTGATTCTTTTTTAAACTTTGTGAAATCCGCATTATTCATTGGCATTGCTTCACTTTTATTTGCATTGATCTTGTACCCCGATACTTCTCCATATTCCTTCAATTTCTTATGTAATTCCTTTATTGATATTTCTGGTTCTGTTAAGTATACTATGACGTCATCTGCAAATAGACTGATTTTATATTCCTTCTCTTTTATTTTTATCCCTCTTATTTTATTTTCTGTTCTTATCAGTTCTGCTAGTGGTTCTATAGCTAATGCAAACAGTGAGGGAGATAGTGGACATCCCTGCCTTGTTGATCTGCTTAATTTAAATTGGTTTGATATATATCCATTTACTGTCACTTTTGCCAATGGTCCCTTATATAATGCTTTAATCCAATTAATATATTTCTCTGGTAGGTTGAACTTTTGTAGTACTTTGAATAAATAATTCCATTCTACTCGTCAAAGGCTTTCTCTGCATCTAAAGCAACTGCTACTGTTGCAGTTTTGTTTCCTTGTACTGCATGGATTAAGTTAATGAATTTACAGATATTGTCTGTTGTTCGTCTTTTTTAAATAAATCCAGTTTGGTCTAGTTTTACTATTTTTAGTACACAGTCAGCCAATCTGTTTGCTAATAGTTTAGCTATTATCTTATAATCTGTGTTAAGTAGAGATATTGGTCTATACAATGCTGGTGTTAGTGGATCTTTCCCCGTCTTTGGTATTACTGTAATTATTGCTGTTTTGCATGAATCTGGTATGTTTTGTGTTTTTTCAATCTGGTTCATTACTTCCAGGAGGGGCGGAATTAATAAGTCTTTAAATGTTTTAGTCCATACACTCCGGGTGTTTTATTGTTCAGTAGTTTTTTTTTAATATCTCCTGTATTTCTTCTATTTCAAATGGTTTTATTAATTTATTTTGCTCCTCTGTTTGCAATTTCAGTAATTCAATTTTAGTTAGAAATTCATCTATTTTGTCTTCTTTCCCTTCGTTTTCAGTTTGATATAGTTGTACGTAGAATTCCCTGAAGTTTTCGTTGATCTCAGTTGGGTTATATGTAATTTGTTTGTCCTTTTTCCTTTATGCCAATACCGTTCTTTTAGTTTGTTCTTTCTTAGGCTGCCACACCAGTATTTTGTGCGTTTTTTCTCCTAGCTCATAATACTTCTGTTTTGTCTTCATTATGTTTTTCTCCACCTTATATGTTTGCAGTGTTTCATATTTTATTTTCTTGTCTGTCAATATTCTTCTTTTAGTTGTATCTTCCTTTATTGGTAATTCTTTTTCTATATTTGTTATTTCCCTTTCCAACTGTTCTATTTCTCAATTGTAGTCCTTCTTTATCTTAGTTACATAACTTATTATCTGTCCTCTGATTAATGTTTTCATTGCGTCCCATTGTATAAATTTAGTTTTAACTATTTCAAAGTACATTTTAATTTATCGCTCAATGAATTCTCTGAAATCCTGTCTTTTAAGTAGCATGGAGTTTAATCTCCATCTATACATTCTTGGTGGGATGTCCTCCAGCTCTATTGCCAATAACAGGGATGAGTGATCCGATAACAATCTAGCCTTATATTCCGTTTTCTTAACTCTTCCTTGAATGTGGGCTGATAACAGGAATAGGTCAATCCTTGAGTATGTTTTATGTCTACCTGAATAATATGAATATTCCTTTTCCTTTGGGTGTTGTTTCCTCCATATATCCAAAAGTTGCATTTCCTGCATCGATTTAATTATAAATTTGGTTACTTTGTTCTTTCTTTTAGTATTTTTTTCCAGTTTTATCCATGTTTGAGTCCAAATTAAAGTTAAAATCCCCTCCTATTAGTATATTCCCTTGCGTATCTGTGATCTTCAAAAAGATATCTTGCTTAAATTTTTGATCTTCTTCATGAGGTGCGTATACATTGAGTAAATTCCAAAATTCTGAATATATCTGACACTTTATCATTACATACCTCCCTGTTGGATCTATTATTTCCTCTTCTATTTTGATTGGTACATTTTTATTGATTAATATAGCTACTCCTCTGGCTTTTGAATTATATGATGCTGCTGTTACATGTCCTATCCAATCTCTCTTTAATTTCTTGTGTTTCACTTCAGTTAGATGTGTTTCTTGCATGAATGCTATATCAATTTTTTCTTTCTTCAGTAAATTTAACAGCTTCTTCCTTTTGATTTGGTTATGTATTCCATTAATATTTCTTTCTTTTTTTTCTTCTTTGGCTTGGCTTCGCGGACGAAGATTTATGGAGGGGGTAAAAAGTCCACGTCAGCTGCAGGCTCGTTTGTGGCTGACCAGTCCGATGCGGGACAGGCAGACACGATTGCAGCGGTTGCAAGGGAAAATTGGTTGGTTGGGGTTGGGTGTTGGGTTTTTCCTCCTTTGCCTTTTGTCAGTGAGGTGGGCTCTGCGGTCTTCTTCAAAGGAGGCTGCTGCCCGCCAAACTGTGAGGCGCCAAGATGCACGGTTTGAGGCGTTATCAGCCCACTGGCGGTGGTCAATGTGGCAGGCACCAAGAGATTTCTTTAGGCAATGAAGACGCTGTTTACATCCGGTACCGCACGGATGGCAGTCTCTTCAATCTGAGGCGCCTGCAAGCTCACACCAAGACACAAGAGAAACTTGTCCGTGAACTACTCTTTGCAGATGATGCCGCTTTAGTTGCCCATTCAGAGCCAGCTCTTCAGCGCTTGACGTCCTGCTTTGCGGAAACTGCCAAAATGTTTGGCCTGGAAGTCAGCCTGAAGAAAACTGAGGTCCTCCATCAGCCAGCTCCCCACCATGACTACCAGCCCCCCCACATCTCCATCGGGCACACAAAACTCAAAACGGTCAACCAGTTTACCTATCTCGGCTGCACCATTTCATCAGATGCAAGGATCGACAATGAGATAGACAACAGACTCGCCAAGGCAAATAGCGCCTTTGGAAGACTACACAAAAGAGTCTGGAAAAACAACCAACTGAAAAACCTCACAAAGATAAGCGTATACAGAGCCGTTGTCATACCCACACTCCTGTTCGGCTCCGAATCATGGGTCCTCTACCGGTACCACCTACGGCTCCTAGAACGCTTCCACCAGCGTTGTCTCCGCTCCATCCTCAACATCCATTGGAGCGCTCACACCCCTAACGTCGAGGTACTCGAGATGGCAGAGGTCGACAGCATCGAGTCCACGCTGCTGAAGATCCAGCTGCGCTGGATGGGTCACGTCTCCAGAATGGAGGACCATCGCCTTCCCAAGATCGTATTATATGGCGAGCTCTCCACTGGCCACCGTGACAGAGGTGCACCAAAGAAAAGGTACAAGGACTGCCTATTAATATTTAAAGTCATATAGTTCAACATAGCCATTTCATACTTTGTTTATCTTTCCTTTCCATTTCCTCGTCACCACCTTCCTTTCTTATCCATTTCTGTTTTCTTTTTTTGAACACATTGTAAGACAACATTTCTAAAACATAAAATATTTCCACTATTCCCATATCTAAAATTACTTTAACCCCAATAGTCCCTCCCCTCTCTGAGTTGCCCTTTGTCCCTTGTCGGGCAACCACATCTCCCCTCTCCATTTGGATTTGCGAACCCGAGCGCAAGCGTCAACTGATTTCGCAGTGACTGTTATTTTTCCCCACCCAGCCCCCCCCCCCAGAAAAGATTTTAATCTTCATATATAACAAGGCTTACTCTCTTAATTCCGTCCTTACTTCCTTTCTTTCCCTTCTTAGTTCTTACTTATACTTTATTCTTCTTCTTTATATATAGTTTGTTGTCATTTTTGTTCTTGTTACATCTCTCCATCTCTCTGTTTTTTAGGTGTTCTGCAAATTTTCGTGCTTTTTCCGGATCCGAGAAAAGTTTGCTTTGCTGCCCCAGGATAACTATTTTAAGCACCGATGGATATTTTAACATAAATTTATAACTTTTTCCATAGGGTCAATTTTGCTGCATTAAACTCCTTCCTCTTCTTCGGGAGTTGAAAACTTATGTCTGGGTAGAAAAAAATGTTTTGACCTTTGTATTCCAGTGGTTTTTTTGGCTTCTCTTATTTTCTTCATTGCTTTCTCCAATATATTTTCTCTTGTCGTATATCTTAGGAATTTTACTAGAATGGATCTTGGTTTTTGTTGTGGTTGTTGTTTAGGGGCTAATGTTCTGTGTGCCTTTTCTATTTCCATTCCTTCCTGTAATTCTGGCATTCTAGGACCCTGGGGATCCATTCTTTTATAAATTCTTTCATATTTTTGCCTTCTTCATCTTCCTTAAGGCCTACTATCTTTATATTGTTTCTCCTATTATAGTTTTCCATTATATCCATCTTCTGAGCTAACAGCTCCTGTGTTTCTGTAACTTTTTTATCAGATTCTTCCAATTTCTTTTTTAAGTCATCTACCTCCATTTCTATGGCTGTTTCTCGTTCTTACACCTTGTCTACTATTTTTCCTATTTCTGTCATGACCATCTCTAATTTATTCACTTTTTCTTCTGTACCTTTTATTCTTCTTTATATTTCACTGAATTCTTGTGTCAGCCATTCTTTTAATATTTCCATATATTCCTTAAAAAAAAATTATCCATGTACTGTCCCTTCCCTTCATCTTCCATTTCTTTGTGTAGAGTTTGATGTTCTCCCTCCTCTTCTTCTGAGTCCACTCCAGGATCTGTGTCCTTTACCTCCGTCTCTTCTGATTTTCTTGTTGGGTTGTTTATTTTAGTTTGTTGGGTATTTTTGCTCTTATTATTTTTATTAATGGTGTCTTGGTGTTGGTCTTCTTCCTCTGGGTTGGTTATCTGTTGTTTCTCTGATTTCATATTTTTATTCTCTTCCTTCTTGTTCCTGTTATTTTCTATGTTTTCCTGTTGGGAGTCTTGCTGTTGTGTTATTCTTGTCTCTTTCAGCTGTGGAGATTTACTCCTCAGCTGGTCCCCCCTCCTGTCTGTGTTGTTTTTGTCTTGTGCATCGCGTATGCGCGAAACCTCGCACATGCATGGTTGTGCACTCTTGTTTAGCTCCCTGAGCCATCTTTGTATTCCTGATTTCGGGGTTTCCACTGACCTCAGGGAGCGGACTTCTCTCTCCACGGCGGGCCTCCTCGTACAGGTAAGGCCTTCATCTTTCTCTTCCATCATCTTTCCTTCTTCTTTTCTTCCTGTTCTTTTTGGTTTTTCTTTCTTTGCTGCCATTTTCTCCACACTTTTATTTTTAATTTGTTATGGTTTCTGTGTTTGTGGCTTTGCTTTTTCTTTACTTTTTTTTACTTTTCTGGAGAGGGCTGGTATTTTCTTACCCGTCACTACTCCATCACGTGACTTCCTTAAATCTTCACAATCTTGAATCAAATTATTAACAGTTGAAACTACAATACACATCACACAGATGCTTGAAAGTAGAAAGCAGATTGATGCTGAAGAATCATTTGGAACTGAATCTCATTAGCTTCAGGGGGGGAAAAAAAGCATGATATTGAAAAATAACCACAATAATATGAAATTAACTGAACTGAGGCAAATAGAAAAACACACTCAGTTAAAAACAGAAAACTAATTTGCATCACAAGCAATCAACCATCAGAATTTATATGTTATGAAATTAGACAGATTCCCAGAGCGGGAAAGCAATTGTTCCCAATGTGAAAAACAAAATTCCATAAAACCACTAAAATATCCAACCACATCTGCTGAACATGCATTCAACTTATTTTAAGAGCCAGATCATTGTTAATTTTGCTCGAAGCAAAAAGAAGAGAAAGTGAGGTCGTGTCTGAGGGTCAATGTCCATATCTGATGGTAGAGGGGAAAAAGCAGTTTATGTGTCATTGGGTGTTCCTCTTCAAGCTCCTGTATCTCTTTCCTGATGGTAGCAGTGTGAAGAGGGCATGGCCTGGGTGGTGAGGATCCTTGAGGATAGAGGCTGCTTTCTTGAGACACCAGCTCTTGTAGATGTCCTTAATTGAGTGAAGACTGATGTCTCTGATGGTGCTGGCCAAGTTCATAGCTCTCTGTAGTCTTTTCCTATCCTGTACATTGGCACCTCCATCCAGTGGTGCAACCAATCAGAATGTTCTCCACAGAACACATGTAGAAATTTGCAAGAGTCTTTGGTGATGTATCAAACTCCTAACAAAATATAGCCACTGGTGAACCTTCTTCATTATTGCATGAACATGATGGTCACAGGATAGGTCTTCAGAGATGTTGACACACAGGAATTTGAAGTTTCTTATCTTTTTCAATGCTGACGCTCAATACATTCTCCTGGCTTCCTCTTCTTAAAATCCACAATCAATTCATTAGTTTTTTCATGACATTTCACAGTTTGCACTTGCCTTTCAATGAACCATGACCTTTGAAGTAGTATGTGAATGATGTAGTGTTAACAAACCCATACTCTGCAGCATGCTTTCTGAATTCTTGTGATGTGAACTATGTTCCATTGTCACATATTACTTGCTCAGGTATTGTTTGTTCAGCAAAGAGCATTCTCATTCCTGTGGTGAGAGTTGACTCTCTCAGGTCTTTCACCCTTTTGACGAATGGAAACTTAGAGTAGTAACAGGCTACTATTAAATACCACTCTTGATTCTCGTCGAATAAGTCTTCTCCCACTGGAATGTAATTCTGTGGAAATCATTTCCTCTTTTTGCTGTGCGTTTCTGTTGATGCTTCTGGATATCTTCTTCGTCTGGATCTCATAATTGACAGAGATCAACTGCATCTTCTGGGAACTAACCAGACCTAGAATCCTGGTCCATCTGCACCTACCATGTAGAATGTACAAAGGATATTCTTTCCCTTATGGCAGCCATTGATCTTAGCTCTCCCTAGTTGCTTCATCATGGGTCCACCATATTCCGTTAATATGACATTTGCTGTTTCCAATGCACTGTCTTTTGGATACCCTTTTATTATGTTCTGTGGGAACATCTGGCGGTAGAGTCTGAGTGGAAGGACATTGTTTTGTAAACCAGTATCCAGCTTCACCTTTAGGTTAAATATTGTAGGCTTGTTCTGGATTGTCCTATGTATTTAGATCCTTGTGTGCAACTCACTTCCTTCTTTCATCTCACCCGAAATCTTTTGGAAGTGTATGGATTCTATGTCTAGTATCTGAGTGTCGGAATCTTCACTTTTGTTTCCTTTTATGTGGTGGATCTTCTTGTCTTTTTGTTTCACTAGTATTACTGTTTTCTTCAAACCAGACTTGCACATCTTCGCCCAAAAGTTTGCTTTACCACAGGCTCTACATTTAGAACTGTATGCAGGATATTTGTTTTGGTCATCAAAGAGGTGTTGTTTGCCACACTTCCTGCAGGTCTTTGGGGTTTTCATTTTTCTGATTGTTTTCTTTACAGCATCAACCCTTCCTTCTCTTTGCTGTAGAAGGGTCTGCAAAGATATGAATTTCATCTTCATCCTCATGGCTGTGTCTATAGCTTCACCCAGCTTCAAGCTATCCATCCCTGTAAGAGACTTTTGCACTTCGGGATGGGCTCTCCCCCATATTAGTTGATCAACTAATCTTTCCTCTATATCCTTAAATCTACATTGTGCAGCAACAATTTTTAGTCTAGTGAGGAAGTTATCAACAGTTTCATCAGTCTCTTGCGTTAAGCCTTGAAATTCATAGTATTTAATTCTATGATTAGACCTGGGTTCAAGGTGAGAAGCAAACTTTGCTTCTGTAAGCTCCAGCTATTAAATAAATCAAGGCCTTGCTCCCCTTCCAGAGAAGTTTATGTGACCATTTCCTCTGCTGTACCATGTTTAAAATAGCTTTTGAATGCTAAATTGCACTTCTGCTGAAACCTTTTAAATGATTCAACAATATCTTCAGCCTCCCAGTCCATTACTGGGTGAACTGCTGTTGCTCCAGCCATTTGTTTTCAGTAATGTTATTTTTCTTCTTCCCCTTTGTATTTCAGTGACTTACAATCAACTGTATGGCTCTATTCTTATTCTCTTATACCGCTGCCACCATGTTATATCTCTGTGTTACTTGGGAGGCTTCTTAAATAACTTAGAGATGCAAGATTCAAATAACAAAAGAGACTTTACTTACTGATGCCTTCCACCATCTCAGGAAACTGTTCACATATTCACATATACATATACATATGCCCCACAGTGGTGCACTACCATACAACATTGAGAAAGGTGTATTCTTATATAGTTACAAAATAGTTTACATTATCCTGTCTATAGAACAGATACATTCAGCCTTGTGCTGACAGTGCGGCAACCCCTAGATCCATTTGAGTGACAGGTGCCAGACTTTCCAAAATCACTTGTTGGAACAGGAGAGATTTTGCAAAAATAGACTGAAGCTGTATGATGTCAGGTCACATGGAAAGAGAGGCAGGATAAATAAGACTGGAGGTCATTGTTTGGAGGAAGAGCATATGGAACTCAGAGAGCTGAACAAAACCTGACCTTTGTGAAGGGCAATGTGAAAGCTGCAATCTCTGAGAAGGCAGGACTGCTGTTCTATCATCAAGAAAATCAGCTCTATAACCCTAAAAAGCTAGAGGAAAACGAGTGATTTCACCATTGAGAAGAATTCTGTCTAAAAGCTGACTCATCGAAAGACGTGTGAATTTGTAAGAAAGCAGTTAAATAAGTATACTTGCTTTATAAAGTCTTCTGGAACATAATTTAAAGAAAAGATCCTGACGTTGGACAAGAGATTTGAAATGAGACTTTAAAACTGGCATTTCCAGAAGCAAGCCTTTGTAATAGTCTGGACTTTGAAACTACACCCACGCACACATTTTATACTAATGCATAGTGGGGGTTAATTTAGCGTTGTTTTGAGTTATTGAGAGATGTTATAAGAGAAATAGTTTAATTAAAATACTATTTTTTTCAATTTACCATTGTCTGGTGGCTTTTCTATAAGACTAGACATACAATCACGAGTAGATCAATGGGCTAAGCATACATCCTTGAAGTGTGCCTGAGTTGATTGTCAGTGAGGATGAGCATTGTTTCCAATTCATGCTGACTGTAGTCTTCCGATGAGGAAGTCAAGGATTCAGTTTCAGTAGGCTATTAAGATGGCACAACACGGTGGGGGGAGGGGGGAGGCGGGGGGCAAAGAACCTGTACTATGCTGTAGATTTCTATATTTTAAGTTTCAGTAATTGTCAACTGCAGCTAAAGGGCACTTTGAGATGGATTTATTGACACTGGAGGGATGTGGTCCAGAAATACCAGAATATGAAGGGTTATGTCACAATTGCATTACTTCTATTTAAAAGAGGATAGTAGTTGTTGAGATCAATATTGTAATTTTACGTCTGTAATTATATTCACATGTGCTTATGGTTTCTTTAATGCCATTGGAATTCATCAACTAAAGACATAATTGTGTATCTTATCTGCAGGTAAATAAGATATTGTAGCTAAAGCACAAACATAAAGTTTAGCGTTGACCATCACTTTTGCCAAAGCTGCTATATTCTGATAAATCCTTCCATGAAACAGATTTTTCTTACACAAGTCCTTTAGTTCTCTGCAGCTTATTTTGAGATCATTGTTTCTTTGCTTTGTCTGTTCATGAAAATTAAAATATAATTACATGTTCATTCAGTTTTCAAACTTCATCCCCGTCACTCTGCTCCAATGCTCAAAAATCTGGACTGCACCTAAACCTGGGATAGATATCATGTCCCTCTTAATATGAGCAATCTAAGCTGTGCACATGAATCATGCTCCCAGGAATCTGCATTGGGAATTGAGCCTCACATTAGTTTGTAAAATTATACCTTGCTTTCCAGATGTAGCCTTACTACAGTTTTGAACAGAATCAACTTCAATTTATTTTATCAAAGACAGAATTGCTGGAGGAATTCAGCAGATCCGACAGCATTTGTGGGTAGAAATGGTCAGTCAATGATTAGGGTTGGAACCCTGTATCAAGGCTAAGATATTTTCGTGTGCTCATGGGATGTTGTCTGACCTGCTGAGTTCCTCCTGCAATTCTTTGCACAAGATTCCAATCTCTGCAGTTTTTTTATGTTTCTTACTTTCTTTTATGTTAAAACCTTCTCAACAAGGACCAAAAATCTTGTTTTTATAATGGTTTTGTGGGATGAGGAGCAGCATTTGCTCTTTTTCTACATCAAGATAATTTTGTTGTTTACTAATTTTCTCAAAGGACATTTCCTCCCACCTCATTTTGTGCAAATCAACATTTGACACCTCTCAGACCTGCTCATTACACTGATCACTCTTACAATTTCTTGCTACTTTCTGACAGTTTGTTACATCACACAAACTCTGTAGCCTGGCAGATCATTAGGTGTCAATTAAGTAAAAAGAATCTTCCTGACTTGAGATGATGGACTTTCTACAGAAGTAGTGCTTGTACAATGCAACACCATCGTGTGAGTAAGTCAGCACAACTAACCTGGAAAAAACATTGACCAGTGACCAGTGATTTTAAAGATTAATCATACTGAATATAATATAATGAATATAAATGCCTATTTATTAATTAACATTACAAATTATAACTTTATCATAACATCCCAACTCCAATACTCAATACTTTGATATATGAAGGCCAGTATGCCTATCTACCTGTGATACCACTTTCTCAGATTCCTCTGTTCTACTACACTCCTCAGTGCCCTAGCATTTACTGTGTACATCCTTCCTTGGGTTGTCCTTCCAAAATTCAATACTTTACACTTGTCTGCATTAAATTCTATCTGCCATTTTTCAGTTGGTCCTGGTAGCTCTGCAAGCTTTGAAAGCCTTCCTCACTATCCACATCACTACCAATAATGTATCATCTGCAAATTTGCTGATCTAATTTACAACTATATCATCCAAATCAAACGGCAATGGTCCCACCAGTGATTCTAAGGCACACCATGAGTCATAGGCCTCCAGTCTGAGAAGCAATCATCCACTACTACTCTCTGGTTTCTCCTGCTTAGCCAATGTCGAATCCATTTCGGTACTTTACCGTGAATACTGAACGTCTTAACATTCCTGACTAACCTCGCATGTAAGGCCTTGTCAAAGGCCTTACTAATGTCCATGTAGACAATATCCACAGCCTTTTCTTCATCAACTTCCTTGGTTATCTACTTGAAAAAACTCTATAAGTTTATTTAACATGAACTACCATGCACAAAGTTATTTGACAATGCCTCATCGGTCCTTGGCTATCTAAATACTTGTATATCTGATCTCTTCGAATACCTTACCTACTACTGACGTCAGGCTCACCAGCCTACAATTTATAGGGTTACTTTTGGAGCCTTTTTTTTAAACAATGGAACAACATGAGCTACCCGCCAATCCTACAGGACCGCACCCGTGGCTGAGGACACTTTAAATATTTCTGCCAGAGCCCCTGAAATTTCTAAACTAACCTCCTCAAGGTCTGAGGGAATATCCCTAGGGATTTTTCCACTCTTATTTGCTTTAAGACAATAAGCATTTCCTCATCTTTAATTTGTATAGGTTCCATTACCTCTTTGCTTGTTTTCTTAACTTCCCTTGAGTCTGTCAGTCTCCTGAGTGAATACTGATGCAGAAACCCCATTTAAGACTTTACCCATCTCTTTTAGCTTCAAACATAGTAGACCATTCTGATCTTCAAGGAAACCTATTCTGTTCCTTACTATCCTTTTGCTCTTAATGTACCTGTGGAAACCCTTAAGATTTTCCTTCACATTGTCTGCCAAAGTAGCCTTGTTTTGTTTTTTTTGCCTTCCTAATTTCTTTCTTGAGTTTTTTCTTACATTTTTTATACTCCTTAAGTACTACATTTGTTCTGTGTTCCCTTTATCTGATATACTCCTTTCTCTTCTTCCAAACCAGATCCCCAATATCCCTCAAAAACTAAGGTTCTCTATGCCACTAATCCTGACAGGAACATACAAACTCTGAATTTCACTTCCTAATCGTTACCAGAAAACAACTTATCCCAATCCATGCATTCTAGATCCTTTGTCATTTCTTCAAAATTGGCCTTTCTCCAATTTAGAATCTCGAGGCCCAGACCTATCTTTCTCCATAATTAACTTGAAACTATTTCATTTTGATCACTGGACCCAAAATGTTCCCCCTACACATACTTCTGTCACCTGTCCTGCTTATTCCCAAAAAGGAGGTCCATTATTATATTCTCTCTAGTTGGTACCTCTATATATTGATTGAGAAAACTTTTCTGAATACATTTGACAAACTCCAAGCCACAAGCTCTTTTATGCTATGGGAGTTCCAGTCAATATGTGGAAAGTTAAAATCTCGTACTATCACAACCTTATCTCTTGACAAATTTGCTCCTCAAATTGACTATTGAGTGGTCTATAATGCAACCCCATGAGTGTAGACATACGTTTTCTTTTCCTCAGCTCCACCCATATAGACTGAGAAGACAAACCCTCTTGTCTGTCCTTTCTAAGCACAGCTGTGATATTTCTCTGAAGAGCAATGCCATTCCTCTCCCTTTCATCCCCATGCACTATAGCATCTGTAACAATGGAAGCCCAAAACCTAACCTGCCAGTCCTGCCCCTCCTGCAGTCAAGTTTTACTAGTGGCCATGATGTCATAATTCCATGTGCCAATCAAACCTCTAAGCTTGCTTGCCTTTCTTACAATAGTCCTTGCATGAAATAGATTCATCTGAGAAAATTTCCATGACATAAAACCCTTTGACTTCTAACATTACATGCAATTTTTGCATAATATTTTCCCACATCAAATCCCCTATCGACTTTGGCACTGTGGTTCCCATCCCCCTGCAAATCTAGTTTAAACCACCCAGAGCAGCACTAGCAAACCTTCCCACAAGGATATTGTCCACCTCCAGTTCAGATGCAAATCACCCCATCAGAACAGGTCCCACCTTCCCTGGAAGAGAGCCCAATGATCCAGAAACTATGAGAAATAACGAGCTACTCTCTAATCCTCCGGCATGACGCCTGTGACTAAGGAAATTTTAAATATTTCTGCCAGAGCCCTGCAATTTCTACACTAGCCCCCCTAAAGATTTGAGGAAATATCTTGTCAGGTCCTTGTGATTTATTCATCTTTATTTACTTTGTCAGCAAGCACCTCCTCCTTTTTAATATGTATAGGTTCCATGACCTCTCTGCTTGTTTTCATTACTTCCCTGGACTCTGTGCCAGTTTCCTGAATAAATGCTGATGCAAAAACACATTTAAGATCTTCTCCCTTCTCGTTTGGCTGCATATATATCTGACCACTCTGATCTTCAAGGGCCTTACCATCCTTTTGCACTTAATATACCTGCAGAAAAACTTCAGATTTTCATTCACATTGTCTCTCAAAGCAACATCATGTCTTCTTTTAGTCTTTCTGATATATTTCTTGAGGTTTTTCTTGCATTTTTTAATACTCAAGTATCTTAATTGCTCCATGTTGCCTATATTTGTTATATACCTCTCTCTTCTCCTGAACCAGTTCCCCAATGTCCCTCGAAAACCAAGGTTCCATGTGCCTGTTAACTTTGCCTTTAATCCTGACAGGAGTAAACAAGCATTGTACTCTCAACATTTTACCTTTAAAGGTCTTGCAATTGCCCAGCACATCCTTTTCAGAAAACAAAATTCCAATCCACACATTCTAGATCATTTCTCATTTCCACAATTTGGCCTTTCTCCAATTTAGAATCTCAACTTGATGCCCAGACCTATCCTTCTCCATAATTAACCTGAAACTAATGGTATTTTGATCCATTGACCCAACATGTTGCCATGCACATAGTTTTGTCACCTGTCCTGTATAATAGGAGATCCAGTATTGCACTCTCTAGAGTTTGTACCTCTATATATTGATTTAGAAAACTTTCCTGAACTCACTTGACAAACTCCAAGCCATCCAGCCCTTTTACAGTATGGAGTCCCAGTCAATATGTGGAAATTTAAAATCTCCTATCGCAACCTTGTTCCCTGCAACTGTCTGCTATCTCTCTTCTGCACTAACCCCATTTTACCTATTTTTAATTTTCCCCTCAATTCCATCAACTCCTTACAGGTTATACCATACATGTCAAACTCAGGCCCGCAGGCCAAATTTGGCCCGTGATATAATTATATTTGGCCCGCAAGATCATATCAAATATGTATTAGAGCTGGCCCGCTGGCCGCCGCGCCAGTATAGCATGCATAACTAATACTACAAATCCCAGAATGCTTTGCAAATGCGTTGGCGCCGACCCGTCAGCCCGCTAATCGCCCCCACCTCCTCTCTTTACTTTCATTAGCATCTGTGACCTGTCGCCCAACTCACATGTAATAAACCCCTTACAAAAAATGGCCAAACCAAAGACAGAAAACAGGACAGGTGGGAGGCAAACTCTGACCCCAGAGTTTGATGAACTTGCATCTAAGAAGAGATGCCAAGTATCTGGTTTAGACCCAGGTGCATCAGAGTAAATCACAGTGTAGCAAGCTAAGCTTGGATTCATATTTTCTTTGGTTAACTTTGGACTGATCATAGTTGAAAGATTGGATTTTCATTGAAGCAAGTTGTTATTTTTTTGACTTGTTGGCTTGTGAAAAAAAATACATTTAAAAGGAGCTTAAAGGCTATAGAGAAATATTATTTATTGAATATTTTATTTCTCATTTGTTAATGCTTCTTCTGGGAAGAGTTTAACCAAAACTATTATTAAACATTTATTTTAATAAGAAAAAGTTTAACATTACATATGTTGAAAGAAGAGAAAACATACAGATGTTGTTGAAAAATTTCAATAAATATTTAGTTTGGCCCATGACTTAGTCCAAGTTTTTAATTTTGGCCCTCTGTGTTTTTGAGTTTGACACCCCTGGGTTATACCATTCCTGTGCATAGTCATTTGCTGTGGCCAATTAACCTACTACCTCACACATCTTTGGGATGCGGAAATAAAACAGAGGACCTGCTAGAAGTCCACAGCATCACAGAGACAATGTGCAAGCTCGACACAGAGAGAACTAGAGATCAGGATTAAACCCACGTCAAGGAAGCTGTGACACATCAACTCTATGACCTGTCCCACTGTGCCATCCATGTTTTCAACTTGTATGGTTAAAAAATAAATATTACAGTCAACTACGTCACATTCAACAGATGGAACATTTCTCGAAGCATGTGATCAGTTGTTTTAACATATATTACAAAATTTACTGAAGATTGTTTGTATTTGAATCAGATGTTTCCTAATAAATGTAGTAAATCACCTACAAATTCCCCATAAAGGCCCAATTATCTCATGTTTAATCATCAGTAATAATGTTTGTAAACCTTTGCAGTTTGATTCTGAGAATTTACATTTTTTCAGCAAATATGCACATTCTAAGCCAGAATTATTGAACGAATGTTTAGAACTGGTAAATAAATTATTTACTTTGATAAGAGTCTAAAGTAATTTTGTTCATAAAAGAATTAACCTAAAAACTACAAAATGTTTGCAAGTAACATTTACATTAATATCTTTCAGTTCCCAGACATCAACGTTCATCCGTTGATTGGAAAATATTGACAGACAACATTACAACTTTAGGTGAAAACTTCAAAGACATGCGCCAAACAATGGAGCAGAAGGCAACCCAGGAAGATGTCATGGATAATATTTTGAAACTGCATGAACTTTTCCGGAATCGCTCAGCCCTGTGGCTTCAACTGAGTGAGTCTGTTCAGAGACTGGAAAATACACTGCAGAGCTTCGAGGTGCGCATGGATGACATTAATGCATCTGTGAATGATTTAGAAGATGACTTACAACAGTTTAGTTTAACAAACAGACAAGAAATGTACAATTTGAGTCTAAATTTAAATATTGAGCAAGATAAACTCCAGAAACAGCAAGCAGACTTGAAAAAAATAACATTAAACGTCGGAAATCTGAGTAGGCAGGTGAAGGAGGTTCGTTGGACACTAAATACAGTCAACAGCACCTTCACAGAGGACATTAATATCCATCACATGAGACTTCAGCAATTTCAAGTACATTTAGCTAATGTGTCAGAAAATGCAAAATTCTTGAAAGTTGTTCAGCAAAACACAGAGAAACAACTGAAAGAGGAGGTAGCCTTGCTCAACAATATAACAGAGGATCTGAGGCTGAAAGACTGGGAACATTCACTCACTTTGAAAAATCTTACTTTAGTACAAGGTGAGTTTGACCTCTAATCCTTTTGTTCCTATCTTTTAACAATTCTTGTGATCTAAGTTTTGGCATGCTAAATAATAACTGAGTCATTTCAAGACTATCTTCAATATACTCTCATTATTTTATTCTGTGAACCAGTATTTTTTAAATCTAATTTTCCTTCAAATTATCTTGAATAAGTAGCATATCTTTCCAGATTGTCAGACTATGTGTCCCCATCAGAACATAGGATAAGAAGCCTTTTGTGGATATAAAGCCACAGTCAGTGACCAATTACTGGGGGCAACCACAGGCCTACCTGGTAAAGAAATGATCATTTGACCAAGGGATTTATAACAGGTTAGCTCAAGATGGGTATTAGAAAATGTAGGTTTAACGCATACCCAATGAATCACATAATCTATAAACAAATGCCAGGTATTTCTAATTAAACCACTGAGGGAATCAGTGCTGCATAATCATCAGTCTGGGAATGTGGTAGCTTCTAATAAAAGGAAGTGATGGCAGAGAGCCAAAAGGCTAGAGTTCAGAATGTCAGAGAAGGAAACATAGCTAATGGCCCAACTGGAACAAGGAGGAATTGGATAAGCAAGGAATAAACAAAAAGTTCAGCGGCATCTCAGATGGATAGGCTGAAGAGCCATGGTACATTTCTAGCATCGGTTCCACTTTGGACCTCATTTCTATCAACAGAATTTCACCCAAATTCTAACTTATAAAATAATTGCATGAAGTACTTTAAGTATGTTAAACATTTTGAACATATTTGCATTTTTTTAAATTATAGCCATATAACCATATAACCATATAACCACTTATAGCACAGAACAGGCCAGTTCAGCCCTACTAGTCCATGCCGTAGCAAATCCCCACCCTCCTAGTCCCACTGACCAGCACCCGGTCCATACCCCTCTAGTCCCCTCCTATCCATGGAACGATCCAGTCTTTCCTTAAATGTAACCAATGATCCCGCCTCGACCACGTCTGCCGGAAGCTCATTCCACATCCCCACCACCCTCTAAGTAAAGAAATTTCCCCTCATGCTCCCCTTATAATTTTCCCCCTTCAATCTTAAACCATGTCCTCTAGTTTGAATCTCCCCCTTTCTTAATTGAAAAAGCCTATCCACATTTACTCTGTCTGTCCCTTTTAAAATCTTAAACACCTCTATCAAGTCTCCTCTCAGTCTTCTACGCTCCAGAGAAAAAAGCCCCAGTCTGCACAACCTTTCCCTGTAACTCAGACCCTGAAATCCTGTCAACATTCTCGTGAACCTTCTCTGCACTCTCTCTATTTTGTTTATATTTCACCACACCATCTACCTGAGTATCAGCCTTGAGGGTACTATTTACCATAACTCCTAAATCCCTTTGTTGCTCTGCACTCCTCAATTGTCTACCATTCAATGTATATGACCTATTTCAATTTGCCTTTCCAAAATGCAGCACCTCACATTTATCTGTATTAAATTCCATCAGCCATTTCTCAGCCCACACCTCCAGCCTTCCTAAATCACCTTTTAATCTACGGTAATCTACCTCACTGTCCACAACACCACCAATCTTTGTGTCATCTGCAAACTTACTTATCCAATTTTCTACCCCTACATCCAGATCGTTAATATATATAACAAATAATAGTGGACCCAGGACTGAACCCTGAGGAACTCCACTAGTCACCGGCCTCCAATTGGACAAACAATTTTCTACCACTACTCTCTGACACCTTCTATCCAACCACTGCTGAATCCATTTCACTACCTCCTTATTTATACCTAATGCTTCCACCTTTTTTTCTAACCTCCTGTGGGGAACTTTGTCAAAAGCTTTACTAAAGTCCAAATAGACAACATCCACAGCTTTCCCTTAATCAACCTTTTTTGTAACCCCCTCGAAGAACTCAATCAGGTTTGTCAAGCATGATCTACCCCTGACAAAACCATGCTGATTACTCCCTATCAATCCTTGTACCTCCAAAAATTTGTAAATAGCATCCCTCAGAACACTTTCCATCAACTTACCCACCACAGACATCAGACTTACAGGCCTATAATTCCCAGGTTTGCATTTGGACCCTTTCTTAAACAGAGGAACTACATGCGCCACCCTCCAATCCTTTGGTACCACCCCCGTGGCCAGTGACATCCTAAATATCTCTGTTAATGGCCCCACTAACTGTCCACTAGCCTCCCTGAGTGTCCTAGGGAATATTTTGTCCGGTCCGAGAGATTTATCCACCTTTATCTTTTTTAACACAGCCATCACTACCTCCTCGGTTATCCTTATATGCTTCATGACCTCCCCACTATTTTTCTTTACTTCAACTGGTTCAGCATTTTTTTCCCTAGTGAATACCGAGGCAAAGAAATCATTCAAAATTTCCCTCATTTCCTCAGACTTCTCACTCAGCCTACCCTCACTATCTACAAGGGGTCCAATTTTATCTCTCACTAATCTTTCACTTTTAATGTACTTATAGAAACCCTTTGGATTTATTTCTACTCTGTCAGCCAAAGCCTCTTCATGCCTTTTTTTTTTCTCCATTATCCTCATTTAATGGGCCCAAAAACTGAATATAAATGACAATTCTCAACAGGGCTTCTGCAATTTACCTATTTAAGTGGAAGCAAGCATGAGAGTTTGATGGATGAGGTGTGTGTTTGTGTGTATGTGTGTGTGAATGCTGAATAAAATCTGATTGAATTTTACATGGATTAGGATGGGATGGAAGTGAGAGATAAATATGGGAGAAATTGCTGAGACACATCAGCATTTACAGTGGCAATAAAGTTCTTGGATCTTACATCTGATTGTACCTGATTTTAAAGGTGGAAAAGGACAGGGAAGCTCTTTTTTCAATTTCTAATTTAGTGTACTATTATTCATGTTATGCATCACCAACCTAACCCTTAAAATAATAATTTCAAAGTTTTAAAATTACGCTATTTGCTTCAAATATTTAAAATGTTTTTTCGAGATTTTTAAAATTCCTCACAAATTTGACCATGAGAAAATTTGTGGAAAAGGGTTTACCAGATATAAAAAGTTTCAGTATTTTTGAAGTGTATTTCTTTTAGTTCACCATTGGAGGCCTTGTTGCCTCCATCCTGGAACAAATGATAATTCCTCCACATTTGGGAAGCTATAAAGACAATCCCCTGCTCCCTCACCCTGCACCTCCACATTGGTAGGGACAGAGGGGCAGGGGGTGTTATATTTCAAGGCAAAGTCTTGCATCATTATTTTCTGCAATGTGAATCTGCTTCATCTGTGCAAGCGTCAAAAAGTAAATATTTTGTGCTTATTTATCTACATTGCCACATATATTCTGTGAGATTGTATTTTATTCCATATTTTGGATTTTTTTTAACTTGGGCAGACACATGTTCCTGTGTTGTTTTTGTGGTGGTACACCACTGGCCTACTGCAGGGGACAACCTCTGTACCTGCAGAAGAGCAAGGGGAAAAGACAAAACCTGGCCGGCTGTCAATCAGCCAACCTGAATGGACGAAGCCCCATTCGGTCGGGTGTCAATCACCCTCCGGGATATAAGCCTGAGCCGGCCCTTCGAAGTCACCCTCAGAGTTTATAGCAGCACAATCTCACAACTGGCTCTGTGGAGTTTTACGTCGAATAAAGCCTGTTGTACAGTCTTTTGGTTTTGTGTGTTTGCTTCTGACTGACAGCGCACCACAATTTATTCAACGCAAATTTTAAAAGCTGCTATGGAAAAGCTCCTGAGCACCGGGAGCCTGAAAATCGACCCACACCACCCAGAAGCACAAACACACTTTGAGATCTGGAAGGACACGGTCGAAGTGATCATTGAGGCTCACACCGATGACATCCTGGACTCCGATCGAAAGAGGTTTGAGTTACTCCAATCAAAGCTGGGGCCCCGAGGCTTCCAGGCTCTCAAAGACTGCACCAGGTACTCAGAAGCAATGAACACCCTCAATGCCATGTATAAACCTCCCACAAATGTGGTCTTTGCAAGGTACCTCCTGAGTATCCGAGGAGGCGGCCGAGTCTTACCTGGGAGCCCTGCATGAGTTGGCCTGACCTTGTCTGGCTGAACCCGGGGTAAGTGAAAGGGAGGTCAAGAGGCTGATCAGGGACACCTACGTCCAAGGGCCACCAGGCAGAAGCTGCTGGAAGAAAATATCTACTCACTGGCCAAAACAGTGGAGGTGGTCCGAACCCTGGAGGCAGCAGCCCTGCACACCGAAGCTTTCGATTCCAGGCTTCCTCAGGCCTCCTTGTGGTCAGCACATTCGGCTGCTGTGGCCCTGGATCAAGCTGGGGAAGAAAACTTCGCTGCTGTGGACGCCCAGCGCCCCTGTAAGTTCTGTGGGTCCCGGTGTGGGTCTGATCGTCGATCACGCCAAAACTACTCTGGCCAAAACACAGTATTGCTCAAGATGCGGCAAGAAATGCCACTGCGAAGGTATACCTCTAAAAGCAAGCTCAGTGGCCCTCTACGATCTTCCAACCCCTCCCTCACAGCCTCTGCCACGTGCGATTGCCAGGTGGCGCCATTGCTCCTGCATCCACTTCTGGCCTCCCCAACCCCAGCGACCCAACTTCCAGCCACCAACATCAAGGCACCCCCAGGCCTCCAGCAAGGACAACATGATCAACACTGGCACTGACCAGGCCACCCCATGACTATGGTGAGCACCACCTTTCACGATGTCTACAGTAGACTCCGACAACCACACTTCACCTCCACTGTCGGGAAAGGATGACTCGGACCTCGAGAAGGTCCTAGCAGCCACCACACTGACCAGGGACATTCCCCACGACCTTGGGCACTCCATGATGGATGTTAAAATCAATGGACAGGTAACAAAGTACCTAATCGACAGTGGCAACACCAAGAATTTCGTTCATCCGAGCGTGGCCCATTCACTAAAGCTAAAAATGCACCCCACCACCTTCTCTGTTGCCTTTATTGCCAAGGACCGGACTATCAATACCCTCAGGCAATGCTCAGCCAATCTGACTGTGGTGGGGTGGGGGGGGGGTGGTGGGTGCAGGCATACACTGGGTTCAGGCTCCTGATCATGCCCAAACCCTGCGCCTCAATCCTCCAGGGCTTAGATTTCCAATGCCACCTACAGAGCATCACCCTTGCCTTTGGGGAGCCCCTACCTCCACTCACGCTCCACAGCGTGCTGTCCAACCAGTCCTGGCCGACCTGCGGCCTCTCCATACTGCGCATCACCCCTCCTGGCCTCTTCTTACACCTCACACCAGACTGCAAGCTGATAGCCGCCAGAAGTAGGCGCTATTGCGCCGCAGACAGAGAGTTCATCAGGGCAGAAGTGCAGCGGCTTTTGGCAGAAAGTGTCATAGAGCCCAGCAACAGCCCTTGGAGACCCCAAGTCTGAGTGGTCAAAGGGGGAAGCAAGCCAAGGATGATCATGGACTACAGCCAGATCATCAACCGGTACACCTAGCTGGATGCCTTCCCCATCCAAGGGGGCCAGCATGGTTAATGAGATAGCCCATTACTGGGTCTTCTCCACAATTGACCTAAAGTCAGCCTATCACCAACTCCCCATCCACCCGTGGGACAAGCCCCATACCGCCTTCCAGGTGGACAGGCACCTGTACCAGGTCTGCTGAGTTCCGTTTGGGGTCACGAATGGGGTCTCGGTCTTCCAGCGGGAGATGGATCAAATGGTAGACTGACACAAGCTGAAGGCGACATTCCCGTACCTGGATAATGTCACCATCTGCGCCCATGACTAGCGGGACCACAATGCAAATTGGAGAAATTTCTCTGGATGGCTGAGGAGTGAACCTAACGTACAACAAGGCGAAATGTGTATTCAGCACCACCCGTATCGCCATCCTGGGGTACATCATGGCACATGATGTCATCGGCCCAGATCCAGAACGGATGCGCCCGTTAATGGATCTGCCCCTCCCCCCAATGCTCAAAGCCCTCTGCAGGTGCCTTGGCTTATTCTCTTATTACTCCCAGTGGGTTCCCCACTTCTCGGACAAGGTCCGCCCACTGGCCCAGGCCACAACATTTCTGCTCCCAACCGAGGCGCAGGCAGCATTCATGCACATCAGGCAGGTACGATGCATGCCGTGGGCGAGGACTCCTCCTTCCAGGTGGAGAGCGATGCCTCCGATGTAGCTCTTGCCTGACCCTCAACCAAGGAGGGGGTGCCCGTTCACCTTCTTTTCTACGACCCTCCACGGCTCCAAGCTAGGGCACTGCGCCATTCAAAAAGGAGGCCCAGGCAATTTTGGAAGCGGTCCATCACTGGCACCACTACCTGGCAGGCAGGAGGTTCACCCTCCTCACTGTCATGTGGGCAATAGCATTCATATTCAACACCACACACAGGGGCAAGATTAAGAATGACAAAATCTTGCACTGGAGAGTCGAGCTGGCAACATACAGCTACGACATCCAGTATTGTCCAGGGAAGTTTAACGACTCCTCCGATGCCCTCTCCCGGACCTGTGCGTCACCCCATGACGATCAGCTGCAGGCACTGCACGAGTCCCTCTGCCACCTGGGCTTCGCCCGTTTATACCATTTTATCAAGTACCGGAACCTCCCGTACACCATCAGAGATGTCAGGCATGCCAGGTCTGCATGGAATGCAAACCTCGCTTTTTCCGCCCACCACATGCTCGTGTCGTGAAGGCCACTTGGCCCTTTGAGCACCTCAGCATGGATTTCAAGGGGCCCCTGCCTTCCACGAATCACAATGTCTATTTCCTCACGGTCATAGACGAGTACTCCTGCTTCTCTTTTGCCATCCCTTGCCCAGAAACCTCCACGGCCATCGTCATCAGGGCACTGACACGGATCTTCACCATGTTTGGCAACCTCCACATTTATCCACAGCGACCAGGGGTCTAGCTTCATGAGTGATTGAATGTGTCAATACCTTAAATCAAGGGGCATCACGACTAGTCGCATGACTGGTTACAACCCAAGAGGTAATGGGCAAGTGGAATGCGAGAATGGAATGATCTGGAAGGCAGTTCTTTTGGCTTTTAAGTCAAAGGGTGGTCCATAGAATACTGGCAGGATGCTCTTCCTGAGGCACTCCATGCCATTCAGTCATTTCAGTACCAGTGTGACCCCTCACGAATGCCTGATTTCGTTCCCCAGGAGATCGGCGATGGGAAAGTCCCTCTAGCATGGCTCACATCCCCGGGACTGGTGCTCCTGTGTAGACATGTGCAGGTTCACAAGGCCAAACCCCTGGTTGAGCAGGAATTCCTCCTACACGCAAACCACAAATATGCCTATGTTAGGTTCAGCAGCGGCAGAGAGGACACCGTCTCAACCAGGGACCTGGTACCGGCAGCAGCACCCACTCAAACACACCATCCTCCAGCCCAGGACCCCACTGGTCTGACACACAGCCCTGACCCCGAACAGCTATGGGGCACTCAAGACCTCCTTGTCACCAAGGACTTACTACAACTGTGGTGGACGAACACGCCCCCCCTGCCCATCTGATGTGATACACACAAAACCCCGCCCCCCCGGCCACCTCTCCGTGCTGCACTATGCCAGCCGCTCTGGCCCCTGCCCCCAGCCCCCCCTTCCCCCTCGTCTCACTGACCAGTGACCAGGAACCAGTCATGCGATGGTTGCAGAGATTCCAATGGCCACCAGACGGCCTTAATCTGTAATTTTTGTGTATATGTTTGGGGCTTTACTGCAACTCCCCCCGCCGGGTCAATTTTAAAGAAGTGGGTGAATGTGGTGGTACACCACTGGCCTACTGCAAGGGGAAACCTCTGTACCTGCAGAAGAGCACAGGGACAAGACAACACCTGGCTTGCTGTCAATCAGCTGATCTGAATGGACCAAGCCCCACCCAGTCGGGTATCAGTCACCCTTCCAGGACATAAGCCAGAGCCGGCCCTTTGAAGTCACTCTCAGAGTTCACAGGAGCACAATCTCCCAGCTGGCTCTGTGGAAGTTTACGTCGAATAAAGCCTGTTGTACAGTCTTTTAGTTTTGTGTGTTTGCTTCTGACTGACAGCGCACCACAGTACTGTTCTATGTTCTAGATCCCCTCCTCAGATTCTACCATTCACCCTTATATTGGGAGGGGTAGGGGGACTTCCAGTGGCAATTAATTTATCAAATGCAGAGTTTGGAGTGCAGAGTGATGCACCATCAATTACTCAAAAGACTGTTGTTGAGAAACCAATAGGCTTTTATTCACTTAGGTACAATGGTACATCCTGCACTGAGGATGGGGCTATAAAACAGTCGCCTTTATACGGGAGCCTGTGGGGAGGGACCACAGGTCCAATTGGCCAATAGAGGTGCCTGACCAGACAATCATAAGCAACAGTGATTTACCCCTTGTTTTTAAAAAGAGTCCAGCGGGGTGAAGTGGAACTTACAAAATTACAAATTCAAATGTCTCAAGTTCATTCTTTCAGGTTGTCTGGTTGTTCGCTGGGACTGTTGTAGTACCGGTTGCGGCCTTGGTGCAGCGGCTGGGTCCTGGATGGTTTCAGGTGCCTGTGCATACTTGTCAGTGGGTACGTAGCAATGAATCCAGTGTAACCTCCTTTGGGGCAGAGACAGAGTACCGGGGTCAGGTGCATTGTGTATGTTCAATGGAGATTGGGGTGTGGGGTGATCAGCAGTGGTCTTCAGGGCCCCTGAGGAAGCCAAGTCCCTGACAGAGACAGTGTCTTCGTATCCATCAGGGTATACCATGTAGGCATATTGGGGGTTGGCATAGAGGAGGTTGACCCTTTCGACCAGGGGGTCAAACCTATGGCTCCTCACAGGCTTCTAGAGTAGGAAGGGACCTGGGGATGTCAGCCATGTTGATAATGTGGTCCCTGTCACAGATTTCATGGGAAAGGAAAACACACATTCATGTGGTGTGATATTTGTGGCAGTACATAGCAGGGACTTGATGGAGTGGAGTGCTTCCAGGAAGACCTCTTGCCAGCGGAATGCTAAAAGGACTGCCTTCCAAATCTCCCTCTCCGCTTGCCCATTACCCCGGGGGTTGTAATTAATGGTCCTGCTCATGGCAGTGCCTCTGGCCAACTGGTACTAGTGCAGCTCATCACTCATAAAGGAAACCCCCTGTGGATATAACTGGGGAAACCAAACAGAGTGAAGAGGCTGAGCAGGGCCTTGATGATTGTGGAAGCAAAGGAAGGCAAATGGGAAACGGGAGTATTCATCGATGATATTCAGAAAATACACATTGCTGTCAGTGGAGGGCAAGGGTCCTTTCAAATCAACACTGAGCCGCTCAAAGGAGTGGGTGGCTTTGATTAATTGTACCCTGTTTAACCAGTAGAAGTGCTACTTGCACTCAGTGCAGACCTGACGATTCTTTGTCGTGGACCTGATCTCATCGATGGAGTACGGCAGGTTGCGAGCTTTGACAAAATGAAAAAACCTGATAACTCCAGAGTGACAGAGATTGTTGTGGAGGTTTTGCAGCTGGTCGATCTGTGAACTGGCGCATGTCCTGTGGGACAGGATGTCTGGCGGCTCATTAAGTTTCCCCACACGGTACAGAATATCGTAATTTTAAGTAAACAGTTCAATCCTCCACCTCAGTATTTTATCTTTTTTTAATTTACCCCACTGCAGATTGTTAAACATGAATGCAAAAGCGCATTGATCAGTTAGCAAGGTGAATCTCTTACCTCTTACTGGTCAGGTAATGGTGCCAGTGCTCGCACTGCCTCAACAATAGCTTAAGCTTCTTTTTCGACCGAGATGTGTCGAATCTTGGAGCCCTGCACGATACGTGAAAAAAGTACAACTGGCCTGCCAGTTAAGGATGGCTGCCAGGGTGAAGTCTGATGCATTGCTTCCCATCTGAAATGGGGTGGATTCGTCCACAGCATGCATTGCAGCCTTGGTGATATTTGTCTTAATGCAATTGAAAACTGCATGACCATATAGTCAGGGTTGGAGCCAATGACTTCATTCTCCACGACACAGCCAAGGATGGCCAGACAAGTTGTGTGAAACATGCACTTGGCCTTATTATATGTAAGGTTAAGAAGCTTGGCTGTTTTGAGAAATTTCTGGAGATTGGCAACATGGTCCTGCAGATAGTGGCCTTAGATGGTGTAGAGGAAGGTGGACCGCAACTCATACTGATCCACCATGCAGTCCATCTCCTGCTGGAAGACTGATCACCGTTCGTGACACTGAAGGGGACCGCAGGAAGTGGTAGAGGTGGCCATCCGCCTTAAACATCAAATACTAGTGATCCTCTGGGCGAATAGGGAGCTGCTGGTATGCCGACTTCAGGAAGGTTGAAAAGACCTGATACTGGGGTATTAGGTTGACCTTGTCGGCGATTCATGGGAGGGAGTAGTTAGCCAATTGCGTGTATCTGTGGATGGTCTGACTGTAGTTGATGACCATCTTATTCTTTTCCCCATTCCATACTACCACTACCTGTGCTCTCTAAGGGCAGGTGCTAGCTTCAATAATCCCCTCCTTGAGTAAACGCTGTTCCTCTGCCCGGATGAAGGCCCTGTCCCCAGCACTGCACCGCCTGCTTTTAGTGGCGATGGGTTTACAGTCGGGAGTGAGGTTGGCAAATAATGACAGGGAGTCATCTTAAGGGTGGAGAGCCTGCAGGTCGTGCGTGGTTGGGTTGTTGGTCGTGTATAATAAGGGGTTGCGGGAGTGAGTGGTATGCAGCAGTTATACACAGTGAGAGGTGGATGGGGCCCATTGAACTCCATCATCACGCTTTTAAGGTGACACTGAAAATCCAGTCCCAATAGCGCGGCAGCACAGAGCTGCTGCAATTCCATCAGTCTAAACTCTTTATATTCAGTACCCTTCACTATTAGAGTCACTAAGCAGAAGGCACGGTTATCCATTGTGTGTGACTAGGATGCCAAGGAGATCTTCTGGTTCACCGGCAATACTGTAAGGGAAAGCCACCGCACTGTGACTGAATGTATGAAGCCCTCTGTGCTTCCACTATTATAAAAGCAACTCAGCACATGGCCCTTTACCTGAATATCCATCATCGACCTGGCGAGTTGATGTGGGCTGTCCTGGTCGAGTGTGATAGAGGCCAGTGTCCGGTCATGCACATCACTGCTGTGGAAGTCAGTGGCATCCAAGATAGTGGCCCCCCAGAGCCCGCATGCGCCACTACTGGATTCCGAAGATGTTGGCCTCCACGGTCTGCACACGATGCTACTAGGTCCCAAAGATGGCACTCAAGATAGCGGCCCTCATGGATCACACATGGCACTGCTGGCCCCCCCAAGATAATAGTACACGGGACGGCGGCCCCCACGATCCGCACGTGGCACTACTAGGAAGAGGTTTTGATTTACACAATTTGATGTAGTGGCTCTTCCCGCAGCTGGAGCAAGTTGAATTCTTCACTGGGCAGCACTTTCCTCTGATGCTTGCCCAGGCTGCAGAAGTAGTGCTTTGGATGTTCCCGTAGCACCCCAGCTGTGGTCGGGTCATCACCAGAACTGGACAAAAATGATGGAAGGTGATTGTGGAGTAATGCTGCCATGGTCTTATCGTCAGCAGAGCAAATGGGAAGTGGTGCATCCCAAGATGGCGGCGCCCTAGGTAAACATGAGGCAGCTGTGATGTCAGTTGAGTAGGCCTCCATGTCCTGGAGAGCCACCTCCAGCGTACATGTCAGCACAACTGCTCTCCACAGACTGAGCTCCCCTTGCTCCAAGAGTCTCAGTCAGATGTAGTTTGACCTGATCCCCGCGACGTAGGCATCCTGGATTAGGTTCTCTGTGTACTCTGCAGCGGACACAGTCTTGTATTCACCAGACTGGACAAAAATGATGGAAGGTGATTGTGGAGCAATGCTGCCATGGTCTAATCGTCAGCAGAGCAAATGGGAAGTGGTGCATCCCAAGATGGCGGTGCCCTAGGTAAACATGAGGCAGCTGTGATGTCAGTTGAGTAGGCCCTGCTGAGTGATTGCAGGGCCCAAAGATACAATCAGCCGGACAATTATATACAACACGCAGAAAACCTCAGCCCTTGAGGGAAAGTCACGTGGTCATGGGAAAAGGAGCAAAAGCTATGTAGGCAGCACAGGAGGTCAGGATTGAATCATGGTTGGCAGAGATGTGAAGCAGCAGATTTAAAGCTGAGCCTCTCTGCTGCCCCAATGTGATTGAAAGTGAAATTGTATATTCAATAGGCAGAAGGCATTTGTATATTGATTTGTGGTTTCTTGCTCTTAATATTTGGCATAATGAAAACATGCTGGGTTTTAAGTATCATATTACCTTGATTGTTCATTGTTTCTTCCTGTTTTGTTAGTAACAAGCCAGGCCAAGTACTGGTCCTAAAATTAAGCCTTACAAAGTTAAGACGTGAGACTCAGCATTCTTAAAAAAAGTACAAATGTGGTAATACAACAAACTTGGCAAAATTATGAGGAAAATGCCAAAGTTAAATGGTAAAACTGACAAACAATACAATGCAAATTCCACCACTGAGTGTCTTGTATAAAGTCTATAACAGAATGGTTGAATAAATGAACTGGTGCCTTATGAAAGTATTTCATTTAATTAGGAAATTATTTCATCTGCTTCAATGCCAGATGATTCAGTTGGAATATACTGTATAAAAACCGGTCAATGCCCTGGATAAACAGCATAAATTAAAGTGAAGAGAGTGGCTCCTTGTTTGGACAATAACATTAAATGTGGTCAAAGCCATGTCACAAAGTTTAAAAAAAACATTCATCGACTTCTTGTTAAATTATTATCAGTGCAAATGTTCTCATGACTACTCAAAATATGACAATTGCATGTGGTGTTTAAAAAATGTCATTTTAATGAGAAATCTCATTTTTATGACATTAATTACTGTAATACCTCATTGGATATATGTAGACATTAAGAATGGAATGAGATCTAAGAACAGAGCTCCTTAAACAAAAATCCGGTGTTCATTACTGCATTTCTTAATGTAAAATTGGGTCCATTGTTAAACTATTACATTTCAATGGTTTACAAATTATTAATTTGTCAGGACCCCCGGGACCGAAAGGTGACAAAGGTGATCAAGGATTACAAGGGCCTGGTGGACTCAGTGGATTTCCCGGAGCTGATGGTGAGTTTAATAAAATGTGCTTTGATTTAATGTTACATGATTGAAGAATTAAACTTTGTTAATACTTTGCAAAATATTTTATCAGCTGAAAATCACTGAAGTGTTTCAAAAGTTGCAAGGTGATTAATAAGGCTTCTGTTCTCCTGGACTTGAGGAAGAGTGAAAAAGAGCATGAAAGCAGGGAAATTGGGCTGAATCTTCATAAACAGTAGTCAAGTTCAGTTCTGGTCACCACATTGTGGAATGAATATGAGATTGTAAAGGAGGGCACAGTACAGATCTATGATTATGGTTCCTCGGATGAGGCTCGGACTATTTTTTTCTGAAGAGCAGACTTCAGACAATGTGGAACCGTTCAATCACTTAGAGGGGATATTGGTGAAAGAGATTACTTGACTGGCTTTGGTGCATTGTGTAAGGGGACCTCAGGAGACAGAGGGTCTATCTGGAGCATGCCTGACTTCAACAGGGTTTCCATCAAAGTTAAGCTATTAAAATTGTAATGTGACTAAATGCACTCGGAGACAAGTGAGAAGTACAAACACGATTTTAAAAGCTTACAATCAATAGCCGGTAGACACAATAGTCCTCAAGCAAATCTGAGGTAAGGCAGAGAAACCAAGGTTTATATTGGGTTAGGTGAGGGTGGAACCAGGGGAGGAGCCAGCCATCTGAATGCCAGTTCACTGTATTCACCCCTTCCTTCAGAATTGAGCCTGTGGGTGAAAAACAGAGACCATTCATTCAAAAAACTAATAGTTTACAAATATTTATGTTAAGTCTGTCAGGGGGTTTTGTAATTCTAGTTGAGCACCACAATACTGGATGATTTTGGGCTTCTTGAACTTCCTGGACTCGCTGTGGTACAGGATCAGTGAGTCTCGAGGGCTCCGGCTCAGGTCTTGAGGTGGATTGGACCACTTCCCAAACAGTGACTTTCGGGACCCTGAGTCAGGTACTCGGTAGTTCCTGGCAAACTTGAGGCAACAGACTCTCAGTTCCAGCAGGTGCCAGGTGACCTCTCTGCCATCAGGGTATAACATATAGAATATGTTGTGTTGGCGTGCAGCAGATGCATCCTCTCGATATGAGAGGATGCTCCTCCTCATATGATTTCTCAGCAGGACTGGCCTTGGTGCCATCAGCCAAGCCAGGAGAGTAGTCCCAGATGAGGATTCCTCTGGAACATAAGCTCGTGAGGAGTTGCGTTGGTCGCAGTGTAGAGGAGTGACCTTATGGAGTGGAGCGTGAGTAGGTCTTTTTGTCAGTGTGAGTCTGGAAGGCCTTTGGACCAGAGAGCCAATTTCACAGCCATCCATACAGTCATGTTCTCTTTTTCAACTTGTCCGTTCTCCTGGGGATTGTAGCTAGTCGTCCTGCTTGAGGGAATGCCCCTTGCGAGCAGGTACTGGCATAGTTCTTCGCTCATAAATGATGAGCCCTGGTCACTATGGATATAGCTGGGATACCCAACATGGTAAAAATAGAGTGCAAAGCCCTAATGACCATGTGGTGGTCATGTCTGGGCAGGGGATGGCAAATGGAAAATGAGAATACTCATTGATGACATTGAGAAAGTACACGTTTCCATTAATGGAAGGGAGGGGACCCTTGAAATCGACACTGAGTGATTCAAAGAGGCAGGATGCCTTTATCAAGTGTGCTTTGACAGGGTGGTAGAATTGGGGCTTGCACTCCGTGCAGACTTGGCAGGGCCTGGTCATTTCCCTGATGTCCTCAATGCATGCCTTGACAAAATGAGCCATGCGGGTGATGCCTGGATGGCAAAGTTCATTGTGCAATGACCGCAACTGGTCGGTATGTGCAGAGGGACAGCTCCCTTTTGACAGGGCATCTGGGATTCATTGAGAGTACCTGGCCTGTATGCTTTGTTGTAATTATAGGTGGAGAGTTCGATCCTCCACCTGGCAATCTTATCATTCTTTATTTTACCCCTTTTTGCATTATTAAACATAAATGCCAACAATCGCTGGTCAGCGAGCAGTGTAATTTTTCTGCCAGCTGGGTAATGCCTCCAGTGCCTGATGGCCTCTAAGATGGCTTGAGCCTCTTTCTCTACTGATGCGTTCCGAAGTTCGTGGCCTTGTAGGGTGCAGGGGAAAAAGGCAACTGGCTTGCCTCTCGGTTAAGGGTAGCGGCCAGAGTTATGTCAGAGGCATCGCTTTTCGAAAGCCGCCTGTGCTTCGGCTGACAATGGGAAAGAGGCGAACTTTAAAAGAGGGCTGACCTTATCCATGTAATGAAGGACCTATTGGGCATAGTAGGAGAAGAAGCCCAGACACCTCCTTAAAGCTTTCATGGTCCTCAGGATCGGGAGGTCTAACAGGGGGTCAGGCCCAATTATGCTATTCTCCACCACATAGCCCAGGATCATCAGATGTTTCCTCCAGAATACGGCCTTACTGGAGTTGTCCGTGTGATTCAGGGCCTTGGCCGTGTGGAAAACCTCTGGAGGTTGGGGGTCATGATCGAGAGAGTGTCCACAAATGGTGACATTGTCAAGATAAGGGAAGGTGGCCTTCAATCTATAATTGTCGACCATTTTGTCCATCTGTCCCTGGAAAACTGAGAACTCTTTGGTAATACCAAAAGGGACCCTCTGGAACTGATAGAGCCATCCGTCTGCCTCAAGTGCGGTGTAGGGGCAGTCCTTGGAATAGATCAGTAATTGATGGTATGCAGCTTCCAGGTTGCTGGTTGAATAGATCAGATACTCCGCAATTTCATTTACCATGGCTGATGTTCAAGGGAGTGGTTGACGTGACCAGGAGTGTGAAACGATTAATTGTTTGGCTGTAATCAATCACTAGCCTGGATTTTTCTTCCCCTTTCGTGATTATCACCTGGGCTCTCCATAGGCTGTTGCTGGGCTCAATGATGTTTTCTTTGAGCAGCCTCTGTGTCTTGGCCCTAATAAATCCCCGATCCCCCACACTGCTCTTTGTAGCTATTGGTTTGCAATTGGGAGTCAGGTTCGGAAACAGTGGGCCGTGATCAATATTTAGGGTGGAGAGAATGCATGAGGTGTCCGGCTTTTGGGACCTTCTGTTCGGCACCGTGATTGGGGGAGTGGGCCAGAGGTGACTGACACAGGAAGTCTGGACCCAGCAACACAGGAGTACCCAAATCCTTCAATACATTCAATCAGAACTTGCAAAATTACCACCCCCCCCCCCCACCTTTTACAGTTAGATGTACTCTACAATACCCCGGATCATCGCAGAGTGCGAGTGTGAAGCTAGGAAAATATGATAGTCCATCAGCTACACTCTTAAGATGTTCCACAGAGTCGTTGTAGAATTTATAAAGCTCTCAGTGGAACCATGCCAACTAAGCAATCAGTCAAATGTCCGTTTACCCTCACCTCCATTATCAAGTTATTCAATTAGTGAGGTATTGCCTGATTCAGGACGACCGATGCCAGTGCTCCAGAAACCCTGTTGCTCCCCATGCTGATGTCGACTCCCTCCTCTTTGCCCACGGGCAGACAAGATGGCATTGACCACAAGGCACGGCAAGATGCCACCCTCCATCTTGATCCGACGAAGGACTAGGCAGCGCTGACCTTGAGGCGTAGCAAGATGGCCACCGTGGCTTTCTGCGATGCCTCACTTCTGGTGGTGGGTCCCACCACGAGGTGCATCAAGACACTGGCAGCAAACAGCACGGAGAGGAGGAGGCCAGTCCTTCAGGACTTAGCATAGGTCGAGTGATGATTTGGGGGTTGCACACTAGGTCGTCCTCTTTGGGTTTCCTTTAGCCCGGTGGACCTTCATCCAGTGCCCTCACTTACTGCATCCTGCACACATGGAGTCCTTCGTGGGGCATCAAGCGAGGAGGTGCTATGCCAGGCCACAGTGGTCAGCACTGGAGCTGAGGGGGTCACAGGTGCTCCAATGACCTGGCCTTCTGAAAAGGCAGCACATTTGCCCATGAGGTCATCAGCTCTCATTTGACCTGTTCGAGCACTTTCGCCACCTCCAGGGTTCTGGCCAAGTCTTTCTTCCCCAACTCCAGGAGTCACTGTCTCACGTACCTTGACCTCACTCCTGCCATGAGGGTGTCCCGGATTTGTTCCTCCTCTCTCACCCAGGCCGTGGCCGCTTCATAGTGGCATTTTCTGGTCAGGGCCCACAGTTCAAGAACATAGTCGTCCAGTGACTCACCTGGACACTGCCGACGTTGAGAGAATCTGTGTCTCACCAGCTCATCGTCTGGGGCCTCGTGTAGCAAGCATTCAAGCCTTCAAAGGCTGAATCGTAGGTAGCACAGTCTCTGATGACAGTGAATCTTTTGGGGCCGACTCAAGAAAGAAGTGCCGATTTCCGTAGACCATCTGAGTTTAAGATGTCTTGTGTGGCCATCAGGTAAGACAGGAAGCACTCCAGCCAATAGGTGAATTCCTCTGGGACTCCACGGGACAAAGGGTCTATCTGGAGCATGCCTGGCTTCAACAGGGCTTCCATCCTGCTTCAAAGTTAAGCTATTAAAATTGTAATGTGACTAAATGCACTCGGAGACAAGTGAGGAGTACAAACGTGCTTTTAATAGCTTACAATCAATGGCCAGTAGACACAATAGTCCTCAGAGGAATCTGAGATAAGGTGGGAAAACCAGGGTTCATATTGGGGGTAGGTGAGGGTGGAGCCAGGAGAGGAGCCAGACATCTGAACAATACATAGATAGTGAATTCCAGTTCACTGCACATCGTAAATAGAATGTGTTGAGGGGGTAATGTTAGGTAAAAACATCATGAGCTGGGAATGAAGAAGGAGTCACCCAGTGCTGGGCCGTAACAAGATGCAGTTGTGACCTTGTACTCTCAAGATAAGAGTGGTAATGACAAATTGATGTGCAGCAAGCTAGCAGAGAAGGATAGCAACAGTTTATTCATTGGACAATGTAATGGTATGATAATTCACTAAGTACGTATCCTGAGGTATAAAAAACACCACTTGCTGATAACAGCAGAATGCGCCTTCTCCAACTAACACTGTTAGTTACAAGTGTTACAATCCGGTAATAAAGAACAAAGAACCTTGATTTCGACTCAGTCTGGTGTCTGACTCACTCATTCATGAACAAAGCAGACCTAACAGTAAGACAGTTCCCTGATAGGAAAAGGAAGGGAAGGAGGTGGAGAGCTGGAGACAGACGGCTAGGAAAAGAGAGAAACTGGGGGTGAGGGGGGGTAATGGAAATTGGAGACATCAATATTGATGCCATCTGGTTGGAGACTACTGAGACAGAATATAAGATTTATTCTATCATTTTGTGGGTGGCCTCTATTTGGCAGTACGTGAGGCCATGGGCAGATATGAGTGTGGGTGTGATATGTGGGATTAAAGTGGTTGGCCACTGAAAAGACCTGTTATTACAACAAAAAGAGCAAAGGTGCTATCAAAACAAACACCCAGTCTGTGTCAAGTCTCCCATATTTCTCCGATCAGAGAGCTACCATTCTTACCTCATCTCCTCATCTTCCCACCCGAATCCACCATTTGCCTCTTATCTGTTAGCCTATGCTCCTCCCCTTTCCTCTCCTCCCCTCTCCCCAAACCATTTTATTCTTGTGTCTAACTGATTTTCAACATCCCTGACCCAAAAACGTTGACTGCCTTTTACTTCCTATGGATTTTGTGTGACCTGCTGCCTTTCTCCAGCTCTACTGTATACTGCACTAAAATGGAATGATATTTGATTGATAATTGAAATATGAAACCATGGTGCTTCCACAAAAAATGTTTCAATCATTATTCAAACATCAGTAGTCATTTGTCTGGGATATTTATAATCGTAGTATATCAATAGCACAGAACAAAAGCATTTGACTCATTTAGTCTGTGCCAAATCTTAAAGAAACTTAGTTATTTCAATATGGTGCATTCTGCCCATATCGGCATTATTTTTCTCTTTCAAATATTTATTCAGGATTTCTCTGAGGATGACTCTTTGAGTCTCTGTATGTCAATCCATCAGGGAGAGCATTCCAAATACCAGACTCTCATGTATGGAAGCTTTCCTCATTCATCATCATGCTTTGTTCTGTTCCAGTCAGCAGAAATCAATCTTTTAGTCACTGGAAACAATGAATAGCATAAAAAGTGGAAAACAAATACAACTGCAGATGTTGGAATACAAAAGATAAATAGAACTGCAGGAATAAATTTGGCGGCATGGACTCGTGAGCCAAAATTACCATATCTACATTTAAAAAAACTCAAAGTCAAGCAGCATCCATGAAAGAGAAATCATCCAATTTTTCAGCTCAACAATTCCTCCTCAGAGCTAGAGAGAGTGCAAAGGGTTGTGTTTTTTTTAAATATCTTACTTTTACTCTTCTTGTTTACATCTGGCCTCACTCTAACAGTAGGGGAGGCTGCTACAACTCTCCACAAAATCGGTTTCATATTGTTACTGCAGATCTCAGCACATGGGCTTCATTTTTGCTAACAACCCTAATATATTGTGTCTTGCCAAGTATCTTTTTGCACATTAGCTGCATTGCTCTCATCTTGCTTCTCAATTCCTAGTTTTCATAAACTGAATTGGGGCGGCACGGTTGGCATAACGGCTTTTGCCAATGTCTTTATAGCCTTAGCGATCGGGCAGGGATTTGAATCCCGCGCTGTCTGTAAGGAGTTTGTATGTTCTCCCCACGTCTACGTGGGTTCTCTCTGGGGGCTCCGGTTTCCTCTCACCCTTCCAAAAAAAACCGTACTGTAGCGGCTACTACGGTAGAGCTACTGAAATAATACAAAACCACACACCAGACTAGTCAGCTGAAGACTGATTTATTCAGGTTGACAGGCTTCTTTTATATACTGTGTGTCCTGGGCTCCATGAGACAAGGTGGGGTGTCACTATGAAATTGCTGCCGTGATCTTGTGTCCGGCAGGTTTAAATCTAGCCTTGCAAGTGTCCTGCGCCTTCCAGCAGGGGACTCTACGTGCTGTTCCTCAGCACTCGGTATCCCTTGCGTGCGGTCCTAGTGAGTAGGCAGGTGTTCACATTATGGTTCTGCATGCCCGCAGAACCCCACCGGCAACAGTTCGCATTGCCGCGCTGTGCACACGCTCAGCCTGCTACACACCCTCTACATCACAACCCCCCCCCAAATTGTCACTGGAAATTAAAACACCAGTAGCGTGTGCCTTAGGAGGACACCCACGTCGTCTGGGCTGTGGGCATTGAATGGGTGCAGTGGGATCCATATGGGCAGGCTTCAGTCTGTCGACACTAAACAGTTGCAAATGTCCCCCAATGTCCAAAGTAAACACAACTCCGTCCCTCTTAATCATATGGTTCTTGTAACAGTGCTACTGGGACCTGTCTGCATACAAAAACAAAATTAGCGTCGAGGAGCTGTGGGCACATGTTATTTAGGGGTTCCATGCCAGCTGGTAGGAAACGGTTTCCTGCTAATGATACCGTGTCAAAGTTGCTGAAGGTTGTCCAGGTTAGAGTTGGTTGTGAAATGAATGTCCCCTGGAACTGTAAGTACCATACCATAAACCATCTCTGCCGATGATGCAGACAAATCTTCCTTTGGGAGCTCCCAGTAGAACCCATGACAATTCATCGACCCAATTGGGACCGGTGAGTCGAGCCTTAAGCGTGGACTTTAGTTGCTGGTGGAAACGCTCCACAAGGCAGTTTGACTGTGGATGGTACGCCGTCGTGTGGTGCAGGTGTAAGCCACAAAAGCATGCAAAGGCAGACCATAATGCAGAGGTGAATTGTGCTCTGCAGTCTTACATTATGTGCGTTGGGACACTAAATCTAGCGATGTAATTGATGATGAACGCCCTAGCACATGCTTCAGTGTCACTGAATGGCAGCAGGATGGCCCCTGGTCAACACATGAAACGGTGCACCACTGTTAAAACGTATCTCATGTTTTGAGATACTGGCAATGGGCCGACCAGGACCACATGCATGTGTTCAAACCTCCTGCGTACCGCTGGAAAAGGCTGAGGAGGTGCTTGGTGGGCCGCTGAATTTTGGCCGTCTGGCAGGAGGCACATATACGTGCCCATTGAGCGACGTCTTTTCTTAGTTCATGCCATACGTATTTATTTGAAATGAGTTTGACTGACGTTCTGATGGATGGATGGATGAGACAAGCCATGTATCTGGTCAAAAAGACGTCATCTCCATGATGCCAGAATCAACGGTCTAGGGTAGCCTAAAGAAATGTCACAAAGAAGGGTTGGGCCACCCTGTTGTGGTGCCACCCGTTGTATGTCCAGGTTAGTAATGGCCGAACTATATGTCTGAACATCGGCGTCGATGGCCTGTGCACTAGTCAATTCAGGAATATCAATTCCACCCTGAATATGATATACAGTCGGTCTGGACAGCATATCTGCGACAAGATTATCTTTCCCTGAAACATGGTGCATGTCCGTCGTGAATTCTGAAACATACGATAAGTGACGCTGCTGTCTTGCTGACCATGGATCGTTATTTTGCTGAAGGCAAAAATGAGTGGCTTATAAACACAGTGAAATGGCGACCTTACAAAATATATCAGAAGTGCCGTGTGGCTAGGTACAATGCAAAACAGTTCCCGATCAAATGTACTATATTTAAGTTCCGTTGACATTAAATGCCTGCTGAAGAAAGCGAGGTGTTGATAATGGCCATTGATGTACTGCTTGAGAACCGTACCCACAGCCGTACTCGAGGCGTCAGTGCTTAGTACCAAGGCAACCTCAGGGTTGGGATGGGCGAGCATTGCTGCTTTGGCCAATGCCTCTTCAGCAGTCGTAAACGCAACCTGTGCCTCTGATGTCCAGGTAACGTCCCTGTGCTTGGTGGAGATGATCTGGAACAGTGGCCGAAGAATGTCAGCAGCTGAAGGAATAAACCGTTGATAGAAGTTTATCAGGCCCAGAAATTTCTGCAGTCCCTTAACCGTGGTAGGTTTGGAAAAAGCACGAACTGCGTCTATCTTGCTGGATAAGGGAAATATACTGTTGACCGTGATCTTGTGTCTGAGGAAGTCAATGGTGGATCTGCCAAATTGGCATTTGCTAGGGTTGATGGTAAGACCGAATTCCTCTAGCCATTGGAAAAGGTGGTGCAAATACAGGTGGTGATCTTGCTCAGTTTGACTGGCTATGAGGATGTCATCCAAGTAAATGTATGCAAACTCCAAATCCCTGCTTAAAGCGTCCATCAGCCGCTGGAATATTTGAGCAGTGTATTTCAATCCAAATGGCATTCTGAGGAATTCAAAAAGTCCAAAAGGGGTAATAATTGCTGTTTTAGGGATATCATCCTTATGGATAGGTATCTGATGATATCCTTTGACCAGATCAACCTTGGAAAAAATGTGGCAATGGTGTAGGTGGGCAGAGTAATCCTGTATATGAGGAATTGGGTACCTGTCAGGTGTTGTAACATCATTAAGCCTAAGGTAATTGCTGCTGGGTCTCCATCCACCTGTTTTCTTGGATATCATGTATAATGGAGATGCCCAAGGACTGTTGGAGCGTTGAATGATACCCAACTCCTCAATTGCCATAAACTCTGCCTTTGTTCCAAGAGCAAAATGCAACCTATGGATAATAGTCATTCTGAGGCATGTTTTTGCTTTTTTTTTAGGGACTCCTGGTTATCCTGGAAAACCTGGACAAATAGGCCTCAAAGGGGATCCTGGAGAGCGTGGACCACCTGGGTTTTCTGTCAAGGGACAGAAAGGATCATGGGGTATGTTATTATTCAAGCTTCATCCTGTCGTACATTAATAGTCCAATTCATTTTTTATCAGGGAATTGCTGTTCTCCAGGAATATTGCACAGATACAATTTCATTTTCAGTTAGCCTTCCAAAATAATACTAATTGGAGTAAGGTATAGATAGAGTAAATAGTCGGTCTTTTTCCCAGGAATGGGAGAATCTAAAAGTAGAGGCCATAGATTTAGTTGAGAGGGGAGAAGTTTAATGGAGATTTTGGGACAAAGTTTTCACATGAATGTAGTGGCTATCTGGAATGAGTTGCCAGAGAAAATGGTGTTTAAACAACATTTAGACAGTTACTTGGATAAGAAAGAAGAAGAGAGATATGGGTGATATTGGTGAAATGCAGTTTAGACTATCCAAGCACCAAATTCAGTTTGTGAAAGTCGCATTGTTGGTAGCCAGGAAATGGCTAACTCTCAACTTAGTATTACACGATGGAATATGGAAATGCAGAGTTATATTCCCCTGGAGAAGATTACTTATATATAAATATGACACACTCATTGAAGTATGGCAGCCATATCTGAGGCATATAGGTGTGCAGAAATTATCTATATTCACCCACCTCCCCTTGAGTAATGAGATAGGAAGCAAGCCGTCCTACCAGGTAAATAAAGGAGAGAGTGAATTGGGGCTGTGGCACAGACGACGTGTTTTACTTTTTAGTTTTACTTTTACAGTTTATTTAACTCCCGTGTTTCTTGAACTTTGAGGAAGATTTTGGATCCCGTTGGTGCTAGGCCATTTTTCTTATGTAGTTGTGTGTTTGTACAAGTTGAGAGAAGGTGGGGAGAGAACAAGGGGAGTGGAAGGGAAAAAATACTGGACTCTGTAAATGATATTGCTTGGCAAGAAAATGCTTTGTATTGTTTGCATTTGCATGAACCTTTGAAAATAAAATATTCAAAAAAAAAAGAACTCTGAAAACTATGAAAACCCAAAATGTCATGGAGATAAAAATCGAATTTGATTTGCTTAGTTTTTTTTTGTGAATGACTGGTCTTCATTATAAAGAGGAAGAATTGGAAAGTGCAATCCCTAAAATGGTGTGTTAAAATCATATTTAATAAAACAGAATATATTATATTGATTTTCCAAAAATCCTCGATCTGGTGCAAGGTTTATGACTTCTGAAGTCAGACTGATTTTCCTCCATTTATACCTCATTGTTTTGGAAGCCTCTGAGAGAAATTAGTTTTGTATTTATTAAAGTTTATTCAAGTCTCTTCATAATTGATATTCTAGTCCTCAGAACCTGAATGGCACACTTCAGAATCTTCAGTGGCCACATTTGAAGTGTTCTACATTATTCATTTCTCTGTAGTGAGATAAATTTAGAAATGCACAACCCTGATTAGTGCAGAAGAGATTAACTTAAGATGAGTCAAGTTAATTTTGCTTATATAGATTATTTAACAAGGGGGAAACACAGTAACCATTCAGTTCCTCAACATTGGCTACAGACCCTAGGATGTTTCAAGGCATCAGGTCAAACACGGGCAAGGAAACCTTCTGATTACACCTACTATCTCTTGGCAGATGAATCAGATGAATTAGTAGTCTTCAGATTTAGTCGAAAGAAGGATGTATATTGTATTCTGATTAGGGTCATCAATGCCCACCAGCAAAAGTAGCTTTGCAGTGCCACCAAAAACAAAACTGGACAAGTCCTGATGGAAAACACCATTTTCGTAGAACCCTGTTGCTGTACCTCCCAAGTATCTTTTTTGTCTACAATACTCCCCAAGGCTCTACCATTCATCTTGTAAGCCCTGTCTTGGTTTAACTGAACAAAGTGAAAATCTCATACTTGTCTCGGTTAAATTCTATCTGTCATTCCAAGGCCCACTTTTCCAGCTCACTTCAATCCTGTTCTCTATAGCTGTTTTTCGGCATCATCAAGAAACTTACTAACTTCATTGTCATACAAGTCGCTGTTATGGATGACAGTCAGTGACTCCATCACCAATCCCTGTGGCACACCATGGTTACAGGCCTCCAATTTGAGCATTTTTGCTCACTAATGTGTATTTCTTGTATTTTTTTTTAAAAGGTCGCAGAGGTGAAAGAGGAAGAAAAGGACAAAAAGGGCAGAAGGGTGATAACGGTGAGTACAGAGTACATCTCTAACAATGATATCCTGGGGTATTAGATGCCCATTACATTGAGCTGAGGTACTACTTGGTCTATAATTGACTATTAGGAATTGGAGGGAGGGAAAACAGTATATGCTGGTACTCTTCTCCAAAGTGCTTCTCTCCTTTACAACTTATGATGGTGCAAACAAAGTTTTTGTGAAATCAGGTGAAGAAACATTCATGCCAATCCTCGGCCACTCAATTTATTAGCAAAATTTGTGCTGCCTTATCTGCAGCAGCTTGAGTAAAGATCATGAAATATGGTTCTACAAATAACAATAAGGAGGGACACAAGAGACTGCAGAGAAAAGTTAAACCACTGGTGGAATTCTGCAGGTCAGTGAAGAAATAGTCTCTTGTATAAAGACAAGTTCTTATTGTTGCTTCAATATCAACTATGTGTGGGTTTATATTTTAACTTCAAGCATACAAAGCGGCATGGTGAACGGCTAAACTGGATGCATGTTTATTCTACTCTCTCCAGCTACATTCTTCATGGATATATATATCATACATTAATTAGCATCCGTCAGCAGTCTACACAGTTCCCCTTTTTAAAAGTGAGTAATTCAGATTATTCATAAGTTTCAGGTCAATCCCTTTTCATTGTCATGTGCATAAATACACAAAATTAGTTTAGTTTACTATACTGGAGACACCGCTAGTTCAGCACCCCCACCAAGAGGAGATGGAAATGCAAAAGAGAATCCCTTCAGAGACATTGAGACTCCTCCAATGGCATCGCCTAATAATCTATGTAGCTGCATGGCCTCTTGTCTGTTCTAGTAGTTAACCCGGATTCTAGGCATCCAAGTTAACTCCTCGGCCCCTAGTTCTGAACCTCCAATATGATTAGGAAGCTGTCAACATATTGGACAGCATGGTTGGTGTAGTGGTTAGCCCGTTAGCACAACGCTATTACAGTGCCAGCAATACAGATTCAAATCCAGTGCTATGTGTAAGGAGTTTGTATGTTATCCCCATGAGTTACAGGGAAAGGTTAAATAGATTAGAACTTTATTCCCTGGAGTGTTCAAGAATGAGGGAAGATTTGATAAAATTATGAGGGGGGTAGACAGAGTAAATGTAGATAGGCTTTTTCCACTGAGGGTAGTTGAGATACAAACCAGAGGCTTCCACAAACATAGCTTCCCCTCCACCACCATCAACTCAGCCCACACCCGTATCACTTCCCTTTTCTGCTCATCTGCCCTGGCCCCCTCTGCCCCCAGACACAACAAACATAGAATCCCCCTCACCCTCACCTACCACCCCACCAGCCTCCGCATCCATTCACCAGAATTTCCTGCACCAGAGACATTTTCCCTTTCCCTCCCCTCTCTTCCTTCCATAGGGACCCTCCCTCCCTCCGTGATTCTCTTGTGCACTCATCCCTCCCCACCTATAATGCCGCCCCCCCCCCCCAGCCTTTCCCCTCTGGCTGCAAGAGGTCAGTGGGAGATTAACTACCACCTGGGCCTTAGGCTGTTTTAGTAAGGCCCCCCCCTGACCTTGCCCCCTGCCCCCTGTTCGATGAATAGAATGAAGTAAAATTATTCCATCTATTATCATTTGGGTGTGATGCCCTCATATATTCTAAATTTATCTGCCAGGTATGTCCTGCGAATACACCAGTTTGTGTTTGTTGGAGGAGCGAAGGAAAAACTTCATTAAAATCAAACAAAACTTTACATTACAGAAGCCATCTGCTAGCCCCAAATAATTTGAAAAGTCTGCTAGTTACAAAAGGATAAATAAAATCAGTTCTAAAAAAGTCTCGATACAAAATAACACAGAAGGGAGAGTCTTTTTTAAAAAAAAAAGTAAACCTTCCTTGAGTGGCGCTGTATCAGCCGACCTCTGTTGCAGGAGGAAGACTTTGGACTCACATGTACATACAAATGCAAACATTAATTAACAGGTAGCATTGGGACCTTAGGTGCAAAACTTTGCAAAGGCGAAGGGCAGGGCACAGTCCCATGGAGCTACCCATGGAATTCCCAGAGCTCACCCCAGTTCCTCACTCCCATTCGGTGGCTGCTCTTTTCAATGTGGATCCCCACATCCGCATTGATGAGATCAGTGCGACCCACCCCCCCCCCCCTACCGTGCAGCTCCACTCCCACTGCTGCCATTCAGGGTATTGGAGAACACCACGCATGTTCCTTAAGTCATTTCCAAGTCGTGACTGCACCCTCGGCTTCTTCAGTGGAGATAAGATGCATTCTTGCCATGAGTTTTCTGGGTATTTATGGCAGTCATAGAACTAACCACTGGTGTTCTGTGAAGTTTGCTGCAGTCATTTTTCATAACACCAAGCACCCCAATTTTCCTGACTCTGGTTTGGCATTTTGGATACTAAATAGTGATAGACTCCAGATGAGAGCACTTTAATCAATTTGGAGTTCCGAGAGCAGATTTTGGCATTGGTAAACCAATGGTTGTTATGGGCCTCTTTACCTTTCGGGGCCCCTAGGCTTCAGCCTAGTCAGCCTAATGGTTAATCCGCCACTGCAGAAGGTGCAACTCTTATGCCCACATCTCCTCCCTCACCATGGTCCAGGGCCACAAAGGCTTTTCAAGTGAAGCAACACTTCACTTGAATATCCACAGGACTGATTTACTGCAACCAGTATTCCCTTTGCAGCCTTCTCTACATCGGACAGACCCGTTGCAGATTGGCAGATCACTTCGCTAAGCACCTCCACTCCCTCTGCCACAAAGGAGACCTCCCCATAGCCAACTATTTCAGATCTAAGTCACACTGCCATGCTCACATGTCTGTCCATGGCCTTATGTACTGTCCCATCCTGACCACCCGCAGATTGGAGAAACAACACCTTATTTTCTGTCTAGGACTCTCTAGCCAGATGGCATTAACATTGATTTCTCTGATTTCTGCTAACTTCCTCACCTTTTCTTTCTCCTCCCCTTTCTAGTTTTTCTAGTTCTCATCTCCCTTCCCCCTTCACCCACCTAAATGTCCCTCTTCCCCCTGATCATTGCTGTACCCTCTCTCCCTTCTCCACTTATCATCTCCTGCCTTTGCCTCTCAGCCCCCCCCCCACAATTGTTTTGTTTGGACACCTGCCGACACGCTTTCATATGATGAAGGGCTCAAGCCCAAAACGTTGGTTATTTTTTAAAATCTTTGTTACGTAAAGGACACTGTTTGACCAACTGAGTTTCTCCAGCATTTTGTATTTTTACTTCATTCATGTTATCTACAGAATTTTGTGATTTACTACAAACCAGAGGGCATGGGTTAAGATTGAAAGGGGAAAGGTTTAGGGGGAACATCTTCACACAGAGGATGGTGGGGGTATGGAACAAACTTCCAGCTGAAGTGACAAATGTGGGCTCAATTTTAACCTTTAAGAGGAATTTGGGCAGGAACATGGATGGGAGAGGTACGGAGGCCTACGGAATCGCAGCAGGTCAGTAGGACTGGACAAAAAAAATGGTTCAGCACAGACTAGAAGGGCCGAAGAGGCCTGTTTCTGTGCTGTAGTGTTCTATGGTTCTATGGCTTGAATGAATATCTTCCTGGTTTCCTCCCACAGGATGTATGGGGTAGTAAGATTCATTGGTCACATGTGTGCATTCAGTGAGCTCATAGACCAGAAGGGCCTGTTACTGTGCTGCATCTCTAAATTTTTTTTTCAATTTAGAAAATTAAACACCTGATGCTTTTTGGGAACTGAACTCAAAACATGGTTCCCACAATCTAATCTCTTGCAGTCTGGTGAGTCCTTCAGCTACCATGCCCCTCACTGGTTTACTGATTATGGTATGTTACCTGTCTGGTCTTCTCCCAAGCTTCACTTTTTTGGCAGCATGGTGTTCTTCTGCTCTGGTACCTTTTGAGTAATTAAAGAGAATGCCGAGGCATTATCAAGTCTATTCCTTCAAGATGTAATGTGAAACTCATTAGAAATACATTGTTAGTCATTTCAAACTCCATGAAGGTATTTTTGTTGTTTTACCCTACAATCATGAATGATTTCATGTTTCCTTTCATTCATAATTGTTTCCATTTTCCTTGTACTGATTGCTGTACATTTGCATTTAGGTCCAAGAGAAACGATTTCATTTTGTACAAATACAGTAAAATCCCCGGTATCCAGCACCTACGGGGATTGTGGATGCCAGATATGCGAATTTTCCAGTTGCCTGACAATGCCTAACTACAATAAAAATAAACAATTTAAAAGACAAATGACAGTGTAAAAATGTAATCTGAAAAAAAATCAGTATTGTATTCTTTAATTATGTAAAGTTCACTTTAATTTAGTAATACCTATAATTTACAAAATTTAAATTCATACTCCAGTTACTGGTACTGTAATCTTTGGCTTGGCTTCGCGGACGAAGATTTATGGAGGGGGTAAAAGTCCACGTCAGCTGCAGGCTTGTTTGTGGCTGACAAGTCCGATGCGGGACAGGCAGACACGGTTGCAGCGGCTGCAGGGGAAAAATGGTTGGTTGGGGTTGGGTGTTGGGTTTTTCCTCCTTTACCTTTTGTCAGTGAGGTGGGCTCTGCGGTCTTCTTCAAAGGAGGTTGCTGCCCGCCAAATTGTGAGGCGCCAAGATGCACGGTTTGAGGCGATATCAGCCCACTGGCAGTGGTCAATGTGCCAGGCACCAAGAGATTTCTTTAGGCAGTCCTTGTACCTTTTCTTTGGTGCACCTCTGTCACGGTGGCCAGTGGAGAGCTCGCCATATAACACGATCTTGGGAAGGCGATGGTCCTCCATTCTGGAGACGTGACCCACCCAGCGCAGCTGGATCTTCAGCAGCGTGGACTCGATGCTGTCGACCTCTGCCATCTCGAGTACTTCGACGTTAGGGATGAAAGCGCTCCAATGGATGTTGAGGATGGAGCAGAGACAACGCTGGTGGAAGCGTTCTAGGAGCCGTAGGTGATGCCGGTAGAGGACCATTGATTCGGAGCCGAACAGGAGTGTGGGTATGACAACGGCTCTGTATATGCTTATCTTTGTGAGGTTTTTCAGTTGGTTGTTTTTCCAGACTCTTTTGTGTAGTCTTCCAAAGGCACTATTTGCCTTGGCGAGTCTGTTGTCTATCTCATTGTCGATCCTTGCATCTGATGATATGGTGCAGCCGAGATAGGTAAACTGGTTGACCGTTTTGAGTTTTGTGTGCCCGATGGAGATGTGGGGGGGCTGGTAGTCATGGTGGGGAGCTGGCTGATGGAGGACCTCAGTTTTCTTCAGGCTGACTTCCAGGCCAAACACTTTGGCAGTTTCCGCAAAGCAGGACGTCAAGCGCTGAAGAGCTGGCTCTGAATGGGCAACTAAAGCGGCATCGTCTGCAAAGAGTAGTTCACGGACAAGTTTCTCTTGTGTCTTGGTGTGAGCTTGCAGGCGCCTCAGATACTGTAATAGTGTTGAGCTAACTGCTATACTAATTAATCTAATTAATCCCCACTATCATAATTAATCCCCTTCCCCCAAGTTTACAAATAAAGCCTTACTAATACAGTATACTTAATAATATACTAATAAAGACAAAGATAGGCAGGGTTAGGGAGACATTTTGGAAGTCGCCCCAGTGGAGACCGCCATTGGCCAACTCTTCATCATGGGTACCACCATTTTATTCAAACACAACTTTATTGAAACTTTATTCAAACTGTTGTTGCAGGAGGAGCATGACAGGGGCACTCCATTGACTGAATGTTTTCTCCCATCTTCACCAAGGGTTGTGTGTTGCTTCGGTGAACATTTATTTTGACAATTTAAAACTTTTATTTAAATTTGTATTTATTTTATTATCTATTTATTTATTTCCTTGATTTTTTTGCCGCTTGCTCAGGAGCAATACTGGAGTAAATGGAGAAAATATTCTCAATATTTTTATCATTGGAAATTTTCCAAAGTGGGAGTCATCATACAAGGTTGTATACTTTTCCTAAAGGCTAATTTCTTACTTTCTTTTAATATTATGTTGTGACGACTGTTTGTCCACATTTTACCAAGAATTGCTTGCCATCTACAATGCCTTTCTGCCCACTTTAGCTGGGCTTGCCAAATCCTTGCAGATATTTCATCATGATATCATCTGAAAGGGCCCTGAAGGTTGCTTTAGTTTGTAAACTAAAGTATTTCCAGCAGTTACATCTGCTAGCCATAAATCACAGTCCACAAAACACTGGAAGGAATGTCTGGATAATCAAAATAATTCACATTAGTCTTCTAACCTGGACATTAAACAGGGATCAACCAGCACCAATAATGAGATGTGGTTATGATTAGATATAAATCAATTTTGTGAATTAAATTTGAATGAAGGATATATACTCCGCCCATGCATTTAGCATGTTTATATAGACAACAGCCCTGAAAATATCTGCTTATTCCTAAATTTTGTCAGTGTATGGGTTAAGACCCAATTAATCAAAGTTTTGTAAAGGAATGATAAACTGTGTCTTGATCACTTCACATGAAGCAAAGAAGACCTGGAGTTCTGGTATTGTTTTGTCCAATCTTGACTAACAATACTAATGGCAGATCATCTTGTCTTTTGCCCATTTACAGTTGATAGTTACTTGCTGAGACAATAGTAACCACACTTCAAAATAAATCACTGCTGGTAAAGCATTCTGGAATGACTAACAACATAAATTTAGGCATTTTTCTTTTCTCAAAGCATGTAATGTTTATATCCATTAAATAAACAATGAATGCTCTCATGATATTCCTGTCCAGAAAAAAGAGCTTTTCCTTGATTTTCTGAACATTTTTGTGATTATTGGATATGTCCAATCATTTGAGAGCATCATTGCTTTCTTCAGCTGGGTAGATATGTACTTTCTGCAGTTATAGAAATGAATTTGGTATTGAAGTGCAGAACCAAAAAGGTGTGCTAACCGAAATGAAGGCCAGAAATCCCTTGGATCCATTGCCAATTCACCAGAACTATTTCACTGAAAAAAGTTACTTAAAATCTCATTAAAAGGTGTCTCCACTGCAGTGAAATAATTTCCTGAGCAATTTCTCAACCACAGAATTATCTAGCAGTTATGGCTTGTAAAGTGGACACTGCTGCCATAATGGACATGTTGTCCCAATCTCTAGTGTCCAAAATTGTGTTGAGCTGTTTTCCTGAAAGTAGTTTGATATGACTGAATATCATCCTCAGGGGATAGCAAAGAGTCATGTTTTTGGTGTGGGACTAGAAATATTTTGGTGCAGCCACTGGTTTCTATATGATATAATTTCAATTTTTAAAGTGTTTGTTTAAAAAAGAATCATGATTTGTGGAATTACAATGTTCTATCTGTTAATCAGTATGAAGATTCTCATGAACTTACAGTGATACCAAGCAGTGTTCAACACATGCCTGAAACCACCTCAGCCATTGCGAGCACATGAACTGTAGAAGCACGGGCCAGAGTAAATCCCTTTGTCATGCTGCCCAATGCAGAAAACTCACTGCAGGTTATTGGTCTATAATGGAACACCTGTGCTCAGGACCCATCGCCCCCTTTCCCAATTGCATGTGGCACCTTCATTGCAATCTTAATCCTCTTACCACTCACTACATGTTAATGACCTTAACAACACATTCCCCCCTTTCCCCTTATGCCCAAACTAATTCTCAAAATCATAATGCACCATACCATGCCCAGCTAACGCCCACCCCATTACTCTTTCTCACTAAAGAATCATGAACTATAAACATATAAACATATTCTATGCTTTATGGTGCCCAAGCTTCATGTAAAGTAGAATCCTGCAGCAGCACAAACCCTGAAAAAGTATTCATTGTTTGCCATTCCCCACTGTTTCTGTACAGTGCGGTATTTATTATGTTAGTAAGGCAGGTGGGCTGGAACCTAATGACGTTACGATGTATGTTTAAGAAATAAAGACTACTTGTTGTTCCCTTATTGCTCTTCCTTCAACTCCCGACATTCTAGTTATCACTGAAGTCAGAGTTTAACAATATTCCCAACTTTGTTCACAGCCTTGCCTCAAACACATAATGTATCTATTTCTGGACATCAAAGAATTTCTAGGCCAATGTTTTATGAACTTAAATTGATTATATTTTCTACAATCAAAATTTCCTGATCATATTCAGCAAATTTTATAAAAATGTTGAACTTTGTGGTGCTTAAATACATTTCCTCTATTTTTAACTGGGGTTCTCGTCCAGTAACATAACCACCATGGTACTTCACATCTTATCTCATCCAGGTATTTTGGCGTATATTCTGCATGTAAGTTCCTTGTACGAGTGCTGCTCATCTATAGTTTGTTTCCTTTTCATTTGAACCCATCCATCTTATCAGTTGTTAAATGATCACTCAAACTTTTCCTCAATTACTAACTCTAATGGGGGCTTCGTTACACTGTGTATAATTAACTTGAACTGGTTTCTAAAATGAATGGTTTATATTTAATTTGTAACCCATGCACCTTTGTTTAGGTTTGTCAATCATCCCTTACTTCAACTGGACTTTCTCCAGGATCTGAAATCCGTGATATCTCAGACTTTCTCTTGTGGTCAACACCAACTGTTAGGTTTGACTTCCATTTAGGTGGAATGGGAAAAATGGTTCCTTAGCCACAACTGGGAAGCCCAAAATTGTATGAGGGAATCTCAAAGAAACTGTCTACTAGATAAATCATTTGATTTTGAGGGGCATTTAAAATTTCCCATTCCTCCTGCAGTGCTGCAAAGGTTCTTAACGCAGCTGCTGAGCTTCCAAAGTCTAGAAGTCTCAGAGAACCAGCATTAAACCAAAAGGTGGAATTAAATGTTAGGTTCTCAATCTCATGATACATTTAGTTAGCCAGTCCTCCTCTGAAAAATTATTTTGTTGCCCAAAGGTGACACACTTTTCTCAGTTTGGATTTGGACAAGATATATCTTGAGTGGGCAGAGTCTTGAGATTTTAGATATTTTTACATCTCACCCAACCCAATTCATCAGTTTCAAGGTTAATCTTTTTCAATCTAATTTCTCCCATTTCTTTATAGTTTTAGACACTCAGATTATATCAGTTTCTCCTTCAATTGTTTTTTATGAAAGGAGCTGCATTTGTCAAATCTTTCTTAAAATTAAATCCCTTCTTACCAGTGAATATTCCAGTGAAGCTAAGCCTTCCCTTCTGTTACATCTTTCCATTCATTCTTCCCTAATGGAGTGAAATATGCAATCTTCTCAGCCAAGAACACAATTTATAGTCCAGACAGCTTTGGAAATATACTTGAAGCAGGTGCAATTTCTTTTCAACCATCACATGCCAAGAGATCATTTATGTTGATTGGATATTTATTTTGTTCTTCTGTTTTTCCATTAGGAGAAATTGGACCGATGGTAAGATTGGTGAATGGCTCAGGACCTCACGAAGGAAGGGTAGAGATTTTCTATGACAAGCTCTGGGGAACAGTATGTGATGATAAATGGAACAAGCTGGATGGAGAAGTGGTCTGCAGGATGCTGGGCTATAAAGATGTTTCTGAGATACATCCAGCAAAGAAGTTTGGACAAGGTAATGCTCTTTTACAGTTAGGTTGAAATTCTTGTGCTCTTTTAACATGAAATTAGACAATACAGGTGTGGGTCATACATCTTCCTCAGAAAGTCTCAACAAGTCCACATAACAGCATAGGGAGTTCTGTCCCTTTTCTAGACCAGTGTTAGGGGATTCACCCTGTCACCTGTCCTTTTTTCTTCATCCTTCTGCTCCCTTTCTCATTAATTTTGGTTTTAATTTTTGTAATTCTTTTCTTTACCTTCTATCAGCTCTTCATTCCTTCCAAACGGTGGTCTGCGGGTGAAAAGAAAATGTTTGAAAAGCACTGTTTTAATCGTACCTGATTGACTCGTTATGTGCACGGTTTCAGAACTCCAAAGGAAATGGGCCAATGACCATTGTTCTCAAGCAAGATATTTCAGTAACAATTGGGTCTAGGCCAGTGATTCTCAACCTTCCCTTCCCACTCACTTACCATCTTAAGCCATCCCATCATATCATTCTGGGCACACAAAGAAAACACAGTTGGTTCCAAACAGAATTCCCTAATGGTGAGCACTGGGTACCCGTCAGGTGCAGCACACTTCCCCGACTGTATTTCTTCCTCTCATCCCCTCTCATTCTTTCATTGGCATTCTAGTTAATTACTCTTTTCTTATTTCTTATCTTATTTTTGCTTTTCTTTAAAATAGTCACCAGAAAGGTACTCAACCATGTTTCTATTTATGCTCCAGGTGCTACCACACTGTCAATGATACATTCTATCTTGGTTCAAAGCACCAGACAGGACTGATGTCTTCCAATAAATGTATATAATTCATTAATAGTTGCACTGAAACACTATGTATTAATTTCAAATTAATTGAGAAAAAAAACATAAAATGTTTCATAATTAAATATAGTAAATTGTGGTTGAGAAAACAATATTTTTTCTGGCATTTCACAAACTATGATGAAAGCTAACTTGTAATTGTTGGCATGTGGTCGATTTACAAATGCAAACTAGAATGCATTATGGGCTCTTCAATCCATGGATGATAAGTCCTTTTGTTGAAAAATATAGTGACTAGTTATTTAATGGATCAGAAAAGAAAACATCTGCAGAAAATATGAGTAGTAATTTTGCATCAATTTGATCCAGACACACAGCTTTAGATGTTTACTGAGGGCTTCAAAGACCCTGCTTCATGCCAGACTCTTATGTAGGTGAGAAGTCAGCTTCAAAGATGATCTAAGAAATTCATGGAAAGTGGGGAGAAGAGTTAAAATATCTTATTTTCATTCATATTTAACAACTCTATCCCTCTTTTGATTTTTTTTTTCTACATTCAGTTTATATATTTAGTGTTTTCATCTTTTTCAGAGGAGAAAATAGTCACGGTCTGCTTTCCTAACTCAAAAAAGCTGCAGCATGTTATTCTAATATTTAATTTCAGGGGCAAGATTGGATTGTGATTCCAACATGTTGACTCCTTTCAACTTTGGCTCTAATGAGTGCAATCTGTTTGTCGCACGTTGCTGGGAATTCACTTTGTTATTGTGGCTTTGAAATGTTGGATGGTATTTTATCTTTTGATTATCAGTCATTCTATGGGGAAAAAATGTCTAATAAACTACACTGAAGCCCCAGGAGACTATGAAATGTCTCCCCTCCTAAACCACCAGCTCTAGCAACTGCTGAGCATAAGCCTAGCCCAATGTACATAAATATGAAGTAGTTGGGCAAGTTCATCCACTGACACCACTAATCTAATTATATAGTTTGTAGTCTGAACAGCACTGGGAAAAGCCGGAGATGATAACATAACCAAGTTATCGACAGCATCTTTCTCCAACTTTCTCCAGGTAGAATTTTTTTATTCTTCCTATTTTGCACTTTAGTCTTATTGAACAGGCTTCCCAACGTTAAAGGGAACATCAAAATTTGGCACTGGGGCAAAGGATTTCAGTAAGGAGAAACCTTCTGCTCCTCTGCTATAACAAGAAAGTGGATAAAGATATACAATAATAGAGAACTGATTAGAGGTATTTAAAGCATAATGGATGGATTTTATTTCCAATCCATAAAACATATGTAATAGAGCTTACAAATTAGGAGCTTGCTAAAACCCTTCAAAAATAATGTTCCAGAAACCTTGGTGCTCTCCTACAGAAATTGGGGAGCCATGCTAGTTGCAGATTTAAGATTTGTGATGCATCATTAATAGTCACAAAAGACTGGAGTTGTGAAACTATCAGGCTTTTATTAACTAAAGACTGGAACAACTGTCTACCTCATTGACTGATCGAAGGAACAAGAAAGGGGGAGCATGCAAGGGGCTATGGGTAGGATTGGTCTCAGGAGATGTGTCTAGCCAGCAGCAGCCAATCATGGCATAACAGTGGTTTACCACACTTAGCAACCCACTTCATTGAGGAGTACAGCAACTCCTCAATATACTGGCAACTTCAATGGTCTGACTGTACTAGTTATCACAAGAATATAAAGACAGGAGTGGCCACCACCTAGCCTTTTAAATGTGGTTTGCCATTCAATATAACCGTGGTACATGGGGCCCAGGCTTCAACTCCTCTTCTGAGTGGGCTCCACGTTGCCCTAATTCCTTCATCTTTCAAAAGATTATCTTTAAGTGCCTCCTTCTCTTCATTGTAGAGAATTCCAAGGAATCACTACCTCAGTCTTACACACGCCAGTTTTAAATGAGTACTTCTTCTTGTAACCATGATCCATTGTTCGAGATTCTCCTTCTAGTGGAATTGCTTCAACATCTACTCTGCTCTGTCCTTTAGTCTTGTGATTCAATAAGATCACCCCTCATTCTCTGAAACTTCAAAGGAAGCAGATCTACCTGTTCATGAAAGAACAACCCTTGCAGTCCAGGGTGTTTCATACATTCCATGCACATTCCAATGGAAAATAACATCACTATCCTGATATTATGACTGTGATTATCTTTATTTATTCTCCAATATACAACTTAAACTCAACTGGAATTATTTGAAAGACTAAGTATTCAGCAGACCAAATCAATGAGAACGAGAATAAACTTTTCAGACTTCCTCTTTCTATTATATTGTTAATTTTGCATCCTTTGGTACTGAAATGAAGCAGTTAGAAATTGTATTTGTTCTCATCTTCTTTGTACCCACATTACCTTTGATTCTTAAATGGAGTGATTGGATCATTCAGAATGGAAAGAGACCCTTTGCCCAACCTAATCGTGCTGACCAAAATGCCACCCCCCCCCCACAACATTTGTCCCACCTGCCTGTATTTGACCTATATCCCTCTTATCTTGTCAATGTATTCATTTAAAAATCAGAACTTACCCCCTAAACTCACATTTCAACTTAAGTAATCCCTATGCCATTGGTGCTCTGTGATTAGTAAGGGGTTGCTTAAGGTGTTATGTGAGCGGGAAGGGAAGGTTGAGAATCACTGCTCTAGACCCAATTGTAACTGAAATATTTTGCTTGAGAAAAATTGTCATTGGCCCATTTCCTTTGGCATTCTGAACCCGTGCACCTAACAAGTCAATTATGTACGATTAAAACAGTAGTTTTTGAACTTTTTCTTTCCACTCACATACCACCTTAAGCAATCCCTTACTAATCACAGAGCATCTGTGGCATAGGGAATACTTAAAGTGGTATGTGAGTGGAAAGAAAAAGGTTGAGGACCACTGCTTTAAGCTTAGTTACTGAAAATTGGACCTAATGAGGAAAGACCTATCCAGGTAGAACCTTTAGATCAAAATTTGCATTGACCAGGTAGACCAGGAACAAGCCTTAATTCTCTGGTTAAGACCTAATTCTGAATTTAATTCTTAGGATGACTGGAAACCATACATGCCTAGTAATAAGTTTTGTAAGTCACATTGTGGAGAAACCAATAGGCTTTCATTCACTTGAAAACATCTCATATCCTTACTGTTTGGTTGTCCTGCACTGAGTCACAGGGGACTGTGGAACAGCCGTCTTTATACAGGAGTCTGTGGGGAGGGGCCACAGGCCAATAGATAATTATACATTACAGTAGTTTACTACACACAACCATGCATTGAAGCGTAATGACTGCTGCAGTAGTACTACAAAGTAAAGAGACATCCACACAGCATCAGGGTGAACCAATTAATGACTTTATTGGTTTGAATTTGCCGTGTCTCCATGCTGGCCCACCCACTTCTGGTGACGAATTTCCCGAAGTGACATCATCATGATGCCGTTTCAGTGATGCCGTTCCACTCTCCAGCCGGCAGGCCACTACGCAGAAGTGCAGGACTCCTTAGCCCGCACCTATCGCTAGGTGCGGGCTCCATCCCAGCAGTGAAAGGGAGCCTGCGCCATCTTGGACTGGCCACATGTTGCAACGATTCAATTCGTTTACTCGCGCGGTCGCTCAGCCCGCTACACCACCCCATGCAGAATCGCCACTGCACTCTGAGTGGTCTACCTCTCTGGGTGGTCTCCCTTTGTGATTGACTCATGGGTCCGGGGCCGGCAGGTCAGAGCCCAGGTACACAACTTTGAGGCGGTCGACTGTAAATCTGTCCTGTCGGTCCCCAATATCAAATGTGAAAACCACACCATCTCTCCAGAATACCTTGAAGGGGCTTTCTTACAGGCACAGTAGGAGGGGTTCCTTGCTGTTCTCTGCATACAAAAACATAGTGGGTCAACTGCAGATCTACTGGAATGTGACTGGGTGGCGAGCCATGGCAGGGGGTATCATTCTCAGACTGTGCAGGACGTCTAATGTGCTGGTCTGTGGGCTTGGAGGGGTGGAGTTGAAATGTAGGTCCCATGGAATGAAGAGCAGTGCACTGTACACCATTTCTGCAGACAATGTTGGTAGATCCTCCTTCAGTGGCATGTACATCTCCAGCAGTACACATGGGAGCTCATCCATCCAGTTTGGCCTGGTCAGTTGGGTTTTCAACGTGACCTTCAGGTAGCGGTGGAACTGTACGACCAGTCCATTTGCTTGGGGATTGTAGGCCATTGTATGGTGGACCTGGCTACCGCAAAATTTTACCAAGTTGGACCATTGAGAGGAGGTGAACTGCACTCCTCAGTCTGATGTGATGTGGGTCAGGACTCTGAAACACGTGACCCAGGTGGCAAGGAAATCCCAGGCGTACATTTCTGTGATGCACGCAACCATGTGTATCGCCTCTGGCCAGCAGGTGAGTCTATCGATGGTCGTGAACTGATACCACATACTCTGGCTCACTGGGAAGGGGCCAGCAATGTCGACGTGGACATGTTCAAACCTGTGTTGCTTCAGCTCAAAAGTCTGTAGGGGAGCTTTGGTGTGCCGGTGCACCTTGGCGCACTAGCATTGTAAACAAGTTCATGCCAATAGGGTAATGACTCGGCAGAGTCCATGCCACACAAACTTGTCCAAGAGCAGGCAGACTGTGGACCTTATGGAGGGGTGAGATAAGCCATGGATCTTGTCGAAAACCCACCATTGCCAGGTTGTGGATAGGAGCTCCCCTGGTACAGGGCAGAAATCTCTGACATTCAGGCTGGTGATGGCCATCCAGAGTGCCTTCTGCATTCTCCCTCTGGCCCTTGGCGAGCTGGGTGATGTTAAGCGTCTGCAGGTTGTGGTGACTGGCCTGGACAGCGCGTCACCTACTACTTTGGCCTTGCCGGTGACGTGGTGGATATTCATGGTGAATTCTGATACGTAGGAGAGGTGCCGTTGTTGTCTTGCCGACCACGTGTCTGAGACCTTGTTCAGAGCATAGGCCAACGGTTTGTGGTCCATGTAGGCAGTGAACACTCTCCTCTCTAACATGTAGCAGAAGTGCTGTATCACCAGGCCAGCAGTTCGCTGTCAAATGCACTGTATTTGAGCTCTGGTGTTTGGGGGTGCTTACTGAAAAAGGCGAGGGGCTGCCAGTGTTCATCAACCCATTGCTCTAGCACCGTGCCCACCACCCTTTCTGAAGTGTCCATTGTGAGGGCAGGGGGGAGTCGGGATCTGGGTGTGCCAGTGCCGTGACCTTGGTGGTGTGGAAAGCCTCCATGGCCTCCGGCATCCATTGCAGCATTTTGTTGATGAGTTTGACATGAGGGTGACCGCTCCCGTGATGGAGTGATGGTAGAAGTTGACTATCCCCAGGAACTCTTGTAGTCCTTTGGTTGTGCTTGGCTTAGGGAAATTATAGATGGCTTCCATCTTGTAAGGTAGTGGTGTGGTGCTCTCTGGGGTGATGCGGTGCCCCAGGATGTTTATTGTTTGCAGGCCAAACTGGCACTTGGCCAGGTTCTCTGTGAGCCCAAACTGCTGCAGTCTGTCAAACAGACAGGTGAGATGCATCATGTGGGTGCTGACGTTGATGAGGATGTTGTCTAGATAAACGAAAATGAAGTTGAGGTCTCTGCTGATCATGTCCATTAGCCGCTGGAATGTCTGGACCATGTTTTTGAGTCCGAAAGGCATTCTTAGGAATTCGAAGAGGCCGAAGGGTGTGATGATGGCCGTCTTCTGGACGTCGCTGGGGTGTACCAGGATTTGGTGGTACCCCTTTACGAGGTCCACCTTGGAGAATACCCTGCAGCCCTGTAGCCTCATGGTGAAAACCTTGATGTGTGGGATGGGCTACCTGTCCGGGACCGTCACCTCATTTAGATGTCGGAAGTCACCACACGGACACCAACCACCCGAGTTCTTCTGCACCACGTGGAGCAGGGAGCCCCATGGGCTGTTGGAATGGCAGATGATCCTCAACACTTCCATAGTGGTGAACTCAGCCTTGGCTTGTTGGAGCTTGTCTGGTGGGAGGCACCAGGCTTGTGAATGCAACGGGTGGCCAGCGGTCTCTATATGGTGCTCCACGCCATGTGGCAGGTTGGAGTCATGGAAGTTTGGTGCCAATAAAGCCAGGTATTTGGCTAGTAAGTTTATCTTGGTCCAGGGTGTGGATTCCCAGTGGCAGGAGGGGTTTCTGTCACCCAGGCCCTGATGGCATGCTCGTGCCGGATGAGCTCTAGGAGGAAACGATGAAACTGTTCGTACTTGAGCTCCATCGGTGGGTTTTCTATGAAGGAGCTTACTTTGGCAATTGTGGCAGCATCCGGTACGCTGACGACGTGCCAGAACTTGGTGTCCTCTGAAACAATTCCCCTGATATGGAACTGGGACTCAGCCAGCTACAGCCATTTCCTGGGCTGGCTTACCCAGAAGGGCGGGAGATGTACACCCACCATGGTGGTTGCAGGCACTGCGACTGTGGATTCAGCCAGTTGCTGCATTCTCGTGTGATCAATGCTGGTTCCAAAGCATTGGAACCATCGGGGTCACTACTGTAACGACTGCTGCGGCAGCGCTACCGAGTAAAGAGACATCTACACAGCGTGAGGGTGAACCAAAGAATGTCTTTATTGGTTTGAATTTGCCGCGTCTCTACACTGACCTGTCCACTTCCTGTGGCGTACCCGCTGGCTTCCGGAAGTGATATAATTGTGTTGTGGTGTCACTCTCCGGCCAGCGGGACGCTATGCAGAAGTGGAGGACTCCTTAGCCCGCACGTAGCATTAGGCGTGGGCGGCTTCTTGGCAGTGAAGGGGAGCTCTCACCATCTTGCACCGGCCGTGTGTTGCGGCGATTCAGCCCATTTACTTGCACGGTTGCTCAGCCCACTACAGTAACATAAGTGATGGTGATATATCTGCCCTAGTATGTTAATGCTCCTGTTTCTCAATTTGCAGTTTATGTGGGTTAGCAATCAATAATGTTCATTAAATAAACAATTCCATTTGTTTTGTTTTTGTGTGAAAATTCTTGTCATGGTTCAGAAGGCACTGTCAACTAGTTTATAAAATTTAGCCTAATTTGTAATCTAGTTCTCAAAACTTCATTTCATTTAATTCTTCATGTATTACATTAGCTGAAAGGAAACATGAGAGAACAAAACTAACTTGGTTACTGTTATTTATTGCTGATCTGTTGATTCTGTTTATGTATTTACCAGAGCAAATCTGCTTTTAAAAACAAAGCTTTGGAAAAGGTTGACTGTCAGGAAGTGTTCATATTATCATTATGTTTCCAAATTTTTAATAAATGTAGACTTCATGGACAAATGACATGCAACACAATTTGCTTATATGCTTCAGTGTTATGAAAGAAAATAAACACCATAATGCATGCTCCATTTCATGCACTGAATATGTGATATAGGAGCATAAGTGCATTTTATTCTGCTTCCAAAACTTAGCTCCACAGAGGATCAACTTTTAGAAGTGTAAAATAAACATATAATGCTACATGTTGTGGATAATGCATGGAAACAATTATAAATTTGTCCCCCTTTCATCTCCACACAGAACAAATATCATCGTGCAAAAATCTGTGCAACCCTATTACAGTGCCAGTGACCCAGGTTTGAATCTGGCATTGTCTCTAATGTTATCCCCATGTCTGTGTGGGTTTGCTCCGGGTGCTTTGGTTTCCTCTCATCCTCCAGGTTTGCAGGTTAATTAGTGGACTTGGATGACACAGACTCATCAAGTCAAGTCAACTTTATTTACTGTTCATATCATGTTTGCACGGTAGGACACGATAGCATTTCTCCAGGACCATGGAGCATATTTACATAAATATAAGTTAGGAAAACAGTTAACAAGTTAAAATATTAATGTATTATGATGTATACACCGAACGTCCAGAGTACACCATCCACATCTGTACTGGAGTTTTGTTTTTAATTTTTTTATTTTTCACACTATGTACCATACTGACCAAAATACATACAGACATTTTTCTCTTAAATATACACAGTGTCATTTTCTCCCCTTTTTACCCCCTCCCTTCCCTCCCTCCCTCACCCCTCCCCTCTCCATTTATTCAACGTTAAACCTATATGATACATTAAACCCGTTAAACAACGCCGTCACTTAATAAAAATAAACTTGTGTCTTCTACTTTTACATACTGGTTCAGTTAATTTTGTTGTCTTCTCCTTCTGTCATTTTAGGTGGTGGAGATCCATGGTAGGATTTCTCTTTTGTGTTGCATGTATGGTTCCCATATTTGTTTGAATACTGTGATGTTATTTCTTAAATTATATGTTATTTTTTCTAATGGAATACATTTATTTATTTCTATGTACCATTGCTGTATTCTCAGGTTATCTTCTAATTTCCAGGTTGACATAATACATTTTTTTGCTACAGCTAGGGCTATCATAAATCTTTTTTGTGCTCCATCCAAATCGAGTCCAAGTTCTTTATTTCTTATATTACTTAGAAGGAAGATCTCTGGATTTTTTGGTATGTTGCCTTTTGTGATTTTATTTAATACCTGGTTTAGATCTTCCCAAAATTTTTCCACTTTCTCACATGCCCAAATTGCATGTATTGTTGTTCCCGTTTCCTTCTTACAGCGAAAACATCTGACTGATACTGCTGGGTACCATTTATTTAACTTTTGGGGTGAGATGTATAACCAATTATAACCAATTATAATTGGCCTGTGTAACTAATTATATTGTATCATGTGTAACCTCATGTTTATTGTATTTCCCATAGTTCCAGAGCATAGCTTTTCCCATGTTTCATTCTTTATCTTTATGTTTAGATCTTGTTCCCATTTTTGTTTAGGTTTACAGTTTGTTTCTTCGTTCTCCTTTTCTTGCAGTTTGATGTACAAGTTTGTTATAATTTTTTTAATTACCATTGTGTCTGTAATCACATATTCAAAATTGCTTCCTTCTGGTAACCTCAGACTGTTTCCCAATTTGTTCTTCAAGTAGGTTTTCAGTTGGTGGTATGCAAACATTGTATCGTGAGTTATACTATATTTGTCCTTCATTTGTTCAAAAGATAATAATTTATTTCCCGAAAAACAATTTTCTATTCTTTTGATCCCTTTTCTCTCCCATTCTCTGAAGGAAAGGTTATCTATTGTGAAAGGGATTAGTTGATTTTGTGTCAATATTAATTTTGGTACTTGATAATTTATTTTATTCCTTTCTACGTGAATCTTTTTCCAAATGTTTTAGCAGATGGGTGAATACTGGTGAATTCCTATGTTGCACCAACTTTTCATCCCACTTATATAGTATATGTTCAGGAACCTTCTCCCCTATTTTATCTAGCTCTAATCTGGTCCAATCTGGTTTTTCCCTTGTTTGATAAAAATCTGATAGGTATCTTAATTGTGCTGCTCTATAATAATTCTTAAAGTTTGGTAGCTGTAAGCCCCCTTGTTTGGACCATTCTGTTAATTTATCTAGTGCTATCCTCAGATTCCCTCCTTTCCATAAGAATTTCCTTATTATTTTCTTTAGCTCCTTAAAGAATTTCTCTGTTAGGTGAATTGGTAATGATTGAAATAGGTATTGTATCCTTGGGAAGATGTTCATTTTAATACAGTTTATCCTTCCTATCAGTGTTAGTGGTAAGTCTTTCCAGTGCTCTAAGTCGTCTTGTAATTTTTTCATTAATGGTTGATAATTTAGTTTGTATAGATGGCCGAGATTATTATCTAGTTGTATACCTAGGTATCGAATTGCTTATGTTTGCCATCTAAATGGTGATTCTTTCTTAAACTTTGTGAAATCTGCATTATTCATTGGCATTGCTTCACTTTTATTTGCGTTGATCTTGTACCCCAATACTTCTCCATATTCCTTCAATTTCTTATGTAATTCTTTTATTGATATTTCTGGTTCTGTTAAGTATACTATGATGTCATCTGCAAATAGACTGATTTTATATTCCTTCTCTTTTATTTTTATCCCTCGTATTTTATTTTCTGTTCTTATCAGTTCTGCTAGTGGTTCTATAGCTAATGCAAACAGTGAGGGAGATAGTGGACATCCCTGCCTTGTTGATCTGCTTAATTTAAATTGGTTTGATATATATCCATTTACTGTCACCTTCACCAATGGTCCCTTATATAATGCTTTAATCCAATTAATATATTTCTCTGGTAGGTTGAATTTCTGTAGTACTTTCCATTCTACTCTGTCAAAGGCTTTCTCTGCATCTAAAGCAACCGCTACTGTTGGAGTCATGTTTCCTTGGACTGCATGGATTAAGTTAATGAACTTACAAATATTGTCCGTTGTTCATCTTTTTTTAATAAATCCAGTTTGATCTAGTTTTACTATTTTTGGTACACAGTCGGCCAATCTGTTTGCTAATAGTTTAGCTATTATCTTATAATCTGTGTTAAGTAGAGATATTGGTCTATACGATGCTGGTGTTAGTGGATCTTTCCCTGTCTTTGGTATTACTGTAATTATTGCTGTTTTGCATGAATCTGGTATGTTTTGTATTTTTTCACTTTGGTTCATTACTTCCAGGAGAGGAGGAATTAATAAGTCTTTAAATGTTTTATAGAATTCTATTGGGAGTCCATCCTTTCCCAGTGTTTTATTGTTCGGTAGTTTTTTCAATATCTCCTGTATTTCTTCTATTTCAAATGGTTTTATTAATTTATTTTGCTCCTCTATTTGCAATTTCGGTACTTCAATTTTAGTTAGAAATGCATCTATTTTGTTTTCTTTCCCTTCATTTTCAGTTTGATATAGTGGCTCGTAGAATTCCCTGAAGTTTTCGTTGATCTCCATTGGGTTATATGTAATTTGTTTGTCCTTTTTCCTTGATGCCAATACCATTCCTTTAGTTTGTTCTGTCTTAAGCTGCCACGCTAGTATTTTGTGTGTTTTTTCTCCTAGCTCATAATACTTCAGTTTTGTCTTCATTATGTTCTTCTCCACCTTATATGTTTGTAGTGTTTCATATTTTATTTTCTTGTCTGCCAATTCTCTTCTTTTAGTTGTATCTTCCTTTAATGCTAATTCTTTATCTGTACTTGCTATTTCTCTTTCCAACTGTTTTATTTCCCGATTGTAGTCATTCTTCATCTTAGTTACATAACTTATTATCTGCCCTCTGATGAATGCTTTCATTGAGTTGCATAGTATAAACTTATCTTTCACTGATTCCGTATTTATTTCAAAGTACATTTTAATTTGTCGCTCAATTAATTCTTTAAAATCCTGCCTTTTAAGTAGCATGGAGTTTAATCTCCATCCATACATTCTCGGTGGGATGTCCTCCAGCTCTATTGCCAATAACAGGGTTGAGTTATCTGATAACAATCTAGCTTTATATTCTATTTTCCTAACTCTTCCTTGAATGTGGGCTGATAACAGGAACAGGTCTATCCTTGTGTATGTTTTATGTCTACCCAAATAATATGAATATTCCTTTTCCTTTGGGTGTTGTTTCCTCCATATATCCAAAAGTTGCATTTCCTGCATCGATTTAATCATAAATTCGGTTACTTTGTTCTTTCTGTTAGTCTTTTTTCCAGTTTTATCCATGTTTGACACCAAATTAAGGTTAAAATCCCATCCTATTAGTATATTCCCCTGCGTATCTGTGAGCTTCAAAAAGATATCTTGCATAAATTTTTGATCTTCTTCATTAGGTGCGTATACATTGAGTAAATTCCAAAATTCTGACACTTTATCATTACATACCTTCCTGCTGGATCTATTATTTCCTCTTTTATTTTAATTGGTACATTTTTATTGATTAATATAGCTACTCCTCTGGCTTTTGAATTATATAATGCTGCCATTATGTGCCCTATCCAATCCCTCTTTAATTTCTTGTGTTCCACTTCAGTTAGATGTGTTTCTTGCATGAATGCTATATCAATTTTTTCTTTCTTCATTAAATTTAACAACTTCTTCCTTTTGATTTGGTTATGTATTCCATTAATATTTTAAGTCATATAGTTCAACATGGCCATTTCATACTTTGTTTATCTTTCCTTTCCGTTTCCTCATCACTACCTTCCCTTCTTATCCATTTCTGTTTTCTGTTTTTGAACACATTGTAAGACAACATTTCTAAAACATAAAATATTTCCACTATTCCCATATCTAAAATTCCTTTAAACCCAATAGTCCCTCCCCTCTCTGAGTTGCCCTTTCTCCCTTGTCGGGCAACCACATCTCCCCTCTCCATTTGGATTTGCGAATCTGCTCGCAAGCGTCAACTGATTTCGCAGTGACTGTTATTCTTCCCCACCCAGCCCACCCAGAAAAGATTTTAATCTTCACATATAACAAAGCTCACTCTCTTAAATCCCTTCTTACTTCCTTTCTTCCCTTTCTTTCCCTTCTTAGTTCTTATTTATACTTTATTCTTCTTCTTCATATATAGTTTGTGGTCATTTTTGTTCTTGTTATATCTCTTCATCTCTCTGTCTGTTTTGTAGGTGTTCTGCAAATTCTCGTGCTTTTTCCGGATCTGAGAAAAGTTTGTTTTGCTGCCCCGGGATAACTGTTTTAAGTACCGCTGGATATTTTAACATACATTTATAACCTTTTTTCCATAGGGTCGATTTTGCTGCGTTAAACTCCTTCCTCTTCTTCAGGAGTTCAAAACTTGTGTTGGGTAGAAAAAAAAATTTTGACCTTTGTATTCCAGTGGTTTTTTTGTCTTCTCTTATTGTTTTCATTGCCTTCTCCAATATATTTTCTCTTGTCGTATATCTCAGGAATTTTACTAGAATGGATCTTGGTTTTTGTTGTGGTTGTGGTTTAGCGGCTAATGTTCTGTGTGCGCTTTCTATTTCCATTCCATCCTGTAATTCTGGCATTCCTAGGACCCTGGGGATCCATTCTTTTATAAATTATTTCATATCTTTGTCTTCTTCATCTTCCTTAAGGCCCACTATCTTTATATTGTTTCTCCTATTATAGTTTTCCATTATATCCATCTTCTGAGCTAACAGCTCCTGTGTTTCTTTAACTTTTTTATCAGATTCTTCCAATTTCTTTTTTTAAGTCATCTACCTCCATTTCTATGGCTGTTTCTCATTCTTCCATCTTGTCTACTCTTTTCCCTATTTCTGTCATGACCATCTCTAATCTATTCACTTTTTTTTCTGTGCCTTTTATTCTTCTTTTTATTTCACTGAATTCTTGTGTCAGCCATTCTTTTAATGTTTCCACATATTCTTTAAAAAAATTTTATCCATGTACTGTCCCTTCCCTTCATCTTCCATTTCTCTGTATAGAGCTTCATGTTCTCCCTCCTCTTCTTCTGAGTCCACTCTAGGATCTGTGTTCTTTACCTCTGTCTCTTCTGATTTTCTTGTTGGGTTGTTTATCTCAGTTTGTTGGGTATTTTTGTTTTTATTATTTTTATTAATGGTGTCTTGGTGTTGGTCTTCTTCCTCTGGGTTGGTCATCTGCTGTTTTTCTGATTTCCTTTTTTTTACTCTCTTCCTTCTTGTTTCTCTAATTTTCTGTGTTTTCCTGTTGGGAGCCTTGCTGTCGTGTTATTTTTGTCTGTTCAAGCTGTGGAGATCCACTCCTTAGCTGGTCCCCCGTCCCGTCGGTGTTGTTTTTGTCATGTGCATCGCGCATGTGCGAGGATTCGCACATGTACAGTTGCACACTTCTGTTTGGCTCCGTTATTCATCTTTGTAGTCCTGCGCTCGGGGTTTCCACTGACCTCAGGGAGTGGGCTTCTCTCTCCATGGCGGGCCTCTTTGTACAGGTAAGGCCTTCACCTTTCTCCTCCGACGTCTTTCCTTCTTCTTTTCTTCCCATTAGTTTTGGTTTTTCTTTCTTTGGTGCCATTTTCTCCACACCTTTATTTTTAATTTGTTGTGGTTTCTGTGTCTGTGGCTTTGCTTTTTCTTTACTTTTTGTTTTGTTTTCTGGAGAGGGCTGGTATTTTCTTACGGAGCCTGATGGCTTGGGGGCAGAAGGGAGAACAGTTTATATGTGGGACGTTTGGAGTCTTTTTTAATATTTATTGCTTTCCGCTGCATCACTATCACCTGCAGTGTCTTGCAGTCCATGGTGGTACAGATTCCAAACCAGGCGGTCCCTGGTCCCTCCTGAAGCTGACAACCATCTCTTTTGTTTTTTTAACGTTCAGATACTCGTGGGCCAAAAGGACCTGTTACTGTGCCGTATATCTAAAAATTTATTGACCTTTACATTAAATTGAAATTTAAATATGTTGCAAAAATGAAGCAAAACTGTCTTTTTATTGTATTAAGTGAAACTGAAATAAAATGTTTCCCATAAAATTGCTTATTTGAAACAAAAAACTGAAGAAACATTACTAGTGAAAGCTATTTAAAATATGTCAAAAACTTATTTCCCTTATAAAAAAAAATCCATTTGGTTCACAGATGTCTTTGTCAGGGAGATAGGATACATATTTGTTGGCTGTGAGATTTTTAAGGAAATTGTGATTAAATACAGATGTCTGCATTTAATTGAGACTTTGATCAGGATTCCAGACACCATAGTGCAACCTACATAAATGTCTTAGTAGCTTTACTGTGGCATTAAAGATGATTGTCAAAGTTCACATTGCTGATGGGGAATCTCATCCATTTGCAACACACAGCAGGAAGTAGTTCATATACTGGCCACAATTTCCCATTAATTTTGCATTATGTATACCCAGCAGGATAGGCTGCATATCAGTAATATGAATCCTGTTCTCCAGCACTCAATCTTTCTTTCATAATGCTAGTTCTCAGAGTCAGATCGTGGGTTCAAAGCCCCACACTGACTACCTTCTCCAACAGCGATGGGCTGTGGATGCTAATGTTTTCTCAGGCAGTGAGTAGTTGGCCTCTTGCTGAAAAATCACTGCATTCATACCAGTTCAAACAGGTAGGAAAAGGTGTAGAGTTCCAGATGATTAGGTAAAGAAGCAGGATGTAAGTAGTGAAGTTGTACAGTACAACTCCGATTATCCAAAATGATCCGGACTGGACCTATTTTGGATGACTGATTATTTTGGAAAAATTGTCATTTTATAAAAAAAACCAGTCCAATAGGAACAATAAATCACTTGCATCAATGTTTAAACAACAATGGAAGGCTTTTTAAGCATTAAAATAATGTTTAATTCTCACCAAAATAATGTTGGCTTCCACCAATCCTTGTCACCTCCTCACTGAGACCTTCCAACTGCTGCCGCCGATCCCCAACACGTCCCCACCCCTGCTGCTGATCCCCGGGGATGCTTCCTGGGCCAGTGGAACACTCATGAGTTAGTGGGTTCCTGTCACCCCATGGGTTCCAGCTTTGGATCCTGATTCTCGATGTTGGAGCCCAATACAGACCCAGTCTTTGCCTGCACACACTCCCCCCTCCCAACTACTGCTGGGAGTACCTCCCTACCAAGGACCCCACTCCTGCCCAGGAGCCCATGGTCCTTCTCCTACCTGGGAGGTGAATATCCTTGATAACACTAGAACAAGAGATTCTTCTGACCACTTGTGGCTGGGAGACAGCATCACACAGTTTGAGAGGGAGAGTTGGAGAAAAGTCAACAGGGACTTGAAGAAATGAAAAGAGAAGGGAGGAATTATCTTAAATGAGGACAATCATCGTTCTAATATAATGTCAGATGAATTTTTTTTCAACTTGTGAGATCTTTTGGATCTGAAAATTTTTTGGATAACTGACAATTTCTGATTATTTTGAATATCCTCACTTATCCAAAATTTTTCAGAGGTGAACAGACATCACTTCCAAGTTTTAAAAAATTTTGGATAAATGAGGATTTGGATTAAAAAGATTTTGGACAATCGGAGTTGAACTGTATGTCTAAATATTTTTTTTTTAATTACATCGACAAAGAAGCCTAATGTGATTTTGTCTGCCCCATTATCTTACCTGATTAATGAAATTCCCTTTGATTCACACATTCCTCCCCCTCCCCACCTTCTCTGCTAGAAAGACTAAATTGTTCTTCTCTTTCTTTCTTTTTAAAATATTTTTTATTGAGTTTAACATAATAATCCATATACAAGGTATTAATATAGCAAAGCAAATGCTAGCATATACATAGCATATAATTAAAATAAATGCACAATGCAACAAATTTTAAATTTCATCCCTAATTGTGATTGTTTGTTAAAATGATTATACATAAATATCAGTTAAATAATATTATATCAAACCTCATTATACTTTAATATATTATCTTTAAAAAAGAGATATCATCTAGGATAATCATAATTAAACCCCAAAAATCAATTTATCAATATGAAAAACCCTAAAACTAATACTAAGCAAACCTTTCCCTCTAATCAATGTTACAAGTAAAATTCAAAGACAATACACCATCCATAAGACAAACAGATCATCGGTAAAGAACCCAAATCATCTAAAAGTACCAATTATGAAAGTATTTCTATAAATAGGGCCCCAAACATTTTCAAACTGAAACTTTTTTATCTTTAGAATTATTCCTAATTTTCTCTAAACTTAAATATATCATTACATCATGTAACCCCTGAGCATGAGTCAGTAAGAGTTCATCTTCCCATTCCTTTAAAACTGCTCGTCTAGCTATCAACATGCTAAACGCTAAAACTTTCCCTTGAGGTACAAATAAAAGTTTGGTTATTTTTTGGTTATAATAATTTTTCTCTGGCTAGTTCAATTATAGATAACCTTCAGCATAAATGAAGACTTTATTTATTCAAAATAACTTCTTTTGATCAATTGTCAGTTAAATTTAAGCTCTCTCGTAGACATTTTTTAGATATATGCAAGTTAGGAATTTTGGTCAGTCAAAATTAAATGTTTTTCCTAGAATCACCAATTCAAATATTCTTGATATACTTTTTGAACTACAATTTGTTCACAGTGGATTCATTTTTTGGATTTAAGACCAGCTTAAATTGGAAGTGCAATCTTAATGAAACTTTTTCAGATGAGGATTTGTATTCTACTCTTAGTTTGATCAAAGAGCACAGAATACATATGTGTAAACTCAAATTATCTCATTTCTATGCGGATGGTGATTCATTTTGTGAAAAGTCTAAAATTGTGGAATCCTCATTGTTTTGGGAATGTCCTAAATTAGGAGGCTATTGGCAGAATATTTTTCAGTCTTTATCAGCAATTTTTAAGATTAAATTAGATCCATGCCCTTTAACTGCCCTGTTTGGTTTTTCGTGTGACAGGATAATTTTTTATCGGCACCTCAAGAGAAAGTTCTTCTCTTTCTCTTTTTTTTATGAAATGTCCAGGCCTAAAATGTCAACTATTTCTCTTATCGCACACCTGATTGATCACAAAATATATGTTCAATGTCTCTGCCTTTTCCTTATTAAAATTTCTCCTCTCTCAATTTGTGAGCAACTCATAATCTTTTTTACTTTACGAATCTGGACTAATTCTCCTGTATTTTTGTGAAACAAAGGGATTATATATCTGTTGTAATCTTCTGTTCTCCAGAATTCAAGCAACTGGCAACCTCAAGCAATCATGCAAAAAATATCAAGGAAAATAAATAAATTTAAAATAAATAAGTATTTAAATAAATGTTTTAAATTGAAAAACTAAATGTTCTCTGAAGTAACACATAAATGTTTGGTGAAGATGGGAGCAAATGTTGAGCCAGCGGAGTGCCTTAGTTGTGCTTTGCTTATAGCAGCTGTTTGAATAAAGTTGTGTTTCAATAAAATGGTGCTGCCCAGGATAAAGAGCTGGTTGATGCTACTCACCGTGAGGGTTGGGGGTAACTCCTTATCCATGCTTAGTAAGAGCTTCTATCTTTATTAGCATATTATGAAGTATATTGGTAAAGCTTTATCTGTAATCTCAAAGGAGGGGGGTTAATTATGATGTTTTTGTTTATCTTTCGGGTGGTTCCATTGAAGGGGAGGAACCTGCAGATGTGTTGATGGTTAAATGTTTTCAAAAAATGTACTGAAAGTAAAGTGAAAAGCTTAAAGGTTTATATATTCATGAGGGTGAAGTTTGTTCAGACAAAGTACAGAATAGTATTGTTGTATTTTAAACTTTATTCTTAATACAGCTGTATTAGTTAGCCATTGTAAGAGTGAGACTCAAGCCACCAGAAAACTCACTTATCTAGCATCTACCGATTCCTAAGGGTGCTGGATAGCTGGGGTTTTACTGTATGTCTTATTTCTTTAAAACATAGTCATTGCATATTTACTGTGACATGTTTAATTATAGAGTCCTAATCTACCATATGCAATGTGTTTCATACCATCATAGTTTACTTTATTCAGATTTTAAAAGCTAGTTTCAGATTAAGTACCAGATTTTTTTTAGTCTTTATGTCAAATGTTATTATACAATCATCATTGTTCTCTAAAGACGCCTTAACTGCAAGATCATCAGTGAACCCATTCTCACTACACAATATTAGATGTTAAATGGTCTTGTTCATTTCTCAACATCCAAGAACCTGTCTCTGCACAATTTCATCTATCACATGCATTCTGTTCACTTGGTGTGCCCAGTATATATTGCAGAATAATGTGCTCTGTGATCACTGTTTCACCCTGATTACATGCATATCTATTTTCCTGATTTACACAATCTTGCAAATTGCCACATTTGGAAGCCAATATTTTAAATTCTTAGCTATTTTTAGTTCCACCCATATGACTATATTTCATAATTTTCTGAGTTGATGTCCTTCTTTGCTGTTGCCTTTATTTAATTCTTAAAATACTCAACTGCACCACTGTGATGTTCCTTTTATTGTAATAAACAAACGGGTTATTTTAAAACAAATATACTTTATTAGCTAAAGAACTCACTCAGGACTGTGTGGAGGCATACATCTTGAATCCAACCAAAGCTACCACAAACTAGTCTCTGACTCCCTCTAGTGGTCAGGAGTGTGACCAGCAGTCTATCACCACATCCACTTTCCTTGAGATGTTAAATCTAATAACATGACACACTAATACAGTATTCATTTCAATTTAAAGTTCAACATAAACTTAAACACAAACATCAGCAGCACAAATTCTTTTCCTTTAGAGATTCAGTTTGTCAGGTGCTTTCACAATGCCTGTGGTTCTTCTTAACACAGGTGCTTGTGTTGGCTCTGCTGCTCCACTACTTTCTAACACTGGTGGTGTTTCCTCTGTTGCTGTGCAGGCTGGATCTTCTGTATTTGTCTGTTCCTGCAGTGTCTCTTGCACTTTCAGTGGGCTCTTTAAATTCCTTCTCAGTATTTGACTGTCCTCTGTTGTGACAGTGTAGGATCTTGGATTTACTTCCTCCCAAGTGTTGGAATCTCTGAGTCTCACTGTGTCATGTTGTGCCAGTGGCCCTAAGCATCTTGCTGGCTTGTCATCATTTGTTTTTTGTCTCCATTGCAGATGCTTTTGTTTCCATTCAACAATTTTGACATCTCTGTTCCTGTTTGGGTCTGCAGAGTAGGGAAGTGCGGTATATAGTCTATGTCCCATCAGAAATTCAGCGGTGACATGCCATGTTCAAATGGCAAAGCTCTGTAACTCAATATCTAGCTTTACTGCTTGACTGTGGATGCAGAGGACTTGAAGACAGATGTCCATTGACAAGGGGATTAATTTAGAGAGGTAAAATAGAGAATGCAAGTAACCATCAAAACATAAAAAATGACTATAAAAGCTTCTGTGAAATTGTGAAGAGAACAAGATTAGTGGAAACAATGCAAGTCCTTTACAGTCGGACACATAGATTTAAAATTGGAAATAAAGAAATGGCAGAATAATTAAGTATGTAAATTGGTTCTAACTTTGATTCCATCTTCACAAATGAGGAAACAAATATACTCCCAGAGATACCGGGGACTGTGTGATCTGAAATGAAGAATGAGCTGAATGAAGTCAGTATTAGTAGGGAGATGGTGTTCAGGAAATTCCTAGGATTGGATGCCAATACATCCCTAGGGCCTGATAATATATATTCCAGAATATTTATGAAAATGAATCTAGAAAAGATAGATGCATTGGTGATTATTTTCCAACATTCATGTGACCCTTGGACTCGTTTTCCTATGACAGGATCTCCTTCTTTGTTCTATCAATGTTATTTGTTCTTCAATGGACTCTAGCAGCTAAACCCTTCCCATCTACTCCAAATTATTTTCAAGCCCAAGAAAGATGTCCTTACTCCTGCCAGTGGGCAAGCAACACATGGCTATAGAGGACAGCACCTATATCTTTAACTATATGGGACCTTATTGCCATGACATTCCTGTTCACTCCCCCAGTTTGAATGACTTCCTATACCACAGTTCTGTAGTTTGTTTGATCATCCACCTGGACCTCCACATAAAACAACAAGAGGCTCACAACTACTGAAAGTGCAAGAGCTGAGGTTCCTATCTTCTGGATTCTTATACCCACAACATGCCATTATCAATAGTCATTATCATCCTCTCCTGTCCTTCCTGATTGACCAATGGTGTGGAACAAACTGTACGAATAATAATCATGCCGCCTTGATTTATCACAACCTAATCCATTGATTTCCCTTAATCTGCTGACATTTACAACACCAATGATCCAAATGATTTTAGCACCTCACAAATATCACACCTATCCTGTCATGCCTGTATCAGACGACTTGTTTAATTAAACTTTGTCTTTATTGGCTTTATTTCACCAAGGACCACATTTTGCAAATGCTGCACTCACAGGATGCCATCCTAAAATCATGCTTTCATTTGGGGTCCCTGAAATTTATATTCCCATGTATCTGGGTCACATATTTCTAGTTCAATATCTTTTTACAAGTCTACTGTCTCTAACCTTCCATCCATCAAAGACATACATGTGTGGCGCTGCCTCAAGAAGGCAGCTAACATCATAGAAGACCCCCGTCACCCTACAACCTCTTCTTGCTACTACCTTTGGAGCAGCACTTATCTAACACAGTGGTTCTCAATCTTTTTCTTTCCACTCACATACCACTTTAAGTAATCCTTGTGCCATTGGTGCTCTGTTATTAGTAAGGGATTGCTTAAGGTGGTATGTGAGTGGGAAGGGAAGGTTGAGAATCACTGCTCTAGACTTAATTGTTTGAGAAAAATTGTCATTGGCCCATTTCCTTTAGAGTTATGAAACCGTGCACATAACGAGTCAATTAGATACAATTAAAACCGTGGTTTTCAAACTTTTTCTTCCCACCCACATACTACCTTAAGCAATCCCTTACTAATCACAAAACACCTATGGCATAGAGAATACTTAAAGTGGTATGTGAGTGGAAAGAAGAAGGTTGAGAACCTCTGGTTCAACACATTTCAGACTCTTGAACCCTAACCATGAACTACCCTGGGACCACAGAAGGATTGAAATGCCACTTTTTTTTTCTTGTACTAACTGTAATTGTGAATATTTAATTAGCTAGCTTTCCTTTATATTTATTGTCTTTCTGTACTGGAGTAATTTAATGTAGTTGCTGCAACTTGTATACCTGCTCATCTGTACCAAGAATTTTGTTGCTTATGTGCCCAATAAACCCTTATCAATACTCATGTTTATTGCTTCAAATTAAAAAAAATTAAAAGGATTGAACTGTCAGTTTAAATTCAATCAACAAAATTTTGAAACAAAACCAAAGATCTCCTTGCTCACCAAAGTTCTTATTTGGTGAATACTGCATTCAGGTATATACATGATTTTAAACAAACTAATGCTTTAACATCATCTTCCAGCTGATGTTTCTATTTATAGACTGTAAATCAAACCAGATTGAAAAAGTAGCCTCCAAAAGGTATCATTTCCCTTAACTGCAGAAGAATGGGAGACAAAATTTTTGAGATTAATTCAAATTTTACATGCATTCAAATATCTTTGTTAAAAGACCTGAGCTTTCTACGCAATTGATGATATTCTCCATTTAGATTGTTTCTGTGCAAGCAATATGGCATGTTGTGCGTGAACAGCAAAACTCAAAATGGCATATTGGTGGTGAGAGATGAGAGCTATAGAGATTGTGTGTGGAGGGGCAGAGAGGTGATGGTAGTGGTGGGTGTTGTGTAGAAGCATTGGGTGTGCGATAAACTGGCGATAACTCAAAAAATTGCAACTAGCTCGTGCAGAGGAACACTGAATCCCTGTGGTTGGAGCACAACTATTTTCACTTAGCAGGCTCAACAAAATAATTACAGTATGCAACAAGAAACAACTTGCTGGAGGAACCCAGTAAGCTAAGCAGCCGCCAGCATTCCCATGATTCTAGCATCTGTAGTCTCTTGTGATTTTAATTATAATGGAAAAATTGGCCAAAATTCAGGTTGTATTGAATGAATTCAAACTGGTTCCAATCAGGAAGCTTTTGCAAAAATAAGAAATTCAGAACTCACATGTGTTGAGTTAACTCGCCACATGGTGCACAGTCAATTTATTTGATTGGTGATTGGTAAACAGCATTCACCAGAGAACTGGAAAGTTTGCAACATAAAATTTGGGCTAAAACTGAAACCAGTAAAACTGTGCAAAGTTTGTAATTCCCTAAGAAGCCTGAAATAGACTTTGGACAATTTGGAATAAATTCATTTCATTGTTGATCCTGTTTCGGACAAATATGCTAGTGTTAAATCTGGTACAAAAGCTTCAACAATCAGCATTTTGAACCAAAAATACTACCACTGGATATTGTGCAAAGTCAGCCAAAAACAGGCAGGAACAAACATTTAATTTAAAGCAAATTTGGAAGGTGTAGATTTTAGAGCCATTCATACTGATTGATTCAGGTGATGAATCAATCTCATTTTTTAAGGTAGCATGGTTAGGATTAGCAGCAAGTGCAACTCTATTCAGTGCTAGCGACCCTGTTTCAAATCGGGCACTATTTGTAAGGAGTTTATACATTCTCTCTGTATCTATGTGGATTTCGTCCAACATTCTAAAGACGTACTGGGTTAGTAGGTTCATTGGTCACATTGATGTATTTGGGCAATGTGGGCTTGTGGGCCAGAAGGGTCTGTTACCATGCTGTATCTCTAAATAAAGATTTGCTTTTCTTTAATGACTGAATGGGTCACTTTTACTGATAAAACATTTTTGAAGAAATCCCACAAGACAACTAATAGGAATTGATTTTTTTGTTTGCAGGTGCAGGAAGTGTCAGGATGGATGATCTTGCCTGTACTGGATCAGAACACACAATTCTTCAATGCAAATTCTCAGGATGGGGAAAGACTAACTGTAGGCATTCAGAAGATGCAGGCCTTATTTGTAAAGTTGACTAATTTGAAAAGGGAACCCTTAATCATTTGAAGGGCATCACTCATTTGAAATGTTTTTTTTGTTCCTGCTTTGATTTATTTTCACCTATTAAAACATTATGAAAAGCAAACCTATTCTCTACTTTCCATAACTTTATCATCTCTTCCACAACATCTGTGGAAATCAATTATATACAAAAGTATTATCTGTGAAAAAGGCTAAATATTATCAGAAATATCATTATGTTGTTTGATAATCTTTGATGCATTGAAGAATACAGACCCCAATTTTATCGTGCATGTCGCAGCCATAAATATTGAAAATCAACATTTCAATACATGTTACCTGTCACTTGTTCTTGCTATTATGCTATGCTCCATTAAAATGTGTATGCTGGAACCCAAGGTTGGTTAACATTCCAGGTGTCCAATCCTGATCTCTGGTGCTGCCTGTCTAGGTTTTGCACATTTTCCATGTGACTGCGCATAGCTGTTCCCCAAGTCCTCTGGTTTCCTCCCATATCCCAAAAACAAAATTATAGATTAATTGGCTACTCTAAATGCCCCCTGGTGCAAATGAGTGACAGGAGAATCAGAAAGAAGTTAATGGGTATGTGAGGGAGAGCAGTTATAGGGAAATAAATGGAGGGAATGGATGAATGGGATTGATCTGGGAGTCTACATGGACTTGATAGACTGAATTACTTCTCTCTATGTTGTAATAAAATTTAACTCAAAATGAATTAAGACAAACAGAATCTGCATTCTCTACGTTTGTTTCATTATTTATTTTTCCTTCTTAATACATGAGTAATTTCACTAAAATAGTTGATGGTGATTGCCTTCTTACCTAGAACATGATATTATTTTGTCTAATGCTTAGTCACATTTAATATTTTGAACCTCTAAAATACTGTGCAATGAAAAATGGTTTTTCATATGTTAAATTCCCAATCTCAACAATGAGAACATATGGATATAGGCTGTTTAACCCATTCCACCAATTCTCTAGATCTTGGCTAATGTAAAGATCCATCCCAATTATGTTATTATCAGTTTGTATTCCACATGGTTTATATTTGACTATTTACTGCTATTATTGTTTCATACTTCTCAAAATAATTGTAAAAATATCTATTACTGTAATATCAAAAGAATTAATTGACTCAATATCCACAGCCTTTTGGGGAAATATTTGACAACTCTTGGAATTTAGGAGGGGGGGTGGGTGAAACTCATTGAAACATTTCGACTGTTGAAGGGCATGGATAGAGAACATGTAGAAAGGTGGTGGGTGAGTCTAGGACAGGGTGGCCAAACTTAATTAATGTAAGAGCCACATGTAGTGCACGTCGAAAGAACCAAAGGCTTTTATTAACTAAAAGACTGGAGCATATCACAAGTAGGTCAACCAGTCCAGAATGACCTGGTCTGGCTAGGAGCAATCCTTTAACACCTGCCAGTAGGTGTGGCTACACACTCAGCCAATCACAGTCATCCTACACTACAATCTGTACATATACACATCGGTGATAGAATCTTTACTATCACACCACATATGGGAAACTTCAGGTGTTAGAGAGCTGCAAGTCATGAAAAAATATACACCTTTTATTCTTACATGCATATTTTGTTATAAAAAAATTATATAAATATTAAGAAATACCTGTATGTAATAATAATTATTTGTGTATGTAGTTTTTAAACTGCTAATTTGTATCAGTTTCAATAATTCAAAAGTACACATATCGTACATACGTGTGTAATAGTCGAATTTTGTGGACCAATTTTTAGGGGGAAATTTAGGGGGTTGACTATGACATACATACTACTTTTGACTGTGGTAAGTATCCACGTCATTTGGTACATCAGGAGCTTTGGCAGGTGAGCGGCCAGGACTGCATGTTAAGTTCGTGTTTGGGACGTCAGAGCTTGGATAGGCAGGTGGGTGGCTGGGGCTGGGTGGTAACTCTGAGTTCGGGGAGTCAGGAGCTCAGATAGTTGGTCAGAACTGGGTGGTGTGTCGAGGGTCTGGAGATTGGATAGGCAGGCAGCTGTGGCCTAGGCAAGAGTTTGCGGTCGGGCGTCAGGACTCAGATGGGAGGGCGTCAGGACTCAGATGGGAGGGCAGATGCGGCATTGGGAGATCGTATGTTGCGGCCGGGGCATCGGGAGCTTGGATGGGCCTAGGTGAGAGTCCCCAATCAGATGCAGCTCTTTGTCATGTAATATGCGGCTCATACGATTCCTGTCTTGGACAACATATTTCTGTGAGCCGCACATCATATGTCAAATAGCTGCATGTGGCTCATGAGCCGCAGTTTGGCTACCCCGGTCAAGGAAATGAGTACAGCATTGAAGGCCATTCCCTAAGAACAGAGATGTGGTGAAATTTCTTTAGCCAGAGGATGGTAAATCTGTGGAATTTGTTGCCATAGGAAGTCATAGAAAGCCAAATCATTAGATGTACTTAAGGCAGAGATTGATAGGTTATTGATAAGCCACGGCATCAAAGGTTATGGGGAGAAGCCTGGGCAGTGGGACTGAGTGGGAAAATGGATCAGCTCATCATTGAATGAGATGGGGTCGACTCGATAGGCTGAATAGCTTATTTCTGGTCCTATCTCTTATCATGGAAATTGTTTTTAGATCTCTGCAGCTTTCTTGTCATATGATTTAATTCCTCAAAGATTTAGTTTACTGTCTTTCAGGCATGGTTGGCATAGCAGTTAGTGCAATGCCTTTACAGTGTCAATGATGGGAACTTGCGTTCAAATCCCACGCTGTCTGTAATGAGTTTGTACTTTCTCCCCGTGTCTGCGTGTGTTCTCCCTGAGAGCTCCAGATTCATCCCACTGTTTGAAACATACCTTGTGTTGTAGGTTAATTGGGTGTAAACTGGGCAGCACATTCTCATGGCCTGAAATAGCCTGTATGTCGAAGAGAAAAACCTGCTTTCTCCATAATTTATTTTTGTCCACTCCTCAATTCTTTTTGTCCTTTTTCTGCATCTTGATAAGAACAACTTTTTAAACTCAAGGAAATATGTCATATTTCTTCATATAATAATTTAACTATTTCAGTTTCACAATCTTTTCAAAGACTTGAAATTTGAAACAGTCAATGTTTGGCAAACAATGGGCTAATTTGTGGGGCAAACTGAAAGTGTCTGGGTATGTTTAGAAGCAGAAAACCAGAGCAGGAGAAAGCTGTTCAGCCTTTTAAATCTACTCCACCACTCAATACAATCATGGCTGATCATATGACTTAAGTACTCTATTCCTGCTTTCTCTCTATACTCCTTGATTCATTTAGGCAACAGGGCCATTGCCAATCCCTTTTGAATATATCTAATGTATTTGAAGCCAAAATGGTAAAGGAAAAGAACATGGTGTTCTTTAACTAATCTTGCAGTAAGGATTAGGCAATTTGAATCCAAATAATAAGGCTGATACCTGATTCTGATCCCTGCTACAACTTTTGTTTGCCATGAGCCATCCAACAACTGATTTGAATTAGCTACAAACAAAAATCCCTAATCACAATGTTTCTCTGGTATTCTATTCACAATAGTAAGTGCCCACCATAATGTGCACTGCACGTCAAATGTCCTAGATATCTGATCCTGGAAGGAGTTTTGATGTCCTAGTCCTCCCTCATACAACAATCCCCATTCCTTACAGTGTACCTATTGCCTGAGAACTAGCCATGTGATCACCAACAGGACTTCTCAGACCTGTAACCTCTTAACCTAGTCTCTAGTCCACAAGAATACTTTGATTCTGTCAAACTCAGCACATGGCTCTGAAAGTCATCATTCTTTACGAACCACCAACATCACATATCTAGAAAGTGGGCCACAAACCAATGCAGACTCCCCCACCATATGATAAAATCTAAGGCCCAGAATCTGAGGCTCATTGGACCATTTGAACTCAAGTACCGGACTGTCTGTAAGGAGTTTGTATGTTCTCATGTCTGTGTGGGTTTTCTACAGGGGCTTAGGTTTCTTCCCACTCTTCAAAAACAATGTACCAGGTGTGTAGGTAAATGGGGTGTAAATTAGGTAGCATGGACTTGTGGACCAAAATGGCCTGTTACAGTACAGCATGACTAAATTTTTAAAATTTTTAAATACTCTTGCTTCATAGGACTGAATGTCCGGTTTCAAATGGGACCATACTAAGTTTCTATACAACTGAAGCATGATTTCTTTTCCTCCAGCCAATCATGTTTGGCTGATGATCTACTGAAAATTTGTAATAACGTCTTCTTATTTAATGAATTGTACAATGTAGTATGATCAATAACCACAAGCAGATACGAAGCACGTGGTTAAAGGCTTTAATATCCAGAAACATCCAGCATGTAACTACATGCTTCTGGCCCAGATCCAAGGCTGGAATTGAGGGAGGAGACTAGGACTCTCACCCTTTATGGGAAACCACGGGGAGGAGTTACCAGGTCGGAGGCGGGTCAGGCTGAGCAGTCCAGTGAGGTCCTCACCTGCATTACCGTGTTCCACCACATACAAATGGTGGCACACATTTCTTTCACAGAACCTGGTTTATTACCATTTAGAAAATACTCGAATTGTGTGTTTCCTTTTATCTTCATCTGCTCCTGTTTTAAACATTTGCTACATTTGACCATGTCTTTACTTAATCTGGCTGTTCTCATTTACAGATTTACTGTGACCTACAAATAAAATGTAATATGCAGATCTCTATACTTTCATCTCTAATGATGTTATTAACATTGATAAGTAGGACTGCGGTGCCATGTTCATATTCCAAGTACGTGGCTATTGTAGTCAAAATCTGCATTCATTTCTTTCTTTAAAAAGTTAGTGGTGAGTCTTTTTGAACATTTCTGCCAAAACAATGAATGTTCTTTCAGGTTTTTATTAGATTGGGAGTTCCAGAATCTTGATCCCATAATGCTAAAAGATCAGTGATATATGTTCAAGTTAGGAAGCATTATGTCTTGCATCTCCTTGAGGTTTGTAAGGTTTGCTGATGAAGATTTATTTGAAATATCATACTTTATTCTTTAAATAATGTACTATAACCATGTTAAGGGGTTGAATGGTTAGGCCTGTACATAAATGAGTCATTGTATATTATGGAAGGACCTCTCATGTAGAGTATGAAACATTTTAAACAATAGAAACAATTACTTTTTTCCAATAATTCAGCTTTGGAAAAGAAGAACAAAAGTCTGTTTAACATTTGAAAATTATAGGAGTCACTCGTTAACTATGTTCATTCAGTGAGGATAGGATCATCTGTGCAAATCGCAACAGCTGCATAAAGATGCCAAACTGTGCCAGATACCATTTGATATCTGGCTTTTTGCTTTGTCGAGGTAGCTCTTTCCATTAATGTGACGGTAAAGCCACACATTAACGTTATGGGTTGTTGCCAGTTGTTCCAGCTAGCTGACATCAATTCTATGTCAAGCTCTGTGACTGGTGCCTGCAATCACTCTTAATGAGGCCAATAGTCCAATTTTCATACTTCTGACTGTCAGAAATAAAACTTCTCACACATGAGTCTCTTTAAAACTGATGACACGACAAGCTTTATTTACAAGTCTGCAGAGTTGGACTCAACTGGCTTCTCACCAGTTAAGCCCCGATACATACAGTGCATTGATTTTTATACCCTTATTGTTTGCCCTTCCCCTTCTTATTAATACTGTTTTAATTGGTTAGTATTGCAAAAGCATCCTAAGTACAACTGCATTTTTAATTATCACGTTCGTTACGTACGCTGCGAACTCTACATACACTAAATTCTGTTTCTCACCCTTCTTATCAATCTTTTGTCTCCTGCATGTCTCTCACTATGACCATGAAAAGATATGTTTAAAAAAACATATCCAGCTGAACCTTTTGTCCTTGGCTGCTAGTAAGCTCCCTGTCCGTTCTGGCTTCCCTTTTTATGATTAATCATCACATTTTAACTTAAGCCATTTTAACCTAAATTCTCTATATATAACACTGACACTGATCTCATTGGGTAGTTGTAAATTCAGTTTCAGGCCAAGGCTTCATATTTGTCAATGTCTGGGATCACAAAACCAGATTCACTTCAGTCTGATGTAATATAATGTCTTTTTTAACTTCAGTTTGCTGTCATTTTGGAGAGCTAAGATATTTTGAAGCCCAGTTTATCATTGTTTTTGTTTCTAGCACATATCAAGAATTTGTTTAAAAACTTACCCAAGGTAATGTAAAATAAATTGTCACTTTTGCTTTTATGCCTTTCTGTTTCCTTTAATACAAAAATAACTTAATTGCCAGAAGCAGCAATATAAACACAAAATAATAAATTAGAAAAAAAGAATAATTCATAAATATATATATTTTTTTTTTTTTTTTTTTTTCCACACCATAAATCACATTAGCCATGATATACACTATTTCTTTTTCACACATATACAGTGACTTTTTCTCCCCCCCCCCTTTCCTCCCAAACCACCCCCCCACCCCCCCCTCTCATCCATTTTAGGTATACAATCTAGGTTGCATTAAGCCAGTCAGACAATGTTGTCATTCAACAAAATTACACCAGAAATTCTACTGAGTCCATTCTTTTCTTTCCTTCTCCTTCCATCAACTTAGGTAATGTTTGTCCCCGGTAGGTTTTCGCTATTGTATTTAATGTAAAGCTCCTATACTTGTTCGAATATTTCAATATTATTTCTTAACCAATATGTTATTTTTTCTAATGGAATACATTTATTCATTTAAATTTGGTAGTTTCTTCCTTTTAATTTGGTTATGTATTCCATTAATATTTAAAGACATATAGTTCAGCGTAGCCCTTTTATATTTTGTTTATCTTCTCTTTCCGTTTTTCCATCATTACCTTTCCTCCTTTTCCATTTCTGTTTTCTTATTTTCAACTCTTTATAAGACAACATTCCTACAACATCTAACATTTTCCTTATTCTCCTATTTCTATCTTATTTATCCCCAATCTCCCCTTCACCTCCTGAGTTGTCCTTTATCCCTTGTCGGACAACCACATCTCCCCTCTCCATTTGGATTTGCGAATCCACTCGCAAGCGTCAACTGATTTTGCAGTGACCGCTATTTCCCCCCACCCCGCCTCCCCCAGAAAAGATTTCACTTTTCATATGTCACAAAAGTCCCTCTTTTAATTCCCTCCTTATTCTCTCTATTCCATTACCTTCCCTTATTAATTCTTGTCTATACTATCTATATTTTCCTCTAAGTACAGATACATTCATGTATGCTCATTGTCTCTATTCACTCTTATACCTCTTTACCTGCATACATATCAATCGTGATCATTTTTACTCTCATTACCCGTCTTCATCCCTCAGTCTATTTTTGTCTTTACCCACATACATATCAGTCGTGATCATTTTAACTCTCATTACCCGTCTTCCTCCCTCAGTCTATTTTTGTAATTGTTCTGCAAATTTTCGTGCTTCTTCTGGATCCGAGAATAGTCTGTTTTGTTGTCCTGGAATAAATATTTTCAATACCGCTGGATGCTTTAGTATAAATTTATACCCTTTCTTCCATAAAATCGCCTTTGCTGTATTGAACTCTTTTCTCTTCTTTAGGAGTTCAAAACTTATATCTGGATAAATGAAGATTTTTTGCCCTTTATACTCCAGTGGTTTGTTGCCCTCTCTTACTTTTTCCATTGTCTTCTCCAGTACCTTTTCTCTTGTAGTATATCTTAGGAATTTTACTACAATAGATCTTGGTTTTTGTTGTGGTTGTGGTTTAGAGGCCAATACTCTATGTGCCCTTTCTATTTCCAATTCTTGCTGTAGTTCTGGACATCCTAGGGTCTTAGGGATCCACTCTTTTATAAACTCCCTCATATTCTTGCCTTCTTCATCTTCCTTAAGGCCCACTATCTTTATGTTATTTCTTCTGTTATGGTTTTCCATTGTATCTATTTTTTGAGCTAGTAGTTCTTGTGTCTCTTTAGTTTTTTTATTAGATTTCTCCAATTTCTTTTTTAAGTCTTCTACCTCCATTTCTGCTGCTACTGCCCGCTCTTCCATCTTGTCCATTTTCTTTCCCATTTCTGTTAAGGTCATCTCCATTTTAATTATTTTCTCTTCTGTGTTGTTTATTCTTTTTCTTAAATCCTTAAATTCCTGTGTTTGCCATTCTTTAAATGACTCCATGTATCCTTTAATAAGAGCAAGTATATCCTTTACCTTGCCTATCTTTTCTTCTTCTATTTCACCATACTCTTCCTCTTCCTCTTCTTCTTCCTCTGGGTTGACCATCTGTTGTTTCTTTGTTGCCCTTTCCTCCTCTTCTTTCTTGTTTCTATTGTCTTCTGTGGTCTCTTCTTGCTGCAGGTGTTCTGCAGCTGTCGTTGCCGGCTGTGGAGATCGACTCCCCAGCTGGTCCCCCCTCCCGTCGGTGTGTTTTTTTTCGTTCGCATCGCGCATGCGCGAAACTTCGCGCATGCGCGGTTGCGCACTTTTGCTTGGCTCAGCGAGCCATTTTTGTAGTCCATTATTTACCGACCTGAGGGAGCGGGTTTCTCTCTCCGCAGCGGGCCTCTTCGGACAGGTAAGGCCTTCACCTTTTTCCTCCTTTGTCTTCTCTTCCTCTCTTCTTACTGTTGCTTTCGACTTTTCTTTTTTTGTCGCCATCTTCTTTCCACCTTTATACTCACTTTTCTGTAACTTTTATTTCTGTGCCTTTGTGTTTTCTCTTGTTTTTCCCGACTTTTCTGGAGAGGGCTGGAGTTCACCGTCCGGCCACTACTCCATCACGTGACTCCTCAATAATTCATAAATATTGAGGAGCAAAGGGACTGTTCGTATCCAAGGATCTTTTAGAAAATCACACTAACACCTTTACTTTCTTTGAAGATTAAGTAAGCTCACCATATCCCTGAACAACTTCTACAGGTGCACCACTGAAGCAATCTTACTAGATGGATCATAGTTTGGTACGGGAGCTATCTACTCAAGATCAGAAGGAGGTTAATGTAGCTATGAACATTACACACATTTTCCTCAATTCCGTAGACTTCATCTACAACTCCCATTGCCTAGGAAAGACGGCTAATATACTGTGGGATTCATCACACCCTGAAAACACTCCCTCCTCCCATCAGAGAGAAGGCTCGAGTGTGAAATTGTGCTCCATCAGAATTAAAGCCAATTCCCCCCCCACCTCCACCTCCCCCCCCCCCCCCCCCCCACCAGCCACAGGCTTCTGAGAAACCTCTTGCTTTGTACTAATTGATCTTTTTTTTTTCATTGTGACTATACTCCGTAATTATACGTTGCCCTTCTACTTCATATAGCTATCTGTATGTTACATTTGACTAGTTAGACTGGTTACCAAAGAACTCTTCTCACAGTATCAGGCATAACATGACAAGTAAACATAAACATGAGATGGTTAGGAAGACATGCAAGAGACTTGCCTTCATTAGCTGGAGCACAGAATATATGAACAAGGAGGTCATCATACAATAAGGATGTAGGAGCATCCGGGATTAAACTTACAAGCTTTGAGGAGAGACTGGAAAGACTGGGTGAAAAAGCTAAGGAGGGACTTGATTGAGATGTACAAAATTATGAGAAGCATAAATAGAATATATTGTGAGTAAAATTTCTCTTAGCCGGATGTCTACGATGAGAGGGCATAGTTTTATTCTGAGGGGTAGGAAATTTAGGGAGAACTTCAGGATTATTTTTCAGAGTATGGTTGAAGTCTGGAACACAAGATGTGACAGGATGATAGAAGATCCTTGCACAGTGTGGCTAAAATGTATTTAGATGAATTTTTGAAATACCACTGTATTGAAAGCTATGGGCCGTTGGCATAATATAGATATTTACTTGACAGCAAACATGCACAAAGTGGGCCATAGATCTGACTCCATGCTGCAACCCTTTTGAGCAAATCCCAGGTTTGAGATCACCTCATCCTTGAAATGAATGCTCCAACTGGGAGGTCTGCCGATGACCTAACATTCACCTCATGACCATTACGTAAATGAGCCTCTGGTGTATGTTCCATTTTTGCAGGTGTCCAACCAGTTTTTAAAAGATGAATGTTGAAGGGAAGTTGAATGAACATGGGACTTGGGTGTTCTCCAATTCATGGTGAACAAAGACATTGATATCCTAAGTTACCAGCTAGAATGCTCTCCAGCTGCTCGAGGCAGCTTTTGATTCAGGTCGAGGGTTCAATGACTATAAGCACTGCCAACATTTACCCCCAACATTTTGACTTAAACCCTTGTCAAGATCTGCCCGATTTACATTGTACTGGGCTTTACTCTTTCAATTATTTGGTTAAAGGTTATGTAGGTGCATTGAGGCAGATGGTGAATTTCATCATTGATGGTAGTTTTCCTTTAGAGGTGGAGACTGAGACAGTTTATTGTACAATGAAGGGAGGTGGGGAGAGGAACATTATTTTATGGATCTCTCATTTGCTTTTGTGGGTGAATTGGTGGCGATCTGCAATTTAGCCTGAAAATGAACCCAGTAGAACAAATAGTGCAGTTTGATGACGGAAATTGGTCTAGCTCCATCTCTCCCTCTCCACCCCCCCACTTTTCCTCTGTTTCCTTTCAGATCCCCCACCCACAACTCCCTCTCTCCCCTAATCAATTCTTCCATTTCCTCTCTCCTGTCCTCCTAACACAGGGGTATCAAACTCAAATTCACGGAGGGCCAAAATTAAAAACTTGGACTAAGTCGAGGGCCGAACTAAATATTTATTGAAAATTTTCAACAACATCTGCATGTTTTCTCTTCTTTCAACATATGTAATGTTAAACTTTTTCTTATTAAAATAAATGTTTAATAATAGTTTTGGATAAACTCTTTCATTGTCATTATCATTGGCCCATTTCCTTTGGCGTCTGAAACCGTGCACATGACGAGTCAATGAGGGATGATTAAAGCAGTGGTCTTCAAACTTTTTCTTTCCACCCACAGACCACCTTAAGCAATCCCTTACTAATCACAGAGCACCAATGGCACAGGGATGCGAGTGGAAAGAAAAAGGTTGAGAACTGTTGTATTGTGGTAACTCCACATCTGATTAGGTTAATTGTTAGGCAAGTGGTCACAGAAGGACCCCCCCCCACCCCAAGAAAGGCTTAAATCACAGGAACAAAATAAGCTTCCGTCTCACTGCTCCCAATCTTACACACAGTCCTGATGTGGAATGTGGGGTCGCAGCTCCACGTTCACCCGAGTTCAGGTGCTGTCTGTGTGGAGTTTGTAAGCTCTCCCCTTGTCTTGGACCAACAGGTCGGTTGTCTGACGAAGGCACCCGAACCCCCCGTTGAAACGCCGGCGTCCGGGGCGGTGGACGAATTGGCTGAGAAGAGCGCGTTGCTCCCACCCCCCTCCCATGGTTGGAGAGGGATTAAACTGCGATCTCACGGCACCGGGCTCATCTCCAACAAAAGGAGTGGGAGCTAGGGTCCGCCGCGCACGGAGCGAGGGGGAAGGCATCGCCAACGAGACATTCGGTCCGGCGTCGCCGCTGAATCACAGACCCAGCGAGGATGGTCCCCAACTCCAGCCGCGTCTGTGTGTCTGAGAGCCGGGCGGGCTGAGTGCGGCGCTCCAATCTCCGGGATTCGGGACTCTGAGATCCCTCCACACCTCCGGCGTCTTCATTTTCACCTTCAGTGTGCATGCGCTATACGGGCGCGGCGGCCAGCGGGCCAACTCTAATATATATTTAATATGACCTTGCGGGCCAAATATAATTATATCGCGGGCCAAATTTGGCCCGCGGGCCAGAGTTTGACATGTGTGTCCTAACATTTTGTCTATTGTTCTGTATTCCTCCTCCTGCCCATAATTCTTACATGCCTTTTAATTCAGACACCTGCCTGCTTTCTATTCATACCTTTAAGAAGGGCTCAAGCCCGAATCATTGTTTATATATCTTTACCTCCTAAAGGCGCTGCGAAATCTGCTGAGTTCCTCCATCATTTCTGTGTTTTTACTGAATTTGATTAACCTTAGTTCTGGAATAGATAATAGTTTTCCACTATTATCTATTTTCACTATTGAAACATCATCACTTTTTTGTTGCACCAATTATCTTCAATTATCACATATTGTGGTAATTTAATGTCTACTGTGATATCTAATGTACCTGTGCAGTTGCAGCAAGTAAGAATTCAGGATCATCTGTACATTGTACTTATGTATATGACAATAAACTCTCATATTCACAGCTTATCTCCATTCAACAAGCTTTCTGCTAGAATGGAGATAAGCTGTGAATATGAGAGTTTATTGTCATATACATAAGTACAATGTACAGATGATCCTGAATTGCAATAAAAATTATGAAAAAAAATGTTTTGGTGGAAGACACAGCTTTGCTTGAGTCAATTTGTACTGAGATTGAATCTGCTGTGGGCCAATTGGGTAAATTGTACATTGTATGCACATGCTAGAAGATGGAAAGAGATGTTTGTGAAGGGTGCTCCACAATGCCATTTGAATGAAAGAATCAAAAGCTATTTTGAACTTAAATAAAGATAGAGACACAAGGACTGCAGATGCTGAAATTTGGAGCAAAAGAACAATCTGTTGGACGAACTCAGTCAATCGAGTAGCATCAGTGTAACATCAAGGGAATTGTTGAGGTTTTAGTGTGATTCGTGGAGGGGTGTGGCTAGTATAAATAGGAAAGGATGAGAGGGATGAGACAGGGACTAGTCAAGGATTCATAAACCACAAACGGTTGGAGTTGGTAAACAGAGGCAGGTGTTTGGTAGGTGCCAGACAGGAGGGTGATAGGTGAATCTGATAAGAAGGTGGTAATGGAAGCATCAGGGAAAGAGGTGAAGGATAGATGGGATCAGAACCAGTGGATGAAATCTGTGGATGTAGGTGGATAGAACAGGAAGGGGAGGGAAATGAAAATGGGTGGGAGGCTGTGAGTGATATGGGACATAAAAGGGGAAAAGAGGTGAATTGAATGAAGGAGACAAGGGTGACCTGAAAATGGAACATTCAACATTTATATCATTGTGTTGTGAACAGCCTGGTGGAACAGGAGGTATCATTCCTCTAGCTTGCTTTGGGCCTCATTCTGGTAGTAGAGAAACTAAGGTTAGACAGGTTGATTTGGGAATGGGAAGGGGAGCTGAAATGGCATGCAACCAGGAACTCAGGATGGCATTGGTGACAGAGTGCAGGTTCTCTGTGAAATGGTTGCTAAGTCTCCACTTGGTGTCAACAAAATAGAGGAGGCCACATCAGGAGCACCAAATGCTGTAGACAAGATTGAACGATGAACAAGATGAACCTTTGCCTCATCTAGAAGGGCTTTTTAAGTCCCTGGATGGTGGAGGAAGGGGGTGTAAGTACATCTCCTGTGGTTGCAGCAGAATGAGCCAGAAGGATGGCTGCAGAAGACAGAAAGAGGAGGAGAGGGGTAGATGTTGCTGGTTGGTGGATCTCTCTGCAGTTGATGGAAATGATGAAGGATGAATGCAAAAGCTAGTGGTATGAAAGCTGAGGACTAGGTAAACACTGTCTTTGTTCTGTTTGGAAGGGGAGGGGATTGGAAGCAGGTCTAAGAAACAAAAGAAATGTGGGAGAGGGATCAATCAACCACTATGTGATAGTACAGATTCTATCACCAATGTGTATATGTACATATGTACAGATGGTAGTGTAGGATGACTGTGATTGGCTGAGAGTGTAGCCACACCTACTGGCAGGTCTTAAAGGATTGCTCCTAGCCAGACCAGGTCATTCTGGGCTGGTCAACCTACTTGTGATATGCTCCAGTCTTTTAGTTAATAAAAGCCTTGGTTTGGATCAACAAGTCTTTGGTTCTTTCAAAGCGCACTACACACTGTAGAGGGGCAGTTGCATTCCTTGAGAAAGGAGGACATTTCGATGTCCTGGAATAGAAGGCCTCATCTAGAGAGTATCCACAAAAAAAAAGAGACATTTCCTTTTATATTCAAAGGATAAAGGAAAATGGTTAATTCTGCTTCTTCTGGACTGGCAATATCACTTTCTAATTAGTTTTGAAAACATAAGGATATTGCAGCACAAAGAATGTTTGGGGCAGCATGAATGGCATAATGCTATTCGACCACCAGCAATCCAGGTTCAAACCCACCACTATCTGTAAAGAATTTGTACATTCTCCGTGTTCACGTGACTCTAGTCCGAGTGGTCTTACTTTCTCCCACATTCCTTAGACGTACAGGGCTAGTAAGTTAATTGGTCAATATTTGCAATTGGGCCAAAAGGGCCTGTTACCATGCTGTATCACTAAATTTGATTAAATTAAAAGTTTAAGTGCTTGATTAAAAAGAAATCAGTGGATGAGTTCTGAACCATTTAGATATGTAGCATTGAAATATATGAAAATGTGCAAAAGCTATACAAGTTTCACCTTGTTTAGCAATCCAAATACCCACTGGGCTGCCCCATCTTTTTCTTTTTTTTACTTGGCCTCTCTTAGGATTGTGGCTTTCCAGAGAAGCTCTCTGGGTTCTGAGATGGCCAATAAAGCCAATGTGAAATTCACAGATGTACTCATAGGTCTCGCAGAAGCTGCTTGATATGGCGAGTGGAGGCATAACAGAGTAGATGGTGTGTTTTCCCTGCTTTTACTGGTGGGCTTCAATGTGCTCCCAGAAAAGAAGTTCAATACTATCTTGTAACAAGGGATAACTTGCATTAGACCATGTCTTAACAACCTTTATTTATTCGCTGCCTTCTGGCCACCATAGCAGCTTCTGCAACCTGGAGTTCACGATAGAATAGGATTGGATTTTGTGCACATCTGTATTGAATACCACAGCCGCACTATAATCAGTGAGATTATTCTGAGACATGAGCAAACAATGAGAAGCTGGAGAAGTCGAAGGGTCAGCGTTCTGGATTGAAACACTTTGAAAAGACTTTTTTGAGACCTGTCCATTTTGCTGTCTCTTCTGTTCCTTACTAGAATACCATACTGCTCTCTAGTGGCCAGATGAACATTCCACAATTAATGGATTTGGGATGGTCCCTGAGGCTGCAAACTAAGCATTCAATTCCTTGAGCCACCACAGGCTGCTTCAAATCTTGCTGTAGTTATTTATTAAATCTCCAATATTCTCTTAATAATCAATCAACAAATAACTTTAGGTTTGTCCTTTATGAGTCAGGACTAAAAGGTTTCAACATTAGATTTTATAAACACAAGAGTTGTATTGTGAAGGTGTGGTTGATATCTACTAAAATAGGTAAACCAAGGTATGGCTTATAATTTCTAATGCAAGACAGAACTTTTCATCATCGTATCACATTCAATAGGTACTTAACCAAAATGCTGCAGAAATTGGCCTGAGACTAAATGAATCAAGCTGAAGCATAAACTAATCCATCTCACTATAAAGGTATATTACCAAGGCCACAGGAGAAGTGTCAGACTGGATAAATTTATGAACCAAAAGCCCTTGAACAACCTGATAATACATTAAAATAATTTTGGCACAATATTAGATTTCAGTGAAATTCTTCCATTTATGCTTATCATGTTGGTACAGAATTTGTGCAAATATAATTTACTTTGAGAGATGCTTATCTTCAAAAAACATTTTAATTCAATCATCCTTAGAAGCATATTCCAAAAAAAATGCCCTATTCCGTCGGTTTTCATTCTTCTCTGTACTCTGTAAATTACCAAAGGGTCAGAAATATGTCTTTGATTCCTTTAGTCTGCTCAAATGACTCCGTGCAAATATTTAGCAGCTCAGATATTTATTTCTCTGAAAAATATGATTTGCAATACAAATCCATTCAAGATGTCCCCATAAGAGTCCAAAAAAAAAGAGTTCTGATGGAGTTGGGAACATGGAGGTGGATTTTCTGTGAAAAAGAAGTTGCTCAGTTCTAAGCATTGAATAAATTGAGTCTCGTGCATAAATAAAGATTTTGGCAGGGATTGTTTCCAGAACTAATGCCCACATTAAGCTTTGGCTAATTTTCTTTTGTCTGCTTTTTCAAAAGTTTGTGTTAAACTAACCACAGTAAAGTATAAACAGCTGAGTAAATATTTACAGAAAGACCAAGAATTCATACAACTGTGTTCTTATGACAACAACCCAGCATCAAACATTTTTCTACTGATGTTTGCAATGGTTCATTCACTTGGGAAGAAGTCAAGGATAATGATGAACACAAAATAAACAGCTAGATTGTAATTTTCCAAAATATTAATTACCAGATCTGTATTACCTTCTGATGATGAGCTATGTAAGGCTGCTTTATGACAGGAACAGTGCAAATACATAATAAACATCTATAATCTGGAGCAGTGGTTTTCAACCTTTCTCTTTCCACTCACGGACCACCTTAAGTAATCTCTTACTAATCACAGAGCACCGAAGGCATATGGATTACTTAAAGTGGGATGTGAGTGGAAAGAAAAAGGTTGAGAACCACTGATCTGGAGTAACACTCTGCAGTCTAGTAGTGAGCCAATATCTTGGAGTTAAAGCACCTCAGACAAAATGTTGAACCAAGGTTCCAGTTGCCTGTTTCAGTGTTTCAGTGAATACTAAACATCTCAATGATCTTGACCAAATTATCTTCTTCAATAATAACACAAGTAATCATATAGTTATATCACTGCAATTTATTTATTCCTAATTCAGAATGATGTCACATAGTTTCCAAGTCACATTTATTTAAGTAATAAAAATCTTTCTTTTTCAATCTTTTTATTAATCATATTATAGATAAACAATACAAGAGGAGAATAGGAGTACATAATCATGAAGGAAAATATATCACTATATGACACAATATGATGTAATATATTACATTACACCACAATTAACGAGCAGCAGCAATCATCAAGGATCCACATCACCCAGCACACGCTGTTACAGAGTTCTGTGTTGTGTATTGGCATATGTGTTGTGTGGTTTTATGTTAAGAAGTGACAGTTTGCCAAGGTGAAGGTGAACTGCTGAGAGAGTGGGAGACGGACTGAGGATGTGCAGAAAATGATCTAAAAACTTCTGGACTTGGACGATAAGCCACCACTGGCTGGTGCTGTGGAGTGGAAGAAGGACCAGAGCATGAGTCATGGTCTGGAGGACAGTTTAGAATGTTGGGATTTCAAAAAGGGATTCTGAAGGCAGCCAGAAGGATCCGGACCAAGCCAGTTGTTCCTCTCTCTGCAAGCAACACAAGACCACTTCGAATTTTGTGCTCTCTCTCTCTCTCTCTCTCTCTTTCTCTCAAAGATCTTTTGGCTTCAGTTTACCAAACAAACTGAATTTTGTTTATGATCTTTGCTTCGGTTGAGATTGAAGTTTTGTGAGTCTTGTGTGTTTTGTGTCAAAGTTTTTTTTTCTGAGGACTGGTTGGAAATATAACTTAGACTTTAATTACATATGTTATATTTAGGCTGGAGAATTTATTAGTTTTACACTGTTATAGGAATTTGCATAGTAACCATATAAAAAGGGGGGATTTTGAATTAAAGCTTGAAGGTGAATTTTTTGTTAATAAAGTAATTGTTCATCTTTACCCCTGTGTGATATGCCTTCTTTGTGGTTGCTGGTTTGATCTTGTAACAATGCTGCCATCAGGAAAGGTAAGGCTGCCAAAAAAACTCACACCACTAGGTTCAAGAACGGCTGCCCCTCCACCATCAGACTCCTTAATGACAAATTCAATCAGAGACTCATTTAAGAACTTTTATTTGTGCACTTTATTGATTTTCATTTTTATTCTCTCAGTATTGCCCAGTCAGTTGGTTTATTTTTGTTTTCTGCTTATGGTTTTTTATTTGTTAACATATTTACACTGTGCACAGTATTTTTTTTTGCAGGAAAAAAGAATCTCAGGGTTGTATGTGATGTCATGTATGTGCTCTGACAATAAATCTGAAATCTGAATCTGAAGACCTTTAGCTCCACTGGAAATTAAGACACAGTGAGCCTGATGTCAATAGTAGGAAAATTATTGGAAGGTGTTCCAAGAGATTGGATATAAAATTATTTGGATAGACAGAAATTGATTAGGGATAGTCCACATGGCTTTGTGCGAGGTAGATCATGTTTAACCAATCTTGTAGAATTTTTCAAGGAGGTTACCAGGAAAGTTGATGAAGGAAAGGCTGTAGATGTTGTCTACATGGACTTTGGTAAGGCCTTTGACAAGTTCCCACATGGGAGGTTACTCAGGAAGGTTCATATGCTTCGTATCCATGTGAAGTAATGAACTGGATTTGACAATGGCTGAATGGGAGAAGCCAGAGAATAGTGGTGGATGATGACTTCTCAGTCTGGAGGCCTGTGACTAGTGGTGTGCCTCAGGGATTGGTACTGGGACCATTGTTGTTTGTCATCAATATCAAAGATCTGGATGATAATATGGTAATTTGGATCAGCAAGTTTATAGATGACAGTAAGATTGGAGGTGTTGCAGACAGAAAAGGTTTTCAAAGCTTGCAGAGGGATCTGGAACAGCTGAAAAAATGGGCTGAAAAATGACAGATGGAATTTAATGCAGACAAGTTTGAGGTGTTGCATTTGGGAAGGACAAACCAAGTAAGGATGTACATGGTGAATGGTAGGTCAATGAGGAGTGTAGCAGAACAGAGGGATCTGGGAATACAGATACATAATTCCCTAAAAGTGATGACACAGGATAGAGCTAGTGGCATATTAGCCTTCATAAATCAAAGTTTTGAGTATAGAAGCTAGATGTTATGGTAAAGGTATATAAGACTTTAGTGAGGCTAATTACAGTAATGATATCAATAAGATAGAGAGAGTGCACAGAAGATTTACTAGGATGTTGCCTGGACTTCAGGAACTGAGTTACAGGGAACAGTTAAACAGGTTAGGACTTTATTTCCTAGAGTGTAGAAGAATGAGGGAGATTTGATGGAGGTATTTAAAATTATGAAGGGGACAGACAGAGTAAGTGTAGATAGGCATTTTCCAATGAGTGCAAGAGAGATGCAAACCAGAGAATATGGGTTAAGAGTGAAAGGGGAAAAGTTTAGGCGGAACTTCTTCACACAGAGAGTGGTGGGAGTGTGAAATGAGCTGCCAGCTGAGGTGGTGAATCGGGCTCAATTTTAACATCTAAGAATTTGAAAAGGTACATGGATGAGAAATGTATAGAGGGTGACTGATGCAGGTCAGTGGGACTAGGCAAAAAAAAAGGTTCAACATAGACTAGAAGGGCTAAGGGGTCTGTTTCTGTGCTGTAGTGTTCTATAATTCATGCAACCACCATTGAATACCAGGCCAATGTCTCTCAGACTGTCGATGACCTCATTTCATAGAACAAAGAAAGCTGCAGCACAGTCCAAGCCCTTCAGCCCACAGTTATGCCAACCTAATAACCTACACTGACAACTGCCTAGAATTTCCCAACTGCATAACCCTCCATTTTTCTCGGTTCTACGTATCCCTCCAATTGTCTCTTAAAAGATCCTATTGTACCTACCTCCACCATCATTTTCAGCAGGCAAACTCCGTGCACCCACCACTCTCTGTGTGAAAAACATCCCCCTGGCATATCCCCTGTACTTGCTCCCAAACACCTTAAAACTGTGCCCTGTCAGGTTAGCCATCTCAGCCCTGGGAAAAAAAGAATCTAGCCATCACATTGTTAAATGTGTCTCATCATCTTGAACACTTCTATCAGATTGCCCCTCATCCTTCATCCTTCCAAGGAGAAAAGACCATGTTCACTCAACCTCTCCTCATAAGTCATCATCCTTGTAAATCTCCTCTGCCCCCTCTCTGTAGCATCCACATCTTTTGTGTAATGAGTTGACCAGAAATGAACACAATATTTCAAGTGGTGTCTAACCAATGACATATTAACTGCAATATTAACTCATGGCTCTTGAACTCAGTCCCACAATTAATAAAAGCCCATATCTGCCTTCTCAACACACTATCAACCTGTTCAGCAGCTGTGAGTGCCCAATGTACATGAACCCCAAGATTTCTCAGTTCATCCACAGTGCTCAGAGCCCTTCCATTAACATTGTATTCTGCCTTCAAAAGTGACTTTCTGAAATAAACCATCACACACTTTTCTGGGTCCACTTGAGAGACCGGGGTATCTATCCCTTCAATCTCTACCCTTACATCATCTCCCCTTCTGTCTGTTTGGGAAGTCTGCTGCCTTATGGGGCGGGCGTGAACAGCAGGTGGAGAGGGTAGTATGTTAGACACATGCTGAGGAGTATCTGCATCATTACCATTGTCATTCCAGATATTCCCATCCCAATCCTCAATTACATCAGGATCGTCACTATTCATTATCATGGCACGAATACGATGTGGGTCGGGTTCTACTCCTTGCCTTTCCTTATCTGCATAGAGCTGCTGCCAGAGTTTAATATTACGGCAGACAGTTTGAACATGCTTACCTTCCAATTCTTTGGCTCTGTCCTGACTGGTGTGAACAATCTCACTCATCATGGAACAGCATTGTCGCATGGCTTCTAGCTCCTCCTCTAATTGCTTTCTCTTGCGCTGAGATTCTACTTCTCTTTGAACTGATTCTGCTTCACGCTGAACGGAGTGGCGTAAGGCTGTGGCCAGCAACCAAAAACCATCCGTCAGCGTCCCCTTTTTATCAGGAAATTTTCTTTCTCGAAGGAGAGTGGCAACCCGCTCTCCCAGAGGTACACTTGATGAATCTAACTTCTCATCCCAACTAATGGGTGGTCCCAACAAAGACAGGGTATTGGCCAACATGCCAAACCCATCATCTTTGGAAGTCCATCCAGGAATCAAGAACTGCTCAGGGCTCACCTCTTTCTTTTGGCGAAACATCTTGAGACCAACCCTGCTCGCAGCGCCAATTGTCTTGGGTAAACTTATACCTCTCATTTTGTTCATTTTAGATTGGTCACAGTGTTTGAACTACCGAAAGAAAATAAACACACACACCGAGAGCAGTTCAGATTATACAAATGTTTATTACAAATTCAAAAGCTGATTTCACACTACAATATGCAAGCCCTTCCCAACTATACTTATCAATGCTTGGACTGGTCCCAACTGCCGAAGCGAGGCAACGACTGCACACTTGTAGTAGGTTGTCAGAGCGCCGGTAGCAGCTTCTCCATCTCCCCTGACCGGGACGTTGGCTGGACTCCAGAAGTCTTCTTCTTCTTCTTCTTCTTGAGAGATGTTGCCACCTCTCGGAGAGTCTCCTAACTTCAGCAGCGGGACCATGACTTATATTACCCAAAAACTGCTAACCCAAGCACCTATTCCCAGCACAGCAAGAAAGATAAGCAAGCAAGCTAGCATGCTAGGCTTCTAACGAATAACATAATTTTCAGCTTATCACTTTGAATACAATGGTTTATTTTGCATCAAGGCTAGGCCTCTGACAGTCTGTGACCAAAACAAGCAGGAAGATTAAATGTTCTTGGTACACAGATGTCCTTTCGTCAGATAACAGCATCTCTGGCCCCTTGGTGGAATTTAGCTTATGTCTGCTGATTCTAAAACACAAGCAGGTTCTCAGCCTTGCAGAACCCAAAGCTGCAAGTTTTTAAAAAAAGGTTCTCAGCTCTACAGAACCAAGAGCTGGGAATTAAGAAAAAATAGGTTAAAAAATAGGTGTTAAAAAATAGTTTAGACTCTTCCATTACAACACCATGGTTCTTTCACCTTACCATCCCATCCCTGCCTCAGTACAGAATGCCATGCAACTGTTCACTGATCATTTGTCACACTTCTGCTGTACTTTTCCCAAATACATCTACTCCCAATTTATGCTCCCAAGCCCCTTAAATGCTTTCCCAAATTGTCTATTCCTGTTCTTCTGCAGCACTATAGTAAAAGAGAGATTGTTGTGATCATGTCTAACAAAATTTTCACCCACTGAGAGATTTGACAGCCTGACCTGGTACATTTGCCAATACCACTTCAAGTATAGCCTCTACACTAGTTGGCCTATCTACAAATTGTCAGTTAACCTTCAAATTTTACTTCATACAAACCTTTCACTCTAAGATGGTGCCAATTAATATTAGGAATGTTAAAAACATCCATCGCAACAACCTTATTATTTTTGTACATTTCTAGTATTGTCTCTCATACTATTGGTGGATCCACAGTAATGATTCCCAAAGTGTGTGCTTCCACCCTCCTGTAGACATCCAAAGATATTTTTTGGAAAGATCCAAGGGGGCGGTGAGAAAAAAGGGGGCGTTCCAAACCTTCAGTCTTGTTATTATTCAGTCTGCTGCAAAGTTTAATGAAGAACCCAGTGCAGCAATTTTCTGGCCAGACTCGTGAGCAGAATAAACAGCGACAAGGTGTTCTCATAAGAGCTGGTCTCAGTGGCTGCCATGTTGTACTGGTGTCATTACCTCCTTCTCACTAAACCCCCCATCCGACTCTGATCCTCAACTAACACCCCCTACTCCGCTTAGTGCTGCCACAAGCTTGCTGACATGTTGGGTGTACTGACAATAACCACACCAGCAGTGCGTGTATAAGACAGCTTTAATAAACTAATATGTACACTAAGAGGTCTTGTCTCTGCAAGACGAACCTGGAAGGCTAGACTGTAGCTCTGGACTGCTTAATATACAAGGTCACCAGGATGACCCCTGGTGACCTAGTGGTGTAATTTCATATCACCACATTCAACCCCCCCTTTAAAAATTGTTATTCCCCCCTGCCCCCCACCCCCACCCCTCACCAGTCCTCCTTCCCTTGTTTGTATGTTCATGTCCAAAATTTTTCATGGCTTCCGTTGCCTTCTGGACCTCCTTGGTAGTGGTATAGGAGTGGGAAGTGAGGTCTTTCTTTCAGCCTTTCTTGGTAGAAGTGTAGGAGTGGAAAGTACTAGATGGCCATGTGGCCATGTGGGGTGGGGATCCTCTTGTATGTCATTAGGTCCTGCCATCAAGTCTAGGGTGGTGATATTTTGTGGGGCGGGCGTACCCAGTGTCCTGATTTCTGGGGTGGGTGGTATAGTCCTCAAGGGTGTCATGATGGACGACTGTTCTAGTGACTGCTGCTGTGCTCCTTGTTGATCCGTAGACATCTGTGTTTCCTTTGCGTTATTCACACATCTGGCCGGCGTGAGATCCCTGGTGGCCACCGAGTCTTCTCTTCCATCTGGGAATGTGATGAAGGTGTACTGAGGGTTCGCGTGCCTCAACTCCACTTGATCCACCAGTGGGTCCACTTTGCAGGGTCTGCAGTGCTTCCGAAGGAGAACAGGTCCCAGTGTCATCATCCATTTAGACAGCACTGTGCCCGTCATGGCTTTCCTTGTGAAAGAAAATATACAGTCATGTGGGGTCATGTTAGTGGCAGTACACAACAAAGAACGTATAGAGTGTAGGGCTTGCCATCTAGTTTCAGGCAGGTCTTTTGCTTTTAAGGTAAAGAGGACCATTTTCCAGATAGTGGCATTTTCCATTTCGACTTGTCCATTCCCCCTGGGATTGTAATTTGTAGTGTGGCTGGTAGCAATCCCTCTCTTGTGCAGGCACTGCTGTACTTCTGCGCTCATGAATGCAACACCCCTGTCTGTGTGTATGTAGTTCAGGTACCCAAATATGCTGAAGATGGGTTGGAGGCATTTTATAACAGTGGCTGCTGATATATCAGAACACGAGATTGCGAAGGGGAAACGGGAGTATTCATCTATTATGTTTAGGAAATAGACATTTCTATTATTGGACGGGAGCGGGCCTTTAAAATCAAGGCTGAGGCATTCAAAAGGTTTGGTAGCTTTTATCAGGGTGGCTTTGTCTGGCCGGTAAAATTGTGGTTTGCATTCCACACAGATGGGGAAGCTCTTGTTCACTGACCTCACTTCCTCCGGTGAAAATGGGAGATTTTGGGTTTTAATGAAGTGAAACAGTCTAGTGACCCCAGGGTGGCCCAGCTCATTGTGCAAGCTCTACAACTGGGACATGTGGTTAAGGATGGCACAAGTGCCCCTGGACAGAGCATCCGGGGTGGTACAGAATGTCGTATTTAAATATAGACAATTCTATCTGCCAGCGCAGTATTTTGTCACTCTTAATTCTCCCCCTGTTCTGGTTATCGAACATAAAAGCAACTTGTCCGTGACAAGGGTGAAGTGTTTGCACGCCAGATAATGTCGCCAGTGCCTTACTGCTTCCACAATGGCTAGGGCCTCCTTCCCTACTGCTGAGTGTCTTGCCTCTGACCCCTGTAGGGTTCGTGAGAAAAAGGCCACTGGTCATCCGTCTTGGTTTAGGGTGGTTGCCAGAACCACATTGGATGCCTCCATTTCTTCTTGAAATGGGATCTACTCATTTATGGACCGCATGATAGCTTTAGCTATATGGTCCCTAATGTCCCTAAATGCTCTGGTGGCTGCTGGACACAGTGGGAAAACTGAAGTTTTTATAAGTGGGTGGGCCCTGTCGGCATACAACCACCAGGGCTCTCCAGGGGCTGGTGCTCTGCTCTATGATGCCCTCCTGTAGTAGCCTTTGGACCTCTGTCCTAATGAAGATTCTGTCCATCGGGCTGTACCTTCTGTTCTTTGTGGCTATTGGTGTGCATTCTGGGGTCAGGTGTGTGAACAGCAGAGGGGGTTCTATGTTCAGGAAAGACAGGCTGCAGTGTTGTTTCTTCGTAAGGCATAGTGGGGGGTGAGGCCCGTTGTGCACTATTGTAATGTTTTCTAACTGGCACTGAAAATCTAACCCCAATAGTACTGGGGCACAGAAGTGAGGGAGTACTAGTAATTTGAACCATTCATATTATGTGCCCTGGATTTCTAAAGTAACCCTGCAAAACTGTTTTACCTCAGCCGCAAGGCTGCTGGCTGCTAAAAGGATCCGGTGATCACTTGGGTGTGTGGGGAGGGCAAAGCAGTTGACTAACACCTGGTCAATAAAATTTCAGTGCTTCCACGATCTATTAAGAAATTTACCCTCACATCATTAATTTTGATGCATACAGTGACATCAGATAAATTGTGTGGACTTGCCTGATTCATGCACTTGTTTCCACACTTCTGTTTCTCCAGCTGTGTTTCCACCCCTCTGTTTCCAACCCTCTGTTTCCACACCACAGTTTCCACCTCTGTTTCCACACTTCTGTTTTTCCACCTGTTTCTACCCCACTGTTTCCATCCCTCTGTATCCACCCCTCTGCTTCACCATGTTTGTTTCTACACTTCTGTTTCTAACCCTGTTTCCACACCTCTGTTTCCCCATCTCTGCTTCTCCACCTCTGTTTCTACCCTTCTGTTTCCACCCCTCTGTTTCTACCCTTCAGTTTCCATCCCTCTAATTCCACCCTTCTGTTTCCACCCCTGTTTCTACCACTCTGTTTCCATCCCACTGTTAGAGGGTTAATATCCCTCTGTTTCCACAAATCTGTTTCACGACCTCTGTTTCTCCACCTCTGTTTCTACCCCTCTGTTTCCACCCTTCTGTTTCCACCCCTCTGTTTCCACCCCTCTGTTTCCACCCCTCTGTTTCCACCCCTCTGTTTCCACCCCTCTGTTTCTACCACTGTTTCCATCCCTCTGTATTCACTCCTCTGTTTCCCCACCTGTTTCTATGCCTTTTTCCACGCCTCTGTTTCCATCTGTCTGTTTCCAAACCTTTGTTTCTCCACCTGTTTCCACTCCTCTGTTTCCAAACCTCTCTTTGCACACCTCTGTTTCCACCCCTCTGTTTCCAAACCTGTTTCTACCCCTCTGTTTCCATCCCTCTGTATCAATCGATTTCCCAACCTCTGTTTCTCCACCTCTGTTTCTACCCATTTCCATCCCTCTTTCCCAATCCTCTGTTTCCACCCATCTGTTTCCATTCATCTGTTTCTACTCCTCTATTTCCACACCACTGTTTCCAACCCTCTGTTCCAACACCTCTGTTTCCACCCCTCTGTTTCCACCCTTCTGTTTCCAAACCTCTGTTTCCACCCCATTTTCCAACCCACTGTATCCATCCCTCTGTTTCACCACCTCTGTTCCTCCACCTCTGTTTCTACCACTGTTTCCATCCATCTGTATCCACCACTCTGTTTCCCCACCTCTGTTTATCCACCTCTGTTTCTACCCCTCTGTTTCCATCCTACTTTTCCAACCCACCGTTTCCACATGTCTGTTTCCACACATCTGTTTCTACACCTCAAATTCCACCCCACTGTTTCCACACCTATATTTCTACCCCTCTGTTTCCCTACCTTTGATCCCTCACATGTTTCCACACCTCAGTTCCCCCCTCTGTTTCCATACATCTTTTTCACACCTCTGTCTCTACCCCTCTGTTTCCATCCCTCTGTATCCACCCCTGTTTCCACAATGCTGTTTCTCAACCTCTATTTCCCCACATCTGCTTATCCACCTTTTTCTCCACCTGTTTCTACACCTGTTTCCATCCCTCTGTATCCACCCCTCTGTTTCACCACCTGTTCCTCCACCTGTTTGTACCACTCTTTCCATCCCTCAGTATCCACCCCTCTGTTTCCCCACCTCTGTTTCTACTCCTGTTTCCATCCAACTTTTTCAACCCACTATTTCCACACGTCTGATACCACACATCTTTTTCATACCTCTGATTTTACCCCTGTTTTCATCCCTCTGTATCCACCCCTGTTTCCCCAACCCTGATTCCCCACCTGTTTCCACACCTCAGTTCCCCTCCTCTGTTTCCACATGTCTTTTTCACACCTGTCTCTACCCCTGTTTCCATCCCTCTGTATGCACCCCTCTATTTCCAACCTCTGTTTCTACCCCTCTGCTTCCAGCGCTCTTTTGCAGCCCTGTTTTGACCCATATGTTTCCACGCATCTGTTTCTATTCCTCTATTTCCACACCACTGTTCCATCCCTCTGTTCCAACACCTGTTTTCACACCTGTTTCCACCCCTCTGTATCCATCCATTTGTTTCCACACCTGTGTTTCTCCACCTGTTTCCACCCCTCTGTTTCCAACCCTGTTTCCATCCCTCTGTATCCACCCCTGTTTCACCATCTCTGTTCCTCCACCTGTTTCTACCCGTTTCCAACCCTCTGTTTCCACCCCTGTTTCCACCCCTCTGTTTCCACCCGTTTGTTTCCACACCTCTGTTTCTACACCTCTGTTACCACCCCATTGTTTCCACACCTCTGTTTCCATACCTCTGTTTCTATGCCTCTGTTTCCACAACTCTGTTTCACCACCTCTGTTTCTACCCCTCTGTTTCCATCCATCTTTTCCAACCCTGTTTCCACCCCTGTTTCCACACCTCAGTTCGCCCCCCCCCCGGTTTCCACCCATCTGTTTCCACACCTCTGTTTCTACCCATTTCCATCCCTCTGTATCCACCCCTCTGTTTCACCACCTCTGTTTCTCCTCCTCCGTTTCAACCCCTCTTTTTCACTGCCTCTGTTTCTCCACCTGTGTTTCTACCCCTCTGTTTCCATCCCTCTGTTTCTACCCCACTGTTTCCACTCCTTTGTTTGCACACCTCAGTTTCCCCCATCTGTTTTCACCCGTCCTTTCCACACCTCTGTTTCCCCATCTCTGATGGGGGTTATACCAGTTTTAAAGGGTACCTTTTGGAGTCACTAATGGTGTGTCAGTGTTTCAGAGGGAAATGGATAAGATTGTTAGGACGTATGAATTACAGAGTACGTTTCCCTATCTGGATAATGTCACTATCTGTGGGAAAACACAGACTGAGCACGGCAAGAACTGAAAGAAATTTTTAGCAACAGATAAAGAACTCAACCTTACATTTAACATGGGCAAATGTGTTTTCAGCACAGCAGAGCTACCCATTTTGGGCTACATTGTCCGCAAGGGAGAAATCTGCCCTGATCAGGAAAGAATAGCTCCCCTTAAGATGTTACCACCCCCAGACTCGGCAAAAGCCCTTAAAAAGTGATTGGGATTCTTTTCCTTCTACTGCAAATGGGTACATGACTACGCTACGAAAGCACACCCTCTGTTTGACATTAAATCTTTTCCTCTCTCTTCAATGGCCTTGAAGGCTTTCGAGAGAATTAAAGCTGATATTGTCAAAGCTGCACTCTCGTCCATTGATGAGGATGTCCCATTCCAAGTGGAAACCGATGTCTCAGATTGTGCTTTGGCAGGAACCCTTAATCAAAAGGGCAGACCGGTGGCATTTTTCTCCCGCATGTTATGCGGACCTGAACTAAAACATCCTGCCATTGAAAAAGAAGCCCAGGCTATCACTGAAGCTGTTTGCTACTGAAAACACTTTCTAGCTGGCAGAAAATTTACCCTGGTTACTGATCAGAAATCTGTACCCTACATGTTCAGTACTAAACACAAAAGTAAAATCAAAAATGATAAGATGGCACGCTGGCGAATAGAACTCTCAACTTATAATTATGAGGTCCAGTACAGACCTGACAGGTTAAATGATCCCTCTGACACATTGTTACGAGCTGCTGCTGGTGCTCAGCTTGAGGGGCTAAAAGAGATCCATAGCAGACTGTGCCATCCAGGGGTCATGAGATTCTTCCGCTACATAAGGACTAACAACCTTCCTTACTTCCTGGAAGAAATCAGAAAACTGACTAAAAGCTGTCCTGTTTGGCCAGAATACAACCTGCAGTACTTTAAAGCTCTGGAGGCCACTCTCATCAAGGCAACCCGACCTTTTGAGAGGATTAGCTTGGATTTTAAAGGGCTGCCACCTTCCAACAGCAAAAATGTATATTTCCTTACTGTAATTGACGAATATTCAAGGTTTCCCTATGCGATACCCTGCCCTGACATCTCGTCAGTGTCTGTCATTAAGGCACTTGACAGAATTTTCAGTATTTTTGGTTTTCCCAATTGCATTCATACAGACAGAGGCTCAGCATTCATGAGCGCTGAGCTGCGCCAAGCCCTGCTACGAAAGGGGATTGTACCACGAGCTACAAACCACAGGGCAATGGGCAAGTTGAAAGGGCTCACGCTACAGTCTGGAAGACTGTTAACGTTGTGTTAAAAACACATGGTTACCCTGTTACCCGGTGGCAGGAGGTGCTGGCTGAGGCGTTACATTCTATTTGGTCTTTATTGTGTACTGCAACAAATCAAACAGCTCATGAACGTATATTTGCTTTTCCTAGGAAATCAGGAACTGTGATGGACTGGCCAGCCTGTTTATCTGAGCCTGGGACCGTGCTGCTGAAGAGCCACGCTCGGACGCATAAAACAGACCCTCTAGTCCAACCAGTTCATCTACTGCATACTAACCCCAACTATGCTCATGTTAAATTCCCAGACAGGAGCACTGACACTGTACCTCTAAGATATCTGGCCTCGCCTGGTTCGCCCCTTCCTCACACCCCTACTCCAAGTGAGCCTGAGAGATTGGACTCACCCCCCCACCCCCAGCCTCTGACCCCTAGTAAGCATTCAGATGGCCATGCTGAGGCTCCAGTGCCTCACGCTGGCGATTCTGGAGCGAGTCCAGAAGTCCAACCTTCCCGCACTACAGACCTGGGACCTGTATCAGTTCTCGAGGTTACCTGTTCCTCTGAGAAAATCAACTAGAATTCATAAACAACCTGAGAGGCTGCAGTATTTATAAAATATCTCATTATATTTTGATTGCTTTACTAGTTACTGGCGTATTTTAGCTGTCAGACAATTCTCAATGCCAAATATGGTATCCATGTATTTCTTGCTTAAGTTTTACCTAGCAGCTGTCCTTTTGATTTTAACCCTTCTTCTGCCAGGAGGAGACTGTGGTGAATGTCTGCCAAGCTGCCTGTCTCCCCCTCTGGCGAGCCTTGCTGTACTAACATTGGCTGTGCATTATCTCCACTGTTAAGGACACTCCCCGTGGGTATAACTGTATATGCACCTATTGTCTTCCATTATCGTACCATGAGTTTCTGCTAATAAAAGCCATGATTATTGTTTGACCACATCGTCTTTGTCTACTTCATCCACTGGCACTTCACAGACAAACCTGAGATTCTTTTTACTGCAGGCCAAGCTGAATTTCTACTTACTCTGCCTTGCTGCTGTGGGGAATGAAGCAAGGATCTTTGCATCCTTCTTCACACACTCTTGTCTATTGCAGTCATCTCAGGGACAATGTTCATTGTAGGTGATATTCCTAATACACAGGAAGGATCTCACCAGGGCTCCTCTCACCACCAGTTAGGTCAGGTTCTGGAGCTTGTTTATGAGCACTAGTGATGAGGCATTCCACCAGTTGAGATGGACAGTACGCTTAGGGAACCACCCCACAGTACGCATTCAGTTCTTGTCTATCAGAATCTGCAGGATGTTTCATACTGACCACTGCCTGATGGACCTCTGCCTGACTGGCTCATTGCATGGCAATGGAGCCAGGCCCATCCTTTACAGTATCTGGGACAGATAGAACCTCAGCAAATAGTAGCACTGGGTGCCCTTGTACATTAATTCCAAGCAAAGCCTAATTCAGCCACATGAAGGTGGTTATCAGGATGAGGGCTACCTTGGATGTGACCATGTCACTGATGCCTGACGACTTGTACATGATGATCCTTTTGACCCTTTCTATTTTGGATTCCCACAAATCGGAAGATTGCTTTGGAAACCATCAGAGTGGAGGTGCAGGGAATGGGCCACACATGTACCAGTACCACAACAGTACTGAGAACACCAGGTTCTCTGCGAGTTTTGAAAATGGTGGTTTTGGAGATTGTAGATCCATTGGCGATGATCTTCCAGAAATCGATAGATTCTGGAGAGATTCCAGAGGATTGGAAGGTTGCAAATATGGTTCCGCTGTTTAAGAAAGGTGGGAGGCAGAAAAAAAGAAATTATAGGTTGATTACTCTGACATCAGTGGTTGGGAAGATATTAGAGTCAAGCCTCAAGGATGAGGTGATGAAACACCTAGAGATGCATGACAGGATAGGTCCAAGTCAGCATGGTTTTTTAAAGAGTAGATCCTGCCTGACCAACCTATTATAGAGTTTTTTGAAGAAATCTCAAGTAGGATAGACAAAGGAGAGGCTATGGATGTTATCTATTTAGATTTTCAAAATGCTTTCGATAAGGTGTCGCATATTAGGCTGCTAAATCAGATAAGACCCCATGGAATTACAGGGAAGTTATTAAACTGGATAGAAAAGTGGCTGATAGGCAGGAAGCAAATGGTTGAAATTAAAGGTTCACATTCTGGATGGCTGCCTGTAACTAGTGGTGTCCCGCAGGGGTCGGTATTGGGGCCGCTGCTGTTTACAATTTATATTAATGATTTGGATTGTGGTATGAATGGTTTTGTGGCCAAATTTGCAGATGACATTAAGATAAGTGGTGGAGTAGGAAGTGTAGTAGAAACCGTAAAAGTTGCAGAAGGATATAGACAGATTACGAGACTGGGAAAAATTATGGCAGATGAGATTTAACATAGAGGAAAGTAGAGTTGTACATTTTGGCAGTGGAAATAAACAGGCAGAATACTATTTGGATGGTGAAAATTCAGACCTCGGATGTGCAAAGGGACCTGGGTGTCCTCGTGCAGGGAAACCAAAAGTTAATGACTAGGTGAAATTGGTAGTGAAGAAAGTGAATGCTATGTTGGCATTCATTTCAAGAAGAATAGTATATAAGAGTAAAGAGGTGTGATGAGGCTCTATGGGACACTGGTGAGACCTCATTTGGAGTATTGTGTGCAGTTTTGGAATGTAAGTGCTAACATACGAGGAGCGTTTGGCAGCTTTTGGGTTGTATTCATTAGAGTATAGGAGAATGAAGGAGATCTCATAGAGACATTTCGTATTTTAAAAAGTTTAGATAGGGTGAATCAAGGACAAGGGGTCATAGTCTGAAAATTAGAGGTTATCCATATAAAACAGAGATTAGGATGAATTTCTTTAGCCAGAACATCGTGGATCTGTGGAACTCACTGCTTCATACAGCAGTGGAAGCCAGATCATTGAGAGTATTTAAACAAGAAATAGACAAATATCTCATTAGTGAGGGCATCAAGGGATATGGGGAAAAGGTCGGAAATTGGAACTAGTGTAGAGTATTTTAGTGTAGATTTACAGAACAGACTCGATGGGCCTATTGACCTGCTTCTATTCCTTTGTCTTGTGATCTTTGCCTCACTCTTCTTCTGGTTTACCCTTGTCCCAATGTACTCTGTGGACCAATTATGTGACTGAACAGAAGACAGCAATGTCGTCCATGTACAGAGAGACATTGTCCAGAGAGTTTACACTGCCTGGCAATGCCACTCCTCTTACACCTCGTCCATCCTGATGGATTCAGCAAAGGTTCCTATCCAGCACACAGATAAAACTTGAGAGAGCGAGCAACCCTGCCTGACTCCAGATTTGATGGGGAAAGCTGCTTCCCATCTATTAATCTGGGCTGCACAATCTATTTAGTTTTTCCAAAAATAGATTTTATTCACAAAAAAATCTGCAAAAAGAAACCTGTTCAAAGTCTCCTCGCATCCTTAAGTGTCAGGTCTGTACATTCCCATTATTTTACATTCTTACATACTCTTGATTTACACCATTACCACCACTGTGTGCCTTGCTATTGCAAGTGTGTTCAGTGGTGAATCTAGGGAAAACAGCACTTATGGCAAGCACTGAAATTGTGCACCGCTGCTAAAACTTACTTACTTCAACCCTTCACACCCTCCTTTCAAAACGTCCAGGGGTTGTAGGTTAATTGGGGTTTTGAGGGCACAGGTTTTTGGGATGGAAGGGTCTGTTATGTCTACATTTAATTTCATTTAAATTTCAGAAGATATTTGTCATTATTCATACACCTGCCCAAGTTCTTCTCACTCTTTGCTCAGTCCGTGAGTCTATGAAACTTCCCATAGAGACTGTGTCAATCAGGCACTTGGTCGAATATCCGTTTACCTTCACTGTCACCATCGAGTTGCTGAGTTAGTGAGATCTATTCTGGTCGAGGACCAGCGATCCAGGTTGCCGGAGACGTCGTGTTATTCCCTCGAGTGGCCCCCTCCATCCTGAGTCGACCAGTGCAGGTAAGATGGTGCCAACCTCCTGGCGCAGCAAAATGGCCGCCCTCCTTCCTCCTCCTCCTCTGATGATGATGATGATGATGATGGCGCTGAATTCAAAATTGGGCCCCTGCAAGATGGCCACCAGGCCTTTTCGCATCATTTCCGAGGGCGGCGGGTTGCGGGGCTGGAATTGGATCCAGGAACGGTACAGGCCATGGACTTCCCCGGGCCTCTGTTCACATGGGAGACCCTTGCCCAATCTCCCTTCTTCCCTCTTCTGGAGCACATTGAGTCTTTGGCTGGACAGCAGGCACGAGGGTGCTGTCCCTTGCCACAGAAAAAGCACTCTCGGGTTTGGGAAGCGGCAGCTGTTAGAGTGGGGGCCACTGTAGAGAGAGCAGTCCTTGGAGGTGCTCACCCGAGAGCACAATTTTGCTGGCCTCAAGGTCATCGGTCTCGAGACTGGCCTGCTCCAGTGTTTTGGCCAGCTCGACGTGGTTAGCAAGGTCCTTCCTTCCTGACTTGAGCAGTCACTGCCTCAAGTACCTGGAGTGGACCCCTGCGACCAGGGTGTCCCGGATTTGTTCATCTTCCCAGCCGCAGCTCGAAGCTGCCTCATGCCTGCACTTCTTACCCAGTGTCCGCAGATCCAGCAGATAGTTGTCAATTGACTCTCTGGGCTGTTGGCGGCGTAGGGTGAGCTGATGCCTCGTTCGGGGCCTTCATGTAGTGGTCTTCAGTGCCTTGACAGCGGTCTCGTACGTTGGACAGTCTCGGACAAATGCGTACCCCTTCGTCCCTCCCCTTGAGATGAGCGCCGACCTCAGGAGCTCATCTGTGAGGAAGATGACCCTGGTCACGTTCAGGTAGGCCTGGAAGCAGTCTTGTCAATATGCAAACTCCTCAGCCGCATTAGAGGACTTGGCTTGAGCAATGCCTCCATCCTTGTTTGTAAGCTAATAAAATTGTAGCATAGATAAAAGCTTACACTCGACTGGAGAGAGAACTAATACTTTTATTAGTTTACAACACAGGAAGGGTTCAGGGTTTAGGTGGGAAACCATGGTTATATATGGGCCCCCAGGGGGAGGGGCCATAAGGCGGGACCAGTCGTCAGTACAGGACATGTCTGTGAATCCCAGTTCACTACAAAGATAAAGCAGACAAATGTGTGGCTAAAGAGATGGTGCAGGGTTTCAAGTTATTGGATTACTGGAAGCTTTCCTGGGAAAGGGTTGATCTGTACAAGTGGGATGGGTTACACCTGAACTGGAGGGGAACCAATATCCTTGCAGGGAGGTTTGCTAATGCTGTTGGGGGGGGGAATGATGCATGGGAGGAGGGGGGTTAAATTCAATTTGCATGGCATGGAAACCAAAGTGAAGAGGTAGTTGGCATACATGCAGGGACAGCTAGTAGGAAGTTGGTGTGGAAAAGCAGGCAGATAGGGCAAAATTGCAGTGCAACGGGAACATGGAGAAAAAAGTAATAAATAAAGGACTAAAGGTTTTGTATTTTAATGCTTGCAGTAAAAGAACTAAAGTGGATGACCTTGTAATATGTATATTGTGGCCATCACGGAGTCGTGACTAAAGGATGGATGTCATTGGGAGCAGAATGTCGAAGGATGCACAGAGTATCAAAAGAATAGACAGGTAAGCAGATGGGATAGGGCGGCTCTGTTGTTAATGAACAATATTAAATCATTAGAAAAAGGTGACGGGATTTAAAAATTTAGAATATTTGGAGAGGGTTCAGAGATTCTCAACGATGATTCTGGGAACGTAAATAGTGTTCGACAACTCTAGGCCTGTATTCTTTGGAATTTCGAATGAAGGGAATCTCATTGAAAGATTTCAGATGTTGAAAGGCATGGACAGGGTAGATGGAGAAAAGTTATTTTTCCATAGTGGTGCGTCTAGTACAAGAGGGCACTGTGGTGGTACACCACTGGCCTACTGCAGGGGGCAACCTCTGTACCTGCAGGAGTGTAAGGGTGTAAGACAACACCTGGCTGGCTGTCAATCAGTCGGCCTGAATGGATCAAGCCCCAATCGGTCGGGTGTCAATCAGCCTCTGGGATATAAGCCTGCACCGGCCTCCGAGGCCTCACTCAGAGTTACTGCAGCCACAGCCAGCCTGTTGTACAGTCTTTATCTTTGATTCTGGCTAACAGTGCTCCACAGGCACAATTTAAGGATTGAAGGGTTTCGTCTGTGGAATTTGTTGCCACAGGGGTTGCAGACAGCTAGCTATTGGGTGTATTTAAGGCAGAGATTGATAGGCTTTTGATTAGCCAGGGCATCAAATTATATGGGGAGAAGACTGGGCAGAGGGTCTGGGTAGGAAAATGGATCAGCTCATGATTAAATGACATGGCAGGGCAGGACCCAGACTCCGTGGGCTGAATGGCATAGTTCTGCTTCTATGCCTATGGTCTTATCCTGCACTCATTCTCTCCTGCAACAAGCACAGACACTGCACTCGTCTTAATCATTTGGCGTTGTTGCCTGCTGGTTTTATTTGCATAAGTTATTTCGATATTCAACATATTAAATGAATATACAGGAACACCTAATAACACAGAGATACTTAGCTTACTTCTCACAGCAATGACACTGACGCTTCCAATTGCGCACATGCGTATTTGGACGTCCCGGACCGCGTCGCAACAATCCCGTGATGCACCACGGCTTTCAAACTCAGTGAGCGGCTGGACGGTGATCGGGTGAGGAGGTAGGAGATGGAGAATTACCGCCGCTGCGGCGACATTTCCTATTCACAGCGAGTTTATTCTGGCGATGAAAACAGACATGGGCGTTGGGGAGGAAGAGGAGCCTTGCGGTGTTGATGGGGCGGGAATAGGGTGTTATAGGGGATTGGTGGGAGGGGGATTAGGGTGCGGACGGCGAGTGGGTGGGGGATGGAGGTGCGGACGGCGAGTGGGTGGGGGATGGGGGTGCGGACGCCGAGTGGGTGGGGGGGATGGGGTGCTGATGGCCAGTGGGTGGGTGATTTGGGGTGCTGACGGGATTTTGCCTAATTGTGTGAGTTATTAGATTAAAGACATGTTAATGAAATCAGTGGTGATGTTCAGAGGGGTTGTAATAAAGCAATGTGATGAACCCAGGAAGAATGCAATGGTAACAATGCTGGAGAAACTCAGCAGGTCAAACAGAATGTCATGCCAAGCAAAGATAAAGGTAGAAACCAATATTTCATGCTTGAGCCCTTCATCAAAGTATGAGCCAAATGTAAGAAGGTGCCTGAAAAAAAATAGAGGTGGATGCAATGGTCCTTGGTCAAAGAGTTTATTACTGTTCCTTGGATGCATCTTCATTCTTCCATGTTCTTGTTTCTGACTACAGTTCTCCTGATGGAGTTACTTCTTGGCTTTGTCCCTGTGTATCTGTCATCTCTTCTGGCTCAACTGCTTTCAAGATGTTTGTATTCCTTTAATTTAAATGTTTATTGAGAGTTCCTGAAAATATTTTCATCTGCTAAAATGAGAACCTGAAATTTTCTATGCAAATTTCTCCATCTGTCTCTCTTTCCTCTTTTATGCTCCTTAAATCCTTTTGTGGTCAGGAGTTTGGCAGGAATTCCCTCATGTCTCCTTCTGTACCTTCAAATGTTGTTAATGGTCTTGACAGAAGTGTTTGGGATGTTTTGCTACCTAAAATGTATGTATGTAAAGTTGATGGAGGTGAGGTAATGGGAAGAATATACTGGTTGTAGGTTGATAAGGTCTAAATGAATAAACTCTCCTTTTCGTGTCTGACAATTTTCTATTAATACAGTAAAACCCCTGGTATTGGGCACCTATGAAGATTGGTTGATGCTGGATAAGTTTATTTTCCAGTTATTTGAGACATGCACTTGCATGTAATACACCTGCAACTAATACACCTGCATTAAGAATAAACAGTTTAAAAGACAAACATACTATTCTGTACTTGCACTGAACAAAGTTCACTGACATTAACATATCAACATTAAAGTATTTTACTTTATTTTCAGTCACCTCCTTTGAAAATATTTAACCATTTCTGCATCTGCATTTTCCTCCCCCTCCACAGAGCCACCCAAAAGATGAATAATAAGAGGGTAGGTATTAGCAGCCCCTCAAAAAAAAACACGCCTCCCCAAATTTACAGATAAAGCCTCTGACCAGGGTGACTTACTAAGCAGAGATAAAACACTTGAAGACAGTCACCCAAATGACGAGCAACATCATCGAACTCTTCTTGGACAACGCCATTGCTGTTTCACGCTCATTTATTCAAACAGCTGCTACTAGCAAAGCACTCTGCTGGCTGAATATTTACTTTTAAAATTTTAAACCTGCATATTATTTTACTTATTTTTTTTATTTCCTTTGCTGGTTGGTTGAATTCTGGATGCCAGAGGTTTTACTGTAATCAATTTTAACGATTATTACACTACACCCGGCATTTGTTTATTTGATTATTATTATGGTACCTGCTGATGAGATGATTGACCTAGAAGTTTCTTACTGTTTTTATAAACAATTCTTAAAAGTTGCAGTCTCTAAAGTATCAATTGGTTAATGTAATATAAATTGATTATCTGATAAAATATTTAACAGAATTGATTAATGCTAAACTGATTTTTTTTTAATTGTAATTAAACTTCAATTGTGTTCATAGCTAATAAAAGTACTTTCTCTTTAATTCTGCACATTCATTAAAATAATATCTTGTAGCTGCCCCTGCACGTAGACATGGACCGGCCCACAAAATGGCCGATGTGAACCTGGGGTGGGGGGGTGACATGGGCCATTGTCCCAGGTGTTCTCCCGCATGGCGGGAAGATGAAAGACTCTGGCAGTAATGCCGGCCAATCCCAGACCAGCGGTCCAATGACGCAGGGCCCTAATGTCAACACCTGGGGCTCGTATAAGTGCGATGGCCAGAGCAATAAACCGATCATGTTTCCAAGGCTTTGGTGTGCATGTCATTCTCCTCCATGCTCGTATAGCATGAACGCTACATTGGTGACCCTGACAGGACCAACTGGCAGTTGGACCCAAAGATGATGGATCAAACAGACCCAGTGACCATCCACGCCTTCTCATTCAGGCTCCAAACATTTTAGATGTCTCAGCCACGTGTGGTTCAAGCAGGCCGAGGCTCAGTTGCAGCATCGACACATCGCCGCCAATGACACTTGCTACATCTACATCGTGAATGCCTTTAATCATGACACAGCGGCAAAGGTCATAGATTTCCTACAGCAGCCTCTGGAGCAAAGCAATTATGCGGCCATCAAAGAGCTGTTAACCCACACTTTCAGGCTTTCCTGGTGCAAGCATGCTGCCCGATTGTTGCATGTGAAAGGATTGGGGGACAGGGCCCCATCTGCCCTAATGAGCAAGATGTTCACTTTGACCGAGGGCCAAAAATCTTGCCTGCTCTTTGAACAGATCTTTCTGGAGCAGTTGCCCGAGGATATCCGACTCTTGCTCACAGAAAAGGACTTCAGTGACCCTCTGATAGTCGCGGCCTGGGCGGACGTGCTCTTGAGAGTGAAGAAGGACACCAATGCCACGATAGACCACATCAGCAAGCCCCACGAACAGCCGCCTGCAAGACCAAGACCAGCAGAGAGGCAAGTTAATACCCTGGGACAGCTCTGCTACCATCATTAGTGATTGGGTATGGAGGCCTGTCGATACCACCCACCCTGCAAGTTTCTGGGAAATGCCCTGGCCGACCATCGTTGATGGCTTTGGTGGTTGGCCCACAAGATAGCCTCCTCTATGGAACAGCTTGTCGGGTGGGCGTTTCCTGGTCAACGCTGTCACCGAGATAAGTGTCCTATCTTCTGCAGCCCTCCACACCCACAACGGCAAGCAAGGCCCAGCACTGAGGGCAGCCAACAGCTCCTCCATTTGTACGTTTGGTACCCAAACCATTCTTCTTTGGTTCAGCACCGGCTGCTTTACATGGATCTTCACACTCTCAGCAGTTGGCGCAACTGATCCTGGGGGCCAACTTCCTTCATGCCAACTTCTTGCTGGTCAACCTCAAGGGATGGTGTTTGGTGCACGCCAGAACTTTTCAAACTCTACCTCTGAAGGGCAGCCAAGCTACTCCTTCCCTTCCCCCCCCCCCCCCACCTTGACTCTATAACGCTTTCAGACAATGAATTCACCTGCATCCTGACGAAGTTCCCCTCCATAGTGGTGCCACAGTTCTCTGCGGCTGAACCAAAGCACATTTTGACCCAGGGACCCCTGCTCCACCCCATGGCACACCGATTCCCTCCCGAAAAGCTCAGCCTAGTGAAGGAGATGAGGAATGTACAGCGTTCCGACAGTCCCTGGGCCTCCCCCCTCCACACAGTGCCCAAATCAGCGGGGGGGGGGGGAGTGGGTTGGACACCATGTGGAGATTACTGGCACCTCAATGAGGCCACTATGACTGACAGAAATCCTGTGCCCCTCATCCAAGACTTCGCCGCCCACCTGCCTGGAGCACAGGTATTTTCCAAGCTGGACCTCATCCGGGGGTACCACCAAATCCCGGTTCACCCCCAGGATGCCCCAAGACCACAATTATAGCCCCCTTTGGCTTGTTTGAATTTCTCCGTGTGCCCTTTGGTCTAAAGAACATGGCACAAACTTTCCAGCGACTGATGGAATGCAGTGGGCCGGGACCTCCCATTTTAGTTCATCTATTTGGATGATATCCTCATTGCTAGCCACAGCTACAAAGACCATGCTGCCCACCTGAGACAACTGTGCAACCCAGATCCCGAGAAGGTCAAGGCGGTCCGGCACTTCAACGAGCCATGCATTGTAAAATGACTACAGGAATTCGCCGGTATGATAAACTTTTACCACAGGTTTATACTGGCAGAGGCATGCATCATGCACTCCCTTTTCACCCTGATGGCGGGCAAGTCAAACGACATTACGTGGGATGATGAGTCTTTGAGGGCGTTTCAGAACACCAAAGGTGTGCTGGCCAACGCTGCCCTCCTGGTCCACCCCAGACCGGAGGCACCTACCACCCTGACAGTCGATGCCTCCAGCACAGTGGTAGGTGGCGTACTGGAACAGCTCATCGAAGGCCAGTGGCAACCCTGGCCTTTTTCAGCAGACACCTCCACCTCTTCCCCCACCCCCCATAGAGCTCAAATACAGCGGTTTTGACCGAGAGACATTGGCGCTGTACTGAGCGATAAGACATTTCCGTTACTTTTTAGAAGGTCAGCAATTCAAGGTTTTCATCGATCAGAAGCCACTGACCTTTGTATTCCATAAGGTATTGGACCCATGGTCAGCCCAACAACAGAAACCCTTGTCCTATGTGCCTGAATTTATCACGACATACAGCACATCGCGGGGAAAAGCAACATGGTAGCTAACGCTCTGTCATGCCCCGCAATTGAGTCAATATACGCCCTATCCCAGGGGATTGACTACGTGGCCCTCGCCAAAGTGCAGCAGTAGGATCCTGAGATTCCCGTGTATAGGATAGCCGTCTTCGGCCTCCGGGTGGAAGACATCCCCTTGCCCCAGATAACCTGACACTGCTGTGCGATGTCACTACCAGCATCCCTCGCTCCATCGTTCTGCCCGCATGGAGGTGCCAGGTTTTCACATATCCACAACCTGACGCATCCCGTAATCCGAGCCACAGTCAAGATGGTGGCTAGCTGGTTTGTCTCGCACAGTCTCCGTAAGCAGGTCAGCCAGTGGGTCAAAACCTGCACAAACTGTCAGTCCTCCAAAATGCAGGTCCATATGAGAGCACCCACACAGTCCTTTGAACCAGCATGGCGCAGGTTTAGCCATGTACATATTGACATAGTGGGGCCGTTACCAGTTTCTTGTGGGGCGAGGTACCTCTTGACCATGGTTGACCGCTCCATGAGGTGGCCTGAGGCAGTCCTGCTGGTTGATACTACCACAGAAACCTGCACCAGGGCACTCCTTGACATATGGGTGTCCAGATTCGAGGTTCCAGAGCACCTAACCTTGGACAGGGGTGCACAGTTTACCTTTGGGCAGAGCTGGCTAACTTTCTGGAGACACAGCTCCACCACACCACGGCATACCACCCTCAGGCCAATGGGTTGGTGCAGCGGTTTCACAGGCTCCTCAAAGCAGCCTTGATGGCCCGGTTCAAGGGTCCCAACTGGATGGACGAATTTGCCTTGGGTCCTGCTGGCAATTCATACACGCCAAAGGAGGACATCAATGTCTTGGCAGCAAAGATGGTCTATGACGTGCCCTTAGTCGGTCCGGGGGAGCTTCTGGCCCTCGACAATGCCCAGAAGACCCCACAGCAACCCTCAAGAACTTGCAGTGAAAACTGGGGTCCCTGGTCTTGAGGCAACCTTCACCACATGGCTAGCCCAAACATAATGTCCCCAGGGACTTAAAGACTTCTCAGTACGCATTTGTGAGGAGGGGCACACATCAACCACCCCTACAACGACCCTACAAGGGGCCCTAGAGGGTCATTAAGGACAACGGCTCCACCTTCATCCTCGATGTTGGCGCTAAGGAGCTTTTACCGAAGACCGCATGAAACCGCATATCTCTATTGTGATGAGCTGGTCTCCACTAGTTCAGGGGTGGGGTCGTGTAGCACCCCGCAAACAGAGACACGGGCCAGCCCACAAAATGGCCGTCAACCACACAGACCTGGGAGTAACACCTGCCATCATCCCAGATGACCTCCCACAAGGCGGGAAGTTGGGTGACTCTGGCAGGAGCGCCGACCAATTCCAGGCTGGCGCTACAATGACGTGAGGCCCTAATGTCAGAATCTGGGACCCATATAAGTGTGACAGCCAGAGCAATAAACTAGTATCATTTCCAAGGCTTTGGTGTGTGTGTCATTCTTCTCCATGCTTGCATAATGCGAACACTACAATCTTAAAATATAACTTTACAGAAATAATTACAGACTCTCTTTTTTCAATTCTTCGATCCCACATAAAGGCCTTAAAGTTACTGCAAAAGTTAATTTTTTAAAGTGAAAATTGCATAGGATTATTGACATTAAATTGGAGGAAAACACCCCACCACAAAAGAATTGTCTATTGCTGTCACCTTTTTCCTCCACTACAAATACTAAATATTGTTTCTTTTTGATTCAATTAAGTATACTATTGTTGATTTTTTTTACAAAGGGTGGTGCAGTTAATCCAATGCTGTTACAGCGCCAGCGATCAGGACTAGGCTTTGAATCTCACTTGTCTGTAAGGAGTTTGTACTTTCTCTCCTTGTCTGTGTGGGTTTTCCCTGGGGGCTCCAGTTTCCTCTAACCCTTCAAAACATACCAGAGGTATAGGTTAATTGGGTGTAATTGGGCAGCAAGGGCCCATGGGCTGAAAGGGCCTGTTACCGTGCTGTATGTCTAAATTTAATTTAAAACACTTTTTAAAAAGTTCCTGTTCAGCTCCAGCAAGTAAGAAAGTTGATGCCTATGTACATTGTACCATGTATATGACAAAAGACATTACAATTATCATAAATTACAAATTGCCACATGTTGTCTGAAGATTTGTGCTGGTAATCAGCAGGTCAGCCAACATTTCAACATCACAGGTGCCTAGCTTTTTGTATATTCATGCCTTGTAAAAACCTGCTCAGTAGGTTATTGACTGTTAATAGAAACCTTTAAAAGTGAATGGGTTTCTCAGCTATGGCTAACTCTGACCTCTATCTTACTTGTGTCTGAAAGGCATACACTTCAGCTTTGTGGGGAAGCTTCCAGTTTGAAGTAATAAATATGGAAAAGGATTGCCCTTTCAAATCCCCTTGCCAGCAAGAACGCAAGAAATCCCAATCAGGTATGAATTTAAATTTATCAGGCTCTCAGAAGAACACATGGTAGTATAGTATTAAAACATGTCAGACCATCTTGAATAAAATAAAACAAATTGCTGGAGGAACTCAGTGGATCAGGCAGCATCCAGGGAAAGTAATGGACAGTTGATGTTTTGGGTTGAAACTTGCTTCAGAACTGAGGGCATAAAAAAGTAAGATGGGCAATATTAAAGAGTGGAGAAGGAAGACAGACAATATTAAAGGATGGAGAGGGAAAATGTGCAATAGAGAAGGGAGGGAAAAGTGGGTGGGCAATAGGGATTGCCTGATGTGAACAAGTGTATGGTTAGTGGGTAGGTGAGGAAGGTGAAAATAGTGGGTATCAGAGGCTGGAAAGTGAGTGTTGGATTGAAGGATGCATGTGAGAGGACAAGGTGTATCTGAAACATTGAGAAAGTGACTGGAGGATAAAGAGGTGGGTTATTTGAAATTGTTCATGTTGTTGAGTTGTGAATACCAAGGCAGAATGTGAGGTACTGTTATTCAAAGTTACATTTGGCCTTGTCCTGGCAATGGAGGGGATTTGTAAGATTGGGAGGGGATTTATAAGATTGGGAGGGGATTTAAAATGGCTGGCAACTGGGATCTGCAGCTGTCACATGATTGTAGAATGCAAGTACTTGGTAAAGTTGTTGAATCGTCTCCATTTCATCTCAACGATGTAGAGGAGACTGCAACGAAAGTACGAACTGTAGTTGACAATGTTGGAGGAGTTGTATATGAAATTGCCTCATATGGAAGAGTTGTTCATCTCCTTGGATGGAGATAAGGGGTTTTATGGGGAGACGTGTCAGGACTGGTGCAACAAAAAATGCCAAGGGTGGGCAGTATGGATGTATGGAGAGGGAAGAGTGAATAAAATAATCGTGGAGAGAGAATGGTCCTTCTGAAAACCAGAAAGGGATGAGGGGGGAAATATGTGGCTGGTAAGCAAGAAGTCTGCAAATGATGGAAAAGTGGAGCAACACAAAGTGCATTCATACAAAACCAATTTTGTTACTTACTGAAATTTGTGTAACATTTTTCAGAATGAAAAGTGCTAATTTGTTCAATTTTGATCTGTTTGTAGGTTCTAATGACAAGTGTTCACTGGTCATTCCTGCTTCTCCATTCATGAAGAAGCTGGGCTATGGCACTGGCGTTAATGTTTATCTCATGAAAAGGTCAGTAAATTAAAAGATTAAAAATTCATTTAGAATTGTATGTTTTAAAAATACCTAAAAGCTCCATCTTGCTTTAAAACAATAAAAAAGGCAATAGATTCAAATCTAACTTTATTTATTCTTCAAATTGAGTTCAATTTATTTCCTTGGAAACTATTCTAGCTCTTATTTCTGAGATGAAATAATCCTCAACAAAATAAGCATAAAGGATTTTCAAAAATCTTGTATCCTGATTTACAATAGACATCCTTGCTTTGCAATTATTCTTAGTCAACTATTCTTCAACATGTACAAAAATTCTCACTTGTAGCCAAATGGGTATGTTATGTGAAAAAAAACCTGCAATGGTTTGTATTAAATTATGCCAATACAAAAGGAGATAATCATTCTAAAAGATAGATAAATAAATAAATAAATATGCACTATTACCATTAATGCAAGATTTTAAAAATTCTACATTGCACTTTTTGTGGTCCCAGGGTAGTTTATGGTTAGTAAGGGGAGTTCAAAAGTCTAATATAGACTTCAGGCTTCTATACCTTCTTTCCAAAGGTTGCGACCAGGGTGACGGGGGTATGATGGAAGTAGAGCATCACATAGATGTTTTGATGGATGTGACGTAGGAGCCTATGATGGTCTTGGTTATGTTTGCAGTCTTCTGCGTTTACGGGCACTCAAATTACCAAACCAGGCCAATTTACTTTCCACAGTATGACCTGTAGAAGTTTGTAAAGTATTCAATCACACACCAAATCTCTGACTTCTTAGAAAGTATTGGTGTGCTTTCTTCAGAATTGCATTGATGGCTCCAGGAGAAGTCTTCAGTGGACTCTCAGGAACTTGAAGGTATTAACCTTCTCTGCACCCATCATATAAAGACAGGTATGTGGTCCCTTGGGCTCTCCTTCCTATAAGTTTCTTGGCCTTGGTGATATTGAGATCAAGATTGTTATTCTGGCATCACCCAACAAGACTATTGATCTTCAGCCTATATTTTGACTCATCAATTTCTGTTGGCCAAAAACTCTGGCATCATCATTGAATTTATAGATTGCATTGGAGATAAATTGGCTATGCATGTATCAGGAAGAGAACAGAGGACTAAGCATTCAGTCTTGAAGTGCTCATGTTGATGGTCATTGTGGAGGAGGTGATGTTATCAATCTGCACTGATTTGGATCTGTGCTGAAGTTAAAGATCGAGTTGCAGAGAGACGAAGAGCGTCCCAGATCTCTTGGTTTGATCATACATTTTGCTGGTATGATGGTGTTGAATACAGAGCTGTAGTCAGTGAACAACAATCTGATGGTAGTGTCTTGTGGTCCAGTTTGTCTAATGTAGAGTGGAGGGCCAACAAGCTAGCTGCTGTTGACTTGATGTGACAACTGGCAAATTGAATGAGCTCCTATCTTTTCTGAGACAGGAGTTGATTTGCTCTGTAACCAACCCCTCAAAGCACTTAATCACAGTAGACACAAGTGCCACTAGCTGATAGTTGTTGAAACAAGTCACCTTGCTATCCTTGGTCAGCAATATAATGCCACTTTGAAGCAGGTAAATACTTTAGTCTGTAGCAACAAGAGATTGAAAATGTCTGGAAAATCTTCAGCCAGTTGATCTGCTCAGGATTTGATGCAGCGATGGATGTGAAGGCTGGTGGGGTGGACCAAAGGGACTAGTATAGTCCTACCTAACCCATTACATTCTCTCTACATTCCCAACACCACTGCGACCTTAGCACTTGACTAAACAAATAGCAATTTACAGGCGTCAATCTGTACACTTGGGATGTGGGAGGAGTCCAGGGCACCCAAAGGAAACCCATGTAGCCATAGCGATCAGGTTTGCACCTTCATCACTGGAGATGTGAGACAGCATCTTCAATAGCTGGTTCACTGAGCCGCCCTAAGTACAATGAAATTCGTTGATTTCTAGTATATTCCTTCATTCTGAGAGGTCACAAGCCAGGAATTCCCAAAATTCTTCAAGGATGTTACTAATTTTCAAGGAGACTCTAAGAGAATCCTTCTGATGTTTTCTTTGTTCTTTTGGAAAACATTTCCAAAGAGCCCAGAGTAGATGCTTCCTTTGGTAACCGGCTCACTTGATGTGGCCCACCCACCAGAACTGGTTAGGTGCAATCAGACCCAACAATGATTTACCTATCCTGTCCATACATTTGGAGGATACTGTTAAGATCCTGTAATCCTCCAAATCTATTGATGGTGCTCTTCCAATGAGAAAAGTCATGAACAATTGGAAAGGTGTGGTTGGCAATGAAGAATTAACAAAAGCTAACTCCAGTGAGTCCACCCCCTTGAATGCAGGCTTACTATAACCAATATCCTGTTTATGATTTGCAGGTGCAGCAGGCTCTATCAGGAATGTAAATGGACTGCTGGCCTTTGTTGCTAGAGGGATTGAATTTAGGAGCAGGGAGGTTATGCTCTAATTGTACAGGGTGCTGGTGAGGCCACACCTGGAGTACTGGGTGCAGTTCTGGTCTGCTTGAGGAAGGATATACTGGCTTTGGAGGCTGTGCAGAACATTTGGAGAGAATGAAAATTTGCAAATGAAACAATGCTTTGTGGATTTCTCTCTCCTGGGAAGCCAGTCAAATTACTGGATAATTAGAAGGATTATAGGAACCATGGTTCAATGCTTCACATCTTCTAGAATTTCAACAAATAATAGTACTGATACCAATAACAATATTACCAAGCAAAACAGGCAATGTTTCAACAACTGAGCAGTACAAAAAATGAGACGAGCAAAGTAAATATCAGTGAAGATCAATCATTTCATCTTCTGTTACCCAGTGCTAGTATTATCTTTGTGAATATCAAACTACATAAAGGCATACTTCCAGAAATTGTTTAATGTTGTATAACAAAACCAAATTTATCCTTGTCTGTCATCTCATCATTCTATTCAATTCTCTACTGCCAATTGAATAATTACCAAAAAGAAAAATAAGCACCAATTAAATCTAATTTTCTAGTAGTCAGTATTGTTTTTTTCTGCCATTCTAAACTGTCACCCCATTTTTTTTTAAGACATTCCTCAAATTATTTTAATTAGAAACTGACCAAAATGTGAATTTGCTCAAAATGCTATTAGAACACTTTCAATGGATTTTGTATGCAGTTTGTTAATGCAATTGTACAACCAGAATTTTCTGAGTGACGACATTTGAATACTGGCAGCAATCTACAGGCTGGTACTGAAAAACATCAAGAAATTTATTTTTCTCCTCCCCCACTCCCAAAAGATATGCCTGCAAAATAATGACCCATTTCCATATAATTTGTATCAGTATATATCAATATTTATTTAAAATCATTCTGCCTTCAGATACTGCACGTAGTCTATAATTTAGTTAAGAAGGACCTCAATGTGCTCACCTTATTTTTATCAAACAATTTATAAAATATTAACTGACCATCCCTACCCATGGATGCTCCCTGACTCAATATATTCCACCATCATCTTGATTGATTGAAATTTTAGCATCTGCACTTTTGTTTCTTTGGGATAACTATGTTTGAGGTGGAGGGGGGTGGAATCTATTTGTAAAAAAAAAACACTATCCATTCTGTTACTTTGAAAAATTGATAAGAGAAATGAATCTCAGTCCTTGCACAATGTTGTCCATCCATCCTATGTGTTGATTACATGCTGCTTTCCAAGTTCAAAATATAGGTTTTAATTGATTCCATTGATACCTGGTCATAAAATCTTGGCCCAGAATTTTCTGGAAGTGGCAAATTGCTTGCAATCATTGCTCCCTCTCCTATTATGTTTCCATTGAACTTAGACTGGAAGCAAGAAACCAATCTAGCACTTGAAGTCAGTTCCAACCAGATCAGAGAGGCTCTGTGGAGCTTAAGACCATCCAGCTGTATGTAGAATGCTTTGACAGCTTTGACAAGCAGAATCTCCAGAAATATATCCTGCCAAAACTAAGAGTTTAAATGATAAAGACATTCAGAAATCCTCACATGGCAATTAAAATATCTAGTATTATTGAAATTAAATAAACAAAATAGTGGAAAACAAAACAGTGAAAAACATTTGTTAATTCAGATAAATCCTAGTTACCTGAGACAGTAGCGAATGAAGTTATTGAGCCTGTATCAAGTCTGCGTTATAGAAAATTCTCAAACTGATTTCCTAAACTTCCCGACAGATAAGTGGGAAAATTCTGTGCTGGCATTTTCAGAAATATTCAGATTATTTACAAAGAATTGTTATTGCACAGAAGAATTCCAAGTGATCTGTTTGCATGACTCTAAAAGTAATTCTAATAAAGGGTCTCTGATTTGATATGTTAGCTTTTCCTTTGCACATGTACTGCCTGTCCATCTGAGTTTCCAATGTTATTTCTTTGTATTCTAGGGTAAGAGCAATCCAGGTAGACCCACTACCTTGCCCTCTTCATAAAAGCTTGCCATTTTTTTTCCAAATGGATGCATATCCAACTTTAGCTAAATGCCATCTGCTGGAGGAACTCCGGAGGTCAGGCATCATGATTGGGGGAAATTTGAGTTAAAAAAAAATCTTCTTCAGAACTGAAGAGAGTGCATAAGAGCAGTGTAAAGAGGATGCACATCCAAGCAGGTGGATATGATGGACAGGGGGAGAAGATTGGGAAGAGGAGAGAGTGGAAGAATCCGGTGGGGAGAGGGTGGGGGAAGAACCAAAGGAGTGGCATTGAGTGGGGAAGGGGGATCTAGGTTGGAGTGGTTGGGAGGGAGATGAGTAAAATAAGTGAGAAGAAACTCAATACTATGTGCTAAAAATTAAATTTCTATCAGTGCTATTGCTGATTCTTCATTCCAGACCCTTGTCTCACCATATTCAAAAATCTTTTCTTAATTTCAACTTATTTTTATTAATGAACTCCATTCAAATTGGTTTTTGACTCCTCCATAAATGGGAACCGTTTCCCTCTACCTACATTGTTGGTACCCTTCATGATTTTTAAATGCCTCTATCAGATCTGTTTCTCGGGCATACATGTAACAAAAACATCTCATCCTTGAAACAAATATTCAACCTCCAATTAGTATATACTGAATAACTTTGCATCAATTTCAATAACTTCTAACACATATATTCTTTTTAACCACATTTTTCAAACTGTTAAGACTTGAGATTAGTGGTAATAAAAGTAAACTACCTTTAAAAAGGTCCAAATTGGTGAAATGTTTGGTATTTTAAATATATGTGGTATTTCCAACATTGAAAACAAGACACGAGTTTGCAACATCATGGCTGCATAGTGGGATGGAATTAGAATATAAAGCAGTTATGTTGAGGTTGTTTGTTTACATAACGTATGTTGTGCCTAGATCCCCCACGGGCAAATCAAATTCTCCATGGGCTGTGAAAAAGCTTAATACCAAGTGTAATGTGAAGCAGAAAAGTGTTTACCAAGAGAGACTTCAGCAAGAAGCCAAACGCCTAAAAGATCTTGAGCATCCCAATATTGTTGGTATGTTTATTGTGTGTGTGTATACATATACATGCGAATGTATGTGTGTATAGATAGAGAGATTTGTGCAATAGTTTATTCAAAAGAAAATAAAATTGAACATGCATTCACCACCATTAGCATCATCAAAAATATATGGCAAAATTGGAAAATGGAGTACTAGGTCTCTGGTGTGCATGGTACTCATAATTGTACTATTCTGTCAGTAGACCCAAAGAGACTAATTATTCAGATATAATATTTCTATATGTTGAAGAACAGTAGTATTACTGTTTCAATAGGTTATAATTAATGTATTTTTCTTTTACTGGATTGGAATATTACTTTCACTGAGCCTAATTTTTTTCTTTAAAAAAAGCAAGTTAACCTTTTTTAATATTTTTTTATCCATACATGTACTAATAGCAAAATTCAATAATTAAATATTAATGTCAGTTCCATTATACATGATGGTATAAAAAAAAACTCCAACCCCCTCTCCACCAAAAATTCTCCAAATAAAGAAATAAATAATAAGAAAAAAAAACAAGAAAAGAAATTAAAAAGAAAGTAAAGAAACCTGATTGCCAAGAAGACACTTCCCATCACACAGTTCTAACCATTTACATTTTTAATTCTTCCAAGAAGGTTAACAAGGTTCTCAAAGTTTAGGGAAATTTTCTATAAATTAATTCCCGCAATTTGTAAATACGGGGGATAATTTTTCAAAAATACATCCTATTGTTAAATTATAAGTAATCTTTTCAAGGAACGCCGCTATCTATTTCTGCATTCCATCTCCATACCTCGATGAGAGCCCGATTTCCATGTTACTGCTATACATTTTCTTGCTACTGCTAACACAACCTTTACAAATTCTTTTGGTATACAGTTAATTTCAATTTTGATCTTATCCCTACAGTATTACCTAATAAAAACAACATTGGATTTTGTGGAAATTTAATTCCTGTAACCTGTTCTTAAAAAAAAGTGTCCAAGTTTATCCAAAAAGGTCTCACTTTAGGGCATGACCAAGTAGAATGTGAAGAAATACCTATCTCTTGGCCACATCTAAAACATTGATCTGTTAGATTTGACTTCAATCTATTTAATTTCTGCCGCATAAGTTATAATTGATGTAGAAAGTTAGATTAATCTGTATCTAAAATTTATTGTATTTGTCGTACTGTCTCGGCTTAACTCCGACCAATTTTGTTCATCAATATTAATTAAATCCGACTCCCATCTCTCTAGACCTATGCATCTCCTGCTTATGAGTTCCCTTTTGCAATAAAATGTATATAGCTGAAGTAAATTTCTTTATATGTCTATTACGAATCAACTTCCCCACATCACTACATTTCTGTAATTACATTGTTGGACCCAATTTATCTCTTAAATATGCCCTTAATTATTAATAACAAAAAAGTACATTGTTTTGTATCCCAGATTTATTTTTTAATTGTTCAAATGACATTAAATTTTCCTTCTTCATAACAATCTTTTTATCTAATTCCTTTACGAGACCAAATATTTAAAAATTGATTATCCATTGTAAATGGAATAAGTCGATTTTGAGTCAGAGGCATTTTAGATAACACAACACCCCACCCCCGTTCCAGTTTCAGTGTTGATCTTATTCCAGGTATTAATCAAATGTTTCAACAAAGGGGTTCCCTCTCACCCGATATTAATTTTGGTTGCCATTTATATATAAAGTCTTCTGGTATTTTATCAATTTCTGTTTTAATCCATGCCAACTTCTCTTGCTCTTCAAAAAATTAAGCAAGAAACCTCATTTGAGCCAACTTGTAATAATTTTTAAAATTTGGAAGCTGTAGGCCTCCTAACTCAAATTTCCATGTTAATTTATCTAAAGAAACACTTGACATCTTATCCTTCCAGAGAAACTTTCTTATATATTTATTTAATTATTGGGGGGGGGGTTACTTTTGTGGCAACAAAATTGGCAGTGTTTGAAAGAGATACTGTACTCTAGGTAATATATTAATTTTAACACAGTTAACTTTGCCCAATAATATTATTGGCAACACCATCCACTTATTCAAATCTTCTCCTATTTTCTTAAGTAAAGGTGAATAATTCAATTTATATAAATTATTTAAGTTATTGTCTACCTGTATCCCTGAATATTTTATTCCATTTGCTGACCATTTAAATTGGGTGTCTCTTTGGCACTGAGTATAATCCCCTAAAGTGAGGGACATAATTTCACCTCTGTCCCAATTTATTTTATAGCCTGACACTTTCCCATATTCCTCCAATCTTAAATATAATTTGCATATCGAACTTTCCGGCTCTGTCAAATAAATCAAAACATCATCAGCAAATAAATTAATTTTATATTCTTCTCAATTAACTTTAAATCCCTTAATATCAAGGTCAGATCAGATCGATTCTGCAAGTGGTTCTATCGCTAGAATGAACAAAACTGGTGATAATGGATGTACTTGTCTACTAGATCTACTAAACTGAAATGGTGCAGAAGCCTGTCCATTTGTTACAACTTTAGGTTAATTTATAAAAAGCTCTGATCCAATTTGCAAATATTTTTCCCAACCCAAATTTTACCTTAAAAAAAACCCATTCTAATTTATCAAACGCCTTTTCCTCATCTTAAGCCACTGCCACACTTAAATCTCCCCTCTTTTGTGCACATTATCCACAGACTTTGTCTTTTTTTTTTACAAATCCTATCTGATCCATATTTATCAGCTTTGGTTAAAAAAAATTGTCAGCTTATTTGCTAAAATTTTTGCAATTATCTTGTAACCTGCATTAATATGACGATGGTTTTAAAGGGACCCTATCTTTTTTGTATTACTGTTATTATCAATGTAGAAAAAGATTCTGGGAGAGTGTGTTTCCGCTGCCTGGCCTAATACCTCCATAAAAGGAGGGATCGACAAATCCTTAAATTCTTTCTAAAACTCGGTCGGGAAACCATCTTCTATTAGAGATTTATTGCTTTGTAATGAGCTCAATACTTCCCTCACCTCTGTTAGGGTGAAGGGGGCATCCAGTTCCACTTGCTCTTCCAAACTTAACCTTGGTAACCTTATTTGTGTCAAAAAGTCTTCTATCTTATTAACATCTCTTTGCGACTCTAATTGATATAACTTAGATTAAAATTGCTTAAAAACTTCATTAATTTCTTGAAGTTCGTAAGTAGTCACATTCAAATCCATCTTAATTGCATTCATTATTCTTGAGACTTGCTCTGTTTTCAACTGCCAAGAGAGGACCTTATGGGCCCTCTCACCTAGCTCATGATATCTGTCCTCATTATTGCTTTCTCTGTTCTATATGTTTGTAATGTATTACTGTAGATTGAAGTTTCTTATTAATAAATCATTTACGTTTCTCCTCAGAAGTCCACCTTTGCACATCTTTTATTCTAAATATATGATCACTTTCTCCAATTGTTCTATCTCTTTCATATAATCCTTCTTAATTTTAGAAGTATAATTTAACCAAATTAGAATTAATCTCAAAAAATATTTGAATTTGCTTTCTGACAAAATCGCAAAAGTCTGGTCTTTTTAATATAATTGAGCTAAATCTCCATCTATAAACTGATTCTCTTTATCCGACATTGGAGCTGTCATTAACAAAGGGGAATGATCCAATAAAATTCTTGCTTTTTAATCAACTTGTTTAATTCTACCTGATGTTAAGAAAATCTATCCTTGAATAAGAATCATATCTATGTGAATAAAACAAATATTCCCTCTATCTTGGATGGATTCTTCTCCAAGCATCTATTAAATTCAAGTCTTTCATTAACGTCAAAGTTGCTTTGCCCTTGTTATGACTAGTTGATCTATCTAAGACTGGGTCTAAATAAAAGTTAAAATCGCCACCTATTAATATATTCTCATGTGCTTCTGCCAAGTTGAGAAATGTTTCTTGTATAAATTTTTCATCATCCACATTCAGTGCATATATATTCATAAGAGTCCATAACTCTGAGAAAAAAAATTGACAATGTACAATAACATATCTCCCTGCAGGGTCAATTACTATATTCTGTATCTTGACTGAAAGGGTCTTCTTTATCAAGATTGCTAATCCCTTTGTTTTTGAGTTAAACAAAGAAGCTGTGATTTACCCCACCTAGTCTCTTTTTAATTTCAGATGCTCTCTTTCAATTAATTGAGTTTTTTGAAAAAAAGCTATATCTACTCTAATTTTTTTTATATATGTGTCAGTATTCTTTTTCTCTTCGCAGGTCCATGTAGCCCATTAATATTAAAACTTTAAAAACTCAGTGTGTTGCTTATTGATATTTAATTTAATCCACGTCCACTGATAATTCCTCTTCACCTCTCTCCTTGCACCTCCTCGACAATTTGAATATTTGTCATCTACCACATCCTCGGCAATGCAGGTAAAAGAAGAAAAAGTTATACAAATCAATTTACAATCATGTTATAAAATTCAAAAAAGAAATATAAGTAAAAATAGCAGATTACCCCCCTCTAAATAACTCGATAGTCGTCAGTCCATATATGTTTACCATATATGTCCACCTTTCATTTAATGAAAAAAGAAAACTGAAAACCTACTCTTTGTTATTCAAGGCATATTCATGTTCCTGCCTGCTGATTAGCTGCCAACGTGTTCACAAATTCCTCTGCGTGGACATAATCTGTGAAGAACCTGTTCTCTCCTCCTTGCAAGAAAATCTTCAAAGTGGCAAGTTGACGCAGGACTAATCTGTAACCTTTTTACCATAAGGCCTGCTTCACCTTGTTAAATTATTTTCTTCTCTTCAGCAATTCCAAACTTATGTCAGGATAGAAAAAGATCTTGTTTCCATGTAATTCCAGTGTAACTTTTCTCACTCTAGCTCCTTGTACTGCTATTGCTAATATTTTCTCTCTATCTTGATAATGAAGGCATTTTATCAATATAGATCTTGGTTTCTGATCTGGTGGTGGCTGAGGTCTCAAAGCATTATGTGCCCTTTCAATTTAAATAATATCTTCAAATTTATCTGCTCCCAGACCTTAAAATCTTACCAGAGCACCACCTTCCTCACCTTCTTTAAGACCAACAATTTTAATATTGTTTCTTCTACTATAGTTTTCTAGTAAGTTGCTTCTTTTCGATAGCTCCATTTCCCCATTCTGTCCTGTACCTCCTCCATACCAATCTGCAGTTTTAATACTTTCATTCATGCTATCCAATTTATTTTGCATTTTATAAACAATAGCAAAGTATTTCTTCATCTGTTTATTTGAATTTTTCATTTTTTCTCTCATCTCTCAGCTTTTAATAATTCCGCATTTGTACAATCTTCTTGCCGTTTAAGTTTCCTACCTTTGTCTTTGGAAACTTTCACTTGCTTTGTTTCTTCTTCCTCCTGATCTTCTTCATCTTCATTGATGGCCTGTGTTGTAAGAGTTGAAACTTGTTGGAGCCAGCAAAACAATGACATCTCGAAATTCTGATCGGCATAAGTGCGTCTTCCAGTGCATGAGCAATTCAACGTCTTTGACGCCATCTTCCCATAGAAGCGACTGTGATGGTCCTGCAGAGTGTCTAGCAGTCCCTATAGGGGCCTGACTCGCCCAGAGAGGAGCTCTCACCCCAACTTCCAGATCCATCAAAGCAGTGGGTCTTCTTTCTTACTCTTGTGGATGTTCTCATTGCTTTCCTGACAGGCCAGCGACTTTCCTTTCTTGGGTGACATTCTCAGATCATTATAAAACAGTTCTTGAGCAGTTTTCTACTATTTTGGTTTAGAGTACTTTGCTTATTTGGCACTTTTTTTAACTAATTCCTGGGAGAATTATATTTTCACTTTCCTGGCTCTACCACGTCACGTGATGTACTCCACAAGTTAACCTTGACCTTAAGTATCAAAAATAGATCACCTACAAACTTATAAAGTGCCCTTGTAGAACCCCAAAATATTGTGCAGTTTTTGTTTATTTGGGAGAGACATGACCAGACAAACTTGTCAGCTGAGTTTTTTCACGATCAGAATCAGAACTTATAACACAAAATGTGTTATTTTGTGGCATCATCACAGCGCAAATATTCATATAAACCTTACAAAAAATAAATAAAATTATTGTTTGAAAAGTCAAAGTAAGGCAGGGTTCATTGATCATTCAGGAATCTCATTGAGGGTCTGTAGAAGATTTCAACTTTCAAAGGAAAGTAAACAATGCTTCTGACTTTCTTGTTAAAATGCTCAACTATTGTCAACACAGGTAGCTTAAGTTATTGCTTGTCTATGGCATGTTGTTACTGCTATGACTTGATAAAACCAGGACCAGATTACAAGGACTGCCGAAAGAAATCTCTTGGTGCCTGCCACATTGACCACCGCCAGTGGGCTGATATCGCCTCAAACCGTGCATCTTGGCGCCTCACAGTTCGGCGGGCAGCAACCTCCTTTGAGGAAAACCGCAGAGCCCACTTCACTGTCAAAAGACAAAGGAGGAAAAACCCAACACCCAACCCCAACCCACCAATTTTCCCCTGCAACCGCTGCAACCGTGTCTGCCTGTCCCGCGTCGGTCATGTCAGCCACAAACGAGCCTGCAGCTGACGTGGACATTACCCCTCCATAAATCTTCGTCCGCGAAGCCAAGCCAAAGAAATTAACTTCTCACTATTTCATTTTAAAATGTCTCTCATTTACTCGTGCTATTATTTACTTGGGGTAAGGTCATTTTTCAGATTGAGTGTAGACTTTGCTGTAAGATTTTTATTAGATTGAAAGAACTACTTTTGTAGATTTGTATCTTACCTGAAATTTTGATCTCAGGATACCGAGCTTTTACTAAAGCAAATGATGGAACGCTATGCCTGGCTATGGAGTTTGGAGGAGAAAAGTCTTTGAATGATCTGATAGAGGAAAGGAACGAAAATGGCAAAGCACCTTTTCCTGCTTCTACCATCCTCAAAGTAGCTTTACATGTGGCTTATGGATTAAAGGTACAATAATGTACTAGTTAGGATACTAGATTAATGATTTGAGCCCTATTTTTTATGGTAAGGAGATAAAAAATCAGTCTATCGTATTTCCTCTCATAGAAAGTGTTTTGCTTTTGCAAATGTGTATTCAATTTTTTTTCTGAGAATCATTCATTCTGCTACCTTCACATTTTTTCAGGCATTCTAGATTTTAAGATCCTGTCTCTTCTCCATTATTCACCTTAAATTATGGCAAAAAGCAAACTGCAAGAGGAACCTGTCAAGTCCCATCTGTCCCTTAATATTTCTTCCCCAACAGCTCTCATTATACCATATTGTCACCTTTTCTTATCGGGTTACATCTCTAAGTGTCACTCATCCGTGCGTGACTCATCTTTCAGCTGACTCCTTTGTTTCCTTTTGCCTCTCTCTCCCTTTGGCACCTGCCAGTCAACTGCCTTTATCTCTTATCCTTCAACCCTCTGTTGTCCACAGACCCTTGTCCAAACCCTCCACATTAACCAGCTCTCTCTGCTCTACACTCTCAGTCCTGATGAAGGTTTCCAGCCCAAAACAAGTAACAGTCCTTTTTCTTCTACTGATCTGCTCAACCTGCTGAGTTCCTTCAGCAGATTGTTGATCCAGATTCTCCCACCTTCAATATGTCTTGGTTACTGACCCATAAAGTTTGATTTTGTTCAGTCTAGTATGGTTCAATTAATGTGTCAGTGAATACGATGAGTAAATAGTCGTTATGCACTGATGTTTTCAGTTAAATTGATGGGAGAGGGAAGTTACTAATAAAAATCTGTGGGAAATGTTAGCCCAAATTTTACAAAATATGGTGTTTCTGCATCAAAGTACTAGGTTTCATATTTCATATTAAATGTTGCACTAAAATGTGGATAATAATTCAAGTATTATATTAATATTACATATTGATGTTATCAACATTTTGATGTCCTAATTCGTCTGTGCATTGTGAGACAAATTTATCTGCTCGTCTGGTTTTTACTTGTGTGATAGGAAACTCATGTTGAGTGGGATCTGTCCACTTTTACTATCCAATCCATACTCCTCAAACTTGCCATGCTTTGCTTTGCGTCCAATAGAAGCACATATTGTAAAGCTCAAATAATCCCTCTTCCAAGTGTTAAACGTTCTGATGGATTGGTATTTGGTTCACTTCGAAGGGCATTAGATTCTGTTTCTGTAAACATGCATTCTTATAGGATCTGTCATATATTCCTCGGAATATGGTCTGTTTTGACCACCATGGTCGGAAATGTGGGCTGTTTTGCAGCCAGATCAGGCTGCTGGAGACTGCTGTCGGGGGACTCACACTGGGCTGCAGACTGCTAGAGACTGGGTCGAAACTAGCTGAAGGTGTACCAGGTATCAGAACTGGGGTGCTGAAGGCACTGAAGGGTTCCTCACTATGTTGGAAGTTCGGATCTGGAGCTTGGGCTGTCACTGGTTTGGACTAAACTCTGTGACTGAGGAGGCTGTGGAAGCAGGGAGTTGAATCTACAGACACTTGGGGGTGAAGGGGGCTCTCTTTTGCTTCTCTTTCTCAGACTGTAAGAGATGCTTCGGGCAATTTCTGCCAATGGCAAATCTGTCTGCCTTACATTAGGCAAAAGCAGTTTTGTGTAATATGATACTGTTTCATTACATGACAATAAATTGAATCTTGAAGCTTGATTTATGAGCTGAAACATTCAAATTGAAGCTTTGTGGATTCTGTTTTACACTCCCTTTAAAATCACAGTTCATTTAAAAACTTGTACTGTTTAAAACTTTTTTTAAAAAAGAGAAATGACAATCTATGGAGGGAGTAGAAGTAACATCTGATAATCCAGTAAATTAGCAGATTTAACTCTACAAATCCTGAGGATGTCAGATTATATGTTTTATTGTCATATGTTTGATTTGTGGATAGATCTTGTTTTTTTTGCTATCCTAATGATTAATAAATGGGTTCTTGTATTTTGTCATAACATACTTTTGCTTGATCATATATGAAAGGACAAGGGCAAAAGGGCACAACTTCTGACACAGAATTCTTTAGCCAGAGGGTGGTAAATCTGTGGAATTTGTTGCCACAGGCAGTTGTCAAGGCCAGATCATTGGGTGTATTTAAGGCAGAGATTGATAGGTTCTTGATTAGCCAGGGCATCAAAGCTTGTGGGGAGAAGGTCAGGTGGTGGGGCTGAGTGGAAAATGGTTCAGCTCATGGGCAGACTTAAGGAGCTGAATAGCCTATTTTTCCCACAATGTCTTATGGTCTTGTATATTGATTTGAACAATTTGATATGCTCCATATGGTAAATGTAATTTTTTATTTTCTGTCATACCTTGGCTCATTAAAATTGCTAAGCTACACTGTATTTCTTACCTGCTTTTCTTGAAAAATGCAACAACATTGCTTTTTCAAACATTTTGCTTTTCATTTACTGAATTTAAATAAAGGGAATTATGATGGTATGAGACGGGAGTTGAGTAAGATTGATTGGGTGGTGTTTACGGGGGAGTTGACTGTGGATAGACAATGGAAAGCATTCACAGATCTAATGGAGAAATTGCAAAAATCGTTTATACCGGTTTGGCATAAAAATAAACCAAAAAAGGTGACTCAACCGTGGATAACAAGGGAAATTAGAGACAGCATTAGGTCCAAAGAGAGAGCATATCAATTGGCCAAAAAAAGTACCACAGCCGAAGACTGGGAGCAGTTCAAGATGCACCAAAGGAGGACAAAGGGATTAATCAAGAGAGCAAAAATAAATTACGAAAGTAAGCTTGCAGCAAATATAAAAACCGACTGCAAAAGCTTTTATAAATATGTCAAGAGGAAAAGATTGGTGAAATCCAGAGTAGGTCCTTTGCAGTCGGAATCAAGGGGAATATAATATGGGGAATAAGGAAATGGCAGACCAATTAAATTCTTACTTTAGTTCTGTTTTTACAAGAGAGGATACAAATAACCTCCCAAGGATGTTGGGAAACATAGAGACTAATGCAAGGGAGGAACTGAAAGAAATCAGTATCTCTAAGGACATGGTCTTGGGGAAATTGATGGGATTGAAGGCAGATAAATCCCAAGGGCCTGATAATCTACATCCTAGGGTACTTAAGGAAGTGGCCATTCAGATAGCAGATGCTTTAAGAATTATTTTCCAGAACTCGATAGACTCAGGATCAGTACCCATGGATTGGAGGGTAGCTAATGTTACCCCACTATTTAAAAAGGGGGGTAGAGAAAAACCGGGGAATTATAGGCCAGTGAGCCTTACATCAGTAGTGGGCAAAATGATGGAATCCATTATTAAGGATGTAATAGCAGAGCATATGACTAGCAGAGAAGGGATCGGACGGAGTCAACATGGATTTAAAAAAGGTAAATCGTGCTTGACAAATCTATTGGAATTCTTTGAGATGGTGATAGGTAAAATAGATGGGGGAGAGCCAGTGGATGTGGTGTACCTGGACTTCCAAAAGGCCTTCGATAAGGTCCCACATAAACGACTGGCTTACAAAATCAAGGCTCATGGGATTGGGGGCAAAGTATTGATGTGGATTGAGAACTGGCTGGCAGGTAGAAGACAGAGTTGGGATAAATGGCTCGTTTTCTGAGTGGCAGGCGGTGACCAGTGGGGTGCCACATGGATCTGTACTGGGACCCCAGCTGTTAACAATTTACATTAATGATCTGGATGAGGGGATTGGATGTAATATCTCCAAATTTGCAGATGACACTAAGCTAGGAGGGGTTGTGTGCACGGAAGAGGGGGTCAGGAAGCTCCAGTGTGATTTGGATAAATTGAGGGACTGGGCAGATACATGGCAAATGCACTACAATGTGGATAAATGTGAGGTTATCCACTTTGGTAATACAAACCGGAGGGCAGATTACTATTTGAATGGCAATAGATTAAGAGATGGGGAAGTGCAGAGAGACCTAGGGGTACTTGTACACCAGTCTCTGAAGGCAAGCATACAGGTACAGCAGGCGGTTAAAAAGGCAAATGGTATATTGGCCTTTTTGAGTATAGGAACAAGGATACCTTACTGCAGCTGTACAGGGCCTTGGTGAGACCACACCTGGAGTATTGTGTGCAGTTTTGGTCACCTTATCTAAGGAAGGATGTTCTTGCAATGGAGGGAGTGCAGAGGCGATTCACCAGGCTGATACCTGGAATGGCAGGAATGACTTATGAGGAAAGATTGCGCAAATTGGGATTGTACTCGCTGGAGTTTAGAAGATTGAGAGGGGATCTCATAGAGACATATAAAATTCTGGCAGGACTGGACAGAATGGATGCAGATGGGATGTTTCCAATGATGGGAAAATCCAGAACCCGGGGCCATGGTTTGAGGATAATAGGCAAACCATTTAGGACCGAGATGAGGAGGAATTTCTTTACCCAGAGGGTGGTGAATCTGTGGAATTCATTGCCACAAAGGGCAGTAGAGGCAGGTTCATTAAATATATTTAAGAGGGAATTAGATATATTTCTTCAGTATAAGGGTATTAAAGGTTACGGAGAAAAGGCGGGGACGGGGTACTGAACTTTAAGATCAGCCATGATCTCGTTGAATGGCGGAGCAGGCTCGAAGGGTCGAATGACCTACGCCTGCTCCTATCTTCTATGTTTCTATGTGAGATCCAACTGGATTAATGAAATGTTCTGTCTTGTCCAGTTTTTAAATTCATATAAGAAAAGTTTGTAGAAAGTCTGGATTTATGGACCAATAAATAAATTCCATTTTGTGGAGTGGTAACTCTCAGGAAATTAAATACTTGATTTTTGACACTTTCAGTACCTGCACAATGAGAAGAGATTGTTACATGGAGATATTAAATCATGCAATATAGTCATTAAAGAAGACTTTGAGACCATTAAGATCTGTGACGTAGGTGTTTCTCTCGAACTGGATGAGCACATGCAAGGTAAGTGACAAATTATACATTTGTAGATTTGGTTCATTCAGAGTATGGATTCTTAGTAGGATGTGAATTTTTCAGTTTCTTTTTATGGTTCCACAGATGGACATGTTATCAGATTGCAAAATTTTGATATTAACATAATTTAAAGTTTATTTATCATCGATTGCACAAGAATGACCTGACGAAAGTGTTCTCCGATCCTTAGTGAAAAACATGCAAACCCACAACCAGATATAACACACATATAGACAAGCAATACATATGCAGGACAAATGTACATAGTGTTTAGTGTGAGCTGTTCATTTTGTTGTTCAGCATTCTTATTGCCCATGGGAAGAAGCTGTTTCTCAGTATGGTGGTGCGGGTTCAAATACTCCTGCATCACTTTCCCGACGGGAATAGCTGAAAGGTGCTATGTGCAGGGTGGTAGGGGTCCTCAACAATTTTGTGCCCTCTTCAGACAATTTCTCGGTAGATCACATCAATGGGAGGGAGACCCTAGTGATTTTTCTCTCCCATTCTTGTAGTCCTTTGATCCACTTCTCTACAGCAACTGTATCACACTGTGATGCATCTGACCAGATTGCTCTGATAGAGCTCCTGTAGAAGGCTGACATGATGGTGGCCGGTAGCCTTGCCAACTTCAGTCTTCTCAGGAAGTGCAGTTAGACAAATGGATTCCAAGGAACTTGATGCTCTCTACTCTCTCCCCTACGGAGTTATTTATGCGTAGTGGGGGATGGTCATTCCTGGTCCTCCTAAAGCCAAATATCATCTCCTTAATCTTATCCACGTTGAGACTTGGGTTGTTATTCTCGCACTATATCTCATGATTTTTCACCTCTTCTCTGTCGTATGACTCCTCATTGTTACTCATGAGGCCAACTACTGTTGTGCTATCTGCAAACTTTATGACTTTATTAGAGCTAAATCTGGCAATGCAGTCATGGGTTAGCAGTGTGATCAGGAGCAGGCTGAGCACACAACCATGAGGTGCGCCAGTGCTCAATATGGCGATGCTCATCGTTCTGCTACCTCTTCTTCTTCTTTGGCTTGGCTTCGCGGACGAAGATTTATGGAGGGGGTAAAAAGTCCACGTCAGCTGCAGGCTCGTTTGTGGCTGACAAGTCCGATGCGGGACAGGCAGACACGATTGCAGCGGTTGCAAGGGAAAATTGGTTGGTTGGGGTTGGGTGTTGGGTTTTTCCTCCTTTGCCTTTTGTCAGTGAGGTGGGTTCTGCGGTCTTCTTCAAAGGAGGTTGCTGCCCGCCAAACTGTGAGGCGCCAAGATGCACGGTTTGAGGCGTTATCAGCCCACTGGCGGTGGTCAATGTGGCAGGCACCAAGAGATTTCTTTAGGCAGTCCTTGTACCTTTTCTTTGGTGCACCTCTGTCACGGTGGCCAGTGGAGGGCTCGCCATATAACACGATCTTGGGAAGGCGATGGTCCTCCATTCTGGAGACGTGACCCATCCAGCGCAGCTACCTACCTGAATGGTATATGGTCTTTCTGTTAGGAAGTCCAGAATTCAGTTACAGAGAGGGGTGTTAAGTTGCAGCGAGGACAGCTTCTTCGCCAGCCTCTTGTGGAATTATATTAAATGCCAAACTGATTGATGAACAGCAGCGTTATTCTCCTGGTGGGTCAGGACAGAGCAGAGGGACAAGGCTATAATCATCAGTTCTTCTATAGGTGAATTGAAATGGGTCCAGTGTCTCTGGGAGGTGCAATCCATCACCAGACACACAAAGCATTTCATAATGGTGGAGGTCAGTGCCACGGGCTGGTAGTCATTGAGGCCTGTTATTGTTTCCCTCTTTGGTGGCTGTCTTGAAATCCTCGGGGATGATGGGCTGCTGCAGTGAGGTATAGAAGATGTCCATAAATACCTGTCAATTGATCTGCGCAGTCGTTCAGTACCTGACCAGGTGTGTCCACTGATCCTGCTGCTTTGTGTGGGTTCTCCTTGGATAGGGATATTCTCCCCTCAGATGCAGCTATGCAGGGAGATATGGAGCTTTCTTTGGCATCAGCCTGTTCTTCTCATCGAACTATCATGGATGTTTAGTCTGTCCAGAAGGAAGGCCTCGCAAGTTAGTTTTATGATCTGTTATGGTATTCATCCCTTGCCACATATGTCTTGTGTCATCAGTGTCACACAGTTGTTTATGGATATGAATTTCAGTCAAAACATGCAACTTGTGATTATAACTTTATTAGTTTTAAAATAGTTATGGAAGAAGATAGACTTGGCCCAAACGTTAGTCCTTAATTGGGGCAAGGCAAACTGATAGCATGAGGCAAGATCTTGTTAATTGATTGGGAGAGGCCTTATGCAGGTAAAGGAATATCTGGCAAGTGGGAGGCTTAAAAAAAAGAGATTGCAAAGGCAGGTTCTTGTTAGAGGGAAGGCTGGCAGGATTAGGGAACTCTGAATGAACAAAGGTATTGAGGATCTGGTCAAGAAAAAGTATAACAGTGTCAATCATTTGTAAATATGGGCTCCATATTTCACAAAAAGTATGATATTTATCTCAAATTATAAGTAATTTTCTCAAGTGGAATACATCTCTGAACTTATGAATGTCATCTATCCATTCCCAAATCAATATCCGACTTTTAAGTTTTAGCTATTGCCAAAGCAATTTGAACAAATTTAACGATACATATTCAATTTTGATTTAGGTTTAATTCCTTTAACATCCCCCAATAAAAATAACATTGGATCTTGTGGGAATCCTACTCCAGTTATTCATTCTAATAAATTACCCAAATCAAGCCAAAAAGGCTTAAAAAGTGAGTCCTAAAAGTGAGTACAGGCAGTTAGGTAGGGAGTTAAAAAGAAGGACCGCAAAGGGGGTAATCTCTGGATTACTCCCTGTGCCACGTGACAGTGTGAATAGAAATAGAATGAGGTGGAGGATTAACACGTGGCTGAAGGGGTGGAGTAAGGGGCAGGGTTTTAAGTTTCTAGATAACTGGGACCTTTTTTGGGGGAGATGTGACCTGTACAGTAAGGAAGGGTTACACTTAAATCCCAGGGGGACCAGAATCCTGGCAGAGGTATTTGCTAGGGCTACTCAGGATCCTTTAAACTAGAATGGTTGGGGGGAGGGAACAAAATAGTACAGAGCAGTAAGGAGAAGGTTAGAATGCAAACAATGAAAGTTTGTAGTAAGTATTTGAATATGGATGGGCAGGTGATAGAGAAGGGAAATGCTCTGGAAGAAGATGAAGGGCAATTGGCAGGAAAAGTAAATAATGTTGTTCTTAAAGATGAGGGAAAACAGGGATTAAAAAATGGGAAATCCCTGAAATTCATATATTTTAATGCCAGGAGTATTGTAAAAAAGGTGGATGAGCTGAAGGTGTGGATTGATACTTGGAAGTATGATGTGGTAGCGATTAGTGAGACATGGTTGCAGGAGGGATGTGATTGGCAACTGAATATCCCTGGGTTTCGTTGTTTTAGGTGTGATAGAGTCGGAGGGGCAAGAGGAGGTGGGGTTGCATTGCTTGTCAGGGAAAATATTACAGCGGTGCCTAGGAAGGATAGATTAGAGGGCACATCCACGGAGGCTATTTGGGTGGAACTGAGGAGTAGGAAAGGAGAGGTTACACTTGTAGGGGTGTATTATAGACCACCCGGAGGGGACCGAGACCTAGAGGAGCAAATCTGTAGGGAGATAGTAGATATTTGTGATAAGCACAGGGTTGTAATTATGGGAGATTTTAATTTTCCACATATAGATTGGGAAACACATTCTGTGAAAGGAATGGATGGGTTAGAGTTTGTGAAATGTGTGCAAGATAGTTTTTTACAACAATATGTAGAGGTGCCGACCAGAGAAGGAGCAGTGTTAGATCTACTGTTGGCAAATGGGATGGGTCAAGTGACGGAGGTTAGTGTTGGCGAGCACTTCGGGTCCAGTGATCATAATGCCATCAGCTTCAATGTCATTATGGAAAGAGAGAAATCAGGGCCAAGGATTGAGGTTCTTGATTGGGGAAAAGCTAGATTTGAGGAGATGCGAAAGGACTTGCAGGGTGTGCATTGGGACAATTTGTTTTATGGGCAGGATGTAGTAGAGAGATGGAAGTCTTTTAAAGATCAGATTTTGAGAGTGCAAAAGCTTTATGTTCCTGTTAGGTTAAAAGGAGGGGCAAAAGGTTTGAGAGAGCCGTGGTTTTCAAGGAATATTGGAAACTTGGTTCGAAGAAAAAGGGAGGCGTACATTAGATATAAGAAGCATGGAGTTAAGGAGATGTTTGAAAGATACATTGAATGTAAGAGGAATCTTAAGAGAGGAATTAGGAAAGCTAAAAGAAGGTACGAGAAAACTATGGCAAGCAGGGTGAAAACTAATCCAAAAGAGTTCTACAAATATGTTAATGGTAAGAGGAAAGCTAGAGACAAAATTGGTCCCTTAGAAAATCAGAGTGGAAAACTGTGTGTGGAACCTAGAGAAATGGGGGAGATATTGAACAGTTTCTTTTCTTTGGTATTCACTAAGGAGAAGGATATTGGGAGATGTGGGATAAAAATAGCAAATTGGGTAAATATGGGGAATATAGAGATTACAAAAGGTGTAGTTTTAAGGCTTTTGAAGAATATAAAGGTGGATAAGTCTCCGGGACCAGACGGGATCTTCCCCAGGACATTGAGAGAAGTGAAGGAGGAAATAGCAGAGGCTCTGGTGGTAATTTTTCAAATGTCATTAGATATTGGGATAGTGCCGGAGGTTTGGCGCATTGCGCATGTGGTTCCGTTATTTAAAAAGGATTCAAGGAGGAAGCCTGGCAACTATTGGCCTGTAAGTTTGACGTCTGTGGTAGGTAAATTAATGGAGAAAATTCTTAGAGATAGTACTTATAAACATCTGGATAGACAGGGTCTGATTAGGAGCACTCAACATGGATTTGTGGGAGGAAGGTCATGTTTGACCAATCTGATTGAATTTTTTTAAGAGGTGACTAGGAATGTGGATGAGGGTAGCGCAGTGGATGTTGTCTATATGGACTTCAGTAAGGCCTTCGATAAGGTACCACATGGAAGGTTAGTTAGGAAGGTGCAGTCTTTAGGTATAAATTTTGAGATAGTCAAATGGATTGAACATTGGCTGAAAGGGAGAGGCCAGAGAGTGGTAGTGGATAATTGTCTGTCAGGTTGGAGGCCGGTGACCAGTGGTGTGCCTCAAGGATCTGTATTGGGCCCATTGTTGTTCGTTATATACATTAATGATCTAGATGATGGGGTGGTGAATTGGATTAGTAAATATGCAGACGATACTAAGATAGGTGGAATAGTGGATAATGAAGAAGGTTTTCAAGGATTGCAGAGGGATTTGGGCTGCTTAGAAAAGTGGGCTGAAAAATGGCAGATGGAATTTAATGCTGATAAGTGTGAGGTGCTTCATTTTGGTAAGAAGAATCAGAATAGGACATATGTGGTAAATGGGAGAGCATTGAGGAATACAGAAGAGCAGAAAGATTTAGGAGTGACGGTACATCGTTCCCTGAAGGTAGAAACTCACGTGAATAGGGTGGTGAAGAAGGCTTTTAGTATGCTGGCCTTTATCAATCATTGCATGGAATATAGGAGTTGGGAGGTGATGTTGAGATTGTATAAGACGTTGGTGCGGCCTAATTTGGAGTTCTGTGTGCAGTTCTGGTCGCCTAATTATAGGAAGGATATAAACAGAGTGGAGAGAGTGCAGAGAAGGTTTACCAGAATGTTGCCTGGGTTTAAGCATCTGAAGTATGGGGAGAGATTGGACAGATTGGGTCTTTATTCTTTGGAGCGTAGAAGGTTGAGAGGGGATTTGATAGAAATATTTAAGATTATGAAAGGGATAGACAGAATGGATGTGGATAGACTATTTCCGTTAAGAGGAGGAAAGTTTAAAACAAGAGGACATGAGTTAAGAATTAAGGGGCAGAGGTTTAGAGGTAACATGAGGGGGAACTTCTTTACTCAGAGAGTGGTAGCTGTGTGGAATGATCTTCCGGGAGAAATAGTGGCGGCGGAGTCAATTGTATTATTTAAGAAAAGGTTGGACAGGTATATGGATGAGAAGAAGATGGAGGGTTATGGGCATTGTGCAGGGAGGTGGGATTAGAAAGGGGTGTTTGGTTCGGTGCAGACTAGAAGGGCCTAATGGCCTGTTTCCGTGCTGTAATTGTTATGTTATGTTATATGTTAAGGTTTAATTGTCAAGTCAAATGCCAAAAAGTACGAACTTCTTGTTCACATCTAAAACATAAATCTGAATAAATATAATTCATATTATGTAACTTTTGTGGTGTTAAATGTAAGTGATGAATAAAATTATGCTGAACTAACGGATATCTTCTCACATTTATTGTGCTTTACATACTCTACATATCTAAATCCGTCTCCTTTCATTTATTTGCATATTTAAATCTACATCCCATTTACGTCTTGATTTATGAACTCCTTTTCAAGCCTTTTGTAATAATTTGTACATCTCTGAAATAAATTTCTTTACATCCCTATTATTTAAAATTAATTCTACTTCTGTCTCTGTTGGTAATACTGAATCTTAGCCAATAATTTCACAAAAAAATCTTTGATAATAAAATTTTGTATTTTCCAATATCATAAATTTTCCATTCTTTCTACTGAAAGTAATACATTTCTCAGCTTCAAAACAATCTTTAATTTTCTTAATACCATCATTTTGCAAAATTTTTAAAAATTAGTTTTCCATAGAAAATGGAATAAGCCTATTTTGAAGTAAATGTATTCTTCTAGATATTAAATCTCTTCCTCCAATCTCTTATCAATTTTATTTCAAAGTTCAATAAAATATTTCATCATGGATGTTTATTTGCTATTAACCACCTTGCATTCCATTATAAATAAAATGCTGTGGATCAGTTTCTCCTATTTTATCGAGTTCTGTGTTTCCCATGTTGGAACATTACATTAATAAATCTCAACTGTGTTGCTTTATAATAATTAATAAAATTGGAGATTTATGAACTTCCTAAGTCATATTTCCACGTCAATTTCTCCGAAGAAACCCTGGCCATTTTTCCTTTCCTTAAAAAAATTTCTAACACAAACATTTAATTCCTTTAAAAAAAATTGCAGAAATTGGATGGAATAAATATTGTATATGGGAAAAAAAACATGCATCTTAATACAATTTACTCTACCCCATCAAAGTAATAGGCACATATTCCATTTTTCCAAATCTGATTGCATGTGAATATCTAAATATTTTATTCCAAGATCTGGCCATCTTGATTCAATCACTTCCTTACATTTCTGATAATCTCCATTAACTAAAGACATAATTTCACTCTTCTCCCAATTTATTTTATATCCCAATATATCTCCATATTATCTGCAGATTTCTGACCCTTAATCAATTCAGTATGCTCCATATGTATTAATTTCAGTAAATATTTTGCCAATCTATTTGCCAATGTTTTAGCTAATATTTTTAATCAATATTTATTAATGAAGTTGGTCTATAAGATGTTGGTTTCATTGGATCTCTATCTTTTTTCAGAATTACTGTAATAATTCCATTAAAAAGAATTATTAACAACGAATGATAATGTTAGCATGATTAGTAAGTTTGCAGGTGACACTAAAATTTGTGGTATAGAGGGAATTGAAATAGATTGTTTAAGATTACAAAAGCATTGAGATGATTTGGTAAAGTGGGCCGAGGAATGGCAGATGGAATTTAATTCTGACAACACAACATTTGGTCTGTGTGCTTGCCTGAGAAGCCAATGGTGAGATGCTACCATCCACAAGATTATAAAACACCTCCAAGTCAGAATCCTGTGCTTTGGTAAGTTAAACCAATGCAGGACTTGCATGGTGTATGGTAGAACTCCAGGGTATGGGTTCATAGTTCCATGAAGGTGATGATCCAGGTAGATATGATGAAGTGTTTGGCAAAGAAATGTAACCACTATTTCCAAAATGTATCGACTTGGAATGTCAAAACATCTGGGCATTGATTACAGGAGTAAGGGACATTAAGTTACCATTGTGCAAGACATTGATAAGACTGCAGTAGGAGTATTGTGGGCAGTTCTGGTCACCTAGTATAGGAAAGACATTATTAAGATAAAATGATTCAGAAATTATTCATAAGAATGTTGCTGGGACTGGCTTTAATTATAAGGAGAAGCTGGATAGGCTGAAATTTTTCTTCTTTTAGCATAATTGGCTTATTTCTTTCTTTGGCTTGGCTTCACGGACGAAGATTTATGGAGGGGTATGTCCACGTCTGCTGCAGGCTCGTTGGTGACTGACAAGTCCGATGCGGGACAAGCAGGCACGGTTGCAGCAGTTGCAAGGGAAAATTGGTTGGTTGGGGTTGGGTGTTGGGTTTTTTCTCCTTTGTCTTTTGTCAGTGAGGTGGGCTCTGCGGTCTTCTTCAAAGGAGATTGCTGCCCGCCGAACTGTGAGGCACCAAGATTCACAGTTGGAGGCGATATCAGCCCACTGGCGGTGGTCAATGTGGCAGGCACCAAGAGATTTCTTTAAACAGTCCTTGTACCTCTTCTTTGGTGCACCTCTGTCTCGGTGGCCAGTGGAGAGCTCACCATATAACACGATCTTGGGAAGGTGATGGTCCTCTATTCTGGAGATGAGACCCACCCAGCGCAGTTGGGTCTTCAGCAGCATGGATTCGATGCTTGCGGACTCTGCCAGCTCAAGTACTTCGATGTTGGTGATGAAGTCACTCCAATGAATGTTGAGGATGGAGCGGAGAGCACTGATGGAAGCTTTCTAGGAGCTGTAAGTGATGCCGATAGAGGACCCATGATTCGGAGCCGAACAGGAGCGTGGGTATGACAACGGCTCTGTACACACTGATCTTTGAGTGTTTCTTCAGGTGGTTGTTTTTCCAGACTCTTTTGTGTAGTCTTCCAAAGGCGCTATTTGCCTTGGCGAGTCTGTTGGCTATCTCGTTGTCAATCCTTGCATCAGATGAAATGGTGCAGCCAAGGTAGGTAAACTGGTTGACCGTTTTGAATTCTGTGTGCCCGATGGAGATGTGTGGGGGGGGTGGGGGGGGGCTGATGGAGGACCTCAGTTTTCTTCAGGCTTACTTCCAGGCCAAACATTTTGGCAGTTTCCGCAAAACAGGACGTCATGCGCTGGAGAGCTGGCTCTGAATGGGCAACTAAAGCGGCATCGTCTGCAAAGAGTAGTTCACGGACAAGTTGCTCTTGTGTCTTGGTGTGAGCTTGCAGGTGCCTCAGATTGAAGAGACTGCCATCATGATTGGCGTGGGGTAGGGGAAATCTAAAACTAGAGGGCTTAGATTTAAGGTGAAAGGGAAAGGATTTAAAAGGGACCTGAGGCGCATCATCTTCACTCAGATGGTGGTGGAAAGATGGAACGTGTTGCTAGAGGAGGTGGTAGAATTGGGGGCAATTGTACATTCAAAAGCCATTTAGACAATTGCAGCTTCAGCTTCCCTACTCTATTAAAACAGTGACAGATAATGAAATCTGTTCAAGATTGTGTGAATGCCCAAGTCCGAGGGATCCTGCATCTGTGTTCCTTTAAGTCAGGATATGTAGGTTTCAGATCATAGAATACCTTCACTTTTGACAGACACTGATGGATGACCTCAGGCCATGAATATATTTTGAGTTTTTTTGACCTTCTCTAATCATTGTTACTAGAGAGGTGGCATTTCATACTTGCACAGTTCTTTTTATAATGGTGTTCTTCCTGTTATCAAATGTAAACAGAATGCTTGAAGCAGCTGGATCACTGTGACACTCTTAAGATTTTATTATTATTTTATTTTAACATTTTATTTCCCACCCTACTTACAATACCTCCGAAATCCTTTTTTTAAAAAAAATCTTTGGCAATTACTTGCTGTAAAAATAGCTGGTGTGTCAGAGATTTTGCTGTGGATTCATTTTACAAAACAACCTGCCAGATGTGGTATTCTCTCCTCATGCTTTCTTTTCATTTACTGGTAGTTAAAAAGATTTTTTTTAATTAGTGACATCTGTACAATTTCACGATATAAGACTGAATATTTGATGTATGGTTTAAATTATTGCCAGCACATATTTTTGTTCGTCAAAAATAAGATTAAAAAATATTTTTTCAGTGTTTGAAGACATTTTACTATAGATGAAAAACCAATTTATGCCTTGTGCAGTAATTTTTCCAGTAGCAAACAAATTCTTCAATGTGATCATTTGTAAATTTAATAATAATATTGTATTACACTTTTATTTTGTCCTCAGTACATTTAAATGTATGAAACCACTTCAGTTCAATTAAGCTATAGTTATTTGAATGCATCATTCTTGCAGGACAAGTACATTGACAGTAAGTTTAAAAAATATAAATTTACTTTGCAACTGTCAATATCTCCCTGGTGCACAGTAATGAAGACCAATGTATGACCTATATGGCAAATTAAGATTGCAATTTTGTAGAAAATGTGAGGGTTTCGTGACTAGTGTTGATTGCTTTGGATCCTGACATATTTATATGGAGTACAACTGAAAAACACATTATATCTGTTAAATGCTGCAAAAAGATTAATGTCATTTGTAAATATTTATCATTGCCAGGATTTTAATTCTTTTAAAAGAAATGATTCTTGTATTACCACTGATTTCAAAATGTATTGACTTGGTAGAAAGGAATGTTCAGACATCTGCTATTGCTCTAATTCTGTAGGGCATTTATTTTATTATCTGGCTTGGAGTCAAATTCATATCCACAAACTTCCCAGTTCATCTAAAAATGGCTGTTTACTAAAATGATACAATTGCATAGTTGGCAAAGGATATACCACAAGAAAATTCAGCTTTTCATTTTTGGGGAAAAAAAAAAGATTGAAAATAAAAATATTAGAATATATTAATTGCAATGTTTGAAACCATCATCCTTGTAAAGTATTGAGCATTTCATCAGTGATTTTTAATATATCCTATTTGATGCTTTCTCGGGATTAATGTATTACTCTACTTCCTGACAATAACTGATATCAGATTTTTGACAGTGGTCATTAACTATCAACTCGCTTTTTTTTTTGGAATTTGGAGGAAACTAATATTCAGGAGAAACCCACATGGTCATGGAGATCATGTAAAAATCTGCAAAAAAGTGCTATGGTCAGTATTGAACTGTAAGTCAGCAGCCTTCTAGCTATTCCCCATGTTGCAATGGTATTCAGCAAAGAAATAGCACGTTTTCAAAAGAAAACAAGTAAATTCCATGATTCTGCTGTAGCCAGCTGTAAAAAAAAAAATTCCTTTGCAATATTTGGTGAAATGTGAATAGGTAATAGAGGTTAAAAACTGGAAAGTGAATACTTAATTGGCTACTTTGGGTCAATGGAAAATAGTGAATAACTTCAGTATGGAAACCACTATTCAAATCAATACAATTCCTTCACCATTCTGGGTCAAAATCCTGGATTTCCCCCTCCTCCGCAAAAGCATAGTGGGTATATCCACACATCAATGACTGCACTGATTCAAGAAGGCAGCTAACCATCTCCTCAAGGGCAAATAGGGATTAAATTCTTGTTCTGCCTGTGAAACCCACATCCTATGAATTTAAACAAAAAGTACACCACAATTTCAGAATAATGATGACTCATCAGAAGTCATCTATCTGTATGTTGATAAATGAATCCTGTTGTATTGCTGCATGTGTGTGGAGAAAAGTTTTGATTTACTTTGAAAGATTTTGCTTGTCTTGTGAAAGGAATTGGCTCCAAGGAACATGAAAATATTTTGGTTACAAGCATTTATAAATGTTCTAATCCCAATGTTAAAGATGTCCACCGATAGCTTTGACAGCCTGTAGGGGTCCATCTGTTAAGAAAACTACTATGTGTACCCAACCCCTGTGAGCTAGGATGTCAGCAGAACCTTGCATCTCAAATAAGCATGGCATGAGTAGAGGAAGATAATGTTTGGGATATTGGAATATCACAGTAATATTCTGTATGGATGCTGGTTGATCTGCATCCTGAAGAACTATTAAATGGCAGAACAAACTCAATGGGCTGAATAGCCTATTTCTGTTTTTGTAATGGTCTGTTTAATTAAAAATTACAGTGAGTTTTTTTTTCCTGTCAAAGAATTTGGTTCTTTAGATTATCACCTTTGGCCCTCTAACTTGGATGCTAACAAATGTTGTACGCTTAATTTTCTTTTAGTGAGTGATCCAACTGTTACCTACATTGGGACTGAGCCCTGGAAACCAAGAGAGGCTCTGGAAGAAAATGGTCTAATAACAGACAAATCTGATATCTTTGCCTATGGCCTAACATTGTGGGAAATGATGACCCTTTCGATGCCTCATATAAATATTTCTGAAGGTAAGCTTTGGATTATGCTTAGCTAGTCTGGACTTTCATTTAATTCCATGGAATAATTTGGCTGCTCCAGGAAATTAATCCTTAATTCAATACAAACTCTTTTCCATTTCTTGGAAATAAATGGAGGAAAAATTGTTGTTTTCTTAAAGCCATCTTCTTCAGTATTATCTTGGCTCAATTTGTATAACCTCTAAGGAATTTGTAGGTTAAAATTTCAGTTAATTCAATACAGCATCGGATTCTACCTTCAACCAACTGATATCAACATTTTAATCATTATGAAGGTACTGCATGTTTCAGTTAATAGAATCAAAGGCATTTATTTCAGTAAGATTGTGAGAGGTAGGACCATACATTCCTTTTGAGCATGTTCCATTATTCATCAAGATTGTGTGATATTCTACCTTCACTATTCCCCAATACCTTGATGTCTAAAGATTTACCATTAATTTTTGAATGAACAAGTGTTCACAACCCTCCAAGGTAGAGAATACCAAAGATTCACTGCACTCTGAATGAGGAAACTTCTCAAACTTATCAGTCTTAAATCACCTAACCCTTTTCTCAAACTTTGACCCTAAGTTCTACTCTTCAGACAGGTGACAAATCCTAGCATCTCTACAGTTCAATTCTTAAGAATTTTGCAAATTTCAATGAGACCTCTTAAATTCCATGGAATGTATAGTCTCAGTGGTTCTCAACCAGTGGGCCATGTTTTCATGTGGGTCTTTAAAAATGTTGAATAAAATGCTTTAAATTAGAAAAAGATGTGTTTCTTACAGAGCTGCCTTTGACTTGAAAATATTGTTCAGTCATTGGAAGCCAGTGGGCCTGAGTCTGAAAAAGGTTGAGTACCACTGGAGATAATCTCTCCATTTTCAAATGCACCATACCTACACCATCTCAGTGCAAATACATGGTCTTTGAGATGAGGCATTAAAATTGTACACAGTACCCAGAGGCAATCCAAAGCCTAATGTTAAGCCTAAAACCTAATTGCAAAAAAATTAATTAAAACTGTAATCAAATCCTTGTAGTAAAGGCTAATGTATTTTATCTTCCTAGTTGCTCATTGTTAAACACATTGCTTCTCTGCTGTGTGTACCGAAGAAAATAACCTCAGTTTTCTCCATATTATATTCTATCTGCAATGGTCTTATCCACATATTCAATTGAGGTCTTTCTAATCATCGATACTCACAATCACATCTATTTTGGTATTGTCTGAAAACTTGGAAAGACCCTCAGTAAAAAGAATGTAAATAGCTAGGCCCAAGCATCCTTTGGTTACCCTGCTGGCCTCAGCTAGCTAACCTAAGGATACAAGTGATTTCCACTTTTTGCTTTGTCCACTAATCAATCACTAATCAATCAATCATCCATCCATGTCAGTACGTTGTCACCAATTCCCTGTACTCTCACTCCAGAAATACCAATGAAAAATGCTGGTTTCTCCTTGCCCTCCAGTAGTTGTGCACTCAGAGATTACTCAAAAGTACTTTCTCTTTAGTCCTATTATTTAAGATTTTCTATTACATTAATTTTAGATGTGCAATTGATCTTATGATATGCGTGTTACATAAATGCTCTTCAGTTGTGAAATATTTTGGCTATTGGGTATCAGTTTGTAACTTGCAATAATTACCCTTTAAAAGTAGATTCAGAATTTTGCAAACAGTTTAAACTACCATATTTGACAGCATAAGATCCACTTTTTTCCCTCAAAACTGTCCCCTGGGTCTCGTATGCAATGTTGAAATTGAGTAAGTCACTGGCTATTTGCCCAGTTTAAGAAGCCTGCTGAGGTGCAGCAGCTGTCCAGGAAATGGGCCTTGAACTTCACAGGCCACCTTCTCAAAGGTGGCCTGTGCTGTCCGGAGCTGCCACTGCCACTCATTTCCCTCGATAAGAAGGCCGACCACAGTAGCCCCCGCTGGCAGCGCAAGAGGAGGAAATACACAAAAAAATTCCCTGGTGAAATGGAGGGAAGGGATGGTCTTGTATGCTGTCAAATATAGTATTTCTCATTTTAATGATGTAATGTATAATGGTGGATAATAGAAGTTCTCCAAAAATGAATGCAATATTCCCTCTGAAATTTAGTCTCGTGTTTTAGATATTTTCTACATCTCTATTCATCACAAAATTATCTGCTTTGTCATCTTGTATTTTTACTTATTTTGTGAATGTTTAACAAATCCATGGTCATTTGGGGAAATATTAATTTGTTTCTACTTAAATGTTTCCAGGCTTGCATAATTTTGATAGTTCAAAAATGTTTCATTGCATCTGGGCCTCTGTAAGGAAATGGTTTGCAATGCCAGCTTTGTGATGTTTATTTCTTCTTCTGAGAAGTAATTGTGGTCAGGAGTAAAAGTTAATGTTAGGATTTGGACATTCACAATGAGGCCCCAAACTTGGCATTTTTCTGAATATTGAAAAGTTTATTTTTTTTAAATGTATTGTTCGGGTAAGGTTTCTCTTTGAATTGTGCACATTGTTCAACAAAGCTTCTATCATCAAGCATGCAAAAATTCGGGTTTCTTTAAATGTAATCCGATGCAATAATGATCATTGACTAGCTTGGCAAATTTTGACACCAAATCAAAATGACTGCTATTCTTCCTTTGAAGGTTCTTGATCATCTCTGATGCACTCTGGAAAGTTGGTCTTGTATTGCTGCTCCCACAGCTCATCAAGTTTAATGATCGCTATCTTATTGATACTTAGAGCTGAATGGTCCTGTACCTCATTTCTTCCTCCTAATGGTCCATTAATCATCCAATTAAGCATAGTTTTGACAGCATAAGGTCTGTCTCTCACACTTCATTTTTACTTCTAGTGGTTCCAGAGCTTTTGGTAAATCTGAACCAATCAACAACTCTATCTCAGAGTTGTTTCTGCGGAAACGAACATTTTTCAAATGAGTCCATGGTTCAATGTCATTTTGATGTAGGAGGTTTCCTTTATGCACAGGCATAGTTTTTTGTTTGAGTGTACATGCCTGGAAGTTCACAAGTCATTACTATCCAGTCCAGCGATCTCCAAGCCCAAAGCAACACTGGCTTTATTGATTTCAACTGACCCATAGTTCTTAATAGAATTTTTGACTTTCTTCCTTGAAGATTAAACTTATTCATTAGCCCCACTGTGCAAAATAATGCAGTGCTACCTGGGTCAAGAAATGCATAAGTACACACTATTGCACTCCTTTTTTTGGGCTTAACTTTCACAGGTTCTATTAAAAGTTTGCAGTTGTTCTCACCATTTGTCTGTACCGAGGCTACAGCATCTGCTTCTTTTCTTGCTGTTTGTTCCTTTTCCTGGAAGATATGTAGCATTTTGGGATGTTTTAGACTGCATATGTTGGAGCTTAATTGCTTTTTGAAGTTCTTGCTGATGTGTCCTTTACAGACACATCCATTTTCCTTCAGAAAAGCGATATTCTCACTGAGTCTTTTCCAACTGTGCACACATTTCCAAAGCATGTATATCCTGAGTGTACATTACTTTGTTCACCCGGATTTCCATTGCCTGACTGGAGCATCAAGTATTCTGTACCTAAGAGATTGTATTTGGCTAATATCTCTAGCCACTGTGATCATTGTTGGGGTTTGAGGATTGGCATCACCATGCCTCAACATGGTTTGTTTGGGTACATGCACATTGTGTAACTGTGGAACTGGCTCTGCCTTAGTATTAAATATTTTATTTTTCTGTTGTCCTTCCTCAAAATGCAACTCCAGATTATTAGATATTACTTTGAACACCAGGTCCCTTTGAGGCTGTTAGTATCTTCATTTTAGCCTTCGCAACAATAAGGTTTGTTTTCAACTGCATTTCCTCTTTTCCTTCTCTGCTCCTCCTCCTGCTCTTCTAGGGAGAATTTTTGAAGCAATTCTTGTTCTGCAACATTAGCCTGAACCTTTAAACATACAGATGCAGTACTTGAAATCTGGGAAGTTCTAGAGCAGTGGTTCTGAACCTTTTTCTTTCCACTTACATACATACCACTAAATAATCCCTAAGCCATCACTGTTCTGAGATTAGAAAGGAAGGTTGAGAATCACTGCTCTTGACCCAATCGTTACTGGTGTAGTGGGCCGAGTAATTCAGTGGGCCGAACCGCCACCCATGCAGCTGGCAGAACAACCACACAGCGCCAAGGGCCTAATTGCCACTCACACCTGGCCAAAAGACTGCGCAGCTCTGTGGGCCAAATTGCAGCACACTAGGGAGTTAGGTACTCACCTACAAGATGACGTGGGGCTCCTGTTGTCTTCACTTTAAGCCACACGCCCTTCAGGTGAGTCACAGGCAGGGGGTGATGTCACTTCCGGTCTTGGGTGTCTAGGCCAGCAGTGATTTAAAAGAGGAGGCAAGTTTGAATAAACAGTCCTTGCTGACTAACCACTGTGTCTGGTGAATTGATTGAGTAGCTCTACTGGAGTAGTTGATATAATTGGTGACTCCCAACTGCAAGATTCAGCCAAAGCTTGAATCCACAGTCAACATGGACGCAACAACAGCTGCTGCTGCTATAGCCGCAGTTAACACAGTAGGCGTTCACCAGCCTCAAGTGTGGTTGAACCAGGCTGAGACTCAGTTCTGCCTTGGTTAAATAACAGTTGAAGACATGAAGTTTTGGCACGTTGTCGGAGCACTGGACGCCGCTACAGCAGCTAAAGTAAGTGAATTTATTGCCCCTCCCTCAAGCAGAGTACAATGACTCACCGGGCCCAACTGGGTAGATGAGTTGCCATGGATTCTGGGAGTGCGCACCGCCCCGATGAAGACATGCCAGGGTCGTCCACAGAAATGGTTTAGGATTCTGTTCCAGGTGACATTAACTTCTCATCTGACTCTTGCCTTTCCGATCTGGACCAGCTTCAGCACCTTCAACACCATGTCACAATAAGAAAACAGATTCCAACCAACTGGCATGGATCCTCCAAACAGCATGCCTCCAGGGATTGTGTTTGTGCATAGACAAGCCCCAGGAACATCATTGCATCGCCGTACGATGACCCTTTCTGCATGATCAAAAGTGATGGGGTTGTGTACACTTCAGACATTGGGAGACATTCTCAACTATTTACCATAGACAGATTCAAACTGGCACATGGACCCTACTACCCCACTGCTTCCAGCCCAGGAGATAAGGGTGTCCGCCTAAGGCATGCACAGCCAGTTCATCTCCTTTGGGTGATGATTCTGTACAGGGGAATGAACAGCCGTCTGTGCAGCTGGCCAAACGACTGCACAACTCTGTGGGCCTAATCGCAGGGCACTAGGGTGTTAGGTACTCACCTACAAAATGGCGTGGTGTTCCAGTTGTCTTCACTTTAAGCCATCTGTCCTTTGGATGAGTCGCAGACACAGGGTGATGTCACCTCCGGTCTTGGGTGTCTGGGCCAGAAGTGATTTAAAAGAGGAGGCAAGTTTGAATAAACAGTCTTTGCTGACTAACCACTGTGTCTGGAGTAGTTGCTATACTGACATATTTTGCTTGAAAGAAATTGTCATTGGTTCATTTCCTTTGGAGTTATGAAACAGTGCACATAAACGAGTCAATTAGGTACAATTAAAAGTGGTTTTCCACCTTAAGCAATCCCTTACTAATCACAGAGCACTTATGGCACAGGGAATACTTAAAGTGGTATGTGAGTAGAAAGAAAAAGGTTTGAGAACCTCTGCTCTTGAGTTTGCTCTGGAAGAACTTCCTTTGCTTCTCCTGCTTCCAGCATTTGATGCACTCTTCTAGTTATACTTCATCCTGTATATCAGATATTACCTGTATATCTGACTGTCTCCATTTTTTTTAATTACCCATCCTCCACATCACTGTCTTGTGACCTTAGATTGTGGAATTTGTATTCCCAGCATGGTTTCTCTCGCCTCTGTCTTGCAAAAACAGCTTTGGCTCCACTTGTATGCAAGTGCCACCATTACAATTCTCCTTCAAGTGGTTTGACCTCGATACGTCCTCCTCAGATGAAACAGTTTCATCAGCAGCTGCCATTTCCCCCCCTTATCCATCCGGACACCTGGATGTTCTCAGACACCAAGCTTGCACAACAATAACGCCAAGACTAAAAACAGTCCTCAACAGACAAGCCGCAATTATTCCAAACTGTGTTCCAAACTTGCAATCAAAACACAGAATGAATTCCTAAGTAAGGCTTACTGCTTTCGATGGCCTTGATACTGCTGTTTCCAGTCTAAAGAGAGTACAGACAATCCAATCCAAATTCAATTTCCACTTTTCTATTGACTTAAATTGTCGCCACTACTTTCCATTATAGTCGCTGGGTAAGAGTCTTATCCATGACTCAAACAAATCTGTATTTCCATAGTTTATTAAATGATATTAAACATTGTTAACATTATTACAAGTTGCTAAACAGTCAATAGAAAATGTCAGAAGTTTTTAAACCATCCATTTCGCAGAAAAAAAAACCTCAAAATGTTAAATCCCAAGCAAGCAGAGAAAACTAGTTATGACTGAAGCAAAGATGTTGCTAGGAGAGAGCATAAAAATGTTAAACAAAACCACAGCTAGGTGGCAAGTATGAAACATTTTAACCCCTACAGATAAAGAGGTTACATATGCTCTATGGAGAGACATTTATCATTTTGGGTTGTTGGCCTTTCCTCAGATGGTAATCGAGTTGGAAAGTTTCCTTACAAATTTGCAATAATTTTTTTAAAATTCTAAGACCTTGTGCTCAAATAAGAATCAATAGTTTTGATCAATTTTCTTTGGTTTTGCTTTGCTGTAGACTCTTATGAAGAAGAAAGTTTTGATGAGGATGCTTATTACGAGGCTTTGGGAACACGACCTGCACTCAACAAAGAGGAACTAGATGATTCCTACAAGGAAGTTATTGAACTCTTCCTGGTCTGCACAAATGAAGACCCTAAAAAGCGCCCCTCTGCTGCACAAATAGTGGAAGAACTGGAGACGATAGTCAACAAATAATTCAGAATTACTTTTCAAACTCATTCTGTATTTTGAATTCTCTAGTTTTGTCTTTTGTAACTCATTCCATTGATCTAATTTTATCTTCCTTTGCATTCTTCCTCTAAGTACTATCGTATCATTTAGTATAATAGATTTTATTGTATAGTTACGATGTTTAACTTGTTTGCTATAATAAATTTGTCTGAAAGCAAATGGTCTAAAATTCCAGATAAAGTTCAGGAGTTGCACAGATCATATTTGACCCTAGAACTATTTTCTTTTTGAAGATACTATCCCAGGTATCTTGGCACATGTTCTTAAAATGTCATTCAAACATGGTTTTTTTTCTGATGTTTTTCACAAGTTTAAGGATAATTTGTAGAATTTGGTAATTATGCAAGTATTTCTCTTTTTAAATCCAATCCAAACCAGTTCTCAAACAAAAATGGTCTTCCTTTTAAAGGAAGTCATTGTACAGAGCAGCTAATTTCCAACCTTTAGTTTTTTCCTGGAAACCTCATTGGTGTTGAAAAGTGGAATTAGAATGCTGCAAAACTCTTGTTAGTTAAAATGTACACTGGTCTGCTCACAAAATATTTAGAGAGGCCTTTATTATAAATTTACTTTTTTATGATAATGAAAACAATGCCTAAGATGATCTATAGCAGTGGAAGTATCATCTACAAAGATCCAACTGGTTGCAACTCTACTCACTGAAAGTTAGAGAGAGGAATAATCCTATTAAAATAAAATTCTTAAGAGGCAAAGTCAGGGTCAATGCTGAGAAGATATTTCCCTTTGCAGAATCCAGAAATAGAAGGTATGATTTCAAAATAAGGGATTTCCTATTTAAGACTGAGATGAAGAGTGAGGATAATAATTATTTGGAACTCCAAAGCTATGCTGATGCAGCTCTTGGCATATTTGAGGCAAATTTCAAAGGAGCAAGAAAACTAAAAGGTTATGAGAAACATCAGATCAAGGGCTAGCCTACTACTTTTCCCATCTTTTAAAAAAAATTAACATCACTCATAAAAATAATTTTATATGTTCATTACAAGGCAGTCTTTTTTTTTTGACAATGTGACAGAGGATTAAAAAGGACAAGGTAGTATAGACACTATCTACTGGTATATGGTCTTTGACAACTCCCCACCATGACTACCAGCCCCCCTCTCCATCGGGCACACAAAATAGTCAACTAGTTTACCTATCTCGGCTGCACCATTTCATCGGATGCAAGGATCGACAACGAGATAGACAGACTCACCAAGGCAAATAGCGCCTTTGGAAGACAACACAAAAGAGTCTGGAAAAACAACCAACTGAAAAACCTCACAAAGATTAGCGTATACAGAGCCATTGTCATACCCACACTCCTGTTCGGCTCCGAATCATGGATCACCTACGGCTCCTAGAACGCTTCCACCAGCGTTGTCTCCGCTCCATCCTCAACATTCACTGGAGCGACTTCATCACCAACATCAAAGTACTCGAGATGGCAGAGGCCGACAGCATCGAATCCACGCTGGGTAGGTCACGTCTCCAGAATGGAGGTCCATCGCCTTCCCAAGATCGTGTTATATGGCGAGCTCTCCACTGGCCACCGAGACGGAGATGCACAAAAGAGGTACAAGGACTGCCTAAAGAAATCTCTTGGTGCCTGCCACATTGACCACCGCCCGTGGGCTGATATCGCCTCAAACCGTGCATCTTGGCACCTCACAGTTCGGCGGGCAGCAACCTCCTTTGAAGAAGACCACAGAGCCCACCTCACTGACAAAAGACAAAGGAGGAAAAACCCAACACCCAACCCCAACCAACCAATTTTCCCTTGCAACCGCTACAACCGTGTCTGCCTGTCCCGCATCAGACTTGTCAGCCACCAACGAGCCTGCAGCTGACGTGGACATTATCCCTCCATAAATCTTCGTCCGTGAAGCCAAGCCAAATCAATCAATCAAATCAATATGGTAGACTGGATCAAAAAGTTGAATCATAAGAAATGCAGGCTGAGCGAGCTAAATGGATACAAAATTGGCTTGGTCAGAGTTGGAGATAGAGAATTGTTCTTCAGATTGGAGACTTGTGACAAGTGTAACACAGGAATTGATGTTGAGTGAGAATGAAGATGGCATGGTCAGTAAGTTCATGGCTAACACAAAAATTGGTATTTAAAGGTTTTGTGAGCAGACCAGTACACATCTCATACATAGTACATGGAAATTTTCTGTTGGTACAGAATAATGGTATACAACGATGCCGTTTTGGAGTTGATTCAGGAGTCAGAAAAGAGAAAAAAGAAACACAAATGTTGGTGAAACTTAGCAGGTCAAACAGTGCCTTGATGTAGCAAAGGTAAAGATACATCACCTTCTGAAGGGCTCAAGCCCAAAACATTGGTGATGTATCTTTACCTTTGCTACATCAAGGCACTGTTTGACCTGCTGAGTTTCTCCAGCATTTGTGTATGTTTTTCACTTAACCAGAATCCTGTGTTTTACCTCCAACAGAAAATATGTGAATCTAATGGTACATGATCTTGCTTGGATCTTGAAGTTGGCAGGGGGGTGGGGGCATGGAATGTTTTTTTTTATAAATAGAGTAGCTTCTTTTTCAAGGCAGAGTAAGTTATAGTTGGAGTGAAGTGGAAAGGGATGGGTTTGATGGGACTGAGGCACGTTCGCAACCCTCTGTAGTTTCTTGCAAACTTGGGCAGAGCAGTTCCTGTACCATGTGATATGCCCAGATAGGATGCCTTCAGTCATGCACCTGTAGGGATGCTGGTTACATATCCCTTACAAAATGAGGCCCCAACTAGGAACAAACTCGCGATCCCTGGTTTACACGGTGTTAGGTCTGCTTTGTTCATGAATGAGTGAGACAAACACCAGGCTGAGTCGAAATCAGGGTTCTTTGTTCTTTATTACCGGATTGTAACACTTGCGACTAACAAAGTTAGTCGGAGAATGCATTCTGCCGTTATCAGCAAAATGGTGATTTTTTATACCCTTGGATACATGCTTAGAACATCATCATATCATTACTTGTCCAATGACTAAAACTGTTGCTATCCTTTCCCTGCTAGCTTCCTGCCTCTCAATCCATCAATGTCTCTCTTATCTTGTAAGTACAAGGATGCATTTACATCTTGTTACAGCCCTGTACATTCCCATCTCATGATGTTTTACCTAACAGGAGTACAAGGACACCTCCCCTTCTTGTTACTGCCCTGTACAGGGTAACTCCCTACACATTCCCATCTCATGATGTTTTACCTTACAATCCCTCCTTTGTCCTCTTTAGAGGACAATCTCGCCCTGACTATGCTACCACCGCGTTACATTAGTTCGCCTATTATTGCCAAGCTCTATACGGGTTCTGTTCACAGGGTAGTTCGGCTGGTGGGCGAGGGCTCCCCCAACCCTCCTTTGCGTACACCCCCCATCCGTCACCCCGATCCCATTGCCCGTTTACAAGTTTCATCCCATTTGCCCCCAAGCAAAAAACTAGCTAACCCCCCGTACATTAGTAAATTCCCAAGTTAACATATGGTCTACAATCTAATTCATAATACTTGTTCTACAATCTGATTAATAATGTTTGTGTTACAATCAATGTTATAATATTTGGGTTACAAGCAAGGTTAAAATTATATGTGTAACAATCTAATTCACAATCCCTCCTTTCCATCACATTCCCCATCAGACTCCAGATCGATCTCAGCAACTTTCTCCGTCTCCTGTAATGTGAGATAGTCTTGCTCCACAGCCTGCACAGCTTGATATTTCGGAGGCAGTTCATCACGGTCAGCAAAGGCTTTCTCTATGGTCCTCGTGACCAGCGTTCGAATGCATGGAATACAACAACAGCCACAAGTGATAAAAATTGATACAGAAATGAACAAACCCAGCAAAAGTTGTCCTAACAATGTGCTCCATCTCCCAAACACTCCCTGTAACCAGAATAAAACAGGATTGGAGACTCCAGACTGGGCTTTTAATTCTTTCGCCAATGCCCTAAGTTTCGTTAACCCCTTAGTGAGTGATCCATCTGGCCCTGTGTTATTAGAGATAGAAGTGCAGCATAGATCTCCAAACATAGCACACACTCCACCTTTCTCTGCCAGGACCATATCAATCGCTATCCTATTCTGAAGTGTCATAAGGGAAGTTTCTGACAGTTGTTGATGTATTGCCTCAACAACGTCCCTGGTCAAATTTGCAAGGCGCTGGACATTATAGTGAATAAGGTTGATCCTATTAACATTCTTATTTACAGTGATGGGAAAAATTGCACTAAAAACAGGAAAGCTTTCAAACCCAGCTGCAATCTCATCGGCTAATTTAAATTCGTCCGGAATATTCCGGGCTTGGCCAATGGCATCAATCCATACCCCATCAGGGTTCCTTCCTCCCGGCCCCAAGATTCCAACACTCCTCCTTTTCCTCCACAGCCAACTCTCTGTGTGGCGCAATTCTAGGGAATCCTCGTCTCCCTCCTGCCTTTTGACAATCAGCACTGGCGCATTAAGGGTTACTAGAGCACACCGACCATCCCAGTTAGCGGGGAGCCAGTTGTACAGCACTCTTCCTCCACAAAACTCATCTGTGTAGTCATTCAATCTGCTACAAGTCTCCTTAGTTTCAGATTCATTTTTTTTGTTATGGGACCTCAAAATCATCCCCCGTATATGTTCATGATAACCAGTAACCTGTTTGGCTGCCCTGTCAGGCACCCATGTGGCGTTTTCCCTGCTAATAGTAGGTCGTCTACATACTGAATCAGTGTAACATTTTCCAGGAGCTTTAATTTCATTAGGATTTCGCTAAGGGCCTGATTGAACAGTCCTGGACTGTCCTTATAACCCTGAGGTAATCTAGTGTATGTGTACCGATGTGCTTGGTAAGTGAAAGTGAACCAGTCTTGGCATTCCTCAGCTAATTTCAAGCAGAAGAATGCGTTTGCCAGATCAATGACAGTATAGTATTCGTGCTCCGGACTCAGAGCCCTAAGTGCTACATATGGGTCTGGGACTGGTCTCCCGATGGTCTTGGTAGCCAAGTTAATCTCCCGGAGGTCGTGTACCACCCTCCAGTCTTTTCTACCCGGTTTGGGAACAGGCATGATGGGCGTGTTCCACATACTGTCAGGTGCCACCCTTAAAACCCCTGACTCCATTAACCCTTCTATCGTTCCTTTAATACCCTCCTCCTGACTGGGTGACAAGCGGTATTGTTTTCTCCATATTGGTTTCTGCCCGGGGTTGGCCAATTCTAGAAATACCTCTCCTTTTATTACTCCCACATCATAGGGCCCCGTTGTCCATATATGTGGACTCAGATTAGAAAGATATTTGTCTGAGTCTCTGTGATCAATATTTTCTCCTTCTATGGCTCGGTCTCTTTCTACTTTCTCATTCACAACCTGGTCCCATGCTTCAATATTCAGTCTGACAAATTTTCCTCCCTCCGAGGTGGAATATCCCGGGATTTCTGTCTGCCTGTATTCACACCCTATCGCTTCCTTTACCATCGGACCCAGCTGTCGAGCGTGATGATCTTTGGCAATACCCAAGGTCACATGAGGCACACTTTCTACTCCTAAGCAGAACCACTCCATTTGTTCTTCTGTCATGACAACCATAGCAGCTATTTCCTCCTTACCTACAAAGATAAATGGACAATGTATCGTTTCTGTCTTCCCTTCTTTTAGAGAGTCCCACCTCTCCTCATATTCCTGGTCCGGGTGGATGGTGTAGTTTAATGTAACATGCATAGGATCTAGTGGATAAAGGTAATCCCCATACCGAGGAATACTGGCCCTCCACTCAAAAAACTGTTTAATCAGCCCTGGGCCTGGTTCATCATACAGTAGCCGACTCCAGAAAATACTAACCTCCACAGAGTCTTCTGAAGCGTTAGATGGGGTCATTACTATAAACTGTCCTCCCCTTCTTATTGTATCCCCTGGGTATGTTAACCGAAGGCCCTTCTCAGAACATTGTATGGTTATTCCTAGTTTGGTAAGAATGTCCCTTGCTAATAAATTAATGGGGCAACTTGGCACAACCAGGACAGGCGTTTTAACCCTTTGTCGTCCAAATGTCATGTCGATGTTATCTGTATAGGGCTGTGTTTCCCTTATCCCGGAGAATCCTATTGTAGATAATGTTTTGCCCGAAAATGTGCTCCCTGGGGGTTTTTTTTAATCACTGTCGTAACTGCTGCCCCTGTGTCAACCATAAATTCAATTTTTTCTCCATTTACCGTCCCCCAAATTTTTGGTGGCTCCCAGGGAGGCGTGATTTTTTGATTCTCCAGGGCACCTTCAATAATCAAATTCAGCACCTTCCTCAATATAGTCATTACACTGAGGTGCCTGGACTTGTTGATCACTCTGCCACCCCCCGATTCTCTGGGGCCCATCAATGTGTCCACCCCTACCCCTTGCTTGTCCTCTTAAGTTTCCTCCTCTTCCCCGATAGCCTCTAATAGAGGGTAATCTTTTTCCCCTTGCTCTCCCAGCCTCCGGACAGTTCCGCTGGTAGTGTCCAGGATTTTGGCAGTACCAGCATACTGCATGTTCCCCTCTATACATTGTACCTAGCTGTCTTTCCCAACCATTTCTTACTTGGGGTCCCGGATTTATCACTGGCCCCATGACCTGTGGGACTATCTGTTGGGCCGCTAATTTAACCCCTATATGTTCTATGGCTCTCACCAATTTATCGGTTGTTTTGTCCACCTCCTTCTGGGACGCACTTTCTGACTTAGCATGCTCTGATTGACGATGTCGTTTGATTGCATGTGTCAGGTGTCTTTTCCACAAATCCTCTGACATTGTCTCTAATCCCACAATGTCCCTTAATTTTGCTTGAACCGTAGCAGGTAGTCCGTTTATTATCCCATTACGAAAGTGAGCCCTTCCTAAGGGGCTGTGGTCGGGTCTTTCTCCAGTCCCTGTTTCCCATAAGTCCCATGCTCGAGTGAAATACTCGTGTGCAGTCTCTCCTTCCTTTAGTTGAAGGGTTACCAAGGCATCCAAACTATAGGGTGTAGGAAATGTTTCTCTAAGTGCTTCCCAAAATTTATTCCGAAGTGGGTTAAATTCTATTTCATCCCCCAATTTACTGCTTCTTACAATTCTCTCTATTTGCTTCAGGGCCCCTTCTGCCTTTAATTTTATCATGATAGTTCTGACATCTGCGAGTGCTAATTGTTCTTGGCAGGTTTCTCGCTCAAAACAAGAAATCCATAGACTAGCCCCATTACTCAACGGAGGTAGTTTTTTCATTAAACTCTCTAAGTCCATTCGTGACCAGGGTACATATTTTTGAGTTCCCCGTCCCGTGATCAGTAATGGGCATTGATATCTCAATTTTGGGGATTTCTGCTCCTTCTTTACTCTTGGCATGCATTTATTTATCCCACCTTGTTCTGACTCTTCTTTGTCACTGTCACTGTCCCTATCAGCTTCCAATGTCTCAGGGTCAAAGGTATATTGGTCACGTTCATCTCTAAGATAATCTTTTCGGCCATAGTTTAGTTGTTTCACATCTTTCTCTTTTGTTCTAACTATGTCCAGGTAGGCATGTCTATTTTTCTCCCTCCCGAGTCTTTTCCTTTTACTTTCCTCCCATGGTGGATCGTATCTCGTTTCCTCTTCTGTACTACACTTTTCGTCCTTTACTCCTATTACCATTCCTTCAGCTTTAATTTCTCCTGACAGTGTTGTAGTTATCTTTTCCACTTCCTTCAATACACCTACCATTAATTCTTTTTGATCCTCACTGATCTGCCCCAGCACATTAATATCTGTTTAAGTTTTTAATGTTATCCTGAACCTTTTTCATGTTCCATTTCTGTATCTCTAACTCCTTTTCTATTTTCTTAGACTCCAGAGGGGTCTCTACATCTATTACTCCCCCTTCTATTTTTATTAAAGGGGCCTGTACCTCGTCTGATGTGTCCCTATTCCCGAGGTTCTTGTCACACCCGTGTCTCAATATCTGGATATAAGGGACGTGACTCCAGTGTCCCATCTGGGGTGCCAGAGAGAGAGAGAGAGAGAGAGAGAGAGAGAGAGAGCATAGCGAGAGAAAGAGATAGAGAGGCAGATACACAGAGCACAAGAGATAGAGAGAAAATGCCTTGCACTGGCCCCACTGGGAGAAAAGTCTTCAGATTAACACTTTCGTTTCAAAGGTTTTAAAAGGTTCTCATCCTGTGATCACTGGTCTGGATCAGATTGGGTCTCCCACCACTGGGAACTATCACTCCTTCCTTCCCTCCCACCTCGAGTGAGCTACACGTCAGCCCACAATGTCTGCCCTGATCCCGCAATGGTGGGGATGCGGGAAAGAGGGAGGGAGAGAGGATAAAACAGGATCCCATTTGATGCGGAGCTGGAATTGTGGGCACAAAATTAAAACCAAATTGTATTTCTCTGCCCTGCCCAACCTGGGGATTTCAGGGCAGCACCGCCACAGATTGGGATTGGGAGGGGGAGTGGGTGAGAGAGGAGGGGGGGAGAAGAGAGAGAGGGGGAGAGAAGAGAGAGAGGGGGAGAGAAGAGAGAGGGGGGGAGAGAAGAGAGAGGGGGGGAGAGAAGAGAGAGGGGGGGAGAGAAGAGAGAGGGGGGGAGAGAAGAGAGAGGGGGGGAGAGAAGAGAGAGGGGGGGAGAGAAGAGAGAGGGGGGGAGAGAAGAGAGAGGGGGGGAGAGAAGAGAGAGGGGGGGAGAGAAGAGAGAGGGGGGGAGAGAAGAGAGAGGGGGGGAGAGAAGAGAGAGGGGGGGAGAGAAGAGAGAGGGGGGGAGAGAAGAGAGAGGGGGGGAGAGAAGAGAGAGGGGGGGAGAGAAGAGAGAGGGGGGGAGAGAAGAGAGAGGGGGGGAGAGAAGAGAGAGGGGGGGAGAGAAGAGAGAGGGGGGGAGAGAAGAGAGAGGGGGGGAGAGAAGAGAGAGGGGGGGGAGAGAAGAGAGAGGGGGGGAGAGAAGAGAGAGGGGGGAGGGTGAAAGGAGGGAGGGAGAGAGCAAACCCGGACACTTCGTGGCTGGAAACTGGAAACAGGCACTTTTCCTTTCCCTTCTGTGTTTTGTTTCTTCCAGCTTATCTAAGCCTCTACGTTTTAAAATTTTTTTTTTCTCTCACCTGTCAGGAACATCTCAGTGCCCCCGGGTAACCAACCCCTCTTCCTCCAGCGGTCTACACATTTTCGGAGCATTTTTTGTTTTTCCAATGCCGCATTACTGGTATTTCGCTCCTCTAATTCCTGATTAATTTCCTTAATAACTTGGTCAAAAGTCTTAGCAGGCAACTGTACAGCCATAGCTGCGGGACCGCTTTCTAATGCCTGTTTTAATTTAGGTTCTTGTCCGTTTAGGGGATCTATGTCAACGAAAATTGCTTTTAAAAATGTCTCCTTGCAAGCTGGATGACTAATATCTTTTAAAAGAACAGTCTCTAAGTCTTGTCCTCCAATTGACTTCAGACTGTCCTGTATACTCTGATTGCTCGTTTTCCACTCTCTGTTTTCCCAAAGGGGTCTGAAAGTTAAATTACAACTAGAAAACCAAATATTTGGGCTATACTTTTGTCCTGTTTCCCTGTACCAATCTATGAATTTACGTAACTTTATCTCCTTGGTGATGTTGGGAATACCCTCATTTAACTTATCAAAAGTATTTCGAATAAACTGGGTGTCTCTTAGGAGTTTGTCAACTTTTTCATTAATATCTCCTACCTGATCCGGACACAGCTGTCGCAGCCTCTGTCGTCGTTCTTGTTCACCAGGCAGGCGTCCCTGAGTACTTTTTTGTTGTCTCAAGGTCTCTAGTGTCTGCTGTGGTATTCCACCACGGCGAATTGGGGAAATAAATTCTTAACTTCTCAAGTGTACAGACATTATCATACCTACCGGACATTTATAAGTCAGTCTCTCAGATACAATTGAGGCCAATAAGCCTGAACCTTTGTTTTCTTTCAAAGCCCAACCTTCACGTGGGAGATTTCTCCTCTTAATAACCAGTTTAGGGCAGAAAACTCAGGTCCTCAATTGTTTAAAGACCACCTTCTCACTCTATTGGACTTTGCAACGACACAATAAAGACTTTTAAACTCTAGTAGTTTCTTGCGAAGCACTTAATAAATGTCATTCAAACACCTTAAGGACTTTTATCTTGTCTGTAATCACTTACGTGTTACAATCCTGGCATGCGACCTTCAATTGTGGTCGTCTAATTTGTCCGATCTCCAGTTCTTACTGACAATCATAAAGATTTTAAAAAAAAAAAGAGAATTTTGTTAAAACAGGCTTCTCTGGACCTTTTTATCAGCCGGCTGAGATGATTGTCAGAAAAAACAGAAACCGTCGTCCAGTGTTCACTCACCCATCACGTCGGGGTCACCAAATTGTTAGGTCTGCTTTGTTCATGAATGAGTGAGACAAACACCAGGCTGAGTCGAAATCAGGGTTCTTTGTTCTTTATTACCGGATTGTAACACTTGCGACTAACAAAGTTAGTCAGAGAATGCATTCTGCCGTTATCAGCAAAATGGTGATTTTTTATACCCTTGGATACATGCTTAGAACATCATCATATCATTACTTGTCCAATGACTAAAACTGTTGCTATCCTTTCCCTGCTAGCTTCCTGCCTCTCAATCCATCAATGTCTCTTATCTTGTAAGTACAAGGATGCATTTACATCTTGTTACAGCCCTGTACATTCCCATCTCATGATGTTTTACCTAACAGGAGTACAAGGACACCTCCCCTTCTTGTTACTGCCCTGTACAGGGTAACTCCCTACACATTCCCATCTCATGATGTTTTACCTTACAACGGCCAGTGCTCTAACCACTGAGCTATCAGAGCCCAGACTATCCTCATAATTTTAAATACCTCTATCAAATCTCCCCTCATTCTTCTTTGCTCCAGGGGATAAAGTCCTAACCAGTTTAACCTTTACCTTAACTCGGTCCCTAAAGTCCAGGCAACATCCTAGTAAATCTTCTCTGCACTCTTTCTATTGATAATTTTCCTGTAAGTTAGGTGCCCAAACTACACAATATTCCAAATTTGGCCTCACCAATGTCATACACTTTACCATAACATCCCAATTCCTATACTCAATTAAAGCAGTCACTTTCTCTACCTCAGCATATTGATGTGGACCAGAAAGTAAGCTCTTCCCTTTCTCCAAAAGTAAATAGCTCTTTGGCCTAGGAGACATTGAGTGAGGATGTATGCTGTTTCGACACTAAAGGTCATTTCAGCTACAATAAAATCTTGTAGAGAATTATAGAACAGATCTATTTAGGTACATAGAGCCCTGAAAGTAGTGACAGAGTGATGTTTAGCACACTTCAGTCAGGGCTATAGGAGTTAAAACAGTATCACAATAAAACTAAATTTGGAATAATCTTCAATTATAGCTATTCTACTATAGAATGTTATTAAACTGTAAAATTTAAAAAAAAATACAGAATTCATTCACAAGGATGTAATTTCAAATTCCTGGATGTCAACATCTCTGAAGATCTAACCTGGGACCATCATGTCGATCCAGACATGAAGACACAGTGGCTATATTTCATTAGGAATTTGAGGAGATATGGTATGTCCTCAAAGACTCAAATTTCTACAGGTGTGCTATGGAGAGCATTCTGTCTGGTATGGGGGTGCCAATGCACAGGACCGAAGAGGCCACAGAGAGCTGTGAACTTGGCCAGTTCCATCTTAGGCATTCACTCATTTTCTCTTCATTTCCACTAATCTTATTTTCAAAAATGCAATTTTTGCACCTGTAAGGCTACTGCAAAACAAATTTCATGACAAATTCTGATTCTACTGGAACTGGAGAGCTTGAATTAAGGAAAAACGATACACTAAGACTTCCCTGGAATGACATTAGGAGATTTATAAAACACAAAATGTATTGATAAATAGCAGTAGGCTTTTACCACGGTAAAAAAGTCTAAAACAAGAGTGCATACCTAAGGTGAGGGAATAAATATTTAAAAAGGGACTGGAGGGACCACTTTTCCCACACAAACAGAAGCATATTTAGAAAAACTGCCAGATGCAGCTGTTGAGAAAAATACAATCAGGATATTTAGATTTGGACAGACAATTGGATTGGGAATGGGCAAATTAGATTAACACAGTTAGTAAACTTGCTCAGCATAAGCAAGGTGGCCCAAAAATTGTTTTCATGCTGTACATATCTGGCTGGTTTTGTATCATGTTCAGAAAATTCACTTGTCCTGGTTGCACATTTCTTAGAGTGGATTGTGAACCTGAAGACCAAAAGCTGAAACAAGATTTTGTCAATCAAATGCAATGATACATCCAGATATGACCCTCAATGAAATACATTTGAACTAATTCATCTGAAATTCATATTTTTATTTGTCAATTAAAATTTCAACACATCTCAACTGTTAGTCCTGCAATATTTAAACTGCACAAAAGATACTTGTTCTAATAAATCCAAATCCACCAAAACAATCACCAAAATTAATTTCCTTTGCATGTTAATAAGTTATAAACAAGAAAGTTTGGAGTTTTACTGTATTTAGTAGCAAATAGCTTGCCAGCTGGTGTTGGGTCAGAAAAGGCAATTTCATTCTTATTCAGGGATGTTCCATAGATGAAAGTATTCCTGAAATAGAGATCAAAGTTGTTTAAAAGTTAGCTGAAGCATTATTATAATCAAGTTTAAATGAAAATAATTGACTGTGATTGTTCAGATAGGGAGAGAAGAGCCAATTTCACTCACTAGAGATTAATAACAGGATATTTAAATATTGGAAAGTGGGATTTTTTGGTACAAATTTCTGATGCCATAAAACCCTGAAGTTGCCTCAAGATGGTGCTATTGCAGTTCAAGTATCTGCAAATAAACCAAAAGGTTTGGGTGGACTCGGGCAAAAATACTGAAGGACAAGCTTTTTTCCCCAAAGATTACCAAACCATTTCTTTAGTGATAGTTTTAGTTTTAAAATTTAACCCAAGTTCTAATTTACAATGCTGAATAATCTGAACCTTGCTACTAGATCTGGTCTGCAGCAGTTCTACAAGATTTGTAGAAGTATAAACAAAGTTAATAAGTCTGGTATCTTTAGTAGGATTATCACATTTTGTTACAAGTAATTATAACATGTCTGTCAGATAGAATACATTTGCTTCAAAATAGGCAATTTATTGTCTTTTTATTTTGATAAATATTCAGATATAGCACAAAGTGACGTAATAATACAGGCAGTCCTTTAAAGCTGTCGAAACAGTAGTGACAAACCATTTACTGTGTAAATGAGATGGGAGGTGTTTTTGCAAAATTTTGTAACTCAAGTAGGAAGAAAAAGTAAATCAATTAAAATTTTCATATGCAGTACACCAATTATCCTCTGTTATTTGCTTCCTTGGTGAGTGGATTAACAAATTATTTGTAAGTGGGGTTAATGGCATTGAAGTAGCCCCTTGTATAATGTACTTTATCTGATAAAATGATACCATTTGGTAGAGATAGCTTGATGGTTGAATAACTTGCAATTATATACAAAGCATTCCAAGGTACTTCACAGGAATATTTTTGGATAAAGCTTGAAGCCAAGAACAAATGACATTCCAAATTGGATACCCCGGTGTCATTTCTAAAGTAGATTAGTAATATTGTGGATGAAGTTCATTGAAACTTGTAATATTGAAATCTGGAAAGACAATTGCTTACCGGACAGCATCTAACATTCTGCTGGCAATTTTTTTTCTTCTCAACATGCAAAATACCCAGATTCTGCTCACTCCACAGATAGCTTCTTCTGGATTTGTCGAACATTGCCAGGCATGATGATGCTCAAATATGTCAAAGTTCTCCATTTTTGTCTCATCAGCAGATTCAGATAGCACCCTGAAAGCCTGTGGAAGTACCACATGAAGAGTGAAGATGATGAATTTCATGAAATAAAGTCAAGCTCATGTGCACAAACATTATCAATACAATTCCCCACTTAATGGAGGGATAAAGGCCCAACAACACAGATGGGTGGAACTTTTTTTTTTTTTGCAATGGGCTGGTTTCCATGTTGTATGACTATTTCTATCTTATTTGAATTTGGCCATATACATTTTCATCACTGTGTGATCACACGATAATGAATTTTATGAAAGAAAAATGCAACATTTTCAGCATTTTAAAATAGAATTAACATTAGTTTCAGAGACAAATGGAAAATGACTACCAGCATACACCCCCAACCCCAACCAAAACAATTAAAAAAAATATTTTGAATCTTTGGTCATGACAAGCACAGACTAAAACATGACACAGTCAAAGTTTACATGGCAAAGGTTTAAGTTTAAAAATACCTAATTTGTCATTTAATTAATCACTTGTGTAGCTTTACATATACCAGGACCTCCATAAAAACAAATGATCATCTATCAAATCTCATTCAAATGTTTATAATGATCAACAACCATGTCTAACTATCTTTCCAATGTTTTTCGCACAATTTGAAACGTCACGTAGTCCTTAATTCATTTGCAGTCATGCACTCTACACTTAGATTGTGTGTGGCTTTCATTCACATTACACAAAATGAAAGCTAGAGATTTATTTTTCCTCCCTTCAAGTCTGTTAATGCAGGTTTTTAATGTGACTGTTGATGTACTGAATATCTACCAAAATGTTAACTCCCAAAAGCAAGTAACACACTCTGACTGAAACTAATTCTTAGTAGTACTAAATACAAGTTGGAGTGTTGAATGGATTTGTTAGGTATTATGATTGGAGGAACTGGTGACCAAGCAGGAGGGAAACTAAAGAAATGGTTTCTCTGGAATGGAATAAACAGTTGGTAGGAATACAAAATTGGCTGCATCAATAATAGAACCATAAAACGTATAGAACAGAAACAGGCCCCTTCAGCCCTTCTAATCTGTGCCAAACATTTTTTTTGCTTAGTCCCACCTATCTGCATCTAGTCCATAGCCTTTCATACCTCTCTCATCCATGTATCTGTCCAAATTCTTAAATGTTAAAACTGACCACGCATTCACCACTTCAGTTGGCAACTCGTTCCACACTCCCTCCACTATGAGGATATTTCCTCTAAACTAAATACACATGAGATTGTCTGATCTCAGAAGCTAAGTAGGCTCAGGACAGATCAATACTTGGAGGGGAGACCGCAAGGAACACCAGATGCTGTAGGTTTCTGTAAGGGGCACTGGACAAAATGGCAACTCTGTCTGCCGTAAAGTGGTTAAAGAATTTCATGCATGTTACATTCTAAATGTAGAATTACCTGACAAAAATGGAACCTTTACCTTTATTTTTTTCCTCTTTCACTCTGGTTTGCATCTCAGTGGAAAAAGCCATCTACATTTACTCTGTCTATCCCCCTTGTAATTTTAAATACCTCTTATCAAATCTCCCCTCATTCTTCCATGCTCCAGGGAATAAAGTCCTAAACTGTTTAATCTTTCCCTGTAACTCATTTCCTGAAGTCCAGACAACATCCTAGTAAATCTTGTGTATTTTCTCAATCTTATTGATATCTTTCCTTAACCAAAACCACACAATACTCCAAATTTGTCTTCACCAATGTCTTACACAACTTTGCCATAACATCCCAACTCCTGTACTCAATACTTTAATTTATGAAGGCCAATATGTCAAAAGCTCTCTTTACAACCCTATCCATCTGTGACACTACTTTCAGGGAATGATGTATCTGAATTCCCAGATCCCTCTGTTCTATCGCACTCCTCAGTGTCCTATCATTTACTGTGTATGTCCTTTCTTGGTTTGTCCTTCCAAAAAGCAACACCTCACACATGTCTGCATTAAATTCCAACTGCCATTTTTTCAGCCCATTTTTCCAGGTGGTCAAGATCCCTCTGCAAGCTTTGAAAACAGTCTTAGCTTTCTATAACACCTCCAATCTAAGTGTCATTAGTAAACTTGCTGATCAATTTACCACATTATCATCCAGGTTATTGCTACAATACAGATGACAAATAACAAAGGTCCCAACATCGATCACTGAGGTACACCACTAGTCAGAGGCCTCCAGTCTGATAAGTAATCATCGATTACTACTCTCTGGCTTCTCCTGTCCAGCATTTACCACTTCATCATGAATACCTAGCATTTGAATCTTCCTGACTAACCTCCCACGTGGAACCTTGTCAAAGGCCTTACCAAAGTCCATGTAGACAACATCACTACACTTTCCTTCATCAACATTCCTGGTAATCTCCCTAAAAACTCTATAAGATTAGTTAAATACAACCTACCACACACAAAGCCACGATGACTATCCCTAATCAGTTTCAGGCTATCCAGAATAATGACATATCCGATCTCTTCAAATACCTTCCAATAATTTTCCAATACTGACATCAGACTCACTGGCCTATAATTAACCAGGGTCATTTTTGGAGCTTTTTTTTCCCCAAAAAAAAAGGAATAACATGGGCTTACCTCAAATGCTCCGGCACCACACCTGTGACTAAGGACATTATAAATATTTCCACTAAAGCCCCTGCAATTTCTCCACTATCCTCCCTCAAATTCCGAAGGAATATCTTGTCAGGCTCTGGGTTTTATCCACCCTTATTCACTTTAAGACAGCAAGCACTTCCTCCTCTTTAATCTGTGAATGTTCAACAACCTCACTGCTAGTTTTCCTCATTTCCCAAACACTGATTTTTTTTTTAAATTTTAAATTTATACATACAGCACAGTTAACAAGCCATTTTGGCCCACGGGACTGTACTGCCCAATTTACACCCCATTAACCTACAACGCCAGTACATTTTGAACAGTGGTAGGAAACCAGAGACAACCCACGCAGATATGGGGAGAACGTACAAACAGTGTGGGATCCAAACCCCGATCCAGTCTCAATTACTAGCTAACCACTACGCCAACTATGTCACTCTTCAAGGAGACTATTTTATTCCTTACTATCCTTTTGCTCTTAATAAACCTGTAGAAACCCTTCAAATTGTCCTTTACATTGTCTGCCAAAACAACTTTATGTCTTCTTTTAGCTTTCCAAATTACTTTTTTTTTTGAGGTTTTCTTGCATTTTTTTAAAAAACTTATCAAGTACCAATTTGCTCCAGGTTGCCTATACCTGTTATTCACCTCTCTTCTTCCAAACCCAATTCCCAATATCCCTCAAAAACAAAAGTTCCCTATTCCTCCTAACCTTACCTTTAATCCTGACAGGAACTACAAACTCTGTACTATCAAAATTTCACCACTGAAGGTCCTCCAGTTATCTCGCACATCCTTGACCAAAAACAACTTATTCATGGAATTAATTCATGGATTCTAAATACTTTCTTATTTCAAAATTGGCCTTTGTCCTATTTAGAATCTCAACCCGAGACCTAGACCAATTCTTCTCCATAAATAACTTGAAACTAATGGCATTATGATCACTGGATCCGAAATGTTCCCCTACACATAATTCTGTCACCGGTCTTGTCTTGTTCCCTAATAGGAGATCCAGTATTGCACTCTCTCTATTAGTAACTCTATATATTGATTTAGAAAACATTCCTGAACTCATTTGACAAATTGCAAGCCATCCAGCTCCTTTACAAAACGAGAGCCCAGTCAATCTGTGGAAAATTTAAATGCCCTATTATCACATCCTTGTGTTTCCTACAGCTGTCTGCTATCTCTTTACAGATATGCTCCTCCAATTCTCGTTGACTATCGATAACCCCTTGAGTGTGGTCACACTTTTCCCGTTCTTCAGCTCCACCCACTTAGCCTCAGTAGATAAGCCTTCTGGACTGTCCTGCCTGAGCATAGCTGATATTTTCCCTGATGAGCAATGCATTCCTTCCCCCTTTCATTCCCCCCGTTCTGTTGCATGTAAAGCAATGGAAGCCCAGTCCTGCAACTAAGATTCATTAATGGCCAGTTTCATAATTCCACGTGCCAATCCATCTCCAAGCTAGTCTGCCTTCCCTACAATACTCCTTGCATTGAAATAGCTGCACCCAAAAACATTTTCATCACATTCAACTCGTTGACTTCTAATGGTGTATACAATTTTCACATTATCTTTTCACTCTTCCATCTGCTCTGGCACTTTGGTTTCCATTCCCCACAAATCTACTTTAAACTCACCAGAACAGCACTGGCAAACCTTCTAGCGAGGAAATTAGTTCCTCCCCTGTTCAGATGCAAACTGTCCCATTGGAAGAGGTCCCACCTTCCCTGGAACACAGCCCAATGATCTAGAATCTGAATCCCTCCCTCCTGCTCCATGTCTTTAGCCATGTTTTAAGCTGCACTATCCTCCTATTCCTAACCTCACTAGCACATGGCACAGAAGCAATCTTGAATTCACAACCCTGGAGGTCCTGACCTACAACCTAGAGCCCAACTCCTTGAAGTTTCCTTAGAGGACCCCCTCACCCTTCCTACCCTCATCATTGGTCCCTATGTGGACCATGACATGTGGCTGCTCACATTCCCTCCTGAGAATGCCGTGAACTCAATCTGAGCTATCTCAGATCCTGGCACCAGGGAGGCAACATACTATTGGGGATAGTCTATCTCTTCCACAGAACCTCATACCTGTCCCCCTAACTATGGAATCCCCTACCTCTACTGCTCTCCTCCCTTCTCCCTTCCCTTCCTAGCTACAGGACCAGACGCCATGCCAGAGAACTGATCACTGTGGCTCGCCCCTGGAAGGTAACCCCCCACCACCTTATCCAAAATGGGAAACTTGTTATTGAGGGGTGCCCTACATTGCCTGCTTGTTCCCTTTCTCTCTCCTGATTGTCACCCATCTATCCTCCATCTGCCTCTTAGGTGTGATAGTGTCCCTGTTACTCCTATCACCCCTTCTGCCTCCAGAATTATCTAGACTTCATCCAGATTATAATCATGAGAATGAGAGTATGAATGGTCACTGAGAGTTGAAATTGTACATTTCAAGTTCAAATTTATGAATCCTAACCTACCAAGAATGTGAATGTGCTGAGGATGAGAATTGAAAGCACAGAGAACAACTAAAGTAATGCTCAGAGTCACACAGGAGAAGTGTTACCTGTTTAATATGTTCTGCAATTAGACAGCCAACAATCTTTTTTTCATTGGAAATAAACATGTAGGTTTTGCTTTGGCCTGGGCAGTTCAATGCAACTTGCTGAAAGCCCAATTCATAGTCAACCAGCTCTCTGACTTCTTCTACCTATTAAAAACAAGCACGTGTTATTTAAGAATACAGAAAAAAAAAATCATAACTTGCTTAATTTCCATTCATAAGGGCCTTGCCTCCAGAAGATATCAATTGACATAAACATCCCTTCCAATACAATTTAGAAGTAGGAGGAAATCCTATAAAATTGCTCTTTGGCCTCAACATTCTCCTACCTAATCCCCATAATTCTCCATTTCCTGTAATCCAAACAATCTCAATGTTAAATATAATAAATTAACATCCACAAGCATCTGGGAAAGATAGTTGCAATGATTCAAAGCCATCAGAAGAAATTTATCCTTATTTTGATCATAAATGGGTGTTTCTGAAAATATGCCCCCAAATTAGAACATAACAGGCCCTTGGTGTAGTACCGACTTGTATATTCCTACAAAAATAAAAGTATTAAACTTTCCCACCTCGTAATCCTCTATTTTTATTTCATCCATGTGCCTTTAAATGCCTTTAATGTTCACAAGATAAAGGAACTGGGCCACTTGGCCCAGAGACTAATAGGTCTATAGTTTCCTTTTCCGACTCCCACTTTTGATAAACAGCAAAACCTCATTTGCAACCTTCCAGTCCTCTGGAATCATGCCAGAGTCTATTAACCTGGAAAATCACCAGCAGGTCCACAATTTCTGAAGCTACTTCTTTTAGAACTCATGGGTGCACCTCATCTGGTTTGGGAGGTTTATCAATCTTTAATCCATTCAGCTTGACTAGCACCATTTCTCTAGTAACACTACCTGCATCTAATTCTACCCTCTGAAACTGACTGTCTGGTATATTGCTAATGTCTTCCACAGTGAAGACTGACGTAAAATATTGATCAAGTTCCTCTGCCATCTCTTTATTACCTATTATAATTTCCCCAGGATTATTTTCAATCGGTCCTATGTCTACGCGTGACTCTCCTTTATTTTATAAATTTTTTAAAACTCTTAGTATCCTTTTTTTTTTATATATATATTGTTTGTCAATTTCATAATTCATCTTTTATTTCCCAACAACTTCCTTTGACTCTTTCTTTAAGTTTTTAAAAGATTCCCAGCCCTGTTTTCCCACTAAATTTATCTTCCTTGTATCCCCTCCCCTTTGCATTCATCCTAGCCTTCACCTCTTGTTAATCACATTGATGCCATCTTTCCTTTGACAAATTTCCTTTTCCTTTTATCTATCCTGCATATTTTTTTATTACTTTTAAAAATAGCTTCCAATTCTGCTCTGCCGTCCCTCCAACTAGTTTGCTTTTCCAGTGAACTTGAGCCAGTTCCTTTCTCATGCCACTGTAATTTCCTTTATTCCACTGAAAAAATTCGATACCCCCGATAACATCTTTTCCTTTTCAAATTTGAAACCAAATTCAACCAGGTTTTGATCGCTATTTCCTAGAGGCTCTAATACTTTCAATTCCCCAACAACCTCAGATTAATTGCACATCACCCAATCCAGAACTGCAGATCCCCTTGGTGGTCTTATCAACAAGCTGTTCAAAAAAAAACATTCTTTATGCTTGCTACAAACTCTCTCTCCTGGAATCCAGTAATTTCCCGTCCTTCCCAATCCCATGTCATGTCAAAATCCTCCATAATTATTTTGACATTATCCTTGTGACATGCTGTAACTCATAGTCCACTTCCCAGCTGCTGTTTGGGGGCCCGTATATAACTTCTAGTATGATCTTTTCACCTGGTCATTTCTTAATTCAACCCATAATGATTCTACCATTGCTCTCCCTATGTCCCTTCTTTCTATTAATTTAATGTTTCAGCCTCCACCCTAATCAATGGTAAGGTGTTCCAAGCACCCACAACTCTCTGGTTAAAAAAAAACAAAACCTTGATATCACCCTTAAACTTTCCTCTCTTCACTTTGTAGAAATGTCTCCTGGTGTTTGCTATTCCTGCCCTAGGAAAAAAGTGATGGTTATCCACCTTATCTCCACCTCTCAGAATCTTGAGGGCTTCTATTAATTCTCTTCTCATCCTTCACTTGAAAGATAAAAGTCCCAGCTCTGCTAACCTTGCCTCACAAGATGTATTTTCCAATCAAGGCAACATCTTTGTAAATCTTCTCTGCACCCTCTCCATAGCTTCCATATCCTTTCTATGAGGCGACGAGAACTCAACACAATACACTAAGTGTGACCTCACCAGCAATTTGTGGAGTTGCAACATGACCCCTCAATTCCGGAACTCAATCCCCCATTAATGAAGCCCAACATCCCATAGGCTCCTTAACTATCATATCAACCTGCACAACAACCTTGAGAGATTTATTGATTTGGATCCCAAATTCCCTCCGTTTCTCCACAATGTTAAATATCTGACCATTAACCCTGTACTCAGCCACCTGGTTTTACCTTCCATAATGCATCACCTCACACTTATCCAAATTGAACATCTACTACTTTTCCACCCAACTCTGCATCCTCTCCAAATCCTTTTGTACCCAACAACAACCTTCAACACTATCTACTTCTTCATCTATGTCATTTATAAAAATCAAAGAGCAGGGGGGTCCCAGAAAAGGGTAGCGTAGCGGTTAGCTCAACGTATTTACAGTGTCAGCAATCGGGACCAGACGGTGGTTTGAAACCTGTGCTGTCTGTAAGGAGTTTGTTAGTTCTGGGTTTCCTCCCACTGTTCAAAACGTACCATGGGGTGCAAGTTAAAGGGGTGTAAATTGGGTGGCACGGACTCATGGGTCGAAATGGCGTGTTACTGTGCTGTATGTCTAAAAATTTTTTTTAAAGATCACTGCGAAACTCCACTAGTCACTGACGACCTGAACATTTCTCCCACAAGACAAAACACCCTCAGAGTCTCAAACCTACTATATAATTCTTTTTGTAGGAAAGTTAGATTTTCTTATGGCCCATTTTTTTTCTTAAACATGGTAACGCGTCTTGTGGCCCACATCATCCAAATACACCCATATGACTGATTAACCTATTAATCTCATGCTTCTTTGAAACTGGGACGAACCTGAAGAAACACACGTGCTCGTGGATAAGAATATACAAACTCCTCACAGCACCAGATTTGATCCTGGGTTGCTGGCAATGCAAGTGTTGAGCTAACCACTACATTACCCATTCTACCCTTTATCATAACTTTTTGTTCTGATTATTACCATGCAAGCAGCAAATAATGGCCTATTAAAAACACAGTAATTTGATCTAGTATTTTTATGCATTTTCTTGACATTTTGAGCCATAGCATCACAAGTTTTAGAAAAAGTGCCTATGAAACAGCAATATTTACAAGTCATGTCCAATTTAAATGCTCTGGTGGGCAGAATGGAAAAGCAGAGTGATAACTACTCATTTCTTTAATTGCTTCCATCTTGTATCTTATTTTTCCCCTCACTTATCTTTATCCATTTGCAGACAGACTCAATTTTCTAGCACAGATGTCTGGGTAAACCTGAATAATTGCATTTGTCCTTTTTGTCAAGAAACTGAATCAAAGTTACCAAGATTTCAAGGCAGACAAACAAACAAGACTGCAGATGCTGGAAAAAAATGAAGCAACACAGAAAATGCTGGAAGAACTCAGCAGGTCAGGCAGCACTCATGGAAAGCAATAGGTTGACAACATTTCAGCTGTAACCCTTCATCAGGGATGGCCCATTTTAAAAAGTGGACTCTTCAACAACCTATTTACTGTGAGCCAAACCTCATTCATAATCTTCGTAACTCAGAATCCTCATCTTGGCCACCTATCAAACATCTTTCAAAAATCCAAGTGTATTACATCCACCAGTTTTATTATCTACCTTGTTGGTTATATCTTCAAAGGACTTAAAATTCTGTAATGCTTTATTTTCATGCTGATTTTGTCCAAACATGATAAACCTCCAAATGCTCCATCATCACCCTCGAAATGGACTAAGGAAAAGTAAGGGGGAAAGAAGCTGGGAGAGAGCCCAGAGGATGGAGTGGTATAGTTCTGGATGTAGGAGGTGGAGACACAAATAGAGGGAGAAATCATTGTGTGGTGAAATGGGAGGGGGGGGTGGAGAATGGAGAATGAGAGGGAAAAACAGGGAAAGGAAAGTTAGAGAAAAGCGAAGGTAAAGAAGATCCAACCTAATCTACTGTACTCACTGCGACCTCCTCTACATCGGTGAGACCAAACGCAGATTGGGTGCAAAGTCAAGCTTTCTGTAAACAACCATTAACTCTCTATTCTTACAGTGACATATCTGTTTCTTCTTGGTCTCATCCATTATCAGGTAAAGATAAAACAAGCTCAAGGAACATCACATGTTCCTCCTGATACAAATACTTTGTACATCACAATTTAAGGTAGAACTCATTGTTTTTTGTTCCTATTTAAAAAATGACACTTTAAAATAATTATTCCACAAGGAGATAGTAACTTGGTCAGAAATATTTGTGTGGTGGATTTCTTTGAAGCACTGAATGATTTTTGGCATGCCAAATACCGTTATAATTGAAGTTGTTATTTAAACACCACTTTTCACCTTCACACCATACTAATTGATTTATTTATTTTAGTCTTAAAAGTCTACCAGTTTGCTTATTTAGTTTCTCTACCTTCCTAAAAATATTACTCCAACGAACGGACAAAAAAGCCTCATCACTTTGCATTTTCATCCACTGAGATTTGAATGTTTAATAACCAATCAACATTAACTGTTGCCTTTAGTTTTTGTTTTTTTTTTTTTAAAAACCTCTACCCCACAAGATTAATGTTCATACAAAATAAACAATCACTCAAATTTACTTAATCATTGTAACAACTCAAATTCTGTTCAAGAGGCAAAAAAACAGCAGATACTGTTTATTGCAGTGTGGAGAGAAACAATTCCTTCAACTGAGTTTCAATAATATATTAATTCAACAATTAGCAAGTATTCAATATTATCAAGCATAACAATAAACACGCATTCAACAATTTTAACTAAACCAACACATTAATGTAATTAACGAATCAATAGCAGATTTGGAAAAAAAATGATAGATTTAAAAGGAATAGACTGTACAACTCAATTGTTCAAGAGTAACAAAGGCACACTGGTGAAAATTTCCTTAGTTTTGGGGTAAAAATTCCAATACTATGCTTTTACCTTTTTGCATGCATACTTGGGATCACCTGGAAGAATCATTATAATCTTTCCATCTAGATATTCTGCCACAACACGTTCGTTTTTCCATCCCTGTAGTATTAAAGATAAATGTTGTAATATAGCATTTTTTCCCAAGTTTCTATAAATCAAAGGGAAAAATATCAGCTGTGGTTAAGTGATCTAGGTCACCCTGTCACTTTAATTCTTCACCCAATTCTGATCTGTTCGAATGAAATTCAGTGCAAGTTTGAAGGACAGCACTTCACCTTTGAGTTGACACATCAAAGCCTTGTAGACTCAATAGAGAGTTCAACAATTTCAGCTTCCAATTTTGTACTTTTAAGTGTCTGATATTTATTGCTCCTCTCCAATGAAGGGATTTTAAAAGAATTTTAAAAATGAATAATTGCTACATGAAGTCTATGTGTTTTACTGACCAATACCCTTGAAAGTCAATAGTTTAAATGCTACATTACTGTGAAGCTCAACTTTGGACAAGATTGCACACAAGTTGTTTGTAATCAAAATATGATAGCATCATTCATACCACAAAACGAAGCCCTTCCAGGAACCTTTGATGGTATTGAATATGCTGCACTTCATCCTCAGAATTGGCTGCAGTATAAATCATCCCACAGGATTTGCACATGATAGGTCCAAAGTGCTTCTGTCCTGCATCCTATAATATTGTAAAATTCAAGAAGGTTTATCATTATGATTTAGATATTTAAAGACAAGGCAACAAAAAAAATGCCCCAAATGTTTGATAGTCAAATTGAAAGTTTTTTTTAAAGTAACACATTGAATGTATGTGTCCTATGAGCATGTTTACATTTATGCATTTGTTATAGTTTACCCTAATGGCCAATTTCAAAAGAATAAAAATTGGGCTACCTAAATACCACATTACCCTATTTCTACCATGAATCAATATGAATTATTTGAGTTTAGAAGAGCAGAAAAGTGTTCAAGAGTTAGAATGCGCCTTGTCCCATTGTTTTTAAGCACATTGTAAAATACATGGTTTTGCAGCATTACCAGTGCAGTGCAAAATTGCTAATAAATTACAATTTTTAAAATAAATAAATGCAAAAGAAGGGCAAGTGAGGAAGTGTATGTTGTTCATTGTCCAATCAGAAATCTGATGGCAGAGGGGAAGAAGCCATTTCTGTACATTGAGTGTTAGCCTTCAAGCTCCTGTGCCTCCCACCTGATGGTAACAGTGAGAAGAGAGCATGGCCAGAGTGGTGAGGGTCCTTGAGGATAGAAGATGTTTTCTTGAGGCACCACCTCTTGTAGATGTCCTGAATCGAAAGAAGGCTGGTACCCATGATGGCAAGTGAGTATCAATAATATTAATTCAACAATTAGCAAGCATTCAATAATATTATCAAGCATAATATTAGTCATTCCATTTAGTGCCTGCATCAATGACACATCGACAGAATGCTATAGAAATTTCCAAGTCTTTGTTGACATATCAAATCTCCTCAAATTCCTAATAAAATTTAGCTGCTGACGTGCCTTCTTCATGACTGCATCGACATGGTGGTCGCAGGATAGGTCTGCAGAGATACTGACACCCAGGAAATTGAAGCTTCTTACCCTTTCCACTGCTGACTCCTCAACCAAGACTGGTTTGTATTCTCCTAGCTTCCCCTTTCTGAAATCCACAATCAATTCCTTAGTTTTACCTACGTTGAATGCAAAGTTTTTCTTTTGGACACAACTCAACTAGCAGATCTTTCTCACTCCTGTACTCTTCCGCATTGTCATCTACAAGACTGCCGACAATCGCGGCGTCATCGACAAGTTTATCAAAGGCATTTGAATTGTGTGTAGAGAGAGAGTGAAGCAGTGGGCGAAGCACGCATCCTTGAGGTGCGACTGTGTGGTGTCAATGAGGAGGAAATGTTCCAATCCACATCAACTGAGGTCTTCTGATGAGAAAGTCAGGGGTTCAGTGAGGTAGAGGTCCAGGTTCTGAAGCCTGCTGACCAGTACAGAGGGGATGATGATGCTGAAAGTTGAGCTGTAGTCGATGAAAAATAGTCTGGCGTACATGTTACAGTTTTCTAGGTTACCCAGGACTGAGTGGAGAGCTAGTGAGATTGCATCTGCTGTGGAACGATTGTGGCAGTAGGTGAATTGCATGCAATGGGTCCAGATCATTCTGGCCATGACCAATCTTTCAAAGGATTTCATCACAGTTGATACAAGTGCAGTTCACTCTGCTCCTCTTGGCCACTGGTAAGATGGATCCCCTTTGGAAGCCAGCAAGAACCTCCAACTGCAGTAATAGGAGATTGAAAATGTCAATGAACAATCCAGCTATTTGGTTGGCACAGATTTTCAATTCCCTGCAGGGCTTGATGTCTTGCGAGGGTTCACCCTCTTAAAGAATGCTTTGAAGTGTGCCTCAGAGACAGATTATCACAGGACCAGCAGTTTCTGCAGGATTCTCATTGGTACTGTTGAATTCCAATTTTCAAAGTGAGCATGTAAGGTGTTCAGTTCATTGGGTAGTGAAGCATCACACCCATTTATGATGTTCAGCTGCCTTGTAGAATGTAATAGCCTGCAATCCCTGCCATTGCTGGTGAGTATCTAACTGTCTCTAGCTTTTCTCAGAATTGCCTCGTTGCTCCTGAGATAGCCTTCTGTAGGTTGTACACTATACCGGTCCTTCCTGGAGATCAACAGATCTTAAATGCATCACCCTCACCCTCAACAGATTGTGAATCTTTTGATTAATCTTTGGCTTTTGGTTGGGGTACTCAGGGAATGTGTACAACTTCATCCACACAAGTCTCGATGAAGTTAGTGACAGCCATGGGATTTCATTCAAGTTAGAAGATTGGTCCTTGAATATGATGTAGCCCATTGATGTTGCAGTCATGTTGCTCTGCCACGCTTGACCATTCTTTCACCTTCTTCCACCACTGGTATCATCATCCTCAAACTCTGCTTGTATGCCGGGAGTAGAAGTAGTCACGTGAACAGACTTTGCAAAGTGTGGGGATGGGATGGCTCAGTAAGGATTTTTCATGGTGGTATAGCAGTAGTCAAGTGTTGGCTCCCTGTCAAAATGGAACTTCGTCATTTCAGATATCAGTCAGTACTTGGGGGTTTCATCTCTCGCCAGAACTTTAATTCATGCTGATGCTTCACCTTTTCAAATTAGGTAACAACTGGAGTCCGAGTAACTATGCATTTATAGCAAAAATAACCTCTTTCCCCCCAGTCCTTCTAAACTCATCTTTGATTGCCATCATCTTTCAACATCTCCCCTTCATCCAATATGGGGGGGGGGGGGGGGGGGAGGGGGGTGGGTTAAGTGAGCAAAACTTCTGCAATTGCTTTTCTTGTGTCTACATTACTTCTGGTGACCCAAAGAACCTTATCCTTCATCGCTCCTATTCATAACTAACACACTGTCCTTCTGCAACCGCCAAATACAACATTTGCACCCTGCTGAACACAACACCAAGCCCCACTGAACCACCTTCCATGCTTCCTCCTCAACGCTATTAAATGTTAAAATCTTAACAGACGTTTTACTGTGTTCAACAACGGGAAGTTTTTGATTCTCATCATTTATGCCATTTCTATGCCATTTCCTAACCACTGAATTTCCTTTTCCCCAGTTATACCACAAGACCATTTGAACAGAAATATGTTATCCATGAGCTGATCCAATTTTCCCACTCAGCCCCACCCCCTGGCCCTCTCCCCATAACTTTGATGCCCTGGTTAATCAAGAACCTATCAATCTTCATTAAATGCACCCAATAGCCTGGCCTCCGCAACCACAACAGATTTACTACTCTCAGGCTGAAGAAATTCTTACGCATTTGTTTTCAGCCCTTCAATCCGGAGGTTGTGCCATCTTGTCCTAGACTTCACCACAATGTTCTCAGCCCTTTTTCAACATTCAAAATGTTTCAATGAACACCCCCTCTTTCTCCTAAATTCCAACAATTAAAGGCCAAAAACTGATAAAACTATCCTCATATGGGCAAAGATAGAACTGGCAGTTATTTTAGAAAAATCTCCACATGAATTTTTGTTTCGATGGAATAAAAATTTGTTACGAACTTATGATGTACCAATATTGAAATATTTATTGAATTTATGGATGAGTAAACTTGATAAAATGGGGCTTAAAAATAAATGGTCTGGGCGATTGCCATTATATAATAATCAACTTGTTTTTACGGTCTCCAATATCACTTTGAAACAATGGGAAAGGAAAGGAATAAAAAATTTATCTGATTGTTTTTTTTTGAAGGACATTTTTGTTCTTTTGAGGAATTACAAAAGAAATTTGGTATTAGTGGAAATTCTGTATTTGTGCATTATCAGTTAAGATCATTTGTAAAACAAATATGTGGTCGTCAAATGACTTTATTGCTCAAAACTAGTTTTGAGAAATATGTACTTTCAATATCAGAAAAGGGGTATATATCTGATTTGTATTGTATTTTACAAGAAATTGAAAGTAAGAAAGATTGGGATAAAGATAAGTTGAAATGGGAAAAAGATTTAGGTTCTACAATAGCTGATGAAGCCTGGTTGGAAATTATTTTTATTTGTTATTTTTTTTCTCTGTGTGTTTTTTTTTAAATATATAATATTATTAATTTTACTAATTCTTCACTCTTTATTTTGGGGGAGGGGAAGGGTGGGGTTTTTTTAATATAGATTTTTTTTAGTTCTTGTAGGGGGGGTTAGGTTGAATTAAGTTAGGTTATTGATGTTTGTATTGTAATTATATTATTTTATTTTATATTTTTTCTTTAAATGTAATTTCTCTTTTTATTCCTGTGATAAAAATCTTTAAAGTTTAAAAACTATCCTCATATGACAACCCTTTCATTCCCAGAATCATCCTTGTGAACCTTCTCTGAATCCTCTCCAAAGTCAGCACATCTTTTCTTAAACAAGGAGCCAAAAACTACTCACTACACTCCAAGCAAAGCCTCACCAGTGCCTTTTAAAGCCTCACCATCACATCCCTGCTCTTGTATTCTATTCCTCTTGAAATGATTGACAGCATTGCATTGAACTTCTTCATCATTGTCTCCACATGCAAGTTTACTTCAGGCTCTCCTACTTGAAAACTTCCACATCGAGGCATTTAATTTTCTTCCCATTTGAAATACAGTCAGCCCGTCTATTCTTTCTAACAAAATGCCCGACTGTACACATTCTGACAATACATTTCATTTGTCACCTCTGCCCTTTCTCCCAATCTAAGTCCTTCTGCAGCCTCTGTTTCCTCTACACTATCTGCTCCTCCACCTATCTTCATAACATTCGCAAATTTTGCCACAAAGCCATTTATTCCACAATACAAATCATTAATATAACAACACAAAAAGAAACAGCTCCAACACTGACCCCTTTGGAATAACACTAGCAACAGGCAGCCAATCAAAATATGATCCTTCTATTCCAAATCTCTGCTTCCTGCCATTCAGTTCATGCTCTATCCATGCTAGAATGTTTCCTATTGTATCAGGGACTCTTATCTTGTTAAGAAGCCTCATGTGCAGCACCTGTCAAATGCCTTCTGTAAATTCAAATACACAACATCCGCTGCATCTCCCTTAACTTCCTCAAAGAATTCCAATAGGTTTGTCAAGCAAGATTTTCCCTTAAGAAAACCATGCTGGCTTTGGCCTATCCTGTCACTTGCCTCCAAGTACTCCATTTTTTCATCCAACATCTTCCAAATCACTAACTGGCCTATAATTTCCTTTATGCTGCCTCCCTCCCTTCCTTCTTGAATAGTGGTATGTCATTTGCAATTTTCCAGTCTTCCAGGACTATACCAGAATCAATTGATTCCAGAAAAATTATTACCAATGTCTCCACTGCTCTTTCATGGCCTGTGGGTGCAATCCATCTGGTCAGGGAGACTTATCCACTCTTGGACCATTCAGCCTTCTGAGCTCCTTCTCTCTTGATATAGTAACTGCTCTCACTTCCTTTCCCTGACACCCTAGAACATCTGGCACATCACTAGTGGCTTCCACAACTTCTCTGACATTTGCTTTCATCCTCATCAATTATCTTGAATACATACAAGTGCTAGAGATTTGCTCTTTAATATTTTAGCAAAAAAAGTTATCTGTGACCATCTTTTTAAAAACTGGTGACTTTAATGCAAAGAGGCAAAGGCCAAAGCAGATTTATATTAAACTTTACCCTGATAGGTTGCTTTTTTTTGTCTCTCTGTTAAATAGTTTTCTAGCCTCAGTAGTAAATTCTGGGAATCCAAATTTCAACATCAATTATGTTCTGGATACAAAAATTTAATCCATACAATAGATCTTATAGCAATGGGAAGATTTGGATAAATAAACCAGAATTGCACAAAACAGGAGACCATGTTTTATATGAAGGATGCTGGATGGCCTGGTGAGTTTCTCCAGCATGTTTGTGCATTGCACTCAACCCTGGCATCTGCAGACTTTCTTGTTTTGCTCTATTGAGATTCTAATTTATGAGATATTGCTTTAAAAGTGAATCTGAATTTGATTTTTTTTTTATAATTAGCTGTTTCAACTTCCCCAGTAGATAATAGTTACAAAGAATAAATTAACCACTGTAACTGGATTTTAAATGATACTTTTCAGAGATATTACTATTACTGAGATTTTAAAGTTTTAAATGTTCTGGGACCACTACACTTTGTGAATTTTATAAATGACCTGGATGAAGAAGTGGAAGGATTTGTCAATAAGTTGAAGGACTTATGGATGAAGCTGAAGGTTGTCAAAAGTTGCAAGAGGATATAGACAGGATGCAGAGTTGGGCAGAAAAGTGGCAGATGAAGTTCAATCCAGATAAATGAGGTGCATTTTGGATTGACAAATCAGAAGGCTAAGTATAGGGTTAATGGTTGGTTACTTAAGAGTGTGGATGAACAGAGGGACCTTGGGGTTCAAATCCATACATCCCACAAGGTCACTGCACAGGTTAATAGGATAGGTAAGAAGGCCTAATGGATGCTGGGCTTCATTAATGGCAGGGGGTGGGGAGGGGTTGGAAATTGAGTTCAGGTTTAGAGAGGCCATGTTGCAACTCTTTAAATCTCTGGTGAGACTACACTTAGAGCATTGTGTTCAGTTCTAGTCACCTCTTTACAGGAATGATTTGAAAGCTTTGGAGAGATGCAGAGGAGATTTGGCAGGATTGGGAAAATGTCTTATGAGGCAAGGTTAGCAGAGCTGGGACTTTTTTCTTTGGAATATAGAAGGATGAGGAGACTTGATAGATGTCTACCAGATTACGAGGCATAAATAAGGTGGACATCCAGCATGTTTCCCAGGGCAGGAATAGTAAACACTAGAGGACACCTGTACAAAGTGAAGGGAGGAAAGTTTAGGGGAGACATCAAGGGCAAGTTTTTTTTTTTGTTCATGCAGAGTCATGGGTGTCCAGAATGCCTTGCGAGGGATGGTGGTGGAGGCTGAAACGTTATGAGCATTTAAGAGACTCTTCATCAGGCACATGGATAGAAGAAAAATAGAGGATTACAGGGTAAGGAGGGTTTAGTACAATTTTTTTATATATATATATATATATATATATAAATGGCACAACATTGAGGGTCAAATTTCTATGAAATTTAAATGTTAGGAATCTTTGTTATTTATTCAGAAGGAATAAAGAACATTTTGGATCACAGATAATCCAGTAGCTAAAAGTAGAAACTAATGGAGGTCTTCTGTTTACTTACCTGAAAATCATTGAGACAAAGACATTAGTTATTAACAATGAAATGAGACTGACACAAGATTACAAAGACCAAAATAATCTTTAAAGACCCAAATGAAAATTGGACTAGATATTAAATCTAAACAGAAACTACTAAATTATTACAGTAGCATCACCAACACATATTTTCACTAAATAAATTGCATCTATGGCATACCTACTTTTTGTTCGAATTAAATAGTTAACATTATCTGTTTCATTAGCCACTTGTGATTAACTTTCCACTCCAATTTTCTTTCATCCTGAATTTACACCCTTTTCTGCTAAGTTCACTAACCAGGTTATTTTTATGTTTTTAATACTATTTATGTTTCTGATGAGTTTCTCAAAGTCTATCTGGGGGCAACAAAACTCAGAAGTATACAAATCTGCAGATGCAAAAATCTGGAGCAAAAATCCAATGGGAGGAACTTAGTAGGTCAATCGTCATCTATGGAGGCACTTGAATGGTCAAGTTTCAGATTTAAAGCCAGCATTCGGACTCAAATAAATTGTTTACCAGTTCCTTCAAAAATATCTGTTCTACTTTATTTGTGAGTGACATTTAAAATACAACCCAAAATATTTTTAAATGATCTAAAATCTATTTTAAATGTACCTAATTATCCTTCAAAATTAAATGCTAAAGTTTGGGTGAAGTTTCTCTACATAATATACAGCACATCAATAAAAGATAAACATATGTAATTGTAAAGAAATATTTGATATTTCTTAAAATCAGCAGAGGTTATGGTGCTTTTGGAAGGGGACTAATTTTGTATCATAGTTCATTGGGAAGTACCTTTAGGTCAGTCTCTCCAAAGGCTGTGTGCACTCTGCAGGTTTAAAGGAACTAAAGAATAAAAAAAACATGCTGCAAATTTTATTTTAAAACAAAGAGTTACAATATCTAGACAGGGCCAATCATCTGGAAACCCTACATTTGTGTTGAGGCATAGGGCAAATTAGTTCCAAGGTTAACCTTGAAATACCCTGGCAAGCTTTGACAGAAGTCAAAGCTGGGGGCAGAGCTTTGCTCTCTTTTAGTCATTGTTCTTTAGAGGCATTTAATATCTTCTAAAAGCAATGCAACATAAACAATTAAAAATACTTAAAATAATAAAAATCTCAAAGAACATAGTTTTTATCTATTTATTTTCCTATTCTCTTGGCCAAGAATTCCCTATATATATATATATATATATATATATATATAAAGTCAATTCCTCAGTATAATACTGAGCAATCACAAAATGCTTAGGGCCTGCCTTTGACTTCCACACAGAGGTCAGGGACAGGACAGGGTGCTTGAGGCAATGGTGTTAGTTCACAATGGCAACACCCAGAGTGCAGGAGCGACGTGCTTAAAAACAACTGTTTCTATTAAATTCACTATTAAATTCTTGGTTGGAGCTCGTGTTACTTTGCCCACAACGATTTCTGTAACTTGGATTAAAATTTAGAGATATCAATTTTCATTCATTCTTAATTTTAGGTAATAATTATCATTCATTAGTTATTTCATACTGTAAAAAAAAAAAAAATCAGGCCAATTCAAACTTACTATTATCAACTGATCACTCTGCACTTTATCAAAATCTTTCTTTTTGTTTTTCTGTGCAAGTGTAAGGCAAGGCAATTTGGGGAAAGGAACAAAATTACTGGATCCATCAGCAGCATTTTCTTCTTTTAGTTGCTCACATCTAAATTGAAAGAAATTACAATGAGGCATCTAAGAAAGTAAATGTTTTACTAAATGAAAGTTGCTTTAGATTATTTGAAGGGGGGGCGGAGTGGAAGTTAAGAATAACACTAAACTTCTCTCTATTATAGTTAGGTTCTGACACCTACTCCAGTAATATATCAGTCTATATACATTTGAAGAATTTTTAAAAATCAGAACAATTCTTTATTTCCCCCCCCCCCCCAAATTTTCATTACATTATTCTATTTATTCCACTTACTCATTCCTGGAGCTTCTTCTCTGTTGTCACACTACCCACCCATAATTTGCTCCCAGGCAAACTTAACACTTTGCAAGCTCTCCATACCTGCACAAATAGCAAATCCTTCAAAAAGCACAATCCGTAACTACTGCAAAGGTGCACACCTTCTCCAAAATTCTAAAATGTGTTGCTATCTTTTAATTTTAGCTCCAGCTACCCCATTTCCAAAATCACTGGCTGCTTTCTCATTCATTTTCCAAGATGACTTCAGCTAAACCAAGATGAAAAATGACTATTCCATTTCTCATATATGACACCAAAGTCAATTTGAATATCAACATGCCAGAGGGACGTACACACGGAATTGAGTGAGAAAAGATAATTAGCTGTCTATAGAAAAATTGCAGTAGCTTTGTCAACAAAACTAACCAGACTAATACCCAAGTGCCTGAATTTCAGCTCTACTATAGCTTTCTCACTTCCATTTACAATGCTACAAAAGGTAGTTTCTATTCATTTAATGAATAATACAAAATAATTATAATTCACGATTTTAACAAACAAGAGCTTACACAATTCCAAGATTCAAATTAACAACGGTAGCAGTAAGCTTAACTGCAGCAAGTCTGAGAGATTAACCATCAAAAGATGATGGACAAATTAAACAGGTATTTTGCATCAGTCTTCAATATAGAGATACAAGTAACATTCTGAAAATAGTGCACATTAGGAAATGTAAGAAATAGGAAATTCACTCACCAAGGCAGTAGAAATATTGTTCGAACAATGGCCTGATGGGTTACAGCACATCTTAAAAGGAGCAGCTTGTCAGAGTGTATCAATTCTCTAAAATTCCGATTTTTTCTTATTGCACCTTTCTGCAATTTGTCTACACATCTGTCCTACTGACTGGCAAATGAGGTTGGCCTATAACAGGGGTGGCCAAATCGCAGCTCACGAGCCATAAGCGGCTCTTTGACCTTTAATATGCGACTCGCGCTGCCGGTCTCCTCCCTTCGCCCGCCCGACTCGCGCTGCCGGTCTCCTCCCTTCGCCCGCCCGACTCGCGCTGCCGGTCTCCTCCCTTCGCCCGCCCGACTCGCGCTGCCGGTCTCCTCCCTTCGCCCGCCCGACTCGCGCTGCCGGTCTCCTCCCTTCGCCCGCCCGACTCGCGCTGCCGGTCTCCTCCCTTCGCCCGCCCGACTCGCGCTGCCGGTCTCCTCCCTTCGCCCGCCCGACTCACGCTGCCGGTCTCCTCCCTTCGCCCGCCCGACTCGCGCTGCCGGTCTCCTCCCTTCGCCCGCCCGACTCGCGCTGCCGGTCTCCTCCCTTCGCCCGCCCGACTCGCGCTGCCGGTCTCCTCCCTTCGCCCGCCCGACTCATTGTACCACGAGTTTCTACTAATAAAATTGAAGTGCCAGTTGATGAAGTAGACAGACGATGTGGTCAAACAATAATCATGGCTTTTATTAGCAGAAACTCATGGTGCAATAATGAAAGACAATAGGTGCATACACAATTCTACCCAAGGAGAGTGTCCTTAACAGTAGAGATAATGCACAGCCAATGTTAGTACAGGAAGGCTCGCCAGAGGGGAGACAGGCAGCTTGGCAGACATTCTCCACAGTCTCCCCCCAGCAGAAGGGTTAAAATCAAAAGGACAGCTGCTAGGAAAGACCGAAGCAAGCGATACATGGATACCACGTTTGGCATTGAGAATACTCCAACAGCCAAAATACGCCAGTATCTAGCAAGCAATCGAAATATAATGAGATGTTTTATGAATATGTCAATCCATCAGGTTGTTTACAAATTCTGATGCTTTTCTTCTTATTAATGGGAGTACTTTTCGCCTTACACGCTTTAGCGAAGAGGCCAAGTTTCCCTACAATAGCTGCAGGTAGCAAATCAAGCCGGGCACTTCTGTCTGGGGTGCCAGCTCTTATCACAGAAGTAGCATTTTTCAGGAGTTTGCCCTTTTCTTGCAGAAAGGTGCAATAAGAATAAATGGGAATTTTAACTTCCCCAAAATTGATTAAAGGATGGCAGGAGCTCAGATGAGAAAAAAATTTGCAAGGTACATCTAAAAGCATTTTGAACCAATGCATAATCAGTCATACAGGAAAGGGAATTCTACCAAATTTAATTTTGGTAATCGAAGCTGAGCAAGTGGTAGAAGTGTCAATGGATGAGCATTTTGGGAACAGTGATCACAATTCAATAAGTTTCAAAAGGTGATTATGGAAAAGGATGGTCTGCACATTAGGGACTAAATTAGGGACAGGGCCCATTTCAGTAACACTAAGCAGGTCATGGCAAAAGTAGATTGGGAGCAGCCGCTTACACCTAAATACACGCATTAAATTCAAGTTTAAGCAACCAAAAAATTCCACTCCACAAGATTTTTTTTTTGATAGGATTAGTAGCTGGTTAATGTGTGGATTGTAATAATTTCTAAGATAAACAATTTACTGTTAATTTGAAATGGGTCAACAATTATGTATTACGAGGTATATACAGCCCAAAAAAGGTCTACCTGCCCAGATTTATTACGTTTACAAAATATCCTTATCTAGCCTCCCCTTAAATACAAAGTTATTCTTCTCAACTATTTCTTGAGAGGAAGCATGTTACATTCTAATAATTTGAAGCTCCTCCCAAATTTTTAAGACCTCACATTTATAACATCTAATTTTGTTCAGCAACATCCAGAAAGAACATTCCCCAACATAACACAATGGAATATTAATTCAATCTACTTAAATGCTTTCGATGAAAATCGCAGAGACAAATTTGCTAGGGCTGTATTGAAAGTTCATATCCTAGTATTTCAAAGCCATTCTAGCAATAGAAATGTAGTGCCACTAATAGATACTCTGGCTGTTGTTCATACCTTTTATTGCCAGGATGAGTACTGAAAATGGGATAGACGGCAGTAGTCGACAATGAGTCTGAAAGACAAAATGGTCATTTACAAAAAGGTAATTAAGAATAGCATACACCAAAAGTTAATACTTTAATGTCAGTAATGATAATTATAAGAACTTTATACTCATTCCTAGCGCAGTATTTTAAACTAAATTGAAAAACAAGTTTGTGGGTTTCAATTGAAAATTACATTTTTTCCAATGCATAAAATAGAACTAAACATCAGGTCACAATACCTATGGAAAAGTTTTAAAATTTATACATTTGCTAAGATCTTTGACATCATCCTGGTTCTACATTAAGAATTTAATAAATAACTGTGCCAACTAGTTTACTCTTCCTGACTAAAGGATCTATTCTTTTATTTGTCCTCCACTCAATTTTTCAAGCATCAGCTACCTGGGTATCTTAGGACCAATTCAAATGTGGTTCTAAATTTGAAATACTGAATTAATGTCTTTTAATATTTACATGTGCAAGATGTACATTCACAGCATCTTCAGGTTTCCTGCCCCTGCTTGATTTGGACGGACCACCTAATTCTTCCTCCCTATATCACAACACCACCAAATTCAAAAACATCTGACATTTACAAACAATGTTAAAAGTTACCCAAAATTAGTAATTAAAGCCCATCATAGATCCCAATTGTGAATTTATGCTCTATTCTACACTGAATAGCAGAATGGATCATTGTGGGAGGGAATAATTGGGTAATTGAGAAAATTAGCAGGGGCCAACAAAAAGGAGGGCTTGCTAAGGAGCAGCCAGCGAGTGGCCTAATGAGAGTGGGATTTTGAGGCTTTGGTGAGTGGAGGCTGAGGACGAGCCTACTACAAAGAAAGGCAAGGCTAGAGTGATTTAAGTATGTATGGGTAATGGATCCTGCCAGGGCAGTGGTGTGCTGTGGGATGTTGGAAATCTGGGACACAACACTTGTCCCTGAGAACTATACCTGCAGACAGTGCATTCAGCTACAGCTCTTCACAACCCGAGTTAGGGAACTGGAGTTAGAGTTGGATGAATTGTGGATTTTGGGGGAGGCAGAGGTAGTTGCAGACAGGAGGGTCGGGGAGGTAGTCACCCCCAAATTTCAGGAGGCAGGTAGATGGGTGACTATCAGGAGAGGGAAGGGAAAGATTCAGACAGCGCAGGATTCCCCTGTGGCCATTCAAGTCAACTGTTGACAGAGTTGAGCATCCAGGTAAAGTCAAGGTGTCATCTCCAGTACAGAGGCTGGCCCTCCCAGATCAAAAGGGAAGGGGAAAGCAGAGAAGAGCGATAGTGATTTGGGACTCTTTGATTAGACATGTGGATAGGGGTTTCTGTGGACAAGATGGAGGCTCCTGAATATTGTGTTGCCTCCAGGTGCAAGGGTCAGAGGCATCTCTGATAGAGTTCACAGCATTCTGGCAGGGGAGGGGGAAGCAGACAGACGTTGTGGTCCATGTGGGGACTAATGATAGAGAGGAGTAGGGATGAGATCTTAAAAGAGAATACAGGGAGTTGGGTAGGAAGTTAAAGAATAAAAGACCTCAAGGGTGGCGATCTCAGGATTAACTGTAATATACATACAGGATAGCAAAAATTACTGGTAAAGCAGAGGACAGGGAAATTTTTAAAAACTTGGAGAAAGGCAAAGAAAGTCATTAGGAAAGAAAAATTGAATTATGAAAGGAAATCAGAAAATAACATACAAAAGGAAACTAAGAGTTTCTTCAAATATACAAAAAGTAAGAGACACGGGTAGATATAGGCTGATTGAAAATGAAGCTGGAGAAATTATAATGGGTAACAAAGAGATGGCAGAGGAACTAAATGAATATTTTTGTGCCAGTCTTCACTGTGGAGGTCATTAGCAATATACTTGATATTCAAAGGTCTCCGGGAATAGAATTAAGTACATTCGGGATTACAAGAGAGTTAGTGTTTAGTAAGCTAAATAGTCTAAAAGTAGTTAAGTCTCCAGGAACAGATGAGGTGCACCCAGGGGTTCTGAAGGAGGTTGCCTTGGAGATTGTAGAGGCCTTGAAATTGATTTTCCAGAAATCACTAGACTCGGGTATGGATCCAGAGGATTAGAAAGTCAGAAATGTAGTTCCACTGTTTAAAATAGGAAGGAGGCAGAAAAAAAAGTTATAGGCCTGTTAGTCTGACTTTGATCATTGGAAAGATATTGTAATTGATCCTCAAGGACGAGATTATGGAATACTTTGAGGTACATGGCATGATAGGTCCAAGACAGCATGGTTTCATGAAAGAAAGATCCTGCCTGACCAACCTAATGGAATTTTTTGAGAAAATCTCAAGGGAGAGGCTGTGGATGTAGTGTATTTGGATTTCCAAAAAGCCTTCAATAAGGTGTCACATAAGAGGCTGCTTAATAAGAGAGCACATGGAATTATTGGAAAAATAAGATTGCTTCCTGCCCATCAGCCAATGCTCTACTCAAAAGGTGGGAATAAAGGGATCCTATTCTGGTTGGTTGCCTGTTGCTAGGGTCGGTGTTGGAGCCACTTCTTTTTATAATGTACATTGATGATTTAGATTGTGGATTAAATGGTTTCATAGCAAAGTTTGCAGATGACACCAATATAGGTGGTAGAGTACAAAGTGTAAAAGAAATAGAAAGCTTGCAGAGAGGCTTGGACAGCTTAGGAGAATGGGTGAAGAAATGGCAGATGAGATATAATGTTGAGAAGTGTACAGTTGTGCATTTTGATAGAAGAAATAAATGGTCGGATTATTATTTGGATGGAGAGAAAAGTACAAAGGGACTTGGGGGTTCTCATGCAGGATAACCTGAAATTGACTGTCAGGTTGGATCGGCAGTAAAAGCAGCAAATGCCGTTGGCATTTGTTTCAAAGGGGATTGTGTATAAGAATAAAGACGTTGATGAGACTCTATGGGGCACTGGGTGAGACCTCATTTAGAGTACTGTGTGCAGTTTTGGGCCTCACATCTTAGAAAGGATATAGCAAGGTTGGAGAGGGTCAGAGGTGGTTTACCAGAATGATTCCAGGAATGAGAAGGCTAACATACGAGGAACACTTAGTGGCTCTTGGACTCTATAAATTAGAATATAGAAGAACGAGAGGGGATTTCACAGAAACATTTTGAATAGTAGATGTAAATAAGATCCTTCCCCTGTTGGGTGATTCCAGGACAAGAAGGCACAGTTTTAGAATTAATATGTACCAATTTACAACAGATGAGGAGAAATTTGTTTAACCAGAGAGTAGTGGATTTGTGGAATTCAATGCCACATGCAGCTGTGGAGGCAGGATCTTTGGGGGAATTTAAAGGGGAAATTGATAGTTATCTAATTAGTCAGGGTATCATGGGATATGGGGACAAGGGCAGAACTTGGAACTAGACGCGAGAACATTTTAGCTCGGGGAGGTTTCACAGAGCACTCAATGGGCCATATGGTTTGCTTCTGTTCCTTTTTCTTCTGATCCTGTGAATGGAATTACACTGGTATGACTCCGTACTGCACCCACACATTTTCTCTAAAGACTCTCATCTACCTGTCCAGACACTATTGATGGGTTTCTGAATGTTTTTTCCCCCACTCAAGATCAAGGCAGAAAGATCAATCTATCATTCAGTAATGAGCACATGAACAGAGAAATTACCTTCATTTTTTTCAGTATTTACATTCAATGAAGTTTTCTCATTTCTTTGCTCCAAATTGTTACCATTTCCATTCTTGAGATGAGATAAAATAGTGATAAATTAAAGCAATTGTTTTTTTTTTTTTTAAATCCTGTTTGAACATTCTCAGGTATAGAATTTATGAATCGGATGCATGGTACGTTTAAAATAAAAATTCAAATTCTGATACATTTAATTATTTGTAAAACTGTTTTTCATGAATTATTAACTATTAGTAAAAGCTGAAACAAACTTTCTAAATTCAAACTTAGATTATTGAAACAGGTTAATAACAGAAAATGTCATTTGATTCTTACAAGTCAAGTTTACTCTTGAAAAGAAAAATAAAGTTAGCAAGTAATCAAGTCTGCTTTGACTAGTTTAAAGGGAATGAATTATCTCAGGAAACATTCTTCTGTAGTTTAGACATACAGCATGGTAACAGGCATTTCTGGCCCAAGAATCCTTGTCCTCCAAATACACCAATTAGCCTACAATCCTTACATGTTTTTGAAGAGTGGGAGAAAAATGAAGCAATCAAAGAGCATTTATGCAGACATGGAGAGAATGCAAAACTGCTGACAGCGCAAGATTTAAGCATGGGTTGGTGGCACTGCCATGACGCTAACCTAAAGGCCCAACATGTCATTCCATCACAAGAGATCCCCTCCCGGTCTACCAAAGCTATGGCCAAAGACAGTGACTAATATTGCAATAAATACTTAGCAAGAGCTCTTTTTAAAAAAAAAAAGTGCTATCATCCTTGCAAAGCAAAGCAATCCCTTTGGCCAAAATTATTTTTAAAAAGAGAATAAAAGGATGAATTAATATTTTATGGTAAACAACAACATAGGTAATGAAGGTTATTGGCTGAAGCACTTTCCACTATGCAATTCAAACAGCATTTCCACAAAAATTTTTAAAACTCAATTACAAAAAGATAATTATTAAGTAACAAATGAGCATTGCTTATGCACGCAGGACTAAGGACAAAGTATTAGTGATGTGGTTAATACAGATAGGTGCCGATTTAATCCAAGCTCCACCTTACCTCTGCTGGATTTTTCTGTTGCAGCGACTCTTTCATGGTTATCAATATTGGATAATTGGATTGTTTCACTTCAATTCTATGAAGTGCCACCTTCAAATCTTTAGTGATCAAAACATTGACCAAACTGGCAGTTAACTGAGCAGAATTTTCAAGTTTCCTTTGCTTTCCTTGTTTGGTCTTCATTTTGGAAGTGTCATTAATTCTATAATTAAATTCATTGCTGCGATCATCTGTTGGAACATCTTCCCGGTTTGACTCTTTGATAATATCTTTGTTATTGCTTTTACTTTTTTGGATTCTGTAATCAGATGAAAGTGATTTATTGCCAGAATCTGGAAGACTCCTTTTACACAAAGGCTGGGATTTTCTGCCTGAAGAAAAGAATGCTGCTCCTTTTTGGATTCTAGGTCTCTGCTGTACATTCACACCATTTACCTTTGAACTAAAAGTAAGTGTTTTAGTCATAGATCCAAAATATACACACTTTTTCAGATGAGCCTTTTTTGAAGTGGCAGTGGATCCAATTTTATTTTTATTCACTTGTGATTTCTTTGTACCAAAAGGAGCTTGGAAAATAGAAGCATTTGACAACTTTATTTTTGTTCCAATCTGTTTCTTTACCATTTCAAATTGTGGCATTGTAACAACAGAATTGGAAGGCCTGTTCGGATTGATCAATTTTCTATCAAGAGGATTAAGGTACACCTGCTTTTCCTTTCTGTAAAAAGATTTTGGAGATACATACTCATGTGGACAGTCATTTCCTTTGGAAGTTAGTCTAGAAGCCTCCTGTGAATCACCTGGATGTTCATCAATAAACTTGTGTGGTGAAGAAGAGTTATCACTTTGAGAATGTATCAACTTAGGTGATGAATGATCAGCACCATCAAAATTAAGTTTTCTTTGTCTTGCCAGTGTTCCTGATATTGTAGTGTTGATGGGGGTACAATCTTGACTATGAAATATAGATAAATATACAAATTAGTATTTTGCTACAAATCTATAATGTTGAATTCAAGTAATGATTTCACTTTACAGTAAAACAGCATCAATTTTACCCAATGATAAAAGTTCCAACTGGCAAATACTAAATGGCATCAGATTATCTCATCAGAATATCTCACTTCTCATTACTCCAAGTTTACTAGTTGCAGGCAATTCTTATACTGCGCACAGAATTTAGCACTTATAAAGTTCACCAGGCTTTGGTGCTTGAAAGGTAAATGGTTACCGCTCTGGAAGGTTCTTTTCAGTTTTCAGAGAGAGAGATTTGTTGTTCACTGGGAACAAACAGATTCCTTGTAATCAGTCATGTCAGTGTCTTGTCAAAAAAAAACTTGCCCCATCAGGGTTTTCCAGATAACCTCTTTTCTTTCAGGTCATCACAGAGATCCTTTTTGTTTCCCTTACTTCAAGTGAAACATTATGCAGCCAACGCTGGATGTAAAACTGCAGAACTGAATTCTCTCTCTCTCTGAGAAAAGCCTGTTTGAATCTCCTTGCCAAAAAAAAAAACCACATGACCCTCTTAGAGCAGCAACCTGCACTCAGACAGACTGTGGCTCCAACCCTACTCCTCAGAGTTCTTTCATCTGTTGATTTCCAAAACAACAATCTATAGGCACTCCCAAATGCTTTTGCAAAGGCACTTGGAGCTGAACTGTCTGGCTCGAGCAAAGCTCCAGTATTTTAAATGAGATCTGTTTTGAAGTGTTTGTAGGTGAATGTGGTGGTACACCACCGGCCTACTGCAGGGAGCAACCTCTGTACCTGCAGGAGTGTAAGGGGACAGGACAACACCTGGCCAGCTGTCAATCAGTCAGCCTGAATGGATCAAGCCCCACCCGGTCGGATGTCAATCACCCTCCGGGACACAAGCCTGCGCCGGCCTCCCAAGGCCTCACTCAGAGTTGCTGCAGCCACAGCCAGCCTGGCTCTGTGGAAGTCTTTGTGGATTAAAGCCTGTTGAACAGTCTTCATCTTTGTGTGTGTCTGATTCTGGCTAACAGTGCACCACAGTGACCTACACTAAAAAAAAACCTGCCCCAATTTATCTCCTTTTAAACATATCTATGTACAATATAAAACACAACATAATCTGTCACACTACAATGGGCATCCATCCTCTTGGTTCTTTTGGCAAGGCTCTCTTCGATATCCAACTCCATCCAACCTGGACACTAAACTAAAAAAAATGCTGAATAAAAAGGAACAAAAACATCTTATTCTTGTGCTCCTTTACTAATGATAATTTGTCATTAGTAAATCGACAGCTGGCATTATACAGCATTCCAAATGATGAAACTATTCTTTTCTAATCATTTTAACTATTGTGTGAAGCTTACAATCCTTATGGGTAATAACCTTATTGAGATAGCTAATTGGAGTCAAATCCAGATATTATATCCAGATCTATATTAGAATAAAATAAAATTTTGAAAGATTTAAATTTTTCAGAATGAAATAAGTCATAAGTAGGAACACATGCTCAATACTTCATTTAGTCTAGAGGAGAAATGCTTCACAAGCAAGCTAGTTTTATACATTAAATTTCAGCAATTTCAAAGAGCCAGTTCTCTGCCAAATTTATAGTTGTGATGGGTTATTGCATTCACAACTTCTAAGTGGTATGATTCCCCTTGTATTCCTTAATTAGGTCATCAAATGAACAGTTGTCCTCACAGAAGCAGTTAAATCAGCTTCTTCTGAACCATACTTAAGCCAAACCTGGGGTAAGGCAATTGTACAATTTTTTTTTAAATAAACTGGATAAAATGTCCCAGAACAATGAAAAAAATAAACAGGTTGCATTTTTTTTGAAAGGCAGAACACAAGCCTTTTAAAGTTGTGTACTTGCAGTTTTCAGATGTGGGGAGCATCAAAACGAAAGACAATAGGAGCCAATCATAAATTAAGCAAACCAATCAATGAGGTCAGTGACAACATTAAACCCAGAGTGTACACATGGAGATCCCATTAAATCTTCATAAGTAATGTGTTCATGGAACATGGAAAACTATATTGCTATAAATGAATGGAAAGATAGCAAGAGGCTTGAATGAAGGATAAAGGTTTCTGTACAGTACATTCAAAGAAAAAATTAAAATCACAGCTTACCCATGATTCAGAGAACTAGGTTTTCTCTTTCTTGGAGCAAGTGCAGACATTTTTCTCTTTAAACTAGAAAAAAAAAATCTAAATATTGCATCCACTGTTTACTTACATAATCAAAAGCTGTTAAAAGAGCAAGAAACTAGGATAATTGCATTAGTATTCACTAATTTATTCGATACCACAGGGTGGCATATACATTTGTAGATATTCTTAGTGGTTTACGTTAAGAAATCTGTATTGACTATTTTTTGTTAGCTACATCTGTTAGGCAGAAAGAAGATAAAACAGGTCAAAGGTTTGCACAGATCAGTTGCTTGGTGTGATACAAAATGTCAAATGAGAAATTACAAAGGATCTCTAAACAAAAATATTTCATAATTACATAGAAAAAGTGGTCAAAAAAGAGGCAATGGCAAGTAATTTAAAAAAGAGAAAGGGGACACACTGAATCATTATTTTGCATCAGTTTTCAGAACATATCTGCAAACAGATATTAAAACATTATGGGGCTTGAATACATCTTAATAAAGGAACTACAGAAGGGCAAATCCCCAGGATTTCAGAAGACTGAAATGATAGCAGAGTATTTTTTTGTTAAATTTCAAATTTTTAAAGTTCAGACATAACAGGCCATTTTGGCCTACAAGTCCATGCTGCCCAATTAACCTACAACCTCTGGCATGTTTCCCCAGGAAAAACCTATGCAGAGACCGGGAGAACACACCAACTCCTTAGAGACAGTGCAGGGTTCTAGGCCCAGTTCTGACCACTATGTCAACTGTCCCACCCCAAAGTAGTAGTTGAGGTTCTTGGACAACTTCAGGAAAATAAACAGAAAATACTACAAATATTTAGCCAGTCAGGTAACATGCAACAGTAGAAAAAGTTAGCTTTTCAGATCATAGACCTTTAATCAGAACAGGAAACAGGAGAGGTCAAGATTGCTTTAAGGGCAAGCAGCTTGGAGGTGGGGAGATAGAAAAATGGGAAATCACACAAAGGAGAGACAAAGGTTGCCCAAGAGATTCCAATGTTTATAAAGTCATCAATTTATTAAGATCAGAAATTTATGGGAGATAATCCAACATAAAGTACAAGTTCAGAATGAGGTCATGAACAACTCTAAGTTGAGTGAACTGGAAAGGATCACAGCAAGTCCCCTGACAGGATTGTCCACATGTTTTGTACACAGCTATCTCCCAAAGACAAAAAAATAAAATTGGAAATTAAAAAACAGAAAATACTTTAAACACTCAAGAGGAGAGCCAGTGTCTGTGAAAAAGCAAGAACAACACTCAGGACAAGAACTAAACTCCAGAACAACGGTTCGCAACCTTTTTCTTTCCACTTTAAGTATTCCCTATGCCATCAATGCTCTGTGACTAGTAAAGGATTGCTTAAGGTGGTATGTGGGTGGAAAGCAAAAGTTTGAAAACCACTGTTTTAAATCATACCCAATTGACTCGTTATGTGTAGTCTCAGAACTCCAAAGGAAATGGGCCAATAACATTTTTCTCAAGCAAAATATTTCAGGAAAAATTGGGTCTTCACTCTGCCACCATCAAGGACCCGCACCACCCTTCACTCTGCCACCATCAAGGACCCGCACCACCCTTCACTCTGCCACCATCAAGGACCCGCACCACCCTTCACTCTGCCACCATCAAGGACCCGCACCACCCTTCACTCTGCCACCATCAAGGACCCGCACCACCCTTCACTCTGCCACCATCAAGGACCCGCACCACCCTTCACTCTGCCACCATCAAGGACCCGCACCACCCTTCACTCTGCCACCATCAAGGACCCGCACCACCCTTCACTCTGCCACCATCAAGGACCCGCACCACCCTTCACTCTGCCACCATCAAGGACCCGCACCACCCTTCACTCTGCCACCATCAAGGACCCGCACCACCCTTCACTCTGCCACCATCAAGGACCCGCACCACCCTTCACTCTGCCACCATCAAGGACCCGCACCACCCTTCACTCTGCCACCATCAAGGACCCGCACCACCCTTCACTCTGCCACCATCAAGGACCCGCACCACCCTTCACTCTGCCACCATCAAGGACCCGCACCACCCTTCACTCTGCCACCATCAAGGACCCGCACCACCCTTCACTCTGCCACCATCAAGGACCCGCACCACCCTTCACTCTGCCACCATCTGGAAAAAGGCACAGGAGCCTGAAGACAAACACTCAGCGGCACAAGGACTGCTTCTTCCTGTTTTTACTTCTACCACGGTGTCTGCAGATTTTTTTTTTTACCTCTTGCAGAAAATTTAAAAATCGCACACTGCAACGTCACGTGCTTTATGTGCCATTGCTACATCATATTCAATAGCCCCTTAGTTGCAGAATGCCTGTGCTGTTCCCCACACTTCCCTCCCTCAACAGCATCTCCCCTCCCCACCCAGTCCCAGCATAGGTTCTCTCCATCCCAGCACTCTCCCCATCGCCAACCACAGTCCCCAGCATTTTCTCCTCCCCCACCAAACCCACACCAGTATCACCTTCTCTCCCCTCTCAGTCCTGATATCATCTCCCTCTCCCCCTCAGACCCAACATCTCTCCTCCACAGCACCCACCCCAGGTCCCAACATCTCTCCTCCACAGCACCCACCCCAGGTCCCAACATCTCTCCTCCTCCTACACATCCCCCTTCAGTCCCAACATCTCTCCTCTGCCACAACCCCCCCACCACAACATCTCTCCTCTGCCACTCTCCCACCCCCAACAACTCTCTTCCTCCTACCACACCTCCCATCTCCACCCCCACCCAGATTCTGACATCTTCCCCCAACCCACCGTCCTGACATCCCCCTCACAATCCCCCCTACGCCTTGGTATTCCACTCACCCCTCAGCATCTCCTTCCATCTACCTCCCCCCCCTCCTCCTCCTCCCCCCCTCCTCCTCCTCCTCCCCCCCCTCCTCCTCCTCCCCCCCCTCCTCCTCCTCCCCCCTCCTCCTCCTCCCCCCCTCCTCCTCCCCCCCCTCCTCCTCCCCCCCCTCCTCCTCCCCCCCTCCTCCTCCCCCCCCTCCTCCTCCCCCCCTCCTCCTCCCCCCCCTCCTCCTCCCCCCCCTCCTCCTCCTCCCCCCTCCTCCTCCCCCCCCTCCTCCTCCTCCCCCCTCCTCCTCCCCCCCCTCCTCCTCCCCCCCTCCTCCTCCTCCCCCCCCTCCTCCTTCCCCCCTCCTCCCTCCTCCCCCCCTCCTCCCTCCTCCCCCCTCCTCCTCCTTCCCCCCTCCTCCCTCCTCCCCCCTCCTCCCCCCTCCTTCCCCACCCTCCCCTCCCGTTCCCCCTCCCCTCCCGTCCCCCCTTTTCCCTCCTTCCTCCCGTCCCCCCTTTTCCCTCCTTCCTCCCTCTTCAAACCCCCGTCCCTTCCTCTCCCCCTCCTTGGACCGGGCAGCTCCTAGCGTTCGTTCTCTTACGTGGATCCTCTCCTCCTGCCCCGCTCCCTCACCATGGGTACTCTCGGTTTCAAGGTGCTCTCCTCGTCCGAGCGCGGAATGCGCGCGTTCAATGTGCGCGCCTTCCAGGCCCACCGGTCTTTACGTCTCGCTGATTGGAGGCGATCAGCGCCTTCTCCTCTCCGATTGGTCATAAAATATGTCACCGCGACTCTGGTCCCGCCTCTGAGCTAAACGGCGATCCTCTTACATCATCTGGCGCGAGAGGGGAAAATGCCGATCAGAATAAAAATAAAGTATTGTAAAAATAATCAGAAAAATTGTCAGATTTCGGAGCAAAAATCCCTTTTGTACCGACTTAAATGTAGGAGGAAATATTTAATTTGCGTTGACAAGGAAATGAACAATATTAAATGAATTCAGGGCGTGTATGTGAGTGCATTTTAAACTCCACCCACGATCGTAAATCAGACTTGGCACTGGGCAATCAATGCAAAATATCTGTCGTTAAACAGGAAATTTTGCAGTGCAATGCCCTACATCTGTTGCAGAACGGGAACGTGCAGTCGCCGGGACAGCAACTGCAAGAAGCTGGCCGATGGGCGCATTCATATCCCAGGGTCCCTTGCGGTGAAACGTCGATCGCCATCCACTTCCTGGTCACTCAGCTCCTGTATCATAACAGCTTGTGTTTGCTGTTGTGAAAATGGTTTATTATTTTACCAGTAATGGTGAGTACTCGATGGTTTGATCACTATCGATATCCCTGTGTCCTTCATTATTGTCAGAACGTGTTCAGAATCGGTGTGTTATGGATTCGGTGGCAAGTGGGAGTTGGAAACCGAGCACGGCCTAGTATCTGGGATCTTACAGTATCTGGGATCTTTATCTTCTTGCACACGAGTGAAGTAGTTATTACTTAGGAAGTCAAATAAAGATCTGGCACTTTTAATCTTTGCAAGTATTTGAACGCTTCAGATATTTGTTATTGATCAATCAATACATTTTGCAGATCGTATTTCATAGCTTATACTCTCCTCACTTTATAGATACCATACCAAATCTCTTCAAACCCCGAATGAAGTATAGCCACTGGCGAGCCTTCTTCGTGATTACATTTATATGAAGGCCCCAGGATACATCTTCAGAGATGTTGACACCCAGGAATTTGAAGTTCTTAACCTTTTCCACTGCTGACCCACCCCCCACCCCCCGCCACCCCCTCGATGAGTACTGATTCGTGTTCTACTGATTTTCCCCTCCTGAAGTCGACAATCAGCTCCCTAGTTTAGCTAACTTTGAGTGCAAGGTTGTTGTGACATCACTCTGTTTCACTATTGTATCTACCCCATGCTGTCATCAGCAAATTTGTAGATAGCATTTGAATTTTGCTTAGCCACACAGTCATGAGTTTAGAACAGAGGTTTACAAACTTCCCCCTGAAACTCACATTCCACCTTTATTCCCTATGCCCAAAGCTCTCTGTGATTAGTAAGGGATTACTTAGAAGTAGTATGTGAGTGGAAAAAAAATTGAAAACCATTGTTTTAATTGTAGGTGAAATTAGAGTTGGGGGGGGGGTTGCAGTTTGAAAACCACTGGTTCAGAGAGAGTAGAGCAATGGGATAAGCATCATTCATTGAGGTACGCCTATGTTGATTATTAGTGAGGTGGAGACTGTGGTCTTCTGATGAGGAAGTCAAGGATCCAGGTGCAAAGGGATGTGTAAAGGCCCATGTTTTGTTGTTGAAAGATGAGATGTAATTTATGAAAGGTAGCCCAATTTGCTGTTGTCTATGTGATGCAGAGCTGAATGGAGAGCCAGTGAGATTGCATCTGCTGTAGAGTGAGAGTGGCAGTAGGTAAATTGCAGTAAGTGCAAATCTTTACATGTGTACCAACCTCTCAAAGCATTTCAATACAGTAGATGTTGGTGCTATTGGGCAATGGTCATTGAGGCAGTTCACACTGCTCTTCTTGGGCACCAGGATGATTGACGGCTTTTTCAAACATGTTGGAACCTCTGACTTCAACAATGAGAGATTAAAAATGTCCTTGAATACTCCAGCTAGTTGGTTGGCGCAGATTTTCTTTACCCTGGCAGGTGTGCCATCAGGGCCTGATGCTTTGCGAGGGATCCCCCTCTTGAAAAATGTTCTGACTTTGGCCCCAGAGACAGATATCACAGGATCACCAGTTTCCATAGAGGTTTTAATTGGTACTATTGAATTCTACTTTTCAAAATGAGCATAAAAGGTATTCAGCTCATCAGGAAGGAAGCATCGCGGCCATTGATGATGTTTGGCGCATATCTGATTCTGCTTCTAGCTTCACTCGGAATTGTATCTTTGTTGTTAAAATAGCCTTCCATAGGTTGTACCTGGATTTCTTGTCAAGACCTGGATTACAGGTTTTATACGCCATCGACCTAGCCATCTACAGCTGTTGGTTGCGGTACTCACGTTATGTGCGCATTGGCACATTCTCATCCACACAGGTCCTGATGAAGTCAGTGACGACCATGGCAAATTCAAGTTTGAAGATGAATCGCTGAATATTGTCCAAATGATTCAAAGCTAGAGAACCTATTTGCAAATACGACTTAATGAAGGCAGTGAGCCCTAACACCAAGCTATTGCCTACTACAGAAACTCCGGGAAGAGGTAGTCGGAAGCAGAAGTGCAGTAAGCTTGTCGGCATTTAGTTAAGACTTAAAGCAAATCCATCCAGCCCGCACTCCTGATGATTTTACTAGCAAATGTATGATCTCTGGAAAAATCAACTGTGGCTACATCTGAACCAGAGGGAAATGAAGGTCTGCTGCACTCTGGGAACACAAAAACATGGGTCCAGGATACCACTCCAGATTCGGCTATCCATCTTGAAGGCCTTGTCTCTTTTCGGGTAGACAGAAATGCTGCTGCTTCTGGTAAGACCCGCTGAGTTGGTGGGGGGGGGGGGGGGTGGTGGAGGGGGTGGGTTGTGCATCTATATCAACAAGGACTGGTGAACGAATGTCTCTAGGAAAGGCCAACTGCTCACCAGAGATAGAGTTCTTAATAGTGAAGTGGAGGGAATTCACAGCCACTCTAATCACAGCATTTTAAATTCCTCCTCCTACAATTTATGGGAAAGCACTGAAAGAGCTTTAAGGAGCCATCATCCTGATGGCTGTATGATAGTTGCCAGTAACTTCAATCACGTCAATTTAAAAAGTTCTGCTGAAGTTCTAAGGACATCAACTTTGCAACCAGAGGTGACAATATCTTAGATCTAGTCTACACAAATGTCCTTAGAGTATATAAGGCTGTCCCCTGCCCCAGATGTAGATAGTAAAAACACAATGCTGGAGAAACTCAGCAGGTCAAACAGTGTCCTTTATGTAGCAAAGATAAAGATACATAACCAATGTTTCAGGCTAGAGCCCTTCATCAAGGTATGAAAAAATGTAGGCCCGTGCCCGAACATAATGGGGGGGGGGGGTTGGTGTGTATAGGGTGAGGACCACCGTCCCAAAGTCAAGAGGGAATAGGTGGATAAGGGAGGGAGTGCACACCAGTAGGCGGGGGGGAGGAGAAGGACTCTGTGAAAAGGGGGAGGAGAGCTTGGGGAATGAAGACAAGGGGAAAGGAAAGCTTACCCTAGGCTAGCAGAAACTGGAGAGGTTACTGTTAGTGCCATCCGGTTGGAGAGTGCCCTGATGGAAAATTGTGTTGCTCCTCCAATTTATGGGTAGTCTTGGTGGAACAGTACATGAGGCCATGGACAGGGATGTCAGCATGGGAGTGGGGCGCAGAATTTAAGGGTTGACTACTGGGAGATCCCCTGACACTTATGTGGATGGAAAAAAAGTGCTCAGGCTGTCTACAGTCTTTTCGATGTAGAGAAGGCCACAGCAGGAACACCAGATGCAGTGGATAACATTCATGGATACACGTGAAGGATTGCTTCACTTGACAAGACTATTTGGGACCCAGAAAGGTGGTGAGGGAGGAGTGTGGGCACAGGGAGGGTGCCAAGGGAGCAAGGTGGGAAGGGATTAATGGATGAGGGAGTCATGGAGCAAGTTGTCCAGGCAGAAGGCAGAGAGGGGAGAAACAGGAAAGATGTGTCTGGTGGTGGGATCATGTTATGGGTGGCAGAAATCACAGAGGATAATGTATTGGATGTGAAGGCTAGTAGAATGGTAAGTGAGGACAACGGAATCCTGTTTTTGTTAAGACTGTGGATAGAAGGGGCCAGAGCAGATGAGTGGGAAATGAAGGAGATGCAGGTAAAGACTGAGATGATGGTGGTGGAGGGGAAGGCACATTTGTGGAAGAAAGTAGACATTTCAGGTGATCTGGACTGAAAGATCTCTTGGGAACAGATACAGTGGAGATGGAGAAATTGGGAGAAAGGAATAGAATCCTTGCAGAAGTGTAGATGAGGTAGTGTGGGAGTTGGTGAGTTTGTAAAATATGCCTGTGAAAAGTTTGTCTTCTGAGATGGAGACAAAAAAATCAAGGGGAGAGTGTTGCCAGAAAAGGACCAGGTGAATTTGAAATTGGAGTGGAAGTTGACAGCAAAATGAATGCAGTTGATGAGCTTATTGTGGGTACATGAGACAACTCCGGTATAGTAGTCAATATGTTGGAGGAAGAGTTGAGGAGTGTTGCCTGTGTAAGCTTGCAGCATGGATTGCTCCACAAAGGAGCAAGCCATCGCTGGGGCCCATGCAGATGCCCGAAGGTGCTTCTTCATTGATTTGGAAAAAAGTGGATGAGTCAAAGGAGAAGTTATTAAGAGTGAAAACAAGTTCTGCCAGATGGTGAACGATGGTCATATGGATACTCAGACCATATATCCATTCAGTTAATCCATGTTTCCAGACCACAGGTAAAACAAGTCAAACCAGTTCACAGAGAGATCAAGACGCGGATAGAGAAAGCCACAGCAATGCTGCAGCACTGTTTCAAAATCTCAGACCAGAGTATATTCAAGGAGGTGGCCACCTATAACGACCACACAATACAATGAGCATTCAAGCACAGCGGTTCGCTACATAAGGAAGCATATTGAGGTTGTTGCGGTGATCAAACACTACACATCCATGGCAAATCATGACTAGATGCGGAACTTCATGCATTACTTAGAGCTAGTGGTGCTGCTTTCAGGTCAGAAGACAAAATGACATTAAGATCATGCAATGAGGAAGGCAAAGTGTGAGCTTGCACAGAGAATCCACAGACACTTGTGGCATGAGCCACAAGTGGCACAGTATTCAAATCATAACTCCGTGTAAGTCAGCCATGCAGGTCAGTGACTATGATGCCTCTCTTCCTATCAGGTTGAATACCTTCAATGTGTGGTTTAATGAGAAAAACAAGGTGACGTCTTATCTCTCCCTGGGGAACAGGCACCCTGCATAGCCACAACTGAGGTGAGGAAGATCCTGTCCAGGGTGAGCCACATAAAGCAGCAAGTCCAGATACATACCTGGTTGGGTGCTGAGCATCAGTGAGGCCCAGCTGACGGAGGTCATAATGGATAATTGTGGCAGTCCACTGTCCATGCAGGATCAAGGCAGCCATCATCATCCCAGTACCTTAGAAAGTGACAGTAACTGGACTAAATGACTAATGCTCAGTGGCACTGACATCTACCATCATAAAGTGCTTTGTGTGGCTGGTGGTGGGATGCATCGAAGCACACCTTCCAGCAATGGTAGACCTGTTCCAGTTTGTCTACCATCCAAACCGATCTACAGATGATGCCTTGACTCTCTGCTCCATCCTAACCCAACTAGAGAATGATAGTTGTTCATTGACTTCAGCTCAATGTTCAACATGATCATACCTCAGAAGCTGGTGGCAAACTGTCCTTGCCAGGACTCAACACCCCTCTCTACAACTGGATTCTGGGCTTCTTGACGGAAAGACCATAGTCTGTCCAGGTTGGCAGCAAAACTTCAAGCCTCACTGAGCACTGGCATATCTGCAAAGGGAGCTGTGGAGGCCCAGGTTTTGATGGCGTTTAAAGATGAGAGGTAAATTGATGAAAGGTAGCCGGATTTGCTGTTGTCATTGTGACGCAGGGCTGTGTGTTTAGCCTGCTACTGTCCATGCTGCTGACTTGTGACTGCACTTTCAGATTTACTTTCAACAGAATAATCAAATTTGCAGATGATTCAATAGTGGAGGCCATATCAGCAATGATCGTGGGCTGCATTACAGAGAGGAAGTAGAATTTCTCATAAATTGGTCCGAGAACAACAATTTGAGTCTCCGCATAGACAAGACAGAGGAGATCACTTTAAGAGGACAAAACGACCTTTCTCCACTACACATATTAGCTAAAGAAAGAAGTAAATCACAAAAATCTGTAGACACCATGGTTAAAGTAAAAAAAAAACACAAAATGCTAGAAAAATTCAGCAGGTCAAACAGTGTCCTTTAAGTGGCAAAGCTAAAGAGATACATGACTGACGTTTCGGTCGTGAGCCCTTCATCAAGGTATGAGAAGATGCCAGCAGGCATTGGAACAAAAGGCGAGGGGGGAAGGGGGTAACAAAGGCAGGAGATGATAAGTGGAGAAAGGAGGGAGGGGGCAGCAACAATGGGGAGGAGGAGGGATGGTTGAGTGGGTGAGGGGGAAGGAAGGGAAAACTGGAAAGACAGGAAAAAGGGAGGAAAGAAAAGGCAATCAGGTTTAGTAGAAAGCAGAAAAGTCAATGTTAATTCCATTTGGCGAGAACATGCCCAGACAGAAAATCAGATGTTGTTCCTCCTGTGGGTGGTCTGGGTGGAATAGTACACATGGACAAACGCGAGTGTGAGAATGGCAACTGGGAGGTCGCTGTTGTGGATAGAGAGGAGGGGCTTAGCGAAGCATAAGGGTATTAAAGGTTACGGAGAGAAGGCGGGGATGGGGTACTGAACTTTAAGATCAGTCATGATCAGTCAGTGAGAAGGGTCAAATGACCTACTGCTCCTATCTTCTATGTTTCTATGAAGCGATCTCCCAATCTGCAAGTGGTCTCTCCGATGTAGAGAAAGGAAGCTCTAGTCTGGCCACCGAGACAGAGGTGCACCAAAGAAGAGGTACAAGGACTGTTTAAAGAAATCTCTTGGTGGCTGCCACAGTGGGCTGATATCACTTCCAACCGTGCATCTTGGCGCATCGCAGTTCGGCAGGCAGCAACCTCCTTTGAAGAAGACCGCAGAGCCCATCTCACTGACAAAAGACAAATGAGGAAAAACCCAACACCCAACCCCAACCAACCAATTTTCCCTTGCAACCACGCCTGCCTTTCCCGCATCGGACTTGTCAGTCACCAACGAGCCTGCAGCAGATGTGGACATACCCCTCCATAAATCTTCATCCGCGAAGCCAAGCCAAAGAATCTCCATTTGCTCTCACCAGTGCAGAGGAGGCCATACTGAACACAGTACATTAGGTCAGAAAATGGGCATGTATAGCTCTGCCTCACCTGGAAGGTCTGCTTGTGTTGGAGGTGATGATGGGACATGATCTGTCCAGGTTTCTGTGGTTACAGCAGAAAATGCCAAAGAGAATGGAAAGGTGGGTGGGGAGGAAAGAGTGGATGAGGGAGTTTCAAGGAGACAACTGCCCATGGCTGGACCTGCAAAGAGCCGATAGGGTTGGAGAAAAAAGTACTGTTGATTCAGTTAATCTTTAGGCATCATACCTAGATCTATGTATTTGCTGTTTCTACATAATCAGTTGTTTTACTATGGAGAGATAATGGCCCATGTGAGGAGATGTTGAATGGAGGCCAAGTGTATATAGAATGGACAGAACTTAAATCTTTCCAAATAAATGTCTGGACAGCATTTTACACATTGCCAGAACTGATCTATAAATCAATTTGGTTGGTAGGCAAGTATGCATGGATTAATGAAAAAAAAATAATGCCCTACACATATAAATGCTTATGTCAAAATCAGGATAGATGGTTAAATACATTGAAACTAATAAGTATTGTGTCTATTTGGCTTTTTGTAGATTGTATACATCAATAATTCAATTTTATTTCTTTGTAATTTGATTAATTTAATTTTTGCAATTTGTTGCAGTGGGTTCTTCACCATATACAATATATATGGGAAAAGATAAATATGAAAGTAAGTGACTACTTTTAATGGCTATTCGGTACTAGCTTAATCACACAATATTGTGACAGATTATGTTATATTTTATATTATGTATAGATATGTTTTTGGAAGATGAATTGTGTTTTTTTTTAGTGTAGCTCATAAACAAACACAAACACTTCACAACACAGATCTCATTTAAAATACTAGAGCTCTGATCAAGCCAAACAGTTCAGGCTCCCAGTGCCTTTCTAAAGACAATGGAAACTGCTTCGCTGAAGGACTTTACAAGTAGGTGTTGATGCTGTGGAGTAATGGATTATTGTTTTGGAAAGCAACAGATGAATGGACTAAGAAGATTGAGTCCAGTGCCGCACTCTGTCTGAAGGCATTTTGCTGTTTTAGGAAGGTCAGGTGGTTTTGCAAGCAGAGAGAGAGAAGAGACCAAACAGGTTTTCTTTAAGAGAAAGAGAGAGAGACTGCTGATTTTCTGCAGTGGCCTTTGGAAGCTTGTTTGAAACCCCCATTTTGAAGACTGGTTGTGGGTTCTTAGTTCAGCCTGTTCATAGCCCGTGTGGTCCATCCAAGAGGAGATGGCTGACTGTATAATGTTTTGCCTGAGGTGAGGGAAACAAAAAAGGAGCTCTGTGGTGACCTGAAAGAAAGAATCTGGAAAACCCTGATGGGGCAAGTTTCTTCGGCAAGAAACTGAAGTGGCTGATCAGAAAGTATTAGTTTGTGTGTGGCAAGATGACCAAACATCAAAAGACCAAACATCACCAAAGCCTGGTGAAGATTCATACATGTTAAATTCTGTGTACAGTATAAAAATTGCCTGATACCGGTGAACTTGAGGAGTGAGAAGTGAGATTGACTGAATCAAAGAACATTTCTGAACGTACACACATACACATGCACTTAGAATTAAAAGGATGTTAAGTTAGGTTGTTAATGGCAATAAATTAAAGTTTAATCTGTTTTTATGTTTAAAGAAAATTAAAAGTAACTTTTGTTTAAGTAACCATTTGTCTTGGTGAATTTCTATTGCTGCTAGGTTTTGGGATCCTCTGGGCCCATCACAATATCCTGGAGGGAACATTGAATTTTAAGTCTAGATTCTGTATAAAATTTTAGAGCATGGAGTATTGATTAGAATACAAGAAAACATTTCATTCCTGAGTTTTTTTGAATAGGTTAAAAATAGGCAAGTAGCTCAGGTATTCTGGTCAAAATGGATAGCTTAAGTAACCTGGAGGCACTTCATTTGTTTTAACTGCCAATCCTAGAAGGCAGGCCTACATGGATCAACAGTCTATCCTGAATTTATATTTGTTGCATTTGGCCAAACCATCTAAGTCTGTGTGCATTCTTGTTTATATTGATATCATTATGCTCTTGTTTTAATGGTACTATGTTATTTATGTCAATAAAAATTGTCAAAGTGACATGTCAAGTACAGACATTCAAATTTATTGATCTATTAAGATGGTGATTAGATTTTCTTTTGATGTTTGGTCATCTTGCTATATTTGAAATTTGATACAATAATGATGCAGTATTTTATACTTGTGAACTGAGAGCATTTTATCTTTGGCTTGGCTTCGCGGACGAAGATTTATGGAGGGGGTAAAAGTCCACGTCAGCTGCAGGCTCGTTTGTGGCTGACAAGTCCGATGCGGGACAGGCAGACACGGTTGCAGCGGCTGCAGGGGAAAATTGGTTGGTTGGGGTTGGGTGTTGGGTTTTTCCTCCTTTGCCTTTTGTCAGTGAGGTGGGCTCTGCGGCCTTCTTCAAAGGAGGTTGCTGCCCGCCAAACTGTGGGGCGCCAAGATGCACGGTTTGAGGCGATATCAGCCCACTGGCGGTGGTCAATGTGGCAGGCACCAAGAGATTTCTTTAGGCAGTCCTTGTACCTTTTCTTTGGTGCACCTCTGTCACGGTGGCCAGTGGAGAGCTCGCCATATAACACGATCTTGGGAAGGCGATGGTCCTCCATTCTGGATACAGCCAGTTTAATTACATAAAAGTCAAGTTTATTGTCGTCTGATTGTACAAGTACAATCTGATGAAAGAGAGTTCTCCAGTTCTCAGTGCAAAACATGGAGACACTCAACCAGACATAACACACATACAGACAAACAATAAAGATAAAGGTTTCATAATTGTCACAAAATGCTACATTTCAAAAGTAACATGCATGAAATTCTTTAACTTTGTCTACAGTAAGGAAGATGGAGATTGGCCATTTTGTCCAGCGCCCTTCACAGAAGTGAGGCCCCAGCGAGGAACAAACTCGCGACCTCTGGTTTACAAGGCCAGTGCTCTAACCTCTGAGCTGTCGGAGCTCATTTGCAGGACAAATATTCACACTTCCAGCCTCATTTTGAGAAACTTTAAATTTTTTTTGGGATTTTTACCAAGGATTAAAAAAGGGTTTTGCACTGTTGTCTTATGACAGGATGACCGGAAATTAATTATTTAAGAATTTCCAGATTTGTATGACTGTATCCAACTCATAATACTTTTGATTTGTAAATTTAAAATGGCTTCTAAGAGATAGATGCGTAATAAATTATATGTTTTAAATATTAAATTTCTGCAACTTTTTACGTAACTTTTTTTAATTTAGATGAGGACCTGATCAAGTATGGATGGCCAGAAGATGTTTGGTATGTTACACTGAATATAGTTTTATTTGCCCTTTATTTCTTTACAAAAATTTAGACATCCCTCTCATTACAATATTATGCAAACTGCTGATTAAATACTTCATTTTGCATTTAATTTTTGTGACTCAATCTGTAAACTGCATTATTTGTTTTGATTACCACCATTTTGAATTTCTTTCCTCTTTTTAGGTTTCACGTAGATAAATTATCATCAGCCCATGTATACCTTCGATTATACAAGGTATGGTCCTATCAACTGGATAGTTTAATTAAAGTAATACCTTCATTGGATTGTAAAATGACCTAGTATAATATGTATTTGTGATGTTCAAATTGTGAGGTGGTACATTTATCATATTCTCCATGTCTGATTTGTGTTTCACGAGTAGAGTGTCGTGTTCAGATACAACTTCTGTCATGTGTGATCAATATAATTTCTGGTGTATGAATTTCAGTTTTGGAATATTGCTTGCTTTTTATGTGAATGATGGTTTGGAGAGGGGGGAGAAACAGATCATAGATTTATTTTCTGGTCTATATTTAAGTGGTTGATCTTTGAATATGGGAGCTCAAATTGATTTTAATCCTTGTGTCTAGAAATAGACCCTTCAACTCACTATGCCATAGGTGCTCTGTGGTTAGTAAGAGATTACCTAAAGTGATATGTGAGTTGAAAGATAAAGGTTGAGAAGCACTGGGATAGAGAAGTCCATAAGTTGACCACACTCTGTGAGGAAAAAATTCCAATGCAGATTAGTTTTTAATGTCTACCACCTTATCTTTTAACAGTCAAAGTGTGGCTCGCCCACATAACATACGAACCAGCTCATGGAGTCACGGGCAAGTCCACAGCAGATCTGACTGAGAGCTCTGCGTGTGGGGCAAATCCACAGCCTGGCAGTTGATGTCATAACTGTCGCAGGAGTCACAAGTGTCATTGGGTTCCGAGGGATTTAAGCGCACGTGAGAGTTCTATTAAAGTCAGTTGGCTCCACTAACTTTCGACTGCATTGTTTTTCACTCGCTGCATGTCTAGTGCCACTACCTCGGTGACCCCAATGATCCAAATGGTATTTGGACCCAATGATGACCGACCCAAGCACGCAGGATGCAGTTTCACTGAAGCTGCCGGCTTTCTGGACCTCGCAGCTGAGGTCTGGCCTTAGCCCAATTCCAGGTCAGGCAAATCATTTCAGATGCCACAAAGTACTACTGTGTGGTTGGTTCACTCAACTAGGAAACAGCAGGCCGCATCCTCGACTTCCTACACCAGCCACTGGTTGTGGACAGGTATGAAACAATCAAGGTGCTCCTGATCCATACTTCTGGCCTCTCCTGCCGTGAGCGTGCAGTGTGACCACACACCATCGGTCTTAATGTATGAGATACTGGCACTAGCAGACGGCCATAAACCACGTTTACTGTTTGAACAGGTCCTTCTCGAGCAGATGTCAGAAGATATCTGCTTCCTCATTGCTGATGACGATTTGAGTAACCCACGCAAAGTACCAGACCACGCAGATATCCTGTGGCACACCAAGCAGCATGGTGGGGCCTCCATCCACCAAGTTGCTGTATCATGCCCCAAGGCCCAGGCCTTTCCCACACCACCAATGAAGCCATTGATGCCTGCAGCAGGAAGCGACCCCAGTTCGGACCGTTGCTGTTTTTACCATCAAAAGTGGGGTTCAGGTCCCTACCATTGCCACCCACCTTGTTCTTTTCCAGGAAACACTGGAGCCAGCCGTCGCTAATGGCTACAGCTGCTGGCCACTGTGATAGCCTCCTTTAGTTATGGAACTGACCCTCTGGGTGAAAATTCCTCGTAGACACAGGGACAGAGTTAACATCTTGTCCCCCTTGAGCCATGACACCTGCACTGGGAAGTCAGGACCAGTGCTCCCTGCTGCCAACAACAGCAACATTCACACATACAGCATGCGAACCATCCCACAACAGTTCGGTTCCAGCCGTTGTTTATGCTGGCATCAGCGTTGCAGCCTTTATTGGGAGCAGATTTCCTCCGGGCGCACTGCTGGTTGCTCCACATGGACAGCCTAGTTGACCATGCGCCATCGGCCTTAATGTATGAGATACTGGCACTAGCAGAACGCCATAAGCCTTGTTAACTAGTGAACCTCAAGGGACGGCGCCTAGTGAATGTCAAGACCTTTCAGACTTCCTTGCTTGGTGAAGCCAAGTTACCAACCCCACACCTGGACTCTGTGACTTTGTCAGGCAACAAATTTGCCAGAATACTATGCTGCAGTTCTCCTCAGACCTCCCTAAGCATGGTGTACAGCACTACATTCCCACTCAAGGACCACCACTACTCGCCCGAGCACACAGGCTCCTACCCGAAAAACTCCACCTTGTCAAGGAAGAGTTCAGGAAATTGGAGGAGATGGGAATCGTCTAGTGCTCAGACAGTCCGTGGGCCTCTCCACTGCACATGATGCCCAAGTCGGCTGGAGGATGGAGGCCATGCGGCGATTACAGAAGGCTCAACAAAGCTACCATGGCTGACTGCTGCCCAGTGCCCCACATCCAGGATTTTACAGCCAATTTGCATGGGGCACGCAACTTCTCCAAGATTGACCTGGTCTGCAAGTATCATCAGATTCCCATCCACCCCTTCAACCCTTCTAGAGGAGATTTGAGCATGTCCATGTGGACATTGTCAATCTGCTGTCAGTTTCCCAGGGGGGAAAGGTACCTGTTCACCATGTTTGACAGGTTCACCATGTGGCCAGAAGCTGTACCTCTTGCCAACACGTCCACGAAGTACTGCGCCAGAGCCCCCATTGCAAGTTGGTTTGCGTGTTTCGGCCTGCCAGCCAACATCAACATCACCTCAGTGGTGGGGGGGGTCACAGTTCATGTCCAGCCTATGGTCGGCACTGATACAGCTACTTGGGACCCAGATGCACCACACCACAGCCTACCATCCACAGTCCAATGGCCTGGAAGAGCATTTTCACTGGCAACTGAAGTCTGCCCTGATGATGCGCCACCGAAGTCTGGATTGGGTGGACGAGCTCCCATGGGTACTTCTTGGAATCCACACGCTCCCGAGGAAGACCTAGCTACTTCTTCAGCAGAGTTGATATGCAGCGCCCCACTGACAGCTCGAGGCGAGTTTGTGCCAGCGGTCCGTGGCGCAAAGGAGACACCCGCAGCAGTGCTCACAAGACTCCGAGAGAAGGTAGGAACACTAGCTCCCGCCCCAACCTCGTGCCATGGCCTGACCCCTTCCTTTGGCCCCAAGGACCTCCAGAACTACAACTACGTCTTCGTCCACGGGGGCATGCACCAGACTCCACTCCATCAGCTTTATGAAATGGTGTGTTAGAACAGAACCACGTCCATCCTCGACGTGCAGCCATGAAGAGACCGTCACCATTGACCACCTTAAGCCAATGCACCTAGACCTGGAATACCTTGTGACTGTGTCACCCCCATGAGGTCGGCCACCCAAACGGACTAAAGAGGTGTTGGCCATGGATTCCACACCTAACGCTGGTTCTGGGGATGAGGGTCATGTGGTGATTCACCCATGCAACAGGAAAACCGGCTCACGGAGTCGCAGGCAAGTCCACGGCAGACCTGACTGAGAGCTCTAGGTGTGGGGCAAGCTCACAGCCTGGCAGCTAATATCATAAAGGACCCAGGAGTCACAAGCGTCATCGGGTTCTGAGGGATTCAAACACATGCAAGAGTTCTATTAAAGTCAGTTGGTTCAACTCACTTTCGACTCTGCGTAGTTTTACACTCACTGTGTGCCTAGTGCGACTACAGTAATATTTTTGAGCAAGGATACAATTAGACTCCATTGGTGTAATTAATTTACATTTTGGCATTTTCTTTCCAAGCTTGCTCTTGAAGGCCAATGTTCTGGGTTAGCTGTCTATGAATGGTTAAAATATTTGAATCTATTTCCAGCTGGAATTTTGCTTTAATGAGAGGAATAGAATTGGAAAAATAAAAGTTTAACTATTACATAAATTGCAGCATTTCAGTAATCATTTGAACTGCTTTATAGTTCAGTCAGTAAATGTATATTTGTCACCAACATGATTCATCAAAAAGATGAACCCAATGTAAGATCATTTTATTGATAAATTATTTAGTAATGTTGCAGTAAACAACATTTCTCTTTTCTTATACTGCTTGTACACAACTTTACTGAAACTTTTAGAGGAATGAAAATCAAAATGTGAAAATAATTTTTTTAATCTTAGGGTCAAGTAATTGATTCCATCCCAAAGGAAGTACTGATTGACTGTGCTCAGCTAGTTAAAGCCAATAGTATTCAAGGTAATGATTAAATGAGACTATTTTCATTACCCATTTTTTTTTAATCTATCCATTGTTTTGGGATTGGTATCACCAGGAGGCCAGATTTATTTGTCATCTTTAATTGACTTTATAAATGTGGTAGTGAGTTCACTTTGCGACTGATTTATATTTTGGAAGGAGAGGGGAGTGAGCTCCAGGATTTTACTCAGTAACTATAAAGGAACTCAATATATTTCCAAGTGAGATTTGTATGAGTTGGAGATGAACATGGAACTGGGGGTATTTCTCTGTGCCTCCAGCTCTTGTTCTCTTGATGCTTTTTAAAAAAAGTTTAGATGCTGGAAATCTGAACAAAAAAATGGATAACACTGAAAATATTCCAGCAGCATCTGTGGAATCAATATTTCAGATCAAACATTTTCTTCTCACAACAGAAGAAATGAGAAAACAAGGTAGTTTTAATTTAGAAGACGTAGTGGGGAGGGATGAATAAGACAGATATCTCTGAAGGCGTGAAACCAGTTTCCATTGATTGAGCTATAGACAATTCCTCCAGTGAATGAGGGTAATGAAGTGAAAAGATTGGGCTGTACTAATGGAGAGAAAAAAACAAACATTATGATTGATGACCTACAACAGAATGGGCTAGAAACAGAGGTTGCATTACCTGAAGTTTTAGATTTCAATATTAAAACTATAAGTTACCCAGATGTGGACCTTGGCCCAATGTTGGGTCTTGTTATAATAATGCTGAAGCAAGACACAGAATAAGATGGAGAATTTAAAAACTCAGGGTCTGCACCTATCTATTGAATGCATGTACTCCCCAAGGCAATCACCCAATCTGTGTTCAGTTTATGTATCCTTTGTTCTAAACATCCCTCGCCAATTTCTTTCCTATTGAAAATTGACAAGCATCCCTCTCTTTCCTAGTTCTGATGAAAGATCACAGATTGACTGTTTCCATTTCCACAGGTGCTGCCTGACCTGATCCCCCAGAATTCATTCAAAACAGTGATAGATTTTTGGGTATTAAGGGAAATGAAAGGTAATTGGGTGGAATATGTGCTGGAAAAATGTCCTGAAGCAGAGGATGGGCCGTGATCTTGGTAAATGATAATGCAGACTCATGATGGCCTAAACATGCTCTTATTTCTTGAGTTTGAACAAATTTTCTCCCCAAAGGGTATTGATGAAGTAGATAGGGTGTTTAAAACAGTCGCTATTTAGCAGTATTTTTTCAGTAAGAATCAATTTTGCACAACGAGCTTCAGGGAGTTCAAAATTTTAAACCCATATAATCCAAATAGAGGCTCCGTTACCTTTGAGAAACAAAAGATAATTATCACGTAAATTATACTTTTTTTCCCAAAGGATTACATGACCCAAATCAATCTTAATTTTTCCAAGTAATAACTATACATTTCCTTACTACTGCCATTGTCAACATCAAAATCAAATTCAGCATTTTAACATTACATAATAAAAACAATTGATAATTGAATCTTTAAAACTTTCTCTAAAAATTTCTTAAGCCGTCGCCAAAAAAGTTTAACCTTATCACTTAACCAAGTCGAATGTAAAAAAGGAACCTACTTCATTAAAACATCTAAAACATAAATCTGAAGAACTTAAATTATATTTTAATTTCTGAGAAGTTACCTATATCGAACATTAATAATCATAGACATACTTTCCTTACAAATAGATCTGCAATCATCATGGTTGATTGTAATTCCCAAATCCTCTTCCCATTTCAATCTCAATTTATGAATATCTAATTTAGGCATTTTACTTTGTAACAATTTATACATTTCAGAAATAAATTTATTTTTGCCACCTTCTATAAGAAAAAATTCAAAACTTGATTGTCTTGAAAATCTCAAAGTATGCCCAAAATTATTCAATAGCAATGCTTTAACTTGAGAATAACAAAAAAGATTATTATTTGGAATTTTTCCCTTTATTGGTTGATGATGAACTTTCTGCTCCGAATGATGAACTGTTGATTGGGCACAAAGTAAAATTTGCTAAAATATAAATGATGATGTCCTATTGTTTTATTAGGTTGCAAAATGAATAATATTAATGTTGTGTACACTCCATGGTCCAATCTAAAGAAGACTGGTGACATGGATGTTGGACAAATAGGATTTCACCGGCAAAAGGAGGTAAGCATGATGCTGAATCAATAGTAGCGAATGCTAAAGAACTTGTTCACTGTTGACATATTAGTGGTGTCTTAAAGAAATAGTAAACAGAAAGATGACTACTGTTTTAAAGTTTGTCTACATCTTATCACCTCAAAATCTTAAACTTTCAATTAAAATTATTCCATTGAATTGTTTATTTTGTGTTCCTTGCACTAAAAATATTTTTAAAGTTAAAATTGCCCTTAATTTCAAAATTGAACGGTAAAGGAATTCCAGCTTAAGTTCTCCATCTAATTATGTTTAAGGCCTGAATAGTAATACAGAGTTCTGAGTATATTTAAGACATCAATAGATTTTAGATGTAGTAAAGCCCTTGGTATCCAGACACCAGAGATGTGAATTTTCCAGTTGCTTGCATGGTAAACTAATGGCAAAGTGCGCCAATTTTAAACTTCCATATTTTTTACCTATTATTTTCGGCAATTTGTTTGCTGGTTGCTTAAATTCTGGATAACAGGTTTTACTGTATTAAGAAATCAAGGGATATAGAATAACTAAAGGGAAAGTGGTTAGGAGGTCAAACATCAGGATGATCTTATTGAAAATCAAGCAGGCATGAGGAGCTGAATGGCTTTATGTTCCAATACACAATTATTTTTAATAATTTGTCCTATTTTTAATATTTAGGTAAAGATTCTAGCAGTAGAGAAGAAGATAAATGAAATTTTAAACCGGTTGGAGAAAACCAAAAGTGAAAAATTCCCAGATTTGGCAGCTGAAAAGGAATCCAGAGACCGTGAAGAGCAGAATGAGAGAAAAGCACAACTTCAAGAAATGAAACGAAAGGAAAAGGAAGAAATGAAAAGGAGGAAAGAAATGGAAGATCTTAGGTTTGTGTGGGCATTGTGGGCAAGAGCTTGTGTTGAATCATAAAGGAATTCCATCTAGGTGGAACTAAAGAACAACTATGATTGTTTGAAAAATTGATTCTTTGGATTCATTGCATTCGCATTGAATAAGCATAAAGTAATCAGAAATGGTAAAATATCTACATGTATATTCTAGGATATAAGGGTCCAGTGTTGTAATTATGAGATATAATATTGGAAGGAGATTTAAACCAATATAGGGAATAGAAAATAAAATGGAGGGAGGAGGAGGGAAATTTAAGTTTTTAAAATCATTACATTTCACAATTTAGTCAGCATATGAAAATTGGAGTTATAGTTTAGAATAAAATTAAAGATGTGTAAGTTGTATCATGGCAATAATGTTCTGGACAGGTTTAGTTATAATATTTAAAGGAATAAAAGGAGCAAAAAGAAAAAGGATGACCAGCATGGAAGGTAATTTATAGCAAGAATAATGTTGAAACTAGAATCTGCATGAATAAAGTTGAGAAACACAGGAAAAGATACCAGTGACGGTAAACTTTCCAAATAATTGTGAGTAGAGGAACTTTTTAGTGTTCAAGAAGAGCAAAAGGAACTAACTATCTGGAAATGAAGGGGGGAGGGGGGGGAATAAAAGGGTATTTGTTCTTCACCACCACAATATAAAAGTTTCTTCAACAGAATGAATATTTTGATTTGACTTTTGAACATCGAGCCGAGTAAATAATTATAAAACCATGTGCAGAAAAAAACACTATAAACAAAATGAACACAGAAAGCGAGGTTGAAGTTCCGAAAACAAGGGTTTTGACAGTAGAATTAGAATTAAGTTTTGTGATGCTTCAGCATCTTGCAGCAGAAAATTTAAGCATGTTTAATATATTTGTATTAATTCCCTAGGTGTTATTCTACTCTTATGAAAACTGAAAACATGAGTAGCAATCAGGTAAGGAAAAGTATTTGGTGATTAAAAACTACAGTGCCAAACCACAGCCAATAAAAACAAATTGTTCTTCTCTTGTTAATTTGGTCAAAATTAAAATTTTATTTTTGTGTACAACTTATTCACTTGTCAAAACATCATGCCTGTTATAAAAATTGACTAACTGTGCTAAATTTATATTTGGCAAGGTTAACTACAGGATCTGGTCAAGAAAGGAAAAAGACAGCTGTATTTATATACAAGGCTATAAGTTGCTTCATGCAAATCCAAATGAGACAGCTGACTAGGCTTATGGTGCTCGATCCTGAGAGGCCCCTGCAGAAAAAGGCCATTTTGAAAATTTTTTGTCTCCAGTTAGATATATGTACTTAAAAACTTAAAGGTTGAAGTAATTTTAAAGTAATAAATTTACATAACCCTTTTAAGTTCTAAAAATTAATTTATAGCATTAAAAATAAGCAAAAAGAACCTGCATTTTTTTCAGGTGACCCATTCAAATGAATGTGGTTTTGCTCTAATTAAAATTCGTCAGATCCCCTTGGTTTAGTACTTTAGTGTTGAGCTCTGGATCTGATGGTGAACTCCATGGTGGAATGGAAGCAGCTTCAAATGCCAATCAAACTCCTTCCTGCCTTCCACATTGCAACAGACAGAATCAGAAGTTGCAAATGAGCTACCTGGTGCTTTACCATCACCCAGCAGTTGTACTGCTGGCTCATGGTCAGAATAATCTGTTTCTCATGACGTCATCAGATCTCAATACTTTGCAACTGACAAAGTAGCCACTTTAATAACCGAAGGGGGCATCACGGACTGCACCAGCGACCGGTGTTCGAATCCCACCCTGTCTGTAAGGAGTTTGTAGGTTCTCCACATGTCTACGTGGGTTTCCTCTGGATACTCCCATTTCCTCCCACAATTCAAAACATACAGAGGGGGAGGTCATCTGGGTGTATTTGGATGGCATTAGTTCATGAGCCGAAAGGGCTTGTTACCATGCTGTATGTTTAAATTTAAGGGTATTTAGCAGCCAATGTACATGGAGCAAAATCCCACAAACAGCAATCTAAACGATCATCTCATGATAGACAAGAGAGACTAAATGCTGGAAAACTGCAGGAGCTCACCAGGTCAGGCACAATCCATGGAAGGCAACACTCAAAGTTTTGGGCTGAAAGCCTTCATCAGGAATGAATTCAGGATGAAAGCTTTTGATCCTATTGCTTTCTAAGGCTGCTGCCCTAATTAACTGAGTTCCTCCAGCATTTTGTGTCTTTGTCTATAATGTTAGTTGAGGGAGAAATGTTAAGAGGGTCACAAGAATAATCCCTCTTGCTTTGAAAAGTTTCCATAGGAACTTTTGCATTTATTTAAAGTCCAGACTGAGTCTGAAGTCTCATCAAAAAATTTCAACTTGAGTGCAGTCTTGGGATGAGTTAGACTTTGTGCAAGAAGCTCTTGTGTCGGATGACTTGGTGATCCATCTCGTGAGAATGTGAGTGCTTATTGCTGTTATTAATGATTGAAAGTTGTTTGTGATTACCCCTTATGTAATGCTTTTCTCATTGCTGAATTGTATAATATGCCATTGGTTTGCAGATAATAATGTTAGAGAGATGTATTTATTAATGTCCAGATCTGTAAGAAGGCTTCAGTATTTCTCTGAATGCCTTAAGTGCCAATGCAGCCCACCACATAGGAACCTGAGATGTATTTTCTTATCACCTTGTTTTCCAAATACTACTTCCACCCATTTCTGCCATTTGAACCTGCATTTGGAAAGGCTCTCTGAGTAATTGGTATTTTTTTCTTTTTGTTTTGCAGGATTGCGGCTATGATTCCGATGATTTCATGTAAAGTCCACAATACTAAAGCATAGACATTTTAAATTGGAGTATTTTCAAGTCTGCCAAAAACCCTTTTGCTTTTGACAATTGCTCGAGGAGTTGGTACCTTTTTTGAGTTTCAAAATGTCTGTCTTGTCCTCTGATCTACCAAGTGGAAAATGAAACGTAAGCAATTTTTTCCATTTGATTGAAACTCAAATGTGAAAACACAATTTTGACGAGTTTGGTACAGGTGCTTGTTTAAGAGAATGGCTTATTGCTGGAAAAACCTCCTGTTGGAATATTTTTGAATGCCTAAAGGAAGAACTGTCTCTTAAAATAATGATGTCTCATTCAAGAGAAAATGTCTTTTTGTTTTGGTAATATCCATAAGGCCATGCGACATGATACAAAATTAAGCCAATGTGAAATGCTTTACTTGACCACATCTTTAATATTCTACATGATTATGTTTTAATCGTTAAATCATTATAACTAGGTAATGTATTGAAATCGCACTGCATTTGTGAAAGTTGAATAAAAATAGACTATAAATTGGAAATGGATAAGAGGAACCAGTTGGGCAGCTGTAGTTTTAGCCTGTCTGATTACTCGATACTGTTTTACCTGATGGCTGAGTTATTGAGGGATAAAAATGTACTAGGTTACTACCTAGTCATAGAATCAGTACAGTTGATGCATTCCCTCCAAAGTAAATTTTTGTTGCAAGGCAAAACCTGGTCTTCTTTCTATTGATAATCACAATGTGTCCACCTTGTTATTTTTTTTTGTTCTTGCTGAATCTAACCCAGGATAGAAGATAACAAGAATGAACCATGAGAACAAAATATTTTGAAATGTATTTGTTCATTTTTGATATTAATTGGTTGTTGCCTTCCACAATGTGTTCATAAATGTTGCAAAATCCCAGCCAATTTTGTGAATGTGTTGTGATTCAAAAACTCATGAGGAACCCCTACCCCAATTTTTTTTGAAGGGGGGGAGGGTAAAATACATTGCTTTGGATATTCAACATTTGGCATGTTCGGTTATTTGGCATCCAGTTTTCTCTATAAAATGTCTGTAACATTTGCAGATTAGAAGCCCACCAGTCACTTCACTCTCACTTAGAGTCATGATAAATATTTATGTATGCTTTGCAGCCATAATTTTCCATTGTTTGGAAATGTTACAAGGATATGGCTTGTGTTTAGAGTAGAAAGATGTGTTAGATGCTTACTAGGAAGATAAATAAAGTTTCTGGTTGAACATTGCATATTTGTATATCAATTCCTTTTATAAACACAAACATGAAAAGAGGTTTTATGACCAATTCAAAACAAGAATAGTCCTATTGTATTGCATGTAGTTTGTACACTTGGATGGTTTCTGTCATTTTGTTCTTTCTCTGGTTGTAATTATTTGCCATACTTCTACCTTTAATCAACCTTTCCCCCTGCTACAAACATCCCCACAGTTAAATAAATAAGCTATCAATATTTTTCACTATTTATAAATATAATTGTGTGGTCTTGGCAACATAATGTCATTTCCAGAACCATTCTGAATCCTGCAAGCCTACTTCAAGTGCCTTACAACAATAATTTATAAATCTTATCTCTTTCACGTGGCCATCTGTCTGTTTCTATGGCAGTTGATGTATTCAGTTGCCTTACATTTTTGATGACAAAAATAATCCATTGACAACTTTATCTCTCCTCTTGGTTGCCTGTTCTTTATGGACCTTCCTTGTTTCAACTCTAAATGTGTCTGCCATAGTGGTTACATCCATCAGATTTAGTTAGATCCCATCACATGCAATTGTGTCCCAATCTTTACCAAAATGACTCACATAATCACTTGCCATCAGCGATATTTCTTTCTCCATGATGACCTTTATTTAAATCTCTTTTACACTATCACCTCCAGCTTTGCCTCAATTTAGCAGCCAGGAAAATGCCTGTTGTGTAGCCCTGCCATAATTACACTTGCATCCCACTAAATCAGCCATTCAATGTCCCGGGATAGGAATGGCATTTTTGCTGTTCACACTTGACCACTCTTAATTGGGACACTGCATATGTTCATACTTACAAGGAGCCATCCCTGGGATTAGGACTGTTCTACCTTCTACCAGTGATGTCACGACACATCAAGCAATGGTGGACCTGTCCTAAATCCTGACCAATGTATATTTGAACAAAATTAATCATGCCTAATCAGCCCGTTGTTGTTCTGCCGACCTATATAAAGCTTTATAAGGGACCGTGGGAAAGTGCTAGCAATAAATAGCAATAGCAAACAATTTTTAAGCAGTGTGGGAAAGTTGGTAGCGCTATAGTGCACAATTTAAATAGCGTGGGGAAGTTGATAGTGCAATAGAGCACAATGTAGTAATACTGTGGGAAACCTGCCCTCCCAGAATTCTGTGCAGCAGAGAAAGGGCTGGATGCATGGCTGCATCCACAGAGGGGGTTTCTCTGGCTCATGCAAGAGGAGAGGACTGGCTGCCTAATGTTTCACTTGAAATAAGAGAAACAAAAAGGAACTCTGGTGACCTGAAAGAAAGAGGTAATCATCTGGAAAACCCTGATGGGGCAAGTTTCTTTGGCAAGACACTGACGTGGCTGATTAAAAGGGATCAGTTTGTGGCCAGGAACAACAAATTTCTCTCTGAAAACCGACAAGAACCTTCCTGAGCAGTAACCATTTACCTTTCAAGCTCCAAAGCTTGGTGACTTTCATAAATGTTAAATTCTGTGCACAGTATAAGAATTGCCTGCAACCAGTAAACTTGGAGGAATGAAAAGTGAGATTGGACTGTGAATCAAAGAACTTTCCTGAACATGCACACACATTACATACATGTGCGCTTAGAACTAGAAGGGGGTTAAGTTAGGTTAGTTAAAGTCGATAGTGATGTTAAAATGTGATTCTGTTTTCATGTTTAAAGATAATTAAAAGCAACTTTTGTTTAAGTAACCATTTGTCGGTGAATATCTATTCCTGCTGGGTTTTCGTGTCCTCTTGGCTCGTAACAAGTCTTTGGATTTTCTGTATGGGGGATGGAAGTATAAAGGGATTGGTCATCCATCGTGAAAATGAGGTGGTCCAGTTCGGGGAATTTGAAGTCATTGAGGAGATGGAGGGTGTGTGAGGTGTGTGAGGTGTCGCGGATGTAGATGAGGAGGGTTTGGACCAGGGGAGAAAAGATTAAACTAGTTCGGTGGGACAGAAGCAGGCAGAAACAATGGGTCTACCCGGATGGTTGAGTTTGTGTATCTTGGGTAGAAGGTAGAAACGGGCAGTTCGGAATTGGGAGAGAATGAGATTGGTGACCATGGTGGGGAGGTGACCAGAGGTGAAGAGGTTGGAAATGGTGTTGGCCTAATGTGTAGTGGTGGGGTCCTGTGAGAGGGGACGATAGGAGGAGGTGGTCTGAGAGCTGTCAACTGTCCTTGGCAAGGTAGAAGTCAGTGTGCCAGACCACGACAGCACCATCCTTGTATGCACATTTGAAGGTAAGGTTGGGATTGTTGCAAAGAGAATGGAGGTGAGGTTGGAATATGAGAGGGGGGTGAAAAAGTTGAGGTGGTTGATGTCTCAGCAGTAGTAGGAAATAAAAAGGTCCAGAGCGGGCAGCTGGCCAGGATGAGGAAACCAGGAAGAGGAAGAAGTGGGAGAAAGAGTCTGGGGGGTGGGGGTGGAGAGTCGCGGCCATGGAAGTGAGCCAGGAGGCGATAGGAAAAAGAGTTCAGTATCGCAGCATGCACGGAACTCATTGAGATTTGAGTGGAGGGGAATGAATGTGAGGCCTGTACTAAGGACTGAGCGCTGTCTCAGAGAGGGGCAGATCAGAGGGGATAGTAAAGACCAAGCAGGGGTTAGAATGGGGATCAGTGTAGTGGAAGGTGTTGGGTGAGGGAGAGGAGGAGGGTTGGGGAGATCCAAGGGTGGAGATGGAAGGTATGGGAGGTTGCAGGGAGGAGGAGAAGGGATTTGGCAGGGGAAGGGAGGTTGAGAAGGGCAGAGTAGGGGGGGTGGGGAGGTGGAGTGTGGGGATGGTTAGAGGTGGGAGGGGGAGGTGGGGGAGATCAGAGGGTGGGAGAGGAGGGCAGGGAAGAGATGGTCTGATTGAGAGGTTAGGGAAAGGAGGGGGTAGAGGGGGAAATGGGGCTGGTGTAGAGAGAGGTGTAGGAGGATTGGGAAGGAGTATTGAGGGGGATAAGCAAGTGGGATCCAGTAGCAAGATCAGGACTCCAGTAGCAGTCTGTGTCAGGAGCCACATGTGTCAGCGTGGGTGGCTCCAGCATCTTCTCCTGCAGGGAGCAGTCGAGACAGCAGCAGCTCTGGTGAGTAGGGAGTCGGGGCCTGAGTGGGAGTGGGCAGCCGTGGCACCAGGAGTACAGTCGTGTCAGCAGCCAGGGCCCTGGTTGGAGTGGCTCATTTCTGGAATATATTTATGGTTCTGGTTAATCATTATAAATGTTTTACAGGAAAGACTAAGTAGAAATTTTCATTGTTAAGTACTACTTGCATTGAGTCAATTTCAGTTTATGGATTGGAAATAAGTATAGTAGGAAAATATTAACATTGCCAGAATGACATCTACCAGAATGATCATGTGATTAATTTTCATTAAGTTGTGGTACATAAAATTGGAACAATGGGAAGTATCCTGGACATGCACACATGAAAGCCCAGTGGCATGGTGAACCCATAATGTTCTAAATATCTTCCACAAATGTAAAGTGTTCAACCATTTTCACTCGTTTCTTATTCCTATATAAGCCAGTCTGCCCAAACTCTCACAACTTATTTTGGATCAATTGCTGTTTGAGGTATTAGTGTAGTCCTGAAGTAGCTAAAAATCCATTTTTTGGCTGTCTGCAGCTATATACGCCATGACCTGCTTTACTGACAGGAGCACATGAATGTCCTCAGTTGCTTTACCACAATCATTGGAATGGAAAAAAAAGGTACAAAAAATGGCCCAAATAATCAATCTCAAAATAATTTTATAAAAACAGAGCCATTTGGAATTGACAACTTATCACAGCCTTGATTTAAAGTTGAACCAAAGAGTTGAATTCCAGTAGTGAGTTGAAATTGAATTCTTTTGACTGTTTGCAGCATCAAAGAGCCACAATAAAGCTGATGGTAATGGCCATCAAGGGGAAAATGCACCAGAGACTGGAGTCGTGCTTTGCACAAAGCACAATGGTTGTGGTTGTTGGCGGTCAATCTCTCAGCCCCAGGACATGACTGCTGGTGTTACTTGTGGCAATGTCCTCAATGTCCTCTCCCCAACTATCTTTTTTTTAAATTTTATTTATCACACTATGAACCATATCAACCAAAATATGTACAGATGTTTCTCATTAAATATACACAGTGACATTTTCCCCCTTTTCTCCCTCCCTCCCCCCTTCCCATCACCCTCCAAAGCCAATAAATATTAATACATATACAATACAATAAAACAGCATCTTCACACAAAGGAAAAACAAACAAGAAAAATGTGTCATCTACTTTTACACACTAAATCTAATCGTTTTTATCTTCTTATCATTTTAGGAAATGGAGGTCCGAGGCAAGCTCTTTCTGTTATGTTCCATGTATTGTTCCTAAATTTGTTCAAACAATGTAACTTTATTTTTTAAATTATATGTTATTTTTTTCCAATGGAATACACTTATTCATTTCCAAGTACCATTGCTGTATTCTCAGGCTCTTCCATTTTTCCAAGTTAACATTATACATTTTTTTGCTACTGCTAAGGCTATCATAATGAATCATTTTTGTGCTTTATCTAATTTGAGACCTAATTCTTTACTTCTTATTGTTACTAAAAAGAAAAATTTCTGGATTTTTTGGTATGTTTTTTGTGATTTTATTTAATATCTGATTTAGTTCTTCCCAAAATGTATTCACTTTTGTACATGCCCAAATTGCATGTATTGTTGTTCCCATTTCCTTCTTACAGCGAAAACATCTATCTGATAACGTTGGATCCCATTCCTTTAATTTTTGATGAGTGATATATAACCTGTGAAAACAATTTTCTATTCTCTTGATTCCTTTTCTCTCCCGTTCTCAAAGGAAAGGTTATCTATTGTCTCTGTTTTTTTTCTCGTCTGGTAAAAATCTGATAAGTACCTTAATTGTGCGGCTCTATAATAATTTCTTAAGTTTGGTAACTGCAAACCACCTTGGTTATACCTCTCTGTTAATTTATCTAGCACTACCCTCGGTTTCCCCCCTTTCCACAAGAATTTCCTATTATTCTCCTTAGTTCAACAAAGAATTTCTCTGTTAAGGGAATTGGTAACATTTGAAATAAGTATTGTATCCTTGGGAACATATTCATTTTAATGCAGTTCACCCTCTCTATCAACGTTAGCAATAATTCTTTCCAATGTTCTAAGTCTTTATTAATGGCTGATAATTTAGTTTGTACAAGTGGTTTAAGTTATTGTTTATCCTGATACCTAGGTATCGGATTGTTTGTGTTTACCATTTAAATGAAGATTCTTTTTTTTCAAATTCTGTATAATCCACATTACTCATTGGCATCACTTCGCTTTTATTTGCGTTGACCTTATACCCCAATATTTCTCCATATTCCTTCAATTTCTTATGTAGTTCTTTCATTGATTTCTCTGGTTCTGTTAGGTATGCTATGATGTCACCTGCAAGTAAACTGATTTTATACTCCTCCTTTATTTTTTTTATCCCTTTTATTTTATTTTATTTTATTTTATTATATTATCAGCTCTGCCACTGGTTCTATTGCTAAGGCGAACAATGAAGGGGCTAATGGACATCCCAGCCTAGTTGATCTACTTAATTTGAATTGGTTCAATACATATCCATTTACTGCTGCCTTTGCCAATAGTCCATTATATAATGCTCTAATCCAGTTAATATATTTTTCTGGCAGATTGATCTTCTGTAACACTTTAAATAAGTAGTTCCACTCTACTCTGTCAAAGGCTTTTTCTGCATCTAAGGCAACTGCCACCATTGGTTTTTTACTCCCTTAAGCTGCATAAATTAAATTAATAAATTTACAGACATTGTCCGCCATTCGTCTTTTCTTGACAAATCCAGTTTGATCTTGTTTTACTATTTTTGGTACACAATCAACCAATTTGTTTGCTAATAATTTTGCTATTATTTTATAATCTGAGTTAAGTAAGAATATTGGTCTATATGATGCTAGTGTTAATAGATCCTTCCCCGTCTTTGGTATTACTGTGATTATTGCTGTCTTGCATGATTTTGTTAAGTTTTGTGTTTCTTCTACCTGATTCATTACTTCCAGGAGAGGAGGAATTAATTACTCTCTAAATGTTTTATAAAATTCTATTGGAAATCCATCCTCTCCTGGTGTTTTATTGTTCGGCAGCTTTTTTTAATATATCCTGTACTTCCTCTATTTCGAATGGTTTTATCAGTTTGTTTTGATCCTCTACTTGCAATTTTGTCAGTTCAATTTTGGATAAAAACTCTTCTATTTTATCATTTTTCTGCTAATTTTCAATTTGGTATAGTTGTTCATAAAATTTCTTAAAGTTTTCTTAATCTCTGTTAGGTTATATGTGATTTGTTTGTCCTTTTTCCTTGATGCCAATACAGTTCTTTTAGCTTGTTCTGTTTTAAGTTGCCAGGCTAATATTTTGTGTTTTTTCTCCCAATTCATAATACTTTTGCTTTGTTTTCATTATGTTCTTCTCCACCTTGTACATTTGTAATGTTTCATATTTTATTATTTTGTCTGCCAATTCTCTCTTTTTCTTTATATCGTCCCTTTTTACTAATTCCTTTTCTGTATTTGCTATCTCTCTTTCCAGCTGCTCTATTTCCTGATTGTATTCCTTTTTCATCTTAGTTACATAGCTTGTTATCTGTCCTCCAATGAAGGCTTTCATTGCATCCCATAGTATAAATTTATCTTTAACCTATTTTGTTTATTTCAAAATATGTTTTAATTTGGCATTCAATAAAATCTCTAAAGTCCTGTCTTTTAAGTAACATGGGATTTAACCTCCATCTATATGTTCTTGGTGGAATGTCCTCCAGTTCTATTGCTAATAGCAGGTGTGAATGATCTGAAAGTAGTCTTGCTTTATACTCAGTTTTCCTGACTCTCCCTTGAATATGGGCCGACAACAAAAACATATCAATCCTTGAGTGTGTTTTATGCCTACTTGAGTAATATGAATATTCCTTCTCTTTTGGGTGTTGTCTCCTCCATATATCCATAAGTTTCATTTCCTGCATTGATTTAACCATAAATTTGGCTACTTTATTCTTTTTGCTTGTCTTTTGTCCAGTTTTATCAACATTGGATCCAAATTAAGGTTAAAATCCCCTCCTATCAATATATGTCTTTGTGTATCTGCAATCTTCAAAAAAAATCTTGCATAAACCTTTGATCCTCATCATTAGGTGTGTATTTATTGAGAAAAGTCAAAAATTCTGAGTATATCTGATACTTTATCATTACATACTTCCTCGCTGGATCTGTTATTTCCTCCTCTATCTTGATTGGTACATTTTTGTTAACTAATAAGGCTACACCTCTAGCTTTTGAATTATATGATGCTGCCGCTATGTGTCCTACCCAGTCTCTCTTTAATTTGTTACATTCCACTTCAGTTAGATGTGTTTCCTGTACAAATGCTATATCTATTTTTGTCTTTTTTCAGTAAATTTAGTAGCCTCTTCCTTTTCATTTGGTTATGTATTCCATTAATGTTTATAGTCATAGAGTTCAATGTAGCCACCTTATATCTTGTTTACACCTCTTTTCCTCCTCCTCGCCACCTCCATCCCCTTTTTTTTCCATTATTGAAGTTTCCCTTTTTAATTTCAATGTATGGCAACACCCTTAAAACACAAAATACTCCAACAATCCCTACAACCTATAACACCTTAACCCCAAATGAACCCCCCCCCCCCTCCTTGGGTTGCCCCTTATCCCTTGCCAGGCAACCACAACTCTTCTTTCCATTTGGTTTGCAATCTTTCTCGCAAGCATTAACTGATTTTGCAGTGACGGTTATTCTCTCCCCCCCCCCCCCCAGATAACACTGTTTTTCTGTACATTAACAAAGCTCTCCTTTTTTTCCCCTTCTTCCTTCCTTTTCCATCTTTAGATCTTTATATATACATTATTTTTACTTTATATTATCACATCTTTTTGCATATTTTATTGCCGGTCTTCTTTCTTGTCACTCCTCTTCATCTCTTCTTCCGTCCTGCAAATGTTCTGCAAATTCTTGTGCTTTCGCCAGTTCCGAGAACAGCCTGTTTTGTTCCCCAGGTATAAATACTTTTAAGTACAGCTGGATGTCTTAACATGAATTTATAACCTTTCTTTCATAAAAATAATTTTCGCCGTATTAAATTCCTTCCTCTTCTTTAAGAGTTCAAAATATAAGTCCAGGTAAAAAAATATTTTTTGTCTCTTATATTTCAATGGCTTATTATCTTCTCTAACTTTATTCCTTGCCCACTCCAGTCTATTCTCTCTTGTCGTATATCTTAAAAGTTTTATTAAGATGGATCTTGGTTTTTGATGTGACTGCAGTTTTGGTATTAGTGCTCTGTGTGCCCTTTTTATTTCTATTTCTTCATGCAATTCTGTCATTCCCAAAACCTTCGGGATCCATCCTTTTATAAATCCCTTCATGTCTGCACCTTCTTCACCCTCCTTCAAGCCCACTATTTTTATGTTGTTTCGCCTACTGTAGTTTTCCAACATGTCAATTTTCTGAGATAACAACTCTTGTGTCTCTTTAATTTTTTGTCACCTTCTTCCAATTTTTATCTTAAAGCATTTACTTCCATTTTTACAGCAGTTTCCCACTCCTCCACATTTTCTACTCTTTTCTCTATTTCTGTCATGACCAACTCTAAACTTTGCATTTTATCTTCTACTCTTTTCATTTTTCTTTTAATTGCACTAAATCTAATTATAACTATTCTTTTAATGACCTCATTTGCTCTTCAAAAAAGGCTTTATCTATATTTTGTCCATCTGTTTTACCTTCATTTTCCCTGTTAAGATCTTGGTTTTCTTCTTCCTCTTCTTCTGTGTCTGTACCTGTGTTTGTGTCTTCTTCTCTTCTTTGTATCTGTGTCTCTTCTGCTCTTTCTGATGAGTTACTTCTATGTCTTTGTCAGGCCACCTCTTGCTGGGCCTCCTGCTGTAGATTATCTCGTCATCGATCACCTTGTCGCTGTTCATCACCCTTTGATTCTTTCCTCGCCATTATTTTGTTTTTTTTTATTGTAGATTTCCTCCAGCTGAGCGCCACGATGCTGGCGTCTCTGAGCTGGACGCCCTGTAGCTGCCCAACCCTCAGCTGAGCCCCCCCTGCTGGTGTTCACCTTGTCTTTTGATTGCACAGTTGCAGACTTTTGTTTGGCTCCAAGAGCCATTTTTGAAGTCCACCGGTCGGGAGGTTGCGATTTCGCTGGGAACTCACCAACATCGGAGATCACCTGCTCTTCACCACTGTTGTTCCCTGCTCCTGCGTGCAGGTAAGGCCTTCTTCTTTCTTCTCTGGTGATTTTCCTTTTTTTTTCCGTTGTTCTTACTTCCTCTTTTTTGCATGCCATCTTCTGGCTCTTCTCTGTAACTTTATCTTCTATTTCCTGAGTTTTTTTGTTTGTTGAGCTCTGTTTTTTCCAATTTTTTTTTTCTTTTTTCTGGAGAGTGTTGGTTCTACCCAACCGGCCACTACTCCATCACGTGACTCCCCTTCTCCCCAACTACCTTCAGTTGCTTCAGCAATTATTATCCTTCCATTAGTCTCAGAAGTGAGCATCATTGCACATTGTTCAATTCCATTCTCAATTCCTCAGCAAATGAAATAAATCAAGTTGTTGAGACCATACTTTGTCCAGGTATTACGTTTATAAATAATTGATCTCCCAGTACTTAAGGAAGGTTATGCTTGAATTGTACATAGTGTAATGATGGATCACTAGATTCATTCCTAGCATGAATGAATTGACATACGATAGGAACTTGAGCAGGTTCGACTCACTAGAGGTTAGAAGAAGTAATATTATTTGAAACAAATGGGATTCTGAGTGGGATTGACAACGTGTTGTTAAGAGGATGCTTCCTTTATTGGTGATAATTAAAACCAGGCACATCGTTTAAAAATAAGGGTTTGGCTATTTCAGAAGATGAAATTCTTTTCTGAGGTTGTGAATCTTTGGAATTTTCTACCCTAGAGAGTTACAGACGTGGAGTTATTAAATATATTCATGGTAGATATTAACATGCATTAACTTACAAGGGAGTCAATTCACAAGAGGAGAAAGTAGACAAGTGGTCCCGAGGCCAATATTAGATCCGCATGATCATATTGACTGGTGGAGCAGACGGGAGTGGTCATGTACTACTGCTCCTGTTTCTTACGTGAAGCTTTACTTATCCATGTTCAGGCATTAGTGACATCTGACATTACTCAGCAGGGCTTAGAGGTTTGGCCCCTTGCATCTGCTTCACCATTCAAAGTCAATTAATGTTGATCTTTTATCTCAGTGCCATCTCCTGTCCAGCCAGAAAAATATATAATTCTTGTATTCAGTCTATCAAACCCCAGAAATGTTTAAATATTTAATTGGGATCACCTCTCTTTTTATGCACCTTGGAGAGAACGTACCCAGTTTGCTTAATCACTTGTCATCCATCAGCCTGTCACCTTAGCAATCAATCTAGAGAACTGCATTGCACTTCTTCACACAGCCCAAGACATCACAGACCCTCTCTAAAGGGAACATTGACATCGCAGGGCAGCAGCAATCATTAAGGATCCACATCACCCAACACATGCTCTATTCTCACTGCTACCATCAGGAAAGAGGTATAGGTGCCACAAGATACATGCCACCAGCTTCAGAAACAGCTGATAACCCTCCACCATCAGACAACTCAACAACAAACTCAATCAGGGACTGATTTAAGGATTCTTACTCTTGCACTTTATTGATTTTTTTCTCTCTCTATTGCACAGCTTGTTTACATTTTTTTATTTGTTTACATGTGTACATTGAATTCAGTTTTTTTTTAATATACTATCACTAAGTTGTCATTCTGCCTCACCCGCAGGTAAAAGAAGCTCACTGTTGTATGTACTCTAACAATAAATTTGAACTTAGAATTTTATCAAAAGCATGACCTTCCTTAATTAGGGAGATCAGGCCACCACACAATATTCCAGGAGTGGTCTCACCCTGGCCCCATTCAAGATCCTAGACATTTATTCCCTGCTGGCGTACTGTTATTGAACAGTGTACCATTTATAGAAGGATGCTCTGACACCACTCCCAACCTTTGACCTCTACAAACAAGGACAAGGGAAGCACTACCACCTGCAGGATATCTTCCAAGTCACACAGCACCCTGATATGGGAATAGACTGCTGTGTCCAAACCTCAGAGTTCCTTAATATAGTCTGAATATGCCTGAGATTGTCTGATCGCGGAAGCTAAGCAGGCTCAGGCCTGGTCAATACTTGGAGCGGAGACTGCCTAGGAACACCAGGTATTGTAGGTTTCTGTGAAGGGCACTGGATAAAGTGGCGACTCTCTGTCGACGAAAATTAAAGAATTTTATGTATGTTACGTCCTAAATGTAGTATCACACGACAATGAAGGAACCTTTACCTTTAAGAGTCCATGGCCCAGAAGGACTGCAGTAGTTCAAGTTGTCAGCTCATCACCAGCTTCTCATGGCTGTCAGGGTTGAACAAAAAACACCAGTCTTGCTAGCAATGGCCAGATCCCAAAATGTAAATAAAATAAATTATAGTAACACTTTGATATTAAATATTTATTATTGACATCAGCAATTATCTGAAGGAAATGAAAAACCAATTCTCATCTATTAACTATTTTGTTTAGATATTCAGCAGGGTAACAGGGCCTTTCAGCCCTCGAGCCCATGCTGCCCAATTACACCCAATTGACCTACAACCCAGTATGTTTTTGAAAGGTGGGAGGAAACCGGAGCACCCAGAATAAACCCAGGGAGAAGATACGAACTCCTTAGTCGGTGTGGGATTCGAACCACAGTTGCAGGTGCTGTAACAGCATTGCACTAACCACAAGACTAACAGTGTCGCACTTTGAATATTGCACATGAATTGGCATCTGCTGTTGTCAGTTTGTTTACATTCGTTATCTGTTTACAGTTCTTTGGTTTTTTTACATATTCAGTGATCAGTGGTAATACTGCCGTGCCACTCTGACAATAAATCTGAATTCTGAAAATCTGAAACAAGTAACAATATTTGCATCAGAATTACCTAGGTTTGTGGCTATCGGCCACCGTGAGTGGAAGAAATATGCTGAGTCAAGTAGAGTTTTAAACCAACTGATTTATTGATTCAAACTCGTGCTTAAAAGGTCCATGCTCATCTCAGAGCTCATGCGGGATGAAAGTGATGTCATTTTCCTGTCTGTTGTTTTGCCCCGCACTGAGAGCTTCCGAGTATGTCTCTGACTGTGAATTTGACTGCGACCGCTAGTTTGCCTGCCGCATGGGTGAACCACCACATGACCTCCCCCCCCCCCCCCCCCAGAAATGGCGATAGGAGGCGCCGAAACCATACACTGTATGCTTTACGTGGCCGCCCTTGCCTCATGACTGGTGAGACCACGACTGGGTTGTCAATGTCCAGATGTGCTGGCTTGAGGTGGTCTATGGTAAATATCTCTTTCCAGCCACCCACATCCAAAACTCAAGTTGCCCCGCTATGACGTACTACTTTGAAGGATCCTTCATACGGCCGCTGTAGGGGTGGTCTGTGCACTCCTCAGCAAACGACCAAGTACTTGCTCTACCACAGGTCTTTGGGTGCAAAGGAGGGCCTTGCTCTGTGGTGGGACATCAGCACTGGGGCCTGTGTTCCGAGTCTCTCCCGAAGTCTGGTCAGGACCTCTGCTAATGTGTCCTCTTGGTCATGGGGTGCAGGCACAAATTTGCCAGGTACTGTGAGCGGTGCACCATAAACTAGTTTTGTGGATGACACTGCCATGTCTGTCTTCCTTGGGGACTGTGTGATGCCCAGTAGGAACCAGGGGAGTTCATCTACCCCAGTTGGGCCCTTGGAGACTTGCCATTAGGTCTGACTTCATGTGCCCATGGAAACGTTCCATCAGGCCATTCAATTGATGGTGGTACGCAGTCGTTGATGGAGCTGGATTCCTAGCAGCTGCGCTGCCACTGACCACAGAACAGAGGTGAACTGTGCCCTTCTGTCTGAGATGATGTGGGCGGGATCCCGAACCTTGCCACCCAGGTTGTGATCAGCATCCTGGCGCATGTCTATGCCATCATGACTTGATCTCTGGGGCCACAGGTATCGGATGAAGAAGGCGAGCAGCTTCCATTGGCCTTTGATTAACTGTTCAAGTACGCCACTGACTGCCATTTTGGACGTGTCTACAGTGAGGGTGTGGGGTCATCTACCTGTGAGTAAACCAGGAGCATGGTGTTTGCTCGAGCATCCTTGGCCTGGTTAAAAGCCACCGTCACTTCTTCTGTCCAAGCTACTTCTGGTTTTGCCAGACATCAAACTGAACAGGAGGTGCATGATCCAGGCCGCTGAGGGGATGAAATGGTGGTAAAAATTAACCATTCCAATGAATTCCTGCAAGCCCTTGACTGCGTTGGGCCTAGCAAATTTGCAAATGGCCTCCACTTTCTTTGGCAGGGGAACAGCTCCATGACAGTCAATCTGGTGCCCCAAGAAGTCAGTGGGGGGTAGGCCGAACTGGCACTTGGCGAGGTTCAGTGCCAGGCCCTAGTCACTGAGGTGGCAGCAGAATAGGCAGAGGTCTGGTGGGAGCAGCTGGCTACCAGGATGTCATCCAGGAAGATGAACAGAAAGTCCATGTCCCACCCTACTGCATCTAAAAGGCGTTGGAAGGTTCTTCAGGCCAAACGGAATTCTAAGAAATTCAAAAAGGCCGAACGGGGTTATGATGGCTGTCTTTGAGGTATCATCTGGGTGGAAAGGGACTTGATGATACCCTCGCACCAAGTCTATCTTTGAAAAGATGTGTGCCCCGTGCAGGTTGGCCATGAAGCCTGGATGTGCAAGACTTGGTACCTATCAGAGATGGTCACTTCATTCAGCCTCCTGTAGTCCCCTCCATCCTCCTACAGACGTGGGCACCATATGGAGTGGTGAGGCCAACGGGCTGTCTGAATGCCGTATGATGCCCATCTCCTCCCTCTTGTTAAACTCCTCCCTCGCTAGTCGGAGTTTATCTGGTGGTAACCTGTGTGCTCGGGCATGTAGGGGGTGTCCCTGAGTGGGAATGTGGTGCATCATATTGTTTTTGAGGGCTGCCATGGAAAAATGCAGATTAACAATGGATGGGAACGCCAACAACACCCTGGCAAATTAATTGTCTGAGCACGTGACTGTGTCTAGGTGTGGGGCTGGCAATCTGGCCTCACCGAGGGGAAAGGTTTGAAATGTCTTTGGGTCGACTAGCCGTCGTCCCTTCAGGTCCACCAGTAAACAGTGTGCACAGACGAAGTCTCCACCCAGCAATGATTGTGATACCACGGCCAGTGTAAACGTCTATATGAATCGGCTGGAACCAAATTACAAAGGGGTAATGCATATACAGATGGTGCTGCCATTGGCTGCCATGAATTTCAGTCTGGCATCTTGGCTCGAGGGGGGTGTCTACTAGGAGCCTGGCCTCAGAGTGTCTGTCCCAGACATACAGGAGGCTATTCTGCTGGTCATCCGCCATCGCCATCAGCGATGGCTGGCTCTATCATTTCCTTGGAACCGGCATGGCGGTCACCAACAGTAGGCCCCGGATCCCCACGTCTGATGATAGAAACACCAAGAGTCGGAGCTGTTGTCGTTTCTCGGTGTAGGCGTTGCTGACTCCGCTGCTGGGGTGCAGAGTGGCTGGGCCTTCAATCGTGACACAGTACTAATTCCGACGTTTGTTCCACTGTCTCTTTTTACGTGCCACAGAAAGTCTGTGTGCATGGCCACCTTCCGTGGGTCGGAGAAATCCTCATTTGCTAGTATGAGGCAGATGTCCCCCGCCATCTGCTCCAAAAAGATCTCTTCGAAGAGTAGACGTGGCTTATGACCGTTTGCCAACTCCAGCATGTCACTCATTAAGGCCAACAGTGTGTGGTCGCCTAGGCCTGTTTACAACATGAGAAGCCGAAAGTGCTGACCAACAAGGCTTTGAGTGCTTCATACCTGCCAACTATTTTTCAGCTTCTTGTCTCTTGGTCAAGCGCCACTACCACGTAATAGTACCTGGTCTCATCAGATACAATGTTCCTGGCCCAGAATTGGGCCTCTGTTTGTTGAAATCAGACAAGGGGTTGAGTGGTCCAAAAAGTTGGCAGTTTAAGCAAAACTGCATTTTGAAAAGTCGAGTTGCTTACGTTGCTGGAGTCGTTCGTGTCAGGTCCAAATGCCGTTGGACCTTGGGGCCACCAATGTGGCTATCTGCCTCCAAGAGTGGAAGAAACACGCTGAGTTGGGAGGAGTTTAGAACCAACTGATTTACTGATTCAAACTCATCCACTTAAAAGGTCCATGCTGGTCCTAGCGGTCTCGGTGCTCATGCGGGGTGAAAGTGACATCAACTACCTGTCCGTTGTTTTGGCCCAAACTGAGAGGTCCCAAGTATGTCTCTGAGTGCAGACTTGACCACAACTGCTGGCACCGGTTCACCTGCTGCGTGGGTGAGCCACCACAGGTTACGTTTTCACTGCATTTTAGCAAATGCAATATTACTCATTGCACGGCCAAGCTATTAGCTGGACTTTCCAGCAGATGTTGCTTTAATTTGAATTTAAAAGCTAAGGCATTTGTTCCATAAAATATAGAAACATAGAAGATAGGAGCAGGAGTAGGTCATTTGGCCCTTCAAGCCTGCTCCGCCATTCAATGAGATCATGGCTGATCTTAAAGTTCAGTACCCCGTCCCCGCCTTCTCTCCCTAACCCTTAATTCCCTTATACTGAAGAAATATATCTAATTCCCTTTTAAATATATTCGTGTTTAGTCACAACCTGTGTTGAATATACTGATGCAGCTTAGCCGATAGTGTCATCATGAAACTGACTCTAGTTAGAGTGGGGGGAAAATAGCCAAAGCTCTACTCTTTGAAGTCATGGCTTAGGTAGGGAGTTCTAGAAGTGCTACTCATTGAAGCATACAGCACAGAAAAAGGCCCTTTGGCCCACCCAGACCATCAAGTAGCCATCTATCCTAATCCCATTTACCAGCACTTGGTCCATTGGTTTCTATGTCTTGGCAATTCATGTGATATCCCAGATACTTGTGAGTATCTCTGTCTCCACTAGCCTTTCAGGTAGTGCTTTTGAAACACCCAACCATCCTCTGAATAAAAAAAATCCTATATTCCCCCTGCAGTAGGCCAGTGGTTTACCACCACAGAGAGTGCCTCATTTTCCAGCCCTGGCACTGAGAGGAGATGACACCCACCCAAAAAAAGTGCTCTCCCTTTAACAATGAGATGAAATTTGACAGGGATTCTCATAGTTTTCTACTGAATTGTTGGTAAGACAGCAACAAATTCCCCTCGGAGAAATTGTGTGAATGGCATTTAGCATCATTCACCAGTAATTTCTTCACCGAATCATGAGGAAACCTGACAATTTTCAAGCCACCACTTTTTATTGATGGTTGCATGGAAATTCATGGATTCTTTCCAACAGAGAGAACAAAAGAAAAAAATTGGTGATGGAAACATCAAAGGAAGAACCGACATGCCAGCCCGCTTCCAAGTAAGAGGATGAGAGGCACACTGGTGTAGTTAAAAAGTAGCCAATCAAATCATGGTAAAACATGAAAGTCTGTAGACACCATGGCTGAAGTGAAAACACAAAATGCTGGAGAAACTCAGCAGGTCAAACCGTGTCCTTTATATAGCAAAGGTAAAAATACATCACCATCGTTTCAGGCTTGAGCCCCTCATCAAGATATGGAAAAATGTCAGTAGGCATCTAAATAAGAGTAGGGGGAAGGCATGGTCGCAAAGGCAGGAGCTGATAGGTGGAGAAACGAAGGAGGGGATAGCAGCAAGCAAGGGGAGTTAGGATTGCAAGGTAAATAGAGGGGAAATGGGGTATAGAGCTGGGTAGAGGAAAGGAAGCGAAGAGGGGGTGGTAAACCACTGTATGTATATTTAGCTGTTTGGACTTGCCCCTTTAGCTGACTGTACCCGTGGCTCCTCCCACAGACTCCTGAATAAAGGTGACTGTCCCACAGCCCCCTCCCCTGTCCAGGACAGTCGACCAGCATGGACGTTCCTCCATTCCATTCCTAATAAAATTGATGTGCCATCAATAATTCCAAAAGGCTATCAGTTTTACAAAACTTCTAATCTTTTAGAGTTACTGATGCTGCATGAAGGGGGATGGGTGGGGGGTGGTGTGGTGGATAGGAGAGTAGGTTAGCAGAAACTGGAAAAGTCAATGTTAATATCTTCTGGATGGAGAGCGCCCAAGCAGAAAATCAGGTGTTGTTCCTCCAATTTTCATGTGGTCTTAGTGAGATAGTATATTAGGCCATGTATATACATGTGAGTATGGGAGCGTGACACAGAACTGAAACGGTTGGCTACTGGGATGTCTCTGTCACTGGTGCGGACGGAGTGAAGATGCTCAGTGAAGTGATCCCCCAATCTGTGCCCAGTATCTCCAATATAGAGAAGGCTACAAAGGGACTACCGGATGCAGTAAATCAATCCTGCAGATACATAAGTGAAGTGTTGCTTCACTTGAAAGGCCTATTTGGGGCCCGGACTGTGGTGAGAGAGGAGGTGTGGGCACAAATGTGGCACCTCCTGCAGCCATGGGGAAGGTGCTGGGGGGGTGGGGGGTGATTGGTGGGGATGGATAAGAGCATGAGTGACTCACAGAGTGAGTGATCCCTATGGAAGGCAGAGAGGTGAGGGGAGATGTGTCTAGTAGAGGGATCCTACTGTAAGTGCCAGAAATTCCAGAGGATAATGTGTTGGATACAGAGGCTGGTGGAGTGGTAGGTGAGGATAAGGAGGGTTCTATGTTTGTTGCGTCTGGAGGAGATGCGGGTGAGAGCTGAGTTGATAGTGGTGGAGGGGAAGCCACATTTCTGGAGGAAGGCAGACATTTAGGAAGATCTGGACTAGAAATCCTCATCTTGGGAACAGGTGTGGCAAAGATGGAGAAATTGAGAGAAGAGAATAAAATCCTTTCCAGGGACAGGGTGGACAAAGTGAAGTCAGGTAGTTGTGGGAGTTAGTGGGTTTGTAATATATGTTGGTGGAAAGCTTGTCTCCCAAGATGGAGACACTGAGATCCAGGAAGGGGAGAGATGGATCAGGTGTGTCTGAGATCAAGGTGGAAGTTGCCAGTAAAGTAGTTGAAGTCAATAAATTCATCATAGGTGCATGAGGCAGCACCAAAGTAGTCATCAATATAGTGGAGGAAGAGTTGAGGGCTTTGCATATGTAGGCTTGTAGCATGGCTTGCTCCTTGTAGCCAACAAAATGACAGGAATAGCTGGGGCCCATACCTGTACCTATGGATACCCCTTTAACCTGGAGACAGTGTGATAAGATTAGGATTTAGGCACACATTCCTCTCTTCGCCTTCCGCAGGGCTCCATCTTCATCGCATCTTTACCCAGAACCATAGAATCATAGAACACTGCAGCACAGAAAACAGGCCATTCAGCCCTTTTAGTCTGTGCTGAAACATTATTCCACTAGTCTCATTGACCTGCACACAGTCCATGACCCTCCAGACCTCTCACATCCATGTATCTGTCCAATTTATTCTTAAAACACAAGATTGAGCCCGCATTTACCATGTCAAAGGGCAGCATATTCCACACTCCCACCACTCAGAGTGAAGTTACCCCTTTCATTCTAAAGCCATGTCTTCTTATATTTATCTCTCCTGATCTAAGTGGAAAGAGCCTACTCACATTTACTCTGTATATAACCCTCATAATTTTGTAAACCTCCAGCAAATCTCCCCTCATTCCTCTACACTCCAAGGAATAAAGTCCTAACCTGTTTAATCTTTCCCTCTAACTTAATTCCTGAAGACCTGGAAAATTCCTAGTAAATCTTCTCTCCACTCTTTCGATCTTACTGATATCCTTTCTGTAGTTTGACATCTAGAACTGCACACAATACTCCAAATGTGGCCTCACCAATGTCTTATACAACTTCACCATAACATCCCAACTCCTGTACTCAATACTTTGATTTATGAAAGTCAAGATGATAAAAAGATTTCTTTACAACCTTGTCTACTTGTGACACCACTTTCAGGGAATTATGTATCTGTATTCCCAGATCTCTTTGTTCCTCCACTCTCCTTAGTGCACGGCCATTTACTGTGTATTTCTACCTTGCTTTCTCCTTCCAAAATGCAATACTTCACACTTCATTAAATTCCATCTACCATTTTCTGGCCCACTTTTCCAGCAGGTCCAGATCCTTCTGCAAGCTTTGAAAACCTTCCACACTGTCTACAATGCCTCCAATCATAGTGTCATCAGCAAACTTTCCGATCAATTTTAGCACATTATTATCCAGATCATTGATATAGACAACAAACAACAATGGTCCCAGCTGAGGAAGACCACTAATCACAGGACTCCAGTCTGAGAAGCATTCATCGACTACCACTCTCGGTCTTCTCCCATGCAGCCAATTTCAAATCCAGTTTACAACCTCTCCATGGATATCTAGTGTCTGAACCTTCTGAAGTAACCTTACATGTGAGACCTTGTCAAAGGCCTTACTAAAGTCCATGTAGACAACACCCATAGCCTTTCCTTCATCTATTTTCTTGGTAACTCCCTCTAAAAACTCATAAGATTTGTTAAAAATGACCTACCATACACAAAGCCATGCTGACTATCCGTAATCAGCCTTGGTTGTCCAAATACTTGTATATCCAATCTCTCAGAACACTGGCCTGTAATTTCCTGGTTTATATTTGGAGCCTTTTTTTTTAAAAGAACATTAGCTACCCTCCAATCCTCCAGCACCTCACCCTTGGCTAGGGGCATTTTAAATATTTCTGCCAGGGCCCCTGAAATTTCCACACTAGTCTCCTTCAAGGTCTGAGGGAATATCATGTCAGGCCTGGGGGGGATTTATTCATCTTTATCTCTGTAATGCAGCAAGCACTTCCCCCTCTTTAATCTCTAGATGTTCCATGACACTACTACTTACTTTCCTGAGTAAATACTGATGCAAAAAAACATGTTCTTGATCTCTACCATCGACGACCACTCTGATCATCTGGGAGATCAATTTTGTCCCTTTTACTCTTAACGTACTTGTAGAAACCCTTCAGGTTTACCTTCACATTATCTGCCAAAGCAACCTCATGTCTTCTTTTTTCCTTCCTGATTTCCTTCTCAAGTATTTTCTTACATTTTCTAGTACCTCATTTGCTCCTTGTTGCCTATTCCTGCTATACACCTCTTCTTCTTAACCAGATCACCATTATCCCTTGAAAATCAAGATTCCCTAAGCCTGTTAACTTTGCCTTTAATCCTGACAGGAACATGGAAACTCTGCACTCTCAAAATTTCTCCTTTGAAGGCCTTCCACTTACTGAACACATCCTTGCCAGAAAACAATATCCAAGTGAAGCAATATTTCACTTGTAAATCTGCAAGGGTCATATACTGCATCTGGTGCTCCCATTGTGGTCTCCTCTCCATCAGAGTGACTGGACGCATACTGGGAGATTGCTTTGTTGAGCATTTCGGCTCTGTCCGCCACAATAATGTGGTTCTCCATTGGCCACCAGTTTCAATTCTCCATCCCATTCCTTTGCCCACATGTTTGTCCATGGTCTCATATACTGCTGGACTGAGACCACCTATAAATTAGAGAAGCAACCTCTCATCCTCTGACTGGGTTCCCACCATCTAGATGGCATTAATATTGACATCTCTGGCTTTCATTTACAAAAACCCACCCCCTTCTTTCCCCCATGGTCTCTCCATTCCCTGTCTTCTTTCACACAGACATGATAAATTCTACCTAGTCCATTATCACATCAATTAACACCATTTGTTGGATTCCTCCCCCATTCTTTGAATGTAGATATTCTGAACTTTTGCCTTTTCTGATTTTTTTTCTTGAAGAAGGCCTCAAGCCCGAATTGTCATCAATATATCTTCGTCTCCTTTCAATGCTGAAAAGACCAGCTGAGTTCCTCTAGAATTTTGGTGTGCTTACTACAATCACAGGGCCTGCGGCCTATCGTGTTTCATTCGACAAATAAACTTAAATCAAACCTATGCCCTGATGCAGGTCCCACTGCTGCCATTGGCCTAAATTAGTGGTGGAAACTTTTCCCCAGCCAAAATGCTGAGGTTTCCCTCTGTTACTTTCATGGGTTCCTCATGGAATTTAACAGGATAAAAGGATCTTCTGCAAAGTTTTCAGCTCCCAGGCTAGAAAATCTATCAGCTGAGCTCAAACTGCATTGAACCAGTGCAAAAACGTTTCAGCAAAATGTTAAGGAATTATATTTGCATTATTATTGAAGTATATTTCAATGATTTTATTGTGTGGATGAGCATTTAAAATATAAAAGGCTAATATAATATTTTCTAACAAATATTTTCTTTTATATTTTTGTTGTTACAGATTGTTTCTCAGTGTCAAGGAACTGTTCAAACATTCAGATACCATTCATACAGCAGCTTTGACATCTGATAACGCTGGAGGAGTGGAGACTGACAGTAGTCACTATGAGTGCAGCAGGTACTAGCATCTAGACAGATGCCATGCTGCACTGGGCCACATCAATGCACTGGGAACTGGGCTCCTGATACAAGTGCCATACCGAAACAATCAGTATAGCACAAGGGAAGGCAGCCAGTGATTTGAAGGCTATGGAAAATCTCCCCCAATATTACTTCTCTGACATTGTGGAGATTGCTGGAACTTCTATCTGGGAACATCTTCAACACAGAATATAGAACAGTACAGCACAGGGACAGACCCTTCAGCCCATGTGTCTGCCCTAAATATGATGCCCAATTTAAACTCAAACTTTGCTGCTTGCACCTGAAGTGTTTCTCTCCATTCCCTTCATATTCAAGCATCTACCTCGAAACCTCTTAAACACTATGTTAATATCTGCTTTAACAATTACCCCCGGCAGCCTGTTCCAGGCACCCAGCACTTTCTAAAAAAAACTTGCCCTATACATCATAAAACTTCATCCCACCCCAACCCTCTCTATAAGTCACCATTAGAAAGTAATTGTCCTAAAAATTTAATTTTATTACTCTCTCCATTGGAACTACTTGCTTAGCTGAACATTTCCAAAATCTTGTGCCTTATTTCCAGCATTTGCATTACAGTATTTTGCTTCTGCCTTTACTTAACCAAAATCACTTTTACTGAAGAAGGAACAGTATATTTACATGAGCAAAAATTCTCTATTCATCAGCTGATAACTCCATTCAAAGGCATCGATGCAAGGTCTATGAATAGAGTTATCAACTCCACTTCCAATACTTTTTTTCAATTTTATTTAAGTGACCCAGTAATCCTCACTTTAATCAGCCCAATTGGTAAACACATACTCTTTAACAGTTTTCTTCCAACTTTGCATTTGATTTATCCAGTGAAATTGCAGTCAATAGCCATGAAAACCGTTTAACCAATCAATAGAAATGACCTTTAGTCTAAGAAAGCCATGTATACATTTGAATACTTTTGAACTCTGCTTTAACTTTCTGTTTCAGTGATTTTTTATTTTTTTTTAAATCAAGCAATTTTATTCCAAAGAATATTTGTTATCTCTTCAAATACTTCTGTATCCTCTCAATAGTTGATACCAATGACTCAACTGATTGGACAAAACCTGATTTTATATTTTTTTATATATATATATAATAATGGAGAAGGGTTCAGAGAGCTCATTGCTGTATCTGACCCGACCCTGTTGGTTTTCGTGCAGTTGGATAACCATGTTGAGGAACCTTGGGGGGCATCTGAGGCGCTCTAGTATTTGCCAAAGCCCTTTCCTGCTCATGGTGTCGAAGGCTTTGGTGAGGTCAACAAAGGTGATGTAGAGTCCTTTGTTTTGTTCTCTGCACTTTTCTTGGAGCTGTCTGAGGGCAAAGACCATGTCAGTAGTTCCTCTGTTTGCGCAAAAGCCGCACTATGATTCTGAGAGAACATTCTCGGCGACACTAGGTATTATTCTATTTAGGAGAATCCTAGCAAAGATTTTGCCTGCAATGGAGGCAAATGGAGGGATTCCCCTGTAGTTTGAACAGTCTGATTTCTCGCCTTTGTTTAACCTGATATTTGCTACATTTCCCAAACCATCCTTGACTCACAGATTGGAGATCTAGCCTTTTCAGCTCTGCTATTATCAATTCTAATGCTGAAAAATAAATATATTTCAGGTTAGTATTATCATTTAAAGTGTTTTCTTCAGGATAGCATAACTATAAAAATAAAAGATTATTATGGTATATCAAAAATAAATATAAATCTATGTTCAGCAGAGCAGAATAAATGATGAACATTAACATTGTGCTGCATGTCCTTATATTTATCACATTAAATGTAAATTGATTTTACGGATTTATACCAATTTACAATATCTATTACAAGTTTTATTTCATTTTGTATTCACAAATATCTTAAAATATTCACCAAAAATGTAATATTACATTAATAGTCGGGCATGAAGAGAAATGGAGCACATCAATGATGAATGTGGAATTCCAATTATTTACAAAATTTATATTCCATCATAACTGATGGTTGGTTAAAAAATCCTTATTAAAATTAACAATAATTCTCAAGCATGCATATTTTAAGGCTTTAGCTACTATTAAATAAAATTAAAATATGGAAATTAAAAACATACTGTACTTCTAACTACAGAAAATTAATTTATAGCAGTATTCGGCAACCTAATTATCTTTAACATTTTTAAAAAAGCACTTACAGTATTTTAACAAAATCATATTATTAAATGTAGATATACCGCACTATAACAGGCCAATTCTGCCCTACAAATCCATACCACCAAATTTACACCCCATTAACCTATACACCCTGATACATTTTTGAACGGTGGGAGGAAAGCAGAGCCATCGGGGAAATTCCTTACAGGCAGCACGGGATTTGAACCAAGGTCCAGTCCCAATTGCTGGCACTGTGAAGGCGTTGTGCTAACTACTAAGCCAGCCGTGTTGCCCTTGTCTTTACATGTCGTTACACAACCATGAATAAAACTTGTACCCTTTCTTCTGCATGTTCAGTTTTCAGAATTCAATGGACTAACACAATCATGTCATTTAAAAAAAATTCACTAGCCACCCATACAGCTCATACACATAAAATAACGAAGCTGGACTGTTGATGAGTAACCCGTCAGCATGTGAACAAGAATTCAAAAGGTAATGAATAATTGTATTGCAGTGAAGGAGAGAACAAAATAATGGCAGAACTAAAATCTGTCCATGCACTTAATTGGATCCACAATTACCTATTGCTAAATTCCCAGACACAACAAGGTGGAAACACAGTACTCGCAGCTGATGAAGCCATGCAGTATCCCTGGATGTGCTCCTCTTCATGAGGCTCTGGAATGGGAGCTAATGGAAATGCTTCTGGGGAATTTTCTAAAGGGCAGGAAAAATGCATCATGGAATCACACTTAATAGAATGGCTCAACAGAATCTAAACTCAGTTTGACTAATTCCCTACCCCTTGATTCAACTGACATTTAAAATTAGCAGCCAGAAAACAATCACTGAAACAATCTGTTCTCTCCCAAAAATGACTGATCTGCCATTCACCTGAATCTTGCTTTCAAAAGAACACACCAGTTCATGGTAAATAAGGAAGCCCATGCAGGTGTTCAGAAACAAGAACACACAGTAAATGATAATAATTTAAAGCAAATAAAAGAAAGCTAATATGTGTGGTCAGAGTGTTTTGCACTAAAACTTGTAACATGTCATATTCGATAGACAAAGAAGACTCAAAGTATTCTCCTGATCCACTGCTACAGTCAAAGACTCTGAGCAGACTTGATGAGCATCTCTCTCAAAATGAAACGTTGATCTCCCTTTTGAAATTCTCATAGTCCTCTTCGCTTCTCAAGAAACTTTAGACTGCAAATCTACGTAATAAAAAAAACTATCCTCAGTAAAATTGGGACATTAAAACAAACTTATGACTAACTGAAATGGTAATATTCATGGGAATCAGGAAGTAATCAACCCAGCTTCACAAAGAGCAATGAAAAAGACTATGGAAAATATTATTTATCCATTTACCCAAACAGAATACATACAATTTATGATATTGAGGACAAATGGACATTTTTTGTAGCTCTTTGTTCATATGTGTTGATTCAAAATGTAGTCTAATCCAAGGAAAATAGTCCTCTGGATCTTTTGCTGATACCACCCAATGTCTGAATATAGTCAGTGAATGGCAGCAGGCAATTCAATCCCAGAAAGCCAGATCCTATCATTATCCAATATCCAAACAAACACATATCTTAACAGGGATGAAGGAACAGCAAATGAAAGTGGAAGTCATGTAAAGTTTTCTCCCCTTCCTTGCAAAGGAAATATTTTTATTTCTTTCCTGAGCCATAACGTGCCTATAACTGACCAAGCTGAAACCAAGTACCAATGATATATTCACATCTCAGTTTCACCCAGTCTTTTTCACTAAATAAATTATGAAAGGAAGGCAATTCAGTCCACTGGCCTTGAAAAATATTTCTGTTAAGGTTTTATTGAAGAGAAATAGCACAGTTATTAACACTTTGGCCCACAAGCCTGTGCCTCGCAAATACAGCCATGTGACCAATTAACCCTCTAACTCGTACATCTTTGGAATGTGGGAGGAAACCAGAACACTCTGAGGAATGCCACACAGAGAGCATCTGATATGATCACTAAGCCGAAGTTATGCATACTTCCACATGGAAAAGGGGCACCTTTCAGAACCTCAGATCAATCGTGTGTCTGGAATAGTTTAACATCCACAAAGCTGTGAAAATTTCCACAGATCCATTGCAGGAAAAATGTATGACCCACCTGAAATTAGACACGTTGGGGTAAAGAGTGACATCCAAGATAAAAAGAGTGCACAAAATTAGCTATCAAAAATTAAACTGAACATTGTCTGAATTATCCAATTATACAGTCAGAAAAATCCATGCAAATGAGTAAGTTCATTATAGTGGAATCTTATAACAATTCATACAATGCAGGTTAATTGCTAAATATTAATGGTAATTTAAATCCAAAATGTTCTCATTGTTTGTTAATATTAATTGTTACCTTGATTTACAATGAAAACCCTGCTTATCCCTTTGAATAAGGCATATTAATGATATGCCAACAATTAACTACAGTTTTTTTTTACTTTTGTCTGAGGTAATAATTTCTTTTCAAATTCATTGCTGAAATCATTTTATCAAGGTGGTAACCAATTGTCTTCTGCATCTGAAGAATTGGTTTTATCTTCCAAGCTGTAGCAGTTAATTCAGAGTAGAGTAGCTCAGAAATTTGTCCTTGCTACCCGAGTGTATCCGTCCAGAAATATCATAGTTCTCTGAAAGATCAAATCAAAAGCAAAAGGCTTAAGTCAAGTAACAAATCAATATTAACACATACATTTTTACTGATTCACCTGCTTTTTTTTTTAAACTGTAATATTAAGTTGAGCACCAGCTGAAACAAAAAAAACTTCCATATGCAGGAGTAGCTGTCTATTCCATTGGAGATTGAAATCAGGACCAGATTTTTGAGTAATTTCAGGAGAAAAACAAGGTAAAGTGAGCAAAATCCTGATCGTACGAGAAGCTTTTCAAAAGGATGAGAGACAAGAATTTGTAGAGAGTGTTCACAGAGAGGAAATTAAATCATTAAAAAATTGCAAATGAATGGGATGACTGTAAAAGAACAGCTGAGGCTACATAATGGAACATATACCTGGAGGAGGTGATAAATAGTGTACGGGCAGAGATTTTAACTTCATTTCACTGAAAAGCTAATCCTGAGATATATTTGTGTGGTGGTTTGATTTTGAACTACTTATTCAGAAGCCTGGGTACAAACTTAGAAGGTTTGAATTAAAAACCTATCATGGCAGCAGAAGAACTTAAAGATTAAACAAATCAAATAAATTGGAATAACAACAACAAACTAAAATTATTATTGATAATGAGGAAACTACTAGATTATGGTAAATTCTTATTAGTGTCTTTCAACACAGGAAATGTGGTCTGAAGTATGTTTGACTCTGTGATAGTACAGATCTATCACCAATGTATATAGTGTATATAGTTACTGTATCTAGACTGTGCTTACAGCGATTGGCTGAGAGCTAAGCCACGCCTACTGTTTGGGTCTTAAAGGATTGTGTCCCTAGCCAGGTCGGATCATTCCGGACTGGTCGGCCACCTGTGAAGAGCTCCTGTCTTTTGCTAATAAAAGCCTTGGTTTGGATCAACAAGTCTTTGATTCTTTCGACGAGCTCTACAGACCCTACGCCCATAACTGCCCTCTAAAATGGCCCAAATAAATCACTCAGTCTTCAAGTGTTTCAGGAAAGCAAATAAATGGTCGCTTCACCCATAATCTACACATCCCATAAATTAACACCAAAGGAGAGAAGCAAGAGTGGAGGCAGCAATTATTATTAGGGACAATCTTACTGGCAGACAGGGTGTAAGATTGAAATGTAATTCAAGATAACAAGACCATTGAGCACGTGTACTTTCTGGCCAACCTTCAGCTCAGGAAGGGCACAGAATCCTGTGCCAACATGCAAACTTCTTTTGATATAAGATGGGGTGCATGAAAATTTGGAAAATGTTCATTCTTAGCTTCATGCTAAACAAGCAACAAGGAGATAGGTCAAAACAAGTAGTTTACTTGTACACTCACCACCATTTGTGCCAAATGGGATCCCTACCTATACAAGGCTCTTGCCTTGTATAAATTCCTAAGTCAGCATCATGTATTATGTCAAACCGATCTGGTGTTAGTTATAATTGGACTGACATGACAGTTGGAGAGGCAGAGGCTGGTCGCCTGCTATGCAGATCCAGATTAGAATTTAGGCACTTTAAGAATTCCCCTCAGCAGATCCAGAATGCAGGGAAGTGTTACTCATTACTCCCTAATTCTGTCCATCCTTGCCATCCCACAATCTGCTCAGAAGATAGCTTCTTAGTCACCAATGTCACACAGTCCTACCCCCACTCTCATCACCAACCCATCCCTCATCTAGTTCTGTGCATTTAATCTGTTGGCTTTCCATTAAGAATTTAAATATATCTTGACTATTAAAATTACCCTGGATATTTTTCACCATAGGAGGACATAAAATATATTCATTCAGTTTGAAACGAAGGACGTGGAGACTTTGTAAAGGGTATAGATTGACCAAGATGCTGCCTGAATTAGCGGACTTGAGCTTTAAGGAAGAGTTGGACAAACTTGGGTTGTTCTCTCTGGAGTATTGGAGGCTTGATAGAAGTTATAAAATTATGAGAGGTGTTGCTCAAACAGATGTTCTGAATCTATTTACCAGGGTAAAAATGCCACAGGGCATGTTTAAGGTGAGGTGCAGAGTGGGACAAGGTAATTTAAATCAGATGTTTTTGTTTTACACAGAGAATGGTAGGTGCCTGGAACAGGCTGCCAGGGAATGGTTGGATATGTATTGTGTTCAATTTGGCATCAACTTTGGCACAGACTCCATGTGTCAAAGTGCCTAATCCTCCTGCTGAAATGATTTTTATTCTACGTTTTATATAGGTGTAATTTCCTTGTTAAAATCAGGCCCAAGGTGGTAATTTAATTAGAAAATACATCAAAACATAAATTCATTCACTACTAAACAACAGGTATTCTGAAGAAAAGAAGCTGACCTCAACTCGTATTCTGTTGAATGGTTATACTTACTTTGCGCAGGAAACAGAAAACCAGGCTTGGTGCGAATCTTCCCTGTGGAGGTACTATGTGCAGTCTGAAAAAGTAAAGGCACAGAAATTAATGCAAGAAGCAGTCTATATTGTAATTCCTTTTCCACCCTTCTCTCAGTTCAGAAGGGCTCTTGGAGGACATCTCAGCAAATTATCAGAATGCAGCTTCAAATTGCCCAAGCCCTGCTACCCACTCCCAGGAGTATAGGGCTGTAAACATCATATGGTATTCCAAAGAAGGACCATCAGAAAATGGTTTACTTTGATGGCATTTTGAATTTTGCCAACTGGAGTGTAAGAGTGGTATGGGGGAAGGTGTGGGGAAATTATGTTTCCTTGGGCTCCAAGATCATCACTCATTCTTCTGGAATAGACCCATATTAGTTATTTCCATTTAGGAATCAAACTAGAAAATGTACACTACTTTCAAAGCAAGTATAACCTTCTGTAGATAAGGACCCAAAACAGGACAGAGGACTTGAGGTACGGTCTTACAGTTATAGCAAGGCTTCCCTGGTGTTCACCTCTCCCCTACCATATTTCACAATTAAAGGTAACAGCCACAAACTGTGTTAATTGTAACTAAAATATTAATAAGTTGATGTTTCTGTGGCATCGTTTAAAACCAGCAACCATAAAAAAAAGCACAAAAATAGATATACATCTAGAAAATGTAATAGCTGAGACATAAACACAAAATAAATTTACAGAAACTTTTGATGGCTATTTCAATGACTGCCTGTCAATTCAACCAGATTTCCATCATTATAATGTTGCATATGCCTTGGGACTTCATTGTTGAATCTAGCATTTCCTCAAAGCTTTCTGGCCCTTGATTTCTTGACAACAAGAGTAAGGACATGAACTGAAATGTGTCCATTCACAGAGAAGCACATTCACCCTATTGCATATTGCCATCTGTCTTTAACTTACTCAATGTCTGTTCATGGAGCTTGTGAAGTTGGTGGGTGGAAACACATTTTTTAAAAAAATCTTCAGCAAATCTTGAATCCTTTTCTCTCCATCTCAGTCTCTTGACCCCACCTTTCCTCTGTATTCCCTTAATTCCTTGCTTTTCATTAGTACAGAAGCATCTTGCTGCCCAAACTCAATTTCTAAGGATACCAGTGTGGTGGTATACCACCAGCCAACTGCAGGGGGCAACCTCTGTACCTGCAGGAGTGTAAGGGGACAGGGCAACACCTGGCTGGCTGTCAATCAGTTGGCCTGAATGAATCAAGCCCCACCCTGTCAGGTGTCAATCCCCGGGATATAAGCCTGCGCCGGCCTCCCGAGGCCTCACACAGAATTGCTGCAGCCACAGCCAGTCTGGCTCTGTAGAAGTCTTTGTGGATTAAAGCCTGTTGTACAGACTTTATCTTTGTGTGTGTCTGATTCTGGCTTGTGTGTCTGATTCTGGCTAACAGTCCACCACAACCAGGTGTCATCAATTTGCTAGTTCTCTACTCTCCATTAGAATCCAAAGCTAACCCCATCTTTCTGAGCTAGCCTTTAACCATTTTTCTCCCAAATTCTTTACACATTTTTTTTCATTAGTTCTATTTATTTTTTTCCAGCCTTACCCTTGTTCGAGAAGAAAATCCAGATAATGAGAACTTCTTCAGTAAAACTTCTCGCACCTGTGTTAGCAATTCAAAACATTTCATGAGGTGAGGTGAAAAAAGACATATTGCAGAAAAGATGGTGAAATTAATAGATGCAGCTCACCTTTTTATCCATGCATGTTCCAAAGATTAAAATAAAGAAACCCTAGAAATGGAAAGTAGTTTACAGTAAACAAATGGATCTTTAAACATTTTCACACATTTTCTAACATTTCATTAAATGTTAACCTGGTTTACTCAGGTTGAAGTACATTATAAAAGTCAATGCTTTTCTTCAGCCATTTACATCAAAAGCCTTTGTTATTACAATTCTCCTCTTAGAATGGTGGAAGTTCTGAAGAATCCCATCCTGTCACCTGATCTCAGTCCACCCTGAACCAGGCCATCCTTACCCACCGAAAATCCATACATTTCTTGTGCAGAGAATGATTTTAAAAGATTAAAATCTTCACCTTGTTTACAAGTGTCTCCATGTAGTCTTCCCTCTCTTTCTCTACAATCTCACCTGTCTCTACACCCTCTGAGCTCTGCTTTCTTCAGATGCCAACTTCTTGTACACCTGAACAACCACATTTGAGGGCCAGTAAAATTGGTTGGAGATTTTACTACAGTTAGTCCAGTTTATGTTTGTCTGCTCACTTAGCTTTTATTTAATCAGCAGGTAGAGTGAACAGTTCAGGCTTGTTTGAAGCTTATATTTTTTGTGTAATGTCCAATATAGATGCAATTGGCTTCCCACTTACTGTGAACCCTGGTTAATTTATGTGGATTAGCATTTGCTTTGAAAGCAAGGTCTTCGACAAGAAACATGATTCCAAAGTTGAATATGAGTCAATCCTTTACAGCTGGACTACCATGCTGGCATGTTATCAAGTAGATGGATGAATAATATGCAGAGTCTTAAAAATCTGATGTGAACTGGAGATAACTAATACCTAACACATATACCTTTCTGATGTTAACAGTGCATAATAAACTTTCCTTATCCATTTCCACTTGTTTATCCGTCATTGCAATGTGAAACAGTTTTACCTTTGTAAAATGTTGAATGACTCCCTCACTAAAAAGTGATGCTTTCAATTATTATTATTGATGTGATTAAAAAATGAAAAATAATTAGTTATTTAGAAGAATAAATCTGATTCTCTTATCTCCTTGGAACCTATTGGATTTTGATGGTTAAACTCATTATATTGATTGTAATTTGTGTACCTTAAAGCAATAAAGAAAATAATACACACAAAAAAAACATTTAGAACTACCCTGGCCATAAGTCCCAGAATTCCCTCCTTCTTTCCTCATTTAAGCAATCACTTCGACCAAAGTTTAGGACACTTATTCTTACTATCATCTTTTGCAGTGTAGTGTTAAGTTTTATTTGATGAAGTTCTTGTGAAATGCCTTGAGATATGTGAAGGGTTCTGTTAAAATTAACCCCCATGTTATTGAAGATGTAGCATAGCCAATAAAAGCAATGAGCCAAGATTTGCAATGAGATGGGAAATAAATGGCAAGGAGGGAGGGCAGAGTGGAATGGTGAGAATATTTGCAGACTGGAGCACATGACAACACAGGTCAGGTCTAGAGGAAGGAGCGGATTGTCAGGCTCTAATCACAAGGAAACAGAAGCAGTACGTTGATAGAGGATTATAGTGGAGTGGGTTGAAGAAGTATTCCTTTTCCTCCTGTCCAATCAGCCATGAATACACTGAGCTGAAGCATCATGCTATCCCTTCTTTCCTTTAATGGCTTGGTTTCCTAAGGTCCATAGAACCCTGCATGCTATTGTTCAAACTGAAAATTAAATTAGAGGCAAATATTTTTAAACAACTACTCATTTGTCACTCTCCTTAAACACCATCTTTTGATGCACTACAAACTGCCTGTACTAAAGCTTGCAATAAGCGTTTTCTCTACCCATTTTTAAAACCAACCAGCTCCCTCTCTTTCCCTATCTCCCAGCTCCCTGGGAATTCAAATTGGCTCCAGTAGATTAGCAGGACAATTTTTAAGAGATGGTTGAGAAAGAAAGGTTACTATTTCCCTTCTGTTCTGTTCCCCATTGTCTACAAATCGCAACTATTTATATTTCCTTGAACAAAAGCCTAATTTGAAGACCTACGTCTCTAAAGGTGTAATATATTTATTGCACCTCTGAAATAATCCTCCTTAGTCCAAGTTCCCTGGCCATGGATAGCCAATCTTGTCTTTTTCAAGAATTTATCTAAATCGCCTTGCAGATTAGCAGTTAATCTACTTCAGTTGTCCTTTAGAAACAGTACTCCAATGAATAACTAATCTTAAATTTGTGCCTGCTGTTTGTACCCCTGCTGTCATTGGAAACAACTCTGATTTGTTTGTTTTGTCAAACAGCTCTATTATGAAGTCCATTTAATTATCTTGGTTCTAGGAAAATCAACCTCGTTTCTTTGTCTTTTCACACAGCCAAAAATCTTTACTCTTAACACTATTCAGTAAATCAGTTCTGCACATTCTCCCAGGACTTGACATTCTGCAAAAAAATATACAGCTCAACACTGGACACAGTGCTTTCCTGAGAATTCAGTGTGTTATGGCCCTGTACGTACAATAAGGTGATGCAGAGCCAGAGTGGGAAGGAGGGGACGTTAACTTTCAGTAGCTGGGAAGAATTAAGAATATAGCATTCAATTTCCCATGCCTCAGCCACCCATAACAAACAGCTGGTTGTGCCGTGAGAGAAATATAACTGAGCAGGGCTACAAATGGTAATGGGTCTGGAAATGGTCAGAGAGAGATCCAGAAGCTACAGAGCATTGGACATATATTTCCACAGAGCCTGTTTATAGAATACGGATCTACTAGCAATGTAAATACTAGAGGTAGCCTTAGAGCCATGTTTACTGAAGACCAAAATTTCCCAGAGGGATATTAGTGAATCCGTTTTTTTTTGGTTTTTTTTCACAACATTTGGTGTTTTTTGATATTAGTTTATTTGTTATTTTAGATTCATTATTTAAAATTACTTGAATTTAAATTCTCTAGCTGCAATGTCAGGATTCAAATTTGTGCCTCATTCAATGGACCAGACCATGGGGTGCTTCAATACTATCATCTAATAATATCTATGATTCCTTAGTCTTCATTGCAACTGTAGTTACATCTTAAAAAGTACAGGTACATGATCCTTTATCCAGACATCTAGAATCCGGAAAGCTCCAAAATCCAGCAAGTGAGGACCGGCGGTTGGGGGAGGCGGCCGAGGGACCAGCAGTCAGGGGAGATTGCCGATTGGCCAAGGGTCTGGCGGTCGGGCGAGGCGTCCAGGCGGCCGAGGGACTGGCGGTCGGGGGAGATGGCAGCACAATTCGGGTGGGCTTTCTGAAAAATCCGAAATTTGGAACACACTGTCCCCCAAGGGTTCTGGATAAAGGATCGTGTACCTGCATAACATTGCTTCGTCAGGTGCACGTTGAGATGCCCTGACAATATCTAAAGACAATTCAAAGAAATTCCGCAGGAAATAATGACTTGAAAATCAAAAATAAAATGGCAGATGCTGAGAATCTGAAATAAAATTGTGAAGTGCTGAAAATACTCAGGTCAAGCAGCATCTGAAGAAAAAGCAGTGTTAACATCTAGATCATTGATTTCTTAAAGAATGGATTGTCAAGAACACTAAATTTGCCACATTGCCTCTTCAGCTGGGCTCACCCATGTTACTTTTACAGAGCTATTAGCATGCAGACTTGTAAGGAATTATCCATTGTATTGAACTTTTGGAATGCCCTTAATTAATTTAGATTATTTTGCATGGATACTTAATTATAATTATGCAGTTATACATCAAATGTTATGTATTATTTATACTACATACCTGAAAAGCATTGAGAATTGTAAATATATAGTGAAAAGCAATAGGAGATTTCTCTTGAAAGGTTGGTATTCCAAATCCCCATGTGAGTCCAAGGATTGGAGTTAGCACTACAATGCTTCTCACAATTTGTTTGAATGTCTCTTTATCCTCATTATTGCTCCGAAGACGGTCTCCAATTGTTGGTCGTAGGAGCTTATAAATGACTATAATTAGAACAATAATGTTGGTTGCGATGATAACCAGAGCTGGTATAATAAAAGCAAGAATTGGATATTCTTCCTTCCAACGGAGCCAACATGCATTCTCTCGTAGGTAACTGCCTCTTGGATACGCAACTCCAATTGTGATGACGGAGATTAATAATGGACACACATATCCAATACCAAATGAGATTCCCATCAAAGTTGACTTGGTGAAATCATGAAATAGCAAAACCAGATGATACACAAGTAGAAGGCCAAGAGTAAACATCCAAAAAAATAAGGCAAGATAGAAAAAATGAATGAAGAAGGTTGCAGCCACACAAGCTTTTTTTCCTGTTGTTAAAGAGGAAGCCACAATGAACCATACATCTGCTATCAGCAGGTTTACGGCAATGTTCAGAATTGCAACATGGCGAGTATGTGATGTTTTATTCTTGGTCACTTGCTTCCATACAATTGCTTCTATGATAATGGTAATTAGTAAGCTTGCTATAGAAACAGCAACTCCAATTTGGGTTATATACTTCAAAGTATTGTTATCTTTATTTGAAGGAGACATTAATATTGAAAAAGATGTTAAGTGCGTACAGGAGCATGTGATGCTTGTGTTCTTTTGAATAGTTGTACAGCCAGTGTGATCCCATGCAGATGCAGTAAAATTCCAAAATGCGCACGTAGCAGTGTTAAAATCAAGTGAATGGTTTCTTGCTGAGAATATCATGTTTACATTAAGTGGCTTCTTAACAGTTAATGTTATTGTCATAACAAGACCATTAATTATGAAGTTATCACCAAAGAGTGTATTACTGGATAAAATATCAATCCATGTTGGATATGCAATTGAGACAATTAGATTACTTTTCACCTTTTTAAGTTCATCACTGGAAATGTTTATGCTAGCAGATAAATTGCTGTATTCTTCAATATTAAAATGATCATAGGTTCTTTCAAAAGATGAAATATTTTCATTGCCATCAATTTTAACAGCATAGAGTTGAAGGTTATCTTGTCTAATTATTGAAGTGCTGTTTGTCAGATTGAGCATACTTGTAAAGTCCTCCACTGACTGTAATAATTGAGAACTGAGGTTGGTATTAGGTCTTCCAGCGAGAATTTGCCATGTGTTTATTGATTCACTAGAAATTACAGAGTCCACAGTTTGCAAGAAATTCTGTAAAACACAAAGAAAAGCTTTATTAAATCAAACAGTGAAATGCAATTCACAGCAAGTCCCATATTTTTAAACATAAATGGATAATGATAAAGAGTTGAATGTACAAATTTTCAAGGAACAACCTACTTATGCATTAACTGCAACTTGACACTGAAAGACCCACCCTCTTTCCCCCACCCCCACACCCCCCCCAACCCCTGCCACATCCAGAGACATAAAATTAGAAAAGGCCTGAACCAATACACTAAAATAAAAATCAGGAAAAAGTCTCCCCCCTCCTAGTCAAATCATCAAAGCCATTCCAGTAAATCATGAATAGGCACTTTTACACAGCCGCTGAGAAGCAGAACACTTCTGCAAATGTTCTGCTTCACTGGCAGTGTAAAAATGTCCTGATAGAATTTATTTGCTAAATTCCATCCTGTAATTTTTCACCAAGATCCCTACACATTTTTACAGAGTGGCATGCAGCATAAGTTGACCGCAGACACTCCATAAAAAACTAGGCTAATGAATACGATGTTCACCCTCTGACAAACTCCGCAACACAGGAAGGCAGTGTAAAAGTGCTTACGAAAAGTGCTATGTAAACAATCACTCTGGAGGTAAGTATTCAAATTTTTTAACAAATTTTTTCCTGTATTTCTGTGTAAAAATTATAATTGTTGCTATGTGAGCACAAACTGGAAATCCCCATTTTTTGTGTAATATGATCTCTACCACAGCTAAGAACTTTTGCAAATTTCCTTGAAATTCCTGGGCTGGACCTTCTGGGAAAAGAGCAGTCTCCTCCTACTTCTAGAGAGGACAAGTGCCTGACCCCCAAGTCCACCTAAATTGCCAAACTTGTCAACCCAATCTTTACTGGCTATGCATTTTTCCTGTAGCTTTTCTGAACCTTAAATGTAAGCACAGGCAGCTGCACCCACATCCAGGCAAGGGAACCAAAGAATCCTTTGGATTCTCTGGATTGGTCAAGAAACTCAAGTGACTTGTTCTCATCAGTCAACTAATTTTTGATGTTTCCTGTATTGTTTCATTTTAATGAGAGCTACATTCTATGCTGAACGGTCAACAGACACAATTTTCCAATAACAAAAGCTACTAATTAAACTATTCACCCATCACAGATTTTTTAATGTAAAATTCTACGCTAACCCTTGTAAGATTCTATTCTAACCTTCGTAAACTTACCCACCATAAGCATCACTATCGAGGCTGTTCATCACCAACATAATTGTAAGCTGTAGTGTCCAATTTCATTTCCCCAGAAATCATGTTAATAATTTACGCCATGCTGATACACTATTGATGAAAGTACTAGAGCTACCGTAAATATTTGAGTATAACGTGAAAAAGATTTCCCCCTTTTTCCCTTCAAAAATAGAGGGGGGGGTCACATTATACTCGAGAGTAGACAGAAACATGACTCGGGTGGCCAGGCGGGCGGGCAAGCGGCAGCGCGACTCGGATGGCCGGGCGGGTGAGCCGGTGAGCGGCAGCGCGACTCAGGTGGCTAGATAGGTGGGCGAGCAGCAGTGCAACTTGGGCGGCTGAGCCAGCGAGCGATAGCGCGACTCAGGTGGGCGAGCGGCAGTGTGACTCGGGCAGACGCTGGCAAGCGGTAGATGGCAGCATGTCTCAGTCGGCCGAGGGGAGGGGGGATTGTGAGAGACGCCAGTGCTACTCAGGCGGCTGAGGGGATGAGGGGGTCATGAGAGATGGCAGCGTGACTTGGGTGGGCAGGCGAGCGGCTGGAGAGACGGCAACACGACTCAGGCGGGTGAAGGGAGGGGGGTTGTATTATACACGGGGGTAAAATTTTTCCCCCTTTTTCCCCTCAAAAATGGTGGGGGGGGTCGCATTATACACGGAGCGCATTATACATGAATATTTATGGTAATTATTAATCCTAGGCATCAAAATACAAGATAGAAAATGCAGCCAGCACAGTGTTACCAGAGGTAGCATCATACGATCGATTGGTCTTGCCGAATTGGTTGAAGATGAGGGGGGAAGAGGAAAAGGCAACCCTGAATGCAGAGATCTTACTTCCATAGTCTTCAAGACTCATCCTACCAGCATAAAGAGAGAAGAAAGGAGCCAGAATTAACCACTCAGGGTCTGGAGATGGTTTTGCCATTCAATATGCTCTTGGCTGATCTGCCAAAAGCTTCATCTCCTCTGAACTGAGCAACTTTCAAGGGATCAGCAGTGAATCCCGACTTTATCAGGAAATGTGTAGACAAGTGTGTTCCTACTGATAGTATCTGGGGGTATCCAAATAAGAACTCATGGGTGAACTAAGGGATCATCAAACTGCTGAGGACTAGATATGAAGTGTTTGGGCTGGAGATTCAGAAGCATATAGAAAGGCTAGAGTAAATCTCCAGAAGGCCATCATTGACACAGAGAGACAATTCCAGATCAAGCTGGTCTCAGACTGATGCACAACAGCTGTGGCAGGGTTTGCATGCTATCACATTCTAGAAGGCAGTATCATTCATTGCAATACATCCATTCCAGTTGAGCTCAAAGCCTTCTATCCTTGCTTTGAAAAGCAAGAACCCTTGAAAGCCCCCACAGCCCCTAGTGACTTTATGCTCCTAATCTCTGAGGTCGAGGTGAACAGAACCTTCAGGAACGTGAATCTTCTGTAAATGTCTGGTCCAGCGAATGCACCTGCCAGTTCTTAAGAACCTGTGCAAACCAAATGGTAGAAATTTCTGTGGACATTTTCAACCTCTCAGTTCAGAGGTCAGAGGTTCCCGCCTGCTTCATCCATCATTCTGTGGCCAAAAAAGAGAAAGGTGATCTGTCTCAAAGACTATCGGCAAGTGACACTGATGTTTTCCATTATGAAGTTGGTTACGGAGTGAATCAATTCTTCTGTCAGGTGGACCGGAATTCAGTTCAGTTCACCTATCATGACAAGTCTATGGCAGATACCATCTTGCTGGCCCTCCATTCTGCATTAGATCATCTAGACCACTGGAACAACTACATTGGCTGTTGTTTATTGACTACAGCTCAGCATTCTACACCATCAAAACTCACGACCAAGCTAAATGACCTGGGACTTTGTTCATCCCTCTGCAGCTGGATCCTTGACTTCCTCATCTGCAGACTCCAATCAATGTGGATCAGCAACATCACCTCCTCCACACTGCCCATCAACACAGAAAGCATGCTTAGACCCCTACTCTAATTTTGTACACCCATGGCTGCGCAACCCAGTTCAGCTCCAACTCAATAAACAAATTCACTGATGATGTCACTGTTGTTAGCCAAATAATGGGAAATCATGAGTCAGACTACAGACTGGAGATTGCAAACCTGGTTAGATGGCACCAGAACAACAATCTTGCTCTTGATGTCACCAAGACAAGGAAATGGTTGTTGATTTTAGGAAGGAGAAGGGGAGGGTACACACACCTACTTGCATTGATGGAAATGAAGTGGAGAGAATTAAAACCTTCAAATTCCTAGGAGTCCAGATCTCAGAAAACCCCTGCTGGGGTAACTGTGAAGAAGGCATACCAATGCCTTTACTTCTTCAGGAGGCTGAGAAGATTTGGCATGTCATAGGATACTCTTATCAAACTTCTATGGGTGCACTGTGGAAATTTTACTGATGCCTGCATCACAGCCTGGTTTGAGAATTCGAATGTTCAGATATCTTTTTTTTCTTTGGCTTGGCTTTGCGGACGAAGATTTATGGAGGGGTAATGTCCACGTCAGCTGTAGGCTCGTTTGTGGCTGACAAGTCCGATGCGGGACAGGCAGACACGGTTGCAAGGGAAAATTGGTTGGTTGGGGTTGGGTGTTGGGTTTTTCCTCCTTTGTCTTTTGTCAGTGAGGTGGGCTCTGCGGTCTTCTTCAAAGGAGGTTGCTGCCCGCCGAACTGTGAGGCGCCAAGATGCACGGTTTGAGGCGATATACAGAAGCTTTATTCCAACAGCTATCAGACTTCAGCCTCCCCTTGGTTCACTAATCAGAGACAAAAAAAGGACGATTTGCACTATTGAAAGTCACTTTTTAGCCCTAGTATTAATGTAAATATTTATATTTATCTAATGTATTTGTCATCTCTTTTTAATTTGATTCAATTGATATACAATTGTAGTTTTTTTCTTTGTAAATAGCTGTTTGGCTGCAGCAAGTACACATTTTGGAACATATGTTCACTGTACAATGTGTATGACAATAAACTAATCATCATTGTCACCATCTTCTGCGGCAGTTTTCCACAGCCCTCAATTCCCTGGTCTTTCCAAAGATCATCTGCTTCTTCTTGAAATCCCCCTTATGATCACGACAACACTCCGGAACAGAGTCCCAAAGATTCGCTTCCTCAAAGGACAATTTATTCACAGGTATCCCCAGACCTTCATCACTGAGATATGTGAAATGCTGAGTGATGATATTCACCTGTAGTATTCTCTTCATGGGGCATAAAGTCATATTAATTCCCAACCTTAGCACTACAGAATCTTTCCAAACAGCTGCTGAAGATTTCTGCCTTGTTTTACAATCTGTTGTTCACTGTGCTCACATCTCATTCACTTTGATTTTAATGAAAATAGGTCAGCAGGATATTGTTGACTCCCTGTACGTGCTTTCAGTCATTGAATGCATGTGCATCCTAATGAGGACTTAAAAATCCAGACCATCACTTCACTAAAAGTATATAGGTGGTAATGAACCATCATCAGATTTTCCTGACGGTAAATGCCATGCTCCCTGTCTTCATCCACAGGAAGGTTGAATAGCCAGATACTTTATGCGACCAGCACTGCCCAGGAAAATTGATCTTGGAGGGGAGAATAGGGAATGGAGGAGACAGGGGTGGTTGCAAGATCACTTCCATGATTCCAGGCAGAACTTCAGTCTCACCACAGCAGCTGAACATTCAGATCAATGTGGAAAATGCCACTCATCTTCTGAAAATGAGAGTCCTGTGTTAACATCAGCCCAGAGATGCCACAAACTATTTTGCAGACAGGTGCATTGACTCTGTCACTGTGTGTTGCTTCCTTATAAGGAAAGGGGCAGCCATTTATAACTAAGATATGTAGAAATCTCTCCAGAGGGGAGTGAATGTCTGGGATTTCCTGCCCCTGAGGGAGTTGAAGGCCAGCTTATAAAAGATATTTAGGATGGAGATAAATAAATATTTGAACTATCAAGGACTAGAATGTTTTGGGCAAGTGGCACAGAAGAGGATTTGAGACGTGACAGATCATCAATGATGTGGAATGGTGTGGAAGGTTTGAGGGGGCTAGTGATCGTCAAGGTACTATTTTCCTGTGATCTTGCACGACCTGGACATCGCAAGACCACGGTCAGTGATGGAGGAAGGGAAGCACACAGAACAAACCCCAAAAGGCATGCCTCATTGACTGCACAGGCGATAAAGAGCTATCTGACAGGGAGGTGCGCAAAATCGTCATCTACAAAATCCATTTACTGTCCTTTGAACCAACACAGTTCATCAATAACCAGTGGCGGAGAGCCCAGATGACATGTCCCCCATGTGTCATCTTTTGCAGGACCATCTGCAATGATCAGAACACTTGAATGAATCCCTGATCCTATCAGTGAAATTTATCAAGACAACCATTCTATTTGGGTGTAGCCCACACGGACACATCTTGAGAATGTGGAAAGGGGGTTCAGGCACTAGAGGAGTCAGTCAAACACCAATTGCCAGGTTCTCCCTTTGGTGGCCTTTGTAGATTTTCAGGCTTCCTTGACCCAAGATCCCCCTTCAATATTTATCTCAATAATGAGAAAGTCCAGGTCTCCCTCACTAAAGCTGCAAGCTACCTCTCTGTCTTCTCCAAGATAGACAAAGTAGGTGCTGCTGCTGTATAGGCTTTTAAATGATATTACCCTTCTGTGACTGCTCTTCAAAATGAGCTAAATTACTGGGAAATGCTCACGTCCCATTGAGTGTATGATTTTGGTTGGAAAATGTCCAAACTCTATTTTGAACACATTCTTCACTCATTTCATGATTATTTGGAGGTAATCTGAGTGGGATTTAAGGCTTAACATGTCCAAAAAAATGGCTGTCCTGTTTCTGGGCATGTGTACTGTGGATAAATTGGATGCCCTGAATTGGATTAATACTAACCCAACCCAGATCCTTGCATCAAACCACCTGTGAATTTGATCAATGTTACCAAGGTGAAAGATTGACATCATCATCCCATCACTGGAGTTGTTTCAGAGAAAGAAGTATATGATATAAACTGCACTCTTGCTGTTCATCTTGCTAAATCACTTCAAATTTTTTAAAATGGTGCAAAAAAAAAAAAGGACAGAGCTTTCTTTGGAAGATGCTTGTTCTTACTTCCAAATCTGTTTCATTAGGCTTTGCATTTGATTGGGAAAATTTCATCAAGATGTTTACGACAGCTTCTACATTTCCAGGACTAGTGATGTTTTCATTTTGTGAAGCAGTGGATAAGACCTGAAGAAGACTGGAAAAGTTCTGCTCCACTTCAATGGAAGAACTGGTCAGCTGAAAAATAAAAGCAGAAATGCTTACATCAATTTGCAAGTCTGGAAGGGACAAACCAGTAAATATTTATGATGTAGTCAACATCTGCATGCCAGTGCATTTGCCAGCCATTTCCCCAACCATTGTCCCATGTCTAACCAATCCTGAAAATCACACAAGATCCTGGAGAGTCTAAAAATCATCTCACTTTTAAAATCTTTTGTTAATAGAGGAAATATAGATTCTAAGAATACTTTATGACTTACAAAACCAATCAAACATTGTTACAGGAGACCACAATGACTCTGAGGTACATGAGCTAAATGCTCCAATATCCTTTTGACAGTCAACAGTGAATCTAAGTTTATTATCACATTATACCTTGTCCAGTGAGAAGGTTCTTCTATAAGTAATCTAGGAAATTTAATATTTTGTAGCTTTACAAGGTAGCAGGACAAGAACCCATCCAGAGTGAGGTGTTGCAATGAAGAGATCAATCAGCACAAAGCAAGGGCAGCATGACATCACTGTTGAGGAGTTTGTTCAATAGCCTGTTGCTTGCAGGGAAGAAACTGTCTTTAAGCCTGTTGATTGCAATTTCACACTCTTGAACCTGTTCCCTGATGGGAGAAAGAAGAATAGAGTGTGCCCAGGGTGCAATGAGTCCTTCAGTAGAAGGTATAGATGGAATCAATGGAGGAGAAGGAGGTTTGCATGATGCTGTGAGCTGCATTCACCACCTTCTGTAGTTTCTTCGGCCTTGAGCAGAGCATCTCCCATAGCACACTGATTCATCCAGCAAGTACGCTTATAGAAGTTGTTCACCGACATGGGGACATGCTGCAGTTCCTTGGTCTTCGAAGAAAGTTGAGTCATTGGTGTGCTGTCTTGGCCAATAGGATTAGTGCACGTCAGCCAGTGGAATGGCCAATAGGGTTAGTGCTCGTCAGCCAGTGGAAATGTTTGCGCCCAGGAACTTGAAGTGATCTCCTGTCTCCACTGCAGTTCCTTTGACGTGGACAGTAGAGTGCACTCTTGCTCCTCTCATGTTCAGTTGCTTTGTCTTTCTAATGTTGAGAGAGAGGTTGTTATCTTGGCACCATCCACTAGAACTTCAGTCTCTTTTCTACATTTCCTCTCATCGTGGTTTGATATTCAGCCTATCAATGCAGGGTCATCAGAAAAGTTGATGCTGCAGTTGGATCAAAATCTGGCTGTACAATCATGGGCGAAGAGGAAAAGCAAAGGACTGAGTACCCATCCAGACAGAGTGGCAGTGTTACAGTGGAGGAGACATTACTGCCCGTCTTCATTCTTTAGCTTTACAGCTGGCTACAAAGATTGATGCCCTTATGCTAAAAAATAAAAGCCCTTTCTATCTTTGGCTTGGCTTCGCGGACGAAGATTTATGGAGGGGGTAAAAAAGTCCACGTCAGCTGCAGGCTCGTTTGTGGCTGACAAGTCCGATGCGGGACAGGCAGACACGGTTGCAAGGGAAAATTGGTTGGTTGGGGTTGGGTGTTGGGTTTTTCCTCCTTTGCCTTTTGTCAGTGAGGTGGGCTCTACGGTCTTCTTCAAAGGAGGTTGCTGCCCGCCAAACTGTGAGGCGCCAAGATGCACGGTTTGAGGCGATATCAGCCCACTGGCGGTGGTCAATGTGGCAGGCACCAAGAGATTTCTTTAGGCAGTCCTTGAACCTTTTCTTTGGTGCACCTCTGTCACGGTGGCCAGTGGAGAGCTCGCCATATAATACGATCTTGGGAAGGCGATGGTCCTCCATTCTGGAGATGTGACCCATCCAGCGCAGCTGGATCTTCAGCAGCGTGGACTCGATGCTGTCGACCTCTGCCATCTCGAGTACTTCGACGTTAGGGATGAAAGCGCTCCAATGGATGTTGAGGATGGAGCGGAGACAACGCTGGTGGAAGCGTTCTAGGAGCCGTAGGTGATGCCGGTAGAGGACCCATGATTCGGAGTCGAACAGGAGTGTGGGTATGACAACGGCTCTGTATACGCTTATCTTTGTGAGGTTTTTCAGTTGGTTGTTTTTCCAGACTCTTTTGTGTAGTCTTCCAAAGGCACTATTTGCCTTGGCGAGTCTGTTGTCTATCTCATTGTCGATCCTTGCATCTGATGAAATGATGCAGCCGAGATAGGTAAACTGGTTGACCGTTTTGAGTTTTGTGTGCCCGATGGAGATGTGGGGGGGCTGGTAGTCATGGTGGGGAGCTGGCTGATGGAGGACCTCAGTTTTCTTCAGGCTGACTTCCAGGCCAAACATTTTGGCAGTTTCCGCAAAGCAGGACGTCAAGCGCTGAAGAGCTGGCTCTGAATGGGCAACTAAAGCGGCATCGTCTGCAAAGAGTAGTTCACGGACAAGTTTCTCTTGTGTCTTGGTGTGAGCTTGCAGGCGCCTCAGATTGAAGAGACTGCCATCCGTGCGGTACCAGATGTAAACAGCGTCTTCATTGTTGGGGTCTTTCATGGCTTGGTTCAGCATCATGCTGAAGAAGATTGAAAAGAGGGTTGGTGCGAGAACACAGCCTTGCTTCACGCCATTGTTAATGGAGAAGGGTTCAGAGAGCTCATTGCTGTATCTGACCCGACCTTGTTGGTTTTCGTGCAGTTGGATAATCATGTTGAGGAACTTTGGGGGACATCCGATGCGCTCTAGTATTTGCCAAAGCCCTTTCCTGCCCTTTCTATATTTTCTTTATAAATGTGCCATTATTTCCTCTATTTGTCAGAATGCAAACACACCAATTGTTTAACTTTGTTACATTTGCCAACTTACTGTCAAGTACCACCTAGGTACAAAATGGTGAAGTCCTGATTGATGGCAGTTCTGTGCCACGTGGTGCTGGATGGGAGAGGGCTGATGATGATGTCCTCTACAAAGTATTAACAGCTGGCAAGCAAAATTTTGCCAACTGATGAAGCTGTCAAGGAATGTGAGGGCCAAACAAAATCCAAATACGACTCCAAATCAACAAGAATGGAAAATTTGCTTTAAAAATTAAATAAATTAGAAATCATTCAAAACACTTCTATGTAATTTAAAAGATTAAAGGACTCTCAATTCAGTTCAAAAAATGCATTCCCTTTTACTTGCACCTTCCCCTTGGAGTTGGATGAACTGCTCCTGTGCCTCACAGTCAGAATTCATGCTCTGCTGCTCTGAATGAGGAGTCCAGTATTAGCGAAATCAAGCTGCATGCCCTGCAAATTTTGGAGATGGACTGTGAGTTGACAGGCTAGGGACAGCATGTACTCAATTCACTACTTCTGAAGAGATTGGAAAACAGGTGCAGAGACCATGTGACCAACATATTAAAGCAACAGAACTCTGGCAGCTTGATTTGTTCTCTTTAAGTGACAGTCACACTCAAATGAAAATGAACTGGGAGTATGTATTTTTTAATATTTAAAAATAATATTGTATAGTTAAATAATTAATAATTATCTGGTTATTTGTAATTAATAATATTAATAATTATAATTATAATATTTATAATTAATAACAAGATCACCCCACTTCCAATTAGCCAAGAGAGTTTACTTGGCACATTCCACTCGCTTTTCATCCATATAAGCTTTTATGTCATCCGGAATACACCTCTTAATTTCCTCGACAAACTGTCATGGTCCCCATTAAAATTCCTTGATGTGCACCACCGGTTAAAGCACACAATTTTATCATAGGCAAAAATCTGTACAAGTCAGGTTCCCTGATTTTCTCAAATTCCTAAATTTCTCTATATAGGCTTCTGGAACCAATTCATAAGCCTTGAGCATGGCTTCCTTTACACAGTCTCCCTTTACACAGAAACATAATGAGCCACTTGTCGGGTTGCAAGGGCAGAGGAAGCCTACTGGGCTTTCCCTTTCATCACACTCTGTAACAGGAGGGACCAGTAGTCTTTTGGCCTTTTTAGCTACTTTTTCCAAAATGCTGAAAGTACTTGTCAATCTCTGCCTCATCAAATGGAGAAACTAACCTCACCTCCCTATTGGTCAGAAACTTTTTGCTAGTACGAGAAGGTGGACTTCCCTCACTTCTCTTCTCTCTTTCACTTGCTAATCAATATTTTTCTAACTCAAATCACCTTTGCCTCTCTGCTTCTTCCATTCTAAGCTTTCCTCTCTCAAACTCCAATCTAAGTTTTTCCAACTCAATTTACCCTTCTGGTGGCCTCTGCTCATGGGATTCACTCTGGAGAAATTGTTTTACCTCCTCCTCTCCAAGCTTCCCTTTTATTACTGAATAGTCACCAATAAATTTCTGGATCTCTGCCTTTTTCATTGATTGACTAGTGCCAATTCCAACTTTTGTGCAATAGTCAACAATTCACTTTTTTTCACCCCTTACAAATATGCAAAGATGGATAATCCCATAAATTTATCAATGTCCATTGCTGCTGTAGTTTTACACACAAGCCTTTTAATTAGCTCAAAAAAATTCTAATCACATTTTTTTTAACCTACTCAGCAGCAATAGAAATTAGCCAAGGCAGTAATTATATTTAAGATAAATTATTGAAAATTATCCCCCAACTACATGCAAATATACGTATGTGTGTGTGTGTGGGTGTGTGTGGGTGTGTGTGGGTGTGTGTGGGTGTGTGTGGGTGTGTGTGGGTGTGTGTGGGTGTGTGTGGGTGTGTGTGGGTGTGTGTGGGTGTGATATCCCACACCATAACAGCTCAAGCACATTTCTGGAATGTCATTTCAAAGTTCAGTCTTATCCAGTGTTGACATGCAGTCTTTAAATTGATGCAAAGAAGTAGTCATGAAGTAGGTGGGAGAGACCAGACAACAGAAGTACTCACGAAGTAGGTGGGAGAGACCAGGCGACAGAAGTACTCATGAAGTAGGTGGGAGAGGCCAGGTGACAGAAGTACTCATGGAGTAGGTGGGAGAGACCAGGTGACAGAGAGTTGTAAACTCACAAAATCCTTGTTGAGATGTTTCCAGAGAAATGCCCTTTTAGGCGAGTGGTAGTCAATCTTCTTCAGCATGATGCTGAACCAAGCCATGAAAGACCCCAACAATGAAGACGCTGTTTACATCCGGTACCGCACGGATGGCAGTCTCTTCAATCTGAGGCGCCTGCAAGCTCACACCAAGACACAAGAGAAACTTGTCCGTGAACTACTCTTTGCAGATGATGCCGCTTTAGTTGCCCATTCAGAGCCAGCTCTTCAGCGCTTGACGTCCTGCTTTGCGGAAACTGCCAAAATGTTTGGCCTGGAAGTCAGCCTGAAGAAAACTGAGGTCCTCCATCAGCCAGCTCCCCACCATGACTACCAGCCCCCCCACATCTCCATCGGGCACACAAAACTCAAAACGGTCAACCAGTTTACCTATCTCGGCTGCACCATTTCATCAGATGCAAGGATCGACAATGAGATAGACAACAGACTCGCCAAGGCAAATAGCGCCTTTGGAAGACTACACAAAAGAGTCTGGAAAAACAACCAACTGAAAAACCTCACAAAGATAAGCGTATACTGAGCCGTTGTCATACCCACACTCCTGTTCGGCTCCGAATCATGGGTCCTCTACCGGCACCACCTACGGCTCCTAGAACGCTTCCACCAGCGTTGTCTCCGCTCCATCCTCAACATCCATTGGAGCGCTCACACCCCTAACGTCGAGGTACTCGAGATGGCAGAGGTCGACAGCATCGAGTCCACGCTGCTGAAGATCCAGCTGCGCTGGATGGGTCACGTCTCCAGAATGGAGGACCATCGCCTTCCCAAGATCGTATTATATGGCGAGCTCTCCACTGGCCACCGTGACAGAGGTGCACCAAAGAAAAGGTACAAGGACTGCCTAAAGAAATCTCTTGGTGCCTGCCACATTGACCACCGCCAGTGGGCTGATAACGCCTCAAACCGTGCATCTTGGCGCCTCACAGTTTGGCGGGCAGCAGCCTCCTTTGAAGAAGACCGCAGAGCCCACCTCACTGACAAAAGGCAAAGGAGGAAAAACCCAACACCCAACCCCAACCAACCAATTTTCCCTTGCAACCGCTGCAATCGTGTCTGCCTGTCCCGCATCGGACTGGTCAGCCACAAACGAGCCTGCAGCTGACGTGGACTTTTTTACCCCCTCCATAAATCTTCGTCCGCGAAGCCAAGCCAAAGAGTCAAAAATGACCTTTTCTTTTTCTAGAGGAAACAAAGCGAGTGAATTTCACAAAATTCCAGAACCCTTTTGGGGGTCAGTCCAAAGTGACCTTCATAATGGTCATGATCCAAACACAGTATTTCTTCTGCTTCCAGAAGCCAAATTTGGATCAGTTCAAGTGACCTTTTCTTATGGCCATTTCAACAATTCCTTTCAGAAGAGACTTTTCCTTTGCCATTATTGGATTCAAAAAGTTCACTTTTTCCACGATGGGATTCAACAAGTCCCCTTTGGCCATGATAGGATTCAACAAGTCCCCTTTGGCCATGATAGGATTCAACAAGTCCCCTTTGGCCATGATAGGATTCAACAAGTCCCCTTTGGCCATGATAGGATTCAACAAGTCCCCTTTGGCCATGATAGGATTCAACAAGTCCCCTTTGGCCATGATAGGATTCAACAAGTCCCCTTTGGCCATGATAGGATTCAACAAGTCCCCTTTGGCCATGATAGGATTCAACAAGTCCCCTTTTAAAGTGACCTTTGCTTTGGCCACATGAAGCCACTTCAGCACAGTGTATAAGCTGTTATTCCTATGCTGCTTCCTGTAAAAGACCCCTGATCAAACAGTGTCCTGTTTCTTTAACATGTTGGTTAAATAGTCTCTGCACTTGTGTTCCATTCTCTTCAGAAGTAGCGAATTGAGTGCACTCCCTGTCAACTCACAGTCAATCTCCAAAATTTGCAGGACTTTCAACTTGATTTGTTCTCTTAAAATGACAGTCCTACTTCAATGAAAATGAACTGAGAGCACGTAATATTTAAGAAACATTTGGATCAGCACAGGTTTAGATGGATATGAGCCAAACACTGGCAGGTGGAACTAGTGAGGTGGTGCTTTTCAGCCAGCATGGGAAAATTGGCTGAATGGTTTTCATGTTGTATGGCTCTAAAACAAAGTGCTAGGTACACCTAGTACCACAATGTGTTCGTAATAAATTTGATATGTTTGTTCAATAATTTTTTTTATAATTTATTTTCATTTATTTCAGAATCTCTCTGATCAAAATGATATACCTCCCCTTGATAATCAATGGTCTTTCCATCACCAAGACCCTGACTACCAATATTCTGGGGTCACCATAAACCAGAAATGCACCTGAACCATTCACACATAAAGACCATGGCTACAAGAGCAGGTGAGAGGCTGGATATCCTGCGTCGAGTGACTTGCCTCCTGACTCTCAAAAAAGTATCCAAAATCCAAATATTGACTGACCATTTGTTATGAACTCATAAAATCTTATTAGTACCAACAAAGGAACAGCAATGGAAAATTCACCAGACACTGGTAAATTCCAAATAATAGTTTTTTATTAAACTATTAATGACATAACATTCTTTACTTATCTCGAAACTAAACTCTATCTTAAACCCTAAAATGCGCAAATGTATATGTGTATGTGTATGATTAAATTCCAAACTATAACATTTCTGAAAAAGTCAGTGTTGAAGTCCAGTTTCAAACATCCTGTTGATCTTGAGGATCTCCTTAAATTGCAGTTCAGAAGTCATTATGAAGCACTTTTAAACATTATGTCTTCAGAACTCTTTAAAACTCACATCTTTCTTTTATAGAGTTGTTCCTTCATACAAGTGATTTCACAAACGCCCTCTTAGAGTTATGGAGTCTGTCTTCCATGATGAATTTTTTCTTAATCAAAAATGACCTTTTTTCATGGTCACAAGACTGCCCTCTTTTCTTAGAGGCAGTTGGAGTGGTTATTTCTTTAAAAAATACCATTTTTCGTGTGTTTCCTTTTATTAAGGACAACACAGACAGCCTTCCTTCTTTTAAAGGAATTAATGGCTGCTTTTTCAATCTTGTCGATACAGGATGGCCTTCTCTTGAACTGACCCCCTTTGTCTCTGATTTTGATGAAAATCTCTCTGCCACATGGTATGACATCATAACAACCTTTGAAGTCCTTCAGAACCCTTTAACATCTTCATGCTAAATAGCATAATTTAATGTCTTCCCAAACTTAAAATCAAAATAATTGTCTCTGATGTTTCATTCCTGCTTCAGAATTGTCTATAATTAGCCAGCAAAATGGCTTCTTGAGTAAACAGTCCATTGTTTTCAGTATCTCAAGAACCATCATAAAATCTTTCAAATCTTCTGCTTCAGCTGTAGTCACAGCAGACTTCTGTCTTTAAGATTATGTCAGCTGTCATCTTGAAAGAATCTCCCTCTCTCTGTTTTTAAAATGCAAATGTGTTGTCTTTTTGCCCTTGAAACTAATCTCACAAAATAACCTTACTAAGTCATACAAGTATAAAATACAGTTTAAACTAAAAATCATAGCACATTTGTCACAATTTTTACTCCTGAATGGTGCCTGACTTGCTGAGTTCCTCCGCCTCCTCAGTTTCCCTCAAGACCCCTAGCAGCTCGAGTTTTTGAACTTCACACCTCAAGCCCTTTCCATCAGCTGCAAGGCATGTCAGAAACCTGATGGAATATTTTCCACTTTTCTCAAACTGTACAGCACCAGCAATGAAGTTTGACAGCAGGCAGAACAATGCAGTCCAGTTGTTTGTCACTGCATCAACCACCTACACATTTATTCCTTCTCCCAGCAGCAGCAGTGGTTGCAGTGTGCACCATTGGCAAAATGTAATGCAGTTGCATCCCATACGTCATGACAGTATTTTCCAAGCCTCTGCAACCAAGGAAGACCTGGGGTTTGAAGTACATGGCAACACCAACTCTTGCAGTTTTCTCTGCAAGTCCAAGACCATCCTGCCAAAAATACATCCTTGGTCCTTACCTGTTGCTGAGTCACGGAATCCTGCAACTTCCTCAGCAATAGCACTTGGACACTACCTTCAACAGTAAAAGCTGCAGCAGGTCAAGGAGAGGGATCACCACCAACCTTTCAAGATAAATTGTGGATGGTAATAATTGCTGGCCTTGCTGGTGGTGCCCAGATCCAATTAATTATTTTTTAAAAAGTAACAGTGATTGAAAAGGCTCTCACAGCAAGACTTGCAGACTGCTATCCGACAACTTGGCAGCCAGAGCATCACATTCTGCAGCTGGTGGCCTGCTGAACCTCACACAGGGACCATGGCAATGAGACCAGCAGGACATTAGGAGCCACATTTCTATTAAAATTTAGATTGGTCGTGGAATACTTGCTATCAGGCCTATGCTTGTTCATATTCTTCTTGATGGCTAAGGACTTGGGGCCAAATATTGTTAATTGAATTCCAGTAGTGCATTTTGTAGATAACTTATAACATAGCTATAGTTCACAAATGGAAGGAGAAAGTAAAATTCAGAGATCAGAGCCACGTATGTGGATCCAACTATGTTTGTCTGAAATGATATTTAGTGTTGTTTTCGACTGTTGTTATTGTGTACTTACATGGTGCAGAGTATTTCATCAAAAGTGTGGTGCATGTATTGGAAACAGGAGCAAGCATCTAATAACCAGAATTGAAGACTGCCCTGCAATTTTTGAAGTTCATGACTGTTCTCCTACAACATTTCCAGTTTGTTGCAACAATTCCCTTAATTTCCAGAAATCTATTAATTTCTCCTCATCTCAGTCCAAGACTATCTGAGACGGCTGCAAAGAGGTTAAAACATGTTAAAACATTTGAGTAAAGTTATTTATGATACATACCTCATCAAGATTAGTAAGCACAGGTAATACACAGAAATCACGCACTTCATATTGTCCATTCTTTCCACATATAATAAGTTTGAAACCGTTCATTCCCATGCAGGGGATGGTTTCATTTTCATTAAAATTTTTGATGCCTAGGATCTCATTTTGGCATGGAATTTCATCACCTGTTGAAAGGAAAATTATAAAACTTTCCAAAAGATAAATAACAAGTTATATTTTGTTCCTTGAGACTATTTGATTATTTGTGGAATGGTAGAGTAGGCTTCAGCAGAGCTGAGCTCATCTTGTATTGTTTAACTTTCTTACATGCACCCCTCCCCCCCCCACCCCCACCCCCCCCACCCAACTCCACATTAATTTCTATACTGGTTTGTCTGCCAGTTTGTGATAAACAAAGAATCAATGCAAATGACCAACACTGCTGCAGGACACCCCTCAGGTGCTCTGATGCTGGAATCCCCTTTCAGTCCTTAACCAATGTTCCAACTCTTCGTGTCCTTGGGGGAATACTTATACCAAATTGCCTTCTTTGGCTAATAGAAGAAGAGCCTTCTCTCAGCAGGTACAGCAAATATCAGACACCATAGCTAACATTCCACAACAGAGATCCCTCATGGAAAATTGGTACGGATGGAAAACATACAGATCTAGTACAAGTTTAATCTGCGCAGCCTTAAAGCAAGAAACAAAAGCAGCTATAAATACATTATCCATCAGATTTTCCACAAACAAAATTGAAATGCAGTTAGTCACCACGCCACAGCAGGAGACTATTTGGACTATCAAGTCCATGCCAGTTATTTTTTGAGTCCCACACCTGGATCGATGTCCATGGCCCTGCATTAACTCATAAGCGTATCTAGGGTATTGCAGATGGGGCACAGAACCGGTGTGCACAAATTGTGGGGGTGCCACGGTCCTTCGCCATACCAGCCCAATATCCGAGTTCCTCGCCCAATAATGAATCTTCATCCCAGGGTGCAGTGCTTCCAGGGGTCACTTGAAAACCCCAGAGCGCCACTCCGAGCCGACATCTCATCGGGCCACCTCGGGGCCACTCCGGCTCCTCGCTCATTCCTTGAAACTGGCAGAACGGTTCCAGCTGCAAGGGAATTATGGATAAGGAAGGCAAAGACAGCTATTTTTCCCATTCTTTCCACATTGAGCGGAGTTGTGGCAAGCAGTACCAATGCCAGCGGGTGGGCCGGAAGGTAGCATCAGGCGCGGATCTCTCCGCGGCGGTCGGTTCCCATCCGCCATCAGTGGACAAGGTTTTCTTTCTCCTCTGAACAGTTGGCTTCTATGAGGATTGTTGCATGGAAGGAGCTGCCAAGAGATGGAAGCCAATTGGCTTTGGAAACGTTTTTGTGGTGTCATGTAGGTGGCTGCTGTCTGTACAGGTCAGGGCATGGCATGGTCAAGGTTGCAGGTTATTGATCAAATTGTGTTGGGGGTGGAGGAGAAGAAGTAAATGGGCACATCAAAGGGAATTGGTTCCGGGCAAGCAGCGTGGTTGTGAAGGTCGCCCTTCTGCCCCATGTCCTACTCGTCAAACAAGCTTGACAGTAACTCACTGGCTGCAGAGTGACAGGGGCCACTGTTCTTCTCCCTCTGCCAATCTGGATTCCAGGCAGAGGGGAACATTGCACTTCAGTGTGAGGTGGGGAGGAGGTGGCAAGCACCCGGGCACAATCCTCCCCACTCTGTGCCGGCAAACCTTGCCCTCTCTCCTTAATGACAACTTGCCATTGGTGCCAAGCCCTTATTTACTATCTATTCACAAAACTCAAGCACTCCTGTAAATGCCAAATGTGTGTGTATATGTATGTATTACAGAGGAAGTGGGGGAAATGACATCAAATAGATACTTAACACAAAAACATATTGAAGCAGCAGCTTGAAATAAAAGAACAAACCACTCACTGCAATATCACAGAGACACACAGTTGGAATTAACCAGCTGATGATGCCATGTTCCATGCAATCATCCCACAGAGGGGAAGCAGCAACTCACTTGCCGGTGAGTGATTCTGCCTGGCAGCGAGGTGAGGGCTGCGATTGACATGCACATCTCAGCCATGCATTCAAACTTTGCCAACTGACTCAAGCGAGATGCGGGAGTCCAAGGTCACTCACCAAGCTGAGATGCTGTATTTCCTGTGCATGTGCACAAAGATAAAGGCACACAGGGCAACAACTTTACAAAGAACAACAGCAATCAATAAAAAGCCATGGCAGCAGTTTTCAGCCATGTTTTATCAGGTTTTGAATTTCAATTAAGAAATGAGTGAGTGCCCAGAGTTTGTGTCACATTGCTGAACAGAGAAAGTTTTGTCCTTTTTTCACTGATGGTGTTATATAGTCAGGATAATGCGAACTATTTTGTAACCATGTAAAAATAAACCTTTCTCACTACAGTAGTAACTGTAGTGCACCACTGTGGGGTGTAGATATACAAATACGAGTGTGTGTGAACAGTTTCCCGAGATGGTGGAAGGCATCAATAAGTAAAATCTCTTCTGTTATTTAAATCTGGCATTTCTAAGTCATTTAAGAAGATTCCTAAGTAACACAGAGACATAACTTGGTGGCAGTGGAATAAGAGAACAAGAATAAAGCCATACAATTGATTGTAAGTCACTGAAATACAAAAGAGAAGAAGAGAAAAAACATTACTGGAAAAAAATGGTTGGAGTAACAGCATTTCACCCAGTGATGGACTGGGAGGGTGAAGACATTGTTGAATCGTTTAAAACATTTCAGCAAAAGCGCAATTTAGCATTCAAAAGATATTTTAAAATGCAACAGCAGAGAAGGATCACAAAGCAACGTCCTTCCACTCAGACTCTACCACCAGATGTTCCCAGAGAACATAATAAAAGGGTACCCAAATGATGGTGCATTGTAAACAGCAAATGTCATATTAACGGCCTATGGTGGACCCATGATCAAGCAGCTCGGGAGAGCTACGATCAATGGCTGCCGTAAGGGAAAGAGCATCCTCTGTATGTTCTTTGTGGTAGATACAGACAGACCAGTAATGCTAGGTCTGGACAGCTGCTGGGAGTTGCAATTGATCTGTCAATTAGAGATCCAGATGAAAAAGATATCCATAAGTATCAACAGAGACACTCCATTGGAGAACCAACCTCCAGTCACAAACAAGGCTGAGCTCATGAGCATGTACCTGGAATGCTTTGATGATTCAGTTGGCTGGTTTGGAGACTTTGAATATCACATCGCCATAGATCCAGACTGAAAACCAGTCATCTCTGCTCCAAGGAAAGGTCCACTGGAGCTTAAGAAGAAGCTGGAGCAAGAACTAAAGGACATGAAAAGGATGCAGGTCAGAGCCAAAGTGACTGAGCCGACTGACTGGGTAAATTCCATAGGGTCAAAGAAAACCAAATGGCCAGTTGAGAATATATCTGGACCCTAAAGACAAATCAGGCAATAAAAAGGGGTCACTGCCTAACACCAACACGAGAAGACATCACAGCGGAACTAACAGGATCCAAAATCTTTAGCCAGCGAGACACTAAGAATGGATACTGGAATGTGAAACTAGATGAGGAATTAACATTTCTAATAATGTTCAATACTCCATTTGGTTGTTACAAGTTCCTGCGACTACCTTTCGGCCTGAAGGTGAGCCAGGATGTGTTCCAACTGAAGATCTATGAGACCTACAGAGGGTGTAAAGGTGCTGTGGGCATCCAAGTTTTTGGCAGAGATGAAAAGTTCATGATCTTCATCTACACGAGGCCATAGAGAGAACAAGAGGAGCTGGAATTAAACTTAATGCAGATAAATGCATTATAAAAGAAAAGGATTGCCAATTCTTTGGAATGGTGTACACTCCTGATGGGGTAAAGCCAAGCCCAGAGAAGGTTAAAGCCATTGGCAAGACAGAGCACCCAAAGGACAAAAAAGATCTCAGAAGTTTCCTTCCCTTGGTCCAGTACATGAGTTCCTTCATACCACATATGTCAGATGACACAGCAAACATCAGAGAGTGACTGAAGGAAGATGTGGAATTTCAGTGGTCACCATCTCATCAGAGAAGTTTTGACCAGCTCAAAGAATATGCAGAGAAGCAGAGTTGAGATACTATAATAGAGAAAAAGCCCTCACCCTGCAAGTAGATGCATTTAACAGGGGCCTTGGTGCAGCATTAGTACAAGAAGGAAAACCAATAGCTCTTGCCTCAAAAGCACTAACAACAGTGGAGACCAGATATGCCAATATTGAGAGAGAGCTGTTGCCAGTCATATACGGATGAGAAGTTTCACAATTTTCTCTATCAAAGAAAGTTTATAGTGGAAAGTGATCATTGCCCACTAGAAAGAATGTAAACAAGGCACCAGCTAGACTGCAGAGATTACTTCTATGACTACAATGCTATGACTATGGCTTAAAATACAGACTAGGCAAAGAGATGGTGCTTGCTGATACCTTGTCACGACTTTCCCCGAATGAAAAATATGAAATGGAAGACATGGGGATCAAGATATATCATGTCATGAGTATGACCAGTAATAAATTAAGCCAGATCAGAGAAAAAAACCAGTAAGAATGCGGTGTTGAAAATGCTTTTTCAACAAATCATATAAGGATGGCCAGAAAGGATAAAGCAGATACAGCCTTCAATACATCAATATTAGTCTACCAGAGATGATGTATCGTTGGAAGATGGCGTTCTGCTGGCTGGATCAAGACTGATTATACCTGAAACAATGCAGAAAGAGATTCTCCAGAAAATACATGAAGGTCACATGAGAATGGAGAAATGCAAACTCAGAGCAAAGTCAGCACACAGTGGGAGCAGACTTGTTCACCGAGAATCAAGAGTGGTATTTAATAGTAGGCTGTTACTACTCTAAGTTTCCATTCGTCAAAAGGGTGAAAGGCCTGAGAGTGTCAACTATCACCTCAAAAATAAGTGTTCTTTGCTGAACAAGGAATACCTGAGCAAGTAATATGTGACAATGGAAAACCATTCACGTCACAAGAATTCAGAAAGCTGGCTGCAAAGTATGGGTTTGTTCTCACTACATCATCCCCATGCTACCCCAAAGATCATGAGTTCATTGTAAGACAAACTAGTTAAGTGGAAAGCACACTAGTTAAGTGTCGTGAAACAAAAGAAGACCCATACCTAGCTCTTCTATCATTATGAGCAACACTTTTAAGGGCTGATATGAAGTCCCCTGCAGGACTTCTAAATGACAGGAGATAGAATACAACTCTGTCAAACAAAATAAACCCTCCAGAAGACCAAGAGGAAACCAGAAGACTAGCTGAAATGCAAGAAGGATGCCAAAATTATAACAAACATACACAAACATTGCCAGAACTCTTCAGAGGGCGGCATGTGCATTTTCAAGAGCTGATGTTGAAAACATGGACCCCAGCAAAGGTCTTTAGAGAAGCTGAGACACTAAGATCATACATTGTCGAGGCAGACTCTGGCAATCAGTTGAGGATGAACAGAATTCACATCCGGCCGACACAAGATGTGATGAAGCAGAAAACTTTAATACCAACAAAGTCTGAAACACCAATATCAAGTGAGGTATCAAATGAAGAGACCACAGCCACTAATACTGAAACATCAACACAGCAGTTGTCAGGTGAAGCACAACAAGCTACATCACCTACACGTGCCAGCAACACAGAGCCCAACGGTCACAACTAAATCTACAAGAGGGCAAAGCCACATACTGCCACCAGTGTGATATCGATAAGAAAAAAAGAGTAATTCTCCCATATGATGTGACAAAATCATTTGTTTTCCAAAAGCATTAATTACATTCAGATGAAAGGTTACGTGATTCATCCAGAGCTTACTTCCTCCCTTAAGGGATAAATGTCTTGACATAGATATCACTAGGGACACTGGAGATAGTGGGATTGGAGATCAGAGGGGGGAATCATCAAAGGTGAACCCCTGTATAATCTGAAATACTGATCCATATTCCTAAAAACATGTTTTAAGAATTTCTGAGGTTGTAAAGTAATCTCCTCCAGAGGAACACAACATATTTCTGACTTCCAGCAGTTTAGAATCAGTTGGGAATCAGATTTCCAAGTAATGGTTATGCATTTCCTGGGCACCACTAAAGCAAGTTTAATAAATTTCAATTGATACTTTGATAGCCTCATTTTAGGTCTTGTATCTGCTAATTTCCCCAATAAAAACAATTCCAACACCTGAGGGTATCAAATTCTGATAGTTTGTTCCAGGATATTCCCCAAATCTTTCCATGTAATGTGTATGTAAGTTTAGAAAAGTTCTTTGATTCACAGCTCAATCTCACTTCTCATTCTTCCAAGTTCACTGGTTGCAAGCAATTCTTTACTGTGCACAGAATTTAACATTTATGAAGTTCACGAGGCTTTGGTGTTTGAAAGATAAATGGTTACCGCTCAGGAAGGTTCTTGTCAGTATTCAGAGAGTATTCTGCTGTTCGCTGTATACCCACAACTGATTCATTTTAATCAGCCGCGTCAGTGACTTGCCAAAGAAATTTGCCCCATCAGGGTTTTCCAGATGATAACCTCTTTCTTTCAAGTCATCACAGAGTTCTTTTTGTTTCTCTTATTTCAAGTGAAACATTAGGCAGCCAGTCCTCTCCTCTTGGGACTTTGACCAGGCTGAACTAAGCACTCACAACCCATCTTCTAAATGGGGTTTTTCCACAAGCTTGCCAGCTTGTCTTGTTCCAGTCGTAGCTGTTTCTGCTGGTCTGTAAAACTACAGTTGAATTTTCTCTCTCTCACACACACACACACACACACACACACACACACACACACACACACACACACACACACACAGACACACACACAGACACACACACACACACACACACACACACACACACACACACACCTGTTTGACTCCCTCTCTGCTTACAAAAAAAAATACATGACCCTCTTAGAACAGCAAACAGAACTCCCAGACAGCCTGCGACTCTGAACATACTCCTCGAGTTCTTTCATCTGTTGCTTTTCTAAACAACTATCCATTAGTGAAGTCTCTATAGGCACTACCCAAAAATTTTGCAAAGGCTCTTGGAGCTGGAATGTCTGGCTTGAGCAGAGCTCAAATATTTTAAAATGAGATCTGTTTTTAAGTGTTTGTATGTGACCTACACTAAAAAAAAACTGTCCCATCAAAACCATCAATATAGATCATCTTCCCCTCGTGACTATTATCAACAAGCCTATCCATGCGGCACCAGCGAGGCTGCAGCACATGAGGCTATGGTTACAGAAATATAACTTCTAGCTAGTCCACAAGGCAGGCAAGGAAATGCACTTGGCTGATGCCCTATCAAGAACCCCCAGTAAAAGTACAGTGCAATTGGCTGAAGAGGCAGATTCATATAACGTGATGGCCATCTCCTACACCTCTTCATCCAGACTGGACAAACACTTAACCACCTTAAGTGCCCTAAGTGCTTACATCAGGACCGGCTGGCTGGACAAGCAAAGGGGTCCTGCCAGCAGCAATCCAATCATTCTTCCCATTCAGGGATTAACTGGTTATTGACAATGGCAATGTTATGAAAGGCCAGAGGCCAGTCATTCCCAAGTGACTACGAGCCACGTACATCATAATTCTCCACAGGGGTCACCCAGGCGCAGGGCCAGAAATGTCATGCTCTAGCCAGGGATGACTGAAGACATCGCCGACCACATCCAGGGCTGTGCCGTGTGCAACAGTACCAAGCTCCACCAGACCTAAGAGTCCCTGCAGCTCTACCATATACTGGACTTACCCTGGTCAACTGTGGAACCGGGAACAGTACTCGGTGAAGGTCAACTCCTACTCTGGGTGGTTCGCGATAGATCTACTCAAAGAGGCTGCCACAACTATAGTTATAACGAGGCTTAAGCATCATTTTGCGGTGCACAGGGCCCCGCACATGGTACTATCGGACAACTAGCACCCAAATTTCTAGCCAGAAACTCAGAGACTTTGCCGCCAAGTGGGACTTCCAGCACATAACCAGCAGCCCCAAATATCCCCAGTCCAACAACAAGCTGAGAGAGCAGTCCGCAGCACCATAGAGTTAATAGAGTGGTCTCACTGGGACAAAACATGTGTGTTCCTGAACCTCCTCAACTTAAGGAACACACCCTGAGACAATAAACTGGGCTTGCTGGCACAACGGGTGACTATCCTGGTCTCCAGAAAATTATTAAAGCCCACAATCATAAGGTCAGAATTTTTCCAGGCACAGCTCCTCAATAGGAGATCAGCACAAAAGAGGTATTATGATAGGTCCAGCCAGTCTCTCTTTCCACTCTACCAGGGTCAGGTTGGACGCATGCAGACCCTTCAGGGATATGACAGGGTGAAAACTTGCAAAGAGCCACGATCATACCTCGTCTCATCCAAGGGGAAAGAGTACCGGAGGAACCAACGCCTCGTCCTTCCGGTATGTGAGTCACCCCCCCCCTCCCCCCCGCTACAATCCAACTCAACCTTTACACCACCATTGATTGACCTGGAGAGTTGCCCATGGGACAGAACACCTCAGAAACCACAAAAATTTGCTGTAACCATTCCAATATCCTGGAAAGGAACCCCTGGGGTGACGAACACTCTCCAGCTAAAGTCATAGTATTCTCCTCTGCTGTGATCTCAGGATGTGTCCTCAGTTTCTGAGGATGTGGTGCCATAGCCCTCCACTTCATCCAGTGGGCTGCATCAAAAATGAGCTGGTCGTGTTTGCAGGCCCATCCCCAAGAACATGGACTGACAAGCCTCTGCGCCAAGTATGAAAGGACTTTGGTGTCTGTGGTATCCAAGTATGGGATGGGAGTGTAAATAATCATTACTACATGTTTTGAAACCTTTTACTGCTGTTTTTACTGTGTTGAAATTTTTACTGCTGTTCTGGGACGCATGAAGGTCAACTAACGAAAGGGGATGTGGACAGCTGCTATAATTGTCTGCTCTTGTCCAGTCAGAATCATGTTGGAGCCACCATCCTTAGGCCCATGCATTGCGCAGGCGCAGGACCAGCAATGACGCGTGTCAATTGAATCTAGTGCTGGCTGGGACCAGGAGCTCCTCCAGACTCTCCCGTGGTATATCGCGTTTGTATTTTTTTAAAATAAAATTCTTGGTAGTTTTTAAACTACTGGCTTCAAGTCTCTTCATTGCAAAGTACAAATGCAAACACTCACCAAAAGCCTTGAATCTAATTGTTGTGCAAATTGCTTTTCAACTGAAAAGAATTCTCTCCTCTGCCTTCTTTATTTCAAGGAAATAACCACACAGCTGACCAACATTTAATTGTAAGAATTCAGACAGGAATAGGCTACTTAGCCCTTCAAAGGTGCTCTACATTTAATAAGATAATGGCTAATCTGATTACCTCAACTTGACAAGCAAAACATTGCCAGTCATCAACAAAGCAGCAATACTGAGGCTCACATCACTATGAATAATTGATGTAAAGTGCCCAAATATCTAAAATGTTTAAAGTTTAGACTGGTCTGGTTTGCTTTTCTCTTCACATTAACTGTCATCTCTTCCAACCATTTGTGCTCCCAGAATTCTCTGACAGCTAACGAATCCTAAATCCTGACTTATTCATTTGTGAAATGAGCACATATCTTACCATGAGTGCTGAAGCAATGCATCGTTGGGAGTGAATGAATGCACATTAAAGCCTAGAGGGCTTTAAATCCAATGATGAACATATAGTATCTTGTTCAGTTGGGTCATAAGATACATATTTATATCTCTAAATTCTCTCCATCAAACATTATTTTATTATTTAAAAAGTTACTTACTGGGTAAAATTTCTACTTTGTAACGGTCAGAAAGAGACTTCATCAAATTCTGATTGGTGGAAGTAACGTCATCTTTGGTTAAAGCTGAATCAGTTAATGCGTTATAGAGCACAATAACACTCCCTTCACTAAATTCGCAAAGGCAAAGAAAGAATCATAACAGGCATTTTCTTAAATAAAGTGGTTCAGACAAACAGACCATTACAAGTGCAAATAAATTAGATTTTGGAATAGCAAAGAAAAATCGAAAACTGGAAACTTGCCAGGTTTATTATTCAACTGTTTCGATGGCTCATTGCCCCTAAGAATCATAGAATATTACAGCACAGAAAATAGGCTTTTTTGCCATTTTCGTCTGTGCCAAATTATTCTGCCTAGTCCCATTAATCTGCACCCATTCCATATTTCTCCACACACCTCCCATCCATCTGCCTGTCCAAATTATTCTTAAATGTTAAAATTGAGCACATATTCACCACTTCAGCTGGCAGCTCGTTCCATTCTCCCACCATTCTCTGTGTGAAGAAATTCTCCTTAATATTCCCCCAAAACCTTCCCTTTCACCCTTAACTTATGTCCTCTGGTTTGTATCTTGCCTAAGCTCAGTGTAAAAAGCCTACTTGCATTTACTCTATCTATACTGATCATAATTTTGTACATCTCTATCAAATAGTCCCTCACTCTTTTCTGTGCTACAGCAAATAAATCTAACCTGATTAATCTTTCCCTGTAACTCAGTTCCTTAAGTCCTGGCAACATCCTAGTAAATCTCTGTATTTTTTCAATTTTATTGATATCTTTCCTGTAGTTAGGTGACCAAAACTGCCCACAATACTCCAACTTCGGCCTCACAAAGTCTTACACAACTTTACCATAACATCCTTTTCTCAAAACTCTGACAGAAGTGGCAGGGATTTGCCATTTATCTGTCTGTGAATACATAAATGATGAACATAGGTCATCTGACATAATTTCCATCATTTTTATCCCAGCAATGCTGGATGCTAAGACCCTTGTTAACTTCTGGTTTTCAGGAGAATTTAAATGAAGCCAATGTGCAACTAGAATCTGAGCAATCTTGCTTGACCTTTTATTTCTTGTTGGAGCCACCTTGTGGCCATGGTGATTCCCACACTCTATCTGAGGACAGTAAAGCATTCAAATCAGCCAGGTCTTCCTGTCCAAAACAACTAAATGAAGAGAGAGTGGGCTCAGAAACATTACTCCCTGTGTTCCAACATTTCTCCTTGTTCGGTAGAAGAAAGGAGCTAGCTGTCTAACCTACTTTATATCACATGGACATCTGCAAGTCAGCACAGTTGGCCCCAAGTGCAAATTCAATTTATTGTGGACTCTGGTTGCTGATGTCAGATTTTCAATTATACCCTTAAACTATGAGAGATCGGTACATTTATAATAGGAGACAACTTGAGTTTGAACAAGGGCTGCAACCTGTGAAGAGTCTAGAAACCAGCTCAAACTACCTTGGCTGTTATTGCTAGATCCCCACTATTTTTGAGGTAATCTAAACAGGATCATAAAATCCTTTTTTTTAAAAAACACAAACTACAAGATTTATGTTGTCAAGGGTAGAAACTAGCCCCATATCAACAATCATAAAAATTCATAGTTTTTTTTGGAAATTAGAGTTGCTATATATACATGATGTTCTCTGAATTTTGCCACTGGATTACTAAAATTTTAAAAATTTCTATCCTCCATATACTTCACTTACGAGAATCCTAAAATTGTAATGTCAGCATCGACTTGCACATTTCTGAATGCTTCTTCAAGCTGGGGAGAAAGTTAGAAATAGATTACAAACAAGACATTTTATAAAAGAAGTAAAATATGGAAGAGTGATTCAATTCACTTCTATGAAAGCATGTGCGTAAAAAAAATTAAATTTACTTTATTTCTAAGCAGCTTAAGATGGTTGCTGCTCGATATTTCTATCCATATTCAGGACTTACATTTTTTTTCAAGGCAGTTGCAAACAATGTAGGAAATTGAGCACAGAAAGCCTAAATAATAGGCTGGACTGTAAAAAAAAGAGCACAACTGTTGAGAGAATACAAGGTAGAAGGACTGAATTTAATGTCAAATTAGATGTAGGAATGGAAATAAAGAGAGGGGAAAGTAAATTGAGATATAAGAGATAAAAAGAAAAGGTTACAAAAAGGTAAATTTGCTAAATCACAATTTAGACTATATTAATCAAGCTTAAGGAATGTGACTCCTCACTTCTAATAATTACTTTCAGCACAAGGATAATTGAATGGATGCTTAAACTGAAATGAACAAGGAGCAAAACATACGGTTAATTGGGATATTTGGGGCAGCACAGGTTCGTGGGCCGGAAGGGCCTGTTACTACACTGTATAATTTAATTCCCTTTTCAATGCATGATGTTATTTCCTGCAAGGTTACCTTAAAAATTCAAATATTCCTTTTATCATCATGTAAGAAATGTAAAATACAGTCATAAGGCAAACAAGAGTCCACATGAGCATTGTCCGTTGCTCCTAACAATAGGAGAAAGAGAAGCAAAAGATAGTTCCTTCAGAGACACTGAGTATACACTGAGTATGCAAGGATTCACCTCTCATGCTCCTGCAGCCTCTGAAGACGCACTCCAGTTTAAACCATCAACAGCCTGCGATCCAGATCCAATCCTCCCATAAGATCAGGAAGCCCTCAACACCCAAGGCCCTTTTGAAGCCCGTCTTGCCCTCAGAATGGTGGTTGTGATACCTGGCTCCCACTCTGGCTCCCATGAGTCAGTCTCCAGCACCCTGTATAGGTCCTTCAACCACGTCACCAGAAGCCCACAGCCTGTGTGAGTCATTTGACCACAAGTCACCAGGAGCCCACATTCTGTGTGGATCCTTTGCCGCTGAGATCTTTGTTGGTCCACTGTCGTGAACACCTTCCCTGTAGGGTTGTCTCCCATGTTTCTCCTTTTTCTCCCCATTTCTGGTGTACTGCGCTGGTCCGCTGCTATCCCAAAGTCTGCAACCCCTCATGGTACACTGCACAACACAGGCACCATCATCTTGGGCACAGACCTCATGGTTGCAGGATTTTTAAAAAAGTACCTTTGGTTCCTTTAAATGGCAGACAATAGCAGCATGTGGAGCATCGCTGTGTCACCCCTCCCCACTCCCTGGGGTCTGCACCAGCTGTAGCACTACCATTACTGCAGCTCTGGCAGCGCCACCACTTTTTTCAGTGCTTATTTAGCAGTGCATGTTAGACTGCAGACATTATATATTTCAGTTTAACCATGAATACGAAAATTACTTATAAGTGCTGTACCATCCTCCCATTAATAACAAGGGCCATTAAACCGGCTGTTATTTTGAGGACATAATCTGAGAACATTATGTACCTCACATAGTTCTCACTTGAACGCCACCTGTTTCTGAAGAGTATACAGTAGGAGTAGGATTAACATCATAATGCTGTCTTGCACATTGTGTTAATGCACCCCAGCATATTTTTGCACTATTAAAAAGACAAATACCCATACAGAATTTGCAATGTTATTTACTCGGTTACTTACCAATGTTGTAAATTCGTTTTCAAGCTTTTTATACATGTCAGAAGAAGAATTTCTCAGGTCATCTGTAAATTCCAGATTTAAAACTCTGAATGCAAATCTTGTACTATCTGTGAAAGGGACATAATATTAAGGTTTTGTTATTTCAAATATAAAGGATGTGTAATTCTTTACTATTCAAATCCTTTATGATAAAAATATGGCAATTGTACAATTCAGAATCTCAGAACAAAATATGGATGCTTTTTTTAAAATGTTCAGGAAGGATATGAAAAGAAAGACGGAGGAGTAGCTGCAATGTTAATTTAAGGAGAACATTGGTGCTGAAAAGAGAGGTGTGGGAGAGGGTTCAGGACCGAATTCTGATTGGTTAGAGCTCAGAATGCTGGGTGCATTCTAGAGTTGGACAAACAATAATGTTAAGGCCCAGTGAAAGTGAAGAATTTTAAAAAACATATCCTAGGTATTAAGCAGTATATTTCTGGTTCAGAGAAGAACGAGGTACTGCTGGGTCAGGTTCTGGGAAATGAGGTGGGTCAAGTATCCAAAGTTTCAGAAGGGAAGATTTTGGGGATGGAGATCATAAAGACATAAAATTTGGATTAGATAAGGAAAGGAAGAAAGTAAAGCAAATTAATTGGAGTAAGGCCCAGGAAAGCTGGAATCATAAATTGACAGGTGGGCAAAACGGTAACTGAGCAGTGGGCTGCTCTTACAGAGATGATTTAGATGCAGATCATGCACATTCCCAAGAGGTGGAAAGCAAGAGCAAACAACCCCAGAGCTCCCAGCATAAAGAAAGAGCTAGTATGGCTGAGTATGTGCTAGATTGTAAATACCAATGAGAACCAAACTGATCACAAAAGAATTTGAGAAAACATGAAATCTGAGAGCAGCATAAAGACCATAACGCAAAAGATCAGTTGAATGGGGTAGAAAAATATTATATTGAGACTGCACTTAAAAACAGAAATCAAAGGATTGTGGGTAGTTGGAATAATGTTCTGAGGTGCAATGATTTAAATGCAAGGAGTTTTGTAGGAAAGGCATTGAGCTTAGTGCATGGTTTGACATGTGAAATTATGGCATTGCGGACATTAGTTGCAATAGGGACAGCTTAATGTTCCAGGGTTCCGCTGTTTCCGACACCATGGAGCTGGAGGGATAAAAGAGGTAGGGTGGCATTGCAAGTTGGAAAATATCGCAGCTGTACTAAGTCAGTATAGACAAGATGGCTCATCTAATGAGGCTAGATGGGTGGAGCTGAGAAAAAGGACAGATATGACCACACTAATGGGGTTGCATTATTGACCACCCAATATCTGGCACAAAAAGGAGGAGTAAATCTGCAGAGAGGTAGCAGACAGCTGCAGGAAACAAAAAGTTGTGATAGTAAGTGATTTTAACTTTCCATATATTCCTTGGGATACCCTTCCTGTAAAAAGGTTGGATGGCTTAGAATTTGTCAAATATGTTCAGGAAAGTTTTTAAAAAAAATCAATATATCAAGGTACCAAATAGATTGAGTGCAATACTGGATCTCCTTTTAGGGAACCAGCCAGGACAGGTGACGAAATACGCGTAGGAGAACACTTTGGGTCCAGTAATCATAATATCATTGGTTTCAAGATAATTATGGATAATTATAGGTCTGGTCCTCAGGCTGTGATTCTAAAATGGACATAGGCCAATTTTGAGGAAATGAGAAAGTATCTAGAAAGTGTGGATTATGAAAGGTTGTTTTCTGGAAAGGACGTGATTAGTAAGTGGGGGGCCTTCAAAGATGAAATTTTCAGAATACAGTTTGTGTGTTCCTGTCTGGATTAAAGGCAATCAATACCCATAGGGTTTTCAAGAGATAATGGGGATCAGGTTAAGAGGAGGAGAGAAGTGTATAGAGTACAGGGTTGTATAGAGTACATCCAAGTATGGGCAAAAAGGAGCAAATGAATACTCAAGTATAAAAAATACAAAACAAATCTTAAGAAATAAATCAGAAGGACTAAAAGAAGATACAAGGTTGATTTTGCAGGCAAGGTGAGGGAAATCATAAGGGTTTCTACAGGTATATTAAGAGCAAAAGAACAGTAAGGGACAAAATTGGATTTCTTGAAGATCAGAATGGTTAGCTATGTATGGAGCCAAAAGAGGGAAGATCTTAAATTGTTTTTTTTTAAAGAATCTGTATTTAATAAGGAAACTAACACAGAGTTTGTGGGAGTGAAGCAAATAAAAAGTGAGGTCATGGAACCAAATAAAGGTGGATAAATCCCCAGGAGCTGATAAGGTATTCCCTTGGACCTTGAGGGAGGCTAGTGCAGAAATTGCAGGAGCCCTGGCATAAATATTTAACTTGTCTTTAGCCACTGGTGAGTTGCCAGAGGATTGGACGTTAGTTCATATTATTCATTTTTTATATATATAAAAAAAAAGAGGAAATTATAGGCTGATAGGCTTGACGAGAATAGTAGGCAAGTCATTGTGAAGCGTTCTAAGAGATCTGACATCCAAGTACAGGTGTTTATCCCTTTATCTTCAATTCCAAAAAATAAAGCCAAATATTTTTTCCATGGATGTTATGTGCTCACCAAACAGAATCTGATGTGATCCACGCTCAACTCATGCTTTGAAAACCCATGCCAGTCCAAGTCATTAATTAGTGGAACATGAGGGAATGCTTACTTTATAAGTGCCTCTGGTAAAAACAGAGTCCAGCACCCCCAGCGTCCAGCACTGACACGACCGCCCCCAAAGTCCAGCACCACCACAACCATCCCTGACGTTCAGCGTGGCTGTAACTGCCCCCAATGTCCAGCACTACCACAACCTCCCCAACGTTCAGCACCACTGCAACCTCATCCTAACCAGCACTGTGTGTCTTTGTTTGCACGAATCTGTACCACTGCCATTTTAATTCCAAACTCCAAAATAATCCAAAAAGTATCCAGTCCCAAGGATTTTGGATAGAAGGTTAAGCATCTGTATTTGGATGGACAGGTTTTGGGATAGTCAACATGGTAGGTTTTTATGTTTATTTTTTTTGAGGAGGATACCCAAAAGTTGATGAAGAAAAGGCTATGGATGTTGTGCACATGGAATTTAATAAGGCCCTTGACAAGATCTTGCATGGGAGGTTTGTCAGGAAGGTTCAGTTGCTCAGTGTTCATTGTGAGACAGGATATTGGATGAGACATTGACTTTACAGGTGAAGCCAGAGAGTTGTTGTTGAAGTTTTCCTTTGAATCAAGGCCTGTGACTAGTGATGTGCCTCAGTGCCTGGTCCATTTTTGTTTGTCATCTATTTCAAAGATCTGGATGATAATGTGGTAAATTGCATCAACATGTATGCAGTTGAAACAAAGATTAATAGGATACTGGACATTGAGGGAGGCTTTCAAACCTTCCAGCGTGATCGCACGGAGGAGGTGGCATGGTTAGCGTAAAGCAGCAACAGCTCCTGCAATCAGGGCTGGAGTGCAAGGAATGTGAATGTTCTCCCCGTGTCTGCATGGGTTTTCCCCAAGGGCCTCTGGTTTCCTCCCACCCTTCATAAATGTACTGTGGATTTAAATTATTTTAAATTTAGACATAACAGGCCATTTCACAAATGAGTCTGTGCCCAATTTACACCCAATTATCCAAATCCCTGTATGTTTTGAACAGTGGGATCGAAGCCAGTGCCCCTGGGGAAAACCCACAAAGACATGGGGAGAATGTACAAACTCCTTACAGATAGCACAGGATTCGAACCCAAGTCTCGATGGCTGATGCTGTAAAAAGGTTGTGCTAACTGCTATGCCAACCATGCCACCTGGTTGTAGGTCAATTGTGTGCAATTGGGCAGCACAGACCCTTGGACCAAATGGCCTGCTACCATGCTATACATCTAAATTTTAAAAAGAATGAGGGTGGTATGAGTGGCGCAGCAATTAGCACAACGGTGTAAAAACGCCAGCAAGCGAGACCGGGGTTTAAACAAGCTGTCAGCAGAATTGGTGAATGCAAGCTCAATTTGGGCATTTTAGAAAAATTTGAACAGGTACATGGAGGCAAGAGATACAGGTCAGTGGGGCTAGAAAGACTAATAATTCAGCACAGAATAGAAGGAGCAAAGGACGTGTTTCTATGCTGTAGCATTCTCTGGTTCTAAAATTCTATGGAATCTAATGTTGTTCTATCAGGCAGTAAATTTCCAGGGAAAGTAATTTTTTTCCCCAGTCTCATTTTTTAATTTTCTTACTCTTCAAACCATGTTGAATGTCAGACATTAAAAGGAATGGATGAAGGTCTGGCAGAGGATGAGGTTTGTCTGCATTTTAGTGAAGCATTTGAAAGGCTCCACAGACTCAGTCATAAGGCTTGGGATCTCTGGATGTGTGGATTCAGAAATGGCTTAACTGAAGAAAGCATTTGGATGTGACATCATCTTGCCTCGTCTCTATTTTGTCCCTCATTTAAGAGAGAGTTGGATGTGTACGTGGAGGAGAGGGGGTTGGCGGAGAGCGGGAAGTTTGAGCTAGTGGAGTTGTTCTAGTGAACCGGTGCGGACTCGAAAGGCCAACATGGCCTGTTTCCGCTCCGTAAATGGTTATATGGTTATAAGCAGAGAAGCACTAAAAGAAGAACACATAAAAGAGTGGGGGGCTATTGAGGATCAAAATGAGAACTTCATGGATCTAAGGACATTGTTAAGGTATGAAATAAGTACTTTGCATTAAACTTTCCATGGAAGAAAGCATTTGCAATGTAATTAATAGCATGGAGGTATAAAAAAAGGTGGCTGAATTTAAAGTAGTCATGGCCAGGGAAGATTACCTGAGGAAATCATAGAGGTCCTGACCATTAATGCTCTTTGGATATAGTGGTAGTGGTTTCAGAGATCTGTGGTGAATGCTGAGTAGGGATAAGATCAGCATTTTAACATTAGTGTTGGGATAACATTTCGGAACATTGATCTGGGTTAGGATGAATTGTCTTCAGGAAGAATTTGGATTAAGTAAAGAAAACCTATAACTCAGTACCGATCCAGTAATATTTGCATTACGTATTATGGTCAAGAGTCTTTACCAGATTTGCATTATTTGTATTGATTCATTTCTGATAGTACAGATCTATCACCAATGTATATAGTGTATATAGTTACAGTATCTAGACTGTGCTTACAGCGATTGACTGAGAGCTAAGCCACGCCTACTGTCTGGGCCTTAAAGGGTTGTGTCCCTAGCCAGGTCGGATCATTCCGGACTGGCCGGCCACCTGTGAAGAGTTCCGGTCTTTTGCTAATAAAAGCCTTGGTTTGGATCAACAAGTCTTTGATTCTTTCGACGAGCTCTACATCATTAAAAGAAGATTATCCATATCACAGCAGTTCAGACTTTTTCTTACAAACATGAGGAAAATATGGTTCAACCTACTTTTTTTAGGTGATCTGGTTGTTACTTTCGTTGAAGCAGTTGTAGGAGTTGTCTCTGCAATTGTACTTATTTTGGGAGATGCAGTACTTTGTGTGGTTGTTACCATCGTGGGTGTGACGTCACAGAAAGTCGCTTCTATTGGATAACCCCTGATGCAGTCACAGGAATGATTTGCTGCAGTACTTGCATTGCAAGGTTGATACCTTCTACAAAATGTTGAATTCCAAGTAAAATCACCAGTGCATTTGCATTGAATTTCATTGCTCTTTAATTGACAGACTGAAGAAACAGAAACAAAGCCATAGTCATCAAAACTGGCTCAGGGTACTCCTCCATCATTTGGTAATGAAGCCACAATATAGAAAACATTTTCCATATTTCAGTGCCTAATAAATACTCTTAGGGTACCTCAGTAAATTAGACTAAGTGCAGAGATGTATAAATCCTATCTTAATCTAAAAATACATTGAAAATGTAATAAATATTATTACCCTGAAATTATTCTCTGGTTAGTTGTGCTTTTGGTTTTATATTGTCGATAAAGAAAGTAGAACTCCACTTCAAAAATTCAATGATTGGAACTGAGTAGCAGAGCTGCCTCTATATTATAGGCTTGGCAGTACACGTTTGCCTCTCAATATAATAAAACATTTCTGGTTAGTATGAGCAAAATGAACCAAATATGCTAAAGATTTCCATGATTCTATCACATTTCATTCTTAAATATGTTACATATAATGTACAGTTATAACGTAGAAAACCACTCTCTCAGCAGTTGATCAGGATACAAGTCAGGTTAGTCAAGTCAGAGGTCAGGTTTTTTGATTTATAATATCTTCCTTGTTCAATTGACCATTGAAGGAGTCCAGTGCATCTACCATTGTTACCATCTTTTTGAATGCAAGTGTTAACAGCAGCAATTCATCCCAAAAGACAGTGCAACTTTGCTGTTCACCTATTGGGTTGATACAAGCCATACTCATTTTTTACTTATGATTAGCTTTGGTATTAGGTTTTACGAAGCTATGCTGAGTTATTGAATTAGCTTTTAAAGACCTGGACTATTGTCATGTGATTTTATCCAATTATAGCACAAAACTTGGAATATAAACAGCATCACTAATATTAAATAATTCTCTGATTATTGAACTATTTGATGAAAATACAAACACATCTGGTTATTTAATGCCTTTTACTGAAGGAAATGTTCCCATTTGACTTGGTAGAAACAACAAGTGATGCTAAACCTGCTCCTGATTAAAGACCCAATTAAAATCATAGAACACTACAGCACGGAAACAAGCCCTTTTGGCCCTTCTAGTCTGTGCTGAACTATTTATCTGCCCAATCCCACTGACCTACACCCAGTCCATAGCCCTTCAAACTGCTCCCATCCACATTCCTGTTAAAATTCAGCTGGTAGCTCGTTCCACATTCCCACCACTCTAAGTGTGAAGTTCCCCCTAATGTTTTCCCTAAACTGTTCCCCTTTCATCCTTAACCCATGTCCCCTGGTTTGTATTTCACCTACCCTCAGTGGAAAAAAGCGTACCAGCATTTACTCTGTCTATACTCCTCTAATTTTAATATGTCTATCAAATCTCCCCTCATTCTTCTACACTCCAGAGAAAAAAAGTCCTAACTTGTTTAACCTTTCCCTGTAACTCAGTTCCTGAAGTCTAGACAACTCACTAATAAATCTTCTCTGCAATCTTTTAATCTTATTGATATCTTTCCTGTATTTAGGTGACAAAGTGCACACAATACTCCAAATTTAGTCTCACCAATGTCTTCTACATAACATCCCAACTCCTATACAGTACCCAATATTTTGATTTATGAAGGCCAAAATGCCAAAAGCTCTCTTTATAACCCTATCCACCCGTGACATCTATATTTCCAGATCCCAATGTTCTACTGCAATCTTCAGTGTCCTATCATTTACTGTGTATGTCCTTTTTTGGTTTGTCCTTTCAAAATGCAACACGTCACACTTGTCTGCATTAAATTCCACCTGCCATTTTTCAGTCCATTTTTCCACCTGGTCTTGATCCCTCTGCAAGCTTTGAAAACTTTTGTCGCTGTCCACAACACCTCCAATCTTTGTGTCATCTGCAAACGTGCTGATCCAATTTACCACATTATCATTCAGATCATTAATATAGATGGCAAACTATAATTGACCCAGCACCAATCCCAGAGGTACACCACTAGTCACGGGCCTCCAATCTGAGAAGAAATCATTCACCACCACTCTCTGGTTTCTCCCACATAGACAAGGTCAAATCCAATTTACTAACTCATCATGAATACCAGGCATCTTAACCTTTCTGACTAACCTCTTATGTGGAATTTGTCAAAAGCCTTACTAATGTCCACGGCCTTTCCTTCATCCTACTTACCTGGTAAGCTCCTCAAAAATTATATTATTGGTTAAGCACGACCTACTACCTGGCAGGCAGGAGGCTCACCCTTCCCACAGATCAGCATGCAGTAGCATTTATGTTCAGCACCACTCACAGAGGCAAGATCAAAAATGATAAGATCTTGTGCTGGAGAGTCGAGCTGGCCACGTTCAGCTACAACATTCAGTATAGGTGGGAAGCTCAATGACTCCCCTGATGCCCTATCCTCGACCTGCACTGGTGCACAGTCTGACCAACATCAAGCACTACATGACACCCTTTGCCACCTGGGCATCATGTGCCTGTACAATTTTGTGAAACCCCAGAATCTCCCCTTCATAGTCCAGGAAGTCCGGACCATGACCTAGACCTACCGGGTCTGTGCGGAGTAAAAACCATACTTCTTCCATCCAGCACAACCCCATGTGATAAAGGCCACTCGGCCCTTCATGCAACTTTAAGGGACCACTGCCTTTCACGAACAAAAGCATCTATTTCCTCTCAGTCATGGAGGAATACTCCTGTTTCCCATTCGCCATCCCTTGCCCCGATACCTCCATGGCCTCTGTATTAAAGGTGCTGGCATTGATCTTTACCATGTTTGGATACCCAGTATTTATGCAGAGCGACCAAGGGTCCAGCTTCATGAGTGAGGAGCTGCACCAGTACCTGGCAATGCGAGCCACTGCATCTAGTAGCATGACTAGCTACAACCCCAGGGGCAATGGGCAGGTAGAACAGGAAAACGGGGTAATTTGGAAGGCAGTCCTCCTAGCCCTTAGGTAAAAGGGATGGTTGGCCAACTACTGGTAGGAGGCACTTCCTGAGGCGCTCCATGCTATATGGTTGCTCTTATGTACGGTTACCAACCAGGCCTCACAAAATGTGTTGTTCTTTTTGATGAACAATTTGGGAAACAATTTTGAATACATAACATCTTTTGTTCCTTATTTTCCCTCTTCTCTGAAGGTAACTGACTCACATCACGGACTGCACTGAAGACAGAGAAACCTAATATCTGCATCACAAGATCACATAACTGCCTGGCTGGCAGTTTGATATGTGGCACCCCAGCAAGCCTGATTCATTTCGTACAGAATGACAGTGTGATTTTCAATGGCTCACATGGGTTATAATGCAGAGTTGTGAACACAACTCAGGCCATCATGCAGTCTTGTAAAACAACCCCATCATTCTATTTACACTTCCCACTGCCTCAGGAAACTGGCCAACACATTAAAAACCTATCCCACTTGGACCATTTTCTCTTCTCCCCTTCCTGTCAGACAGCAGATACACGAGAGGAAATTCAAAACCAGTTTTTCCCTGTTGTTGTTAGACTATTGAGCGGACTTGTTATGAGTAAAATGATGCTGCCCTTGCAAAGTTTTAAACAATATTCTGCAGTTTTGTTATATACGACCTGTGAAGGTTGACTTGTCTGGTTAGCATGCAAAATGAAGTTTTTAACTGAATCTTACTATACATGACAATAAGTATAGTCATTAAGTATACTATTATTTTAACTCTGCACAGTCAGCAGGGGTGCAGTGCTCATTTTTTTTAGGTGCTGAAGCTCACCAAAAACGGTGATAAGGTGGTGCCGGAGCCGCCCCATGAGGTACCCGGAGTGGCTCCCTGAGGTGCCGGAGAGGTGCTCCACTGAGCTCCAGCAGCACTGCACCCGACAGCCAGTTCTTCTGAAAGGTGCTGAAAGATGCTGAAAGCTGGAGGAACTCAGCACGGTCAGGCAGCAACCATATTTCTGATGAAGGCTTTTGGTCCAAAACTTCGACCATCTTTTGGCCTCCATGGATCCTGCCTGGCCCACTGAGATCCCCCGGCATTTTATGTGTTTTTCAATTTCTAAAGGACACTGTCCACGGTTTGAGCTCACATCCAACAAGGAACACACCCTACCCTGTCTATGTTGGGTATCTATAAGGCGGCATGGTTAGCATATTGGATTATGTGATGGTATTATAGCACCAGTGACCTGGGTTTGAACGTAGCGCTGTCTGTAAGGGGTTTGAACATTCTTCCAGTGTCTGCGTGGTTTTCCTCCAGGAGCTCTGGTTTCCTCCCACCCTTCAAAAATGTACAGGTGTTGTGGTAAATGTGTGTAATTGGGTGGCATTGGCTTGTGGATCAGCTCGTTCCCGTGCTGGAGGCTTCATTTTTTTAAAAATGTATATATATATGCATGTTAAATCATTCATTTGAAAAATTAATGGTTTGGTCACAGACTTTGTTGCAATAATTTTTTTTTGAACTGTGATCTTCTCCATGCGGGTTACTGATTCAATTAATTTCAATATATCAGAAGTGCACTTTCTTTTTCTAAAAAACTCACCATAGACAGCGATCAGTCTAGAGGATCCCAATTTTGGCAGCGTATACAAGCATCTGAGATTGTCAGATATGGAGAGTTGTCACAGTGCTGGGGGGGGCCTCAATTACTCACAATCTATAATAACCATTAAGATGAAGGAATAGAGTGTAGTGAATTAACATTTGCAGAGGATACAAAGAAAGATAGGAAAAGGAGTTGTGAGAAGCATGTGTAGCAGACTTAACAGGGATTTTGTCTGAAGACTGCATCTGGCAATTGGAGTCAGGTGACTCAGGCAGTTGGAGTTGAAAAGCTCAAATCAGCAGAAAGTTGATTGGGTAATAGAGATCAAGTAATCTTGTGACAAAGTGCGGTATTAATTCACTTCAATAGTCAGGGGAGATAGTACTATTGACTGGCATTCCACATAGTACATGCAGTAGTGAGTAGGAATTTTACAACTAATTAGTTTTTTTTTCTATAGATGCAAATGCCCATGGATTAGATCTCACCTTTTCTCTCACCGGTGGCCAGGTGTAGGTTTTAGCCTTTTCAGATAGAGAACTGGAACAAAATACATTTCTAAGTGAAATTTACCTTTTAAAATATTATTAGGGTCATTTTTTGTTAAAATGCTGACAGTTCACTCATCAAAAGCACCTGAGTATAAATTGCTGGGAGGCTTTGCAGAGCCTTTATGTTCAGCATCTTGGTAGTCACAGGATAGTGGCATGAGATTAGACAAACTGAGGGACTGGAGGGGGAGAAGAGCAGAGGAACAGCACTCAGTAAAGTGATGGGAGGTATTCCTTGTGATAGTCTGGCCCAAGTGACTAACTTACAATAAGTGGTGCAAAGCCAGTACAATGTTGGGTAGATTGACAAAATGAGTGATCACTGCATCTTGCCCTAACCTGTAGGGAGAGAATCACAGTACAACAAATGACTGCATCAAAGTCTGTGGGAAACAATTGATTCCACAAAGGGAATGATTTAATATGCATATAAATACAAACACGCTGTAGGGTGTGCTTAATGGATGTGAGTATAAAAGGAAAAGTGGAGGACAGTGGCTTTTAGAGACAGCTTTTAATAGAAATGCAAGTGCAAATCTTAAGTTAAATACGGCTCAGCTAAGGGACTGAGTCGAGCAGTGTCTGTAAAGGCAAAGGTATGGCCAATCTTTTGGGTCATTCAGCTAAGGGACTGAGTCGAGCAGTGTCTGTAAAGGCCAAGGTATGGCCAATGTTTTGGGTCATTCAGCTAAGGGATTGGGTCGAGCAGTGTCTGTAAAGGCCAAGGTATGGCCAATGTTTTGGGTCATTCAGCTAAGGGACTGGGTCGAGCAGTGTCTGTAAAGGCAAAGGTATGGCCAATGTTTTGGGTCATTCAGCTAAGAGATTTTCCAATCAGAATTTGCCTATCCAATTTCCCAACCAGCAGGACTTGCATTGGTGATGGGTATAAACATATTAGGACACAGATGAAGCAGGCCTTGTGCATGATGCACACATAAAAAGACAAGAGCGACTAAACAAAGATGAATTGGGGAAGTAATTAGAAATGGATTAGATGAGTGGGGAATGCTATGGCAAATAGACTAGATTATGGAGAAGTGTAAGGTGATCCTCGAAGGAAAGGGTTGTGAAAATAATCACTGCTGGAGCTCAGGGAGATGATGCTCACCATCAGAGTAATATGCCTGTACTAACTGAGGATTTGGTAACAGGCACAAAACAGAGAATTAGAATAAATGGATCATTTTCAGATTAGAAGGCTGTGATAAGTTGTGTACCACCAGGATTGGTGCTAAGGCCCTAATTATTCTCAAACTCATTAATTGTTTGCTTCAAGGCAATGAAGTGTAGTATATTCAAATTTCCTGATGATGTGAAGCTAGGTGACCATTTGCAAGGAGGCATCAGGGAGAGGTAGACAAACAAATGGTCAAAGATTTGGCAAATGAAATACAATATGGAAAAATGTGAGATCTTCCACCTTGGTAGAAAAATATTGGAAAGGTAGTTTTTTTTTTAAAGTGAGAGGTTGAAAGATGTTAGCAATGGAGATTCCCAAACTCCTTGAACCTTTAGAAGTTAGCATCAGTTAGGGAAGCAATTCAAAAGGCAGGCAGTGTTTTCCCACTTTACTGCGAGAGAATTTAAATACTTAAGTGGGGATCAGGCAGGTAAAGAGCAGAAGAATGGTGAGATTAGCCATAATTTTATTGATTGATGGAACAGGCTTGAAGGGTTGTCTATCTTCCTTGTACTTCCATACTCCCACTCACACTCTGAGGTGGATTCTCCTAAATCTTGCCTAAAAGAGTAAGCCATGCACCATTTCACCTGATTGGACTTTTATTTTGATCTTGGGAATGCTATGTTTGAAATGTTTCCAGGGTTGCTCAATCTTGGTGAGAAATTAAAAAGCACAGGGATGAATTTGACCACATAAGCCACAGAGAGGTGGAAGTTTTCTCCTTGTGAGTACAAAATATAGAACATCCTTCCTCTTCTGAATATCATCCAAGAGGGCCTCCAGGGTGGCAGTCCAAGGCAGTTTCCTTCCATTTATTCCCTGTGCCATGTCAGTCATGGCCCTCTACATCTACAGTGCAAATGAGTCCAAGCATCCCATTAATACATCTCTGACAAGCCTGGAAATGTTTCTTCTGCTGCAGAGAGTACAAACATTTTGTGCTAAATCCTAATTACCAGTTTGTATTTGCTTCAATCTTTTGCCAAAAGAACACCTCGAATTTCCTAACATGATCAGATTTGATGTTACATCACAGTTAATACATTAATTTTAAAATGATATGTAATGCAATATATTTGTGTCTTCTTTGCTAAAGATTTTAAAAAAAATTATTTACAAATTTTAAACCACAGTAATAATTACATTACATTCATTTCAAAAAGTTATACGTGTGGTATATAACCCAACCCCACCCTCCCACCTCCCCTTCCCCCTACCAAAAAAAAACCCCGAAAGAAGGAAAAAATAAAAATAAAAGAAACACCAGAGAATGCCAAGGGAATAAAACATCTATACCATAAAGTTTACATTTGAGATAATGAAGAAGTGAGGTCTTCAGAGAATCTATTAAACACACAAACCCACATTTGTAAATATGGACACCATATTTTCCAAAACATACATTTATCTCACAGACTATAAGTAATCTTCTCCAATGGTATACAACTACAAAGTTCTGCATGCCATCTTTCCAAACCTAAATCTATATCTGACTTCCATGATATTGCTATACATTTCCTAGAAACTGCTAAAGCAATCTGCAAATACAATTTGGTATACATTTCATTTTGGTTTTAGTCTTATAACCTTAATAAAATTAACATTCGATCCTGTGGGAATTTGACCTCTTTCATTCATTCTATTGCTAAAGATTGTTCATATATTTTATCCATACTCACCCGTTGTAGGAGTGATGCTCAAAATATTGATGGTGTTATTTTCAATTGGAAATTCAATCGGATAGCTTACGTTTTCAAACAACTTTTGCAGTATGTCAACAGCTGGGCTATTTTCATGTAAGCTTATTTCAATATCTATTTTATATGTAGTTTGATTGACTGTTCCATTCAACAATCAAAAGAAAAAAGTTAGCTCAAGGATTAAAACAATAAATTATTACTTTAATAAATAGTATTTTTTTAAATTACAGCCCTTCAGCCCACAATGTTGATCCAACCTACAGTATATAAACCAACTCAACAATCTAACACTTCACTATCTCACAGCCATAACCCTCTATTTTCCTTGCATTCATATGCCTGTCTAAGAGTATTTTAAATGTCCCTATTGTACTTGCCTCCACCACCACCACCTTGGCAATGCATTCCAGGCACTACTCTGGGTATTTAAAAAATACCTTACTCCTGACATCTCCCCTAAATTTTCCTCCCCTCATTGTGTATAGATGTCCACTGGTGTTTCGCCCCAGGACCCAGGACAAAGGTGCTGCCTATCCACCCTATATGTGCCTTTCATCATCTTGTTGATCTCTATTACACCATCTCTCATCCTTCTTTGCTCCATAGAGAAAACCCCTAACTCTATTAATCTTGTGGCAACCAATCTTGAGAATATTCAAGAATATTGGAATACAGCTGCTCTGGTGGTTATTTTATATTAGACATTTGGACAAGGCAAATAATATGTTGGATTAACCTGCAGATCATAACTTAAAGGCATCTACTGTTGTTTTGGCACCACAATAATTAGACTGTGTTGTTGAACTACAAGGCTTTGCCACACAAATAAGCAATAAGTGGTCTACTGGAATGTACGAATACATTCAATACAGTCAAAACAGTGTTTCCTTGGAGCACATCATATGATTGCAGTATTTTCATTGCAATTAGAGGTTTGGGTCAAAACAAGAACACATAGGGAGATGCAGAGTAACACCCTATTGTGAAGAAAGGGCCATCTTTTGAGGAAGGATTATAGACTTGGCATGTACTCTTTTGAGTTTAGAAGGATAAGGAAGAAATCTTAACGAGACATGCAAAATTATGAAAGGAAAAGATGAGATCAGGGAGGTTGTTTCCACTGATAGGTCAGAATAGAACAAGGGGACATAGTCCTCTGAATTCGTGACAGTAAATTTAAGACCAAAATGAGGAGGAACTGATTCTCCCAGAGAGTAGTAAATCTCCTGAATGATCTTCCCTAAGGAAGCAGTAGAGGCTATTTCAGTGAATATATTTAAGACTCAAATACACAAGTTTTTGTAGAATAGGAGAATTAAGGGTTATGGGAAACAGGGGGATATGTGGAGCAGAGTCCACAGCCAGATTGGCTTGGGATCCCAGTGGTCGTGACAGGTCTCCGTGTTACTGGGGAAAATGCTGCTGGGGGAGTGACAGTAATTACATATCACCACTTAATTTCATACACCTCTATCAAATATCCCCTGATTTTCTATGCTCTAAAGTCTCAACCTGTTTAACCTTTCCCTGTATCTTAGTTCCTCAAGACCCAGAACTCTTTCAATTGTATTCATATCTTTCCAGTAGATAGGTGTCCAAAACTACAGACAGTGCTCCAAATAAGATCTCACCAATGCCTTGTACAACTTTACCGTAACATTCCTAACTCCTATACTCAATTCTCTGACAGAAGTGGCAGTAGAAATCCTGAGTTCACACCCCTGGAGGTCCTGTCCTTCAGCTTCACACCCAACTCCCTGAACACTCCTTGCAAGACCTCAGCACCCTTCCTACCCACGTCATTGGTTCCTACATGGATTATGACATCTGGCTGCTCACTCTCCCTCTTAAGAATGCTGTGAACTTGATCTTAAAAATGTGTTTACAAATCTCATGATTTGTACAACTGGAGAGAGAAGGCTGCAACTATGAAATGAGTGGGCTAGTCACACTTTACAAGTAGTAACCAGTTCAATTTAAAGGACATTAGTTAATCCCAAATTTCTTTTAATTTCCTATTATCTCACAAATTATTCAAAAGTCAATAGGATATTTTAAACTAATCTGTCATTAGATAGAGTTTAGAAAGTTGCTGCAGAATGCCACCTTGATTTTAGAGGACATGAGAGGACATTAATAACTTACCACTTTTAAGATAGTCTTGACTTTTACTCTCTTCTACTGTAGGATAATCTTCTGCCTGAATAGTGGCATATTCAGATCATTGAATTATATACTGTTCAAACAGTCATTTAAACCCAAATTACTAACTTTCTTAAGCAGGATTGTATTGTTGTATCAGTTTGGTTCATAAGCAAATTAACTATTTGTCCTATTAAATAATAATAATTCTGATAACATGGAAACAAATCCAATTAGGATTTAAGACAGATATTGATATATATTTGTAATAATTTTTTAAACTCTCATAGTATCCATAATTATATATTAAAAGTAGCTTAATTCAGCCAACCTTAAATTTGTTCCTATCTTCTCCTTTAAATATGTTTTAATTGGTAATAAAATATTGTCATTCAATATTTCATATTTATATTTCAATTGCTCAAATGTCATTAAAATATTACCGAAAAAAACAATCTTTTATTCTTTTAATTCCTTATCCATTCATTAAAAAATTATTATTCATTGTTAAAGGAATTAATTGATTCTGCTTCAACAACATATTTGGCAAATGATCATTTACTATCCATCTTTCTAAATGTATATTACTCCATATTTTTAATATATGATGTAATATTGGTATATTTTCATTCTTTACTAATTTCTCATTCCATTTATAAATTAAATGTTCAGAAACATTCTACATTTTCTTCTAATTTATATAGCTCCATCCTGAGCCAAGTCGGGTTTTCGCCTAAACTGATAAAAGTTTGACAAAAAATTTAAATGAGATGCCCTAATAATAGTTTTTTAAAATTTGGTAACTGCAAACCACCTTGTTTATATGACCGTGTTAACTTATCCAAAGCCATTCTTAGTTTCTTACCCTTCCTTAAATCAAATCTTATTAATTTATTCAGTTTGGTAACTGCAAACCACCTTGTTTATATGACCATGTTAATTTATCCAAAGCCACTCTTAGTTTCTTACCCTTCCTTACATCAAATCTTATTAATTTATTCAATTTAGTAACTGCAAACCACCTTGTTTATATGACCATGTTAATTTATCCAAAGCCACTCTTAGTTTCTTACCCTTCCTTACATCAAATCTTATTAATTTATTCAATTTTTGAAAAAAAATTCCAGACAGCGAATAGGTAATGATTGAAAAAGATATTGTAATCTCGGAAATCCTTGTTCCTGGATGTTGCCCAAGAAGAATAATTCATTGATGCTTTTTCCATGCAATTCCTACATTCTCACTTTCTTAGGCAATATCTTGCCAACTAGAAGAATATCAACCAGTTTTAAGGCAGAGAAAATCCTACGAAATCTTTTTTGGAGTTCAGCTTTTTCAATGTCAGAACAAAAAGATCAATCTCATTTTGTGACTCCAGATTAAACTGATGGAACTATTCTGCCATGTTGTAAAGAAGAAGAGAAAATTCATTAATCACTCTCTGCACTGTTTCTTGATAATATTCTTTCTTGAAAAATGTTGCAAAGCATAATTGAACTCCTATGATTTTTTTTAATTGACATTATGTATTACCCAAATTACTCTGCATGCCTGAAATGCCTTGATCAACTACTGCATTTAAGCAATTTCCTTTTGAAGGATTGGTAATTTCAGTGAGAAAGGGATACAAAGGATTTCAGAAATGCAAAGCAATAGTTCATGGCTGTTTATGTCAGTTCATCTTCCAGCTTAGATGTGAACAAATGTTTCTTGAACTAAGTGGCTTAGTTAGCTATATCAGAGAGCAACTAAGTGTCTTTGTACATTTGTGTGTTCACAGTCATAGTCTGGCTGGATAACAGGATTTTCCCCCCCTCCCTTAAAGGAAACTAAATGACTTTTCAAACAATCCATTAGTTTGATGGTTGGAATGTAAATGAATTGAATTAAAATTCCCCAGTAGTTGAGGTGAGATTTGAAGTCCTGTCTCTGGATGCTTATTAATGCCTCTGAATTCCTACTCTAACCTACACTTTACCACACCCAGAATCATTTTAACAGAGAGGGTTGGATTTCTTTACTTTGCAAATTATAACAGATTTTAGGAAAATTCAGCCACAGGTGATTCATGGCTTGTTTGTTGTTACAACAATTCAAGCTCCTAAGCCCAAAAATCAATGTATTGGGAAAAGAAGGGACAAACAGCAGTGAGGTTCACTCTTTTATATTCATGCTGGTCTAGTACGGTGAACCAGCCAGATGGTGCAACACTACTTGATGATTCTGTTAAACACTAGGCTTAATAATGGAAAATGTAATTGTTGTGGTACAACACTGGCCTACTGCAGGGGGCAACCTCTGTACCTGCAGAAGAGCTTGGGGACAAGACAACACAAGCCCCACCCGGTCAGGTGTCAATCACCCTCGGGGATATAAGCCTGAGCTGGCCCTTCGAAGACAATCTCAGAGTTCACAGCAGCACAATCTCACAGCTGGCTCTGTGGAAGTTTAGGTTGAATAAAGCCTGTTGTACAGACTTGTTTGCTTCTGTCCGATGGTGCAGCACAGTAATTAATGTCTCCTTTTTAAGGATATTATTTTTTGTACTTTAGTGAACCTTACTTTTACCTCAGGAATTCCAGTAACAATCCTGGCTAAATTATTAGCTGGGCACAAAGGCTTTACATCTCCCTACAAAGTCACCCAGCTGTCAAAGTCCTTCAAAGGTTAGAAACAGGGATTTGGCATCCTTCTCATCTACGTGGCCTATGTGAGGCAGATAGCTGCTCCATTCCTTCCAGCCTATCCAGGAAACACTCCAATAACTGGGTCCTGGCCTAAATTTTGGTTGCCCCTTGTTACAGAAGGATTGGATTGGATTAGAAGTGGGTGAAAAGTCTCTAACTCCTTAGAAAAATATAATTGGGATTGTCTCATAATTAGAGATATCCTGGAATTCTTGGCCTCACAGACTCTTTCCTAATTTTTGAGTTTTCATTATTTCACCAACTAGCTGCATACAAATATATGACACATTTGCATTAATTTGCCAAGGTGAAAAGTTATGGGGGATGTTAGAATAGTTATGGTTGAAATATGTCTTTAAAAGAGATAGATTGTGGGAGTTTAGAATAGGTTATACTTCATAAATGGAGAAACACTTCACAAAAGACAACTCATTTAAAATGCAAGAGCGTTGCTGAAGCTAGACGTTGATGCTCTGGTTAACTTTGCAGAAGCACTGAAGAATGCTGATCTATTGTGTATGGGCAATAAAGTTCAGGCTCAGAGATACTGATAAGATCTTTCAAAAATTGGGTTTGGAGCCCTGAAAGAAGTCATATGATTTTTACAAGCAGAGAGAGAGCGAGAGAGGGGGGGATCATATGATTTCTCTTTTGGGGGAAGAGAGAGAGAGAGAGAGAGAGAGAGAGAGAGAGAGAGAGAGAGAGAGAGAGAGAGAGAAGTCAGTTCTACAGCAGCAGTTGAGGCTGAAAAATTGCAATCTGGCAGGCTGGTTGAAAAATCCCATTTTGAAGATGGGTTGTGAGTTCTGAGTTCAGCCTGTTCAAAACCCTTGTAGCCCTTACAAGAAGAAATGGCTGGCTAGGCAGTTTCTCCTGAAATAAGGGAAGCAAGAGGAACTCTGTGGTGATCTGTAAGAAGAGGTTATCATTTGGAAAACCCATGATGGGGAAATTTTCTTCTGCAAGACACTGAAGTGACTGATTGGAGATAGTCTGTTTGTGTGTGTCCAAAAAGCAACAAGTTTATCTATGAAACCAACAAGGACCTTCATGAGCAGTAACCATTTAACCTTAAGCACCAGAACCTGGTGAAGATTCATAAATGTTAAATTCTGTGCACAGTATAAGAATTGTCTGATACTGGTGAACTTGGAGAAGTGAAAAGTGAATGATTGGACAGTGAAACAGAAAACTTTCCTGAACATATACACATTACATACTTCTGCACAAAATTAGAAGGCAGTTAAATTAATAGTAATAAGATTGATCATGTTATTACATTTAAAAAAAAATTAAAAGCAAGTTTTGTTTAAGTAACCATGGTCTTTGTGAATTTCTATTGCTGCTGGGTTTTGGAGTACTCTGGGCTCGTAACAAAACATTCATTTCTCCCTTACTAACTGGAGAGTTAAACATATAATTACATTCCTTTTTTTTAATAAATGTCATTTATAAATTTAGAACCACACAAAAAGAAGCAAATAATGAAAAATAATTCAAATCAATACATATACATGCAGCATACAAAAGAAAAAGATATGAAAATCTCCCTATATATCAACCTCCTCCATACTCCACAAAGAGAAAGAGAGAGTAAGAAAGGGACAAGATACTCTCAACAGGAGTGCCAATTACTTGAAAGTTTATTATAGTGTACTGAGGAGAAAGGGAATGTCAGAGCTTCATTTAAATATTTACACCCATATTTTGTAAATAAGGACTGCATACCTTCCAAAATATATATTTGTCTCTTAAATTATAAGTAATTTTTCTCAAGTGGTAGACAACTCTGAATGTCAGCATGTCATCTTTCTATATCCAGATCCGTGACAGACTTCCAAGTTAGGCAATACATTTTCTTGCTATTGCTAAAGCAATTTGAACAACTTGTTCAATTTTCTTAATATCACTCAATTAAAAATAACAATGGATCCTGTGGGAATTTAATCCCCAATATTCATTCCAATAATTTACCCATTTCTAACCAAGATGGTTTAACTTTAAGACTCTGCCAAATAGAATGCAAACAATGTACCAATTTCCTGTCCACATCTAAAACATAAATCCAAAAGAGTCGGATTCATTTAAAAAAAAATTAGAATTAGATATAACTGATGAATAAAATTGTATTGTACCATTCTATATCAAAATATATTTATATCCCTGTGAAGCTATACATTTTCTAGCTACATGTTCAGCTACAACTTGTTTATCAGAAGTGGTGACTTACTGGAAGATGAGATGCTGAAATATGTAGCTCATCAACTTCAACACGTTGACAGAAAAAAATCATCAACAGGCAGCATAACACAATCCTAGATTGAAACATCATGGCAAACGCCTAAAATGTTAAAATTACAAGAAATGTTAATAGAATAACATGGTTAGAAAGTAGAATCCATATGGTATACTTTGCAAATATATTTATGCTGGAGAAATAGCTTCAAATCTCTAACAATGCAAAGATGCAGTAATATGCAGAGGACTGGAATGAATCTTGTGAAAGTTTATTGTCATACACATTAGTACAATGTACAATTGCTCTGAAATTCTTCCTTGCTGTAGCAACATGCGTACATAAAATACACTAACAATAAATATAAATTAAATTAGCATAAGAGAAAAAAATTAATTTACATGAAAAAATATTCAAATGCAATTAATACAAAAAAAAATGTGATGTTACAATTGTGCAAACAGATGGTCCTGGACCAGTATTACATTTAGGATAATAAAGGAAAATGTTAGGAGTATGATAATGGTTGGGGAAAAAAAATGTTCTTTAATTTAGAGGTGCCAAACTGAAGGCAGCAGTGAGAAATGATCGTGGTCAGGCTGATGGGGATCTTTCATGATGTTGGTTGCTTTCTTAAGGCAGTGCCTCACATACAGTATACGTCTTCAATGCCTATATTTGAGAGTGGATTCTCATGAGAACACAATGGTGGACAGGAAGTGATAGGGAAATCCTGTAAATGTAATGGAGTTACACCCAACACCCAACCCCAACCAACCAATTTTCCCTTGCAACCGCTGCAACCGTGTCTGCCTGTCCCGCATCGGACGTCAGCCACAAACGAGCCTGCAGCTGACGTGGACATTACCCCTCCATAAATCTTTGTCCACGAAGCCAAGCCAAAGAAAAAAGAATGGAGTTATGCCCCTGATTTTTCTTTCTGAGTGCACAGAGTGCTCTCCTCTACATAGAACTATTGAACCATAGAAAACTACAGAACAAAACCAGGCCATCTGATCCATCTACTCCTTGCTTTTTTTGGAAAATTTTATTTAAAATTTCCATAAATATATTCATATCAAAATACAAAATATAATAATCATGTAATCATATCAAATCCATTATACGTGGTTTTAAAAAACTTCCCCCCGCCAAAAAAGGAAAAATACCCCCCAACCCCCTCCCCCCAAATAATAACCCCAATAAAGATAGAAAAGGATGTAGGAAGAAATAAAGAGAGTAAGAATACAATTAGTAAAAAAAAAGCTGACCTGGTTGACTTGATTCTAACCTTTTTCAATTTTAGTTGTTTATTTATTCTAAGGAGTTAACGAGGTTTCATGAGGTTTTGGGAAAGCCATTTATAAATTTATACCAACAATATATAAATATGGGCATCAAATTTTCAAAAGTGTATCCTATTTATTTCTAAAGTTGTATGTAATCTTCTCAATAGGTGTACAGTTGTGAATTTCCATCTTTACAAACCTAAATGATGATCTGATATTGCTGAAATTTTTCTTGCAACTGCTAATGCAATTTTTACAAATTCTTTTTAATATAAATTCAGTTTTCATTTTGGTCTTATCCATGAAATATTACCCTGTACAAGCAACTTTGGACTCTGTGTATAGTTAACTGCTGGGACCTGTTCCAAAAAAGTTCCTAACTCAATCCAAAATGGTCTCAATTTTGGACATGACCATGTAGAATGCAAAAAAAAGTACCAATCTCATGGCTACATCTAAAACATTGATCTAAAAGATCTGACTTCAATCTATTTAATTTTTGTGGGGTATAGTTAATGTAAAAAAAATTATACTGAACCAGTCTAAATCTAACATTTATTGTATTTGTCAAACTATCCAGACATAGTTCCGACCAATTTTTCTCCCCAATAATAATATTTAAATCTGTCTCCCATCTCTGTCTAGACCTATGAATTCTCTTTTGCAATAATGTCTACATGGCTGAGATAAAATTCTTAATAGATCTATTACAAATCAAGGTTTCTAGTTCACTACTTTTAGGTAACAACATTGTTGGACCCAGTTTATCTCATAAATGTGCTTTTATTTAATAATAACAAAATATTGTATATTTTTATGTTTATTTTTAATTGTTCAAATTACATTAAATTTCCACCTTCATAACAATTTTCTCTATTTCTAATTCCCTTAGAAAACCAAATATTCAAAAGTTGATTATACAATGTAAATGGGTAAGTCTTTTTTGATTCAAAGGCATTTTAGGTAATCCAGGGTTCATTGTTCCCATTTCAGTATTTGCTTTATACCATACTTCAATAGTGGCATTTCCTTGTCACCAAACATTAAATCTTGGCTCCCATTTATATATAAAATCTTATGGTGTTCATCTATTCCATTCTGTATTACTTATTCTGCCTCATTCAATCTACCTACACTCAACCAAAGCCCTCCATACTCCTTCCATCCATGTACCTATTCAAAATTCTCTTCAATGCCGGATGATCTTTGTTGACTACAGTTCAGCATTTAAGAATCATCTCTTCAAAACTGAACAACAAACTCAAAGACCTGGGATTCAATACCCACTGTGTGATTGGACCATGAATTTCCTCACCTCCAGAACACAATCAGTGAAGATTGGTAAGAACATCTCCACAATCTCCATCAGTACTGGAGTGTCACGGGGCTGCATTTTTATCCCTCTGCTGTACTCACTTTACAGCTACGACTGTGTGACTTGTGACTGTCAGCAAATTTAAATTCTTGTGAGTCACTATCTCGGGGGGATCTTTCCTGGACTGAACACTCTAATGGCATTGTGATAGTACAGACCTATCACCAATGTATATAGTTACAGTATCTAGAGTGTAATGACTGTGCTTACAGCGATTGGCTGAGAGCTTAGCCACACCTACTGTCTGGGCCTTAAAGGGTTGTGTCCCTAGCCAGGTCGGATCATTCCGGACTGGTTGGCCACCTGTGAAGTGCTCCTGTCTTTTGCTAATAAAAGCCTTGGTTTGGATCAACAAGTCTTTGGTTCTTTCGACGAGCTCTACAGGCATCATGAAGAAAACACGCCAGCACCTCTACTTCCTCGGGAGTTTGCAAAGGTTTGGTATGACACCAGAAATCTTGGCAAATTTCTACAGATGTGTGGTGGAAAGTGTGCATACCAGACCACGGTCTGGTATGGGGACACCAATACCCCTGGTGTAAAGCCTTGCGAAAAGTAGTGAACACAGCCTACCCTCCCTACTATTGAGAACATCTACAGGGAATACTGCCATCAGAGAGTAGCGGCAATCATCAAGAATCCATACTTCATGCTCTGTCCCTGCTGCTGCCATCAGAAAAGAGGTATAGGTGCCACAAGACTCGCACCACCAGGTTCAGGGACAGTTTCTACCCCCTCCCCCCCACCATCAGACTCCTTAACAACAAAGTCAATCAAGGATTCATTTAAGGACTTTTACTTGTGCTATTTTTAAAGATTTCTCTGCATTGCACAGTTGTTTACATTTGTTATCTGTTTATGGTTCTTTATTTGTTTACATGTGCACTGATATTTTTGCACAACCAATAAGTGGTAATTTTGCCTCACCTGCAGAAAAAGAATTTCAGGGTGATTGTGATGTCTTGTTGGTACTCTGACAATAAATCCTGATCAAATCCAAATCCACCACTTCCACTGTAAGCCCGTTCCACACTCTCACCATCCTCCAGGTTAAGAGGTTCCCCTTAAATATTTCACATTTCACCCTCAATCCATTTCCTCTAGTTCTCGTCCCACCCTTAGTGAAAAAAAGCATGTTTGCATCTTAAAAAACATTATAATAAAAAAAAAACTTAAGAAGCTAGAAATCTAAAATAAAAACAGAAATGCTGAAAAACTCATCAGGTTGGGCAGTATGTGAGAAAAGGGAATCAACAAACATTTTGATCCAGGATCCTTTGTCAGAAATAGTCTGATAAAGGGTTCTGGAGGTGCAATGATAACTTGTGTTCAGAGAGGGCAGATTTCTAAGATACACCAAGAAGGAACTAATTGAACAGGGAATAGATACAGTTGAACATAGCCTTGATCAGATTTTTTTTTAATGAAGCACAGGCATTAACAATGTTGTCTAACTTCAGATGGGATCATGGAGGGGGAACCTAGTGTTACATTTTGTATGAGTCTTCCTCACTCCTTCCAAGTTGATTGCCCTGTGATGATTTGGTTGGTTATCAATAATCATGCATTTTTACCAGCAGAACTTGCCAGAACCGAAATAACTATATTTGTTCATTGGAAGCAGAAATTAACATGATGATTGAGAATAGAAGGAGCAGTACAAAACAGAGTAAAACTAGTAAAATGGAGTAAAGAAGACAGAATGTATTCTAATCAAAATTTTGATACAAAAGTATTTTACAAAAGCCCAAATCAAAGAGAAGACATCAATTTCAGAGCAATGAAGTAAGGTGAAAGAAATGATAATGGAGATAAGCAGATGATTGGTTTGGTATAGGAGACACCACAGAGAGCACCTTAATCTAGGGTACAACCTGCTGTAAAATCACAAAGGTCAAAACATCATGCAACCAAATTCATTGTCTTTTTCTTTAAAATTATTGCCGTGCAATCAATATCGAATAAAAAAAACAATTTTTAAAAATATTTTATTTAAAATTTTTGTATATATATATATAATTAATAAACAATATAAAAACATAAGAATTTAAATTTAAGAGAATTTCAATCATTACATGATGGTTATAACCCATCCCCCTCCCCTCCCATAACCCTCTCCCTAAACTCCCCACCCCCAAAGAAATTTATATACAAAAAGGATATTTAATAATATAAAGGAAAAAGAAAAATAGCTTCATGGATTGCTTGGAAGATTGCTTTCCAAAACACATGACTCTAACAAGGTTTATATGATCAATTTAAGGAAGAAGATTAACTCAGGTCTCACGAGGCTGGAAAAACACTACAACATAATTATATCTAAAATGTGCATATATATGGGCTCCAAATTTACAAAAATATACCATATTTATTTCTCAAATTATATGTAATTTTCTCCAAGGTGATACAACTTTGAATTTCTGCATTCCATCTTCTCATTCCCAAGTGTGAATCAGATTTTCAAGTCACAGCAATACACTTCCTTCCCACTGCTAATGCCATTTTAACAAATTTTATTTGGTATATCACTAGTTTCAACTTAGTTTTTGTTCCTTCTAGATTTCACAAAAGAAATAAGTCTGGGTTTTGTGGAAATACAATGCCTGCAACTTGTTCTAAAAAAATTCCCTAAGTCCACCCAAAAAGGCTTTATCTTGGGACATGACCAAATTGAGTGGAAGAAAGTTCCCATCTCCTTACCAGATCTAAAACATTAATCTGATAAATCTGATTTCATTTTTGTGGTGTCAAATATAGCAGATGTTAAAAAAAATTGAACTAATCTATACCTTATATTAATAATATTTATCATACAATCTCGACAGATGTTGAACATCTTTGCTCATCAATTCTAATATTCAAATCCAGCTCCTGCCTTTGTCTAGATTTATGGATTCCATGTTTAGTAGTTCCTGTTTTTGTAATAAAAGAAACATTGTAGAAGTAAATTTCTTAGTATTTGTCATCAAATCCTTGTACGTATGAATAATGGTATATTAAGGTAGTTGATATGAAAGAGTATACTTCATATTATACTTCATGCAGAACATGAAATGGCAAATAGTTCTGCTCCTTCATTGATCTTGCAATCTGTTTCAATCCAGATCTCTGGTGCTTTACATGTGGAGTTTGGATGTTCTTCCTGTTATTGGTTTTTCTGCGATGCTCCAGTGTCTCCTCACATCCCAAAGATATGCAGACTGGTAGGCTAATGGGTTACTGTAAAATATGCATGGTGTAGGTGGCTGATAGGAACATCAAAATTGAGTTGATGGGCAGATGAGAGAGAAAAATCAGTTACAATGAAACAAATGTAGGTGGGGGGTGGGAGGGGAATGGAGAACTGAAGAAATACACTCTATGACCCTTCTGTGAAGTACGAAAAATATGATACCCGAAAAGGCAAGGAGATGTTAAAGCAATTTTAGAAATTAAAGTACAAAAAGCAATTTAAAGGCACCTACTCTAGGCTGACAAAATGCTAATTGTCAGTCGGTGAATTTCCACCGATTAAAAGACAGACAGAAAGTAATACCTTAGAATGACACAAATGAATCGAAGTAGAAAGTCTCCTTTATTATCTCAAGGAAGTGAGAAGACAATTATTTGTTGTTATTCATTCATAGTTGGAATTTGTTGACACAATATGAACTGGTAAAACAGGTAAGCCACCATAGATTTCCAGTCATGGAAGCAATTATATTGAAACTACTCACGTTACTCTGGTATTTAATGGTTTCAATGTTGTAGGAGTCATATTATCAGCAAATGGGGCTGAAATATAAAGCTATTTAAAATCTGTACTGGAATGGTTGTGGCTGTCACATGACAGCATCCCCCCCCCCCCCCACCTAGTCGGAGGACACACCAGCTGTTTGATTCCACACCACCCATTAGTGCACACCTTGCTGTTGACCTATGTAAATGACCTGGACTGCACTCTCCAGCCTGCCTGGACCTGGCCTTGGACCATTGGCTGTTGTAATTGGATTAATCTTGCTGACACTGAGCCATTGGACCCTGTAAATGATCTGGGATTGTCCCTCCAGCGCCATAAAGGTGTCATGTGCTCTTGGTTCTCTCTCTTTGCTAGCTTGGGACCACCCTGATTCACTCCAGGCCTAGAAATGTGGAAGGGTACTGGAGAAACTGTTGGTAAGATGGGCACTGTTAAAAGGGTTGGCATCATAGAGCCGTGCCTGCACTGTCAAGGGGTGGTGGGGCATTGTAGTGATTTTTCCTTGATCATTGTATGTATCAGTTCATTGTGTGTGTGTGTGTGTGTGTGTGTGTGTGTGTGTGTGTGTGTGTGTGTGTGTGTGTGTGTGTGTGTGTGTGTGTGATTCCCATATTCATTTCCAAGGTACTGAAGTATACAAGTCATGAAGAAATGGTTAGTCATTTAGAAAAAACATGGTAGAACTCTGAGAATATAACAAATTGGGTTGTTAGAGTATAGAGTTCATGCATTTGGATTTTCAGAAGGCATTTGGCAAGGCAACACATAAAGGCTGGAGAACAAAATAAGAGCATGTGATATGAGGGGATGTCATTCATGTGGATTTAAGACTGGTTATTGGTTCGAACACAAAGAAAAAAGAATAAATAAGCCTTCATTGGCTGTAAGAATATATGTGGTGGAGCATCCAGAAACAGTTGTTGGGCTGCTACTCCTTATGAAATATATTAATACAAATTTCTGATAGCTCAGTGGTTAGAGCACTGGCCTTGTAAACCGGGGTTGTGGGTTCGTTCATCTCTGGGACCTCATTTCCGTGAGGGGCACTCGACAAAGTGGCGACTCTCTGTCTTCCTTACTGTCGGCAAAGTTAAAGAATTTCATGTGTGTTACATTCTAAATGTAGTTCTATGTGACAATAATGGAACCTTTACCTTTTACCTTTAATAACCCGGAGGAGAGGGCAAACTGAAGGGCCTTCAAGATGACAGGAAAATAAATCGGAGTGCCTGTTGCAATAATACTTGGGCTCTACAGCAAGATATGATGAAGTTATGTGAGAGGGTGAAGATTGGGCAAATAGAGTTTAATGTGGACATGTGTGAAGTCATGTATTTTGATAAGAGGAATCTAAGCGCCCAGTGTTATCTGAATGGAGAAATGTTACTCATGAATAAATATAGAGGGATTAGGTGTGCAAGAATCAAAAGCATTTGGGATATTAGCCTTTATTGCAAGAAGGTTGGAGTTTGGGTAAAGGGGCGTCCTGTTACAATTGCACAGGGTTGATGTATTATGAACAATTTTTGTCCACTTATTTAAAAAAGGATAGACAACTCTTGGAGACATTCCAAATAACTAATTCCTGGGGTGAGACAGTTGACTTTCCACACAGCTAAAGAAATGAGATCTCTATTCTTTGGAATTTGGAAGAATGAGGGGTGATCATATTGATACACAAGGTTCCTGAAGGAGTATATTGGGATAGATATTGAAATACTTCCATCATTGGGATAATCTCAAATGAAGGTTTGTAGTAACAAGCTGAGGAGACTTTGTAAAATTGTGCAGGGACTAACCGCCAAATAATCAAGGGAGAGTCTTTTCCTTGATTCCTATTCATGAGTTTCCTTCAGGTATCCCAGTTTCCTCCCACATCCCAAAGATGTGCAGGTTGATAGGATAAATGAGCCCTGTAAATTCCTCTAATGTGCATACGTGAGTGATCGAATTGGAAAGGAGTTGATAGAAATGTCGGATAATAACAATTGGGATTAACAGGGACTTGGTGTCTCTCTCTAATTCTATGATGCTATGAAGTCTAACTGAGGGTCAGAAAACAGATTATAGCTAGGGCTATTAACTTGTCATGCAGTCATTGATATATGTTTTGCATACTTTTATTAATTTGAGGAAAAAAATAATTATTTTAATGATCTTCAGTTAAAAGGTTCTATAATAGTTATATTTCCTCATTTTGTGTTTTTCTTTCTTTTTCTTTGGCTTGGCTTCGCGGACGAAGATTTTTCTTTTCTTTGGCTTGGCTTCGCGGACGAAGATTTATGGAGGGGGGTAAAAGTCCTGCAGGCTCGTTTGTGGCTGACAAGTCCGATGCGGGACAGGCAGACACGATTGCAGCGGCTGCAGGGGAAAATTGGTTGGTTGGGGTTGGGTGTTGGGTTTTTCCTCCTTTGCCTTTTGTCAGTGAGGTGGGCTCTGCGGTCTTTTTCAAAGGAGGTTGCTGCCCGCCAAACTGTGAGGCGCCAAGATGCACGGTTTGAGGCGATATCAGCCCACTGGCGGTGGTCAATGTGGCAGGCACCAAGAGATTTCTTTAGGCAGTCCTTGTACCTTTTCTTTGGTGCACCTCTGTCACGGTGGCCAGTGGAGAGCTCGCCATATAACACGATCTTGGGAAGGCGATGGTCCTCCATTCTGGAGACGTGACCCACCCAGCGCAGCTGGATCTTCAGCAGCGTGGACTCGATGCTGTCGATCTCTGCCATCTCGAGTACTTCTACGTTAGGGATGAAAGCGCTCCAATGGATGTTGAGGATGGAGCGGAGACAACGCTGGTGGAAGCGTTCTAGGAGCCATAGGTGATGCCGGTAGAGGACCCATGATTCGGAGCCGAACAGGAGTGTGGGTATGACAACGGCTCTGTATACGCTTATCTTTGTGAGGTTTTTCAGTTGGTTGTTTTTCCAGACTCTTTTGTGTAGTCTTCCAAAGGCGCTATTTGCCTTGGCAAGTCTGTTGTCTATCTCATTGTCGATCCTTGCATCTGATGAAATGGTGCAGCCGAGATAGGTAAACTGGTTGACCGTTTTGAGTTTTGTGTCCCCGATGGAGATGTGGGGGGGCTGGTAGTCATGGTGGGGAGCTGGCTGATGGAGGACCTCAGTTTTCTTCAGGCTGACTTCCAGGCCAAACATTTTGGCAGTTTCTGCAAAGCAGGACGTCAAGTGCTGAAGAGCTGGCTCTGAATGGGCAACTAAAGCGGCATCGTCTGCAAAGAGTAGTTCACAGACAAGTTTCTCTTGTGTCTTGGTGTGAGCTTGCAGGCGCCTCAGATTGAAGAGACTGCCATCCGTGCGGTACCGGATGTAAACAGCGTCTTCATTGTTGGGGTCTTTCATGGCTTGGTTCAGCATCATGCTGAAGAAGATTGAAAAGAGGGTTGGTGCGAGAACACAGCCTTGCTTCACGCCATCGTTAATGGAGAAGGGTTCAGAGAGCTCATTGCTGTATCTGACCCGACCTTGTTGGTTTTCGTGCAGTTGGATAAATGTCCACGTCAGCTGCAGGCTCGTTGGTGGCTGACAAGTCCGATGCGGGACAGGCAGACACGGTTGCAGCGGTTGCAGGGGAAAATTGGTTGGTTGGGGTTGGGTGTTGGGTTTTTCCTCCTTTGCCTTTTGTCAGTGAGGTGGGCTATTATATTTGTAGATCATCACCATTAGTCTCTTTTAGGTTTTTTTCCACATACTAAATTACACTGCATAAATCTGAAATAGTTTTAAACAAACGTACACAAATGATTCCAGAGTAGGCATCCACGAGGTTACATCAGGGTTCTGTTCCTGAGAACAATCCTGTGCTGATATGTAATTACACCACTAGGTCACCAGGGGTCATCCCGGTGACCTTGTATATAAAGCAGTCTAGAGCTACAGTCAAGCCTTCCAGGTTCGTCTTGCAGAGAGACAAGACCTCTTAGTGTACCTATTAGTTTATTAAAGCTGTCTTATACTCGCACTGCTGGTGTGGTTATTGTCAGTACAAATCCATAAGCTGATTTCTCCATCAGTCAGAGCCATTTGTTTTCTAAAGCAACTCAGATCATGTTGCTCTGCACAGATTCTTACACTTCATTGAACGCCAACCATGATTTATCTAATGAAATGCATACTGAACTCAATCATTAATGAATACATTCAATTATGTTATTATTATAATTATAATTCTTATTATTATTACAGCTAACTTGAAAAATGTTTTAAAATTGAATGGGCGAATTTGTGTGAAGTTGGATTCCTGCAGGTCAGGTCATTTAAAATCTAGTGAAAACAGAAATGCTGTGGATGAACTCAGCAGGTCGCGCAGTGTCCAGAGGACACATTTTGGGCCTGAGCTTTTCTTCACAGTAATAGTATAAAGCTGGCAGTTGCCTGAATTAAAAACTAAGGACGGAAGAATGGGTGGCGGGGGGGGGGGGGGGGGGGGGGGGGGTGGGGGGGGAGGGGAGGAGTACAGACCAATCAACAAAAGGTGTTAATTGGATATGGATGGGACACAGGAGAGAGGAAAGGTGTGAATTGACTGGGGGAGAGGGGTTGTTTGGATGTCTGTGGAAGCATAGCTAAGGGAAAGGAGACAGAGGAGAAGGGGGAGGGGGGGAAGAGAGAGAGAGAGAGAGAGAGAGAGAGAGAGAGCCAATGGAGAGGAGGCAGGGAAAAGGGAAGAGAAATAGAGAGCGCTAAAGCACCAGAGGAAAGGAAACTTTTGGCGGGGGGGGGGGTGGGGGGGGAAGGGGCAACTTACAGAAACCGGAGATTGATGCTAATACCATCCAGTTGAACGGTGCCAAGTCAGAATACAAGGTTTTTTGGCTCCAATTTGCAGGTGGTCTTAGTTTGGCAGTGCATGATACTATGGACAGACATGTTGACAAGTGAATTTTATGATCTCGTCAACTTTATCCACTTCATTGTCAACTTCCACCCTGATCTCAAATACACGGTCTAATTTCTAGAAACTCTCCCCTTTCCCAATCTTGGGAGACAAACTATCAATAGACAACTTCTATAAAGCTACTAAGCCCACAGTTACCTTGATTACACCTCTTCCCTCCGTCTCCTGTCAGGATTCTGTTCCTTTCAATTCTTCTGTTTCTGCTGCATCTGCTCCCAGAATGAGGATATCTGGGATGTTGTCGCCCTTCAGAAAACTTGGCTTTCCATCTACTGCCATTAACTCAGCCCCTATCAGTATTCCATATTTTTCAGTCATTTGCTCTGCTCCCCTCCCCCCAACCACAGATGCAGCAAGAACCTGCTTCCCCTCATTCTCACCTACCATTCTCTACATCCAACATAGACTCTGCAATTTCTGCCAGCCGCAGTGGGATCCCATCACCAGACATATCTTATCCTCCCTTCTCAATTTCCTTAGGGGTCCTCCCTCCATGACTGCCATGTCTGTTCATTACCAATCACCCTCTTGGTACCTACCCTTGTGACCGCAAGAAATTGCACTTGCACCTCCTCCCTCAACACTATTCAGGGTCTCAAACAGTCCTTCCAAATGAAGCAACACTTTGCCTGTGAATCTGCAGGGGTCATTTACTGCAACTAGTGCTCCTGATAATGGCCACCTCTAATCTGGGAAGACCGGACACAGACTGGGAGATCATTTCGTTGAGCACCTTTTAAACTGCAGCACCTGGGTAGCCCTCCTGGGACCCAGGTGCGATTACTGGGGCAAAGGTGCTGGAAGCACCTTTTAAATTGCAGGAGGTTCAACCCATTAAATTGCCAACCCAGCGATTTAAGGGGAATCCCACCCCCACAATGATGCATCACGTACTCACCGGAAGTACTACTGGATGTTCAGATGCTGGTTGCCCAGTGACGCACGCAAGCACTGACATCATCAGAATAAGTGCATCGGCCATTTTCATTTTCAAATTGCCTGTTGATGTGACCTAGGTATGTTTAACTGGGTTCCCTGACTCCCTTTGAGGTAGGTCAGGGACACAGTGTATTCTGACGGGGTTGACCAGGTCAAATCCTTTCAAACTGCTACATAACTGGGGCACTAACTGGGCAAATTGCCCGTTAACCCCATTTTGCATGGCAATTTGAAAAGGCCTAAGGAAATGGGGCAGGAAATTGAAATAGGTTGTTACTGGGAAATCCCTGCTATTGTGGTGGACAATGATGCATTACCCCAGTCTGTACCCAGTCTCTGCGATGTAGAGGAGACACAAAGGGAGGTCCGGAAGTGGTCAATGACCCATTGCTTCCCTTGGAAGGGACATTTAAGGCCCCAAATGGTGGTGAGAGAAGAGATGTGTGTGCAAGTAGAGTACATCCTGACATCATAGGGGCAAGGGTCAAAGGGGGTAGTGATGGGAAGGGAGGAAAGAACAAGGGAGTCATGGAGGCAGCAGTCCCTGCAGAAGGCAGAGAGGGGAGGAGCAGAGAAGATGCATTTGATGGTGGGATCACGTAGCAGGTGGTGGAAATGTCAGAGGCTGATTTATTGGATGCAGAGGCTGGTGAGGTGGTTGGCAAGGACAAGGGAAATCCTGTCCTTGTTGCACGAGGGGGCCAAGGCAGATGTGTGGATAATGGAGGATATATGGGTAAGGGCAGAGTTCATAGTGGGAGAGGGGAAAAGGGGACGGGATGTGTAGCACAGCAGCGGCTGCAACAGCCCCACCATACTGCTGCCTGACAGTCCCTCTCCGCCCCGCTCATTCCCTTCCCTCTCCATTCCCCACCCTCCTTTTTTAAAAAAAAACTTTATTTATTCGTTCAAAAAACAAATAATATGTCATATACAACAATTAACCATAAACATGAACATTATTTTTTATATATAGAAAAAAAAGAAAAGAAACCCCCCACCTTCAGCCAACTCTCCTAAGGAGAGCCATAAAGAAAGAAAAAAAAATATTAAAGAAAAATTAAATACACATATTAAGATCTAATCAATGTAAATTGAAATATAAATATTCTGAATATAACAACTTATTAATAAAAAATTATTATTATCACATGAAATACATATTTTTTCCATTATTAAACAATATATTATCTCATTATGCCATCTATTAATATCAATCATATTTGTATCTTTCCACGTACTAGCAATACATTTTTTCGCTAAAGATAAAGCTAAATATACAAAAGCAAACTGAAACTTATCTAATCCCAAGCCTTTCAGAGGTTGCAAACTGCCCACCCTTCCTTCATTCTTTTATTTTTTTCTTCCTCTTGCCCCATCTCCCCCCCCCCATCAGCCCCACACCAATCCCACTGCCCCACTCCATCCCAACAACCCCATTACCCTGCTGCCTGACAGCCCCATCAGGAACAAGTGGCATGAGGGGGCGGGAGGTGTAAGGAAGCAGGCAAGCTTGAGGGAGCGGGGCAGGCAAGCAGCACGGCTTGAGGGAACTGGGCAATGTAAACGAGAGAAGCCTGACAGCTCCACCGGCTGCTCTGTGACAGCACAGTGAGGCAACGGGACTATCAATGCAACATCAATCATCTTACATTCCTGTTTCATGCCACTTTCAGTTGCAATCCTTTTACACAGAAGGTGGAGTGACTTCGCTCCACCTCTGACACTAACACCCTTGAATTGCGTTGGACCCACCAATCCACCTTTGGACTTTTTATGCAGGTAAATGGAATGTCTTAAAGGCAGAGGAAACCTGTCTTTACAAATCGCTAATTTTCACTATAAAAAGCCACCATGGCAGTTTCAAAGAACCGTATCATTAGCCACATTCCTTTGTTTTTGATAATTTGCTTTCCTGAGATTTTCATCCTGGAAATGTAATGCAGGCCACTCAGAGTTACATAATACTTCTATTACTAAGAACTGTTCATAAATAGAAGTTTCCATAAATCAAAAATAAACAATTTCCCCAAAATTGTAATGCAAAATCTTCAGGCGTACAACACTTGAGACTAATTTGCAAAGAATTAACGGGGAATTTAGCATAGGTGATAGAATTAGATATCAGCAAGTGAACTGTGAGAAACATATGTCTGAATGAAGCCCATGGGGAATGATGGAGGGAGTTAACCTGCGAATCACGGAGAAAACTATCTGCAGTTTAATCTGTGGAATTCATTGCTCAAGGAAGTAGAAGAGCATTCCTCTTGAAGTGTATTTATAGTCCATTTTATGTCAGGCCTCTGCCTTGAGATTGGCTACTGAGCAGATGGAAAAATGGGAACTTACTTTTCAGACAGCAGCCCTAAAAGGTTGCTCCAGCGTCCCATTCATATCCAGAGGTGCCCCATAGTGCCCTCCGGATCTGACAGAGGTGGGGTAACTGGTGCCGTAGCGCCACCCATCATAAATATGTGGCAGAGCAATGGCCGTCTTCCCTACCCATAATCCCCCGGCAGCTGAAACCGCTCTATGGTTCCCAGAACAGTTCCAGGTGCATGGGGGATTATGGGTAGGGAAGACGCCATTGCTCTGCCACGTTTTCAATCACAGAGAGTGGCCCTGAATGCCAAAGCAGCCCTGTGTGGCTGTCCCAGCCTGCACCGGCCGCCCCCTGATGGCTCCTACTGTCCCCCTGGTCCCCGTTGCCCCGACTACCTCTGCTACTCAGCTGGCTCCCGCTGCCTCAATGGCCCCTGCTGCCCCACTGGCCCTGACTTGGAGGGCAAGGGGTGAGTGGGAAGATGGGTCGCGAGCTGACGGCATTGTCAGCCCACCCCTAAACAGCCGCTTTCTGTGACTGTACATTCAGATTGATTGGCGGAGAGCTGCACTGTGGAAATTATCCCTCTCGGAGAGGGGTTGGAATATACAGCTCGGAGACTGCCTCCGCACATTCAGAAAGGTAGTTGATTTTGCGTTTTGGTGGAGTTTCTCCGCCTTTATATCTCAACTTTTGGGCTATCTGAAATGGCCTAAAGATATTCATCGAATATCTTCATTGAATCATAGGGTAATTAAAGGTTGTGGGGAAACAGGCAGGTAAGTGAAGCAGAGTCCATGACCATTTCAGCCTTGATCTTACTGAATGGAAGAGCAGGCTTGACAGGCCAGAAGGTCTACATGTGTGACTGTGTGTGCTAATAGGAGATAACTCGGAATTCATAACATTTGATCTTACCTGAAGGAGAGTTTGGAGATTATTTTTTTGATGATCTCTCCTTGTTTCCAGGTAAAGAGATTGGAGTGTTATACTCAAGTGCAGAGTCTAGGAGAATTAATTTCCTCATGTCAAGTCTTTAAGGTGGCATGGTTAGTGAAGTAGTTAGTGCAGTGCTTTTATAGCACCAACGATTGGGACTAGGGTTCGAATCCCACATGTCTGCATGAGTTTTCCCCGAGAGTTCTAGTTTCCACCTACCCTCTAAAATGTACCAGGGATTGTAAGGCAATTCGGTGCAATTGGTTGGTATGGGCTTGTAGGCTGAAAGAGCCTGTTTCCGTGCTTTATGTCAAAATTTAAAAAAAATAAAATTTATGAAATTTTCATAATCCAAGGACCCCTGCGATGCCCTTTTATCCCCACTACATTTCACTGGGTTTAACAGAGACTGTTGAATTGATTAAATTACAATTAAGTGGGCATCGCAAACACCAGTGGCCTCTTCTGACTGGTTTCATACTTTCAGTGGTCCTGCTCAATTTCTTCTAATCCCTCAACCAATTAATCCAAAGGTTCGCCATTTTAGAAAATTAGAAAATTTTGCTGCTCCATAAGAGAGCAGATAATGCAGTTCAAGGTGACAAGTGAATTCTATCTTTGCAAGACTATGATTTGACTGCTCATAATAAACTTACAGGCCACAAAATTAACTTAGTTTTCTTCAAGAAAATCTTGTTAAGTCACTAACCATCTCCTGAATGTTACAACAAAATGGCCAGAAAATTACATTTTGATGTGTGCTTAAAGGAAAAGACTTCCTTGTAGCTCAGGTAAATTTTAAACATTACCAGCAATGAAACTTTGCCAATAAAATTAAAAACTTCTTAGTCATTTATTTCCTTGTCAGATCTGAAGAAGAAAAAAAAAACACTTTAGTAATTCAAATAAATTCTAGGTGGCATAAAATAAAATTGTTTCTCCTGCCTTTATAGTATATGTTCCAATTCAATATAAAATCTACATTTTTGGAAAAAAAATGTTAAACCCCAGATAGTTCAAGAATATATGCCTTGAGCACCTTCAGCTTAACACTGACATTTCCAAGTTGACATATTTTAGTAGCTAATGCTGCTTTTAGGTGAGCTGCTGAACTCCACTTTAACACGCTTGAGCCCACTTTATGGTGTAAAGATGCAATGATGTTTCCCCTCTGTGAAAGCAACTGCTGCATTACAATACATGAGAGAAGGGAGCCTCTGGTGACAGGGGCCCCCAAGAACAGCACTGTCCCACCAAGTGAACCTGCTACACCCCTTGGTACTTCAGGCATCACCTGCAGAACTGTCAGGAAGCTTGGGTGGATCACTAATTCCCCTGTTAAACACATACAAATTTTGAATTGGAATTAAAGAATCAATTAGCATTACATGGGTACTTGAAAGGAAAGTTCAAATCTGAAGCACATTACACCTGAAGCATTCAAAACTATCCATCAAAATGGATTCAGTCAGATTTGACATCGTCCTTAATTCCAACATTTCTAATCTCAGACTTGTCAAAGCACCAGCCTATTTTCCAGCACAATCAATGTAAAGGATACCAGCAACTGAAAGTGAGCAAATTTAAACTCTTGGGAGTTTTTCCTGGACCCAAAACACTAATGGGATCGGGAAAATAGCATGTCAGTACCTCTCCTTCCTCAGGAGTTTGTGGAGTTTTGGTACGACACTGGAAACCCTAGCAAATTTCTACAGATGTGTGGTAACAGCTGCATGATGGTATCTGGTATGGGGACTCCAATACCCCTGTGCATGAAGCCTGAAAAAAAGTAGTAGGGACAGAACCCAGGACATCAGAGGTAAAATACCCTCTACCATTAAGAATCTCAACAGGGAACGCTGCCATTAGAGAGCAGCAGCAATAAGCAAGGATCGACATCAGCCAGCACATGGTCTGTTCTCATTGGTACCATCAGGAAAAAGGTAAAGGTGCCACAAGACTCACACCACCAGGTTCGGGAACAACTGCTACCCCTCCACCATCAGACTCCTCAACGACAAAATCAATCAGGGACTCATTTAAGGACTCTTACTTTGCACTTTATTTTTTTCTATCTGTATTGCAGTTTGTTTATATTTCTTCATGCATACATTGAGTACAGTTTTTTTTGCACTACCAATAAGTGGTAATTCTGCCTTGTCCATCGGAAAAAGAATCTCAGGGTTTTATTTATACACTCTGACAATAAATCTGAAATTTGAACTAGTTATTCTATCAACACTCTTTCCAAATCATTACGTAGCCTCTCAAATTCCAGTTAGAGTCAAGAGATTATAAACTCTTTGCAGAGTCCACACAGACATTAATCTATCAGAATCCCAGCAAACTTGCAACAATACCCTGTGGTAATTGGCATATATGTTACTTAATAGTAAATCAGAATCTAATTGGGAAGCAATACTTCATGAAGTGAATGAAAACTGAGAGAAAGTAAAAAGAATTATTGTAAATATGCACACAACATTCATCTGGATGAAAAAGTCTAATTTGCAATTGGATTTTTTTCCCCTGAGAACCTTATGCATCACTTTGGATAATAAGTGTGAAACAGATATAAAATTAGCAACATATGATATTCCCAGAAGGGAGATTTCTTTAAATCCAAGTGTCATCTAACAGAACTATACTTGCGACAGTGGCAACTTATAGGTTGGCATCAGGAAAAAGTGTTTGGTACACATCTGTCTGCTTCATTGAGAAATTTACAGTGGCCTCTCTAACACTCGATTTCTGTTATCTTCTCTAGTCATTCTTATTCATCATCACACTGCTCCAAAGAGTAAAATTATTCAGATTGCAGCAAAACATGTAGAGAAGAAACTTTTGGAGCAGAAGAGCGACAATATATGAAGAAGTCAAAATTAGGTTCTATAGCATCACTGTACTCATCACCCACCAGAAATAACCATTATTAAAACCTCTTAATATGTATTCCTCAGGAATTCTGTCCTTGAAATATCATCTAACATCTGGTGTGAGAGAGGGAGAGAAATCAATTGTAATTGGAGACCAGAAGTAGTATTAAAAAACTTTTGAATCAAGACAGTGAGATTTCTTCATTTTCTGATTTTTGCCAAAGATAAAATTACACTGGACAAGAAAGATTTTGCTTCCTGAACACCTCTGTTTTTGGGCTGATGATCATGAAAATGGCCTTAAAAATTTCCTGTCATGCACCAATTTTTAGATATAACCTATTTTGTGATTTCCTGTCACATTTTAAGTCTATTCATACATTACCCACAAACCAAGCTGTTTTGTCAGTCCACACATGGCTGAGCATGCACTCAGTGCAGCTGCTATGCAAATGTTGTCTTAGGCCTGGGCATGCTTAGACAGGATAGATGCAGACAGGCTATAAAAGCATCTCGCATATACAGATCTCTGGATTACATGGATATAGACTGAACACATATTGATGCACATGTTGTTAAGGCAGGTTGTTAACTTTGTGTATTTAACAACAGCACTTATTGTCTTCAAGAAAAGTTAATTCTTTAAACTACCGTATTTGAAAGCATATAGTATCCCCCTTTTACCCCCAAAAAAAGTCACCTCAAAAACCACCCTGGGTCCTATAAACGAAGGTAACATTTTGGTGCTGCCATTTTGGGTACCAAAATACAAACGTGGTGGAGGCTTTCCTCCACAAGGTAGCGACAGGAGGAAAGCGCTCAATAAGCCCACGGAGGAGCTGCGGCTGTTCAGGAAGTGGCCCCACAGCTTTGCGGACTATTTTCCCCTCGGGTGACCCGTGCTTTCTGGAGTTGGTGCCGTCATTTACTTCCCCAGTGAGAAAGCCCATTCACTCACTCGCTCCCAACCCCTCCATCCCTCCTGCTTGCTCTCTCCCACTCCCTCCTGCTGCTCACTCTCTCCCACAGTGCTTTGAGGGAAGCGCTAGGCCTCGATGATAAGGCTTCGTTCGACTAGGACAGCTCAACAGGCTGCTCGTTCACTGCCACCCGCCCCCACACCTCATTCAATCTTTTCAGGGAGCCATGCTCGTCAGACAAAGGCTCACCATGGAGCCTGATCACTGAGGCCCAGCACTCCCCTCAAAGCAAGCGATCTATCGTCTGCTCCCTGCGATGGTGGACCTGGGCCCTGCCCATTGCCCTGGCTCCTCGCCCATCTGCGGATCCCGGCATGCTTGTTAATCAATTGGCATTTCTACAGTGAGAAGACGCAGCATGAGCCTCCGTCATGATTCTGCTGTTGCTCAAGTGTGAGGAGGCTTCGGCATCTCAGCCATGCAAGGCTGAAGGGTTTTCATCGAGGTGAGTGAAGGTAAATACACTAAAACAAATTTTTCCTGAAATCTCACACTAAAAATGAGGGGGGGGGGGGGGGGGGAGGGTCCGATACGCCATCAAATACAGAATGCGAGTGCAGAGAGAGGGCAGAAGGTCAAAAGTATGATGTCAGGTGTTCTGAGTTTGTGAGGAATGACAGGCAGGGGAGGAAACTTAAATGTACCCAGTTAAAGGGTTTGAAATGTGTGTATTTCAATGCTAGGAGAATTAGGAATAAAGGAGATGAACTTAGAGCATTGATCAGTACATGGAACTACGATGTTATGGCTGTTTCAGAGACTTGGCTGGTGGAAGTGCAGGATTGGCTGATACAGGTAGCAGGGATGAGATGTAAAAGGAATAGAATGGGAGGAATGAGAGCGGAGGGGGAGAGTAGCATTACTGGTCACAGCTATACAAAAGGAGGATGCTGCAGATGGTGTCAGAATCAGAATGAATGGTCACGAACATATTATGAAATTTGTTTTTTTTTGGTGCAGCATCACATCAGTGGGAACATTTATATGAACGACATTACAAAAATAAATAAAAAATAGTGCACGAAACGTCAAAGAAAGGCATTATCTTTGGTTCATTGATTATTCAGGAATCTGATGGCAGCCGGGAAGAAGCTGTCCTTGTGCCATTGAATGCTTGCTTTAGGCTTCTGTATCTTTTTCCCCGATGGTAGCAGAGTGAAAGAGGGCATGGCCCGGGTGGTAGGGGCCCTTGAGGATAAAAGTTGCTTTCTTAAGATACTGCCTCTTGTAGATAGCCTTCCACAGGTCATGCCTGAAGTTCTTATAGAAATCTGGATCCCCTGGCTTTAAACACCCTTGATCTTGCCCTCAGCAGGTTGTGAATCCTCAGGTTCACCCAAGCCTTCTGATTAGGGAATACCCATTATGTGCAAGTAGGCACACAATTATCCACGCAGGTCTTGATGAAGTCGGTGACACATGTTGCATATTCATTCAAGTCTACGGATGAGTTCTTGAATATGTTCCAGTCCACTGATTCAAAGCAATCCTGTAGATGCTTCTCGGCCTCCCACGACCATACTTTCGCCATCTTCACCACTGTGTGTGTGGTCCTCAGTCTCTGCTTGTACGCTGAGAGTAGAAGTACAACCAGGTGATCAGACTTGCCAAAGTGCAGTTGTGGTATGACTCAGTAGGCATTCTTCATGATGGTGTAGTAGTGGTCGAGTGTGTTGGCTCCTCGCCTCTCGCATGTGACATGATAATGGTAGCTCATCAGGTTGGTGTGATTGAAATCCCCTCCAATGATCAGGATATGCTGTCTCATGGTTGCTCATCACAGTGTGCTCAACCTGATGTTAGCCTGGGACAGAATGAACACTGCAATCAAGATGATGGTGGTGAACTCCCTCGACAGGTAGAACGGGTGGCACATGTTGCCAGATGTTCCAGATCAGGAGGAGCAGGACCCTGAGTGTCTACTGAGTTAGTGTGGGTGGAAGTCAGAAATAGGAAGGGAGCAATCACTATACTGGGAGGAGTCTATAGGCCCCCAAATAGCCCTGGGGACACCAAGGAACAGAAAGATAGGCAGATTTTGGAATGGTGTAGTATTACAGAGTTGTTGTTATGAGAGTCTTCCACTTCCCTCATATTGACCGGCCCTTCTTGACTGCAAGTAGGGTAGATGGGGCTGCAGTTGTCATGTGTGTTCAAGAAGCATTTCTCACACAGTACAGTATGTGGACCAGCGGATGAGAGGAGAGGCCATACTGGATCTAATTCTGGGTAATGAACCTGGTCAGGTGGCGGACCTCTCAGTGAGGGAGTATTTTGGAGAGAGTGACCACAACTTCCTGAGCTTTAGCACAGCTATGGATAAGGATAAGAGCAGACAAAATGGGGAAGTGTTTAATTGGGGAAAGGATCATCACGATGGGATACGGCAGGAACTAGTGAGAGTAAATTGGAAACAGATGTTCAAGCGTGATGGCACAGAACTAATATGGATGAAGTTTAGGGTCCACTTGTGCTGGATTCAGGATAGGTTTGCCCCACTGGCTCATGGAAAAGTGGATAGGAAAAGAGATGAAACAAGTGATGCAGTTAATCAAGAGGAAGAAAGAAGCAGACAGGAAACAGGAAGGACTTAAGAGAAGTATATGATAGCCAGGAAGAAGCTTAAGAAAGGACTTATGAGAGCTCAAAGGGGGGGATGAGAAAGCCTTGTCATGAAGGATTAAAGAGAACCCCAAGGTATTCTATGCATATGTGAAGAACAGAAAGATGATGAGAATGAAGGTGGGGCTAATAAAGGAGGGTATATGATCTTGGAGGCAGAGGAAGTTGGAGAGGTCCTAAATTAATACTTTGCTTCAGCATTCACAAGAGAAAAGGATCTGGATCAGGTTGGAATAGAATAGACTTACAAGCTGGACAACATTGAGATTAAGGAAGATGTATTGTTAGATCTTCTTAAAAACATTAGTACAAGTCCCCGGGGCCAGATGCAATATACCCCAGGTTGCTGTGGGAAGTGAAAGAAGAGACAGCTGGGGCACAGGGGAAGTGCCAGAGGATTTGAGAATGGCAAATGTGGTCTTAAAAAAGATAATAGGGAGAATCTGGAGAATTATAGATCAATGAGTCTTATGTCAGTGGTGTGCAAACTATTGGAGAGGATTCTTAAAGACAGGATCTATGAGCATTTGGAAAAGTACAGTCTATTCAAAGATAGTCAGCATGACTTTGTGAAGGGAAGGTCATGCCTCACAAGCCTAATTTAGATTTTTGAGGAAGTAAAAACAGAAAGAGATGAGAGAAGGATGGTAGAAGTGGTCTATATGTATTTTAGTAAGGCATTTGACAAAATCCACATGAGAGACAATTTCAGAAAGGCATGAGATCCATGGAACCTTGGCAGTGTAGAAAGAAAAGAGTAGTAGTGGAAGGAAAATATTCTGCCTGGAGGTCAGTAACTAGAGTTCCACAAGGATCTGTTTTGGGATCCCTACTCTTTGTGATCTTTATAAATGACCAGGATGAAGAGGCAGAGAATGGATCAGTAAGTTTGCAGATGATACAAAGGTTGGAGGAGTTGTGGAAGGTGCTGAAGGTTGTCACAGGTTACAAAAGGATTTAGATAGGATGAAGAGCTGGGTGGAATAGTGTCAGATGAAGTTCAATCTGGATAAATGTGAGGTGATGCATTTTAGAAGGACAAACGAGAAGGATGAGTACAGGGTTAATGGTCAGTTACTTAGGAGTGTGGATGAACAGGGGAACCTTGGGGTCCAAATCCATACATCTCTCAAGGTCACCATACAGGTTGATAGGATAGTTAAGAAACCCTAATGGATGTTGGGCTTCATTAATGGGGGATTTAGTTAAAGAATCAAGAGGTCATGTAGCAACTATACAAATCTCTGGTGAGACCACACTTGGAGTATTGTGTTCAGTTCTGGTCACCTCATTATAGGAATAATGTGGAAGCTATGGAGTGTGTGCAGAGGAGATTTACCTGGATATTGAAAAATGCAAATTATAGCCTTTGCAAAATGAGTCTAAAGAGGTAAGGTTAGCAGAGCTGGGACTTTTCTCTTTGGAGCATAGAAGTATGAGAGGACACAATAGAGGTTTACAAGATTATGAGAGCCATAGATAAAGCAGACAGCCAGTGCCTGTTTCCCAGGAAGGAATAGGAAACACCAGAGGACAGAAGTACAAAGTGCAAAGTGAAGGAAGATATCAGGAGTAAGTTCTTTTTAAAAAAAAAACAGAGCTGTGTGTGCTTGGCATGCCTTGCCAAGAAAGTTTTCACTTTTGAACACGTCCAAATTGCGTGTAATGTTGTTCCAGTCTCTTGTTTACAGCGAAAGCATCGATCTGATGCTGTTGTGTCCCACTCTTTTAATTTCTGAGTAATATAGAATCTATGTAGCCAGTTATATTGAATCATACATAATCTAGTATTTATCGTGTTGCTCGTTGTTCCTGTACTTAACTTCTCCCATTTTCATCTTTATCTTGATGTTTAAACCTTTTTCCCCAACTTTGTGAAGGGGAAGGGGGGGTGATGTCACGCTGATGGAGTTGTGACTGGGGAAAACCAGCCCTCCACAGAGAAAAGAAAAAAAGAAAAAACAAAGCTGGACAGAAAACTCAAGTGATGGCACCAAAAAAGGAGATCAGAGAGACAGATAAAGAAGAAGACAGGAAAACAGCAGAAAGAAAAGATAGGCCTTACCTTAAAAAATAACGCCCGATCCCCGAAGCCGTTAGACGCCCAGCTGGGCAACGACCCTTCCCGAAATGGACTACAAAAATGGCTCGCTGAACCACAAAAAGTATCGCAACTGCGCATAACAAAAAAGACACTGACAGGAGAGGGGCCTAACAATGGGATACAACTGAAGTGAGAGAGAGAGTCAGGCAGGTGGCAAGAAGAGGTGAACAGAAGACAAGAGAAGGAGCCAGAGAGAGAAGAAAAGGAAGACAAAGACTGTCACGGAATAAAAGGCAAAAAAGATAAACTGATAATAGATAGAGAATTTTTTTGAAGAACAAATGAAGACATTAAAAGATATTTTAACAACAGAATTTGACACAATTAAAATAAAAATGGAAAAAGCAGAAGATAGAATGCAAAGACTAGAGCTGGCCAAAGCAGATATAGGAAAAAGAACAGATGAAGTGGAAGAAAGTCAGACAGCTGTGGAATTAGAAATGAATGAACTAAAAGAAAAACTGAAAGATAGAGACAAGGAAATTAAAGAGATACAAGATTTGTCAATTCAAAAAATTGATGTGTTGGAGAATTATAGCAAATGAAACAATATAAAAATAGTAGGCGTACAAGAAGGCATAGAAGGGTCAGACATAAAGGGGTTCATAAAAAGATGGATCCCACAAGTCTTGAAAGCTGAAGAACTACAAGACAAAATAGAAATTGAAAGAGCCCATAGAGTATTAGTGCCAAAGCCGCATTCAAACCAAAAACCACGCTCCTTAATAATAAAGTTACTAAGACACACAACGAAAGAAAAAATATTAGAACGGGCAAAGGAAAAAGTAAAAGAAAATAAACAACCACTAGAATATAAAGGACAAAAAAATATTTTTGTATCTGGACATTAGTTTTGAGCTCTTAAAGAAACAAAAGGAGTTTAGCTTGACAAAACAGACATTGTGGAAGAAAGGCTATAATTTTGTGCTATGACATCCAGCAGTATTAAAAATATTAATTCCTGGGGAACAAAATAGACTGTTCTCAGACCTGAAAAAAGCTCAACACTTTGGAGAACAATTGCTGAACAGACAATGAAACGAGAAGTACTAAAAAAGTGTTATAAAGATAATAATGTGAATATGAAGTTTAAGGTTGAAAAAGATAAAGGGAAAAAGATAAGAAAGAAGGATAAAAAGCTTTGTCATACTTTTGGAAAATATATAGTGCTTCTCGGTGGAGGGGGGGGTCGCTGGTGAGGAAAGAAGAACTGCTACTGCAAAATCTGTTGACGCTTGTGGTTATTACTGCAACCCAAATAGATGAGGGAGTTGTGGTTGTTTGGCAAGAAGTCAAAGACAACCCAATGCAGGGGTGGGTTAACATTATTTTGGAATATTTTATGTGTTATTTTTTGTAGGGGTTTCTAGGATAATTTGTTTTTTTAATCGTGTCATCATGTATTGAGACATGCAAAAATAATTTAAAAAGAAATATTGGAAAAAGAGAGATGTAAGAGTTGAGGAGACAAGAGAGAATTGAAAAAAGAGGTACAAGATGGGCACATTAAATTACATGACCGTAAATATTAATGGAATACACAACCAAATTAAAAGGAAGAGGTAACTGACATTACTAAAAAAAAAGAAAGTGGACATTGCATTTGTGGAAGAAATGTACTTACCCGAGATAGAACATAATAAATTGAAAAGGGACTGGGTAGGTTATGTAGTGGCATCATCATACAACTCAAAATCCAGGGGAGTAGCTATATTAGTTAACAAAAATTTACCAATCAATATAAAGGAAATAATAACAGATCCAACAGGCAGATAATGACGAAGTGCCAGATTTATTCAGAATTTTAATATCTAAATATCTATGCACCTAACAAAGAAGATCAGGAATTTATGCAAAACATCTTCCTAAAGATAACAGATACACAGGGAAATTTCTTGCTAGGAGGGGGTTTCAACTTCAACCTGGACCCAATAATAGACAAAACTGGGAAGACAATTAACAATAAGAATAAAGTAATTAAATTTACATTGAAATCAATGCAGGACATGAAACTAATTGATATATGGAGAAAGCAACACCCAAAAGAGAGAGAATATTCATAGTACTCGAAGAGACATAAGATCTACTCAATAATCAACGTTTTTGTTATCGGTGCAGATCCAAGGGAGAGTTAAGACAGAGTATAAAGCAAGATTATTATCTGATCACTCACCCTTGTTATTAACAATCGAATGCCAACCAGTTTACCTATCTCGGCTGCACCATTTCATTGGATGCAAGGATCAACAACGAGATAGACAACAGACTCGCCAAGGCAAATAGCGCCTTTGGAAGACTACACAAAAGAGTCTGGAAAAACAACCAACTGAAAAACCTCACAAAGATTAGCGTATACAGAGCCGTTGTCATTACCCACACTCCTGTTCGGCTCCGAATCATGGGTCCTCTACCGGCATCACCTACGGCTCCTAGAACGCTTCCACCAGCGTTGTCTCCGCTCCATCCTCAACATTCATTGGAGCAACTTCATCTCCAACATCGAAGTACTCGAGATGGCAGAGGCCAACAGCATCGAATCCATGCTGCTGAAGATCAAACTGCGCTGGGTAGGTCACGTCTCCAGAATGGAGGACCATCACCTTCCCAAGATCGTGTTATATGGCAAGCTCTCCACTGGCCACCAAGACAGAGGTGCACCAAAGAAGTGGTACAAGGACTGTCTAAAGAAATCTCTTGGTGCTTGCCACATTGACCACCACCAGTGGGCTGATATCGCCTCAAACCGTGCATCTTGGCGCCTCACAGTTCGGCGGGCCGCAACCTCCTTTCTAGAAGACCGCAGAGCCCACCTCACTGACAAAAGACAAAGGAGGAAAAACCCAACACCCAACCCCAACCCACCAATTTTCCCTTGCAACCGTTGCAACCGTGTCTGTCTGTCCCGCATCGGACTTGTCAGCCATAAACAAGCCTGCAGCTGACGTGGACATTACCCCTCCATAAATCTTCGTCCGCGAAGCCAAACCAAAGAAGAAGAGAGGATGTCCCACCAAAGGCATATAGATAGAGACTAAACCCTGCACTGTTAAAAAGGCAAGATCTCAAGGAATATATTGAACAGCAAATTAAAATATATTTTGAGATAAATATAGAGTCAGTAAAAGATAAATTAATTTTATGGGACACAATGAAGACCTTTGTTAGAGGACAAATAATTAACTATATGACTAAAATTAAAAAGGAATATAAATCAGGAAGTAGAACAGTTGGAAAAAGAGATAACAATTATAGAAAAGGAATTAGCGAAAAGAGAAGATACAGAGAAAAAGAGAATTGGAAGAGAAAAAATTAAAATTCGAAACACAACAAACATATAAAGTAGAGAAAAATATAATGAAAACAATCAAAGATATTATGAACTGGGAGAGAAAACCCACAAAATATTGGCCTGGCAACTTAAAACAGAACAAGCTAAAAGAACCATTCTAGCGACAAGAAAAGATGATAAGCAAATCACATATAACCCATTGGAGATTAATTAATTTAAAAAAAATCTCTATAAACAATTATACCAAACTGAAAATATAGGAAAAATGACAAAATTGATGAATTTTTATCTAATATTGAACTATCACATCTACAAATAGAACAAAATAAATTGACTGAATCTTTTAAGACTGAAATAGTACAGGATATATTAATGAAACTACCAAACAATATAACACCAGGTGAAGATGGATTCCCTATAGAGTTTTATAAAGTTTTTAGGAATCTATTAATCCCTCCCCTCCTAGAAGTAATGAATCAGGTGGAAGAGCCCCAAAACTTACCAGAATCATGTAAAACAGCAATAATTACAGTAATTCTGAAAGAGGGAAAAGACTCGCTATTGCCAAAGTCATACAGACCAAAATCATTATTAAATACAAATAATAAATTAATAGCAAAATTACTAGCAAACAGACTGAATGACTGTAAGGCAAGACCAAACTGGATTTGTTAAAAAAAAAAGACGGGCAGCTGATAAGGTTCGTAAACTTATCAATTTAATTCATACAGCACAAATAAATAAAATGCCAATGGTAGCTGTTACGCTGGACACAGAGAAAGTCTTTGACAGGGTAGAGTGGAATTATTTGTTTAAAGTGATTCAGAAATTTAAACTACAAGAAAAATTTATTAACTGGATTAGAGCATTATATAATGGACCGTTAGCAAAGGTAGTAATAAATGAATATGTACCAGATCACTTTAAAGTAAGCAGGTCAACAAGACAGGGATGCCCATTGAACCCTTCACTGTTTGCTTTGGTTATAGAACCATTGGTGGAGTTGATAAGGAAGGAAGCTATGATAAAAGGAATAAAAATAAAAGAGAAAGAATATAAAATGTCCTCCACCCATCTTGATGTAATCTACAAATTTAGCCACAAAACTATTTAATCCATAATCTTAATCATCAATATACATTGAAGAGAGGCCGCAACACCGATCCCTGCAGAACACCATGAGTAACCAGCAACCAGCCAGAACAGGATCCCTTTATTCCCACCCTTTGCCTTCTGCCTGACAGCAATGCTCCACCCAATCTAATACCTTTCCTGTAATTCCATGGTCTCCCATCTTATTAAGCAGCCTGTCATGTGGCACCTTAATGAAAGCCTTTTGAAAATCCAAATACAGAACATCTACAGCCTCAGCCTCCTGCACTCTGAGGAATAAAGACACAGCCTATCCAACCTCTCCCTATAATACGCATTCTCTAGTCCAACCAACTTCCTGGTGAATATCCTCTGCCCCTTTCTAACTTATTGGTATCCTTCCGACGGATGGAAAACCCAAACTGTACATAGCACTCAGTGGTCACGCCAATACCTTTACAGCTGAAGTATGATGCCCCAATATTTATACTCAGTACTCCACCCAGAGAATGCAAGCATTCCAAGTGCCTTCTTCACCATCCTGTCCACCTGAATTGCCACTTTTAAGGAACCATGCACCTGAACCCCCACGTCTCTCATGAGAGCACCTCAGTTTTCTTCAGGCTGACTTCCAGGCCAAACATTTTGGCCTGAAGAAAACTGAGGTCCTCCATCAGCCAGCTCCCCACCATGACTACCAGCACCCCCCCCCTACATCTCCATCGGGCACACAAAATTCAAAATTGTCAACTAGTTTACCTATCTCAGCTGCACCATTTCATCGGATGCAAAGATCGACAACGAGATAGACAACAGACTCGCCAAGGCAAATAGCGCCTTTGGAAGACTACACAAAAGAGTCTGGAAAAACAACCAACTGAAAAACCTCACAAAGATTAGCGTATACAGAGCCGTTGTCATTACCCACACTCCTGTTCGGCTCCGAATCATGGGTCCTCTACCGGCATCACCTATGGCTCCTAGAACGCTTCCACCAGCGTTGTCTCCGCTCCATCCTCAACATTCATTGGAGCAACTTCATCCCTAACATCGAAGTACTCAAGATGGCAGAGGCCGACAGCATCGAATCCACGCTGCAGAAGATCCAACTGCGCTGGGTAGGTCACGTCTCCAGAATGGAGGACCATCGCCTTCCCAAGATCGTGTTATACGGCGAGCTCTCCACTGGCCACCGTGACAGAGGTGCACCAAAGAAGAGGTACAAGGACTGCCTAAAGAAATCTCTTGGTGCCTGCCACATTGACCACCGCCAGTGGGCTGATATCGCCTCAAACTGTGCATCTTGGCGCCTCACAGTTCAGCGGGCAGCAACCTCCTTTGAAGAAGACTGCAGAGCCCACCTCACTGACAAGAGACAAAGGAAGAAAAACCCAACACCCAACCCCAACCAACCAATTTTCCCTTGCAACCGCTGCAACCGTGTCTGCCTGTCCCACATCGGACTTGTCAGCTACAAACGAGCCTGCAGCTGACGTGGACATTACCCCTCCATAAATCTTGGTCCACGAAGCCAAGCCAAAGAAAAGAAGAGAGCAAATGCTGCTTGCTCAATGCTGTCAACAACTTAGTCCTTGATTAAAAGTAAATTGATTAGTTCATAATGAGCCAGTTTGGATCTGTGCTGCTCTTTGTGAACAGGTCTCACTTGGGTCATTTTGCACAATAAAACACAAAAGTCTGCAGACCCTGATATTGTAGTAAAAACACACCGAAATACTGAAGGAACTCGACTGGTTTTTTTTTCAGGGAAGATATATGGCCAATATTTTGGGCCTGGGTCCTTCTTCAATGAAAAAGCTAGCGGCAGTGCATCTCAAAGGTTGCACAATGTCAGGTAACTGCTAGTTGGATCTTATTCAACAGCTTGGATCACAGGAACCTCTTCTCTCTCTGGTCCTGCTCCTTCCCATTTCTCCTCTCCTATGCCTTCCCATTCCCATATCTCTGCTTGCTTTCAGTCCATCTCTCCTGGCCCTTTCAGCCTCTCGATGTGGAATGTAAGATCCTGAAATGCATCTCATCTAAAACTACCACTAAATCCCAGGAAGAATTTTTCTGGTGGCCTGCTTTATCCTTCGTGTTTTACAATATGTCACACCTGTTTAGTATCAGAACACCATGGCTTCATGTGGTAGTATTCTGATTCATGCCATTTTGTTTTAGAATTCAAACAAATTATATGCTTGGCACTGACAGTTCTTTAGTTAGTTGTTCAAAAATAGCAATCATGGCAGTTTTCAACCACATGGCCAGACTCAACAGGATCAAACCATCAATAATTCGCATTGAGATTTATCTGAAAGTTCAGGCTGGGGAGAGACCTGCTTTCATTCCATGTATTGAAAAACTCATTTACTGCCAATAAACATAGTTCTCAATAACAGGCAAAGCAAATCTCGCAACTTTAAACTAGAAAACCCCCCACTTCAACAGTCGCTTAAGTTTTGAAGATTGTTTTTGTTTTAAAACCCCATGCCGTTCTTACCTTTTTGGGAAGGAAAGAGGTGTTTCCGCTCTATTCACGTTGCCCGTGCAAGAGGGCTGTATCCTCTTTAAATAAATACTTCCTCGTCTGCTACCGATTTGCAGAGAATGACTTCAGGCAAACGCAGGCCCAGCCCCTGGAACACGGGAGGGACTGACAATCTGCTGGTGAAATCTATCAGCGGCTTGTCCTCGACACTTATGTGCAGGGCTGCGGGCAGAACACCTCCCATTGAGGGCAAGCGCGGCGGTGCGTGTGTCCTGCAGGGAGGGCATTCTCACCCCTCGTCCACTTCCCATTCATTTATGGATGCTTATGCCAACCTCGCATGTCTTTTAAGGCACCTCTTTATTTTTTTCTCGCCCCACAATCTGCACGATCCCAGTTGGTGAATAAAGTTATTCTGGCCCGTTGACAAAACCGAACAGCAAGGAACACGACATCCTTTTTGCTCCATATAAATATTTACACAAAATATTATTAAATCTTTGCAACATTTACTGCATTCTCAAATTAAACCAATGTTCAATCTTTCCCAGGATGTGCTCCCAAGGTTCCAGAAAGCCTCCAGGGAGCCAACAGGCTTGCAGAGGTGGTCCTCACTTTAATCAACAGTGCCATCTCATCCAAAGTGAGTGAAGCTCCCAGTTCCTTCACCTGGTTAGGGTCAATGACCGGAGTTGTAATATTGTTAAGAAACTGATTTATTTTTGTGTCATCAGAAACATATTCGGATTTTGGAGAGTGACGACCAGAAAGATTAAAAGGCAGCGTTGATTACTGTGGGATCAGATGTTATTGGAGGGGTCTCTAATTTGGGGTATCAGCCTGATGTTTCAGATGGAGGGGAAATAGACGGCTTGTCTTTTGCCCATGTTCGTAATATGAACTACGAGTTTGCATTAATAACCGCTCCGCCTGTGTCGTTGATGTAAGATCAAATTCTGCTTGTCAATCGAGAGATGGCTTCGATAATTCTGGGGATGGACAAACTGTATAGTGTCGATCCATTTCACTACCAGCAAATGTTAGTTCATTGATCCTGACAGTGTGTTTCTTATTTAATAAAGCTAAGTATGAAATTATTTGATCCCTTAAATAACACTTCAGTGACTTCCAGAGCAGGGAATAGGAGATTGATTCTTTTTGATTATGAGAGGAAACCACTGATAGAGTCTGATATATGTTCATAATTTTTTTTTTTGTCTGCCAGAAGAAGAGAATTAAATCTCCAATGCAGTGGGTTAATGGGGTGATTGGGTAGTTGAAGGTCCAATAATGATGGTGCATGATGAGAAATCAGGATCCTGGAATAATCTGAGAAAACTGCACATGGATTGAGAGAGCCATCCAAAAAGAAGTAGTCTATCCTAGAATATGAATTGTGACGACTGGAAAAAAAAGATTTCTTTTTTGTTGTTGACTGATTGCAAAATCTTCTAGGGTCAATCAGCCCATCTGTAGCATAAAATCAGAAAACAACCTGGCCATGGCGGATCGGAAAGTGCTGTGGGTATCTAACGAGGGAAGCCGACTTAATAGTGCGTTAGCAAAAGAAACTTCATTGAATTTTGGTGCATAAACATTGACCAGGAGCATCTGTTTCTAAAAAAAGGAGAGAGGCAAAAAAAAAACTATAGGCCGGTTATCTTGACTTGAGAGTCCATTATTAAAAACAAGGTTTCAGGATACTTGAAAACACATGATAAAATCAGCTGAAGTCAGAGTGGTTTCTTTCAGGGAAGATGTTATCTGATCAATCTGTTGAAATTCTTTGAGGAAAGTAACAAGCAGGATAGACAAAGGGGAGCCAGTAGATGTTGTTAACTTGGATTTTCATAACGCTTTACTTAAGATACTGCAAATGAAGCTGCTAAACAAGGAAGGAGTGTGTAATATATTGGGAAAGCTACTAGCATGGATAGAACATGGGTGGCCTAGCAGTTAGTGCAACACTGTTACAGAGCCAGTGATCGGGACCGGAATTTGAATCCCACGCTGTCTGTAAAGAGTTTGTACATTCTCCCTGTGTCTGTGTGGGATTTTCACAGGGGCTCCAGTTTTGTCCCACAGTTCAAAACATACTGGGTATGTAGGTAATTGGGTGTAAATTGGGTGCCAAGAACTCATAGGCTGTATGTCAAAATTTAATTTTTTGAAAATTTAAATTTAAATTTAGGATTGGCTGATTGGCAGAAGGCTAAGACTGAGAATAAAGAGGACCCTTCATGGGTGACTGCCAGCCCACAAAATCTAAATGTGTAATCCAATGAATCCGGGCACTCCTGGTTGGGGGGGGAGTTGTTGTTAGAGTGAGGGGGAATATCTGTCAGATTTCTCAGTTGGATATCAAAGGAATAGGAAGCCCTCTCAAAAGATCAAAAGTTTTCTTCCATCTGAACCGGTTAAAACCTGATATAGTATTTTTGCAGGAGACTCACCTTCACATTAAAGACCACTTAAGGCTATGAGGTGGTGGTCCAAGGAGTTGTAGTTTGGTCCACAACTTTTCACATTATATATTAACATTTTGCATAATGGGATTAATGGTGGTATGGCCGAGTGTCAGAATGATATGAAGGTAAGTGGAGGGGCAGCTCATGCTGAGGAAGCAGGGAGTCTGCAAAGGGATTTGGACAGTTTGGGAGAATGGGCAAAGAAGTGAAAGATGGAATACAGTGTCGGGAAGTGTATGGTCATGCTCTTTGATAAAGAAGTAGATTGTTTTCCAAATGGGGAGAGAATTCAGAAAGTTAAGGTCCAAAAGGACTCGATAGACCTTGTGCAGGATTACATAAAGTTTAACTTGCTGGTTGAATCAGTAGTAAGGAAGACAAATTTAACATTAGTATTAATTTTGAGCCCGGCTGTATCACGGTCTGATATGGGAACACCAATACCCCTTATCATAAAATGTAGTGGACACAGCCAGGACATGACAAGCAAAACCCTCTCCACTAATGAGTAAATTTACTGGGAATGCTGCCGTCGGAAGGTAGCAGCAACCATCAAAGACCCACGCAACCCAGCACACGCTCTGTTCTCATCACTGCCATCAGGAAAGAGGTATAGGTGCCTCAAGACTCACACCACCAAGTTCAAGAACAGCTCTACCCCTTTACCATTAGATTCCTCAACAGTAAACTCAATTAGGAACTAATTTAAGGACTCTTACTTGTGTACTTTATTGATTTTCTTTGCTCTCATTTGCATAGTCAATTTATTTACATTCCTTATCTGTTTACAGTTCTTTTGATTGTTTACATGTTCACGGTGTGTGCAGTTTATTTTTTGCACTATCAGTTAGTGGTAATTCTGTCGTGCCCACAGGGAAAAGGAATCTCAGGGTTGTATGTGATGTCATGTATGTACTCTGACAATAAATATAAAATCTGAGTCAATGAGCTGAATGGCCAAATTCTGCTCTTGCATCTTGTCTTAAAAGTGTTTTACCTTTCTCCCACTGATGTAGCTTTAAATTTCTCTTTAAAGAGTGCATCAACAATTTCAACAGTTTCAATTGTATAGTTCACTTTAATATATTGGTTGAATACAAATAGTTCTTTACTTTTTTAATAGGGCCTCTCTGAATATCTGGTCACCTTTTTGGGAATCCAAATGTTTTCTTTCATATTCGGAGAGGTAGTTCACTGAATGCTCATAGTAGCATTAGAGAATCTAAATTACCACACCAAGGCCATTGCAGACTTTATCAAAACAGTGTACTTTATGAAGCAAAGATAAAGATACATAACCAACATTTAGGGCTTGAGCCCAGCTAAGTTTCTCCAGTATTGTGTTTTTACTCCAACTCCAGTGTCTGCAGACTTTCGTTTAGGGTTTTCCCCAGACAAAAGCCTGAGATGAACAATGAAATACTGAACCTGCTGTGAGTCAGGTCATAGGCATTTAAGTCCAGAGATTTAGAACATTACACAAAGAGAAGGTACAAACTACGAAAAGCTATCTCCCATACAAAGATGAGATTCTGGACAAGAATGGCAATAAAGAAACCTTACAGCTGTGGCAGGGCCTAAATGGCATAACCTGCTACAAAATCAAATCCAGTGCATTAGGAGACAGCAAAGCTTCATTCCGAGATAAACTCAATGCCATCTATATTCAATTTGACCATCAGAACAGGGAAGAACCACTGTGAACCCCCATGTCCCCGATGATTGTCTCCTGTCCATATCCAAGGATGACGTGTGGGCTGCCTTCAGGAGCATGAATCCAAGGAAAGCATCTGGTCAGGATGGAGAACCCTGCCAAGTACTGAAAACCTGTGCTGACAAACTTGCCAATGTTGTTAACGATATCTTCAACATCTCACTCTGACAGGGCATGGTACACACCTGTTTCAAACATGCCCCAAATGTATCTGTGCCAAGAAAAGTGTGGTAACCTGTCTGAATGACTACTGACCAGTGGCACTCTTATCCACAGTGATGAAATCTTTTGAGATGCTGGTGTTGAAGCATATCTGCTCCTGTCCAAGCAGCAACATGGATCTGTTCCAATTTGCCTTCCGCAACAACAGGTGTATGGTACATATCATATTACTGGCCCTGCACAAATCCCTGGAACACCTGGACATCAAAGACACATGCATCAGTATGCTCTTTATCGGCTATAGTTCAGCATTCAACACCATCATTCCCACAAAACTGATCAGCAATCTCCAAGACCTGAGCTTCAATACCCCATTGTGTCATTGGATCCTGGATTTCCTCATCTCCGGTCCACAATAAGTGAGGATTGGTAAGAATATCTCCTCCACAATCTCCATCTGTGCCTGAGCACCACAGGAGTGTGTTCTTTGCCCCCTGCTCTACTTACTGTACACCTAAAACTATGGTGACAACACCATCTACAACTTTGCTGATACTGGATTCTATTGATGATACTGGATTGTATGTCTAACCTTTTATGAGTGGTACATGCATTCAGATTTTAAAAAAACACTTTTTAATTTTGTCTTTTCACCATTTAGATATGTAGGCCCATGCCTACATTCCCAGACCTACTTTCCAGATAATATACCAGTACTGTTTCTTGCTCTTGTACTGACTGGAAACCTCATCATCTCTATTGTCAAATTCAACTTGCGTTCTCCATTTCCGTTTCTGACTTATCCCTTCTTTGTCTCTGTATTTCCATTGCAGGGGTTTGTTGGTGTCTACTATCTACCAGAACCCCTAAATGGATTGTACATAAAGGAGTGATGGAAAACTTGCCTGAACAGTGTACTAGCGTCAACCTTGCACTCATTATCACCAAAAACAAAGTGCCTATTGTGGACTTTAGGAGGGGAAAACCAGAAGAATACCATCCAGTGATCATTGGAAGATCAGAGGTGGAGAGGGTGAGCAAAATTAAATTCCTGGGAGTCACTATCTCAAAAGATCTTTCTTGGACCCACCACACGAATGTCATAATGAAGAAAGCACGTTAGTGACTCTTCTTCCTCAGGTGTTTGCAGAGGTTTGGTATGACATGGAAAATCTCGGCACGTGGCAGCCCGCAATTGTGGAGATCAGGCCGGCACATTGCACGGCAGCAGTCGTGGACAGAGATCGCTAATGTGACTCCCAGGACAACGAACTGGCGGGGGAAGAAGCTGGAGGAGCATCAGACCAACAGCCCTAAAATGGCATTGATCAAGCTGCCCAGCTAACTCAGAAATAACAGGCTGGGGAAGAAGGGCATTCATATGAATGGATGTTCCCACCCTCTATTGTTATTCATATGGATGACTCAGTCAATCAGCAAAAACGGCGGGAACTTGAACAGTATAAAAGCAGCCTTTCCAGTCCTAATAAAGGAGTGAGCTTAACCTGCCACACTGTGTGTGTGTTTCTTTGTAGCAGTCAGCTACAGGCAAACTTCTACAGATGTGTCATACAGTGACAATAAATCTGAACCTTGAACTTTTTTTGACTGATGCAGTTTGATTAATGTAGATATTTATTGTTTTCCTCTGTGTGTATTTGTGAGTGTGGAGAAGTGGTGTTTGTGTCCATGTGTGCATGTGTTTGTGTGCGTGTGTCCATATGTTTATATTGTGTGTGCTTCTATGCATAACAGGTGCACGTGTTTTGTATGTGTGTGTTTGTGTGCATATGTAGGTTTTGTTTGCATGTGTGTGCAAAACAATGATATAAAACTCAGGATGTCCTTCGGCTCACTGCTGGTTTTAGAAACTCATGGTATTGAGTGATGCTACGTTATGTAATGAAGTATCAACGCATAAGTGTATGTTTCGAGATTGTCCTGGCAGTTTCCAAAGTATACACATTGAATGGTCTCCCACCATAACTAAATCACGAGCTCTCTTCATCAACACAGTGTTTATGAACACAGCCATCTGTAATTTTAAGGCTAAATATTGCTTATTACATTTGAAGCAAATGTCATGACTGGTTCTTATTTGTTTTGGTGCTCCCACCCATAACTTCTGATTATGTTGCTTCTTCTTATCATCTTTTTATCTAGTCACATAATAAACCAACACATTTGTCAAATGTGATTTTGCTTTCATAATACTGTTCCAAGAATTCCCTTGTCCTTGACTTCTGTGTCCACCAAATTTTGTACCAGCCATGGTCTGTAATGTTCTGTTATCTCCCTCACTTCTTTCTTAAACAATTACTAAAGAGTAACTAATAGTTACTAATAACTACTAACCCATTACTATTGCTCCTTTCCTATCTAAGGGTGCAATACTAGAATGTATGGAATTTTGGAAGATGACAACTATTTACACCTTCAACACTTTATTTATACTAATGCTAATTTCTCTCTCCACAATTACTGCTAACTTGGTATGCCAGTCTATGTATAAATTGTAGTTATCCTTGATTCTTGTTATATGTACCACTACTTTTGGAGGAGCTGTGAACAATTGCCACTGATATTTTTTTTTTGTCCTTAGTTGTTTCTTAAATCCATTCAGACAGATTTCACTTCTTTATTTTCTAGACTAAGAACCTTTCTCTCTACTGCCCTTAACCATCCATTATTTCAGTCCTAATAAAGGCTATTTTTTTCTAAATCCTAAGTATTCTGTAATTGAAGGCTGAAATAGTTAATTCCTACCCTTAATCACTTTGGATGTGTCCATCATTACTTTGTCTAACCTTTTATGAGTGGTACATGCATTCAGATTTAAAAAAAACACCTTTTAATTTTGTCTTCACCATTTAGATATGCCCATGCCTACATTTCCAGACCTATTTTCCAGATAATATACCAGCACTGTTTCTTGTACTGACTGGAAACCTCATCATCTTTATTGTCAAATTCAACTTGCGTTCTCCAGTTCCGTTTCTGACTTATCCCTTCTTTGTCTCTGTATTTCCATTGCATGGGTTTGTTGGTGTCTACTATCTACCAGAACCCCTAAGCTTTCCACTGTTAGCTCCCACAATGCCTCCTGTATGGTCATCATTCCATGTTCTCCAGATTGTTGCTAGTAACTGGGAAGCTGCAGCAACTAAGACTTTCATTCCATCTGTACAAATGACAATAAGCTCTCATTCCCTGTGTCACCATCGACACCTGTTCTTCTGAGATCTTCCCTTTCCCTCAACTGTGGTTTTCCCTCCACCACACTTAAGGGTCCCACACTTTTGTCCTTTCCTTATCCCCATCCAATCCCTTTGAAGGAAGAATTATGTTCCCCTTGTCCTTCCCACCAGCCACCAACTGCCACAGATCATTGATCCTAATTTCTGACATCTCCAGGTCCCCATCAGATTCAACTTTCCCTCTTCAATTTTAGCATTCCAAAGGGACTAATACTGCCTGGTGAGGGTATCAATGGTGATTAGGGTTCTCAAAGGGCCTCAGATGTTTACAGCTTCTTAATCATATGATGAGTTTGGAACCAGGGTCTGAGAAGGGGGACGATACCTGGAGCTCATCTTCATTGCTGGAACACATAGGAGACCATGTGGTTACAGAAGTTATGGTTACAGAGCGCTGGAGGCTGTAGTTCAGGAGGAGATCGCAAAATTCTCCCCCCCCCCCCTTTTATTTTCCTTTCTCTTGATGTTAGGGGCACTGAACTACTGATACCTCTTTCTTTGCCTTTACAAACAAACATTTATGTTCATGATAATAAAAGAACCATGAATTACCTAACTCCCTGCTTCATTTTCCATCTTAACTCCCATATATCTTCTCATTTAAGATAGGAGTTGCAATACCTGTCCTTTTATCTCTTCCTTTCTACTGTCTCAGGATCTAAATAGTTCTAGCAGTTTGAGCTCAAATTTTCTTCCATGTCTCCCAGTTTAGTGTATCCCATTTGCTGCTCACAATGTGATCTCCTGTACATCATGAAAACCAAATGGAATTTGGACACATTTCCATTTAGTCCACAAGAATGAGCCTGACCTTTCAGTTACCTGTCACTTTAATTGTCCAGCTCACTCCCAATCTTCCCTCTCTGTCTTTAGCTTCTACATTGTTCCAACAACTTTACTCATAAGCTTAAGGAACAGTTTCTGTGGGGTTTTTTTTTTGCCATAGTATGATCTTCATGATGTAACAACAAATTCAACAATTTCAAACAATCAGCCATTGCTGCTTTGCATTTCTTGTATTTGTTTGTATTCGTTCACTCCTATTTTACCACCCTCTTTCAGCCACATTTTCAATTTTTCCTGGACCCCACCCTACAACACATTCCATTCTGTTCTCTCCACACCCTCCCTGCTTCCTCTACAACTTAAAAGTTGCTGCATTTTGATATTTTTCCAGAACTCATGACATATCATTGCCTTGAAACATTAATTTCAGATGCTGCCGACAAAAATATTTTTCTGCTTTCTTTCAGGTTTCTAGCATCTGCAATATTTTGATTTTGAAATGTTGAAACAAGGCCTCTCTTTCCAGTAAAAATGGGTAGAACAGGACTTGTACATACATGGCAATTGAATGTCAATTATAGGCATGGCTCATAACAACTAAGTAATAAGGACAAAACATTTATCTTCATTTCAAAGAACAGGGTGTGGAATAAAGCAACAATCACATTAGACAGGTGTTTTTTTCGGTATTATGCTCCTGGAAATTAACTTTGACAGGGATCCTCCTAAATGATTCACCTTTCTGCACCTGACAGTTTTACATCAGTCACAGAGGAATGATGTCAAGCAACACTCTTTGGGAACATCATGAGGGAGATTATTGTTTTAAATTATTTTATTTATAAATTTTAAACCCTTGTAATAGTTACATTATATTCAATTCCAGAAATTATTTCCCCCTCCCCAAGAAAAAAAGAAAAACCGGAGGATGCCAAGAAAATAAAACATTTATACCATAAAATCTATATTGGAGATTACCAAGAAGTGAAGTCTTCAGAGAGTCCTATTAAACATGCAAACCCAAATTTTGTACATATACATGCATTTTCCAAAAGATGTGAAATTTATCTTGCAGATTATAAGTAATCTTCTCTAATGGTATACAACTGTGAAGTTCTGCAGGCCACCTTTCCATACCTAAATCTATTTCTGACTTCCATGATATTGCTATACATTTCCTAGAAACTGCTAAAGCAATTAACACAAATTCAGTTTGATGTATATTTAATTTTAATTTTGGTCTTATACCCTTAATATTACTCGATAAAAATAACATCAGATCCTGTGGGAATTTGACCCCCATAATTCATTCCAGAAAATTACCTATCCCTAACCAAAATTGTCTAATTTTAGGGCATTGCCAGGTTGAATGCAATAAAGTTCCAATCTCAGATATACACCTAAAACATTTAATCTATTTAATTTTTGTGATATCAAATATAATTGATGTCAATAAAATGATATTGGACAACCTATATCTTACATTTATAATTTTAGTCATATTACTCTTACATTACTCCATCCAATCCTTTTCATTTATATGTGTCTGTAAACCTACTTCCCGTTGTAGTCTTGATTTATGCACCCCAATTTTGCGGGCTTTCATCTGAAGTAAATTATACATTACTGAAATAAATTTGTTTACAGTAATATTACAAATCAGTAGTTCCAATTCACTTTGATGAAGTAGCATCACATTAGGACCTATTTTGCTAGATAAAAAGGCTTTAACAATAATAGTAGAATAAAATATTTTTAGGTACATTAAATTTTTGCTTCATTCATTCAAATTTATAAATTTCTCATTCTTAAAGCAATCTTCAATCTTCTTAATACCCATTTGTCTCCAAATCCTCAAAAATTGGTTGTCCATTGAAAATGGAATAAGCCTATTTTAACATAGAAGCATTTTCCTAGATAGTAAACCTTTCATACCAATTTCATTATCAAAATTATTCCACAGTCCAATCAAATGTTTCAAAATAGGTGATTCCCTACCTCCAAGTAACAAATTAGAATTCCATTGATAAATAAAATTCTGGGGATTCATATCTCCTATCGCATTAAATTCTATAACAACCCAAGATGGAATATTATCTAAACTAAACAATGCATTTAGAAATCTCAATTGAGCTGCTTTATAATAATTCTTAAAATGAGGAAGTCGTAAACCTCTAATTCATACTTCCAAGTCAATTTTTCCAAAGAAACCCTTGGCATTTTATCTTTCCAAAAATTTTCCTAATCGCTGAATTTAAATTCTTTAAAAGATTCAAAGGAATTGGAAAAGGGATTGACTGAAAAAAGATATTGAATTCTAGGAAAAACAATAATTTTAACATAATGGTTCTCAACCTTTTTCTTTTCACTCAAATCTTCTTCTTCTTTGGCTTGGCTTCGCGGACGAAGATTTATGGAGGGGGTAAAAAGTCCACGTCAGCTGCAGGCTCGTTTGTGGCTGACAAGTCCGATGCGGGACAAGCAGACACGATTGCAGCGGTTGCAAGGGAAAATTGGTTGGTTGGGGTTGGGTGTTGGGTTTTTCCTCCTTTTCCTTTTGTCAGTGAGGTGGGCTCTGCGGTCTTCTTCAAAGGAGGTTGCTGCCCGCCAAACTGTGAGGCGCCAAGATGCACGGTTTGAGGCGTTATCAGCCCACTGGTGGTGGTCAATGTGGCAGGCACCAAGAGATTTCTTTAGGCAGTCCTTGTACCTTTTCTTTGGTGCACCTCTATCACGGTGGCCAGTGGAGAGCTCGCCATATAACACGATCTTGGGAAGGCGATGGTCCTCCATTCTGGAGACGTGACCCATCCAGCGCAGCTGGATCTTCAGCAGCGTGGACTCGATGCTGTCGACCTCTGCCAACTCGAGTACTTCGACGTTAGGGGTGTAAGCGCTCCAATGGATGTTGAGGATGGAGCGGAGACAACGCTGGTGGAAGCGTTCTAGGAGCCGTAGGTGGTGCCGGTAGAGGACCCATGATTCGGAGCCGAACAGGAGTGTGGGTATGACAACGGCTCTGTATACGCTTATCTTTGTGAGGTTTTTCAGTTGGTTGTTTTTCCAGACTCTTTTGTGTAGTCTTCCAAAGGCGCTATTTGCCTTGGCGAGTCTGTTGTCTATCTCATTGTCGATCCTTGCATCTGATGAAATGGTGCAGCCGAGATAGGTAAACTGGTTGACCGTTTTGAGTTTTGTGTGCCCGATGAAGATGTGGGGGGGCTGGTAGTCATGGTGGGGAGCTGGCTGATGGAGGACCTCAGTTTTCTTCAGGCTGACTTCCAGGCCAAACATTTTGGCAGTTTCCGCAAAGCAGGACGTCAAGCGCTGAAGAGCTGGCTCTGAATGGGCAACTAAAGCGGCATCATCTGCAAAGAGTAGTTCACGGACAAGTTTCTCTTGTGTCTTGGTGTGAGCTTGCAGGCGCCTCAGATTGAAGAGACTGCCATCCGTGCGGTACCGGATGTAAACAGCGTCTTCATTGTTGGGGTCTTTCATGGCTTGGTTCAGCATCATGCTGAAGAAGATTGAAAAGAGGGTTGGTGCGAGAACACAGCCTTGCTTCACGCCATTGTTAATGGAGAAGGGTTCAGAGAGCTCATTGCTGTATCTGACCCGACCTTGTTGGTTTTCGTGCAGTTGGATAATCATGTTGAGGAACTTTGGGATACATCCGATGCGCTCTAGTATTTGCCAAAGCCCTTTCCTGCTCACGGTGTCGAAGGCTTTGGTGAGGTCAACAAAGGTGATGTAGAGTCCTTTGTTTTGTTCTCTGCACTTTTCTTGGAGCTGTCTGAGGGCAAAGACCATGTCAGTGGTTCCTCTGTTTGCGCGAAAGCCGCACTGTGATTCTGGGAGAATATTCTCGGCGACACTAGGTATTATTCTATTTAGTAGAATCCTAGCGAAGATTTTGCCTGCAAACCCTAACCCAAATACCACTTTAAGTATTCCCTATACCATAGGGCACACAAAACTCAAAACGGTCAACCAGTTTACCTATCTCGGCTGCACCATTTCATCAGATGCAAGGATCGACAATGAGATAGACAACAGACTCGCCAAGGCAAATAGCGCCTTTGGAAGACTACACAAAAGAGTCTGGAAAAACAACCAACTGAAAAACCTCACAAAGATAAGCGTATACAGAGCCGTTGTCATACCCACACTCCTGTTCGGCTCCGAATCATGGGTCCTCTACCGGCACCACCTACGGCTCCTAGAACGCTTCCACCAGCGTTGTCTCCGCTCCATCCTCAACATCCATTGGAGCGCTTACATCCCTAACGTCGAAGTACTCGAGATGGCAGAGGTCGACAGCATCGAGTCCACGCTGCTGAAGATCCAGCTGCGCTGGATGGGTCACGTCTCCAGAATGGAGGACCATCGCCTTCCCAAGATCGTGTTATATGGTGAGCTCTCCACTGGCCACCGTGACAGAGGTGCACCAAAGAAAAGGTACAAGGACTGCCTAAAGAAATCTCTTGGTGCCTGCCACATTGACCACCGCCAGTGGGCTGATAACGCCTCAAACCGTGCATCTTGGCGCCTCACAGTTTGGCGGGCAGCAACCTCCTTTGAAGAAGACCGCAGAGCCCACCTCACTGACAAAAGGCAAAGGAGGAAAAACCCAACACCCAACCCCAACCAACCAATTTTCCCCTGCAACCGCTGCAATCGTGTCTGCCTGTCCCGCATCGGACTTGTCAGCCACAAACGAGCCTGCAGCTGACGTGGACTTTTTACCCCCTCCATAAATCTTCGTCCGCGAAGCCAAGCCAAAGAGAAGATACCATAGGTGCTCTGTGATTAGTAAGGGATTACTTAAGGTGGTATGTGCATGGGAAGGGAAGGTTGAGAATCACTGCTCTAGACCTAATTATTACTGTAATATTTTGCTTGAGAAAATTTCCTATTGGCCCATTTCCTTTGAAGTTATGAAACCGTGCCAAAATCTCTGGGATCCATTTTTGAAAAAAATAATTGCACTGGGTTAGGACCTTCAAAACCTTCTGGCAATCCAACAAACTTCACATTATTTCTTCGACTATGATTCTCCAATGTATCAATTCTCTACACTCCACGCCATAACTAAATTTTCCATCTGATTAACCACATCTTTATACTGATCCACTTCTTCATGATATTCTTGCATTTTAACTTTATCAACCACTTTGACATATCTCTTCATCTCCTCCTTAATTATCTTCATTTCTCCTTTAAAATATTCAAATTGAGTATTCACATCACACCTGTAAATCTATACTGTAAATCCATTTTCTGACTCATTGCTTTCAACTCATTCATCAATTGCCTGCCCACACCTTTCCCTTTAACTTCAGGTAACTTTACCTGCACAGTCTTCCTCCAATTGAGCCTCTTGATATTGTTCTTCTGCCTCCTCCTCCATTTGCTTTCTTTGGTTTTCTTCTTCCGGCTCCAGACTGCTGATAGATGAAAAAAGTACTTCTTGCTCTGCCTCTAAATACAAAGGGGGCAGGTCTTGTAATTCAACTCTAGTGAGAACTGATTTATCAGTCTCCCACTGTAATTCTGGTTGATCAATTCTGTGCATGTGCTTGCTCGTAAATTTTTCAGTTCCACAATCTTCTTCTGCATGCCAGCGCTATCATCTTCAGTTCCCCGGAGAAATGGTGCCAGGTCACTTGAGTTCTTGTTGCCGTCGCTCTCATCATCCATGGAGGACGAGAAAATCCAGCCCAAGGCTCTGATGTCAAGGTAGGCCCAATTCTTTCAAATCTTCTGACTTATTTTAGAACCAGTTTTCTAGTTGTTGGAGGCTTTCCCTTTCTCACAGCCATAGTTAAAACTGTGTAGGCAAGATTCACCATGACTTTTGACTAACAAAAATTTTAATGAAACTTTTTTTTGTTGAGTTATTAATTGATTCTCCCAGGGGAGGCGCTTTTGCACATCCTTTGCTCACACGATTTCCCCCATCATGAGGGAAATTAGACCAGGAGGTCCTAAGAGTGACCAGCGTTGAGCATTATTTCCAACCACAAGCTGGATTGGGACACCAGAAAAGAAAGCGCCTCTCCTTGCTCCTTCGGAGCTCCCTCAATGAAATGGGTATATTGTTTTTACACAGTGTTGTGGGTGCCCGGAATGACTTGCTCGGGGTGGTGGTGGAGGCTGAAACGTTAGGGGAGATATAAAAATACTCTTCGACAGACACTTGGATGGAAGAAAAATAGAGCGTAATGAGGTAGAAAAGATTTAGTTATTTTTGGTATGAACATATGGGTCGGCACAACATCGCGGGCTGAAGCACCTGTACTGTGCTGTAGTGTTCTATGAACTACTCCCATGCCAATGATCATCCAAATCTCACCTTGATTTTCTGAACTTTTGATGCTTGCCCATCTCAGATACCCTGAATTTCCAGGATCCCTAGTGGTTCTGATTCTGCTGAGGTTCCCTCCCCCCAGCAATAAGATTGGTCAAAGGTTGCCTGATGTTCCCCATGAAGATGCAATCTCACTGACTCTCTACTCATCCCTGGATCACCCAATGCATACATCAGGCTGCTTTTCATCGATTACAACTCCACTTTCAAAACCATCATACCCTCAGTACTGGTCAGCAAGCTTGGCCACTGCACCTCCGACTGCAACTGGTTCCTCGACTTCCTCATCAGTCAGTGCAAATCAGTAACAACATCTCTTCCTCACTAACATTAAACATAGGCTTACCTCAAGGATGCCTGCTTAGCCCCATGCTCTACCTTCTCCACACCCATGACTGTGTGGTGAGGTACAATTCAAATGCCTTCTGTATCATTGCCTGTCATTCACCTGACTGCTCGCCTTAATCCCAGACCTGATAGGTTTTGAAGATCCACATTCAGTCCTGCCCAGACACTACTCCCCATCCTGTCCACCTATCTTTCCAGGTTCACTTTGTTGACCCACAGCTCCTATTCATAACCCACATAGTGGATTAACTGTGGTTATCCATTCTATCATAGCCTTGTTTTTAAAGTATAATAAATATTGTGATTGTCGCAAATGAATTGTAAATTAGCCAACTGTGTTGTTTTCCAAGAAGTTAATTAATCACCAGCCAACAACCTCCACATAAGCTATTTAATTCAAAAATTTTCAATTGTACCATTTATGAAATATCAGTGCTGTATTTTTTTCAAAACAAGTTAACAAGTGCTTTTTGATGCCGTATGAGAGTAAATTCAACAATGAACTACTTTAGGCACAATGTTGTGCCCTATCTAAAGCTGGACTGATTCAATGGAAGAAGTTTCTGGTTTGGAAGCAGTATTTCTGTTGCTCTGCAATCACTGAATATTATAAAATGTGTTAATCAACATAAATGCGTGCATTTCTTTGCAGCATGACTCAAGATTTGTTGAATAACTATACAAAGAGCTAGCAGGAGGCCTGCAAACCTTTTTTTTTGTGCCATGCTATCGTTTTCAGGTGAGCTACCACATTATTGAGAATATTGCTTTTGATTTGATGAATTGGCCTTTGAGCGTTGGAGTTTTTTTCTGATTTTATCTCAGACTTCAAAAGGGAACAAGATTGTTGGGTTGAGACAAGTGACTAAAATTGTCCATAACATAAGAGATTGTATGGATTGACCCCCTTCCACTGATCCAGTAGCCCTCACATCTCCTGTGATGATATGCATTGAGAGGTTGGTCATGGCCAGAATTAACTCATCCCTACATAAAGATCTGGATCCACCGCCATTCGCCTACTCCTACAATTGCTTCACAGAAGATGCAACCTCACTGGCTCTCTGCTCATCCCTGGATCACCTAATGCATACATCAGGCTGCTTTTCATCGATTACAACTCCACTTTCAAAACCATCATACCCTCAGTACTGGTCAGCAAGCTTGGCTACTGCACCTCCGACTGCAACTGGTTCCTCGACTTCCTCATCAGTCAGTGCAAATCAGTAACAACATCTCTTCCTCACTAACATTAAACATAGGCCCACCTCAAGGATGCCTGCTTAGCCCCATGCTCTACCCTCTCTACACCCATTGTGTGGTGAGGTACAATTCAAATGCCTTCTACAAATTTGCCTACGACATCACAGCCTTTGGCAGAATTACAGATGGCTATGAGGAAGCGCACAGGAACGAGATAGATCATCTAGGTGAGTGGTGTCACAGCAAAAAACATGCACTAAACATGAGCAAAGCTAAAGAACTGATTGTGGGCTTCAGGAAGGGAAACAAGAACACAAATAAGTCCTCATCGAAGGGTCAGTAGTGGAAAGGGTAAAGAACTTCAAATTCCTGGGTGTCAGCATCTCTGAGAACCTATCCTGGGGCCTTCACGTTGATGAAATAATGAAAATGCTTGCCAGTGGCTATTCTTATAGAGAAGTTTGAGGAGATTTAGTATGTCACCAAAGACTCTTGTAAATTTCTATAGGAGAGCATTCTGACTGGCCACATCATTGTCTGGTATGGACAGGGCAGGGCAGGAAAAGGCTACAGAAAGTTCTGAGCATGGCCAGCTCTATCACAGGCATTAGTTTTCACCCCATCAAGGGCATCTGTAAGAGGCAGTGTCGCATGAAACCGGTCTCTATCATCAAGGACCCTCACCACTCAGGCCATACCCTCTTCTCACTGCTACCATCAGGAAGGAAGTGCAGGAGCCTGAAGACAAACACCCGACAGGATAAAAATATCTTGGTCCCCTCTGCCTTCAGATTTCTGAATGAACCACGGACATACAGTTTTTTTCTCTTCTTTTGCACTAATTTATTAATTTTTTTAAAATGTAATTTATAGCAATCTTTGCACCTGGTAATGAATGCTGCCGAAAAACCATGAATTTCATGGCACATGCTCGTGGCCATAAATTCTGATTCTGGCTTGCCTCAGTCATCATCACACATTGTCTGAAATACTTACCCTCAACAGCATGCATTTTAGCTCCTAAAATCATGACCTGTCCATTCAAAGATAAGAATAGAAGATGAATGAGAACACTGTCAGCTCTAAATTCCTCTCCAAGTTACAGGCCAGCCAGATTTCTACGTGTTTCGGAACTTCCTATGAGGGCCGTAGCATGATGTACATAGCTGTTTTGTCAGGGGCGCAGGAGAAAATAAATAAAGTAGACTAATAAAAATGATCTCAGCATTTAGGTGACTTTTTTTCAAATACGGATGATTAGAAGAGATGGTGCATTTTTGTAAACTGAAACACTGGCAAATTTCATTCATAAAACAATCTCCTATTTGATATTGTGCATATGAATTTAGAAATGGATCATTTTCACATTCTAAATGGATATGCTTACTGAGGCTTTATTTTTAAATTGCCATCACATGCTCCATAAAGGAGCAATTGACTAAGGAAACAAAGGGCCAGTTGAATTCGATGGGGAGGCTGAAGTGAACCTTACTTGAGTAGATGCAATAAAAACAAAGTCAACACGACAGAATATTAATCATCAATTGTGTTAATAAAGATGAAGTGCAATTTTAAATCAATTTAAATTGAAGCTAAGTGAAATATGAGTATAAATTGTATCCGAGACCTTACTTGAAGATAATAGTTACAAAATCAGCTAAATGGAAGAAAATAAATGAAGGTTTTATGTTTCAAAGAGGCAGATTTAAATGCAACAAAACTATACTTGAAATGAGCTTTCAAACTCCATATTCCCAGGATTATATTTTATTTATTAAATGTTCTCCTTTCCACACCAAAATACTTCTTTTTTTTTCAGTATCCAGTTTGAGTTCTGAAGGGGTTGTCACTTGTTATCATTCTTTTCAAAATACATGTACCAGGCTAGAAAGGGTGGGATAAATTCCAGATGAGAGCTGTGCTGAGGTGTCCTGCATATTTTATGTGTCTCACTTTGAAACAGATCTCAATAGCCAATGCAGAATTCAATATTCCAATAAATACATTTAAAGCAAAGTATTTGCTTGCTCTATTTTGATCACTTCTGGCCACCGTCCCTAAATTACATTGCTTTTATTTTCCTCCTCTCAGCTATTGTTTCATTTCTGCAAATCAGTGAGTTCAAAATGGAAATCCTCCAATGAATTTCAGAAATGAAATGAAGCAGCTTGAAGTAATAGTATACACGAGGCAATACATACCCAGGAAGAGGTAACAGACAGACCTTGGTTGCTGAATTTGTTTTCTCAGTGTCAAGCAGCTACAGTCCCTTGAAATTGAGGGTGATGTCTGTCAACATTCATTCGATGACCAGGTGGCACAGTGAGTACAGTGTTGCCTCACAGCATCTGTGTCTTGGGTCCTGACCTCTGGTGTTGTCCATCTGCAGTTTTGCATATTCTCCTTGTGGCACATGGGCTCCTTCATGGTGCCCCAGGCATGCTGGTTGGTAAATTTGCTGCAGTATTTGTGATGGCAACATGAGGAGAATAAAATGGGATTAGTGTAGGATTAGTGTAACTGGGTACTTGTTGGTCAACATGGTCTCAATTATGACTGAGAAGCCTAATTCTGGGTGCTCTTGTTCTTTAACAACGAAGACATATTTCTTGGCAAGAATGGATTTGTAGCCCTAGATTGGTCCCTTTCTCCTGCCATTTCCTCAGCATAAAATTTAAAGGTACAGTAACGGGCTATTTCGACCAACAATAAAAGCAAAAGAGAGGGTATTCAAGGAAACAAAATTAAGTGGGAAGATACTGGGAAACTTATAACAACTTGGAGAAGACAACTAAGAATGTGATTAGGAAGGAAAAGATGAATTATAAAAGGTTACCAAGTAACTAAAGAGAATACTAAAAGCTTTTTAAAAAAATATGAAGAGTAAAAGAGTGACCAAAGTAGACATAGGACTAATAGAAAATGACGCTGGAGAAATTCTGATGGGAGACAAGGAGATGGCAAAGGAACTGAATGAATCTTTTGGATCAGTCTTCACTGTGGAAGATATTAGTAGCATATCTGACTCTCATGGCTTTCTCAATGAGGAAGGTCAATATCACAAGAGAGAAGGTGCTTGGGAAGCTAAGAGTAAACAAATCTCCCAGACAGTATGAAATGCACCCTTGGGCTCTGAAGGAGGTAGTGGTGGAAATTCTGGAGGCATTGGTAATGATCTGTCAGGAATCAATGAAATCTGGCATGGGTCCAGTGGACTGGCAGATCGCAAATGTCACCCTGCTGTTTAATAAGGGAATGAAGCAGCAGAAAGAAAATTATAGACCTATTAGCCTGACATCAGTGGTTGGAAAGCTGTTGGAGTCGATTGTCAAGTATGAGATTATGGAATATCTGGAGGTGCATGAAAAGATAGGCCAAGTTAGCCTGGTTTCCTTAAAGGAAAATCATGCCTGACAAACATGGCAATTTTTTTGAAGAGATCACAGGTAGGATAGACAGGAGAGATGCAGTGGATGTTGTGTATGTGGATTTTCAAAAGGTCTTTGACAAAGTGCAAGATATAAGCCTGCTAAACAGGATGAGAGCTCATGGAATTATGATACTAGCATAGCTAGAGCATTGGCTAACATTCTCTGTTTCCTAACAGAGAGTAGGAATAAAGGGATTCTCTTCAGTTGGCTACAGGTTACCAGTGGTGTTCTGCAGGGGTTGGTGTTTGGGTCACTTGTTTTTACATTGTATATAAATGATTTGGATTATGGAATAGATGGTTTTGTGTCTAAGTTTGCAGATGAAACTAAAATAGGTGGTAGGGGAGGTGGTGCTGATGATTCCAAAAGATTAGGAGAATGGGCAAAGAGAAGGCAGATGAAACACAATGTTGGTAGAAGAAATAGATGGCAGACTATTATTTAGATGGGGAGAAAATTCAAAATTCTGAGATGCAAAGGGATTTGGGAATCCTCGTACAGGATACCCTAAATGTTGACCTCCAGTGAAGAAGAAGGTGGTGAGAAGGCAAATGTAATGCTGGCATTCATTTCTAGAGGGAGAGCATACAAGAGCAGGGATGTAACGTTGGGCACTAGTGAGACCTAACTTGGAGTACTGTTATTCAATTTTGGGGACCTCATTTGAGAAAGGATGTGAGGGCGTTGGAAAGGATTCAGAGAAGATTTGCTAGAATGATACCAGGAATGAAAGGATTGAATGATTGTTGGCTCTTGGATTGTACTCATTGGAGTATATAAGGATGAGAGGGGACCTCATAGAGGCATTTCAAATACTGAAAGGCCTGGACAGAATAGATGTGGCAAGGATGTTTCCCATGGTAGCGGATTCTAGGACAAGAGGGCATAACTTCGAGATAAAAGGGTGTCAATTTCAAACAGAGATGTGGAAAAATTATTTAGTTAGAGCGTTGTGTGTCTGTGGAATTTGTTACCACAGGAGGCTGTGTCTCTAAGGCAGAGATTGACAGGTATTTGATTAGTCAGGGCATCAAGGGTTATGGGGGGAAAGCTGGAGAATGGGGCTGAGTGGGTGGATGGATCAGCTCATGATTAGAATGGAGGAGCAGACTCGATGGACCAATGGGCCTATTTCTGTTCCTATATCTTGTGATCTTAAGAATTCACTGAAGGCCAACAATTAGGTGTGGGGGCAGTTAGCAAGGCAAACAGTCCTTACATTGAAAGTATTTGTTTACAGGAGTGAAGTCTTTTTTTTAAATCTTTTTTATTGATTTTTATAATCAATACAGCACAATGAAGAAAAGAGTACAAAACTGAAAATACAATATCACTTATGTGTATATATATATATATATATATATATGAAGATAAAACATCAAACAGTATAAGCTCGGTCCCCCTTCCAATGCACTGAGTAAAGACTGAAAAGACATCAAAAATATTGGATATATTTAAAAGACGCCCACTTAATCTACTCTATTTAAAAAAAGAAAACTAACCAAAAAAAAAATCTGAGCAATTTATCCTGAGGGTTACATATATTTTGTGGCTTTTGATTCATACCAAAAACAAAGGTAAGACTATATCCCATCTGGAAGAGTGAGTACATCTAATAACATTAAAAATTTTACATTATATGAAAAAAAACATAAAATGTCATAATGTATCTTTAAATTTCGCCAATGAATCAAATACATGATATCCATTTTTTTCTGAACTAAAACAGGACATGAGAAAATCAATGAAACGCTGTTGGATGAGTGAAGTCTTATTACAATTGTATAGAGCCTTGGTGAAACTACAACTGGACCATTGTGGACAGGTGTGATCTCTTTTCCAAAAGGTGAGTATACTCACTAGACAAATTTTGAGGACAGTAGGTTTTTTTACATTATAGGTTAAATAGACTGAGATTATATTCTCAGAATTTAGAAGAATAAGAGGAGCTCTCATTGAAGCTTACAAAATTATTCGAGGATTTGACGGGGTGCTCGAAGAGTGAATAATTCCTATGACTCAGGAATCCAGGATCAGGGATATAGATTAGGACTATATAGAACAGTACAGAACCAATATATGCCCTTCAGCCCACAATGTCAGGATTGAGCAATCCACCCTGCACACAGCATCTTTCAGCTGCTCCCATCAGGGAAGAGATACAGGAGGATCAGAGCCAGCACCACCAGGCTGAGGATCAGCTTCTTCCCACGGGCAGTGAGAATGCTGAACAACCAAGGGGACTGCTCATACTAACCACTGGAGACTCTCATATTCATAAGCAAACAGTATTTATATAGATGAAATACTTATCTTGCATATGTATTGCTTGTCATTATGCATGTTATGTCTGGTTGTATGTCTGTGTGTTTTTGTATCGAGGACAAGAGAATGTTGTTTCGTCAGATTGTACTAGTACAATCAGATGACGATAAACATGGCTTAACATTGTCCTTCTGCCCTCCCTGAGCTCTCCTGAGGACATCTGCATTTTAGTTAATAAGAGACAGAACATTAAGGACAAAGAGGAGGATTGAGAAGGTGAATAGTTGGGGTTCTCTGCAGCAAAGGGGTGTGAAGTCACAGTCCTTGAATTTATTTAAGGAAGTGATTGATGGAATCTTGAATAATGAGAGACAAAAGAGATACAAGGGTTAGTGCAGGAAAGTGGTGCTGATGTCAAAGGTCAGGTAATGATCTTGATGAATGGCAGAACAAGCTGGATCCTGCTCATTTTTTTGATGGTGGTGTATTTTTTTAAACTTTCTTCCAGTTTTGTAGCAATTGGGGCTGAGGCTTTTCTTTGACTCTTCTGCCATTGAAGACAGTTTGGATCATCCTTGTCAGGAACCTCTTCCTCAACCTTACCTACACGATAGTAGACTCCATCTGGCATTAATCTTGGGATTGCTGACAAATGCAAGCTTCTCCACCTTGGGCAAGATGATGCTCCTTTAAAGAGGATACAACATAATGGTAGTAGCCTTGAGGCATAGTCACATTTCTGTTCCTCTTGTCCTTGCTGACCAAGGTCCTGCCAGGTACATCCTATTTGCCTCTTCTGGGTCCATGTCTCTCTAACTCTTCCCTATCATGTACCTGACCAAATGCCCTTCAAATGTCATAATTGTACCCACCTTTCTCTTGTTGCTCATTCTATATATTCACCACCCTGTCTGTGGGAAAAGTTGACCCTCAGGGAATATTTTTAAATTAAATTTACACATATAGCACAGTAACAGGCCATTTTGGCCCATGAGTCCGTGCTGCCCAATTAACCTACATCCCTGGTATGTTTCTTATGGTGAAAGGAAATCGAAGCCCCCCACCACCACCCCAGGAAAACCCATGCAGTCACGGGGAGACAAGTACGAACTTATTACAGACAGTGCGGGATTCGAAACCCAGTCCTGATCGCTGGCACCAGAAAGGCATTGGGCTAACTGGTACGCCGATTGTGCTGTCTTTTCACCCTTTCCTTAAGACAATGCCCTCTAGTTTTAGACTCCTTCCCTGGGGAAAGACTGAGGCTTTTCACTTTATCTGTATCCCTGACAATTTTATAAACCTCTATAAGCCCACCCTTCAGCCTCCAACACCCGTGAGAAAAAAGTCCAGCCTCTCCAGTCCTCCAGACCTGGTCACAGCCCATGAATCTTTTTTGCACCATTTCCAGTTGGCCATCCTTTTACGAGAAAGGAAACCAGAACTCAAATATGGCCTTATCAGCATATTTTGCAATTGTAACGTGCTGTCTCAACTCCTGTACTCAATACCAATGAAGGCCAGTGTGCCAAATATTTCTTCACCTCCTGTCTGCATACATCTCCACTTTCAAGAAACAATCCACCTGTATCTCATGTCTTTCAGTTCAGCACAAGCTCAAGCCCATATTATTTACTGTGCACATTCACTGAAATTTTGTTTGGTATATTCTTCCCTTGAGATAGAGCAGACACATTTTAATTCACTCAAAAACATGAACAAGACATACCAGCATACTGTCATGCTTTACATTACTAGCATTGCCTTATGAATGAAATGCTCAATTGAAGCCCTATTATCAGAGATTCTGAGTATGGAAAACAGCCATTTTTGGCTAGTCAATTCTTTGTAGAATGGCCCATTAGTTCCATTCTCCTGCATTTTCAAACAAATCTGAAAATTATTCACTATCAAGTACCTATTGTTTTTTTAAAAATTCTTGCTTGACATTGTTTCTACCCCTCCAGGCAACGAGCTCTAGGGAATATCTTGTCTGTTTGTACATTATCTTGGATTCTTTTGATCACAAACTAGCAAATCAATAGCGATCTGGGCCTGGGTTTGAATCCCGCACTGTCTGTAAGGAGTTTGTATGTTCTCCCTGTATCTGCATGGGTTTTCCCAGGGGGCTCTGCTTTCCTCTCGCTCTTTGAAATGTACCAGGGATTGTAGGTTATTTTGGTCTTGTTGCAAGTTTAGATAAATGAAAGCAAGTGAATTAACTTCAAACTTAGTTAATTAACTATATACATTGAGGATGCAAAATAACAGAACATGGCCACTGGAGTCCTCCAGCATAAAGAATCCCACAGAACCCCAGTATCCCGGATATACAGGATATGAACACAGTGATCAATCTACATCCCCTTTTCTTAACTCATGCTCCATACCATGACAAAATCTACCTTACAGAGTGTCACAGAATGACCAATATTCAGCAGACACAATTGGTAACTGAAATGACAGCCATTAGGTGAGAAACATAAGAAAATACTCTGCTACATGTAAACAGTAATGAATATCAATTAGTATAGCCAAACAAATGTATATGCTGTAAAACATGACTCAGCCTTTGTATTTGGGATTTGACTTCCTAACATGGCCTGAACATGTTCTATACAGATTTTCAGTTGTGTTTCAGGGTGGCTGGGTTGGAAGCAACTCAACCTGAAACTGCTCAGTGTCCATCCTTTCCGATCCTACTCTCATGGGAATGTTGTAGTCTTTTGACTCAGATCCAGTATCCTGCTAGTCAGTGTCACTTGGGCTGGGCTGGCACAGGTAGAATGTGTCAGTGATTCCTCCTGTATAAATTTCCTTCTGAATGAACAAGATCTGGGCTCCTTGTAACTCTCCTTTACCATGCCTGTCTGGTTGTAACCTTGTGGGGTCTGCAACCTAACAACCTGACCTTCCATTAAAGGCTGAAGTGGTTGGCTCGATCTGTCACAGCATGACTTTTGTGACAGTCTCTTATTGAGAAGCTGGGATTTTTACCTCTTGTGGCTTACGCATTTGAGGTTCAAGTAGCTTCCTTGAAACAGGGAGGTATTTGCCTTGACATTAGTCTTTGTGCAAGAGACCCTAGCGCTGTGTCTCCTGGCACATTTCTGAGATTTAGGAGGTTGAGGAAAACATCAGTTCTATCTCCGTGAGATTTCTGTGAGATTTCTCCATGAGTTGCCTGGACTGCATCATTATTTGTGACTGAGTGCTGTGGAGAAGCCAGTGTTTTGTTTTGCTTTGGTCATCTCATGAATTGGACAGATGGAGATAACCTTAGTTAATGTCAAATCACTATCTTGCAGTACCACCTTTCTCATGTTGTCATTATTAATACCACAGACGAGTCTATCTCTAAAAAGCTCTTCACAGAGAACTCCAAAACTGTAGCTTTTCACTTTGATTCTTAAATCACTGACATACGAGTCAATCGTCTCACCAGCTTTCTGATTTTGTGTGTTGTAATTGTCTTTTTCCATAGTAATGTTGATTTGAGGTTTGCACATCTCTCTAAATTTTCTCTTGAGGCATTCAGGATCCTCTTTGGATTCCGCAGGAACAAGGATTGGTCCTCTCTCACCAAGATCTCTCACTTCTCCTGAGTATGTGAAAGACCATTCACATTCAATGGCCTCCATCTCCCCTAGATTGAGATGTATGCTCGAGTATGGGCTGGCTTGACAGAGTGTGCCACCACAATGAAAATATCATATTCCTATTCAGAGATCCGCCAGATGATATTACCGTCAAAGACAAGTGGGTCAGGCCTCCAGAATCCATCCGCCATATTCACTGTTTAGCTGTGCTGTCATTGCTGGCTTAGCTGTCCCCAGTCAAAAAAAAAACAAATCCCAGATGAAAAATATTAACCTTGAAAAGTCAGGGACATCCCACTTCTGACACCACGTTACAAGTTTAGATAAATGAAAGCAAGTGGATTGACGTCAAACCTAGTTTATTAACTATAAACATCAAGGATGCAAAATAACAGAACATAGCCACAGGAGTGCACCAGCATAAAGAATCCTCCGGAACCCTAGTTACACGGATATACAGGATATTGTAGTGGCCCATGCTTGAAGAAGCAAACTGGCCCGCAAAATGGCCGACAAATGCGGCGACCGCACGGACCTGGGGGTGACACTTGCTGTCGTCCGAGGTGAACTTTGCATGGCGGGAAGACAAGGAACTCTGGTGGAAAAGCCAGCCAACCCGTGATCGGCACTCTGATGAGGCGGAGCCCTGATATCAGCGCCGGGGCCCATATAAGAGAGCTGCCAGAGCGAAAAAGCAGTCTTTGGTTTCGACTCTGCTGTGAACTAGGACTCATTGGTAGTGTGATGTGCTAATGGCTAGCCTCACCTTCCTGCCTAAACCCAGAACCCTTCTGAAGACTACTGTGAAACCCTACCCTTGTTTATAAGCTAATAAAAGCGTTTGTTCTCCCTCCAGTCATGAGAGATTTTATTTACGCTACAGTTTTATCAGCTTATTCCCTAATGATGGAAGCGCTACTCAAGCCAGGTATACTACTGTCCACTGACACGGCTGAGGAGTAAACATACTGGCTAGACTGCTTCCAGGCCTACCTGAACACGACCAGAGATGTCTTCCACATCGATGAACTCAGGAGATTCACAATTGTTTCGAAGGTAGGAATGAAAGAGTATGCAGTCATAAGGGTCTGCACTACATATGACACTGCCATCAAGGCGTTGAAGACTAGGTACCTAAAGTAGCAGAATGAGGTCCTAGTGAGGTAACAATTTGTTCTATGTTGCCAGTGGCCAGGAGAGACCATTGATGACTACCTACTGGATCTGTGGACGCTTGCCATGAAGTACAGGTATGAAGCGGCTACGGGCCGCATTCTGAAGAACAGATCTGGGACACTCTAGTCGCGGGGGGTCCGCTCGAGGTACATGAGGCAGCGACTGCTCGAGTCGGGAAAGAAGGACCTGGCTAGCCACATTGAGCTGGCCAAATTGCTGGAACAAGCCAAGGTTGAGTACGACGACCTCGAAGCCAGTGAGTTCGCACACCCAGGAGACCCCTTCCAGAGGGCCGGCTGCTCCTGCTAGGTCTGCCCAGTGGCTGCTGATTCCCATGCTAGGGGTGTTTTTTTCTGTGGCAAGAGCCAGCATCCACAATTTTGTTGCCCGGCAAAGGACTCAGTGTGTTCCAACTGTGGCAAGAAAGGGCACTGGGTGAGGGTTTGTCACGCGAGGGGAAGTCTGCAGCCTGCACCACTCCTGGATCTGATTCCAGCTCCAAGAGGTCTGCTCCAAATTCACCCAAAACCACTTTCTACATGACACGCTGACAGAGAGTGATGGTGACGTAACAGCGCAAAAAGGCTCGTCAGCCATCATCGTGGAAGGAAGACGGAGGGCAGCCATCTTGCCACGTCACAAGGTCAACACCATCTCACCCACGCAGGGCAACCCAGAGCATGGAGTCTCTGGGACCTAGCCTCGATGGTCCTAGATCAGGACAGACCTCACCAGCTCAGCAACTCCATGGTGACTATGAAGGTAAAGGGACATTCCACTAAAAGCCTAATCGACATGGGCTCTACTGAAAGCTTCGTAGACTCACAGACTGTGCAAAAATACAACCTGAAGATATATCCTTCTAATTACCACAGATTTCTCACATTTCATTTGCGTTCTACACGTGCTCAACAACATTATAGAGTACATCTGTCGTTTGAAGGGGGGGATTTCTGTAAACTTTCGCTTGTATATACTTGATGAATTGTGTGCTCCAGTGTTGTTGGGTCTGGACTTACTGTGTCACCTTAAAAGCATGTCTTTGGAATATTCTGGTCCCATCCTCCATAACAATTCAGAATGGAGGCCCACTAAAATCAGAACCCACATGCAGCCTCTCCACACTAAATCTGACCTCGGATTGCAAACCCATTGCTACCAAGAGCAGGAGGTACAGTACAGCAGACCGAGATTTTATAAAGTCTGAGACACAACGTCTGCTTGACGAAGGTATCGAGCCTAGCACCAGCCGGTGGAGAGTGGTGGTAAAAGGGGAAAACAAGTCCAAGCTAGTAATTGACTATTGCCAAATTAATCGGTGCACACTCCTGAACTTATACCCCCTCCCTCAAATTTTGAACATGTTGAATGATATTGCGCAGTATCAGGTCTATTCAACCATCAACCTGAAAGCTGCTTATCACCAGCTGTCAATCTTTTCAAAGGACTCTCCAAATACAGCATTTGAGGCTAACAGTCGTCTCTATCAATTCAGGATGGTCCCTTTTGGTATTACTAACAAAGTTTCTTTCTTCCAAAGGCAGATGGACAAAATGGTGGATGAATATGGGTTGAAGGCAACTGTCCCCTGCCTCAATAATGTCACCATCTGTGGCCACGCCTTGGAAGACCATGACGCTGGTCTCCAGTCTTTTCTTCACGCGGCAAAAGCCCTAAACCTCACTTATAACTCTAACAAATGTGTATTCAGGACTAAACTTCTGGCTATCCTTGCTTATGTGGTGGACAATGGCATCATTGGCGCCGATCCCAATAGGATGTGCCCCTCTTAGAGCTCCTCAAACCCAGGACCACAAAGGCTTTGAGAAGATGCCTGGGGTTTTTCTCATATAATGCCCAGTGGATCCCTCAATATGTTAAGGTTCTCACACTCTTAAAAGCCACTAATTTCCTCCTCTCGTCTGAAGCTCAATCGGCTTTTAACTACTTCTGGAACCACATTGTGAAAGCCGCCATGCATGTGGTGGACAAGAATGTGCCTCTCCAAGTGGAAAGCAAACTTTGGATGTAGCCCTGGCCTCTACCCTCAACCAGGCAGGCAGGCCGTTTGCATTTTTTCTGTGAACTTTACAAGGCCATGAGCTCCGGAACCCATTGGTGGAAAAGAAGGCTCAAGCCTTTGAGATTTACACTCCTCACTGACCAGCACTCGGTCGCATTCATATTTAATAATGTCAAGAGGGGAAAAATCAAAAATGAAAAAATTGCTAGGTGGAGGATTGAGCTCTCCACCTACAATTAAAACATTGCCTATCAGCCAGGAGCCCTTAATGACCCTCCAGATGCTTTATCCAGAGGAAGCTGTGCCTCTGCACACACCGGCCAACTGTGGTCTCCACATAATGAGCTCTGCCATCCAGGGGGTACCCACACGGCTCATTTTGTCAAGATGCGCAATCTGCCCTAATCCATGGAAGACGTCAGGGATATGACCAGGTCTGCGTGGAGTCGCACTTCTACCGCCCCACAAAGATGCACCTGATCAAGTCATCAAGGCCCTTCAAACAGCTCAGCATCAATTTTAAGGGGCCTCTCCTCTCTATGAACAGGAACTCCTTTTTCCTCTCTATCATTGACGAGTACTCCTGCTTCCCGTTCGCCATTCCATGCCCAGACACGTCCATTTCATCAGTCATGAATGCCCTAGACTCCATTTTCGCTCTGTTCAAGTATCCCAGCTATATTTATAGTGAACAGGGCTCATCCTTTATGAGTGACGAGCTATGTCAGTACCTGCTGGCGAGAGGCATCATGTCCAACCTTCAGGGGAATGGACAGGTTGAAAAGGAGAACACCATGGTCTGAAAGGCTGTCAAACTGGCCCTGAAGTCAAAAGGCCTTCCAGACTCACACTGGCAGGAAGTCCTCCCCATGGCGCTCCATTCCATCTGGTCGCTACTATGTACCGTGACCAGTGCTACTCCTCATGAACTCCTATTCATTTTCAAAAGAAGTCGGCATCTGGAACACATTCCCAGTCAGGATCACCACTCCTGGTCCAGTCCTTCTCAGGAAGCACGAGAGACCAAACCCCTGGTGGAAAGGGTGAAACTGCTGCACACCAATCCCATGTATGCCTATATGGAGGATACCGTCTCCAACAGGGACCTGGCTCCTGCCAGAACAGAGGGTCAGTTGCCTTTGGTGCCCTGTGAGGGACAAAGCTCATTCTCGCTACCCCCAGTCAAGGCCTCAGGGATCCGGTTCAGGAGGAAAGTGGATTCCCCCTCCACCTTTGAGCCGGAGACCCAGCCCGCCTCTCCTCCCTCACAAGGGGGACCAGGAGACCCAAGGAGTCCAAGTGCTAAGGCACTCCACAAGGATCTCCAGACTCCCAGACCGCTTAAATCTGTAAATTTGTAAATTTCATCTCTGAACCCATGTTTTCGATCTTCATTCACCAAGGGTGAATGCAGTGAACTGGGAATATGTTATGCTGATAGCTGGCCCCGCCTCCCAGCTCCACCCCCATCTGTTCACATAAATCCTGAGTCCTTCTGAAGACTACTGTGAGACCCTAACCTTAGTTATAAGCTAATAAATGTGTTTGTTCTCCCTCCAGTCGTGAGAGCTTTTATTCACGCTACACACTCCTCATGTGTGTGTCTTTGTTCCATACTCATAATAATGTGTACACTACATTGGTGACCCCGACTGGTCCAACTGGTAGTTGGCCCCATCCACATGGTCTCTCTCAGGCCTCCGACATTCTGGGTGTCTCAACCGCATGCGTGGTTCGAGCAGGCTGAGGCTCGGTTCCATCTTTACCACATCACCACCCACGTCACCCATTACCTCTACGTTGTGAGCACCCTCGATCAGGTCGCAGCGGCAAGGGTTGTAGATTTCCTATGGCAGCTTCCAGAGCAAGGCAAATACTTGGCTCTCAAAGAGTTACTAACCCGCACTTTTGAGGTTTCCCAGTATGAGCGCACCACCCAATTGCTGCAGATGGACAGATTGGGGGACAGGGCCTAATGAGCGAGGTTTTTGTGTTAATCAAGGGCCACAAGCCTTGCCTGCTCTTTGAGTAGATCTTCCTGGAGAAACCACCCAAGGACATATGGCTCTTGCTCACAGATGAGGACTTCAACGACCTTCGGAGGATTGCCACCACGGCAGACATGCTCTGGAGGGCGAAGAAGGACACCAGTGCCATCATAGACCACTGGCGAGATCAAGGCCAGTGGAGAGGTAAGTGAACACCCCAGGACAGCTATGCTACTACCGCCAGCAATGTCAATGCCACCCACCCTGTGGGTTTTCAGGAAATGCCCTGGCCAACTGTCGATCACCTGAAACCGGCATAACTGGACCATAATTTGTCGGTCTGCACTCCGCCCCATGATGCAGGGACAGGCCACTGAAGACTATGGACAATTGCCCAGTCACCATTTCTGAGGGGGAAGTGGGTTGAGTAGTGGCCTGTGCTTGGAGATGTGAACTGGACCTGAGGTGACACTGACCATTGTCTCAGGCGACCTCCACATGGCTGGAAGACGATAAACTCTGGCGGGAATGCGGGCCAACCCGTGGTCGGCGCTCCGATGACGCGGGCTCCTGACATCAGTGCCAGGGGCCCATATAAGCAGATGCCAGTGCAATAAAGCAGTCTTTGATTTTGACTCCTCGTGTGTGTCTTCCTTCCACACTCGTTGTAGCGTGTACGCTACAATATGAACACAGTGACTGATCTACAGGTGTAATGGGGTGGCACGGGATTGTGAGCTGAAATAGCCTGTTACCATGCTGCATGTCTAAAATACAGCACAAATAAGTAAATAAAAAAATTGAAATAAGATAAATAAAAATGTCCTGATTGACACAATGTAACACCTCACACACATCCCATTTAAACTCAGTTTTTCCCTTTTGATTGTGATCCTGCTGTTATCTTAAGTGTTCTCAATGTTCACTTTTGTTACGAGCTCAGAGGACCCCAAAACCCAGCAGCAATAGAAATTCGCCAAGAGTGTGGTTACTTAAACAAAAGTTGTTTTTAATTTTCTTTTAACATAATAACAGGATCAATCTTTAACTTATTACTATTAACTTATCCCCTTCTAATTCTAAGCGCACATGTAGGTAATGTGTATACGTTCAGAAAAGTTCTTTGATTCACAGTCCAATCTCACTTCTCACTCCTCCAAGTTCATCGGTATCAGGCAATTCTTAAACTGTGCACAGAATTGAACATTTATGTATTTTCACCAGGCTCTGGTACTTAAAGTTAAATGGTTACCAATCAGGAAAGTTCTTGTTGGTTTCAGAGAAAAATTTGTTGCTCACTGGACACACACAAACTGATTTCCTCCAATCAGTCACTTTAATGTCTTGCAGAAGAAACTTGCCCTATCATGGGTTTTCCAAATGATTACCTCTTTTTCCAGGTCATCACAGAGTTGTTCTTGTTTCCCTTTTTTCAAGAGAAATACTGTAGCTAGCCATTTTCTCTTGTCAGGACCACAAGGGTTTTGAACAGGCTGAACTCAGAACTCACAACCTTTCTTCAAAATGGTGGTTTTCAACCAGCCTGCCAGTTTGCCATTTTGCAGCCTCAACTGCAACTGTAGAACTGATCTTTCTCTCTCTCTCTCCCCTCAGAAAAATCCTGTTTGTTTTTTCCTCTCTCTGCTTATAAAAACCAAAACCTCTCCCAAGGCTCTAAATCCAATCTTTGAAAGATCTCATCAGCTTGGAGTTTTCCATTTGCACTTGCTCAGAGCCTGGAAGCCTAGTTTCAGCAAAACTCTTGCATTTTAAATGAGATATCTTTTGTTAAGTGGTTGTTTGTGAAGTGACCTAATCTAAACTCTCACAATCTATCTCTTTTAAAGACATTTATATATTATAATATAACCCATAACAATTTTAATGTCATCTGCAAACCTATTCACATCCAGATTGTTAATACAAGTGACAAGCAACAGTGAACCATGGATCGATCCCTGTGACACACCACATGCCACAAGTCTCCTGTATGAAAAAACCCTCCAACACCACCTCATCTCCTGTCCCCAAGCCAATGTTGTACCCAATTGGCTAGCTTGCTCTGGATTGCATGTGTTCAGAATTTACAGACTGGCCTACCCAATTAAAGTCCTTGCTAAATTTCATGCAGACGATGTCTACTGCCCTGCCCTCAATAATCTTGTTCACCTCATCAAAAAGACTCAAATTTGTGAGACTTCACATGTACAAAATCATACTGACAGTCCCTAATCAGTCTTTGCCTTTTCAAATTCAGACAGATGCGGTCTCTCAAAATGCCCTCCAATAACTAACGCAACTGATATTTGACTCCCTGGTCTGCAGTTCCCATGTTTTTCTTGTCACTCTTCAGAAATAAAGGCCCAATATTAGCCTTTGTTTATCAAGACAACAATAGACTAGCAAACTGGACAAGAAACTGCTGATGCTGGAATCTTGAGCCAACAATGAGAAGCAGGTAAAGACATGGCAGGGGTTTGACCTGGGGTCAGAAGATGAGGGGAGGAGAGAGTTGGTTGAGGGTGGAAAAGAAGTGGGGAATGATAGGAGAGGATGAAGGATTGGGGAGGTGTAGAGGGTGAGGGAGGTAGTTGGCAGAGGAGGAATTGAGAGATTCATGCGGAACCTTTGGAGACTAGACATGGTGATAGATGTGAGGGAGAGTGTCTTGAGTAAACATTTTGTTCATTTTAGATTGGTCACAGTGTTTGAGCTACCGAAAGAAAATAGACACACACATCGAGAGCAGTTCAGTTTATACAAATGTTTATTACAAATTCAAAAGCTGACTTCACACTACAATATGCAAGCCCTTCCCAACTATACTTATCAACGCTTGGACTGGTCCCAACTGCCGAAGCAAGGCAACAACCTACTAGTTGTCAGGGCGCCGGTAGCAGCTTCTCCACCTCCCCTGACTGGGACGTTGGCTGGACTCCAGAAGTTCTTCTTGCTGAGAGATGTTGCCACCTCTCGGGGAGTCTCCCTTTTCAGCAGCGGGACCATGGCTTATATAACCCAAAAACTGCTTACCCAAGCACCTATTCCCAGCACAGCAAGAAAGATAAGCGAACAAGCTAGCATGCTAGGCTTCAAACGAATAACATAATTTTCAGCTTATCACTTTGAATACAATGGTTTATTTTGCACCAAGGCTAGGCCTCTGACAGTCTGTGACCAAAACAAGCAGGAAGATTAAATGTTCTTGGTACACAGATGTCCTTTCGTCAGATAACAGCATCTCTGACCCCTTGGTGGAATTTAGCTTATGTCTGCTGATTCTAAAACACAAGCAGGTTCTCAGCCTTGCAGAACCCAAAGCTGCAAGTTTAAAAAAAGAGGTTCTCAGCTCTGCAGAACCAAGAGCTGGAAATTAAGAAAAAACAGGTTAACAAAATAGGTTAGAATCTTTCATTACAGAGAATCAAGCAATAAATGGTATCCAGAGGCACTGTGGAGTAGTCAGAGCAACAGGAGTGCCAAGAGGAAAGTAGGTGGGCTTGTAGACAGTCCAGGTCCTCTGTTATGTTCCAGGCCATAGAACAATGCAGATTGAGCAACCTCTTTCCCCAACACCTGTTCGTTGTCCACAGGTGCCAACTATTTTAATTCCTCAATCCATTCCCACGCTGACATATCAGTCCTCGTGGAATCATACAACACAGAACAAGCCCTTCAGTCTGATACATCCATGCTGATCAAGTTGGCTTTCTGACCCTACTTGCCTGCATCTGATCCATATCCTAAACTCTTCCTATCCATACAACTGTCCAAGAGCCTTTGAGTGTAGCAACTCTACTCACTTTGATGGCGTCTATGTTATCTTGTTCCAGATGTGAACAACCTTCCTCGGCCTCACTCATTGCCAGGGTGAGGCTTAATGTAAACTTGAACAATTAAATATCATATTCCATCTGGGTAGCCTAACACTCAATGACATGAACATTGAATTTTCCATGTTCAGGTCATCTCCCCATTCCATTTCCTTCTGGTTCCACTATCTCCATCTGTCCATTTTTCTAGCAATTTCCATCTCTTACTTTACACCCTCCCCCTTTTCATCAACAGTCCCCTCCTGTACCTTTCTCCCTTCTCCATCTTCATTGGTCCAGTTTCCAATTCCCTCTAGACGCAAGAGGAAATCTGGGAAGGGCAAAAACAGGCAAGCATAAAAAGGATTACTGACTTGAAATGTCAATTTCTCCTCCTGGTCCATTGAGTTCCTCCAGCTTTTCATGATTTGCTCAACATTAGCTGCCCCCCAAATTTTTGGCACCAAACCCATGGCTAACAATTATACAAATATTTCTGTAGGGGTACCCTCAATTTCTTCCCTTGCTTCCACAACATCCTCATATGCACCAAATCAGGCTCTGGGGATTAATCATCCAGCACCTCCTGTTCTGTAATGTGGGCTCTCTTCAAGGCATCACTGTTAACTTGTGCAAGTTCCCTAGCATTCATATCTTTTTCCATTGAAATACAAACAGGAAATACTCATTTAGGAGTTTGCCCATCTCCTGTTACTCCACATGCAGAAGAACTCATTGGTTTGTAAAGGGTTCTAGTCTCTTCATTATCACTCTTTTGCTCTTAAGATACTTGTAGACTCTGTTGGGATTCTCCTTTAACATCTGCCAGAGCTACCTCATGTCTCCTCATTGCCCTCTTGAGTGTATGCCTATATTCCCTATACTTCTCAAGTGATTGTCTGCTGTCTAAATTCAAAATACATCTTCATTTCTTCACCAGAGCCTTGATATCTCTGATGACTTGAAGTTCCTTTATCTTGCCAGCCTTTCCTTTTACATTTTATCCCATCTCTCTTTTAAATCCTCCCACTTGCCAGACATTCATTTACCCACAAACAGCTTTTCATTAAATAGGAACTTACAAAGATTGATTGTGATTGTGAAATTGGTCTTTCACCAATTTGAAGACTACCTCGTGGACCAGACCTTTTTTTTCCCCATTACTATTTCAAAGCTAACTGCATTATGGACTGCATAAATGTACAGATTTAACAATTATGCTGGCCACTTTTTCACTTTATAATCACAATTGACATATTGTTGATTGAAAGATTACTGCCAAGGGAAACATCACTGAGTGAATCACCTGATTGTCTTTATATCAATCTTGCCATGTCTGATTAAATCTTCCAGTGATCCCAAACATAAAATTGCTCCCAAGGCACTTCACCCATACCATCAAGTTGGCCAAGATCAACTCACATATACCCTACTGATGTATACAATTAAGCACATAATTAGTTTAGATCAACCTAACCACACTGGAACAATTCTATTATCCAGTAATTCCTTTTCCCTTCAAAGTATTGTATCAAGATGTTGCTGTGAGTATAATTGCGACTTAGGCTAAACAGCATAGAATTGGTTGTTTTCTTAGCTATTTACTATTGCTAATAATTTTTAAGAAGTACAGTTACCAGATTTGTACACAACCGACGTAGAAAGGATCCCATCTGTGTTGAAGAGCAACATAATCTATTTCTTTGACAAGGTTTGGGCATGATCCAAAAAGTGTTGAATGTAGGGCCATTCTAACAAAGATAGTACCTCTCTTGGTTTCAACATTGCTTTGAAAGATTGTTTTTGGGAAACATGTAGAAAATTCCTGAACACACAAGAATATTTGTTCTCACAATTCTATGAGGCAATGTTTTTCAATGAAATGTTTTTGAGCTTTCCATTGAAACCATTATACAACTTCTAGATTGGGTTGAGTAGCTTCTATTGCTGCAACTATAAAAGGTATTCAAATAGTTTGCCAAATTATAATAAATGTCAAAAAAAAAACTTTGCAAGGTATTTCTACTATATGGAAAAATGCTGAAGGTCCAGCAGGTGTAGGAGGAGAATAACTGACATTTTAATGAATTATTAAGCCATTTAATTAATTAAATAAACATACTGACAATTTAATTAAACAAATGTGTGTTTGTACTCTGGACCAGAGAACACTGTTTCGTGCAGTTGTATGATAAATAAACTTGAATATTTCAAGTCTGAGACCTCAGTCAGGTTTCAGAATTATTATTTTGATACTCCCTTCTTATCCAATTTCTTCCATCGAATAAATTCAGTACAAGTTTCCAGCACTTGGCAAACTCCTAGTTCAAAGATTGTTGTTTTGCAATTTGAACAAAATCTTAGCAAGCAGAGGAATGGTTAATGGAATTTAATACAGAGAAATATGAAGTATTCCATTTTGGGAGGTCCAGCACGAATAGAACCTTCACAACAAACAGTAAGAATCTGGGAAGTGCTGTAGAGCAGAGGGATCCAAGAGTACAACTATGTAGTATCACAAAAGTAGTATTACAGTAAAAAAGCTTTTAATAACAATGGTCTTCATCAGTGAAATATTGAGTATAGTTGAATGATTATGTTGCAATTGTCCAATATGTCAGAAAGGCCCCATCTGGAGAATTGTGTTCAGTTTTTGTTACCGTGCTGCGAGATGTTATCAGCAGGTCAGCACCAAGAGGGGCATCCGTGGGCATTGCTTCCCCCAGCGAGATGCTCTGCCCCCATATGGTCGCGATCATCGCTCGCCATCAGACCCAGATATGCCCCCAACCCCTCCTACGTCACTAGCTTGATGCCCGCTATCGACTCTCCACTCGCCCCTGGCTGTGTCACTAGTGTGCTTAAAGCGTCAGTAGCGACTAGTGACGCTTGATGCAATAAAAGCAGCACCCTGTCTCCTATGTTGGAGGAGCAGATGATATTAACAATTTCCCTCACTTCCCCCCTCCCCCCCAGCCCACTGATAGATCCCAGTGTTCAACAGTGCCACTTCTACCCCACCACACCACTCCCACTGATAGGTCCCAGTATCCAACAGCACACCAGCTGCTGGTAGGTCCCAGCACCCAACAGCCCCACTTCTTTCCCCCACCCCCCCCACTGCCCCAGTGAGGGAGTTTATGAGTGTTCCCTTGTGCCTGGTTATCAAGCTTCAGAGGGTGGAGAAAATTTTTATTTTTCCAAGACTCAGTGGCCTGAGCTTTTGGGAGAGGGTGAGCAGGCTCAGGCTTTGTTCCTTGGAATGCATAAGGATGAGGAGTGATCTCATAGAAGTACACAAAATAATGAGAGGAATAGATCAGGTAAACACAATTTTTGCCCAGAGTAGGGGAATCAATAACCAGAGGTCACAAGATCAAAGTTATGGTAACTTTTTGTTCAAATATAGAGGGAGCTGAGCATATGGAATGGCCAGCCAGAAGAAGTAGTTGGCGCAGATACTGTCAGAACATTTAAGAAATGAAATTGGATAGATACAGCACATGCAGGTAAGGTTGATCACTGACCCGATTATATATGCTTTCTAAACATGTGGAAATTGGTTCCAAATAACAAAATTGGTACAGTACAACTCCAGTTATCCGAAATACTCATTTATCCTAAATTTTTTCAGAGCTGACCTGACCAAGGATGTCAGGCTGCCAGCGGCAAGCATGGACCTCTGGCTCCAGGCAGGGTACAGGCCTCAGTGGGGAGATGAAAGTGATCAGCGGTAGCCAGCAATTTTTGGTGGGAATTAAACATTATTTTAACACTTAAATAGCCTTCCCTTGTTTGTTGTTGGTTTAAACATTGATACAAGTGATTTGCTGTTGCTACTGGGCTGTTTTTAAAATAATGATCAGTTCTCTGAGAAAACCATTTATCCAACACAAGCCCAGTCGCGACTCTTTTGGATAATCAGTTATACTATAATAATATTCTTAGAAGGGCATTGTGCTATGACAATAGACTTTTCCCATAATATTTAGTACTCTCATTATGGAAAATAGCATTGAAAGTATAAACGGGTGTGCCAGGAATGTGAGAAAACAGAATGCCCTTAAAATGAACAGCATAAAAGGAAGTACAATCAGATACCAAAATCAAATCGCTTCACACATTAACATGGGATTTGTGGAACTTCAGAACTGACAGGAGTTTGCTGAGGTTTTGTAATTATATCAGAAACTCTGGCAAATTTCTGCAGATGTGTGGTGGAAAGTGTGCTGACCGGCTGCATAATAGTCTGGTACGAGGACACCAATACCCCTGTGCATAAAGCCCTGCAAAAGGCAGTGGACACAGCCCAGGACATCACAGGCAAAACCCTCCCCGCCATCAAGAACATCCACAGGGAACACTGCTGACAGAGCATCCGCAATCATCAAGAATCCACATCACTCTGTTCTCTGCTGTCATCAGGAAAGAGGTCTAGGTACCACAAGACTCGTACCACCAGGTTCAGGAACGGCTGCTACCCCTCCACCATCAGACTCCTCAACAACACTCAATCAGGGGTTCATTTAAGGACTCTTACTTTTGCACTTTATTGATTTTTTTTTAATTGCTCTCTATTGAAGTGAGTTTCTTTATTTGTTTATGTTCTTCATTTGTTTACATTGTGTTCAGTTATTTGGTACTACCAATAAATGGTAATTCTGCCCTGCGTGCAGGAAAAAGAATCTCAGGGTTGTACAGTGATGTGATGCCATGTATATATTGATCACCAGCCTGTTTCCAGAAATAGAAACCAAGAGGAAAGGTGGGAAAATATAAATGGAATTTTCAGGTCAGGGTGAGAAGGAGAAACTACAATCAATAAGCATGCTTCCATTCTAAATAATGCTATTACAGCACCACGGACCTGGGTTCAAATCCAGGGCTGTCTGCAAGGAGTTCATACACTCTTCCCGTGTCTGCGTGAGTTTCCTCCTGCCCTTCAAGATAAAAAGTGGGGGTTGTAAGCTAATTAGGGTATTTGAGCAGTAGGGGCTCATGGACCCGAAGGGCCTGTTACCATGTCACCCAATTTAAAAAAAACTCCATGGCAAGCTAGAGGAAAAGGTGCAGGAAGAATCCCAAGTATGAGCAGAACAAAAAGTGTTCCACAAATCCCAAGAACAGTTTAGTGAAGATCCAAACAGTTCCCGTAGCAGCAGCTTTTATTTGAAGAAAATGAGTGGAATCAAGAGAATTTATATAATGTGAGAACATGCTTAGCTTGATAATGGAGGGCAGTGGATGACAGGGTCTGGTTTATCCTCCAGTCAATGAAGGAACAGAGGGTTGAAAAGCAAAACTGCTGGGAATACTCAGCAAGTCAGGCAGTGCCAATGGAGTAAAAGAAACATAATTAATGTTTGAATTATGATAAGATGACCTTTCATTCACTAAAACTATGTGAGAAATGGAACACAAAGTCAATTGCAGAGGGGAAGGAGAGGGAGCAGAGTTGGGACTAAAGATGTTGCCACTTGTGAAAAGGTGGCGAGGCCCTGTTCACTGCAAATGATCAAGAGATGGAAAGAAGGGCTGCCAAATGAGTATCTCTTGAATGAAACAGGAGAGGGAAAGAGGGTTTGCCATGTAGGGAGAACTAATAGGGTCAGGGAACTGGAAACTTTTAAAGCAGTGGAGGCCATTGAAGTGAATGCAGGTAGGAACAAACAGATATGGGCAAAAAAAGGACAAAATAAGTTCAATCAGACAAGAACTGACTGAAACAATAGATCAGTGGGGAGTCTTTCTCATATATCTCAGGAAAGATCAGAGGCCAGCATGCTGTTGGAGGACTATGGGAAAGTCAGATAATGATACAGTAACATTCTGTTCAAGTGGCTTTCTAGGAAATCACCCCATCTCTGTTGAATAAAAAAACCACAGAGAAAGGTTTCTAATGCAGTTGGTCACCTGCCAATGGTTCGTGCAATCTTGTTGCTACTCCTTCACTAACCTCAAGATGGAAGATTTGAAAGCATGTAAAAGTTCTGAGTTAAATGGTATCTTCCAAGTTAAATTTGGACCCTTCAAAAGAAATTCCACAATACTCAAAATGACAAAGTGCCAAGGAAAAGTCTGTAACGTGGATGAAAACTAACCATCACATCAAAGCAAATTGGATGGAGCAGTACTTTGTCAAGCTGGATGAATTTGAGGCTCACAATTATTTACTACTGGCATTAAAGATATGAGGGGTGGGGGCCAGGGCAAGTCTGTTGATTACAGGAAAATAGATGGAAAAGGCTACTACAAAAAACAAAGTATTTGGATTTTGCATTAAATGGGTGGACAAAAATGAGGCAAATGGAGTTAAATGTAGGAAAGTCTGAAGTCTTGCACTTCAGTTAGAAAGCATTTCAAAAAGACCATGACTCACAAACTCATCCTCAAACTCTGGCTCAGCAACCCCCCCTTCCCCACAGCTGAATCCTTGCCTTCCTGTCCAACAGACTAAAATCAGTGTTGATGGGCAGCAACTTCTATAATCACACTCAATACCTGTGCCCCTGAAAGGTGCGCACCCAGTCCTCCACTAGTCTTTCCCAACACCAAACTGCCTAGCAAAATACCTTCAAACCACAGTCATAGATCAAATAATGATATGACTGAATGCAGAACACATAGGTCGGTGCCAAGATAACAACCTCCCTCTCAATGCCAAGACAAAGGAAACGATCATGAATTTCAGAAGGGGTAGAGGTCACACTCTTGTCAATGGCACTGAAATGGAGAGATTAGACAGCTTCATATCAAATGGCAGCAAACATTTCCAATGACCTGACCTGGACCAACCATGTTGATGCAACACACAACAGCCAAGAAAGCACGCCAATACTTTAAATATACGGCAGCAAAAGGAAGGATGGTAATGAGCCTCTTATATGTCAGCAACTTCTCACAGGTATATCCATTGAAAGCATACTCACTGGAGGCACCACAGTGTGGACGAGAACTGCTCTGCTCAAGATCGGAAGCAGCAGATGGTAGTGCATCTAGTCAGAACATCGCACAAATTTCCCTCCCTTGCCAGGACTGTCCCCACATCTCTGGATGTCTCGGAAAGGCAGCCAACGTACTGAAGGACCCAACTCATCCCAGATACGCTCTTCTCCCTCCTCCTGTTGGGAAAAGGCTCAAGAGTACAAAATGGCACACCACAGCCCAAAAGAGTCTTCCCCACAACCATCAGGCATCTGAATTAATCCTACAATGTTGCTCTCATGCTGAAAAACCAAGTACTTTTGTGTATTGCACAACATCCCCAGTATCTGCAGACTTTCCAATTAATTTCACACCCCATCATAACTAATTATGCTCTTGCCCCTCTACTATAATGTTAGACTGTTTGCAGAAGAGCCCTCCTCCCACCCCAGGAATAATGTGGTAAATAAAACCTTGCAATTAGCCTATCTCAAGAGAACATCTTTGCATTACTGACCACACAGTAAGCACATCAGGGATTGAAAGTACAGGAGAAATGGAGACTGAATGAACCACAATTTCCCATGCCTGGAATGAAATAAAGGAAAAAAACACGCCTAATTTTCTTTCATATGAAAACAAATCCTGTTGTGTACATAAAGAATATAGTTGCCAGCTCAAATAACAAAGTGGATGAAAGCCAGAACTTTGAACTTTAGTTTAAAAACTCCAAACACACACTGAAAAAAAAAAGCAGTTTGAACTTTTATTAGTATGTACCATATTACATCAGTGATATAGTGAGTAAAGTTAAATGTTGCACATTCTTAACAAGATAGTAATCAACACACATTATTTGTACCCTGAATAATTTAGTATCACCCTGGACCAATAACAGACTTGGTCCAAGTACTTTAAAAAAAATCAAAAAAAGCAGATCCTTCCCATCTTTGCTGACCAGCTTGCTAAAAAAGTTTTCTTTTGTATGTAGCAAGCAGCTTGTGACAATATTAGTACCACTAAAGTTGCTAAAAGATCTGCAGTGTAGCACCAGTCCACATCGATATATAACCAGCTATATCATCCCAACTGGTGAAGCAATGTCAAGATTCTCTCTTTTGGAAAGAACCACAAATTAGTTTCTTTTCCCCCCACCCCCCCTCCCCACCCCCCCCCCCCCAACAGTACCCTACCAGCTATAACAATTTAATATCCCAAAATCATCTTGTGGCATCCTACTAAGCAGTTTTCATCCATGTTCATTTCATTCCCATTTTAGAAAGCTGTTGAAATTAAGTGTGAAAGGTAACAAGTACAACAGCCTGGTTCAAGTACTACAATCATTATTAAAGCTCCAAATGTATGATTTTAGGAAACAGAGCTACGTCTGCAGCCATTTCAACAGCAAAAATCCAAACATCAATTAAACTGAGAAAATTAAAAATAATTTTAAGCATTAAAAGCAGAACATTCAACATCCAGACCTAAGCACATTTAAAGAAATACAGTATAATGAAATCAAAGCAAGCTCCATAGAAGACATCACTATTTTACTTGAGGAATTGTTTAAAAGTTAGTGCACGAGTATAGAATAATATCCCATTTTAGTTAAATACAATGGAATATTAAAAAGTGCACACTATCTGCTTAGGAATGCTGTTTCAATTAATGAAAAACAAAGCAATGAAAGGTTCACTAAGTTTCTGGGTTCTGCATGCCAGGTGGATGCCATGCTCGATTCAATGGAAGCAACTTCCAATTCCAGAGATCAAAGTGAATGACCAAAGAACATCACCGCTTTGAACTATTTGCCCCAAACAACTTGAGTAAGTTCAAGTTTTATTTTAGATGACCGGCATTCAATGGCCTTTACCACCATCCACAAATATAACTAATCATGTGCAATGCTACACGAGATCAGAGGAGGTCAGGTAGATGGCTATAAACAGAGTCCAGGAGTTTTTGGCTGGCATCCTGACTCTTGCCTCCTGCAATCTCAAAGAGCTTGTCCAGTTTGTCCTCTGCATGGGGTATTTCTTCTATCACTCTGAGCTCCTCTTGGTTAAGAATATGAAGCAGGTCGTCAAAAATAGGCTGCAGGTCACAAGGATCTAATCGTACCTGTCGTAAGATGGTGTCTTTCTTCTCTGCAGTTATGAAGGAAAAGATATTTTAGGACTATTTGAATATTTTAATACAGCCATGCAAAAAGGATACAAGCAGAAATATGATATACAGGGTTTGAACCACTCCCCACATTTCCTGTTACCCCAAAAGGATCTATTCTAGTGTCATTGGTAATCTATAGACTTGTGTTCAATATTTCACCAACAAATAGTATTCTACAATGTGTTTGAGTACAGGCAAAAGGTTGGAGACGTAATATTTGGCTGTCCAAATTTTGTGTGGCCTGACTTTCTAGGTGTAGCCACCAGATAGAGCTTGCCTTTGTCTCATCCCTAGTACTGGATATGTAGTAAATTGGTTCTTCGATATTGTTAAGATGAATTGAAACAAAAAGGGTTGTGCTTATTCTGTTCACATCTATGGAGAGAGAGATAATGAACATCTCAGATAGAGGTTATTTCACCAGAACCCAAAGGAACTGTAGTTATTCTGCGTTTAAATGGGGTATTTTCAAAGTTTAGAAATCACTTTGACTCTCGGTCCTTAAGTAGTTTCTTTACCAACAGAGGCCAAGGTTCAGTTAATAGTTTTATTTAGAATTTTGACTATTAGGGATTCATTCTTATCCCTCTGGACTCCAGCCACTTTCAACCTTTTATAATATATATTCCAGACTGTGTCCATGGAACCTTTACAGTATGAACCAGCTGGCAGTTGGGTATAAAATGTCCCATAAAACTGGAACAGAGTCCAAAGCGATAAATATTTCTACTTTAAAATAAAATCAAGTGACAAAACAGAGGAATAACAAGCTGTGGTCACTTTGACTCTTATCCAAACTAGTAGAAATACATGTCCACAAAGACAAAGCTATACCAACAGAAACAGCCTCAACATTCAGTAATTTTGGAAAATATCTCAACAATAAAGCATTTGAAGTAACAAACTGGGGCTGTTAAGTTTCTTTTCAGGACAAATATTTATGATAAATTGCATGCAATTTTTAATTGCAAGTTTAAATGAAACAGAATACAGTATTTCCAGAGCCACTAGAAGAAAATAAGTGCAACAGGCTGAAGGAGCAGGGTACAGAGCTAGGCTCCGACTGCACATTGGTGTGGTGCTTGTTGGTTCAGTGAGGGGGCGTGGCACAGGCTCAGTTATAGGCTCAGATCAGTCTCCACAACGGCTTAGGTTTTGGTGCCAGGGTGAGAAACCAATCTGATCAGCATAATTTAAATTGCACTGGATCGTGGGAAGGTTTTGGGAGTTGCGTGGCATACAAACCTAAGCTTTTCAGAGTATCCCAGTACATATTCCAAACAATTCAAAAAAATAATGCACATGAAAAAGTAGGAAACCCATTTTCCATTTTAAAACCAATGTAAACTAAGTATAGGACTAAATTTTTCAAAGGAATCAAATTCCATTGTTTACCTTTGGAAATGAAGGATCCAGTTCTACTCAGAACTGAAGATGAAGTACTTGAAGTCGAGTCACAGCGAAGGAGAGGTTCTGATTCATCAACAAAAAAGACTTTTGTCTTGTCAGCTGAAGGTGGCTCAACAGTTGTATTGGCAATAGTTTGATTAGGAGTCATACCATTTTTGCAGTTGGGCGATAGAACAACTTTCTCAACATCCAGCTGGGGAAGAAAAGCATAGGTGTTTAATGAATGAAGTTGTTCAAGCAAAAAATAAATTCTGAGCTCGTGCACACTGCAAACCCAAAGTACTGCACTTGCATCACACATGCTAAACTATTGCACTAAAGACACAAGTTACAATTTCACAATAGTCAATCAAGTTTCTGCTTGTCAGAACTTGTATGTTCATGGATTTTTCCCTCTTGCATGACATTGTGCTACATTCTGCCAATTCCACTTTAAATGTAAAGGTTCCATTATTGTCGTGTGATAGTACATTTAGAATGTAACATACATAAAATTCTTTAATTTTTGTCTACCTCAAGGTAGACAGAGAGTCACCACTTTATCCAGCGCCCTTCACAGAAACCTACAACACCTGGTGTTCCTAGGCTGACTCCCCTCTGAGTATGGACCAGGCCTGAGCCTGCTTAGCTTCCAAGATCAGACAATCCCAGGCTGTAATGAAGCTACACACAAAATTTCCAAAAATTCACTCTTCCTTTCTTTAATGGCTCAAATCTGACAATTTGATTTTTTTTAATACTACACAGAATCAGCTAAACTATAACAATTTGGTTTTAAATGTTGTTTCCCTCAAAAATCTCAGCATCTGCAATAAAATTGAAACATTCTTCAAAATAAACTCAAATTATTTTTTAAAAATCTATGCTTTCAGTCAACTGAAGTTAAAAATTGAAAATCCCAATTGATTGTTTCATTAAGGAGAAAGTAATATTTATTTTTTCAGCAATGCTAGATGTTCCAAGATTACCACGTCTTTGGGGAAATGGTGTTGTATGTGGCATCTGATGAGTTTAAAGCCATTCCAGAAATGAACCAAATGTAGCTGTGACAAGAAATTTAGAACACAAATCAGTTTCATTTGTATAGAAAATGGCACACCTCGGAAACTATAAATCAGCATTTAATAGCCAATTAGTTTAATGTTTACTTTCACATGAAAGAATGGGTTCTTTTATTTGAAGCTGCACTGGTCAATAACAGGTAGAAATGACCAATATTAGTCTAACATGATGCATTCCTCCACCCCACCCCCCACACCAGGTCTACTTTGAAAATGGGTGTTCAAAACATACTGAAATTAAATCACTGTGAGAAGTTTGTTGTAAAGAGGCTGTCTGAATATATATGGGTCAGCTGAACTGTAAAATACTAAAGTTCTTGATACACCAAGATTTCTTATTGATGAACTGAGTTAAGTAACAGAAGCAGAATTTATTGACATGGACTGATGGTATTAGTTTCAGACTTTGTTTGCAAAAAGAGTGGCAGAGAGGATCAATGGAGTCTCCCTTCGCCCCCTCCCCCATTGACGTGATCTACCGGGATCATTGCCTGAAGAGGGCGCACAAAATCAGTGAACCGGTGCGGACTCGTAAGGCCAACATGGCCTGTTTCCACTCCGTAAATGGTTATATGGTTATATAACATGTCACAAAATAGTATTTGGCTATTGTTTTCTATCACTCTTCTTTAAATGTTGTTCTCAGACTCATCTTCAGGGAAAAAAAAAGACAGTACAGTACAGATAATCTTGTTTTTAGTTACTCGTAGTGCTTGATCAGATAATACTCTTCAGTAAACTGAAAAGGCAGCTCAAGTAATGATGACTCTAATTCTCAGGTTCACAAACCCCATGGCAGATAATGGCAAAGAAAATAAACAGAGAATCCAGTGAGTCATTGCAATAGGGACAATTCAGTTAAGAAAAATCACAACCAAAATATTTTCAGCCCATCAGCAGTCCTGAGGAGACCCATAATCCTCAAATAGAAACAACCTGTGACACCATTAAAACATTTGTCAGAATTTATTGTCAGGAACACATCACAAAATTAGTTGTTTTGTAACGCAATCACAGTGCAAACATTTATATAAATCACCTTTCAAAAACAAATAAAATAATGCAAGAAAAAATCCAAAGTATGGCAGAGTCTATGGTCAAAGTCTGTGCTTCATTGTTCATTGAGAAATCTGATGGTGGGGGGAGGGGGGGGGGTGGAAGCTGTCCTTGTGCCACTGAGTGGTTGTCTTTAGGCTCTTGGACATTTTTCCCTGATCGCAGCAGAGTGAAGAGGGCATGGCCTGGGTGGTGGGGTTCTTGAGGATAGAGGATGCTTTCTTAAGACACCATCTCATGATGTCATAGGCTGAGTTAACAACCCTCTGTTTCTTGTCCTAAGTGTTGGCAGCTCTGTACCAGACAGTGATGCAACCAGCCAAGATGCTCTCCACAGAACACCTGTAGGTTTTGAGAGTGTTTGGTGACATACTGAATCTCCTCAAACTTTTCATCCGCTGGCAAGCCTTCTTCGTGAATGTATTAGCATGGGGCTCCAGGACAGATCCTCATATGTTGATACCCAGTAAATTTAAAGATCTTGGCCTTCTCCACTGCTGAGCCCTCAAATGGGGACTGGTTAGTTTTTCTCCAGACTTCCTCCTGAAGTCCACAATCACCTCCTTGATTTTGCCAACGTCGAGTGCAAGGATATTGGTGTTACACCACTCAAATGGTTGATTTATCTCCTTCCGGTATGCTTCCACATTGTTGATTGTGATTTTGCCCACAACAGTGGTATCATCACCAAATTTGTAGATAGCACTGGAATCATAGGTGTATATGGAGTCAAGCAGTGGGCCCTTGTTGACTGTCAGTGAGGAAGAGACATTTCTAATTCAAGGATCCAGTTGCAGATGGGGGTGCAGAGGCCCAGGCTTTGGAGCTTCTTGACCAGAACTGAGAGAATAATGGTGCTGGAAGCTGATCTGTAGTTGATGCACAGCTGCCATATGAAGGAGTTGCTGTTTTCCAGGTGATCAGAGGGAGAACGAATGATATTGTGTGTGCATTGGAGTGACTGTGACAATAAGCAAATTGCAGTGGGTCCAGTCCTTTGAGAGGTTGGTCATGGCCAGAAATAATACCTACCCAAGCAAAGCATTTGATCACAGTAGTTGTTAGTGCTACTGGACAACAGTTGTTGAGGCAGCCCACTCTGTGGAGGACCAGGCAATAGCCAGTCATTCAGCCCTCAACATCCATGCCTGTAATCAAATATCCATTCTCACCAAGCCATTTGAAAATAGCTTTCTATGACATGGCTATTCAAAGGTGTGTTTGGTTTACATATACCTAATGTGTTTCGAGCGAGGAGTCAGAGGAGGCGACGATTTGGAGGTCGGGTGACTGTTGAGAGGAGGAGGAGCTTGGAAAGGAAGAGGGATTAATTGGTCAAGGGCCAATAAATGGAGGGAAGGTATTAGGGAGTGGCCAGCAAGGAGTAGCCCTGTGAAGGCTTTGGCTTGAGAGGCTTCAGCAAGCAGAGGCTGAGGATGAGCAGATCTGAATTGAGGCAAGATGGTCACATTTAATAGAATATACATCTTTTTATATTTATTCTGGAAAGGTACAAGGAGAAGGAGATGAGTGTGAGGGCAGTTTTCTGCTCCCTTTGACACATGTGGGAAGTCATGAAGTCTTCTAACCTCCTGGATGTTCACGTGTGCACTAAGTGTGCTGAGCTGCAGTGTCTAAGGAACCGAGTCAGGGACCTTGAGCTGCAGCTTGATGACCTCGCTTTGGTCAAGGAGAGCAAAGGTGTCATAGATAGGAGTTATAGTCAAGTGGTCACATCTGGCCCATGGGAGGAGGGCCAGTGGGTTACTGTTAGGAGGAAGAAAAAGGTTGGGCTCCAGAGAGAGCATCTGAGCCTGAAATTGGTACTCCTCCTTGAGTACTGAGGAAGGGGATAGTCAGGCTAAGGTAGGCAGAGGTGTAGGGTCAGCCTCTGTTGTCCAGAAAGGAAGTAGTAGGAAGAATAGGGTGATAGTTATAGGGGACTTGATGGGGAGGTGGACGGACATTGGTTTTTATGGACAAGATAAAGAAAACCGGATGGTGGTTTGCCTCCCTGGTGCCAGGGATGTGGCTACACATGTCCAGAACATCCTAAAGGGGGAAGGGAAAGAGCCTGAGGTTGTGGTTCATGTTGGTACCAATGACATTGGAGGAAGGAAGAAATGGTCCTGCAAAATGAATATAAGTAGTTAGGCAGGGAGCTCAGAAGGAGGACCACGAAGGGTGTAATCTCTGGATTACTTCTTGTGCCGTGCAATAGTGAGGGAAAAAATAGAGATAGTTGGAGACTGAATGTGTGGCTGAATGGGTGGAGTAAAAGATAGAGTTTTAAGTTCTTGGACCACTGGGACAGTTTCTTGGGGACATGGGACCTATACTGTAAAGATGGGTTACATCTAAATCCAAGAGGTACCAGTCTCCTGGCAGGGGCATTTGCTAGGGCTTTAAACTAGTAAGGTTGGGAACAAGGGTTCATGTCAGGGAGGAAAGCAAGAACAGAGTCTTTAGGCAAAGAAAAAAGGCTTTTTCCACACAATCTGGAGGTGGAACAGCAGCAGGTAATAAATAGTGGCCATAGTAACAATTGTAGAGAGGGTGAGAGGCAGAAAGTTAAATGTGGAAGTTGCCGGAGATGCATATATTTCAATGCAAAGAGTGTGGTAAACAAGGTAGTTGAACTAATGGTGTAGATTGACACGTGACGTTATGAGGCGATAGCAATTTGTGAGACATGGTTGAAGGAAGGTTGTGACTGGCAGTTAAATATTCCGGGATTTTGCTGCTTTAGATGTGACAGAATTGGCAGGGTACAAGGGGGAGGTGTAGCGTTGCTTGTCAGGGAAAATATTACAGCAGTGCTGAGGCAAGATAGACCAGAGAACTCATCGTGGGTTGAACTAAAAAATAAGAAAGGTGAGGCTACAAATATAGGGGTATACTATAGGCTGCCAAAAGAGGATAGGTAACTGGAAGAGCAAAATTGTAGGGAAATAGCTGAGATAAGCAGTGGAAACAGGGTTGTGATAGTTGGGGATTTCAATTTTCCTAACATTGATTAGGAAGCACAATCAGTGAGAGGACAGGATGGCTTAAACCTTGTACAATGTGTTCAGGATTGCTTTTTACAGCAGTATGTTGAGGTACCTACGAGAGGGGAGGCAGTGTTAGATCTATTGTTAGGGAACAGAATAGGGCAGGTGACGGAAGTATGCGTTGGTGAGAACTTTGGATCCAGTGATCATGGTCCATTAACTTCAACTTAAATATGGAAAGGTCCGAGGTTGAAGGTCTTTGAGTGGGGAAAGGCCAGATTTGAAGAAATGAGAAGGATTTGAAAAAATTGTATGGGCTGATGTTTTTTCCTGGAAAGGGTGTAGAGAAGATTTGGAGGGTATTTAAAGAAGAGATATTGAGAGTATAGGATCTTTACGTGCCAGTCAGATAGAAAGGCAAGGCCAAATGTTCAAGGGAACCGTGGTTTACTGGAAAAATTAGGAAGTTGGTTCGGGATAAGAGGAGGGCATATACTAAATTTAAGAAGCAAAAAATGGATAGGTTGCAGAAAAAACTTTAAGGAGATTAGAAAGGCAAAAAGGTATGAGGTGTCAATAGCTGATAAGGTAAAAGTGAATCCTAAAGGTTTTTACAGATTATGTGAATAGTAAAAGGAGGGTTAAGGATAGAATAGAACTGCTGGAAAATGGGAGCGATGAACTGTGCGAAGAACTGCATCAGATGCGAGAGATATTAAACAATTTTTTCTCATCTGTCTTCACGAAGGAAAAGGACATTAGACTATGTGAGATAAGAGAGGCAAATAAATTAGTTATAGAAAAGATAGGGATTAGTAAAGAGAGGGTTTTGGAGCTTCTAGGGTCAGTAAAAGTGGATAAGTCTCCTGGTCTTGATGAAATTTCCCCCAGGGCGTTAAGGGAGGTCAGGGGGCAAATAACGGAGGCACTCTCAGTGATTTTTCAATGCCACAGGATTGGAAGGTTGCTAATGTAGTTCCGTTATTTAAAAAAGGCACAAGGTGTCAGCCAAGTAATTATAGGCCTGAAAGTTTGACTTTGGTGGTATCAGTGGTAGGGAAAGTTATGGAGGGTATTCTTAGATATGGTGTGTATAAATATCTGGACAGGCAGGCATTCATCAGGAGCACACAGCAAGGGTTTGTGAAGGGGAAGTCACGTTTGATGAATCTTGTTGAGTTTTTCGAAGAAGTGACAAGAAAGGTGGATGAAGGTAGGGCAGTTGATGTAGTCTATCTGGATTTTAGCAAAGTTTTTGATAAGGTTCCACATGAAAGGCTAGTAAGGTTCAGTCACTAGGGATTAATAGAGAAATAGTAAGATGGGTCCAGAGGTGGCTGGAGGAGAGACAGCAGAGGGTCATGGTGAACAACTGTCTGTCAGGATGGAAGCCTATGATGAGCAGCATGCCTCAAGGATCAGTGGTAGGTCCCCTGTTGTTCATAATTTATTAATGATTTGGATGATGGGATAGTTAACTGGGTAAGTAAATACGCAGACGATATGAAAATAGGGGGAGTGGTGGATAGCGAGGAAGGTTTTCAGGGATTACAGAGGGATTTTGTTTGTCTGGAAAATTGGCTGAAAGATGGCAGATGGAATTTAGTGTAGAGAAGTGAGGTGCTTCATTTCAGAAAAAAATAATCAAAATAGGACATATATAGTAAAGGGGGGGAGCATTAGGAAATGCATAAGAACAAAGATCTTGGAGTTCCTTGAAGATGGATTCCCATGTTGACAGGATGGTTAAGAAGGTATTTGGTATGTTATCCTTCATAGCATAGAGTATAGGAGCTGGGAAGTGATGCTATGACTGTTCAAGGCATTGGTGAGGCCAGGTTTGGAGTATTGTGTTCAGTTCTGGTCTCCAAATTACAGGAAGGATATAGATAAAGTGGAGAGGGTGCAGAGAAGATTTACAAGGATGTTGCCTGGCTTTCAATACCTAGAGTACAGAGAAAGATTGAAGGTTAGGACTTTATTCATTGGAATGTAGATGGTTGAAAGGAGATTTGATTCAAGTAGACTCTTCCCCCTGAGAGCATGGAGGTTGAAACAAGGACACCAGTTAAGGTTAAAGGGGCAAAATTTTAGGAGAAACATTAGAGGATGCTTCTTCACTCAGTGAGTGGTGGCTGAATGGAATAATCTTTCGGAGGAAATAGTTGAGGCAGAGTCAATTCTTTCATTTAAGAGGAGGCTGGATATATACATGGATAGGAGGGGGTTGGAGGGTTATGGGTGGAGAATAGGAGGGAGGATCTAGCGGAGTTGTTTGAGTGAACTGGCGTGGACTTGAAGGGCGGAGATGGCCTGTTTCCATGCCATAAACTGTTATATGGTTATATAGTCAGAATACCTGCCTCCACCACCCATGCAGGCCAAGCTTTCAAGATTCTAAGCATCCTTAAAGTAGAAAAAGTTCTCGGACACCCAAGTCACACATTTTATCAGTACCAAAAAGTACAAGGATTCTGGAGCAGAGTCTTCAGTGCACTGAAATATTTAAAGTCAATTTGCAATCCTGCCCATTGTCTACAATTTTGGAATCACCGACAATTTCTTCAATTTTCTGCAGAAAGATGTGATAGAATTTACATCCCTTATCAGCCATTCGTCTATTCTTGTTAAACTGCAAGTCTGGTTGAGGTTCTTCTTTTACACAATGGATTAAGGATATCAGTAAATTAAATACACATTAAGAAGGTCCACCAGAAAATTTGTATATAAATGGCAACCCTTTGCTCTGAATTAGGAGTAAGTGACTAACAGAGTTCTACCAGTACAATTGGTAATATAGCAATGATATTGTCAAAGGTGCCAAGATGGTCAGAGTTTGAGGGCAGGGGGCAGGCATGTATCTAAGGGTCTATGTGAACTCTTGTTCATATAGGTGTTGGTTTTTCTGTTCTAAAAGAAAATAGGAGCACAATATACATCTGTATAAGGGGTACCAAATGGTTTTTGATACTCAATAAGTACATTTTGGAAAAATAAAGGTATTACTCAGTTCCCCTCCAAACCATCCTAAACCTGTGCCTTACCGATTGTTTCTCCATGAAGAAACAATCACCGCAACTTTCAGCATACATGTCCATCACAATTTTATCTTCCCTCATCCTTTATCCCCACCCCAGCCTTCTGGTTGGTTTGCACGATGGCCTGAGCTGTGCTCCCAATGCTCTTCAGTTTGGGATTTTTGGGCAGAGCAGCTGCTAGACCAAGCTCCTGTGCTGGAAAAAATACTTTCTACAATGCATTGGTAAAACTTGGCAAGAGACAGTGGGCACATACTGAATTTCCTCAAACTTCAGAGGAAGTCCAGTCCTTAATGTGGTTGGACCCATGTCCTTTTGTTTTGGACACACTCATGTAAAAAATATTCCTACTGTTTATCCTAGTGACAACCCTTATGGGCATTGTATTCCTGTGTCAGGATCCACTCTATTTCAGGATAAACAAAACTAGCCTATTCCATGTTATTCACCAATAAAACACAAAAACCTCCAGATGCCGTGGTTGAAATAGAAATACAAAACTGGAGAAACTCAGCAGGTCAAACAGTACCCTTTATGTAGCAAAGGTAAAAGTACATCACCGACATTTCGGGCTTGACATTCAAATAAAAGGGCAAGGGGTGGTCACAAAAGCAGGAGGTGATAGGTGGAGAAGGGAGGGAGGGGACAGTAGAGATCAACGGGAGGACTGATGGCTGGGTGAAGGGAAGAAAAGGGAAGGGGTAGGGGAGAGCAGGTTAGCAGAAACCATAAAATGCCATCTGGCTGAAGAGAGTCCAGATGGAACATATCAGTTGTTGTTCCTCCAATTTGCGGCTGATCTAGGTGGGACAGTACATAAGCCCATGATAAGACATGTGAGTGTGGGAGTGTGACACAAAACTGAAATGGTTGGCAACTGAGATGTCTCTGTCAATGGTGTGGAGAGAACAAAGGTGCTCAGCGAAGTGATCTCCCAGTTTGTGCCCAGTCTCTCTGATGTAGAGAAAGTCACAAAGGGAGTACCAGATGCAGTAAATCAATCCTGAGGATGTACAAGCATTGCCTCACTTGAAATGGGTGTTTGGGCCCCTGACCAAGGTGAGGGAGGAAGTGTGGCACCTCCTGCGGCCACAGGGGAAGGTGCCAGGAGACAATCGGTGGGGAGGGATGAGTGCACAAGGGAGTCATGGAGGATGCAGTCCCTACAGAAGGCAGAAGGTACGAGAGGGGAAGATGCATCTAGTGGTGAGATCCTGTTGTAAGTGCTGGAAATCCCAGAGGATAATATGTTAGATGCAGGCGCTGGAGGGGTGGTCAGTAAGGAGGAGAGGGAAATGGAGGAGATGCACATGAGGGCTGTTGGTGGTGGAGGGAAAGCCACGTTTGTGGAAGAAGGCAGACATTTTGGATGATCTGGACCGGAAGACCTTATCTTGAGAACAGATATAAAATTGAGCGAAAGAAATAGAATCCTTGCAGCGGACAGCACATGAGGAAGTGTAGTCAAGGTAGTTGTGGGAGTTGGTGGGTTTGTAATATATGTCAGTGGAAAGCTGGTCTCTCAATATGGAGACAGAGATCCAGAAAGGGGAGAGCATTGTCAGAGATGAACCAGTCGAGTTTGAGATTGGGGTGGAAGTTGGCTGCGAAGTGAATGAAGTTGACAAGTTCATCGTGGGTATATGAGGCAGCCCTGGTGTAGTCATTGATATACCAGAGGAGCTCTTGAACGGTCTGGCCTGTGTAGGCTTGCAGCATGGATTGCTCCACAAAGCCCACAAACAAGCAGGCATAGCTGGGACTCATGCAGGTACCCATGGCTACCTCTATGATTTGGAGGAAGACCCTCCCTCCCTTCTCTTGCCTTAGTGACCACCTCTCCTCCCCACTCATGTTTGGACACCTGCTAACATTTCCCCATACCTTGAAGAAAGATTCAAGCCTGGAATGTCAGTTAGGTGCTTTTGTCTTTGCTAACATAAAGGACACTGCTTGACCTGCTGAGCTTCTCCATATTATTCACTCATTGTTTTATTTCCAAAGCTCACTAACAATTGAATTAAACAGGTTCTAAAACTACAAAGTTATTTTCCTTCCCTCGGCCAAAGTCAAATCTCACAGAGAAGCTGGAGTGGAGGAGTGTGTGGGGGGGGGATACGGACAAAGGCATGCTAAGTTGTGAGGGGCTAAATAGGGTGGATGGCAGAAGTGTCCAGAACTGGAGGACAAAGGAGTAAGAAAGTTGGAAGAGATGTGTAGAAGTCTTAAATTCAGTGTTTAGTTACTATCTGGAATGTACTGCCTGAATGAGCAATGAGAACAGAGACTCAATGTTTAAATATCTGGATAAGTACTTGAATTGCCAAGGGACAGAAGGCTACATACCAACTTCTAAATCAGACCAGTGTAGGTAACTGCAATGGGTGGCATGGATATGTTGGACAGAGCCTGTTTCTAGGATGTATAATTCTATCAAAATGAAATAATTAAAAATACATTTCATACCTATAAATTATTCCCAAAAAGCTGGAGCTGGTTTTCAAAAAATTACACTCAAAACATGTTTCACAACCCCTTTCAAAATTTATTTGTTTTGACTACACTAACTTTACACCAATTGTCACAGTGATGCAAAGGAATATTGCATGCTTCAGAACTCGAGTGAAAGTGTAGCCCCTTTTTCAGACTTGCAAGTGATCCCAGGAATTAACCACTAAACGGCCTTTAAGGTGTCTAGTGTGAAAGCAAAATCAGCTCAATGCCAGCATCAGATGATATCATCTTATGCCGGGGATTGATGTCCTTGATTGAGTACAATCCCCAATATTTGCAGATGCCAGCAATGCAATCAGGCAAGTGTGAAACTGGTAAATGCACTGTGGGATTGAAATGAGCCAAGTTTTTACATGTGCAGGAACATGAAAGGAAAAAGATTAAAATAAAGGTATAAACTTTGCTGTGGGAAAGTCACAGTAAGAATGAGAGAAAGTGATAGAATAATTAACAATAGCTGACAACTTTTAAATAGCATGGGAAAATTGGTAGCGCTATATGCACAATTTATAAAGACCATGAGAAAAAGCAATGGTGGACCTGACTTCCCAGAATGCCATGCAGCAGAAAAACCCCTCCATGAATGCTCCGTGCATGTAGCCAGGCATATAGCACTTTCTCTACCGCATGGAATTCTAGGAGGGCAAGTCCGCCACTGCCTCCCCGCCCCCCCCCCCCCCCCCACGGTATTTATAAATTGGATGCAATAGTGCTACCAACTTTCCCATCCTGTTTAAAATTTGTCCACTATTGCTATTTATTGCTCGCACATTCCCATTGTCCCTTAGGTCAGCTGAAGGGCTCATACTGTGCTGTACATAAAGCTTAATTATGTTATAATTAGGCATGATTAATTTTGTTCAAATACAAGATCATAATACTTTGTCAGGATTTAGGGATGTCCGCCATCACTCGATGCCTCAATGTCACCAGAAGGTAGAACAGTCCTAACCCTGGGGATGGCACCTTGCAAGTGTGAAAAACAATCAGTGTTCCAGTTAGGAGTTGTCAAGTGCGAAAAACCAAACCACCATTCCAATCCTAGGACACTGAATAGCTAATTTAGTGGGATGCAAGTGTGAAAGGGCCTTTAGATTCAAATTTGTTGCATTGGGATAATAGTACAGCTACAGCATACCATCTCTTCTCCCCATTCTTCCCCCGCCCCACTTCATTTCAGAGAAGTTCTCCTTATTCTATAAACAAAATTCAAAATCAGTTCTGTTTTAAAGATGAGCGATTATGGAAAAAGCATTACAGTACAAGAGGATTTTCAAAATCCCATTACGAATTTAAACCTATCATGTGATAGTTTCTTACAAATGTCATTTTTCTGGAAGGGATTGGATTATCTGAATTATTTAACTTGTTTATTCATATCAGGAAAAAAGGGTGAGAAAGCATCAGTGTACAACAAACAGAAAAGATTTAAGCAAGGCTTTGAACAGCACTCGTGATTCAAATTAATTTTAATTTCATCGGCTCAACCTTTTATGTAGCATTACGTTAAAAGCACCGTAGAAGGAAATGTAATGCATCAAGTACCACTTGACTGTCATAAAGCCTGATAAATGACTGCTGGTTGTTCATTCCAAATCATTTTAAGTAGCCTCAATGCCAAGGACCCAATTGTGTTCGGCAGACAATACAAGTCATTTATCACAGTGTTGCATAACTAGCTGCATTTCACAAGAAAAATATCACAAGATTACATTAAATCCACTTATTCAGAAGTGCACAAATTCATTTTGCCTGTAATATATGCACGATTTGTAATTAAGCTCATTATTTGAGAACACAGCAGATGGGCATCATTTCCTTCAAGTGTCATTAAAGTCTGCACATTTTACAGTTTTGAAACAAAGAACAGCTTACGATTATTTTCAATGCTGAAGATCTTGCACCTAAAAAAAATCTACAATGTTTCTCACAAATTAATCAAAAAGTTCTTTAAAATAATCTGTGAATCTTATTTCCATAAGGAGTCAGACGATTAAAAAAAACCCAGCAATCAAGTCAACAAACAGCAATATAGAAAAACAGATCTAAAATCATTAATTTATTAGATTCCAACTGAGTAGGAAAACCATAATTTAAAATTAGGTGCGCAATCACCTCAGAAGTTGGTGATAAAACAATACTGGGATACCAGAAAAAATAAATCTTTTAATTTGCTAAAAATCATAACATTTCAATTCATGAGCAAAATTTCCCAACAGAACTCCCATATCCTCTTTTCAAGGTATTTGTATGAAAAAGGAAATAACTACTAGATGTAATCACTAATCATATCAAGGGTCACAACTTTTAACTAAGGCACAATCAAGAAAGTAATAGATTCAATGATCAAATGGATAAAGTGATAAGCTCAATGAAGTTATAGAGTAAAATCAGGAAAAGGAGACCACTTGGGCCATCAAGATTGCTCTGCCATCTTGGCAGACTTGATCACTTGATCACAATCTCAATTCTATATTCTCATTTATCCATGGTAACATTTCACCTTGCTATTCAACTTCAATCAACCTTTGAGAAAAAAAGTTCCAAAGGCATGGCCTTCTAGGAGAAAAAATACCTCCTCAAAATTGGAGGCCCCTTATTTAAAAAAAAACTACCAGTTCATGATTCTTGCACAAATGAAGTAGCCTCTCCATATTCACCCTGTTAAGATTGCCAAGGATTGTGCATTAGTGACATATCATCAAAACTTGAGTGATTCCAAGTCAAGCCTATCCAATCTTCGCTCAGAAAATAATTCACCCCTCCTAGATTAAAGAGCAGCAGTCAGTTCGATTTTGAGCAAATTAATGCTTAAACTTTGCCTTCTTAAAGCACACGAAGAGGATGTTATTTTATATAATCATCCTGAATCAAGTAATGGAAACCCATACAATTTATAATACAAATTTATCAACGTGCTCTTGACAACAGTCGCTCACATTGGACAATGATGCTATTTAATGTGATGATATAATACTGTCCGACCTTAAAAAACCAACACCAAAACCAACAAGGTCGGGTCAGATACAGCAATGAGCTCTCTGAACCCTTTTCCATTAACAATGGCGTGAAGCAAGGCTCCATTCTCGCACCAACCCTCTTTTCAATCTTCTTCAGCATGATGCTGAAACAAGCCATGAAAGACCTCAACAATGAAGACGCTGTTTACATCCGGTACCGCACGGATGGCAGTCTCTTCAATCTGAGGCGCCTGCAAGCTCACACCAAGACACAAGAGCAACTTGTCCGTGAACTACTCTTTGCAGATGATGCCGCTTTAGTTGCCCATTCAGAGCCAGCTCTTCAGCGCTTGACGTCCTGTTTTGCAGAAACTGGCAAAATGTTTGGCCTGGAAGTCAGCCTGAAGAAAACTGAGGTCCTCCATCAGCCAGCTCCCCACCATGACTACCAGACCCCCACATCTCCATCGGGCACACAAAACTCAAAACGGTCAACCAGTTTACCTATCTCGGCTGCACCATTTCATCAGATACAAGGATCGACAACGAGATAGACAACAGACTCGCCAAGGCAAATAGCGCCTTTGGAAGACTACACAAAAAGAGTCTGGAAAAACAACCAACTGAAAAACCTCACAAAGATTAGCGTATACAGAGCCGTTATCATACCCACACTCCTGTTCGGCTCCGAATCATGGGTCCTCTACCGGCATCACCTACGGCTCCTAGAACGCTTCCACCAGCGTTGTCTCCGCTCCATCCTCAACATTCATTGGAGCGACTTCATCCCTAACATCGAAGTACTCGAGATGGCAGAGGCCGACAGCATCGAATCCACGCTGCTGAAGATCCAACTGCACTGGGTATGTCACATCTCCAGAATGGAGGACCATCGCCTTCCCAAGATTGTGTCATATGGCGAGCTCTCCACTGACCACCGTGACAGAGGTGCACCAAAGAAGAGGTACAAGGACTGCCTAAAGAAATCTCTTGGTCCCTGCCACATTGACCACCGCCAGTGGGCTGATATCGCCTCAAACCGTGCATCTTGGCGCCTCAGTTCGGCGGGCAGCAACCTCCTTTGAAGAAGACCGCAGAGCCCACCTCACTGACAAAAGACAAAGGAGGAAAAACCCCAACCAACCAATTTTCCCCTGCAACCGCGTCTGCCTGTCCCGCATCGGACTTGTCAGCCACAAATGAGCCTGCAGCTGACATGGACATTACCCCTCCATAAATCTTCGTCCGCGAAGCCAAGCCAAAGAAGAAAGAAAGAAGACAAAGATAATACTGTCAGAATCCACCCAGGGATACAATTACCACATTTATTACAGATTGCATAAAAGACTAATGGTGAGAAAGTGTTCTTGCAGGGTTGGTCAATCTCCACCCCCAAGGGCTCTATGGACTCGGACACTGAAATCATTCAAGAGAGAGTGATAGATTTCTGGATATTAAGGGATATGGCAGTGCCGATACTGCACAAAATAGAGTGAAGGCAGTAGATCAGCCATGAACTTAGTGATTGCTGAAGCAGGCTCAAAAACCCTATTCCTGTTTCTTTTGAGTTTAAATTTATTTGCAGTGCAGATGTGCATATACGAAGATTCTGCAACAGTACATGCCCCAGTGAAAGATTAAGAGAAGCCAAAATAAATTCCAGCACCTCGCTTTTTCCTACATTGCTGCCTTGTAGTGGAGCTGTCCTACATTAGTGATTCCCAAATTGGCACTGCTGCCCCCCTGTGGCCAGTGAAAAGATTCAAGGGGGCAGTGAGAAAATAAGGGCCATTCCAAACTTCCGTATTTTCATTACTCAGTTTGCTGCAAAGTTTAATGAAGAAGTCAGTGCAGTAATTTTCTGGCCAGATTTGAGGTAGCAGTAGTGAGCAAAATAAACAGCGACAAGATGTTCTTGTGAAAGCTGGTCTTGGTGGCTGCCATGTTGTCCTGATGTCACTACCCCTGCCACTCAGTGCAACCAACACCCCACTCTGTGCCGCCACCAACCGCCCCCCCCACCCCATGCTCAGCATCGACACTAGCCACACCCACGTGGTGGGGCACTCAGGATGAGACCTGGAGGTCAGTGGGGGCGCCAGACCCAAAATGTTTGGAAACCACTATCCTAGATGGTAGTCAAGTCTAACGTTTAAAATTTGGATTGCAAATTTACTTTCCTACCAACATGTCAACCCAGTGGTTCTCAGGAGCAACAGAAATCAGATTTTTTCATACATACACGACATCACATACAATTCTGAGATTCTTTTTCCTGCAGGCGTGAAAAATTATCACTAATTGGTAATGTAAAAAAAACTACACAGTATAAATGAATAGACTGTAAACAGATAATAATTGTAGACAAATTGATTGTTCAATACACAGAAAATTTTTAAAAAGTTGACAACTAAGTCCTTAAACACATCTCTGATTGAATTTGTTGTTGAGTCTGATGGTGGAGGGGTAGCAGCTGTTCCTGAACCTGGTGGTGCAAGTCTTGTGGCACCTAGACCTCTTTCCTGATGGGAGCAGCAGTCCCTGTCGACGTTCTCAATAGTGGGAAGGGTTTTGCCTGGGCTGTGTCCTCTACTTTTGGGAGGGCTTTGCAGTCAGAGGAATTGGTGTCCCCATACTAGACAGCGATGCAGCCAATCAGCACACTTGCCACCACCCCTCTGCAGAAACTTGCCACCACCCCTCTGCAGAAACTTGCCACCACCCCTCTGCAGAAACTTGCCACCACCCCTCTGCAGAAACTTGCCACCACCCCTCTGCAGAAACTTGCCACCACCCCTCTGCAGAAACTTGCCACCACCCCTCTGCAGAAACTTGCCACCACCCCTCTGCAGAAACTTGCCACCACCCCTCTGCAGAAACTTGCCACCACCCCTCTGCAGAAACTTGCCACCACCCCTCTGCAGAAACTTGCCACCACCCCTCTGCAGAAACTTGCCACCACCCCTCTGCAGAAACTTGCCACCACCCCTCTGCAGAAACTTGCCACCACCCCTCTGCAGAAACTTGCCACCACCCCTCTGCAGAAACTTGCCACCACCCCTCTGCAGAAACTTGCCACCACCCCTCTGCAGAAACTTGCCACCACCCCTCTGCAGAAACTTGCCACCACCCCTCTGCAGAAACTTGCCACCACCCCTCTGCAGAAACTTGCCACCACCCCTCTGCAGAAACTTGCCACCACCCCTCTGCAGAAACTTGCCACCACCCCTCTGCAGAAACTTGCCACCACCCCTCTGCAGAAACTTGCCACCACCCCTCTGCAGAAACTTGCCACCACCCCTCTGCAGAAACTTGCCACCACCCCTCTGCAGAAACTTGCCACCACCCCTCTGCAGAAACTTGCCACCACCCCTCTGCAGAAACTTGCCACCACCCCTCTGCAGAAACTTGCCACCACCCCTCTGCAGAAACTTGCCACCACCCCTCTGCAGAAACTTGCCACCACCCCTCTGCAGAAACTTGCCACCACCCCTCTGCAGAAACTTGCCACCACCCCTCTGCAGAAACTTGCCACCACCCCTCTGCAGAAACTTGCCACCACCCCTCTGCAGAAACTTGCCACCACCCCTCTGCAGAAACTTGCCACCACCCCTCTGCAGAAACTTGCCACCACCCCTCTGCAGAAACTTGCCACCACCCCTCTGCAGAAACTTGCCACCACCCCTCTGCAGAAACTTGCCACCACCCCTCTGCAGAAACTTGCCACCACCCCTCTGCAGAAACTTGCCACCACCCCTCTGCAGAAACTTGCCACCACCCCTCTGCAGAAACTTGCCACCACCCCTCTGCAGAAACTTGCCACCACCCCTCTGCAGAAACTTGCCACCACCCCTCTGCAGAAACTTGCCACCACCCCTCTGCAGAAACTTGCCACCACCCCTCTGCAGAAACTTGCCACCACCCCTCTGCAGAAACTTGCCACCACCCCTCTGCAGAAACTTGCCACCACCCCTCTGCAGAAACTTGCCACCACCCCTCTGCAGAAACTTGCCACCACCCCTCTGCAGAAACTTGCCACCACCCCTCTGCAGAAACTTGCCACCACCCCTCTGCAGAAACTTGCCACCACCCCTCTGCAGAAACTTGCCACCACCCCTCTGCAGAAACTTGCCACCACCCCTCTGCAGAAACTTGCCACCACCCCTCTGCAGAAACTTGCCACCACCCCTCTGCAGAAACTTGCCACCACCCCTCTGCAGAAACTTGCCACCACCCCTCTGCAGAAACTTGCCACCACCCCTCTGCAGAAACTTGCCACCTCCCCTCTGCAGAAACTTGCCACCTCCCCTCTGCAGAAACTTGCCACCACCCCTCTGCAGAAACTTGCCAGGGTTTTGGATGCCATACCAAACATCTGCAAACTCTTGAGGAAGGAGAGGCGCTGATGTGCTTTCTTTCACAATGGCATTGGTGTATTAGGTCCAGGAAAGATCCTGCATGGTAGTGACTCCCAAGAACTTAAATTTACTCACCCTCTCCACCTCTGATCACCCAATGATCACTGGATTGTATACCTCTGGCTTTCCCTTCCTGAAGTCAACAATCAGCTCCTTAGTTTTAGTGACATTGAGTGCAAGGTTGTTGTTGGTGCTCCATTCAGCCAAGTTTTCAATTTCTATCCTGTATGCTGAATCAACCCCTTGCTTTATAAAACCCACTACTGTTCTATCATCAACTAATTTGTAGATGGTATTATTGTCATACCAAGCCACATAGTCGTCGATATAAAGTGAATAAAGCAGGGGGTTATGAACACAGCTCTGTGGTGCTCTGGTACTGATGGAGATTGTGGAGGAAATGTTCTTACCAATCTTCACTGATTGTCATCTGGAGGGGTGTTAACTCCCAAGTCTTGAATTTTGCTGATCAGTTTTGAGGGGATGATGGAATTAAATGCCAAACTGCAGTTGATAAAGAACATTCTGATATATGCATCTTCGCTGTCCAGTTGTTCCAGGGCTTTGTGTGGAGCCAGTGAGTTGGCATCCACCATAGACCCGTCACTGCAATAGGCAAACTGGAATGTATCCATGTCACTGCTCAGACAGGAGCTTTATCACCACCTTTCAAATCACTTCACTACTGATATCAGTGCTCCTGGTTAATTGTCATTAAGACAGGTTACCACACTCTTCTTGGGCACCAGTAGGATTGATTCCTGTTTGAAACAGGTGGGTACCACAGCCTACTGGAGTGAAATACTGAAGATATCCGTGAATACCTTGGTAAGTTAGTCAGCACAGATTTTTTAATACTCAGCCAGTTACTCCATCTGGGCCAGATGCTTTCCTCGGATTCACTCTCCTAAACACAGTACACACACCATCCTCAGGTACGACAGGATGAGCTCATCGGGGGACGTGAAGGTGCGGAGGGGTGATTCTTCACTGTTGTTGTTAAATCAAGCGTAGAAGGCATCGAGTTCCTCTGGGAGTGAAGATTTGCCATCTGCTATTTCTCTGGATTTGGTTTTGTAACAGGTTGTGGCATTTAGGCCCTGCCACAGCTGTCGGGTGTCCCTTGCTGTTCCCAGTTTCATCCAGAATCTCCACTTTGCCTGGGAGATAGCTTTCCGCAGATCATACCTGCTCCTACTATAATGATCTGGATCTACGAACTTAAATGCCTGTGATCTGCCTCTCAGCAGGTTCTGGATTTCATTGTTCATCCCTAGTTATTCCAGCAATAATAAAGACATGGCATTAAAGTTATATTTTAAACAATTTGATCTTAAAATGGTTATTTTACCTGTATATGGGATAAACCTTTGGTAGAAATAAGAGCTAGAAATTGTGATTGGACAAGATCAATTCTTATAATTTTCCCCTTTCTCCCTTTGAAAAGCCAGAAAGCCCAATTCAAATTGCCCAATACACAAAATGGTTTGTTTTTCAGTAAAAATTATACTGCATAGTTCAGGCATCAACAGGAAATTGAAAGCAATGTGTTTGCACAGCTACTTATCTGCTTTCTATTAAAAAAAAATTTGACAAACAGCACAGTAACAGGCCGTTTCGGCCCATGAGTCTATGCCACCCAATTGACCTACAATCCCCAGTATTTTGTTTTTAAAAAAGATGGGAGGAAACCAGAGCCTCCAGGGAAAACCCACACAATGTACAAACTCCCACCAGACAGTGCAGGATTCGAACCCTAGCCCTGATCGCTGGCACTGTAACAACATTGCGCTAACCATTATGCCAACTGTACTGCACCCGCTACTCCAACTGCACCACCTGCATTGATTTTTGATACTAGAAGCTTTGGAAAAATCATCTTCAATTCTAAACTTTATGGATAAAAGTCTTCTTGTTATGAAAACTTTATCAAATCGGTGCCATTGAAAAATCATATTGCTGATGTGAGATCATTCTACTGCAATCTTTATTAATAGATCTTCCTACAGAAAAAAAGATCTTGATCAGCATCTTGGTGTTTTGAATAGACACCCACTAAAACAATTGATGGGCTAATTGGATGGTTCGATGAAAAATAAACCAAGGATATGGACTGGAAAAAGAAAAACATTCATGACAAGAAGCTGTCAATTTAAAAGAAGCTAAGCTAAAGAGAAACTCCTCAGAACAGATGCCAGGGTATGAAAAGGGTAAGCTTGAATTCTATTGCAAGACTTGGCTCATGTGAAAGATCAAGTCCTGTGATTGTGACGTGAATTGATCTTGCAATCTCAATTTCCAGCTTTTATTTCTAACAAATCCCATGTACAGGTACAAATAAGCATTTTAGATCAAAATGTTTATAACAATTTTAATTCCATTTCTTTATTACTGCAGGAATAACTAGGGATTATCTTGAACTAAAAAGTGGCCATTTCAAAAATCAAACTTGCAAATGACATATAGAATAAACTAGCCTAGAAACCCCTCTTTTTGGAAGAGCTTTAAAAAAAAAGTTTTTTTAAAAATTATGAAACCCTAAAAAGTTCAATGGTCATCCCTATGGACAGGTTCCCTGACAATGTTTTTGTTTTGTAATGCTATGCTGAGTCAGTACCAACATGTATCACTTTGCTGCAAGATCTTACATTTCTAATCTCAACAGCCAGCCCTGAAGACACACACAAATTGCAAGCAATACTCTTACAGTAACAGCGAAACTGATGTTTTAATGGCAGAAAGGAATGAGAGCTTTGAAAAGGGGCAACATATACACAGAAGACATGATCTGAATGCAAGAGGCACCTGACCACATACTGCTTGCTAACAGATTTTGGTGGACTCTAAAAGGATACTACACGAATGCCCCTTCTCTCCATGTTTGAAACCTGGTTGATCCCCAAGACACAACACTAATCACAACAATTGACACAGATAAGCAAAAGGAATGCAAATTGATGTCCAGCAGAAATGCAGTCCAGGTATACCTATTAGCTTGTAATTGAGATTACAAGTGAGGCTCCATGTAGCTTCTCAGGATGTTGCCAATGGTTGTTGCCCATCATAGAACATTACAGCACAGAAATAGGCTCCCCCTTCTAGTCTGTGCCAAATCATTTTTATTTGTGCCTCATCCCACTGACCTGCACCTAGTCTATCGCCCTCTATAGTCCCATACATGTCCCTGCCCAGATTCACCACTTCAGCTGGCAGCTCATTCCACACTCCCACCACCACTCTGTTTGAAGATGGTCCCCCTTTCACTCGTTCCCATCCCCTTGCAAATCTAGTTTAAACCCACAGAAGCAGCACTGGAAAACCTTTCCTTAAGAATATTAGTCCCCTTCCAGTTCAGATGCAAACCATCCCATTGGAACAGTTCCCTCCTTCCCTGGAAGAGAGTTCAATGATTCAGAAACCTGAATACCTCCCTCCTCCACAATGTCTTGAGCCATGCGTTAAGGTGCATTATCTTCCTATTTCTAACCTCACTGGCATGAGGCATGGGTGGCAATCCTGAGATCACAATGCTAGCTGTCCCATCCTTCAATTTAGTGCCCAACTCACTGAACTCTCCTTACAAGACCTCCTCACCCTTCTGACCTATGTCATTGGTCCCCACAAGGACAACATCTGGCTGTTCACCCTCCCTCCAGAAAATGCCGTGAACTCGGTACTTGGCTTCTCTGGTATGAGGCTCCAAGATATCTCAGACCATCTGAGATTCTCAAACTATTCCACAAAATCTGTTTCCCTAACTATGGAATCCCAAACACAATAGCTCGCTTCTTCTCCTCTTTTCCCCTTCTTAGCCACAGGACCAGACAATGCCAGAGACTTAATCACTCTGGCTTGTCCCTGGTAGGTTCCTCCTCCGCGCCCCCCCTCCAAATTAGTATCCAAAATGGTATACTTGTTATTGAGGGGAAATGGCTACAGGGGTGCTCTGCACTGCCTGTCTGTCTGTTCCCCTTCCCTCTCCTCTTTGTTATCCATTTGCCCTCTTCCTGACTCCGAGGTGTGATGACATCCCTGTAACTCCTATCACCCCGTCTACCTCCTGAATCATCTGGAGTTCATCCAATTCCAGTATCAAGACCTCAATTCTGCTTGGAAAGAGCTGCAGCTGGATATACTTCTGGCAGATGAAGTCATCAGGGATACTGCAGGTCCACAAAGAAGCAGCAGCACCGCCCAGTATTTCTACTCTCCTTTTAAGCAGGTTAACCATTACAAATCAATCAGGTCAGATAGTCACAGCCAAAAAAGATGCAATTCAAGAACTTTTGCTGGAAAATACAAGAGAAACAACCAAAGCTGATGAATCTCAGCTTTCAAGATTTATCACCTCAGAGATTACATAAATATTTTCCTGTATGCCAGTTAAGAAAAACAAAAAAGGTATAGTAGAAACTGGATATCCATCTCAATTTTTTTGATTGCATTGTTTATCTACTGTACCAAATAGTTCTGATCATATTACGGTAGCTATCCCAATCTTTTTTTGACCAGTTATCTAATCTGTTGTGCATGAAAAGTGGAGGCCTTTAGAAACCCCTCCTGAGCTTTCAATTGGTAGAAATAGCCTCCCTCTTTTTTACCCTGGCATCCAAAGATGATTCAAAACATGATAAATTAATTTTGCGGGCATGAATTAGGGGAGATTACACTCAAGCACACATAACAGTAATCAACCCTGGCGGGGGCAGGGGAAAAATAATTTTGATGTCAAAGGTCCAAATATATAAATGGACTTTTATAAGTATCATTACATTTTTTTTCCAGAATGGCTAGAGTTCCTAGTCAGGTGTTGGTGGTTCAGTAACACCTTTGATCACAAGTTCTGTAAAGCAGCACTATTTGCCACCTATTCCAGTTAGGTTCCATTTGCAACTCACTGACCTGACAGCATCAAGGGTTTGTTGAGGAGAGGCAGATTCGAGTGGGTTCTCATCCTTCTTCTTTCCACTCACATGCCATTTTAAGTAATCCCTATGCCATCTGTGATTAGTAAGGGATTGTTTGAGGTGGCATGTAAGTGGGAAGGTTGAGTATCACTGCTCTAGACCCCACGGTTATAGAAATATTTTGTTTGAGGAAAAATTGTCATTGGCCCATTTCCTTTGGAGTTATGCACATAACGAGTCAATGAGGTACGATTAAAACAGTGATTTTCAAACTTTCTCTTTCCACCCACATACTACCTTAAGCAATCCCTTACTAATCACAGAGCACCTAAGGCATAGGGATTACTTCAAGTGGTATGTGAGTGGAAAGAAAAAAGTTGAGAACCACTGTTATAGCACCAAAATAGTTTTGAATTTTATTTTTAAAAAGGGGTGGCAGGAGTGGGACAAAGCTGGAACAAGAGATTGAATTTTGATGATCAGCCATGATTATATTGTATGACAGAGCTGAGAAGAAGAGCCCAATGGCCTACTCTTGCTCCCATTTTTCAAGTTCCTAAGTACATGCCTTGAAATGACATCAAGCAAGGTAGTAATTCTCTTGACTGCAAATGACACTATTGTCATAAATTTCCCAGTTTCACTTTATAAAACACTGCTTTAAGTTTGAGCAAATCAAACAACAATGAATACTGACTGGTGACAAAAGCCCAAATGAAAATTTGCCTAGAAAGAGTACAGATCAAGGTCTTTGATGCCTGTACTAAAATTTTACCCAGCCATTATCATCTAAACAATTGCCAAAAAAAGTATCTGAAAATATTTCTCATTTTAAAGAAATGCTTAAAAAAAGTGAATTAATTTAATTGGTGCAATGTGCAACAGGTTTTTCTTCCTCAGTTATGAACATCAAATTTGATCGTAAATGAGAGGTGCAATAGGTTCTTATCATAAATAAATCACAATGGAATGCTTCAAAATTGAATCGTAGAATAAAACTCGTACAAGTCAGTATGTCACAGCTTGCAAACCCAAATAATTTGACAAAAATAATGTTCACACATTCATGTTGTGAATTTTAAACATGTGAAAAGAGATAATGTTCCAGCATCTTAAAAACATTTGAGATGCTCCATGTACAATCCTCACTCTTGCACTGAAGGACATCCAACAAGAACAAGATGACTTGGGCTGGCTGGTTCCGGAGCAGTGCAATTCCCAAATGTAATGGAAATTGCTCAAATTTGTTGAAGCAATCATGTATTTGCTCAGTACACAAGAGCCAAAGACAAGCTTGCAATATTTATTACCACCTTCAACCAAAAGTAAACTTGGACATTGGACAGAACCCAGTCAATAGATTCACTCAACACATCAAGAAACTAATGAATGCACTGGATGCTGCAAAGTCGATTGAGTTTAACAAGATCCTGGCTTGGGGTCATAATGAATGCACCAGAAATACTTGCACCTCTCATCAAGATGTTCCATAGACCAACATTACTGGCATCCATCCCAAATAATAAATTAAGTCACATTTAGAAAAACAACAAACCAACCGAGCTGAAGGCCATTCAATCTAAATCTCAAACACAAGGAAACAAGAGGCCAAGGAACAAGAAGAAATCAACAGGTGCAGAAGAGCAAATAAAGACAGTTCAACTGGGCAGGAGAGAAGAGCAAGGGGATATATTTTACAATATCAGAAATGTCTAGGTAGTGGCCCACTTGGGCAAAACAAATATACACCTATCAAAGAAAAGCTTCTCTAAAGACTAAATCGATACATTTCATAAAGGGAAGTGACAAGAAAGTCAATAATCGCAGTTCAAAAGCATTAGTTTCACAAGGCAGAACTTGAATCCAAGTATTGTCAGGTGCTTCATGAGTAACCTTGCTTCAATCATTGCTGATAAAAAGTATTAAATATTACACAATTATATACCATAGCAACAAAATTTTCCCTGAACTGAAAGCAGAAAGACAACCTAATCTGGATGAGATGCCATACAGCCATCTCACAATGAGTGTGCCTAGCAAGTTACACCAACTAAACAGCTGAATCTTTCAATGAAAATCCTGGGTGTCATCAATGACCAGAAGCGAATTAGGATTAGACACACAAATTACGTAGGTACAAGAACAGATCAGAGGCTGGGTAACCTGTTGTGAGTGCTGACTTGAAACAAATTCAGGAGTGTGGCAGAACAGTTTTGATCAGTGCATCTCCAACAATGCTGAAGAGGCTCAGAGTATGGAGTTAACCACTTGATTGGCACCCTATCCTCAATCTAATATTATGACTACCTTAACAACTAGCCACATGTTCCTCCAGTTCATTGCATCTACAAATCATCAATATTAAAAGCAGTAACTTCTCAAAAAGAAATTAGGGCTAGCTAATAAATGCTTATTCTGATACAGATAAGATGATCAAAGATTACGACCACGACAGTGGTCCAGCAAAGGGCTCAGTGGCTGAATGACTCCGACAAGCTGTGGGCTGTTGGCAACGCATTCGAAAGATTGACACAGGCTGTGGGCTGCTAGAGACCTGGATTCAAAAGGGCGCTCTGGGCAAAAAGGGATCCCAAATGGGCCTCAGACACTGAAAGGCTTCCTGATCGTATCAGAAATTTAGGTCTGTAGCTAGGGTTACCGATGGATTAAACTGGAGTGTACAGCTGCAGAGGCTGCGGAGCACAGGAGATGAACGAGTGGACACTCTTTTCCTATTGTGAGGGATAACCAGGCAATGCTTTTGTTGACATTTTGCTTTATAGCAGACAAAGGTTGAAGCACATCATGTGACAGTTTTAATGTATTATTATGTGACATTAAAGAAACCTTTGATGCCATGTACAGGAGGTAAAATAGACCCATGCACATATTAGCAAGCAGGGCAAGTAAAATAAAAATCAAACAGTTAAGCTTCAAACGAAGCAAAATAAAGATCTGCACTACTTTATGAATTCTAATTTAAAATACTCTTAAGAATTCAAAGTATGAAGACTTTTACTAGTTTTACAGTTATGTCAACATGAATTAAGTTCCTGCTTACTGCTAGTGTTTTCCAAGCTATCGAGTTGCAAAAGCTATGCTGGCAGTTTCCTCAACAGTTTTATTCAGTGACCTGTAAACAAGTGACTCAATGTTCTAAAAGATAATGTAGACCTATTGCAACTTACATTGTTTGGAAATGGAATAGATTTTGTTTCAAATTTAGATGTAAAGCACTATAACTGGCCCTTCCAGGCCACAAGCCTGTGCCGCTCAAATAAACCCTATACATCTTTGAAATGTGGAAAGAAACTACAGCACATGGAGGAAACCCACACTGGCATGATGGAGAACAGAAACCCTTTCAAGCCCTGGATCAAACCTAGCCTGTTGGCATGATAAAAGTGCTGTGCTAACTACTACACTAACCATCCTGCCGAAAATCTAACTGCATCCATGACACAAAATGGATGCAGCCCAAAATGAAATCGAGCAAGCTAGTTTTCAAAATTCATTTTCAGGATCTGGCCAAGGCCAGCATTTATGTTTATCACTTATTGTTTGAGATGGAGCTGAATCACATGCACTGTTGTATCAGGACGACCATGATTTATACACAGTGGAGACAAAGGAGGAGAGATACATTTCCAAAACAAGATAGTGTGCCACTTGGGGCTTTTAGTCAATTTTTAGTCAATGATGCCATTGAATGTCACAATTTGTTTGTTTGATTCATGTTTGACAAAAAAGTGCTACAAATACCCAGGTCACCAAATCTGTAGGAAGAGACCAGTTTATTGAAAATGATACAAACAACGTTTTTTAAAATTTGCAGGGAGGCCAAGGGTGAGAGAATGCCTCCAAATCAAGTTATTTGGTCAATGAGTGAATGGGAGTTACAAAGCAAGAACACAGACAAGAGAACAGTTAAAAGAAAATGGGGATTGCAAAATGCAAAGGAGGAAAGCAAGACCAGGAAATCAGGCTGGGCATAACCTTAACTCTCAGAAAAAGGAAAGATAACAATGGGCTGTGAACATGGTTCAGGACATCACACACATCTCCCTTCTACGGAGTGTATTTGGAAAAGCAGCCACATTAAAAAGGTTCATTGCCACTGTCTTCACCACCCCCCCCCCCACCCTTTATCAATATAGAACAGTGGGATCATATCAAAAACAGCTCCAATACTGATTTGAAAGGGAGATGTGGGATAAAAAAAGCAAATTGGGTAAATATGGGGAATATAGAGATTACAAAAGGTGTAGTTTTAAGGCTTTTGAAGAATATAAAGGTGGATAAGTCTCCGGGACCAGACGGGATCTTCCCCAGGACATTGAGAGAAGTGAAGGAGGAAATAGCAGAGGCTCTGGCGGTAATTTTTCAAATGTCATTAGATATGGGGATAGTGCCGGAGGATTGGCGCATTGCGCATGTGGTTCCGTTATTTAAAAAGGATTCAAGGAGGAAGCCTGGCAACTATCGGCCTGTAAGTTTGACGTCTGTGGTAGGTAAATTAATGGAGAAAATTCTTAGAGATAGTACTTATAAACATCTGGATAGACAGGGTCTGATCAGGAGCACTCAACATGGATTTGTGGGAGGAAGGTCATGTTTGACCAATCTGATTGAATTTTTTGAAGAGGTGACTAGGAATGTGGATGAGGGTAGCGCAGTGGATGTTGTCTATATGGACTTCAGTAAGGCCTTCGATAAGGTACCACATGGAAGGTTAGTTAGGAAGGTGCAGTCTTTAGGTATAAATTTTGAGATAGTCAAATGGATTGAACATTGGCTGAAAGGGAGAGGCCAGAGAGTGGTAGTGGATAATTGTCTGTCAGGTTGGAGACCGGTGACCAGTGGTGTGCCTCAAGGATCTGTATTGGGCCCATTGTTGTTCGTTATATACATTAATGATCTAGATGATGGGGTGGTGAATTGGATTAGTAAATATGCAGACGATACTAAGATAGGTGGAATAGTGGATAATGAAGAAGGTTTTCAAGGATTGCAGAGGGATTTGGGCTGCTTAGAAAAGTGGGCTGAAAAATGGCAGATGGAATTTAATGCTGATAAGTGTGAGGTGCTTCATTTTGGTAAGAAGAATCAGAATAGGACATATGTGGTAAATGGGAGAGCATTGAGGAATACAGAAGAGAGGAAAGATTTAGGAGCGACGGTACATCGTTCCCTGAAGGTAGAAACTCACGTGAATAGGGTGGTGAAGAAGGCTTTTAGTATGCTGGCCTTTATCAATCATTGCATGGAATATAGGAGTTGGGAGGTGATGTTGAGATTGTATAAGACGTTGGTGCGGCCTAATTTGGAGTTCTGTGTGCAGTTCTGGTCGCCTAATTATAGGAAGGATATAAACAGAGTGGAGAGAGTGCAGTGAAGGTTTACCAGAATGTTGCCTGGGTTTAAGCATCTGGAGTATGGGGAGAGATTGGACAGATTGGGTCTTTATTCTTTGGAGCGTAGAAGGTTGAGAGGGGATTTGATAGAAGTATTTAAGATTATGAAAGGGATAGACAGAATGGATGTGGATAGACTATTTCTGTTAAGAGGAGGAAAGTTTAAAACAAGAGGACATGAGTTAAGAATTAAGGGGCAGAGGTTTAGAGGTAACATGAGGGGGAACTTCTTTACTCAGAGAGTGGTAGCTGTGTGGAATGATCTTCCGGGAGAAATAGTGGCGGCGGAGTCAATTGTATTATTTAAGAAAAGGTTGGACAGGTATATGGATGAGAAGAAGATGGAGGGTTATGGGCATTGTGCAGGGAGGTGGGATTAGAAAGGGGTGTTTGGTTCGGTGCGGACTAGAAGGGCCTAATGGCCTGTTTCCGTGCTGTAATTGTTATGTTATTTATGTTATGTTAATTATCTTTACATCTTAAAAAGGTAGCAAATGCTCAAATTATTTTGATCATTTGTATAAAAATGAAAAAATAAGTATTTTAAACAAAGCTGCTCTGCAGCAAAAAAAAACTTTTCAAAGCAAGTTTAAAAACAAATTAAATGGGGAAGAGGAGTGGGTTGTCATCACCAAATTAAAATAGTAACAGAGAACACGTTACTCCAAACATTACACGTTGGTGGAGAGGCAATGCAAAGCTTCTCCAAACATGATAAATTTCATTTTGTATTATTAAATCAAATGGCCTCACTTAGAAGAACAACCAAGGACTTAATAATATATCAATAATATGAAAAAAAATAAGAGTTTCCAGTAAACACTGACATCATTCCAAACCAGAATACATTAATGGAATGATTAGAAAAAAACTTCATGTACAAGATGGGCTGAAAAAAACTGTTGCATTCTCCTTGAACCTGTGAGGCTGAGATTTGATAGCCTTCAAAATCAAAGGATATTAACAATTATTATCAGATATTGTTCAAGGATTAGGGATCATAAAATGAAAGTGAGGAACAAAAGATACAGTTAGTGCTGGCAAGGAAAAGACAGATTAGTATGGTTATAATCTTTTACTGACTGCATGGTAGGAACCAAAACAATACAGGGCTTTGAATCAAATAGGCACCCTAGGGAAAATAATTTGCAGTACAAAGGAACAGAACCGAATAGATTGTTCTACATTTAGTCAATCACAGTTTTTAATGGCATAATGAACTCCTCCTCCAATGTCCCCAAACTGTATGAGTAAATGCACAACATATGCAATGATTTCACCCTCCTTTTAGCTATTTAAATTATAGTTCAAAGAGCCCACCACTCTGTTCTCCATTATTCCACTATCGTGTTTCTGACCTCCCTTGAAAACCTTTAGGGGATTTTATGCACAAAAGCTGTGTTATCGCCTGCTCACATTTCCAGAAAAAAAGGCAAACTCATTCAGAGGATTGAAAAGGCTGATCACGCAGTCCTTTTACGCAGGGAGATTCCCGAGCCTGCTTTTGAAGGTGGAGGCAGGGCGTGAGGTGCATTAGCGTCGTCTGCCACCATGATGTAGAACATGCATGCAGGGGAGTGAAAGCACCCTATAAACAACAATGGTGAATGAGGAGCAGATAAGAGCACCAGCGGAGATCTGTTTGAACAGTCTTCAAATTCAGAACTCTTTCACAGATGGGTGCTTTAAAATTCACGCTCTTGGGTCACAGGCTGAGAACATCATCAGCCCTCCCCTTTGGAGTCACTTTCACCAGTAATCATTTTATGCTGGAGGTGGAGCAACATTTATGCAATTAGGTGAAGCATCTTAAAAGGTAGAGGAAATTAGTCTTTACAATTCGTTAAATTGCACTATAAAAGGGCCTTTATAGTGAAATTTGGCAAATTATACAGGTTTCCTCTGTCTTTCAGATGCTCCACTTACCTGCATAAAAAGTCCAAAGATGGATTGGCGGATCCAACGCGATTCCCTCCACCGAGGGGAGTAGTTTCAGAGATGAAACTTAGTCGCTCCATCTCCTGTGCAAAAGGATTGCTATTGAAAGCGGCCCCAAAGGGGGAGGGCTATTGGCTTCACGATGACGTCGTCAGCCCACAACCCAAGAGTGTGAATTTTAAGTGCCAGTTCGGGAAAAAGGAGATTGCAATGTGCCTTTGTTCTAAGGCCTGCTCGAACAGATCTCCGCTATCACTCTTACTTGCTCCTCAATCGCCATTATTGTGTATGGACACTTTCACTCCCCGGCGTGTATGTTCCATGTCACCATGGCGGGCAGTGCTACTGCACTACACATCCTGCCTCTTTCACCTTCGGAAATCGGCAGGAGAAACTCCCTGTGTAAAAGAACCGCGCCATCTGCCTTCTCTGTCCTCTGCATAAAAGGCAAATTTGTCTTTTTGATAATTGTTTTAGAGCATTAAAAACCCCTTAAAAGGGCCTTTCATAGCAAAGCATCGAGATACTTGAACCTATTCATGCTTTAAATCTTACAGGGGCATGTGGAAGTGAAATTTATAAGATTAGTCTATCTCATGGCAACATTAATTCAATGACTGAATGGCCACATGTATCATAACACTTCATATTCTTTGCAGCCATCGTCTTGTCTATAATTATAGCTATTTGCACAAGAAATTCATCCTGCTATTCCTCTTGCTCTCCTGCTTTTGGAAAGTTGTGGACTAAATCTATAGGAGTTTCAGATGTTCATATCTACATCAAGTGGCTGAGTGGGCACATACCTGAGAGGTATCCTCCATTAGTCCTCTGATATTTTCCACCACATCGTTTCGTTTAGAGCGACGAAGGGCACTAATGAGTTTTGCCAGATTGGCTTCAGGATCTCGAATGGTCCAGTGTTGCAAGGCTGCGTAAGCTCGCTGATGATCTGCTGAGTACCCATTGGAAAAAGCTGCTACTTCCCGTTCAGCTGCATTGGCAAGAAACTGGTATATGTCCTTCCACTGACTACCAATCTGAGCTGCAACAAGTTTCAGAATGTCAACGCCTAATTAAAAGAAAACAAACTAGTTAGAACTTCAAGTTTTAACAATGAATGTATCTGACAAATATTTCAAAATGTACAGCTAAGCTTACATCCCAAGACATAAGGTCACGTTATTGACATTTAAAACTTAACTGCTTTTTGAGTTCTCAAAGTTGAGATATGCACGTGGGCAATGTTTGCTGAATACAAATTTTAAACCTTTTGGAGAACAAAAGGCATTTAAAAATCAAAAGTTCAAGTCCAAGTAAAATTTAAATTTACATGTTTCAACTTTAAATTAATTTTAAAAAATTTAGGCATATAGCACAGGAACAGGCCCTTCCGTCCCTGAGTGCATGCCGTCTCACCACCTCACGTTTTGAAGAGTGGGAGGAAACCCATGTAGACACGGGGAGAACGAACAAACTCCTTACGAGCAATGCCCGATTCAAACCTTGGTCGCTGGCGCTGCAACAGCATTGCACTAACCATGCCACCCCATTTAATTAAATCAAAATTAAATAACAACTTGTTTAGTATAGCAGTCAGCACAATGCTATTACAGCACCAGCGACGCAGGTTTGAATCTGGCTCTACCTGCAAGAGGTTTGTCCGTTCTTACAGTGTCTGCATGGGTTTCCTCCCAATGCTCCAGTTTCCTCCACCCTTCCAAAAATATACAGGGTTTATACTGCATTTGGACAGCACAGGCTGATGGGCCAGAAGCTTCCGTTACCATGCTGTCTCTCTAAAATTTCATTTGATTTTTAAAAATGTATTATTCCTACAAATTCTTTATTAAATCCATAAAAAATATTTTTAAAGGAAAGAAAAAGCATGCAAGTCACTAGCAAAGAAGAAACAATTACACAATCATATATATTTGATCAAAATGAAATCAATCGTGACAATTAAAAATGTCTGACATTTCTAATTCTATGTGTGAACCATGCTCATGATTAAAGCATCAATGCAATGGAATCACTGCAAGCAATCCTGGTTATTCCATTATTTAATCAGTCACAAATGGTCAACTTTTCATTCTACTCCATATCATTTTTCCAACGCCACTTGGATTATTTCAATAAAAAGGGAAGAATGTTACTTGTTATCACCCTCCATGTTCACTGGAAAAATTACCACCGGTAAACAGAAATAAAGTTCAACTCTGAGCAACAAACAAACCGGGAAATTACAGTGAATAGAATGGTTATGTTCAAATTCAACCTCCATTTGAAATGCAGCTTCACAATTGCAATTTGGTGTGGAAGCACATTACATCTAGAGCTACATCAAGACTCAAGCTACATATAACCATTTACAGAGCGGAAATAGGCCATGTTGGCCTTTCGAGTCCGCACCAGTTCACTGATTTTGTGCGCCCTCTTCAAGCAATGGTCCCGGATGGAAATTTGCCAACAATTGGTTGAAAGGGTATTGCAAGAGGAAAATATTTTTTGCAAATTTAGCCACATGCAGATTCCAAACCACACTCAACACTGATGATATTGTGCAGCAAGCTTATCAAATGGCAAATCTGCATTCCCAATAGAGGCTTTTATCCAAATGACAATGCTTTGAAATCAAGGAATTCAACAACAGCATGTATTATACTGTATGTAAAAGGTTATTTAATATCATTGCAAGTCATCAATCACACACTCTAGCATTATTTACCATATATTTGGCGTACAAGTCGAGTCGTGAAACAAAAAATGGGGTCGACTTGTACGTCAGATAAACTTTTGAGACCTTAAATTCAACTCAAAGTTCAATCCGTGCTGATCTGGCGTACAAGCCGACCCTTAAAAAACAGATTCGTCTTATGTCAACCCTTGATAAACCCAAAAAACCCAACTGGGACAGATTTTCATTGAGACATTTATTGAAAACAACACAATTAGCACCCTTCAAAATCACTTGGAAGCAACATTTAGAAATCACTCTTGCTATAATCGTTGAAACAAAGATGGCACCCAGCACATCCATACTCTCACTGTTTAAACTATCACATGGGTCCAGGCTATGTCTGATGAGATGGTTTCAGCTTCGTTGTCAGTGTCCTAAAATAAATCATCTTCCGTGCCATTAATTGTACAAGAGACACCACACTTTTTAAATGATCTTATCAGTCTCTACTTTAACTTTGCCCAATGCCTTGAGCATGAAGTCACACGGCACATCAAGCGATGAAGCACACAATGCTCCACCTTTCGTAAATGATTTTTCTGCACTCAACATCCTTGAATTTCATTCCTCACGCATATGATCATTAAATCGCTTATTCAAGCAGACATCAGAGGTTGCAATATAGACATAAAACCACCCAGGATAACGGTCATGCAAGTATTATGTAGTGCTAATCTACTTTTAGTCTTCTCAGTTATGTGGCTAAAAAACATATCCCAGACCAGCAAACTCCATTCTTTGAAAAAACCACCTGGTCGTCTGTTCCACGCATTGTCAATCCATAGTTTTATACCATTTTCATCCATCCATCCTTTTTCATGAAAATGTACAAAAATACCTGCAGGGAATTTCATTTTTGGTTTAATTTTATATTTAAAGATCACCATGGGTCTTTGTCCCATCTGCCATGCACGATACCACCACAGTAAACCTGGTCCTTTCATGACTCTGGTTTGCACAGCTTTAACACCTTTCCATTCCACTGTTCTATTGCCTATCATGTTGAAATTCATGGGTTTTTTTTCCAGGTTTCTGATATTTGCCATTACAAACTGGTGTTTCTGCTGGTTACGTAGAATAAACTGGTGAAAACTTACAACTTTATGATCAAGATCTTTTCGTAGTTTCTGTGCAATTTTGGGGTTTTTTTTTTGCCATAATATCAGATTTTTCCTGTTTATTAAACAATTGCACCAGCCTACTGTAGCCTCAAAGTTATCACTAAGGTCTGGGTGTGACTTGGCCTACTGCAGTGCAAATGTTCTTATTTTATTTCAGGTGACTATGTAGCAATCGTGCCTCTGTTCACGTACCCATTCTGCAACATGGTCTTCCAACTCTAGCCAATGAGTGATTCCTTTTCTCAAAGAACATTGCCTTTTTGGTGTTTTTCTTAAAATCTCTTCTTTCCTCCTCCAATCTCTTACTAACTTCTGATACACATCAAATTTTCTCAACTTAAAGCTCGTTTCATATTTTCATCGTGTGCTATGTTGTGTAAATGGATCCTGCATGATAGCAATCACCTCCAGCCAATGCCTAGATCAAATCAATCCATGCGATCTATGGGGTCGACATATACACCAGTCAATGGCCCATCTCAGGCATCACGAGCTTCGGGGTTACTTATACGCCGATCAATAAGGCATCTCAGGCAGCCAGAAAATTGGGGTCAACTTATACATTGGATCTTCCATAAAACCCTTAAAACGAAGCCGGGGGTGGGGTGGTCGACTTGTATGCCAGTCAACTTGTATGCCAAAATATACAGTAAATTCCAAGCTTCCCTTTCACCTTATCTCTTTAATAATCAAACTTTCTCCAAAAATTCCCTTCCTTCACATCAGTTTCCATCGACTTGACATTGCAAAACACTTTACAGACCATCCCTGGAGAATGAATCTGTCGTCTTTACAAACATCTATACTTCATCTTTTTTCCACAATTTGGAAAATATGCAAAAATAATTATCTTTACAGTATTGCAATGAATAGTATCAAATGCAAACAAGGCCAATAAGAACAAGCTATAGGTCATTTCATGTCGGGCCTCTGCCTGCGGCCGGCTACAGGAGCGGATGGAAGACTAAGAACTTCCCTTTCAGGCAGCAGCCCTGAAAGGCTGCTCCAGCATCCCATTCATATCCAGAGGCACCTCGTAGCGCCCTCCAGATGCGATGGTGGAGCGACTGGTGCCGTAGTGCCACCCATCATAAAAATGCAGCAGAGCAATGATCGTCTTTCCTACCCATAATTCCCCAGGCAGTTGGAACCGCTCTGTGGTTCCCAGAACAGTTCCAGCTGAGTGGAGGATTATGGGTAGGGAAGACAACCATTGCTCTGCCACATTTTGAGCCCCAGAGAGCTGCCCCAAAGGCCAAAGCAGCCCAGTGTGGATGTCCCAGCCTGTACCTGCCATCCCCCTGACAATCCCCACTGACAGCTCTCGCTGCCATCCCCCGCTGACAACCTTCACTACCCTGAGGGCTCCCACTGCCCCTGATAGGGGAGAGGGACGAGTGGGGAAATGGGTCACAGGCTGTCGGCATCATCAGCCCGTCTCTAAATAATTGTTTAGCGTGGCTGTACATTCAGATTGATCAGTGGACTGCTGCATTCTGCCGATTATCCCTCTTAGAGGGGGCTTGGATTGTGTGTCTCAGAGACAGCCTCCATACATTCAGAGATACATGGTTATGCATTTTGGCAGAGATTTTCCATCTTTACATTTGGACTTTTGCCCTATCAGAAAGGACCTTATAACTAAAAGTGGAGTGACAGAAGAAAATAGCTCTTCTCTTCACAGGAAGAAACAATGGATACATCAGACCTGAATGTAATAAGATCACGTCAGCTTGTTCATACTCAGGGGTGTCTGTAAGTCAGGTGTTTGTAACCCAGGGATAGTAGGTTTTCCCATACATCAAAAAATGATTATTCCACATAACCAAATATTACTGTTACTTGCATATTTATTTATAAAATGTACTAACGTACAGTAGTTCAGCACCAAGAACTTTATTGGATTATGAAACAAAAGTTGGTACTGAATCAGAGAAAGGAAAGGACAAATAATCAAATGGTTGGCCACAGGCTGATTTTAGGAAGAGCTGAAATCAGAGCAGCATGGGAACTAATAGAGGGATGGTCACAGCATGATGAGAGCTGTTCCTCAACAGCTCTCATTTTACCACTCCTTCCTATCAGATTCCAGCACTGACTGCCGTTGTATCTACTTGCTTCTCACTCTACAAGTCAATTCCATCTGATTCTTTTCCCTTCTTGCCTCTCTCCCCTTTGTCTGACACCTGCACGTTTAACTGCAAGTTTAACCTACAACCTGTTCTGTCAACCCATCACATTATATGCGTGCACTTGATTTCAAAACCCTCCCTCCAGCTTCATGCAATATCAGCTTCTCTCCAATTCTGGCATCTTGCATATTAACTCATTTTATCACTCCATGATCTGTACTTTCTTATCCAATGATCTCTACTACTTATTTTCCCTTCTTTTAAAAACTTATTTTACTATTCTACTGAACTTTCAATTAACTGACCTAATTCTTTTGATTAAAATTCTCATTAAAGAACAGTAGGCATTTTATAAAATGAAAAGGATGCATTCCATCTCGTTAATCCCATAGTATCTCTTATTTGCATGAACTATTAAGCAGCAAATAGATTTGCCTGGCTACAATTAAGGTATTCTACATAGTCCAATTCAATTAGTTACTTCATTTTCAAGCCATCCAATCATCTGAGGACTTCAAAATTTTCCGAGATGACAAATGGAAAGCCTGACAACACTGAACTCCGAAAGAAGGCATTTGTTTTTTAGTTTCAAACTAATGTGATTGCATAATTCTCGTTGCTAGGTTTTTTTGGGGGGGGGGGCAGAGAAAATGTTTACAGGACTACTGCTTCTGCAACAGTGAAATTTACTTTTAACATTAATCATTTCCTTTTTTTTCTGGTAAAAATAAATCAAATTTATTCTGTGAAGACAGTGACCGTAAAAAACCCTTTCATAGTTTAGAACTTTCATTGGAGCGACTTCATCTCCAACATCGAAGTACTCGAGATGGTAGAGGCCGACAGCATTGAATCAACGCTGCTGAAGATCCAACTGCGCTGGGTATGTCACGTCTCCAAAATGGAGGACCATCGCCTTCCCAAGATCGTGTTATATGGCGAGCTCTCCACTGGCCACCGAGACAGAGGTGCACCAAAGAAGAGGTACAAGGACTGTCTAAAGAAATCTCTTGGTGCCTGCCATATTGACCACCGCCAGTGGGCTGATATCGCCTCAAACCGTGCATCTTGGCGCCTCAGTTTGGCGGGCAGCAACCTCCTTTGAAGAAGACCGCAGAGCCCACCTCACTGACAAAAGACAAAGGAGGAAAAACCGAACACCCAACCCCAACCCACCAATTTTCCCTTGCAACCGCTGCAACCGTGTCTGCCTGTCCCGCATCGGACTTGTCAGCCACAAGTGAGCCTGCAGCTGACGTGGACATTAACCCTCCATAAATCTTCGTCCGCGAAGCCAAGCCAAAGAAGTTTAGAACACAGCTCCTTGCCTTTTCAGAGATTTATCTGTTGCAGCACTCCATCTATGCCCAAATTAGCAATCAAATTCTAAATACTGAGTAAAATAAACCTTGGCTTCAGAATTGTGTTTTTATTTCAATCACAGTAACTACATATTTTCGTGATTTACTTTTGGTTTCATAATGTCTCTCTTGCAAAATAGAATCAAATTGATTGGGATGCAGGCTGTGGGAAGCAAACCAAAGAAGTGGAAGGCAAGTGGAGATCAATCTTAATTGAAAATCCATGGCATAGAACAAATTAAGGTCCCTGACAAAGCTGTGGTAACAAATTTCTAATTCTGTGAAAAATATTTTACATCCTAATGGACTAATGATTACTTTGAAAACATTTGCTAAAAATAACATTCAAAAAAAATGAAAAATCCAAAGCAAATTCTCATATTATGAATTTGAAAGCAATTTTCAGAATCATGTAAGTGATCATTGGGGTCGGTGGCCCCACAGTTAATTGTTCTTGTACAACTGAATTAACTGCACACTTGTTGCAAATGAATGCAACTATGGCTGCACTCTATGGTATTGGATGAAGCAACAAATGTGTCTAAAGGGATATATCACAGCTGCTGTTATTTACAGTGAAACCCTGATTTTATGTAATGAGTCATTGGACTCAGGCATCAGGTTCTCAGGCCAGAGTGGGGGGGGGGGGGGGGGGTCTGGTGGAGTGGGGAGGCCCCCTGGCTCCCACCAGGGGTTTAATCGAAACCTCGATTTAGCACCACCTTGCTTTTTTTTCCACATAAGATTTTAAGGACCCCAACGATTGCTTTATAAAGGGGCTACCATGGCCATTTGATTCCCTCCCAACTCCTCCCCCCACCCCAACACAATATTCTCCAGAAGGATTGCTTGGCATTAACAGATTAAGGGGCCCTCAAACAGGTGTGAACTGTATTTAAATCCAAAGTAAATCAGTTTTTATCATCATCTGCAGTAAGGGGATGTGCTTCAGCTATTGCTCAAAATACCTTCTCTTCTTGCTGAAGACCATTGAACAAACAGCATGGAGAGAAAGTCTGGCAGAAATGGAAAATATGAAAAATTCAGAATAAACAATCACACAATTAAAATGTACATTCAAGTTGAACATTAATTTTTTTTTTTAAATCACATCTGCCAAAGAACTTTTTAAAAAATTTATACTGTTTACATTTTGTATCTTGAATACATTTATCACACAGCTTCAAAAAGTTACTGCAAAGGACACTTCTGTTTTGCTTCTTTTATGGGATTTACCCATTTGCTTAGTTTTTAAAAAATCAACTGCAAGGGAAGCATGGCAGTGAAAAGGCATTGGTTTGCAGAATGGACTGGTAATTTCAAGAAGAAAGGCAGTTGATTGTTCAGCAGTTCCACCAACAGACAAAGTGTTAATTGACAGAAGATGTTTGCAAACAACACATCTTGTGATTAAATCAAGGCAAATTAAATCTGGTTAAATTAAACATGATCTAATCCTAACTCTGATCGACAAATTTAAATGTGCTTCATCACAAAATAGCAGGACACAAAGGTGCACTTTAATCAAATGTGATGGTTCAAGATTTCTTTATCAATTATCCAAAAGCAGTGAGCTGCCTCCATGACTTTTGCCCAGAGGCTCTCACCTCGACTGTGATGAAATGTTTTGAGAGGTTAGTCACGGCAAGAATTAATTCCTGGACCCACTGCAATTCGCCAACTGCCACAATTGCAGATACAATCTGGTTGACTCTCCACTCAGCCCTGGATCCCGGAAACAGCAGCAACATGTACATCAGTCTGCTTTTAACACCATCATCCTGCCAGTACTGGACAGCAGGCTTCAAAACCTGGGCCTCTGCACCTCTTTTTTGCAACTGAAACCTTAACTTCCTTGTCAGACCAAATCGGAAACCGTTGCCTCCCCACTGACAATCAGGTGGGTGATTTGGCCGTTGCTCGACTCTCTACACCCATGACTGTGGGGCTAAGCACAATTCAGATAGCATTTACAAATGTGCTGATAACACCAGTCGTCGACTGAATCAAACAGCAAGGAGGAAACGTACAGTGAGGTAGATCAGCTGGTTGAGTGGTATCACAACAACCACCTTGCACTCAACATTAGCAAAACTAAGGAAATGACTGAACTTCAGAAGGGAGAAGTCAGGAGAACACAAACCAGTCCTCAAAGAACTTCAAATTCCTGGGTACCATCATCTCTGAAGATAGGGCCTCCACGTCGATGCAATTATGAAGAAAGCTTGCCCAGAGGCGATACTTCGTGAAGAGTTTGAGAAGACTTGGTATGTCACCAAAGACTTGCAAATCTCTACAGGTGTTCAGTGGAGAACATTCCGACTAGTTGCATCACTGTATGGTAAGGCAGTGCCGATGCACAGGACAGGCAAAGGCTACAGACTTGTGAACTCAGCCAGCGATAACATGGGCATCAGTCTTCACTTCATTAAGGACAACTACAAGAGGCGATGTCTCAAGAAAGCAGCTTCTATCATCAAGGACCCTCACCACCCAGGCCATGCCCTATTCTCGCTGCTATCAGGAAGGAGGTACAGGACCCTGAAGATAAACACAACAGTAGAAAAACAGCTTGACTGCCATCATCAGACTTTTGAATGGACATTGAACCACAGACACTACCTCACTCGTCTCTTTTTTCACTACCCGTAATTTATTATTTTAAAATGTAGTTTGTAGTCATTTTGCACTTGCAATGCTGCCATAAAGCAATGAATTTCATGACATGTTCGTGACAAATTCTGATGTATATAAATAGAGAAAATTTATTACTTTTGTTTGACCCTAAAGAGGCACAATTTCACCAATTTATTGCAATTTAAGCAGAATCCATGCTTTGGTACAATTTACAGAATTCCATTGAATAGCCCTGTGAAGAACATACATGGGTCTCTGCAGCAGAAAACAGTTCACAAATACAAGCATGAAGCAGCTCAGTGACAATTCCTCAAGGAATTATCACACGGCTTTACAATCTCATTGCAATACAGATATCTAAAACCTTGGGAAAACAAAGTGTCACAAATATAAATCTAAGCAGGTCCAATAATGGTAGGTCCAGTGACTGGACACAGGAACTAAGTTAAACATAAATAAAAATGCAGTGCCATCACATTCTTGGGTCAGTAACTCACTCAAAGTAGTAAAGAAACATCCTGATTAAGTCAGGAAGATTTCCATGACTAATCAATTATGTTTTTTTTTAAATGCATGCTGAATAAAAAGCTTGAAATGGAAATGAAGGTGCAATTCCAGTTCCGACTTTTTACCTGCTTGACCCCTTTTTGCAGAACACCTGCAGTCTAAACTGAAGTGCAGATATTTCTCGACCAATAGGCTAATCATTATGACAAAGCAATGATACACATCGCTACATCACATACCGCACTTCCAGTATTCTATCTAAACTAGTGGACAGAAAATGGAGATTTGCAGTTTTGCTAGGATGTCAGACACTCTTCAGAACAATAAAATCCCACAAAGTCTATGTAAAACACATTACAGTCCTGTGACCTGCACCAAATACTTAACCTTATCACATAGCCAAGTCGAATATAAAAAAGAACCACTTCTTTTATTATATACATTTTTTTTAATTTCTGAGGGGTTAAATACAATTAATGAAATTATAATGTACTAATCTATAGAATTAATAATCTTAATCATACTATCCTTACATATAGATCTCTAATAATCTTGATCAATATTCCCAAATCATTCTCCCATTTTAATCTCAATTTATGAATATTTAATTTAAACATCTTTCATAATAATTTATACATTTCAGAAATAAACATTTTTGTACCACCTTCAATAATCAAAAATTCAAATTTAGTTTCTCTTGGTAATCTTAAAAAGGTCCAAAATTATCCAATAAAGCCTTAACTTGATAATAACAAAAAAAAATTATTTGGAATTCCATAGTTTTCTTTCATTCTTTGAAAAGAAATAAAACATTCACCTTCATAACAGTTTTAATTCCTTTCTGATTCTATATTTTCAAAAACTTATTGTTAAGAGTAAAGAGAAGAGTTTATACTGATATAAAGGTTTTTTTTAAACTGAAATTTTCCCCTGCATACCCATTTTATAATTTATCTTGTTCCATAATTCAATTAAATGCCTCAAGACAGGTTGATTATTAACAACTTATTGTTCCATTTTTAAATAAATTGTCATTCTTCTCACCAATTAATATTGGCCCATACTAACGAACTATCAAAATCAAACATTCTATTAATAAACCTCAATTGTGCTGCTTTATAATACTTTTGAAAATTCAGAAGTTGCAGACCTCCCAATTCATATTTCCAAGTTAATTTTTGTAAAGAAATCATAACCATTGTATCTTTCCATAAAAGGTTTCTAATTATAGAATTCAAATCTTTAAAGAATTTTTTAGGAACTTTACAAGGAATAGATTGAAAAGATATTAGATTCTCAGAAAAGCACTCATCTTAATACAATTAACTCTACCTATTAATGTTATAGGCAAGTCTTTCCATCTATTTAAATCCTCTTATTTTATAAAATAATGGCAAATAATTTAGCTTATATACATGATCCAAATCTTATCAAGTTTAATTCCTAAATATTTAATTTCTTCTGACCATTTCTACCATGTGGTCGCTGCCCTGGACCAGGCCACCACCAGACGCATGCTGCACCTCCTTCAGCACCCACCTGCTGAAGACAAATACAAGACCATCAAGTGAGTGCTTAACAGATCCCTCGGACTATCCAGACTCCAGCATGCCACTCGGATGCTGCACCTCGATGCCCTGGGGGACAAGTCCCTGATTGAGCTGATGGACAAGATGCTCGCGCTCATGGGTGAGCACACCAACTGCCCACTCTTCAAGCGCATTTTCTTCGACTATATGCCTGGGGACATCCGGCCTCTGCTGGTCGAGGAGAGCTTCACCGACCTGAGGAAGGTCGCCCAGAAGGACCGAGACCTATGGCTGGCATGATTCCCGGAGGGCTCAGCAATCCAGCAGGTCAAGAGGCACGGGCATGACCACGCCAAGCCCGCCCATAGCACTCCAGTAGAGCAACCAACACCTGCAGGGGCCCCCAAGACCATAACCAAGGTCACAGCATCCGCTCCAGGACTCTGCTTCTACCACCAGCGCTGGGGAGCCAAGGCTCGAAAGTGTTCCAGGGAAATGACCAGGCCGGCCGCTGTTAGTGGCTGGCCAAGGACACAGTCGCCTCTATCTGCGGAGACTATCGACAGCTCAACGAGGCAACAGTTCCTGACCGTTACCCCATCCCTCACATCCAAGACCTTACGGTCAACCTGCACGGTGCTAGGGTTTTCTCTAAGGTTTACCTGGTGTGTGGATATCACCAGATCCTGGTGCACCCTGAGGACATACCAAGACGGCCATCATCACCTCCTTTGGCTTGCTTGAATTCCTGCGCATGCCGTTCGGGCTCAAGAACGGTGCTCAGACCTTCCAGCACTTCATGGACTCTGTGGGCAGGGACTTGGATTTCGTCTTTATTTATTTGGACAACATCCTCGTCACCAGCAAGGACGGGGCGCAACACAAGGCCCACCTACACGCCCTTTTCTCCCGGCTGGCCGGCTTCAGCCTTACCATCAACCCGGCCAAGTGCCAGTTCGGGAAAGAGTCCATGCAGTTCCTGGGCCACACCATCACAACCGAAGGAGCAAAGCCCGCCGCTGCGAAGGTCGCCGCTATCAGGAAGTTTCCACGCCCGGACAGCTTCAAGGGGCTGCAGGAGTCTGAGCGGCGAAGGCATCATCCTGTGCGATTTCTCCATGGGCACCCCGCGACCAGTGGTTCCCCAGCAGTGGCGCAGGCAGGTCTTCCATCACATCCACGACCTTTCACATCCGTCCATCAGGTCCACGGTCCAGATGGTGGCTGAACAGTTCGTATGGCATGGGCTGCGGAAGCAGATGGTGGGGTGGGCCAGAACATGCACCCGTTGCCAGACATCCAAGGTGCACAGGCACAACAGGGCACCCGTACAGGTGTTCAAGCACGTCCGGGAACGGTTCAGCCACATTCACCTGGACATCATTGGGCCCTTACCAGTTTCCCGGGGCAACCATTACCCGTTTACGATGATGGACCACACCACTCGCTGGCCCAAGGCGATCCCGATGCCAGACGCCACCACCAACTCCTGCCCCCGAGCACTGTTGCATGGTTGGGTCGCCCGGTTCGGCGTCCTGGGTCACCTCACCAGCGATGGGGGCACCCAGTTCACATCTGCGCTCTTATCACTATTAACTTAAGTAACCTAACTTTTCCAAAGGCTCTTGGTGCCAGCCTATCTAGCATGAGCAGAGCTCCAGTATTTTAAATATGATCTGTTTTAAAGTGTTTGTATGTGACCTACACTAAAAGCCTGCCCCAAAACATATCTATAATCTGTCACAGGTGTAATATGCTGTCAAATTCAGGATGTTATACATGACACTAGACGCCGATGTAGATACTGTTCTGCTTTACATCCCGCCTCTTTTCACCCGGATGTGTGAAAATTGACCCGGCATTATGCTGGCTTTGTTTGGTTCTGTATAAATGAATCAGCTGAATGCCAAGTCTTCCTCAGAGAAATATCGTGGGATTTCTGTGTAAAAAATCTCTTTAGATGCTTAGTACTAGTTTTTTTTTAAATTGTTGAAGAGGTTGTTGCTGAATATTTGAAGAAGATAGCATGCAATGAATGAGGTGAAATTAATGTATTGAATGGTTGTCTATGCTTAGTTTGCCTTAGTCAGCTGGCCCAATGGATTGTTAGGATTGGGCCAACCTTCCCTCTCTGTGGGGAGCTGTCATCAGAGTACAAAGAAAATGATACCCTTGTTCTTGAAAGGACTAAAACTACAACTGTGCATTGTAACAGTAGTCAAGGACAGAGTTGAATTAATCAATAACAACATGGATCTCAACAAAACCAAAGAGTGTTTGGCTAATCAAAATGAACACTAGAAGGGAAGGCAACTTTTTCCATCTGGATTTAACAAAAAGCTTCCAAGAAAGGCAAGCTAACAAAACTGAGGCTCATGACTAGAAAGCTTCATATCAGTCTGGATTAAAACATTTCAGGGAATCCGTGGGCGATATTTCTGGATAGCAAGGTCAATTTAGCCTAATCTGGTCCTTTGACCTCTTGAGCAATTCCTTACCACCAGTGACGTCAACATCAATAGGTGCTGATAATAAAATTGAATAATTGAATCACATCACATCTGCTGCACCCAAACACTAATTGCTGCTGTGATAAGGTTTAAACACTGTATAACCGACTTGCAGGATAGATCTGAAGTTGCTTGCTTACCTTGGCCATTCGAACAGTAGATCCACTTTTCTTTATTGGGGGGAGGGGAAATCGGCTTCTTGAGACCAGCTTTTTCAACTATGCTGCTGGGGTCTTGTTTTGGACCTTTCTTCAGCACATGGGAGCTTTTCTTGATGCTGCAGACCACTGTCACCACCAGCACCAACAGGAGAAGAAGGACAATCATCCACGGTAAATGTTCATTGATGTCAAAGTGCTTGTGCTCGCTTGGTCTTGGTGGGCCTTTCCTGCGAGGTCTGAAATCAGCACCTGTTCTTGAGGTTTCTGGCTGAAAATTCATTGAAGCTGAAAGAGCAGGATTTGGACGCAAGTGGGAAGAATGCCAAAGATGTGCTTCTTTGGTGGCTCCACTGATTGAATGCGTTGTTGCAGAAGTGGTGCTTGATTGGTCAGGAATACCTGAAAAATATGGAAGAAAATGTTTCTTTCCCCTCCCAGGAAAAGAATGCCTTACCACCCACACCCCCAAAAGAAAATTGCAATATTCCATATAAAGGCTCTTATTTTATTCCAGCACACAGGCAGCATCTCAACAACTGGACTGGGATTAATGGATCTCTTGTGCACAGAGAACAAAGAAGTGCATTGAGCATCGTAAGAAAACTTAATGCTCAAGACCATGAATCTGATAAAACATCATCCAGCATGGAGGGTGGCCCTTCAGCCCACTGTTTGTGCCACACATTGAAACATCATCTACACTCATCCCAATTTTCCTCTCATCCCCTTGAACTACCCTACCCTGCTTATCTGCCACCCAAGCAAACCAGAGGCAATTTACCAAAGCTAATTTTCCTGCTAAAGGACAGCAGCAGACACCATTTCTCTGTCTCTACGCTCCCACATCCTTGCTGACAAGATGTTCCAGGGCCAGGTCAGACTACTATCTATCAACAAAAGCTATCTTCCACACTGTTATCCCAAATAAACTCATCTCCAAACTCCAACTGGAGCTCAGCAACCCTTCCGCAATTGGAAATAGACCTCCTGGCCTGCAGAGTGCAATCAATGAGCATTGATGACAATACCTCCTCCACAATAATCCTTCAAATTTGTGCCCTGCAAGGCAGAGTACTCAGCCTTCCTACCGATACTCCTTAGACACTCATGACTATGTGCATAAATACTGCCCTAACTCCATCTCCAAGTCTCCAGATGACACGACCATTTAGATTGGATCTCTAAATTGGCAAGATGGCATATACAAAAGTGATGGCAGGCAAATGGCTTTGTGTCAGGACACGAGTCCCTCCCTCAACATTAACCAAATGAAGCAGCTGACTATCCACTCAGGAACTTGGTGGAGCACACGCATCAATGTTGCTGAGGTGGGGATGGTAGAGAGCTTTCAAGTGTAAATATTGCCAAGAATCAAGACAAACCAGGTACTTCCTGAAAAGTTTTTTTTAAATATACAGATGCAGAGAAAGTACCCTGTCTGGATACATAACAGCTTGATATGGGAATTGCTCTCCCCTGATCACAATAAATTGCAGAGTTGTGAAAACAGCACAGGCCATCACAAACTAATCTGCCTCGTATTGGCTAGATCTACAATACTCACCAACTCCGTCCGGTAAGCAGCCAGCATGTTAAATGATGCATTCCACCTCACTCCCACACTCTTTCCACCACCCACACCCCCCAAATCAAATAGAAGATGGGCAAGTTTGAAAGACTCCACTAAATTCAAGGATGATTTCTTCCTCAGATTTTATCAAATGATTGAATGGATCCCTCATGAGTAAAATGCTGCTGCCCATGCATGATCTTACTTGGGTTTTAATCTTGTCCTACCCGTTGTCCTCAAGGATGTTGATTTAACTGGATAGCAGGCAAAACAGTTTTTCAACTTTATCTGACAAATCAAATCAATTCACTATTACCTTGCAGAGCAGCTCCTTTCTTGCCATTGTTTCCTTTGGCAAAAAAGGAACAATGCCAAAAAAAAGTTAGTGAGGACTAATTGGCACACGGATTTCCAAAAATCTGGCACAAATGTCCCAAGATGCATCAACAAGATGAGGTCACAACATCAGAACCCTGCCTTTGGACTAAATCTGCGAGAGCATTTGCTGCTTTAATCACCATCACATGTAGAAGCTAGTTTTAAACTCCCCCAAAAGCTTAACAGCCCAAAAAAATTGACTGCAAATAAAATGAATAGAAAACCCCAATACTTAGACCACCCAGGTTAAAACTGCACAATAAAATTTAAATAGTACAAATGACAAGTTGCATTTAGACAATACTTTCACATGGCAAAATATACTTCAAAAGCATCTCATTTCAGTGAGAACAAAATCTGGTGCTCAAGGAGACAGAGGCAAGACAACTAAAACGTTAAGCAATGAGGAATTCTTTGAAAAGGGAGAGAGTGGCAGATGGAAGTGAGTTCTGGACCCCCAGAGCTCAGGCAGAAAAATGTACAACAGCTGACAGGAAACACAGGAAGAGAAACAGTTACGAGAAATTGCAAGGTTGCAGGAAATTACTGTGGAGCTTGGTCCATCCATGGAAAACTTATAATAGGTTCCTAAATATTTCAAGTTTAAGCTCATGTTGTTAAGAGAGCCAGAGTAGATTACAGAGCACAAGCTGATGACTGAATTGAGCTGTGTAGAATTAAGATATAATTTTGTACGTTTCAAAGTTGACAAATGGGCAAAGATGCTGTTGACAATTTAAATTGAAGAAAGTGGGGGAGAAGTGAGCAGAATCCAGATCTTATCACAAAATTACGTGAGTCACTCCAGCACAACTTGCCCACTCTACATCTATTAGAAAGCAGTAGGCTATCTTGATTTAAAAGCTGAGAGTTACCTGAAAAATTGGAGGCATCAGGTAGAGCTGCATGGTTGTCAGGAGTTGACTGTGTGCTTGGTGAGTTGTTAGCTGTACTCCGAATTGTGCTTGGTAAGCCACAGATGTTGTCCCTTTTTTGGTTTCCTGGTTTTATTATCACCCGAGCATGTTCTGAACAATTGGTGAAAGCTCTGCACCTTGAACTAGAAGGCACTTTGGAAAAAGTGCCATGAGGGCATGGTTTGCACTTGACATCTTCTGTCTCACTTCCCTTCTTCCTAGTATACCAACCAATGGCACAAACTGTATAGGACACACATGATTTGTCAGACAGAAAAGTACCACGTGGGCAAGTGCATTCACGGTCAGAAAAGGCAGTGCAGGGGAATTTCTCAATCATGGGGGTCACACAGGGCCTGCAGGAGTGACAATGTTCAATGCCATTCTCATGTTTGGTGAATGTGCCGTTTTTACAAGGCCTGCATTCTCGCAGTGATGTTGACGTGCAATGTTGAGACACGTGGGTTCCGGCAGGGCACTTGTTACAGTAAATTTGTTTTCCTGTTGCACGATCATTGTGGAAATATTTACCAGGAGGGGCTAATGCAGCTTTTGGAGTTGGTTCTACTTGAGCTGCAATGTCACCAAGTAACACAAAGAGCAGCTGAAATAAAACAAACAAATCAGTTAGACAAATTCTGTAACACTTACTAATCTACTTTGAGACAAACTAAGTCAATCTTCCAAGCATGTTACCAATATTAGTCCACAGAACAAATGAAATGACTGGTATGCAGTATATTCCAATAGACATACAAAACTCAACAGCTAAATCCTTCCATTAAGAATTGTTGGACACAACTAGAATTATTACACAAGAATCTCATTTCAATTACAGTTAAACTTAAATTATCCAAAATCTGATTCTCCTAAATAAATTTCAGATAAATGAGGATATCCCGAAACAAATTGGAAATCCTTATTTATCCGAGATATTTTCCAGAGCCAAAATGACTTCACAGGTTGATTAAAAAAAATGTACTTGACTTGAAATTAGAACAATGATCATACTCATTTCAGGTAACTCCCTCCTCTCTTTCCATTTCTTCTTTACCTTCATCTATTGACTTTTCTCTCCAACCATCCCTCTCAAACTGTGTGCCACTGTCTCCCAGCCGCAAGTAATTGCAAAAATCCCTTGACCAGTCGTCATCAAGGAGAGCAGCCTCCCGGGAAGGAGCAGAACCTCAGGCTCAGTGGCGTTCCCTCCCCTTCCCTCCTCGGCACACCAGAGCTCCCAACGCCAACTCCAAACCTTCCCCTCGGCCTACTACCACATTCGCGTATCAACTCCCCAGAGGATTTGGAGTTGGGACTCGGGCATTGGGATCTCGGGTAACTGGGGAGACAGGAGCCTGCAGATTAGCCAGTGAGTTTTCCACCGGCCTGGGGAGCCTTCCCGGGGATCAGCAGTGGGGACATGTCAAGAATTGGCAGTGGCTATTGGTAGCAGCAGCATTGTGGCCAGCATTTTTTGGTGAGAATTAAACATTATTTTAATGCATAAAAAAGTCTTCCCTTGTGTAAACATTGATACAATGTTGCAACTGGGCCATTATTAAAAACTGACCGGTTCTCAGAAAAAACATTTATCCAATATCGGCTTGGCCCCGACCATTTTGCAATCAGTTTTACTGTATTTGGAAATATTATCACGTCAATTAAATGCAACTCAAAACCATTTAACATTGTACAGGTACACAAATGTGGGACAATGTGTTCCGAATTTCAGACAAAAGCCAGCTGCCCCAGATTTAAGCCCACCCGAGTCGCGCTGCTGTCTCTCTACCCCCTCGCCCACCCGAGTCACGCTGCCATCTCTCTCCCCCTCGCTCGCCTGAGTCGCGTTGTCGTCTCTCTCCCCCCCCTCGCCCAACCTAGTCGCGTTGGTATCTCTCTCCCTCCCCTGTACCAGCACCAGGAAAAAATGCCGGTTTTTTGAGCTTTCCAAATTTTAGACGTCCAGGTAAAGAATTGTGTACCTGTAGTAACTCGACCCAACCATGCATTACCTCATGAGTAACTTTCGTTCCCTCAAAAAACCAACCACTCAATATATTCACATCAGGTTCATTTCTATTCACAATTCCTCAACACATTAACAAGTTCCTGCTGAATGATATAGATATTATTTGCCTTACAAAGTGCCAGACATCAGCCATCCCAGAAGGCTTAACCACGTAACATTAATTTTTAATGGCAGTATCATCATAGCATCCTATCATCAATATTCTAGGAGTTACCAATCAAGAAGTCAGTTATTTACAATATCACGGAGGAAGAGTTGAGAAGCTTTGCCCGTGTGGAGCATGGACTGCTCCACAAAGCCAACAAGGCAAGCATAGCTGGGACCCATGCGGGCACCCATGATTCAGATACTCATTTGATTTGGAGAAAGTGGGTCGAGTCAAAAAAGTTATTGTGGGCGAGAGCAAGTTCTGCCTGACACAGGAGAGTGTTGAAGGAGGGCGACTGGTTTGGTCCATAATTAAAAAAGAAACAAAGGACTTTATGAGACTTTCTGTATGAGAGATGGAGATGTAAAGAGATCAGATGTCTATGGTGAAAATGAGGTGGTCAAGCTCAAGGAAGATGGCAGGCATGTGGGATAATTAGATTTGTGCATCTTAAGCTGGAGGTAGAACCGTGAGACAATGAGGTTGGAGGCTGTGTGAGGGAGATGACCAAAATGATGAGGTTAGGGATGGTATGCGAGAGCATGGCTAATGTTCTTTGGTAGGGTCCTGATGAAGAGGTAGGTAAGAGGAGGTGTCCAAGAGCTGTCATCTGGCTTCAGCAGTGGTTAGTGTCTTTGATTGGCTTCGGTGACGAAGATTTATGGGGGGGGGGGGGGGGGTAAATGTCCATGTCAGCTGCAGGCTCGTTTGTGGCTGACAAGTCTGATGCAGGACAGGCAGACACGGTTGCAGCGGAAAATTTGTTGGTTGGGGTTGGGTGTTGGGTTTTCCTCCTTTGTCTTTTATCAGTGAGGTGGGCTCTGTGGTCTTCTTCAAAGGAGGGTGCTGCCCGCCGAACTGTGAGGCGCCAAGATGCATGGTTTGAGGCAATATCAGCCCACTGGCGGTGATCAATGTGGCAGGCACCAAGAGATTTCTTTAGGCAGTCCTTGTACCTCTTCTTTGGTGCACCTCTGACACAATGGCCAGTGGAGAGCTCGCCATATAACATGATCTTGGGAAGGCGATGGTCCTCCATTCTGGAGACGTGACATACCCAGCGCAGTTGGATCTTCAACAGCGTGTATTTGATGCTGTCGGCCTCTGCCATCTCAAGTACTTCGATGTTAGGGATGAAGTCGCTCCAATGAATGTTGAGGATGGAGCGGAGACAACGCTGGTGGAAGCGTTCTAGGAGCCGTAGGTGATGCCGGTAGAGGACCCATGATTCGGAGCCGAACAGGAGTGTGGGTATGACAACGGCTCTGTATACGCTTATCTTTGTGAGGTTTTTCAGTTGGTTGTTTTTCCAGACTCTTTTGTGTAGTCTTCCAAAGGCGCTATTTGCCTTGGCGAGTCTGTTGTCTATCTCATTGTCGATCCTTGCATCTGATGAAATGGTGCAGCCGAGATAGGTAAACTGGTTGACCGTTTTGAGTGCCCGATGGAGATGTGGGGGGGGGGGGGGGCTGGTAGTCATGGTAATGGAGGACCTCAGTCTTCTTCAGGCTGACTTCCAGGCCAAACATTTTGGCAGTTTCCGCAAAACAGGACGTCAAGCACTGAAGAGCTGGCTCTGAATGGGCAACTAAAGCGGCATCGTCTGCAAAGAGTAGTTCACGGACAAGTTGCTCTTGTGTCTTGGTGTGAGCTTGCAGGCGCCTCAGATTGAAGAGACTGCCATCTGTGCGGTACCGGATGTAAACAGCGTCTTCATTGTTGAGGTCTTTCATGGCTTGTTTCAGCATCATGCTGAAGAAGATTGAAAAGAGGGTTGGTGCGAGAACGCAGCCTTGCTTCACACCATTGTTAATGGAGAAGGTCTGACCCGACCTTGTTGGTTTTCGTGCAGTTAGATAACCATGTTGAGGAACTTTGGGGGGCATCCGAGGCGCTCTAGTATTTGCCAAAGCCCTTTCCTGCTCACGGTGTCGAAGGCTTTGGTGAAGTCAACAAAGGTGATGTAGAGTCCTTTGTTTTGTTGTCTGCACTTTTCTTGGAGCTGTCTGAGGGCAAAGACCATGTCAGTAGTTCCTCTGTTTGCACGAAAGCCGCACTGTGATTCTGGGAGAACATTCTCGGCGACACTAGGTATTATTCTATTTAGGAGAATCCTAGCGAAGATTTTGCCTGCAATGGAGAGCAGCATGATTTCCCCTGTAGTTTGAGCAGTCTGATTTCTCGCCTTTGATTTTGTACAAGGTGATGATGATGGCATCACAAAGGTCCTGAGGCAGTTTTCCTTGGTCCCAGTAAAGCTTGAAAAACTCATGCAGTTTGGCATGCAGAGTTTTGCCGCCAGCCTTCCAGACCTCTGGGGGGGAGGGGATTCCATCCATACCTGCTGATTTGCCACTTTTCAGTTGTTCAATTGCCTTATATGTCTCTTCCTGTGTGAGGAGCTCATCCAGCTCTAGCCTTAGGGGCTGTCGAGGGAGCTGGAGCAGGGCGGAATCTTGGACTGAGCGGTTGGCACTGAAAAGAGATTGGAAGTGTTCTGACCATCGGTTGAGGATGGAGATCTTGTCGCTGAGGAGGACTTTGCCGTCTGAGCTGCGCAGCGGGCTTTGGACCAAACCACAAAAGCACCACACTGGTCAGAGAGCTTGGGATTTGTGGAGGTGGGCGAAGAAAGTCAGATAGAAGCCCCATTCACACTGGCATGTTAACCCAGTAATTAACTTCCAATCTACTAGTTAACATGCCAGTGTGAGTGCTCATAAATTGGCACACAGGCAGCAGATTGCCCCAGGGATAAACTGCCTAGTGAGGGTCTATCATTGTCAGGAGTGATCTGACACCTGCATGCCGGTTAGCCCACTGTGAAAGGGACAGGTGTGTGCTGGGTCTAATTAGTAGAGGATAGGCATACCTCTGCTTTGGGATGCCAGGCAGTGAGTGTGGAAGGGTGCAGAGAACCGATTAACATTGGTCCAATGCGAACAGCAAAAAGCTGCTTCTTGAACTGGTTCATTAAACAGCCAATTTACTGGTTAGTCAATGTGAAAAGGGCTCAAGAGTCAGGAACTTGAACCCAGTATTTAACCACCAATTCACCAGTTCACCTGCCAGTGTGAACGCTCCAGAACCAGCAGGAGGGGCAAAATCGCCCAGAGGATGAACCGCCAAGGGAGGGTGTATAATTGTTGATCCATTTTTAATTGGCATACCAGGTCAACCAATGTGAATGAGGAATCCGGTATCCTGGGTCCAGCGAGTGACACGTTGATTACATTCTTGTGTGAAGGAACATAATAACATTGATTTGAAAAGGTAGTGATTTATCCCACTGATGCCCCACTTTTCTGCTTAGCCTGCCAGTTAGTCCGTGCAGGCCACAACCCTCCATGGGTAACTGAAATCCTCGTTGGCCAGAAACATGTGGATGTCCTCTGGTAGTTGCTCCAGAAAGGCCTGCTCGAACATCAGGAAGGATCTATGTCCTTCCACTGGTGCCAGCATGTCGTTCATTAGCATGGAAGGGATCCTGTTTCCTAAGCCGTCCAAGTGGAGCAAGCGGACTGCTCACTCGCGCCATGAGAGTCCAAAAGTGTGGATCAACAATTCCTTGAGTGCCCCATACTTCCCCTCCTCTAGGGGCTGATAGAGGAAATTAAAGACCCAACATTCTGACTCCTGATCCAGGGCACTCACCACATAGTAGTATCTTGTGGCATCCAATGTTATTTGCCGCAACTGAAATTGGGTTTCCACCTGATCAAACCAAAATGTTGGCAGTTTTAGTAAAAATGCATGTAGTGAAGGAAAGTTCTCCATATTCGGGTTGAAATATCTTCAGGAACTTCGGGGTCACCAATGTAGTGAAGTTCTACTCATTGAGCTATGAAAGAAAGTGATGTACACGCTGTAGAGCAGAGTTCAAAACTGATTTATTCAAGCCTTTAACCTGTGCTTTTATACATTGCTGTTCCTGTCATTCAGGCCAAAAGTGACATCATCGGATAGGGCAAAAACTAGTCCTGTGCGCAAGCTTTTTCCCGGGTTTGTCATAGTGCGTCCACCGTTTTGGGAGTCAGTTCTCACCACAGTACAAACTTAGTGTTCAATTTACTCAACTCACAATCCTGATCATTGTCTAATGATCTTGTATTTAAACAAAATTATTCACAATTAAAACACAATTAAGTATTATGTACAGCACAGTATGAGCCCTTCAGCCATGACATTGTGCTGACCTATATAAACCTACTCCAGTATCAGAAAATTATTGCATGAATAAAACACACAAGTAAGAGCATGGGAAGATATGCGCAGAATTTATGAAGGACCATGGGAAAAGTGGAAGCAGCAATAAAACACATATGTGCACAATAGCGAGCGTGGGAAAGTTGCAGCGGGGATGAAATACTTGCACAATAAAGTGGGTACATACAGCAAGCAAGGATATGTCTGTGTGAGAGAGACAGACTACATCCACCTTTTCCTTTAAAGCCCCAGAGTACCTTGGCCCAATGAAAGTGCTGAATGCATGGAGCACTTGTGGAGGGGTTTCTCTGCCACACAGAAATCTAGGAGGGTAGGTCTGCCATCACTCAATGCTTTACTTGGTATGACACTGCTGGAGGACAGGTGACCCTTTGCTCTGATAGCTCTGAGCTATCGGGTAGGCAGTGTGAAAAGGCACACAGAGCTGTTTTTCCTTGGTCCAATGTGAACAGCATTACCTGCCAATTTAGTGGTTTGCCAATGTGATAAGGGCTGAGGCGAGAAAAGCAACACCTAAAATTTCATCTGGGCACTCTCTAACCAGATGGCATTAAGATCTACCTTTTTGGTTTTTGCTAGACCACTCCCCATTCTCCCTCTTTGTTGCCCCTCTGTCTCCTTTCCTCCAGCTCTTCCCTCTCCATTCAGAGCCATCCCTTGCCCCCATTTACTGTTGTGCCCTCCCTTACTTATCCACCCATCACCACTTGCCTGTGGGGCTGTGCCCCTTCCTCTCCCCTCCCCCCCAACACCATTTTAATCAGGAGCCTGCTTACATTTTGCTCAAGCCTTGATGAAGGGCTCAAGCCCAAAACACTGGTTATCAATGCTATATAAAGTACACTGTGTCCTGCAAAATTTGTCCAGCATTAATTTTACTTCAACCAGTGTGTTTATAGACGTGTTTAGACTTGAACCTTTGTCTGCTGCAAGGCAAAGAAAGAGTTTCCATGAGAATTGCCCTGCGCTCCTAACAATAAAAGAATGAGAAGCAAATGAGTCACTTCAGAATCATTGAGTATCTGGGGATGCACCTCCCGCTTCACAGACTCCTGTTCAATCCATTGGCAACCCAAGCTCCAGACCCAAACCTCACATGATCAGGAAGCTATCATCACCCAATGCCTTTCAGGAGCCCTTCTTGCCATCAGCACCCTCCCAATCAGTGGATCTGATGCTGCTTCCCATAAGCCAGTCAATAGTAGCCTGCATGAGTCCTTCAGCAGCTGAGCCCTTCGCTGGTCTCTTGCCATAGTCCCAAGGGTCATCACCTATGCTTCTTCTCAACAGCAAGCTGCTCTCTGTTTCTTCTACCTGCATACAGAATTTTTAAAAAAGGTTCCAGAGATCTGAACAGCAAGGAGGCCAAAGAATGGTTACAAAACTGTCTCGAGTCAGTGAATTGGGCAATGCTCAAGAAATCAGCTGAAGATCTAAATTATTACACCAGGGACTTTACAGACTTCAAAACAGCTGTAGACGAGTGTGTCCCTACCAATAGTTCAAAGTTCCCACCGCCTCCCCAACACTGGATGGACAATGGAATCCAGAACACACTTAGAACCAAATGGCTTGGAGATCCAGAACACGACAAGGAACAGCGATGACTCACCCAGCAAAGTGGAGATTCCAGACAAGAATAGTAACAACAAGGGAGATTCAGGGAGAATGTACAAACTCCTTACAGACAGTGCCAGATAAGAACTAGTTCTATAACAGCACTGTCATCTTGGTCGAGATTTCCTGCTTCTGGCTTATTCTGCTTATTCCTTGAAGAAGGGCTCAGGCCTACTCTTTATGTACACTCAAAAGACCAGCTAAGTTCCTCCGGCATTTTGGGTGTTTTTTTTTTAAAGTTGAAGCAAAATTATTTGTGTTTTTCAAAATATATAAGCAGCACATAAAATTGACTGCATGTTTAAATTTTTTCATAACTGACCAAGTTCTGTTTCACTTCCTACAAATGCTCCCAGATTTCCAACAATTTGTTTGAATTCATTAAGAACAAAACTTGCGCTGTATTCAGATCCTCTTCCAATAGGCGTCCTTCAAACAAGAACCAGTGCACAAATTCATTCACTTCATCAATATCAAGAAATACGTGTCAAATAAAACGTTTTATTCATTTTAGATCATCCAAATAAGTGTCACCAGGAAAAGCCAAGAGTTCAGACATCATTGAAAACAATCCAAGCTTCCAGTTTTCCTGTAATGTCATTATGATGCCAAACAAACCCAACTATTAAAAGCATCACCAAAAATAAGTATAACAATGAATTTTAAGGCAAACAACAAAAATTAAAATGGAGCTATGTTAAATACATTAAATTTAAAACAATGGATAACCTCAAAATTCAACTTGGATTTCAGATGGTGTTATGTCAACAAGTTTATTGTCATCTGATTGCACAATTACAACTCGACGAAACTGCATTCTCTGGTCCATGGTGCAAAACACGCAGACACACAACCAGGCTTAACACACATACAGACAATATGTAGGACAAGTACTCATATATACACACACACCAATAAATAAATAATATTTAATACTATGAGAGTCTCAGTTTGAGCAGTTCCTTTGATCATTCATCATTCTCACTGCCTGTGTGGAGAAGCTGTTTCTCAGCCTGGTGGTGCTGGCTTTGATAAACCTGTATCTTTTTCCCGATGGGAGCAGCTGAAAGATCCTGTGTGCAGGGTGGAAGGGATCCTCAATGATTTTAAGCACCCTCTTCAGACAATGATCCTGGTAGATCACGAAGATGGGGGAGGGAGACTTCAGTGATCCTCTCTGCTACTCTTATGGTCCTGTGGATTGACCTTCCATCCATTTCTCTGCAGCAACCGTACCACACGATGATCTAGCTGGCCAGGACACTCTCGATAGATCTCCTGTAGAAGGTTGACATTATGCCTTGCCCACTTTGGTCTTCTCAGGAAGTGCAGTGGAGGGTGGCTATTCCTGGAGTCCATTCATCTCCTTTCTCTTGTCTACATTGAGACTCAGGTTGTTACTCTCAACACATCACAAGATTTTCCACCCCTTCTCTTTAGTACGACTCACCGTTGAAGCTGATGAGGCCAACTACTGTTGTCATTTGCATGTGATGACACTGTTGGGAGCTGGATCTGGCGATGCTGCCGTACCAACCACATTAGCAAGTAAAATGATTAAAATAATGAGGATACAATGTCCTTTGAATCATTAAAAGACAAACATGAAAACATTCCAATACAAGTCTTGAAACACTTAGTTTGTTTTACCTAGAACTTTGCAGATTAGATAAGGGTGGTTAAATTAAAAAGACAAAACAGCAGATTCAAACAATTTGGCTTTCTAAATTAGTTTTTTTTAAAATTTAGACAAACATACAGCACAGTCCCACAAGTCATACCATTCAATTACACCCAATTGACCTACAATCCACGTACATTTTGAAGGGTGGAAAGAAGCCCGAGCACCCAGAGGAAACCCATGCAGACACAGGGAGAATGTACAAACTCCTATAGTCAGTGTCAGATTCAAACCTGGATCGCTGGCATTATAACTAACCATGCAGTGAACAATCACTGAAACTTTTATCGAATAGCATGAAACAGAACTGTGGGGAAATATAATAGATCAAATAATTACTTGAAGAAATCAGAACAATGGGAACAGATCAGGAATATGTGGATGATAAAATGCTTCAGTGACTGGGCCAAATGTTCTGCTGTACAATATTTCTTTACAAATGGAGAAATGAGCAAATAACATTGAATTAATCACACAAAAATAAGAATTGTAGTTAAAATTGAGATGATTCTCCAAATCAAGCCATGTAGTATTTTCAAATCCTGACAATTCAATACATGAAAAGCATGAAATTCATACTACCAAACAAAATATTTATGTTGGTAGTTAAAGAAGCACAATTCTACCACTTATCCAGCTTGAAGAACTCAAATGAAGCAGTAAATCAACACAAAACAATTGTGTTAAACAAGAGTGTTTGCAGATACTGGAGAAACTCAGCAGCTCATGAGACATCCATAGGAAGCAATGATATTATAACCAACATTTCAGACTTGACCCTTTCGTCACAGTATGAGCAAAAGGCAAGCAGGAGCTTGAATTAAAAGGTGGGAAGAAGAGGCAGGGGGAGGAACACAGGTCAACAAGCAAGAGGTCATAGATGGATATGGGTGAGAGTGAAGGAGAAAAATGCTGAGAAGCAATAGGAGGAGAGTTAGCTCTCTGAATGGAGTGGAAGTGGGTGGGGGCTGGAGGAAAGGAGACAGAAGGAGAGATCTGACAGAAATCAGAGAGGTCAACGTTAATGCTATCTGGTTGGAGAGTGCCCTGACTGAATATTAGTTTCCTCCAATATGCAGGTGGCCTTGGCTTGGCAGTGCACGAGGCATTGGATAGACATGTTGGTGTGGGAATGGGGTACAAAATTGAAATGGTTGGCCACTGGGAGGTCCATGATATTGCAATGGACAGAGCAAATTGCTCAAATTATCTCCCAGTCGACATCAGATGTTGAGGAAGCCACTACGGGAGCACAGGATGCAACAGATAGTCCATTGATTCATGTGAAAAGTTGCTTAAAATGAAAGGATTTTTTGGGGCCCTGAATGGTGGTGAGGGAGGATGTATGAGCAAAAGTGTAGCACAAAGGTATGCACCAAGGGGGATTTTGGTGGGAAGGGATGAGTGGACAAGGGAGTCCCAGAGGGCATAATCCCTGTGGAAGGCAGAGAGGGAAAGATATGTCTGGTGATGGGATCACATAGTAGGCAGCAGCAATTGCAGAGGATATTATGATGGATGCAGAGGCTAGTGGGATGAGGACAAGGGGAATCCTGCCCTTGGTCAAGGAAGAGGGTACCAGGCAGATATGGAGAAAATAGGAGATGTAGCAAAGGGTTGAGTTAATGGCAAATCCCATTTTTTGCTCATACATCCTCCCTCACCACCATTCAGGGCCCCAAAAAATCCTTTCATTTTAAGCAATTCTTCACATGAATCAATGGACCATCTGTTGCTTGCTGTGCTCCCGTAGTGGATTCCTCAACATCTGATGTCGACTGGGAGATAATTTGAGCAATTTGCTCTGTCCATTGCCCAGTGGCCAACCATGATCAGATGATCTAGAATGAAAGACCTCATCCTAGGAGCAGATACAACAGAGACAGAGGAATAGAAAGAAAGGAATAGAATCTTTGCAGGAGACAGTGTGTGACAAGATATAGCCAAAGTAACTGTGGGAGTTAGTGGGTTTGTAGGAAATGTTTGTACATCTCCCAAGAAAGGGGAGAGCGTTGTAGAGATGGATCGAGTGAATTTGACATTAGGACACAAGTTAGCAGCAAAGTGGATAAAATTGATGGAACTCATCATGGGTGCAGGACACCAATGTTGATGGTGTAGCTTAATTGGAGATTTCAAAGGAGGAATCCAGTACATGCAGATATTCACTTTCTTATTGGTTGAAATTTATTTCCATACAAAATCCAGCACAGCAATTTGCAGAAATGATGACATTTTATCTGTTTGGGAATCGACCTCACCTCCTGGGAGGAAACTAATTTAATGGACTCCACTTTCCACAGAGACCGCATCCTCCGTGACTCCCTCATCACCACAGGAAATGGTACACTTGTGCCCACACCACCTTCTTCACCAGCATCCAGGGCCCCAAAGAGTCCTTTCAAGTGAAACAACACTGCCCTTTGAATCTGCAGAAATCATCTACTGCATCAGTACTCCTGTTGTGGCCTCCTCTACATTGGAGATGGGATATAGACATGGAGATAATTTCTTCCCAGTGGATAAACATTTTAATTCTGAGTTCATTGTCCATGGTCTCATGTACTGCCAAACAAATGCCACCTGCAAACTTAACCTCACTTACTATTTCATCTGGGTATTCTCCAACCAGATGGTATTAACATAGACTTTTTGGGTTTCTGTTATCTCCTTCTCCCCTTTCCCTGCCTTCTTTGCCCCCCAGGGCCAGGCCGACTGGGCTGAACTGGGGTTGCAATACTTGACCTGACGTTCGACATGTGCCGTACCACTTCCTCCCTCTGCCTTAACAGACTGACGCACGTGCTTATAGCACGTTAGTGAGAACCATGTCATACATGACAGAAGGGCCGGAGCTGTTGGAATCCCTCTTCAACAGCACCCCTCTGAGATCTGCACCCTCGATGGCTGCCAAGTTGACCAAGTGGTAGCACCGGCCCCGTTCCACTCTCATTCAGCTAGCCCGCAGCTCTACCACTTCTCAGCTTTTTTTTTCCTCTTCTGTCCTCCCACCCACAGCCAATGACCTTTTGACTTCCTCCCTTTTCTTCCCTCATTCACCCAGATTTTTAATAAGGCATCTGTCTGCTTTTTGCTCATACCTTGTCAAAGTGCTCCAACCCAACATCTTTGCTTCCTATGGAAGATGAGTGACCTGCTGAGCACTTCAGTGTGAAACAAAAAAAAATGACATCATACTTTTAACTCAGCACAAACAGAAAAATCTGCCCATCTGTGCAATTAATCTGAAAATCTATTTTTAAAAATTAAAATTGTTAAAAGTAATATAAGTGAAACTACTTGCGATTTACAAGTGTATATAATATGGGTCTCCAGTGGTCAATGGGACTGTCCAAGGGGTCAGGGGCTCAAAAGGCCAGGGGGGTGGGTGTCAATAAATGCCAGTAGGTCGATTGAACTTTTTGGGTTGAAAGAATTGTAGAGCCCGAGGTCCCCGCTCCGACCCGGGAGCAAACAGCACCACCCCTCATGTTGAGAATGGAATCGCTGTCGCCGATGCTGAACACTTGGAGCCAGCTCCGTTTGGCATCTTCCCGGCCAGTAGCAAAGATTTTTTTTATTAAAACTGTTATTGTAATCATTTGCTTGAATTACAGATCTGTTACTTGGCGATTTGGGTGGTTGCTGGGAGCCCTGAACACCATGCACATGATGTGTAGTTTTCCCTCAGTAATGCATATGGAAACAGCACATCTACTTATTTATTTGTTTTTGTCGATGAGGGATCAAGGGTTACATGAAGGTGTCGATAAAGTTTGGGGACCCCTGGTATATCGTTACTCAGAACATTAACACTTTGTTGCAGTAATTTGCATCATGGGCTAGTTAAGAATACTCATTAACTACCTGTTAATGTTAACAGGTATCTATATGGAGAAATCCACTCTATTGTTAGCTTTGCTATCAGCATTTAAATGATTCACTTCCCCAATCCTCCTTCCCTCTTTGAAGGCTTAAAAATCAGCAATATTTGACCATAATTCGTCATCTACCCCAAAGTTATCTATTGGCTCGTCGAAATTTGATGAATTTCTTTGAACCATGTCGTCATTGTCCTCAATTGGAATTATTGACTCATTGGACTGCAATTTTAATTATTAAAGGGTTTTTTTGGGTAATTAACTTGTGATGCTTTCTTCAACTCGTCTGTCCCCAAACGAGCATAAACTAGTTTAAGTGGCCATCGAGTTTTAACGTTAAATACATGACTTTATGTAAAATATACTTCCTGTGCGACGAGTCCTGCACGTGTAACATTTTTGATACCTAGGTGGAACTAGTGTGCCATGCTTTAAAAATTAATATGCATCTAACGCCCTGCGGGACGCGCTATAACAGGGTTCAATGGGGAAAATCAGTATCTGCAACTACTTGGGGGGAAAAAAAACCTCAAATAATTCAACAAACTCACCACTGCCTACCTAATAGGACTAAAAAAAACCGGGTTGCCTCCCTTGCATAAGCCACCATCGGTCGGCTCTTACCATCAGGATGCTCCAAATCATCGTCGCTGCGGACCAGGTTACGAGCGAGGGAAGAAAGCACCACAACAAGCTAAAAGCTCCCATAATCAGCAGGGCTAAGCGATCAAGAGTTTGCTAGTGGCCACTGCTGGAGCTGCCAGGCGTCCATTGCTCGCACACTGGTTCATTTCACCGTGCTTTTTGTGGCGAGCCGCCTCACTCCGCATTGTGCTCCTGCCCCACTCGATGGACTCCTTACTGCGCTACGACCCCCCCATATGGACCGCCGCCGACTCGCTTCTTTACTGGCACCAGCAGCTCCACCACTGCAGGAACCTCGCGGCCTCTTTCACCAAGTCGACAGGCTTCAAATAATAGGGGAGAAGCGACTGGTCTTCAATGTTGGCTGCATTAATTCCCATAGCTCCAGCGTTCTCGCTTTGTTCCTTACACGACGAGGTCCGGATGCAACTGAAAGAAGAGTCAACAAGCACTTCGTTGTCGCAGTGGAGGGGCGGAGCGAGCGCGCCTTACGTCATCCTTGGAACCCTCCGGGCAACATTCGGCGTCCAATCAGAGCACAAGGTGACGCCAGCGCCGAGTATCAGATACAATTTTGACCGGTTGCAGAGAGAATCTGGGAGGTTGCAGATTATTTCGCCTTTGCGGGCGATGTCCTGCGGTTTTGCTTTCATTAAGAGAGCGTGAGTTTCAGCTACTGATTGTGAAGCTGCTGTAATTTTTTTTTAAAACGAACGGAGAGTAAAACATGAAAGTCTGCGGACACCGTGATTAAAGATGAAGGACTCAAACCCGAAACGTTAGTTATGTACCTGTGTCTTTAAAAATACAATGTTGGAGAAACTCAGGCGGTCAAACATAGAGCAAAGAAAAAAAAAATTACACAGCTGATGTTTCAGGCTTGAGCTCTTCATCAAGGTACCGAAAAATGTCAGCAGGTGTCCGAATAAAAGGGTCAGGGAGAGGCGTGCTCGCAAAGGCAGCAGGTAATAGGTGCAGAGGGAAGGAGACCACAGCAGAAAACATGGGGAGGGGTGATGGCTCGGTGAATAGAGAGGGAGGTGGGTGGAGAGCTACTGCAGGAAGGGAGGGGGAAAGGGGAGCAGGCTAGCAGAAACCGGAAAATTAAATGATAATGCCATCTGGCTGGACAGTGTCCAGAGAGAAAATCGGGTGTTCTTCCTCCAATTTATGGTTGGTCTTGATGAGATAGTACATGAGGCCATCAGAGAATTGTCGATATTTGAGAAGGGATCCGATCTGAAAAGTTTCTTATCCTTTTTATCTGCAGATTGTTTTTTTTTAATGGGAACAGTGCTTTAACTTCTGGAATAAAATGAGATTCTGAATGGTGCAAGTCGATTGAATATTTGAAAACATGACCCAATTGCATACAAATACAGAAGAGGTTCAGGAGAATGTTACCAGACCTGTGGGCTGGAATGAAAGAAGAAGTTGGATAAGCTGTGACTTTTCTTCTTGGAGCATGGAAGGCTAAGAAGGGCAGTGGAATCTTATGGAGGTGTAAAAACAATCATGATGGTTATTGAAAAGGTAAATTGTCACAGTCTTTTCACCAGGGTATGCGAATCTAAAACTAGAGGGCATATGTTTAAGGTGACAGAGAAAAGATTTAAAAAGGACATCTTTTGTGCACAAAGTATGGTGAGTACATGGAACAAGCTGCCAGTGAGAGTTGTCGAGGCAGGTACAATAGTAATATTTAAAGGACATTTAGACAGGTACATGGATAGGAAAAGTTTAGAGGGATATGGGCTGATCACAGACAAATGGGGCTAGCTTGGGCAGACAGTTTTGAAAGTAAAACATAGAACCATATTGTGCTGGCCTTGTAATCTACTCCACAATCGATTTAACCTTTCCTGATCTGATAACCCATTTTCCAAGCATCCTTGTGTCTATCTAATAGATTTTTAAATAGCCCTGTTACACGAGCCTCAACCACCATCCCCAGCAGTGTGTTCCATGCTCCTATCTATGTAAAAAAAAACCATCTCCCTTAAACCTTCTGCCACTCACGTTAAACTGATGTCCTCTGCTGGTGGATATTGCTGCCCTCCAAAGGAGATCCTGGCTGTTCACTCTGTCTATGCCTTTCAAATTTTTATACATCTCATCATCGCTCCAAAGAGAAAAGCCTACCTCACACAGCTTTTTCTCATAAAACACATTCGCTGGTCTAGGCAGCATCCTGGTAAATATCCTTTACGCCATCTATAAATCTTCCACATCCTTCCAATAATTAGGTGTTCATGACTGAACATAATGCTCTGTGATGCAACCAGAGTTTTATAGAGCTGCAGCATTACCTTGTGGCTCTTGAATCCTTGAGATTTCATCCATTTTAACTCCCCTTGCCATTCCCACACTGATCTGTACCATTTCAATGCTGCTTCTCATTCTCACACTCTGTCCTCAGCTTTCTCCACTGCCACAGTGAGACTGAACATAAACTAGAGGAAGAGTATTCCACCTGGGTAATCTGCAGTCCAATGGTACAAACATTGAATGTTTCAGTTTTAAGGAGCCTGCATCCCTTAGGCTTTTTTGCTCTCTCCTTATCTACCTAGTTTCTCTCACGTCTTCCTTTTTTTCCCTAAACTTCTCCCCATTGCTCATGGCCCATTCCATTCCCACCTCGCCTGGTTCTATTGACCCAGTCATGTCAATCCCCTTCCCCACTTCTCACCTTCATTATTAATCATCCCTCTGGCTCCACAGATGCTGCCTGATGATTGAATACTTACAGAAGATTGTTTCTTTTTGTGTTTGCTTTCGTACAGATCATAGAGTCAGAGAGTTGCACAGCAGGGAAACAAATCCTTCGGGCCAACTCTTCCCATCTGGATTCTTGAAATGTATCCTTTTTCAAGATCATTAATCTCTGTACTGCAGTATTTATTTTATAATTCTTTTTTTTCCTGAATTCAACAATTGGAATTATTTTTTATATTTGTTTCAGAATTGACCATATCTGCTGTAGGCTATCTAATGTTTACTCAGGTCTTTGACCAGATCTGCTTTGCATTTCCCAATTCTCTTAACTACAGTTCATGCGCTCCTTTGTTTATCTTTTCTAATTGCCCAAGTAGATTGCTTCACCACTGCAACCACCCTGCCCCACCTTATCAACAATAATTTAATTTAGACATACAACATGCTAACAGGCCCTTTCAGCCCATGAGCTTGTGCTGTCCAATTATACCCATATAACTTATCACCCCCCCCCCCACCCCAGTGTTTGGAACGGTGGGGGGGAAACTGGAGCCCCCAGAGGAAATGCATGCAGACATGGGGAGAACGTACAAACTCCTTTCAGACAGAGCCAGATTCAAACCAAATCACTGACAATGTAACAGTGTTGCACTAACTTCTACACTAACCGTGCCACCCTTTGTTCCATTTGTTCCCTCTATTCCATATCTTCTTTGCGATTTAAAGCTGACGTTTTTCACCTCCTTTCCCATTCTGGTAGAGTCTTTAACCTGAAATGTTAACTCTGATTTTTTTTTACATTCTGGCTGCTTGGCCTGCAGAATGGCTTCAACATTTTCTGCTTTTATTTTAGATTTCCAGCTTCCACAGGTTTTTCATTATTTTTGGAGGAACGTTAACTAGAAACTGCTCTGTGTAAAGACAATCCAGCTAGTCCCACCACTCTGATTTTTCACAGAGTCCTTCAAATTTTTCCTTCCATATACTTATCCAGCTACCTTTTAAACACTGGAATTGCATCTGCCTTCTTGAGCTTCGAGCCAACATATTCGCCACTATCTTTGAAGCAATTTGCCAGTTTTCACCATTTTATATTCCCCAAATCTGCCAATGGGAAGTTTTTCTCCAACAACTGCATCTAATCTGTTAATGATCCTAAATATCTCTCTCAAACCCCCTTCACAATATCCTGTTTCAAGGACAACAATCACAACATCTTCAGTTTTCCACGTTTAATACAGAGGGGTCCTGATTCAGGATCTTGATTGGAAATGTCAATTATTTCTTCCTCTCCACAAAGGCTGCCTCACTCATTGAGCTCCTCCAGAAGTTCAGGTTCAAGCTGATGTTTGATATCACATTATATCTAATACTGTCAGGAAGGTTCTTCCATGAGCAGTCAAGCAATTCAGCTCTAACATGCATATGGCCATAGAAGATATGGGGGCAAAAATACAATTTATTCTTCTAATAAAGGTACTCCACAATCCTATTGGTGTGGGAGCTCTAGGCGAGGTAACCAATAAGTGATGAGATTTCTATGCACCTGCTGTCCTCCTTGGTGATACAAGTCCTCAGCTTGAAGATGCTGTTGGAGTAACTTAAGGAAGTACCTATATCTTGTGCATTTTCCGGATGCATATAGGGGCTCTAATTTTAATTTAGAGACTAAGCATGAAAACAGGCATGCACAACCCATGTGACCAATTAGCCCTTAGACCCGTATGTCTTTAGAACGTGGGAGGAAACCAGAGCACCAGGAGAAAACACACACATTCACAGGAGAAGGTACAAACTCCTTACAGATAGTGGGGATTCGAACCTGGGTTGGTGGCACTAACCACTATGCTAACCTGGCTGTGCTATCATATGTCTACAGAGGAAATGATGCCAATCAAGCTTTGTACTGGAAGATGTTGACCATCTTGGACATGCACTCATCCAATTAAGCAGAGGATATTCCATCAGGCTATTGCCTTGACTTGTAGATTATTAAGAGTCTTTGGAGTATCAGAAGACAAGCTTGGAACTGGTCAAAAATTCCTACTCTGCTGTGTTGAACCAGGTAGGAGCTTTTAAGATGGTCCAGCTCCCTTTTGTTCTCTTCTAGGAAGCTGCATGGTTTGCCATTTGTTAACCCCAGCACTAAAGTTTTGAAATTACTATTGCCCCATCTCTGTGGGGACAGGAATGACGTTCATTAGCTCTGTTATGGGACTTTCAGTATGCAGTGGAGATGAAGTCCACCTTCCGTGCTGTAAACTTATATAATTTCATGATTCAAACATGAAAGCATACTTGTGTTGAGTTGTCATTTCATTTTCATGGCATGTACATTAAAATCAATTATTATCAATCAAGGCCAGATAATGAATTATTCAATTTTTACAGCTTGAAAAAAAAGAATAACTATTAGAAGTGGAGAGAGAAACAAATCTTTGCAGTAAGCACATTGGACTTCTAAATTTATTAAAATATTATGGGAGTTTGTACCTTAGGTAAGCTGTTTGTATCTCAGGTACAGCCTGTAAAATAGATAAATAACTTTTTTTTTAATTAAAGAAAGTAAAATTCTATATATTTAAACAGTGATGAGCAATGCCAAGAATAATGTCAAACATTCAACATTTGTTTTAAAAAAAATCTGACAAGAATGTCCATTATCTCCAGCTTTATTTATTCTAGCAATAGAACCATTAGCAGAATTGATTCAGTCTGATTTTGAAATTAAAGGTTTTAGGGTTGGTAGAGAGGAATATAAGATTAATTTGTTTGCATATGAAGTGATAACTTATTTGATGGAACTGTAAAATTCATTTTTTAAATTATATGTAAGGTTAAAAGAATATGGACTAGTATCTGGATATGGGACAAAAGTTAGATTATGCCCCTTACTAGAAGTGATTGTGCTCAGAAGCCATACCCATCCCGGACACCTACACACAAACATGTGCCAGGCTTTCCTCTCTACCTGATCTCCCGCTTTGGAGTCCCGGCAGAGGTTACGACTGACCAGGGAGCACAATTCATCTCCACCCTGTGGACACAACTCTCCAGACTCCTGGGCACCATACCACAGCTTACCACCCTCAAGACAATGGACTAGTCGAGCGTTTCCACTGCCACCTCAGGCAGGGATTTAAAGTTTGTGTTCATCTACCTCAATGACATTCTGATTGAAGGAGTCACATGATGGAGTAGTGGCCGGTCAGGGAATTCCAGCCCTCTCCGGAAAAGTTGAAAAAAAACGCACAAAACACAAAGGTACAAGAGTAAAAATTAAAACAAAGTAAAATTAAAGGTGAGAAGAAAATGGCAGCGAAGAGAGAAAAGTCGAAAACAACGGAAGAAGAGAAGATGAAAGAACGTCAGAAGAAGAAGGTGAAGGCCTTACCTGTTCAAGGAGGCCCGCCGCGGAGAGAGAAGCCCGCTCCCTCAGGTCAGTGGAAGTCCCGGGCTCGGGACTACAAAAAGCGATGCGCATGAAAAAAAACACTGACGGGAGGGGGGAACAGCTGCAGAGTCGATCTCCACAGCTGAGAGAAGCAGCTACAACACAGCAACAGGTGCAGAACATAGAAAATAACGACAACAAGAAAGAAGAGGGCAAAAAGAAAACAAGGAAACAACAGATGGTCAACCCAGAGGAAGAAGAAGAAGAACAGAAAGAAATGGAAGAAGAAGAGAAAGGCAAGACAATGGATATATCTTTTTTTAAAGAATATATGGAATCAGTGAAAGAATGGCAATTACAAGAATTTAATGAGATAAAAAGAAGAATTAAGAGTGCAGAAGAAAAAATGAATAAAATAGAAATGGTCATATCAGAGATAGGAAAAAGAGTGAATAATGTGGAAGAACGAGAAATAATCGTAGAAATGGAAGTAGGGGACTTAAAAGAGAAATTAGAAGAATCTAATAAAAAAGTTAAAGAGGCACATGAGCTGTTAGCTCAGAAGATAGATATAATGGAAAACTATAATAGAAGAAATAATATAAAGATAGTGGGCATTAAGGAAGATGAAGAAGGCAAGAATATGAGAGAATTTATAAAAGATTGGATCCCCAGGGTCCTAGGAAGACCAGAATTACAGGAAGAAATGGAAATAGAGAGGACATATAGAACTTTAGCCCCGAAACCACAACCGCAGCAAAAACCAAGATCCATTTTAGTAAAATTTTTAAGATATACAACAAGAGAAAATATATTGGAGAAAGCAATGAAGAAAATAAGAGAAGACAAAAAGCCACTGGAATACAAAGGTCAAAAAATTTTTTTCTATCCAGACATAAGTTTTGAACTCCTGAAGAAGAGGAAGGAGTTCAATACAGCAAAAACGATCTTATGGAAAAAAGGATATAAATTTATGTTAAAGTACCCAGCGGTACTTAAAATAGTTATTCCAGGGCAACAAAACAGACTATTCTCGGATCCAGAGGAAGCACGAAAATTTGCAGAACAACTACAAAACAAGCAGAGAGATGAAGACATGTAATGAGAGTAAAAATGACCACGAACGATATGTATGTGTGTATATATATAGATGTGTATGTATATATGTGTATACATGAGTGTATCCGTATTTAGAGGAAAATATATAGAGTATAGATAAGAATTAATAAGGGAATGAAAGGGAATAGAGGGAATAAGGAGGGAATTAAAAGAATGACCTTTGTTATATATGAAAATTGAAATCTTTTCAGGGGGGTGCTGGGTGGGGAGGAGTTACGGTCACTGCAAAATCAGTTGACGCTTGCGAGTGAATTCGCAAATCCAAATGGATGTGGTTGCCCGGCAAGGGATAAAGGGCAACTCAGGAGGGGGAGGGGAGAATGGGGTTAAAGAAGTTTTAAATAGGAGAATAAGGAAAATGTTTGATGTTTTAGAAATGTTGTCTTATAAAGTGTTCAAAACAAGAAAGCAGAAATGGATAAGAAGGAAAGGTGATGATGGAGAAACGGAAAGGGAAGATAAACAAAGTATGAAATGGCTACGTTGAACTATATGACTTTAAATATTAACGGAATACATAACCAAATCAAAAGGAAGAAACTGCTAAATTTACTGAAAAAATAAAAAAATGATATAGTATTTGTGCAAGAAACACATTTAACTGAATTGGAGCACAAGAAATTAAAGAGAGATTGGGTAGGACATGTAACAGCAGCGTCGTATAATTCAAAAGCAAGAGGAGTAGCTATATTAATCAGTAAAAATATACCAATTAAAATAGAAGAGGAAATAATAGATCCAGCAGGGAGATATGTAATGATAAAATGTAAGATATATTCGGAGTTTTGGAATCTACTCAATGTATATTCACCTAACGAAGAAGATCAAAAGTTTATGCAAGATATTTTTTTGAAAATAGCAGATACGCAAGGGAACATATTAATAGGAGGGGATTTCAACCTTAATTTGGATTCAAATATGGATAAAACTGGGAAAAAAATTAACAGAAAGAACAAAGTAACCAAATTTATAATTAAATCGATGCAAGAAATGCAACTTTTGGATATATGGAGGAAACAACACCCAAAGGAAAAGGAATATTCATATTATTCGGGTAGACATAAAACATACTCAAGAATAGACCTATTTCTGTTATCAGCTCGTATGCAAGATAGAGTAAGAAAAACAGAATATAAAGCTAGAATATTATCAGACCATTCACCCTTTATATTGACAATAGAGTTAGAGGACATCCCTCCAAGAATGTATAGATGGAGATTAAACTCCATGCTACTTAAAAGGCAGGATTTTAGAGAATTCATTGAAAGACAAATTAAAATGTACTTTGAAATAAATACAGAATCAGTGAAAGATAAGTTTATACTATGGGATGCAATGAAAGCGTTCATTAGAGGGCAAATAATAAGTTATGTAACCAAGATGAAGAAGGACTACAATCAGGAAACAGAGCAGTTGGAAAGGGAAATAGTAAATATAGAAAAAGAATTAGCAATGAAGGAAGATACAACTGAAAGAAGAGAATTGGCAGATAAAAAAATAAAATATGAAACACTACAAACATATAAGGTGGAGAAGAACATAATGAAGACAAAACAGAAATATTATGAACTAGGGAAAAAACGCATAAAATTCTAGCATGGCAGCTTAAGACAGAACAAGCTAAGAAAATGTTATTGGCATCAAGGAAAAAAGACAAACAAATCACATATAATCCAACGGAGATTAATGAAAACTTTAGAGAATTCTATGAACAATTATACCAAACTGAAAACGAAGGGAAAGAAGGCAAAATAGATGAATTTTTAACTAAAATTGAACTATCAAAATTACAAATAGAGGAACAAAATAAATTAACAGAACCATTTGAAATAGTAGAAATACAAGAGATAATAAAAAAACTACCAAATAATAAAACACCAGGAGAGGATGGATTCCCAATAGAATTCTATGAAACATTTAAAGATTTATTAATTCCTCCCCTCCTGGAAGTAATCAACCAGATTGACAAAACACAAAGCTTACCAGATTCATGTAAAACAGCAATAATTACAGTAATACCAAAGCAAGGGAAAGATCCACTCGCACCAGCGTCATACAGACCAATATCATTACTTAACACAGATTATAAGATGATAGCTAAACTATTAGCAAACAGATTAGCAGATTATGTACCTAAAATGGTAAGTCTAGACCAAACTGGATTTATTAAAAAAAGACGGACAACAGACAATATTTGTAAATTTATTAACTTAATTCATACAGTAGAAGGGAGTAAAGCGCCAACAGTAGCAGTTGCTTTAGACACAGAGAAGGCCTTTGACAGAGTAGAATGGAATTATTTACTCAAAGTATTGCAAAAATTCAGTTTACCAGAGAAGTATATTAATTGGATTAAGGGGCCATTGGTGAAAGTGACAGTAAATGGATATATATCAAAGCAATTTAATTTAAGCAGATCAACAAGGCAGGGATGCCCACTATCACCCTTATTATTCGCGTTAGCTATAGAACCACTAGCAGAATTGATAAGAACAGAAAATAATATAAAAGAGATAAAAATAAAAGACAAGGAATATAAAATCAGTTTATTTGCGGATGATGTTATAGTATACTTAACAGAACCAGAAATATCAATAAAAGAATTATATAAGAAATTGAAGGAATATGGAGAAGTGTCGGGTTACAAGATTAACGTAAATAAAAGTGAAGCAATGCCAATGAATAATGCGGATTTCTCAAAATTTAAGAAAGAATCACCATTCAGATGGTAAATGCAAGCAATAAGATACCTAGGTATACAAATAAATAAAAATCTCGGCCATCTATATAAACTCAATTATTATCCACTAATGAAAAAATTACAGGGCGATTTAGAGCATTGGAAAGATTTACCACTAACACTAATAGGAAGGATAAACTGTATTAAAATTAACATTTTCCCAAGGATACTATAGCTATTTCAGGCATTGCCAATACACTTGACAGAGAAATTCTTCAAGGAGTTAAAGAAAATAATAAGGAAATTTTTATGGAAAGGGGGGAAACCGAGGATAGCACTAGATAAATTAACAGAATGGTATAAACAAGGAGGCTTACAATTCCCAAACTTTAAAAATTATTATAGAGCCGCACGATTAAGATACCTATCAGATTTTTATCAAACAAGGGAAAAGCCAGATTGGACTAGATTAGAACTAGATAAAATAGGGGAAAAGATACCTGAACACATATTATATAAATGGGATGAAAAATTGGTACAACGTAGGAGTTCTCCAGTACTACATCATCTGCTCAATATTTGGAAGAAGATTCATGTAGAAAGGAATAAAACAAATTACCAATTACCAAAACTAATAATGACGCAAAATCAGTTACTCCCTTTTATAATGGATAACCTTTCCTTTAGAGAATGGGAGAAAAAGGGATCAAAAGAATAGAAAATTGTTTTTCAGGAAATAGATTATTATCCTTTGAACAAATGAAGGATAAATATAATATAACTCAAGATACAGTGTTGGCATATTACCAATTGAGATCCAACTTGAAGGACAAATTAGGAAGTAGTCTGAGGTTACCAGAGGGAAGTAACTTTGAATATGTGATTACAGATACAATGACAATCAAAAGATTTATAACAAATATGTATATTAAACTGCAAGAAAAGGAGAATGAGGAAACAAATGGTAAAACTAAACAAAAATGGGAACAAGATTTAAATATAAAGATAAAGAAGGAAACATGGGAGAAGTTATGCTCTGGAACGATGAGAAATACAATAAATAAGAGGTTACGTATGATACAATATAACTGGATACACAGGCTATACATTACATTAGAAAAAATAACATATAATTTAAGAAATAATATTGAAATATTTGAACAAATATGGGAGCCATACATGAAACACAATAGAGAAAACCTACCGGGGACATTTACCACCTAAATGAACAAAAGGAGAAGGAAATGAAAAGAATTGACTTAGTGGAATTTCTTGTTTATTTTTATTGAATGACAACATTGTTTGACTGGTTTAATGTGTCTTAGATTTTGTACTTTAAATGAATGGGGGGGTTGGTTGGGAGGGTGGGATGGGAGGAGGGACGGGGGGGGAGAAAATGACACTGTATATATTTGAAAAGGAAAATGTATGTATCTTGGTCAATGTGGTTTATGGTGTGAAAAATAAAAAATCAAAAAAAAAGACATTCTGATTGCAAGCCGTGATCGTGTCGAACACGCCACTCACATAAGACAGTGTGCCACAGGTTGAGTGAGTTTGGCCTGACAATTAATCCAGCAAAATGCCAGTTTGGCAAAGACTCGATTGACTTTTTAGGTCACAGGATCAACTGCCATGGGTCTAAACCACTATTCAACAAGGCAGAGGCCATTCGGGCATTTCCCAAGCCTACAACAGTAAGTGGACTACAAGAATTCATTGGCATGGTGAATTTTTACCACAGATTCTTGCCAGGGGTGGCTCGTACCATGAAACCTTTATTCTGCCTCATGACTGGTACGAAGAAGACGATTTTGAGGAACCAAGAGGCATCCGATGTGTTCCAGGCAACAAAAGACACCCTGGATAACGCCGCCCTCCTGATACATCCTAAAGCTGATGCCCCCACCTCTCTCATAGTGGACGCTTCTGATACAGCAATAGGGGAGTCTTAGAACAGTGGGTGAGTGGACACTGGCGACCTCTTGCCTTTTTCAGTAGACATTTGCGGGCACCTGAAATATAATGTTTTTGGTAGAGAACTCCTGGCATTGTACCTGGCAATCAGACATCTTAAATACTTCTTTGAGGGCAGGAAGATCCAAATGTTTACAGACCACAAGCCCATCACCTTCGCCTTCACTAAGGCTTCCGACCCATGGTCAGCCAGGGAACAGAGGCACATTTCATATATTTCAGAACTTTCTACTGACATTCAGCACATTGCAGGAAAATCCAACGTGGTGGCCGATGCCCTGTCACGTCCTATGATACAGGCGGTATACATCTCTACATCTAGCATTGACTATAAGGCTCTGGCTGAAGTACAGGCAGTGGACAAGGACATTGACGCATATCACACTGCAATTACCAGCCACCAGTTGGAGGACGTACAGATTGGTCCTGGGAAGCAGACTGTCCTGTGCGACACGTCTTCGGGTAAGCCTCGTCTAATCATTCCCACTACCTGGAGGAGGCGCATTTTTGAGGCTATACACAACTTGGCACACACCGCTATCAAAATGACTGTTAAAATGGTTGCTAGTCAATTTGTCTGGCATGGCTTCCGCAAAGAGGTCAGCCAGGCCTTGAAAATCCATACCCCCACTAAAGCCCCCCACAGTCATTTCAACCACCACAACACTGTTTCAGCCACATCCACGTGGATCTGGTTGACTCCCTACCAATATCCAGAAGCGCACGCTACTTACTGACCCTAGTAGACAGGTCGACCAGATGGCCGGAAGCCATCCCATTGCCAGAGACCTCTATGGAAATGTGCACAACTGGGTGGTTAGGTTCGGGGTTCCAGAGCACATAACCTCGGACAGGGGCTCCCAATTTACCTCTGGCCTCTGGTCTAATCTCACTAATGCTCTGGGTACTCAGCTCCACCATACCATGGCTTACCACCCTCAGACCAATAATTTGATAGAGCGATTCCATTGACACTTTAAAGCAGCTCTCATGGCCAGACCCAATGGCCCTAACTAGGTGGATGAGCTCCCATGGGTACTCCTGGGGATCCGGGCCACTCCTAAAGAGGACCTAGAGGTTTCTGCAGCCAAAATGGTGTACGACGCACCATTAGTAATTCTGCGGGAGTTCTGGCCACCAGAGACACTGGGGATGATTTCCCTGAGGCTGCCTTGATCCGCCTGCAGAACTGCCTGAGAACACTCACCCTGACACAGCCAAAGCAGCACGGGTCATGGACGACATTTGTACATAAAGAACTTATGACTTGTAAATATGTTTTTGTCAGATGCGGGACACCCAGACCCCCACTACAGAGGCCTAGGTCAATACAAGGTAATATGACACAACAGGTCAACATGTCTTTTGGATATTGGGGGGGAGAAATGGGATTTTCACCCTGGACTGGCTCAAGCCAGCATTCTTTGACTCTGACCACCTGATCCCTGACCCAATCCCATGCCGAAGGGGTAGACCTCCCAAGCACAAGGCCTCACCTAGCACCGATTCTTGGGGGGGGGGGTCATTCAGCGGGCCGCTGAAGGTGCCATGCCCGAAGAGGCAACACCAGGATCCCGCAGCCTGCACAGCTGGCCAAGACGGGCTACAGTCTTCAAAGTTGACACTCAACTGAGCAGCACACGGGCTGCAGCACCCCACTCCGATGGGCTAGCCAGTGGCAGCCAATCAGGTGGAGCTAGAGAAAGAGTCATACCCGGGGATGTGAGGGACTCACTGATTGGCCGCTCCCTGGGTAGCACTAAAGGACCGATCCCAGGAAGTGAATCGTAATGCTACCAGTTTGGAGTGGTGATGAAGTCAGTGATGGGCTTCTGAGCCCTTTATAACCAGAGCTGCCAGCGCAATAAAGCAGTGTTGAATTCACTCCTGCAGTGTGCATAACCTCTCCAGTGGTAGCAGCCGCTACAACATCACAATAAATGAATTTTGAATTTGTTAACATGGCTTCCAGTGGTATTCTCGCCTATTACGCCAACTTGAATGAAAAAATTATGGCATGAGTCAATCTGCACCCTGAAGTTGTATGGAATCAACTCTAAGATTGCATATTTCACAATGAGCCTGAACTTTAGTTTTCCATCAGTCATAGGTTGGGGTCACTCTGTAGGAGGTGCAGCCTTATGAGGTTTCTCATTCTACACCATCTTTTTCCTGTTTTGATAATCATTCAGAAATAGGCTAATCTAAATGAGGAACTTGTTCTTTATCTCTGTCTAGACCAACTCACAGTGCTTGTACACTCCACTCATCATGAAGCTACTAAATGATAAAATAAGCACACAAATAATTCAGAGTTAAAATTTTGGCAATTCCTTGAAATATATTTTTATTACCCTGCACAAGAAATAAAGTCATTTTTCAAACGTTTTTTAATGAAATATATGCATTTTATGTGTCAATTTTTTTTGTGTGTGAAACCTTGAGGGCTTTCTGAATTAAATTAACTGCTGGTTAACAGTATCAGGGTTTGGGGTTTTCCACTTAAACAAGAAAGTCAGGAGATGCTGGGCTGAATTCAATATGTAAAAGTGCAAGAGAAACTAGGCAAGTCATGTAGTATCTATAGCAAGTAAAGGGTGTGGTGCGCTGAGGCAGCAGTAAGCAAGCACAAACTCAAAAGACTTTTCAACAGGCTATATTTCAGTAAAGGTCTAAACACCAGTTCATGCCTTGGTGGCTTCCCGTTTGACTGGCTCAGGAGGGGCCGGCTCAGGTGTATATTCAGGTCAGCTGATTGACAGCTGGCCAGGTGGAGTCAACCCCTTAGGTGGTCTTCCTGCAGATACAGAGATTGCCCCCTGCAGTAGGCTGGTGGTCATATCACCACATTCACCCCCTTCTTAAAATTAAGTCCAGGGTAGGGGGGGAGGGGAATGTGTAAAACAGTGCTGGGTGGTATTTATAGATTCAGGCGGCCTGGCAGCTGTCGGAGTCTCTGGGACCGTCACAGGGTTGGCTCCTGGTCAATGGTCGGCGAGGGCATGGTTGCCTGAGGGTTGACTGGATCCAGCATAGCCCGGGCATTGGTGTGGGCAGCATAGTGTCTATCCATATGTCTGTCCGCGGTGGGGTGGCCAGGTGGGTCTGGTCCACTAGGAGTGGGGCCCTCTGGAGGGGCGGAGGGACGAGGTCAGCCCTCAAATCCTGGATGGGCCAAGGGTACCCATGGTGTGGAGATTTGGCCAGATAGTTGTGATGCTGGGGGGGAGGGGGTGGGGCCCCTTCTGGTGCCAGATCCATGGTCAAGATGGTGTTTTCACGGTCACTGGGATAACTGCCGTAGGTGTAGTTCTGATTGGTGTGGAGGAGGAGCACCTGCTTGTCCAGCGGGTCGTACTTGTGGGCTCGCACGTGTTTGCGGAGGAGTACCTGTCCTGGAGATGTGAACCAAGCTGGGAGGGAGACCCCAGTCACCGATTTCCTTGGGAACGAGAAAAGGCTCTCGTGAGGGGTTTGATTAGTAGCTGTGCACAAGAGTGACTTAATGGCATGGAGAACCTCAGGGAGGGCCTCTTGCCAGTAGTCAACGGACCAGACTCTGGATCTCAGGACCAGGAGGACTGCCTTCCAGATCACCCTGTTTTTGTGCCCGTTGCCCCTCGTGCGACTAGCTGCAATTCCTCGCACTGCCAGGTACTGGCGCAGCTCCTCACTCATGAAAACGGACCCCCAATCACTATGGATGAATGCCGGTTATCCGAACATGGTAAAGATCTGTGTTAATACCCTGATAACGGTGGCTGTGGAGGTGTCAGGGCAAGGGATGGTGAAGGGAAAAAGGGAGTATTCGTCTACGACCATGAGGAAGTAGATGTTCTTGCTCATGGTAGGCAGGAGCCCCTTGAAGTCAATCCTAAGCCATTCAAAGGGCCGAGTGGCCTTGGCGACATGGGCCTGTGGCGGGCAGAAGAAGCAAAGCTTGCACTCCGCACAGACCCTGCATCCCTCAGTCATGGTCCAGACTTTTGGACGGTGAAGGGGAGGTTCTGGGACTTGATAAAATGGTAGAGACGCATGACACCCGGGTGATTAAAAAAGTGTCATGCAGCGCCTGCAGTTGGTTGGACTGCACAGTGGCACAGGTCCAGGCCAGGGCATCGGAGGAGTCATTGAACTTACCCATTCTATATTGGATGTCGTAGCTGAACGTGGCCAGCTTGTCTCTCCAGTGCATGAATGCCAAGATGAGCTGGTCGGTGAGGAGGGTGAACCTCCTGTCTGCCAGATAGTGGTGCCAGTGGTGGACTGCTTTCCTGATCGCCTGGGCCTTCTTTTCAATGGTGGAGTGCCTGAGCTCAGAACCGTGGAGGGACCTGGAGAAGAAGGCCATGGGTCGGCCCCCTTGGTTGAGGATGGCCATGAGAGCAACATCACAGGCATCGCACTCCACCTGGAATGGTGTGTCCTCATCCACTGCATGCTTTGTGGCATCGGTGATATGAATGAAAGCTGCTTGCACCTCAGGGGGGAGGGGAAAGGTGGTGGCTTGGGCCAGTGAGCGGACCTTGTCCAAAAAACGGGGGACCCACTGGGAGTAATAGGAGAAAAGCGCAAGGCACCTGCAGAGGACATTGATCATATAGGGGGGGGGGGCAGTTTCATTAATGGCTGCATGCGTTCTGGATCAGGACCGATGATACCATGTTCCACGAGGTACCCTAGAATGGAGAGGCGGGTGGTGCTGAACATGCACTTCTCTTTGTTGTAAGTGAGGTTCAGCTCCTTGGCCGTCCAGAGAAATCAATCCAGGTTGTCATCGTGGACCTGCTGGTCATGGCTGCAGATGGTGGAATTGCCCAAGTAAGGGAGGGTTGCTATTAGGTTTTGCTGGCCTGCCATGCAGTCCATCTCCCGCTGGAAAACAGAGACCCCGTTAGTGACCCCAAACATGACCTGGCAGAACTGGTAGAGGCACCCATATGCCTCAAAGTTTATCCTGGGCGTGGATAGGCCTGCAGGTCGGCTTTAAGTCAATTGTCGAGAAGACCATGTCAGCTGTAGGGGTAGGCGTCCAGTTGGCTGTTACCAGTTTATGGTCTGGCTATAATCGATGACCATCCTTGGTTTGCTACTCCCTTTTACCACTAGGACTTGGGCTCTCCAGGGACTGGTGCTGGGCTGTATGATACCTTCCGCCAGAAGCTGCCTCACTTCTTCTTAATGAAGGCCATGTTGGCCGCGCATTAGCGCTTGCTCTTGGCAGCTATGGGCTTGTAGTACGATGTAAGGCAGTTGAAGAGGGCTGAAGGGGTTACCCGTAGTATGGAGAGGCCGCAGGTGAACTGGGGGCAGTCACAGGGCTGTGTGCTGTGGAGTGCGAGTAGGGGAAGGAGGCAGCCAAAGGTGAGGATGTGACTTTGGAGGTTGCACTGGAAGTCCAGCCCTAAGAGGACTGGGGCACAGAGCTGGGGCATGACCAAGAGTATGAACCCTTGGTATGACCTCCCCCCCACTGTCAATTCCACTGAGCAGCGCCTGAGGGCCATGATGGAGTGGTCATGGGCTGCGAAAGCAATGGAAAAGTTTGTGGGATAGATTTTTAATGTCCAGGCAACATTCTAGTTCATTAAGCTCTCAGTACTACCGCTATTGAACAGCCATTTTGTTACCTTCCCATTAACAGCAATGCCCATCATTGAGCACCCAAGTCCATGGGGAATGTCCCCTTTTAAGGGGACGCTAGGACCATCTCAGGGACTGAGTCACTGCTGCCCGATGGATGTGTGGCGAGTAGCGTCCAGCGGCTTCCTTTCAGGGTGTGGGGTGAGTTGGATAGGCGATGTGAGCGTGTTGTGGCTGTCAGGAGCTAGCTGGCTCAAGATGGCGGTGCCCAGTGGATGCACATGGCATTGGTGCAGTTGGGTGACCGACCAGCAATGAAGCTAGAGATGATGTCATCCGAGCGAGTGGAAGTGACGTCTTCGATGCAGTGGAAGTTGTCGGGAGGAAAATGGTGGTGCCTGGGGTGAGCACACTTCAGCTGTGTGGGTCAGTGGCTGGGCTGGAAGTGACATCAGTGGTGAGGGTGGAAGTGGAGGGGTGAATAATGGCGTTACCCAGTCCTCACACGTGGCAATGTTTGGGAGAGCTCCCAGTTGGTTGCAGAGGGTCGCTGCACTTCCAACGGGCCTGGAAAGGCACACCTTTGTGATGTGGCCTTTCTTCCTCCATTGGGAACAAGGCAAGTTCCTTGCTGGACAGCATTTGTGGGATCGCCTGTTGGACACATTCCAGGACCCACAGTACTTGCAGGGGCAAGCTGCACCGACAGCTGTGATCGTCTCTTCCATGTAGAACCCTTTGGCGACGGCGGTCATTTCCATCTGCCAGGCCTGGGGTTGGGGGAGTTGGGCATTAAAGACCTCGGCATGATGATCAGCTGCAGCCTCCAGGGAGCGTACTACCTCCATTGTCCTTGTAAGTGAGGCCATACTTTCCTCCAGCAGCTGCTGTCGGGCGCTCCTCAAGCGCAGCCCTCACATGCAGGCATCCCAGATCAGTTGCTCCACTTCCCCTTGGGTCACTCCAGTCTTGGTTCGGCACGGGCAGACTAGCTCACGCAGGTCCCCCAAATAGGCATCTGCCGTCTCACCTGGGTGCTGAGCAGGTACGGGGCACAGATCACATTTGTTGGATGCTTGTACATGCTCTCTAGTACAGCCATCGCAGGTCTGTAGTCCGAGCAGTTCTTGATGGCCTGGAAAACTCGTGGGCCCAGCTTATTGTGGAGCATCATGTGCCGTTTCTGGTTGGTGTTGATCGCCTCAGCTTGTGTTAGGATGATCACCTCGATCGCGTGCTTCCAGATCTTAAAGTATGCCTGGGCATCTGGGTGTTGGGGGTCGATCTCCAGGCTCCAGATCGTCTCCATGGTCCCTCTTTAAAAATTTTTACTGGAATAAATTCTGGTGTGCTGAGGTAGCAGCAAGCAAGCACAAAACTTAAAGACTGTACAACAGGCTTTATTCCAGTAAAACTCTGAACACTAGTCCAAGGCTTGGTGGCTCCCCATTTGACTGGCTCAGGAGGGGCCAGCTCAGGTTGATATTCAGGTCAGCTGATTGACAGCAGGCCAGGTGGAGTCAGCCCCTTAGGTGGTCTTCCTGCAGGTACAGAGAGTTGATCTTACTGCTGTTGAGTTCAAGAATGCCCAGACGGAATATTAGCCGTCCAACTTATGGGTAGCCTCAGTTTGGCTGCTATGAGTTTGAAAAGAAAGAAATTTAAATTAAAAACACAAAAAGCTAGAAATAATCAGAAGATCAATCCATGTATATGGAATGAGAAACAGAGTCACTTCATCATGGAGGAAGAAGCTGATTGGGGCAAGAGAGGTCAAGTAACCTGAGGAACGGTGACAGAATTTAAAAAGGGCCAAGGCATCAACTAGAAGCTGATTGGAGGAAGAAGCTGAGTATTGGAGCGGTCGTTGAAGGAGCAGATTGAGTCAAAGTGGTAAGGCATTGGCTCAACAGGCTTCGGCAAGAACAGGGATAGTAGGAGTTGAAGTAAGAAAGGGACACCCTTTTCAAGGCACAAAAAGGAATCAGTGCAGGAAGGTTTAATTATCAAATATTTTGTTCCTCTAGTCATATACAGTGGGAATGGTAGCCAAGGCAGGGGAATTCTCCTCCTGTAAAATGTGGGTCATCAGGGAAGCCAGCAGTATCCCTGATGACTTTATCTGCGAGAAGTGCATCCAGCTGAAGCTCCTGATGGGCCTCTTGTGGTGATACAACCACTGGACTGTTGTTGACTGGCTGCGCCTATCCATACTCCTGCACTGCCTACTGCAGGGGGCAACCTATTGTACCTGCAGGGAGGTAACGTGGGAGACTGGCTCTACCTACTCCCTGCCAATCACTGAACCCACATAAACCCTCACGCTGCCCCCTGGGCTGGATCAGAGCGCACATTGCTAGAAAGGATTCTGAACCTGGTGTGCAAGTTTTAAGCTAAAAGTTTTAATCTTTAAGTTGTACAACCTTTCATTGTTTGTGCCCGTTTGTTTTCATTGCAGCACTTAACACCGTTAAGGAAATGGAGCTGGAGTTGGATGAACTCTGGATCATTCGGGAGGCAGAGGGGCTGATGACAGAAATTACAGGGACACTATCACACCTAGAAGACAGGAGGAGGGTTGATGGGTGACAGTCACAAGAGGGAAAGGAAACAGACAGTTAGTGCAGGGCACCCCTGTGGCCATTCCCCTCAATAACAAGTACACCATTTTGGATACACTTTGGGGGGGGGGGTCTCTGGCCCTGTGGCTAAGAAGGGAAGGGAAGAGAAGGGTGAGACTCCATGCCAGAGACCTGATCACCGTGGCTTGTCCCTGTAGTGATACGGGATTCCATTGTTAGTGGGACAGATAAGAGGTTCTATGGAACAGATTGAGTATTCCGGATGGTATGTTGCTTCCCTGGTGCCAAGGTCTGAGATATCTCAGATTGAGTTCATGCCATTCTCAGGAGGGAGGGTGTTGTGGTCCATGTAGGGACCATTAACATAGGTAGGAAGAGTATGGTGGTCCTGCAAGGAGAGTTCAGTGAGATAGGCACCAGATTGAATCAGGATCAGGATTTATTGTCATGAACAAGTCACGAAATTCTGTGTTTTGTGGCAGCGTCGTAGTGCAGACATACATATTGTAACCTTCTTATGACAGAACTATAAAAAATAAAATAAAATAATAATAATAATACTAGTGCACGAAAAGTCTTGGTTCATTGATCATTCAGGAATCTGATGGCAGTGGGGAGGAAGCTGTCCTTGTGCCGCTGAGTGCTCATCTTTAGGGTCCTGGGTCCTGGGTGGTGGGGAAGTCTGTGAAGATAGAGGCTGTTTTTTTTAAGACACCGCCTCATGTAGCTTTTCTCGATGGAGTGAAGTCGCAGGCCGAGTTAACAACCTTCTGAAGTTTATTCTTGTCCTGAGAGTTGGTGCCGTGATGCAACCAACCAGAATGCTCTCCACGGTATACCTGTAGAAGTTTATGAGGGTTGTTGATGACATACTGAACTGCCTATCAGGATAAAAGAAGATTTTGTTCCCTCCAAATTCGAATGGTGCTTTTCTTTCTTCAGCCTGTTTGGCTGATAATTCCAAGATTTTTCTCTCTCACTTGATAATGAAGAAATTTGACCAAAATAGGCCTCGACTTTTGATCCAGCTGAGGTTTAGGTCTAAGGGCTGTAAGGGCTCGCTCAATCTCAATATCTCCTTTAAAATGCTCTTGTCCAAAATTCCGAGGGATCCAACATTGTAAAAATTGAAAAACATCTTCTCCTTCCTCTCCTTTCAGACCAACAATCTTAATATTATTTCTTCAACTAAAATTTTCTAATGAATCCACTTTTTCAGACAATTGTTTATTCATCGCCAACACTTGCTCTAATCCTTCATTTGCTTTATCTATTTTTTTCTTGAAGAAATTGATTTTCCAAATTTTTACTCCCACTTTCTGATGTTTTTCTGCATCTTTTTAACAATTCCACATACTTTATTAACTTTAGCCTCTGATATCTTATTATCTCATCTTATTAACTTCAACTCTTCCATAATCGTAATCAGTGTATGTTGAACTTTCGGGATGGCTTTAACTTTCTTTCTTACCCCTTCTTCTTCTTCTTCCAACATTTCCTCTGAGCTTTGTTCTTCTTCTTCCTCTTCTTCTCCCTCCTTCTCTTCTTCCTCTCCCTTTTCTTTCAGCTTTAATAGGAAATAGACAGGAGCATGTCTAGAGGACTTAGTGAGCCATTCTGGCAAGGCCTCCCATTGCTGTCGACTGCTCATGCACAACTCCTCGCACATGTACAGTCAAGTCACTCCCCTCCCTGATTCGTGTGGGCATCCCTGTTGTTACAGGGGCACTGCAGTTTGCTAGGAGGCGAGCCAGGAGGCCCTCTTCGACGGGTGAGCAGGCTTCACTACAGGTCCAACTTCTCTAAGGTAGCCTTTCTTTTTCCACTGGTTGTTTTTCTTCCATCTTCTCTATAATTTCTTCTGCTTCTTTGTCTTCCTTTGGCAGCATTGTGTTTTTTTCCTTGGTTGTTTATAATTTATTCAGATGAATTTCAAGCTTTTCTCCACTTTTTTTTTCACTTTTTAAAACTTTTTCTTGGAGAAGCCAGATTTCTCGTCCTGGCCCTACGTGACATCCCCCTCCACCTAATTCTTACATATATCAGCAGACTGTGGTGTCATTGATCAATTTAACTTGGAGCTTCTACTCCTTGCCTGTCCCTAACCCAGTCCCATAAGTCTTACACCCCCTCTCTCTGAGCACAATTGCCTTTGTACCCACCACAGCTCTGCTTCTGGATGCATATCTCACCCTGTTCTCCACTGTATTTTGAGCATGTGGACCTGTTCCCTGTGGTGTTTCGTCTCACCCTTAGCCACATTTCAACCACACACCTTCCGTTCTTCTAATCATAGTGTGGCTCTTGGTTCCTCCACACAAATCATATTGGGTTGAAGATGGCTGTCACTAGCTTGCAGGCCTTGCAATTAATAATATTGATATATTGGAATGGCACAGAAGGTAGGGACATTGCTATAAACATGACTTTAATAGTAAAGAAGACAGAAAATACTAGAAACATTCAGCAGGTCAGATTGCAAATGTTAAAAGAGGGGCATAATGTTTTAGGCTGAAAATGTTTGAGGCTTGATGGTCTTTGCCTTGTGAAGTTAACTCTGTTCCTTATTCCTCAGATCTGCTTGACCTGATTGGTTTTTTTTATTTTAGATTTCCAGCATTTGCATTTTTAAAATTTTTTATTTTAGTGATTTTAATGTAATTATATAGAAGGTCATTGTTTTACTATCCATACAAACATTATCCCACACATGTTTTATTTCATAGAAACATAGAAAATAGGTGTAGGAGTAGGCCATTTGGCCCTTCAAGCCTACACCACCATTCATTATGATCATGGCTGATCAGTACCCGGTTCCTGCCTTCTCCCCATACCCTCTAATCCCCTTGGCCACAAGGGCCAAACTAACCTACACTTAAATATTGACAGGGAACCAGCCTCAACTACTTCCTGTGGCAAAGAATTCCACACATTCACCACTCTTTGAGAGAAGAAATTTTTCCTCATCTCAGTCCTAAAAAACTTCCACCTTATCCTTAAACTACGGCCCCTGGTTCTGGTTTTTCCCAGCATTGGAAACAACTTTCCTGTGTCTAGTCTGTCTAAACCCTTAAGAATTTTATAAGATTCCCCCCTCAATCTTCTAAATTACAGAGAATACAAGCCTAGTCTATCCAACTTTTCTTCATATGCGAGCCCCTCCATCCCCGGTGTCAGCCTAGTGAACTTTCTCTGGACCCCCTCCATGGCGAAGATGTCATTCCTCAGATAAGACGACCAAAACTGCACGCAGTACTCCAGATGTGGTCTCACCAAGGCCCTGTACAGCTGCAGCAGGATCTCCCTACTCCTGTACTCAAATCCTCTTGCTATGAACACCAACGTACCATTTGCCCTCCTCACCGCCTGCTGCACCTGCACGCCCACTTTCAATGACTAATGCACAGCAACACCCAAGTCTCGCTGCATCTCCCCTTTTCCTAAACAGATACCATTTAAATAATAATCCTCTTTCCTGTTCTTACCTCCAAAGTGGATAACCTCGCATTTATCCACATTATACTGCATCTGCCATGTCCTGGCCCATTCGCCTAACTTGTCCAAATCGCCCTGCACTCTCCTAGCATCCTCCACCCAGCTAACCCTGCCACCCAACTTCGTATCATCTGCCAATTTCGAGATACTGATATCCTCACATCTAAGTCGTTGATATATATCGTAAACAACTGCGGCCCCAGCACTGAGCCCTGCGTTACCCCACTAGTCACTGGCTGTCATTCTGAAAAGAACCCATTTATTCCTATTCTTTGCTTCCTGTCCCTCAGCCAATTCTCTATCCACCTTAATAGCATACCTCCTATCCCGTACTCTTTAAGTTTATACGCTAGTCTTCTGTGAGGAACCTTATCAAATGCCTTACTAAAGTCCATATATAACACATCCACTGGTTCTCCCCTATCCACTCTACTGGTTACATCCTCAAAAAACTCTATTAGATTTATCAGACATGATTTCCCCTTCAAAAAACCATGCTGACTCTGTGCGATGATACCACTACTTTCCAAATGTACTGCAATTGCATCTTTAATAACTGATTCTAGCACCTTCCCTACTACTGATGTCAGGCTAACTGGTCTGTAGTTTCCCGATTTCTCTCTCCCTCCCTTCTTAAAGAGTGGGGTTATGTTGGCCACCCTCCAATCCTCAGGAACTAATCCAGTATCCAAAGAGGTTTGAAACATTATCACCAAAGCATCCACTATTTCCCTGGCTATTTCCTTCAGCACTCTTGGATGCAGACAATCCGACCCCGGGAATTTATCTGCCTTTAATCCCTGCAATTTAACTAAATTTAACTAATACAACTTCTCGACTTACAGTTATTTCCTTTAGTCCCTCCAACAAAATAGATCCTCAATCCTCAATAATTTCCTGTAGATTAGTTATGTCTTCCTTGGTGAAGAGAGAACTAAAATAGTCATTCAAACAGTTTGCCATACCCTTGTTCCCCATGATCAACTCACCCGTTTCTGTCCACAACAGACCCACATTTGTCTTAACTAACCTCTTTCTCTTAACATATCTATAAAAGCTTTTACAGTCATTTTTTATGTTCCCTGCCAGCTTCCTCTCATAATCCCTTTTACCTTTCCTAATTAATCCTTTTGTCCTCCTCTGCAGAACTCTGAATTTCTCCCATTCAACAGGGATATTATTCTTTTTGGCTAAATTGTGATCTCCCTTGTTAGCCACAGATGCGCTACCCTCCTCGATTTATTCTTCGTACAAACTGGGATGTACATTTTCTGCACTTGCTCCAAGCTATCCTTAAACGATTGCCATTGCATTTCTACCATTAGTCCTTTAAGTACCATTTGCCAATCTATTTTAGCCAATTCACATCTCATACCATCAAAGTTACCCCTCTTCAAGTTCAAAACCTTTATATCCGTATCAACTCTGTCACATTCCATCCTAATGAAGAATTCCACCATATAGTGGTCACTCTTGCCCAAGGGGTTCCTCACAACAAGATTGCTAATTAACCTTTCTCCATTACTCAATACCCAGTCAAGAATGGCTTGTTCCCTCGTCGGTTCCTCAACATGCTGATTTAGAATACAATCCCACATACATTCTAAGAAATCCTCTTCAACCTTACCCTTACCAATTTGATTCACCCAATCTCCATGTAGATTAAAGTCACCCATTACAACTGCCGTCCCTTTGTTGCACGCATTACCAATTTTAACCTCACTGCTACTGTTAGGCGGCCTGTACACTACTCCCACTAGCATCTTCTGCCCCTTCGTGCTTCGCAGCTCTACCCATATGGATTCCACATCCTCTACACTGATGTCCTTCATGCTTCACAGCTCTACCCACATGGATTCTACAACCTCAACACTGATGTCCTTCCTTTCTATGGCATTCATCTCTTCCCTAACCAACAAGGCTACTCCACCTCCTTTTCCATGCATTTTGGCTTCCAATTTTCTGAATTGCCTTTTACAATAAAACTCCTGGTACCTGGCACCTACAGGGATTGGTTGATGCCTGAAAAGTGCACTTTCCTGTTGCTTTAGATGTTCTCTTACAAGGCCTAACTAATTCACCTGCATTAAGAATAAACAGTTTAAAAGACAAAAGACAAAAATATTATGCAGTACTTACAGTGAACAAATTTTACTTGCAAGAATATATAAACCGTAAAGCATTTTACTTTATTTTCAGTCACATTCTTTGAAAACATTTAACCATCACTGCATCTGCAGGTTCCACCCCCTTCATGGAGCCATCCGAAAGGCAAACAATAACATTATAGATGATTAACCCCACCCCCACCCCAGGTTTACAGATAAAGCCTCTGTCCGAGGCAACTCTTACTAAGCAGGAATAAGGATGCACTTTAAGAGAATCACACAACTTAGAGCGGAATTGCTGTTTCACACAACTTTATTTAAACAGCTGCTATGAGCAAAGCATGACCAAGGCACTCGGCCGGCTGAATATTTCCTCCCATCTTCACCAAAGGCTTTTGTATTACTTCAGAGAACATTTACTTTCACAATGTTAAACTTATGTATTTTTACCTATTATTTTATTCTTATTTATTTTAATTTTTGTTATTTATTTTCCTCTTTGTTGCCAGTTGTGTGTGGCTGCTGGTTTTGCTGTACTTTACCTGTGATCAGGCTATGTGTTGAAGTATTTTCAAGGCATCCGGAAACAGTTGCCATTTTTATCCTATTGAGTCATAGTGAAATAGTTTTTTTCATAAATTTGATGTAGACAATTTCCTTCTACTTTGGACTCTTTAGTCCACTTGAACTGTTATGAGTAATTATACCCGAGTTCAGAGCAGAGAACAGAAGCCAACTTGTTTTAACTTTTGCAGCAGAATTTCCATTCCATTTAAAATTGACTTAAACTGGATGATGTAATTTGTACAAATATTTACTAAAATATACACAACCACAGGATTCAAGTCTAAAAATATTACTAACTATCATGTCCTGTTATAAAATTGTAATCCTATGAATAACTGCCATTGATAAAATATTACAGGTAATGAGCAGATAATTCTCTATGTCATAGTTTCTTGATACTATATTAATAGTTACTTAAAGATATGGGAAATTAGGCGGCCATTAAAATTTATGTTAAAGTTGTTTGTCAGGATAAAGTTGTTGGAAAGGCAAGGATTGATTAGGAATAGGCAGGATGGCTTTATGTATGGGAAATTGTGTCTCATGAATTTTGGAAGAGGTAACTAAGAGAATTGATAAGGTCAGTCCTTTAGCAAGGTCTTTGACAAGATCCCATAAGGTAGGCTAGTCCAGAAGGCTGAATTACATGGGAGCCAGCGAAAACTATCCATTTGGATGCAAAATTAATTTAATGTGGGAGTAAGAATGATAGTTGCGGTTTGTTTTTCAAATTGGCGGCCTGTGACCTGTAGGTGTCATAGAGATTGATGCAGGATCGCTGCTGTACATCATCTAAATCAGCAATTTGAAAGAAAATGAAGTTGACATGCTTAGAAAAATTGTCCATGACACCAAAGACCCAGCCAGCTGCAGTTTCAAGCCCACCTATAGAATAGCTCTTCTTCTTTTCCCCTGAAAACGACCCCTAGCTCCACCCTTGGTGGTGAATCGTGGGCAATGCTGGAAAGAGCAGTGTAAGGTGTGTGCTGGGCTAAGGTGGTGCACATTAAGAAGAACTATCGTGACTTATTCATTGTAATTATTGTAACATATCTGTAACCAATCGGGGTGCTGTGCCTGTCCATTAGCGAGGGGTGGTGGATACTGATTATGCCTTCTTTTCATATTATCCATCGGATATGTGGTGCGAATTGATTGTTTAGCTCCATCTGTGGATAGTGAAGATGGTTAAAAAGTTACAGTTTTAAAACGGTAGACGTTAGAATTTTAAACAAAGGTGCGAGGCAGCAACTAGAACTTGGGTTTGTGCACCCAGGTACAATGTCCCTTCTTGGCACATTTATTACAATAGCCTCGCATGCTGGACAGTTCTCCCATGAATGGTAAGAGAATCCACAGAAGAAACATTTCCATTTTGTGTTCTAAGTGCCAGCCACAGCTCATTTCTCACGAGCAACTGGAAGGTTATCAGGCAGCCCTGCTAAAGAATCCTTCTCATATACCTGCGGTCTCTGTGATGGCTCAGGGTTCTCTACTGCAGCTGTATGGGCCGCCGGGGTGGCGTATGCATCATTATTGCATTGATCTATGCCTTAAACAATAGCTTGATAATAAGCTGCAGGATGGGTGGAAGTGCTCATTTACAATAAGGGAAGGATGAGATCGGCAGGGTCTCTGGATGCCACTGACAACCTAAGTCCAGTGATGAATTAACAAGGGGTGTAGATAAGGTGAAAGGACCTAGTTTAATCCAAGAATCGTGGAGTCTAAAAGCTAGTATAAAGGAAGGGGATGAGTCTGCATACAGGAGGGAAACGTGGCTGAATGGTGCACCAACAACAACTTTGCACTCAGTGTCACCTCAACTTAGGAGCTGATTGTTGACTTCAAGAAAGGAAAGCCAGAGTTATACAATCCAGTGATCATTGGGGGATAAGAGGTAGAGAGGGTGAGCAAATTTAAGTTCATGGGAGTCATTTTCTCAGAGGTTCTTTCCTGTGCCCAACACACCAATGGCATCATGAATAAAGCACGTCAGTGCCTCTACCCCCTCAGGAGTTAGCAGAGGTTTCGTATAACACCAAAAACCCTGGCGAGTTTCTAGAGAGGAGTGGCGGAATGTGTTCTGACCAGCTGCATCGTGGTCTGGTATACCTCTGAGCGAAAAGCCCTCCAAAAGGTAGTGGACACACCCCAGGACATCACAGGCAAAACCCCCCCCACTATTGGATACATCTGCAGGGAATGCTGCCGTCAGAGGGCAGCAGCAATCATCAAAGACCCACACCATCTAGCTCTTGCTCTGTTCTCACTGTTGCCATCAGGAAAGAGGTATAGGTGCCACAATACTCGTACCAGGAACAGCTGCTACCCCTCCACCATCAAAGACAAATTCAATCAGAAACACATTTAAGGACTCATACTTGTGCACTTCATTGTTATTTTTATTCTCTCTGCATTGAGCAGTCATTTTGTTTACATTCATTATCTGTTTACAGTTCTTTATTTGTTTACGTGTATATGCTGTGTACAGTTTCTTTTGCACTACCAATTAGTGGTAATTCTGCTGCGCCCACAGGAAGAAGAATCTCAGGGTTGTACGTGATGTCATGTATGTATTCTGACAATAAATCTGAAATCTGTATCTGAAAATATAGTATTCATAGATTTAAGGTGAGAGAGGAAAAATTTAAAACAGATCTGAGAGGCAACTTTTTCAAAAAAAGGGTGGAAGATATGTGGAACACCTGACAGAGGCAGTGGTAGATGGGGGATACAATCACAATGTTCAAAAGACAAAGTACACAGATTGGATAGTTTTAAAGAAATCTTATCTAAATGCAGGGAAATTAGATTAGTTCAGGGTGGCAAGTTGATGGCATGGACGAGTTAGGGTGAAGCGCCTATTTCTGTGATTTATAACTCCTTTAATCTATGGTTACAAAGGTTACTTAAGTTCATTCTGTTAAAATTGTTTGTCATCCTTAGAGATTAATTAAGTTTATCTTTGTCATGAATCCCCAGGGTGCTCATTAATATGTGTGAAAAAGAATGTTAGTAAAATACAACATTGACTGGAAATGGACAGTGTGTCATCAGCCTCAAGCAATTTTTTAATAGATTTTAGATCATAAATGGTACCTCTGTTTGCTTTAGATATAAATTTCCTATTTCCAGCACACTCTTGAATCTGTTGCACAATCACTTGGCATAGTCAGCAATAGTAACTGAGGGCACCACTTTTTTATTTCACTACTTTTGCATGTAATTAAATATGATCAGCCACTAGGACTTGGACACTATCATTTCACTCTGGAAGATGGTCAAGAGAAAAGCGAGGAAAGCATGACAAGATTGTTCTGAGGTGAAGGGAGTTGTGCGCAGGGTCAAGACCCCAGAACAGTGAAAACGATTGTAAGTGCTGGAAGGCCATTTCTGTGAGTTCTCCCACAACAGCAAAAAGATTGGTGGGGAGCCAGAGGGCAAAGTGCGAAAGTGGTTTCTGGGCTCGGGCTCAAAAATGGCACGTGGCAGCAACAAAAACAGGTTGACAACTAACCCGGTATCATTCTGAAGATCAGAGTGAAAACACCTCTGGAAATCAGGGAAACTTAGGGGCCCCAGAACCAGCATAGCTGAGAAAGGTCGATGCTGCAGAATGGGTGGAAGTGCTCATTTACGATAAGGGAAGGATGAGATCGGCAGGGACTCTGGATGCTACTGACAACCTCTGTCTGTAAACCATCTACCCCACAATTGATTTTAAACAAAATTATAGGGAGAATATAGAAATGCAAAATTTTGGAATAATTTGAAGGAAATTATAAATCCATGTTATTGATTCACAATATTGGTAAAAATCGATATACATTGAGATGCCCAGCAAATAGCCGGAACGTTGTGGGAATGGGCCAGTGGGCAAACATTTCTGAAAACAGTGTAGCCCAGTGTGAAAGAGGGTAAAGTAATTGGAAAAATTGCCCGGAAAATAGGAGAAGTATGATTGAGAATATGGCAGAGAAATGCAGGGCATTTGAGGAATTTTCAAGGCTCCCTAATCCCTAATGGGAATAATGCATTTTTCCTGATGTCTCACCAACACTCATTCCAGTAGGAAACTCCAAACCTGCCATAGGAGGTTGGGCAGGTAAGAGAGATAGGAAGGAAGAAATAGAATCTGATGAGAAGATGTAACAAGGAGGGTCACATGAGCCCTTCGGCAGGAGCTTAGTCGGATATCACCTCATCTGCCAATCAAGGCCAAACTCACCCATAGGTGAGCACACACTTTGTGATTGGCTCTCTTAATCATCTTGCCTATTTTGAGCATACCTGAGCCAGCCTCTCCAGCCAGCTGAGGTATAAAGCCCACCACATGTAACAGCTCTTCCTCTTTTCCCCTGGAGACGAGCCCTAGTTCCTTTCCAGGTGATGAGACGTGGGTGATGCTGGAGAGACCATTGTAAGGTGTGTCCCGGGCTACAGTGGTACACGTTTAAGAGGACTATTGTGACTTATTCATTGTAATATTTCTATCACCAATAGGGATGTCATGGCTGTCAGTTAGCAAGGGATAATGGGAACTGTTTATGCCATCTTTTCGTATTAACTGTGGGAATTGTGGCTTGTAATAGTATTAATCAGCTGCTTCTGATCATATAAACTGTGTGTGATCTCGTTTGCATATGTGAGTCCTATCCCTGTTGCGACTTCCCCCCATGCTTAAAGATACTTGTTTGTGGTTAAACTGCATTCAGACTTTTCTCCACATCACAGGAGCCAACTGCTGTCATGGCTGTAGTAGGCAGAGAAAAAGATGACTATGCTATGTTCAGGCACGTGACCTGAAATTAATTCAGTACAAGAAACAAAGCAGAGTGGTGGAAAGGAAGTTAACAGTGAAGTGCTGTGTGAAGCTGGAGCACACCAAACTACAAGCAGAACTGGCAACAATAAAAGTAACCTAAGCTGAATATAGTGAGCTGCAAGTAATCTCATCCATAAACCAGGAGGAGTGCTTAATCAGAATTTGATAAGTTGACTTGAGTTACACAACTGACATTTAACATAACAGCTGGTACTGAAGCCGTATTCAGTTGGTGTGGATGTGGATCTGAATGTTACATAGAACATAAAACAGTACAGTACTGGAACAGGCCATTTTCCCCATGGGATTGTACCAAACATGATGCCCAAGTTAAATTAAATCTTTGCTGCTTGCACATTGATGCACTATCAATAACTCAAAAGACTAGAGTTACAGAACTATAGGCTTTTATTTACAATAAACTTTAAGGTCGTCCTATGCTGTGACCAGGCTTTCTGGGGAGGGGTTGTGGTGTTGGAGCTTTTATACAGGTCAAGAGAGAGGAGCCACGGGTCTAGCCACAGGATGGGGTGGAGCCAGATTAAAGAATGTACAGTAGTTCACTATATTCACCATTTTTTTTGTCTGGGAGAAGTGATGTGGGGCACAAAGTCTTAGAGGTTAAGTCTGTCCAACGATCTGGTCTTTCATTAAGACCGACAGAGAGTCGGGTGCTCTGCTGTAAGCTGCAGTCGTTGATTCTTTCTGGACCTCCCGCGCTGTGTCGACTTGCTGGGGGTATGGTGACTTCCTGGGGAAGGAGAAAATTCATTTGTGCGGGGTAGCATTGGTGGCAGTACATAGCAGTGACCTGATTGCGTGGAGTACCTTGGGAAGGACCTCTTGCCAGTGAGAGACTGGCAGCCCCCTGAACTTGACAAGGAGGATGACCTTCCATATGGTGGGCATTCTCCCTCACCACCTGGCCATTCCCACGGGGGTTATAACTAGTGGCCCTGCTGGTATTGGTGCAGCTTGCAGCTCATGAACAAGAACCCCCAGTCTTGTGGATGTATGATGGGTACCCAAATAGAGTATACAAGTTGATGACTGTGGTGGAGGTCATGTTTGGGCAAGGGATGGCAAAAGGGAAACATGAATACTCATCGATGACCATGAGGAAATATATTTTGTGGTTGGTTGAGGGGAGGGAGGCCTTTGAAATCTATACTCAGGCATTCAAATGACAATATGGCTTTTACCAGGTGTGCCCTATCTGGTTGATAGAAGTGCAGTTTGCACTCCGCGCAGACTCAGCAGTCCCTCAACATGTCTCTGACCTCCCTGATGGAGTATGGCAGGTTACGAGATTTTATGGAGTGGAAAAGTCTCGTGTCAGCTGGGTGGCAGAGGTCATTGTGGAAGATCTTGAGGTAGTCTATCTGGACATTGGCACATGATCCTCAGGATAGGGAGTCTGGGGGCTTGTTAAGCTTCCCTGGCCGATACTGAATATCATAGTTATAGTTACCCCGCTGTTTATTGTTAAACATGAATGCCATGGTCCTTTGGTCCATGAACAGGGTACAGTATCTACAGGCCAGGTAATGCCTCCAGTGCCATACTGCCTCAACTATTGCCTGAGCCTCCTTCTCGATGGAGGAGAGTTGGATTTCAGGGCCTTGGAGGTTACAGGAGAAAAAGGCCACTGGCCGACTTACCTGGTTCAGGGTGGTGGCCAGGGTGAAATTGACTGCGTTGCTCTTGACCTGAAATGGGCAGATTCATCTACCACATACATTGCAGATTTAGCAAAGTCCTCTTTTATTCATCAAATGGTTCCCTGGGCCTCTCTTGTCAGGGGGAAGGATGTGGACTGGATAAGGGGGTGGGCTTTGTCCACATAATTGGGCACCCACCGGGCATAATAGAAAAGAACCCCTGGCACTTTTCAGTACCTTGAGGCTGTAGGGAAGGGGGAACTCCAACAGAGGGCACATGGGGTTGGGATCGGGGCCAATAACCCCATTCTCCACAACACAGCCAAGGATTGACAGGTGGGTAGTGTGGAAAACATATTTATCGATGTTGTAGGTGAGGTTTAGGTCTTTAGCTGCTGTGAGGAATTTCTGGAGGTTGGCATCATGATCTTGCAGGTCATGGCCATTTTTAAAAAATGTTTTTATTTTTCACACTATGAACCATATTAACCAAAATACAAACATTTCCTTCTTGAATATACAGTGTCATTTTCTCCCCTTTTCCCCCCTCCCTTCCCTCCCTCCTTCCCAACCCCCTCCCTACCCACTAAACGTTCAACATATACGATACATTAAACAATGTCATCACACAATGAAAATAAACAAGAAAATTGTGTCATCTACTTTTACACACTGGGTCAGTTCATTTCGTCTTCTTCTCATTCTGTCATTTTAGGGGGTGGAGGTCCATGGTAGGCCCTCTCTGTTGTGTTCCATGTACGGTTCCCAAATTTGTTTGAATAATGTGAGTTTATTTTTTAAATTATATGTTATTTTTTCCAATGGAATACATTTATTCATTTCTATGTACCATTGCTGTACTCTCAGGCTCTCTTCTGATTTCCAGGTTGACATTATACATTTTTTTTCTACAGCTAAGGTTATCATAATAAATCTTTTTTGTGCTTCATCCAGTTTGAGGCCTAATTCTTTACTTCTAATATTACTTAGAAGAAAGATCTCTGGATATTTTGGTATGTGGCTTTTTGTAATTTTATTTAATACCTGATTTAGTTCTTCCCAAAACTTTTCCACTTTCTCACATGCCCAAATTGCATGTATTGTTGTTCCCGTTTCCTTCTTACAGCAAAAACATCTATCTGATACTGTTGTGTCCCATTTATTTAACTTTTGGGGCGTGATATATAGCCTGTGTAACCAATTATATTGTATCATGCATAACCTCATGTTTATTGTATTTCTTATAGTTCCAGAGCATAGCTTTTCCCATTTTTCATTTTTTATCTTTATGTTTAGATCTGTTCCCACTTTTCTTTGGGTTTACAGCTTATTTCATCATTCTCTTTCTCTTGCAACTTGATGTACATGCTTGTTATAAATCTTTTAATTATCATTGTGTCTGTAATCACATATTCAAAGCTGCTTCCTTCTGGTAACCTCAGCCCGCTTCCCAATTTGTCCTTTAAGTAGGTTTTCAGTTGGTGGTATGCAAACATTGTACCGTGAGTTATTCCATATTTGTACTTTATTTGTTCAAAAGATAATAAATTATTTCCCAAAAAACAATTTTCTATTCTTTTGATCCCTTTTCTCTCCCATTCTCTAAAGGAAAGGTTATCTATTGTGAAAGGGATTAGTTGATTTTGCATCAATAATAATTTTGGAAGTTGGTAATTTGTTTTTTTTCCTTTCTACGTGAATCTTCTTCCAAATGTTGAGCAGATGGTGCAGTACTGGTGAATTCCCCTGTTGCACCAGTTTTTCATCCCACTTATATAGCATATGTTCAGGTACCTTCTCCCCTATTTTATCTAGCTCTAACCTGGTCCAATCTGGTTTATCCCTTGTTTGATAAAAATCTGATAGATATCTTAATTGTGCTGCTTTATAATAATTATTTAAGTTTGGTAGCTGTAAGCCCCCTTGTTTGTACCATTCTGTTAATTTATCTAGCGCTATCCTCGGTTTCCACCCTTTCCATAAGAATTTCCTTATTATTTTCTTTAGCTCATTGAAGAATTTCTCTGTTAAGGGAATTGGTAACGCTTGAAATCGGTATTGTATCCTTGGGAAGATATTCATTTTAATGCAATTAACCCTTCCTATCAGTGTTAGTGGTAAATCTTTCCATTGTTCTAAGTCATCTTGGAATTTTTTTTATTAATGGCTGATAATCTAATCTGTATAGATGGCCTAGATTATTATCTAGTCTAATACCTAGGTATCGGATTGCTTGTGTTTGCCATTTAAATGGTGATTCGTAGTCTAATACCTAGGTATTGGATTGCTTGATGGCCACAGATCTTGACGTTATCCAAGTAGGGGAAGGCAGCACGCAGGTCATTTTGGTCCACCCTCCGCTGGAAAACAGAGACCTTTAGGAAATGGTAGAGGTGGCCATCTGCCTCAAAGGTGGTGTACGGGCTCTCCTCAGATGGGTGGGAAGCTGGTGGTAGACTGATTTCAGGTCATCGTGGAAAAGACATGATAGTGGGCAATTTAATTGACCATGTTCGCAATGTGAGGGAGGGTATACGCATCCAGCTGTATATAGCAGTTAATAGTCTGGCTATAATCAATCGGCATCCTGTGTCCACCCTTGACCACCACTATTTGGGCTCTCCACAGGCTGGTACTGGGCTCGATGATCCCCTCATTCTGTAGTCACCGGATTTTTGCTTTAATAAATGCCCTGTCCCCTTCACTGTATCGTCTGCTTTTTGTAGTGACTGGTTTACAGTTGGAGGTGAGGTTCGCGAACAGTGGTGGGGAGGTCGATACAGAGAGTAGATAAACCGCGTGTCGGTTGGGATAGCGGAGGAAGGGGTGGCATGCTGATAAACCACAGGTTGCTGACTATTGGGGGGTCAGGGGACCATCGTATTGCATTGTGACACTCTTGAGATGGCACTGAAAGTCCAACCCCAGCAGCACTGGTGCGCAGAGCTGTGGTATGATAAAGAGTTTAGAGTTCCTGTAAGTCATGCCCTGCATGGTCAGTGTCATGGTAATGTAGCTGCGGATCTTGGCTGAGTGGGACTTTGAGGCCAAGGCAACTTTATAGCTTACTGGCTTTTCTTTAAGGGATTGATGCTGCACCGTGTTGGGGTGGATAAAATTCTCAGTGTTCCCGCTATCAAAAAGGCATCTTGTCACCTGATTGTTGATTGAGATTGAGATGTCCATCATAGACCAGAAGGGTTGATGTGGACTGTTTTGTTCCAGCACATCAGAGGCTAGTGTCAGTTCACAGTCTGGCCTGTGTTGACTCATGGTCTGGGAGGATAATGGTGGTGCCCATGCGGTGGTGTAGTTGTCCCCAGAGTTGGTTGCATCCAAGATGAAGTTGGTGGCAGCTAAGATGACAGCTCCCGTGCTGCACATGCGGCAGCGCTGGAGCTGGAAGGCAGCTGCAATTGACATACCTTCGTGTAGTGCCCTTTTATCTTGCACTGCACACATAGCATCTTTCACCAAGCAGTGCTTTTGGGATGCTTTGGTTGGCCACAGAAGTAGCACTTCAGGTGCTTGTGGGATACTGCAGCTGTGGTATGTTTGCTTTATTGAATGTGGTAGCGGGCTGCTGGCTGTGGACCTGAGTCCCAAGATGGTGGCCCACACGCCATTTGCCGAGTATGCATCAATGTTACAGAGTGTGATCTCCAGCGATTTCATGAGGTTGATCACCCCTCTTAAGTCTAACTTCTCTGCTCGAGTAGCCTCTGGCGCGCTTAGTCTGACCTGACACCTGCAGCATAGGCATCCTGGATCATGTCCTCCTTGTTCTGGGCAGCCAGCACTGACTAGAAGTTGCACACTCATGCAAGTCCATGCAGGGCACAAAGGAACTTGTTGCTCGATTTATGGTCGCTGTCTGTGGGTAGCCAGCATGTGCCTGGTTTATACCTCATTAACTTCCTTCCTGTACTGGTCCTTGAGTATGTTCATTTCCTCCATGTGCGCTGAGGTGTCCCTGATCATCGGGAACACTCAATGTCCGACCCGGGAGATGGGTAGGTTCAGTTTGTTTGCCTCTATAGCCACGACTCTGGTGAAGTTTTGTAGGAAGACCACAAAGCAGCATAGCCAGAGTTTAAACCAGTCAGGTTTCTGCCGATTGTGGTTCGATCTCCAGCTCATCAGGCTTCAAGAATTGTTCCATCATTGAAAAAAAATATTGTAAATAAAATCGATGCACTATCAATAACTCAAAAGAATTTACAATAAACTTGGAAGGTCATCATGTGCTGTGATGCAGGGTTTCTGGGGAGGGGTTACGGTGTTGGAGCCTTTATACAGGGTCAAGAGGGAGGAGCTATGGGTCCAGCCACAGGATGGGGCAAAACCAGAATAAAGTGTACAGCAGTTCACCACACACACGATATTCTCTATTCAAAGTTCAGATTTATTATCATCATACATGACATCACATACAACCCTGAGATTCTTTTTTTCCTGCAGGCCAGGCAGAATTTTTACTTATTAGTAATGCAAAAAACTGTACTCAAGAAAAGAAATGTAAACAAAAGGGGGAAATGTAAATACAGAAAATAAATATTCAATAAATAAATAATGTCTAAAATAAGAGTCCTTAAATGAGTCTTTGATTGAGATTGTTGTTTGCGAATCTTATGATGGAGGGGTAGCAACTGTACTGGTTCATATCTGTGGCACCTTGTTCTGTTGGAAGGGAAAAGTTTGGTGGGTCCAAAGAGCAATGAGTCTGGACATAGGCTAACAAAGGAAGAAACTTTATTAAAATACAGATGGGGATTGCATTGGGGATAACACACGTAAATACTCTCAATTTCAAAACACAGTATAATTAGTCACACTGATACTAGCAACTGCTTACACTCATACAAACACAGTACAACTCAGTCACATTGGATTTAACACTACCGATATTAGCAACTGTGTACAGACTTACAACAACCAAGGATTTCAAAATGCTACCCACCGTTCCTTTTCTAATGAGGGCGTGGCTGCAATGCTACCTGAAGGGCCTAACTCCTCCAACATTGTCCACAGTTCACGATTTGGAGTGGAGCATGGTTCATCTCAGGACCGAAGAGCAAAGGGAGAGCTAATGCACTTGGTGGACTTTATGGTACAGTGAACTAGTGAATGTTTGAATGGTCATGTCAGCTGAAGATTCTGGTGGTAGAGTTGTGTCTTCCTGGTATAATTTGTCTTTGAGCCAATAGGAAAGATTGATAAAGTTGTGTATTCTAGATATAGAAATACACTAGCACATGGAGACGTGGTGCTTCATTCATTTTTTATTACTAAACTAAACATGGTTCCCTGCAGCACACAATATTTATACATGATGACATCATACGCATGCAGGTGCATACATGACACACTCCCCTCCTCCCTCCCACAAAAATAAATGCTTCGTGAAATAACTTATAGGCACCATTTATACTGAAATACGATAACTACATGGTGCCTATGGACTAATTGTGTGAATTACAATTACACTACAACATAAGTATGACATGTTAAGCAGCCAAATCACTCTACATAGTCCCTCAGGTGTTCATGAGGATGTTTTTGCCTTTTTGATCTTCTTGGCTAGCCCCATTCGGATGTTGTGTAGGACTGCTCTGCTGAGCCAGACGTAGTGTTGGACTGCACTGCTGAGCAGGACATAGTGTAGGACAGCTGTACTGAGCAGTCAACGTCAAGGGGGCATCATCTTCTAAACATATTTCTGGAACATTGTCGTTAGGAACCCTCACTGGAAATTCGTCAGGGCCATGAGCAGTGGGTTTGGGCACTGGATCATCCACCCACTCTTAACTGGTCGATGTGGCATTTCCATATTTTAGTTCCCACCAGAACGGAATAAGAACAAGGACTCAGTTTTTTAAGAATCACGCCTCAATCCACACTCCCTATTGTCCTGATAGTCCCATATTCTTGTTCTCCTACTTCAAGAGATCTGGTAGGTTTACATGGAGATGTAGATTGTTCCATGTGCACCGTGGAAAGTCTTGTCCTTAAGTCCCACCCAAACATCAATTCTGCTGGTGTTTGTTTGGTAATAGAGTGCAGTGTGTTTCTATATTCTGTTAGAAAATCTGCAAGTTTGTGATTCCATGATATGTTTAGGGATTTGTTAGTTTTCATGGCCTTTTTAAAAGTTTGCACAAAATGTTCCACTTCCCCATTCATGCTTGGGTGGTAGGGCTCTGATAAAATTTCTTGTATATTGTTATTACATAGGAACACCTTAAAAGCATCAGATACAAACTGAGGCTGATTTCAGAGACTAGTTCTATAGGTAATCCATATGATGCGAACATACTTCAGAGTCTAGTTTGGTGTTGTTTTCATGTTTGACACTACTGGCCATTTAGAGTATGCATTGACAATAATAAGATGTTTTCTCCCATAAAAGGACCAGCGACATCTATGTGAATCCTGTGCCATTGTCACGATGGCTATTTCCATTAGTTAGCTTCGGCTTGAGTTGCATCTCCTGACAATGCAACATCTTCTCACTGTTTGTTCAATATCGATCTCCATTGATGACTACCAGACAAGCAAATGTGCCAAAGCTTTCATCCAAACCACCCCTGGATGGTTGTTGTGGAGCTCTAATAACATGGCAGCTTGCCATTTCATAGGAATGATTGTCCTGGTCCCCCATAATAAACAACCTTCTTCAATTGATATTTCATTGGTTATGTATAATAAGGTTTCAGTTGAGGAGAAATGGCTTCGGCCTTGGGCCACCCATTTAATGTGAAATATAGGGCCTTTGACAGTGTAGCTTCTTTCTGTACTTCTTTGCTGACATTCTGTGCTGTAATTGGTAAGGAATGAAAATGTTCTTGATTAATAGCTGTAGCCTCCAGTGTCCATTTAATTATCTCATCTTTCTGTTCATTTCAGGTAGAGCTAAGTGAGATAGGGCATCAGCATGGGCGTTTTGTGTTGCTGGTTTATGTTTCGAATCATAATCATATGTGGTGAGCTGCATAGCCGACCTTTGAATTCTTGTTGCAGCTAGCACTGGTATCCCTGTTTAGGGCCTAGAATCCAACTCAGTGATTTGTTGTTTGTTACTAAAGTAAACTTTCTACCATATAAGTATTGGTGAAATAGTTTGACACCAATATTATGGATAGCCCTTATTTTTCCAGATGTACATAAATTTGTTCACAAGCCGTCAAAGACCTGAAAACAGAAGCTACTGGTTGTTCCCCTTTTCCATCACCTGTGACAACACGACTCCTCAGCCCTCTGGCAAAACATCCACTGCAAGGGTCACTTCCTTTTCTGGGTCATAGTGGACAAGAATATTGTTGCTTGACATTAGTTCTTTAAAATGATTGACCGCATTACTAATCTCTTCATTCCAGCACTATTTCTGTTCTTTTCTTAACTATTGGTTCAGTGGGCTGCACAGCAGTGACATATTTGGAATGTGCTTCCAATAATGGTTAACCAAGCCCAGGAACAACTGCAATTTGGCTCAATTTGTTGGGTAGGATATTGTGCAGACAGCTTTAGTACCAGCGGTATCCATACGGACTCCTTCACTGTTAATTGTGAAGCCCAAATATGTTACGGAAGACACCATAAATACACGCTTGTCCTGGTGCAGCTGGACGTTCACTTGTTGCAATTGTGTTAGGACCCTTTCTAGGTTAGATCAGTGCTCTGAATAGTCTCTAATTGTAATTATGATGTCACCAAGATAGCATCCTATATTTATGCCATGCATAAACCCTTGAAATATTACTGGGGCACTTGGCATTCAGGTATAGGTGAATGACCCCAATGAGTATTTATTTCCACGTATTTCTTGGAGGCCTTATCCAATTCTATTTGCTGATGTGCTTGGCATAACTCCAGCTTCGTGAATTTCTTTCCCCCATTCAGGGCCTGGAATAATTTGGGCATATAGAACTTGGGTTCAACACCTTATTACAAGTGTAACTTCACCTGGATTCCTTGGATTTTCTCCAGGCCATTTTCAAAAACCGTCTTATACTTCTTAAGCACTTGCTCCACTTTTGGCTTGGCCACATCCTCCAGTCATACATTCATTATGGATCCAATTTCCATCCAATCTAGTTGAATGTGTGATAACCAGTTTCTTCCAAACAATGCCAATTCCTTGGTGTCAACGATGTAGAGGGGTAATCTTTTTGGTGTCTGTCCTTTATATTCCATGTTTACTTTGAATTTTCCTAACACCTTGACTTTCTCCCCATGATAGTTTTCACACCATGGTGTTTAATGGTGAGGTGAGGTAACAGTCATGGTTTTAACTTTATTTGCATTAACGGCACCTCTGCCTGCCCCCATCCCCGTGTCCAACTCCATTTGGAGAGGTTCATTGTTGATTTTCACATGGACATAGATTTCCAATTTCTTAACCTTTAATCCATGAATATACATTACTTCCAGTGCCTTGTCTTCCTTTGAGTCGTTAGTTTCACTGCTAGGGCTTTCATCCTTTTCCGCCACGGTTTTTACTCCAGAGGGCTGTTTTCTGTATCTGGATCATCCCTTTTTCTCTTTTTTTCCCCTTGTTGACACTTTCTTTCTTTCTTGCACACTTGGCTCTGATGTGCCCCTCCATGTTAGATAGATAGAATATAGAACAGTAAAACACAGAAACAGGCCCTTTGGCTCATGTCTCTACTGAACATGACATCCAATTTAAACTAAAACTTCACGGGTTGCACATGGTGATCTGTGAATATTTATTTATCTTTCTTTTGTATTTATTATCTCTCTTCATTTTAATCTAATGTACACTGTTGGCATTTTTTCTGAAATACCTGTTTACCTGTACATTGTATAATGTGCATGACAATAAACTCATTTCATTACTCATTACCTGCATGTTCATTTGTCAGTCTTGAAGTTCTTAAATGAAACTATTTATCTGCTTTCTGCATCTACCATTCTCTGTAAATAAAGAAATTGTCCTTCACATTTTAAAATTCTTCTTCTTCACCCGTGTCTCCTCAAGGATGTCCAGCAGTGTTATCTGAAAATTACAAATTATTAAGAGAGGTAAAAGGGAATAAGGATCTGATGCCCACAGTAACAAAGAAAATTTGTTCAGATGCCTGGCGACATTTTTCCATACCTTGATGAAGGGCTCAAGCCCAAAATGTCAGTTATGTATGTTTACCTTTGCTATATATAGGACACTGCATGATCTGCTGAGTTTCTCCTATTGACCCAGGTTGGAGTAGGAATGGAGCAATCAGACACTGTAAGTATCTGGTCTCTTCCTACAAGACCAAGTGGGGTAGTTAACAAGAAAGGGACAATCACTTGGCTTGTTTTATATGATAGGTCTCCCAGAATTAGAGGAGTGGATTGTAAGTAAATAGGGAAAAATTATATAAAAGCAAGGGGTTATAGTTGTGGGAAATTTTAACTTCCCACTATTGATTTGATTACCTTTGTGCAAGGGGCTTGGATGGAGTAAAATTCTTGAGACAATACAGAATCCAATTAGAGACAGGGCAATACCCAACCTTATCTTAGGAAATTAAACTAGACAAGTGGCAGTAATTTCAGTGGGGGAACAGTTACCATAATTCTGTAAGTTTCAAGGAAAAAAGGGATAAGGTGAGTCCTGAAGTTAAGCTCTTGAATTGGGAAAAGGTGAATTTCAATAGTATAAGAGAGAATCTGGTGAAAATAGATTGGGAGCAGATGCTTGCAAGTAAAATGAAAGAAAACAAGTTAGAGTTCTTTAAAAGAAAGTTGATAAGAGTTTAAGGCCAGCATGTCCCCATAAAGAAGAAAGACAAAGATGGCAAAATTAGGGAATGTTGAATGAGGAAGGTTTGATCATGGAATAAAAAGGAAAGATGGCAAGTACAGTACATTTATGATAATCTGAAAACCACTTTACCGAAATTCTCAGTTATCTGAAAAAACCTTTGGTGGCAGCATGATGTCGGAAATTGCATTTTTTTTAACCCGCCATGCTCAAGTGGGTCTTTGACTAGCTGATAGCGCCATTTTGAATCCAACAGAGCTCTTATATACTCAAGGTAAGAATTAAACTTGGGATCCGAATTGGGACCTTGGGCTCGCGGGCAGGTTCGGAGGCGGTGGTGGGGAGGTGTCTGGGATTGGAGTGAGGACCACGGGCTCCCAGGCAGGTTCGGCAACAGTGGTGAGGAGATTTCGGGGATCAAAGCGGGGACCCCAGGCTCCCGGGCAGGATTGGTGATAGCAGTGGAGAAGTGTTGGGGATTGGCAACAGCTAATACAAGTATTCTACTGGGCTACTTAAAGCCATTTCTCATTTATCCGGAAAATGCAGTTAACCAATGCACGCCCGGTCCCAAGCGTTTCAGATCATCAGAAATGTACTGAATTGGCATTTGTAATTGACCAAGACTTGCAGGGATTCTTCAGGAGTTATTGGTAATAGAACCTGGTGAATATAGCAGGCATTAATTCAAATGAGAACCTATTTTCAGAGGGAATAAAGTTCCACTGCAAGAACATAGAAACGAGGGACTGGATGTGGGATATTCTGGGACTGTATCATTGGAACAATGCATGGAAAGAATAACTGAATGTTAATCATCCCTTAATGAATTTCTCATGATACGATCAGAAAAGCCATAAAATGTTCATCTCCTGAATTTTAAGGCTATAAAAAATCTTATAATTGGATATGGGACTTTGCATTAACATTGTCAAGCACAAATGCCTCTTTCTTAATGTAAAGTTCAGGACGTCTGTCTTGTCACTTATCATTTCAAACTTTTTGTATATCTAGAAAACTATCCCTTAACACTGCAATAAAAATAAGATATTTTGGGTGTCTGAGGATTTGTGCTCAGAACTCTTGGATTAGCCATTGGTATTTGAATATTAAAAGTGGTTCATCTAGTTCTTCTTCTTTGGCTTGGCTTCGCGGACGAAGATTTATGGAGGGGGTAAAAAGTCCACGTCAGCTGCAGGCTCGTTTGTGGCTGACAAGTCCGATGCGGGACAGGCAGACACGATTGCAGCGGTTGCAGGGGAAAATTGGTTGGTTGGGGTTGGGTGTTGGGTATTTCCTCCTTTGCCTTTTGTCAGTGAGGTAGGCTCTGCGGTCTTCTTCAAAGGAGGTTGCTGCCCGCCAAACTGTGAGGCGCCAAGATGCACGGTTTGAGGCGATATCAGCCCACTGGCGGTGGTCAATGTGGCAGGCACCAAGAGATTTCTTTAGGCAGTCCTTGTACCTTTTCTTTGGTGCACCTCTGTCACGGTGGCCAGTGGAGAGCTCGCCATATAACACGATCTTGGGAAGGCGATGGTCCTCCATTCTGGAGACGTGACCCATCCAGCGCAGCTGGATCTTCAGCAGCGTGGACTCGATGCTGTCGACCTCTGCCATCTCGAGTACTTCGACGTTAGGGATGTAAGCGCTCCAATGGATGTTGAGGATGGAGCGGAGACAACGCTGGTGGAAGCGTTCTAGGAGCCGTAGGTGGTGCCGGTAGAGGACCCATGATTCGGAGCCGAACAGGAGTGTGGGTATGACAACGGCTCTATATACGCTTATCTTTGTGAGGTTTTTCAGTTGGTTGTTTTTCCAGACTCTTTTGTGTAGTCTTCCAAAGGCGCTATTTGCCTTGGCGAGTCTGTTGTTTATCTCATTGTTTGAAGTTGCCTGCCTATACTCAAAATATTAAAGTTTGAATTAAAAGAGATTCGACTGAGATCTCCCAAGAGATTATCTGATTGTTATGATGAATAAAGGCTCTTCGCAGCGATCAGCTTTCAATATCTCCAGCGACTTAATTTATGTAGTCACAAGTCCCCTGAAGAATATAGTTTGTGCAGGTTAGATGTTAACAGTGAAGTTAGGGAGCATAAAAGAGTCCATGAATTAAGCTTAAAGGGAATCCCAGGCTGTTCCACAATTAGGAACAAGAGACACCAGGGATCAAAGGGGTAATCTACATGCAGAGACAGGAAATGTGCCCTAAATTAATACTTTGTGGTGGATGATGTTTGAGGTCGTACACCATCATGTTGAAATAATGAGATCACACCTGAAGTTGTCAGCTAACGAAGGGAGAAGCATTTATTACAGTGTTATCAGGCTTGATATAGACACACAACATGTCATGACATCTGAAGTGCTAACGACCCCATGACATAACTACGTTGAGTAGGCCAGGGCTTCTCAGTAGACGTACAGGTGCTGCTGAGTCACTATTCCTCGTGGCTGTAGTGGCTAGATTCCATTAGATAGGAGGCTGTTATATCTAGCTGTCACAAGACAGGAGCTGTTAGCTCTGGTTTTGCCCACTCCCTCCAAGTGTACCGCAACACAGCTCCCTACAGAACCAGCGGTAAGCGACCGACTGACTCAGCGGTTCCGAATTAGTGCGGACATTCCACCATAGAACCGAGCAGACTTGCCATTTGTGGTGCGGTGCCGAAGCATCGTGTATGAAGGTTGCTGGGGGAGGAAGTGATATGTACTGTACATCCTAACAGGGCTCAATCAAGTAGAAAGCCACAACCAATTATTGACAACACAAATAAATTACAGTAGGAATCATGTGAGACACTTAACGTATGCAAAAGGTAACCACAGGCAGTTGCAAAAAATCTGATTACAGATAATTACAGTTAAGACACATGAGAAATCCAAAACATTATCAAACATTTGAGATGCATTACCAAAAGTGAAAGTCCATACTGTTAGGAGGTTGTTGGTAAATATGAGAGTCCATAGTGCTAATCTCAAAGTCTGGTAGGAAAAAGTTAACTGTAGAAAGTCAGGTAGCAGCCGAAGTCTGCAATGACACACAGGAGCTGGTAGGTGGTGGTCTGTAGAGCGACTGTCCATTACTGCTGGAAGTCCACTGGCTAGCCGTCAGGTCGGTAAGCTGTGCTATGCTGATCAGTAGTGTGCTGGGACTGAAAAACCTGTACTATCTGCCTAGTCTGCAGGAAAGGTCACAGCAGCATCAACGACAGGCAATGTTGTGCTGAGCGAGGGACTGAAAACCTATTACAATCTGCCTTGTTGGCAGGAAAAGGTCTCAGTGGCATCATCGACAGGTGGCTTTTTTCAGCTTTAGTTCACAGGTTACTACCTGGGTCACAGAATCTTCCATCATGGGAGGGGGGTGTGGCTGGCTACCCCCTGGGTCACGTGATCTTGCCTCAGGGGAGTAAGTAGTTGTCTCCCGGATTGCAGGCTTCTTCTCTCAAGGAGGGGTTGCTAGTTGTTCCCAGGTTGAGTGGTCTTCCTGAGGGAGGATGGTGAAACATGGTGGGGAGGTGGGGGGTGGCGGGTGCTCCCTCCGGTCACAGCTGCTGAGATGCAAACCTCCCAAAGTTCAAACAGGCAAATTTTAAATGTCTGTGCTTCCAGCTACAGACAACTTGCTGATAAACAACCACTTCAGCTCAATGGAGCGCTGGATGTGGTAACATTCTGGAGAAACTGAGGCGCTACTGCTATGCTGTGTTGAGCAAAATCACCCAGCCTTTTGATGTCTGCAGACAGTTTAAAATGTTGCTGATAAGCCTTCCCCTGACCTTGCAACTGGTTGGCCAGACTTGTTGTGCAGTTCATGAGGCACACCAGACAAGAGCTTGGCCTACTCAAGTCACCAAAGTGAGTGAGTAGGTTGTAAAACAGTCTTTTGAACTTCCAAACCTTCTACGATGCCCCTTGCTGTTCGTTCAGTTGAGCGTGAAGGGAAGAGCAACTAGCCTCCTGGTAATTTATTTGCTGTCCTGAGATGTGACACTGATTGATTTGGAGTCATTCGTAGCTACGGTCAATTGGAGCAGTCCCAAAGTAGGTTCAGTTGGGTCAGGCTGTCCGTCATTTGTTCCTGGCTCATTGGAGCGTTACTGCAAGCAAGGTGCTTGTTGTGGCTCATTGGTGCGTTGCTGTAGCAAATTAATTTGAGTTTGGCCATGGAGCGTGTCCATTATTTATGGCTGGCTCATTGGCACGATGCCATTGAGCTTGTTCGTTGTAGGGTCTAGCTACCGGCTAGACCCGTCGGGGTCACCAATGTGGCAGATAATGATTGTGCTCATATGCTATTATGTTGAAATAACGAGACCACACTTGAAGTTGCCAGCCAGCGAAGAGAGCAGCATTTATTACAGTGTGTAGTGTGAATAAAAACTCTCACAACTGGAGGGAGAACAAATGCTTTTATTAGCTTATAGCTGAGGGTAGGGTCTCAGTGTAGTCTTCAGAAGGGCTCAGGGTTTAGGTGGGAAACCAGGGTTATATGTAAGCAGATGGGGACGGAGCCAGCCATCAGCACAACACCCTACCAGTGAATCCCAGTTCACTGCATTCATCCCTTCCTGTAGAATTTAGGGACTGTGAATGAAGACAGAGAACATGGGTCCAGAAAAAAATGGTTGAAAAATATACACTTATTTACAAATTTACAAATTTAAGTGGTCCAGGGGTCTGGAGATCTTGGTGGAGCACCTTAGCACCGAGAAACCTTGGATTCCTTGGGACTCCTGGTCCCCTTGTGAGGTAGGAGAGGTGGGCTGGGTCTCCAGCTCAAGTGGAAGGGGATGCACTTTCCTCGTGAACCGGATCCCCTGAGGTCCTGACTGGGGGTGGCAAGAATGAGCTCCATATTTCGCAAGGCACTTGAGGCAGGTGCCAGGTCCGTGATTGAGACGGTGTCCTCCCTGCCACCCGGGTACTCCACATAGGCGTATGTGGGATTAGCATGTATCATTTTCACCATTTCCACCGGGGGTTGGTCTTGCTTCTCCTCGTGTGTTTCCTGAGGAGGACTGGACCAGGGGTGGTGAGCCAGGTTGGGAGTGTAGTTCCTGATACCGGCCTTCTTTCAAAATTGAATAGAAGCTCGTGAGGAGTAGCATTGGTCGCGGTACATAGCCGCGACCAGATGGAATAGACTGCCATAGGGAGGACTTTCTGCCAGCATGAGTCTGAAAGACCTTTTGACATCAGGGCCAGTTTGTCAGCCATCCAGACTGTGGCATTCTCCTTTTCAAACTGCCTGTTCCTTAGTAGTCATGCTGGATGAGGAACTGACATAGCTCTGGTCGCTATGAATATAGCTGGGATACCCGAACAGGGTGTAAATGGAATCTAGGGCCTTTATGACTGATGAAGTGGATGTGTCTGGACATGGAATGGCGAACAGGAAGCGGGAGTACTCATCAATGATAGAGAGGAAGAAGGTGTTCTTGTTCATGGAGGGGAGAAGTCCTGGATGACTTGATCAGATGCATCTTTGTGGGGCGGTAGAAGTGCAGCTTGCAGTTCGCACAGACCTGGCAAGACCTGGTCATTTCCCTGACGTCTTCCATGGAGTAGGGCAGATTACGCGCCTTGACAAAATGAGCCATGTGGGTAACCCCTGGATGGCAGAGCTCATTATGCAGAGACCACAGTGGGCCAGTGTGTGCAGAGGCACAGCTTCCTCTGGATAAGGCATCTGGATGGTCATTAAGGGCTCCTGGCTGATAGGCAATGTCATAATTGTAGATGGAGAACTCGATCCTCCACCTTGTCATTTTTTCATTTTTGATTTTTCCTATCTTGACATTATTAAACATGAATGCGACAGAGCACTGGTCAGTGAGGAGTGTAAATTTCCTACTACCCAGGTAGTGTCTCCAGTGCCTCAAGGCTTCTACAATGGCTTGAGCCTCCTTTTCCACCAATGGGTTCCAGAGCTCGTGGCCTTGTAATGTCTGCGAAAAAAATGCAAACAGCCTGCCTGTCTAGTTGAGGGTAGTGGCCAGGGCTACGTCTGAAGTGTCGCTTTCCACTTGGGAAGGTACATTCTCGACCACCGCATGCATGGCAGTTTTTGCAATTGGATTCCAGAGATAGTTAAAAGCTGTTTGGGCTTCAGCCGAGAGGGGGAAATTAGTGGCTTTTAATAGCGTCCACAGATCCAGAAGGTAATCATCGATGGTCTCTCCTGGTCGTTGGTGATGTAGAGCAAGTCAGTTCCTTGCTAGTACGTCATTTAGCGCCTTTAGGTAATGTGCCTTCAACAGCTCAATGGCAGCATCATATGTAGTGCAGTCCCTGATGACTTCATACCCTTTCGTTCCTACCCTCAAAACAAGTGCGGATCTCCTGAGTTCATCGGTGTGGAAAATGTCTCTGGTTGCCATCTGGTAGGCCTGGAAGCAGTCTAGCTAGTACGTGAACTCCTTAGTCACGTTGGGGGACAGAGGGTTCATCATCAGCATGTCTGGCTTGTGTAGCGCTTGTATCATTTAGGGAATAAGCTAATAAAATTGTAGCGTGAATAAAAGCTCTCATGACTGGAGGGAAAAACAAATGCTTTTATTAGCTTATAACTGGGGATAGAGTCCCACAGTGGTCTTCAGAAGGGTTCTGTGTTTAGGCAGGAAACCAGGGTTATATGTGAGCAGATGGGGGTGGAGCCAGCCATCAGCACAACACACTACCAGTGAATTCCAGTGCACTGCACAGTGTTATCAGGCTTGATATAGACACACAATATGTGACCTGGCGTCATGACAGCTGAAGTGCTAACGTCCTCATGACGTAGCTACGTTGAGTAGACCTGGGCTTCTCAGTAGACCTATGGGTGCTGCTGCGTCATTATGCTTCATGGCTGTAGTGGTTAGTTGCCAGTAGGTAGGAGGCTGTTGTGTCTTGCTGTCACAAGACGGGAGCTGTTAGCGCTAGTTCTGCCCACTCCCTCCAAGCGCACCGCTACAACTCCTCATTAGTTTTCACCAAGGAGAAGGATTGGAAGTGGTTAGTTCTGGAACCTGGAGTAGGTCAGTATAAAAGAGGAGGAAATGTTACATGTTGTCAGATGTAAAAGGGAGGATAAATCCCCAGGACGGGATGAGATTTATCAAGTTTTGCAGTGGGAAGCAAGGTAGGATAGCTGGAGCCCTGACATGATATTTTTGCATCTTAATTAGTCACAAAGTTGAGGTTCCAGAAGACTAGAGAATAGCTAATATTCTGAATTGTGGGAAGCTCCTTAAATAGGTTGACCTGCTAGTATTACAAGTGAATCAAGAAATTGATCACTTGTATAATTTTTTGCTGACTCATATCGTCCTCTATACATAGCGCTACAGAAGTTGTAGTTTCGAGGCTTTTACGAGAATATGAGTTCCTATTTTGGCACTCATCAATTATCATCTCACCAGTGCATCAGAGCCATGATTCTAATATTTAGTACTGCACTGTGAGTTCAGCATCAGATACAGAAGTCCATTAACAGGAAGAAATAACAGCATTAAAAATCTCAAAATAAACTGCAGCCCATTCTCAAAAGGGGGATTTCTATGGCTTTGCTGCATGGTGAAATATTTAGCTTCAACCAATGGCATTGGAGATAAGCTGGACAAATCCATGGTGTACCTTGTGCAACATTTATTTTACTCTGATGTACACAAGATAGACCCAGAAACTCACAATTGATTAATTGTCAAGCCACATAATTTAAATTTGCCTGTAATATACTTAAAGATGAAGATTAGTTTTCCACACAGTGAAAAAATATTGTGTGGTACTTATATTCATTGGGGAAAGAAAGATTATCGCACTACATGTACAGGCAGGACCTTTATTTATTGAATTTCCTTTTTTTTTTACCCTGTCAGCATTGACTTAGTATTTCTACCACAGATTCAAAGATTAGTGAACAATGTGATAATTGGTATAATTAGCCATGAATTTGATTCATTATGTAAAGAGTTCCCCCTGGTGGATTTAATTAGCAGTGAACATTTCCCTCTACCCCTGCTCCCCCATCCCTCCCCCACGCATGCCCCTTTTCACCCTTCTCTCAAATTCTTTTTGGGAATTTTAAGTTTAGTTTAAAAAATTCTGACTGAAATCATTTTTTTCCAAGTACTGTACATAGCTCCAGTTTCATGTGTTCTAAAAATACTCTGTTTATACTCTGAGAATGTTTATGGAAGGGAATCTAAATTTGTACACCCTGTTCAAAAGGAAGTAATGCAAAATGCCCTAAATTAAATAGAAGCCAAAGTGGTGATAGTTTCTTTAGAAATAGAGCCAATTTTATTTTTGGTACATACTTGATTTAACAGCTGGTCAGTTTTGGTTTGGTGGGTAGTGTTATGTGTTAGTTGCTAAAGTGAAGCTCGTGGTATGTTTACTTATATCCTTTTGAATGGACTCTTTGTAAATCAATGTTTTACATAAAATTCAGATGGAAGTGAGATCATATACTGCAAACTGTGCCATATTTGTGATCTATCCCAAAAAGGTTATTGCTAATGGATTTTTGGTCTTCATTTTCTTGGCTGATTACTGCTAGTTGAGAGTCCAGCACCTGAATGCTCTGCCTAAAGTTTCAAATCAGACTTTAGGGCTTTTCGGCAAAAAAAATCTTAGACGTTTTAAATAGAGTAAAGGTCAAAATTTGGAACTTTCCACAAATAGCAATTGATTCAGGTCGAAATGTTAATTTTGTATCTGAGGTTAATAGATTTTTGATCAACAAGATTTTAAAGGATAGAAATATTGGGTATACCTCAGTCTTGTTAAATGACAGGTTTCTTTTTGAAAATTTTATTTATCATTTGCATCAATATAAACTCAATAAAGATAATATCTTATAACAACATAATACAAAATGATACAATTTTTTAAAATCTATTTTCTCCCCAACCCTTCCATCCTATCCCAAAGAAACGAGAGAAAAAGAGAAAAACACCTAAATCTATATATTTGCTATTATTACCATAGTTATTTTATTTTCTAGCCATTAATTATTAACTGTTGACTGAGAGAAGAGGGTGATTTGGAAGATGTGGATGGACTTTTATTCACAAAATCTATATACGGTTCCCAGATCTTATAGATCCTTAAACAATAAGTGATTTTTTTCTAATGGTATATAGTTTTGCATTGCAATGTTCCATCTATCTATTATTACAAAATTCTCCATTTTCCACCTTATTACTACACATTTCTTCACAGTCGCTGTTGTTATACATAAATTTTTTTAAAAAATATTTATCCAACTTCAATTTTGTATCTGCTTCATATATCAAGCACAAATATTCTTGGATCTTTTTGTATTTGTATCTGCATAATTTGTGCTAATAATATACTCAAATCCTTCCAAAATTCTTCAATTTTTACACAGGACAAGTCCGAATGTAAAAAAAATCCCTATTATCTTATTACATCGAAAACATTTATCAGAAAAATTGGAATTAAGTCCATTTAATTTATATGGAGTATAGTATAGATGTAGAAAATTGTATTCAACCATTTGATATCTAGCATTAATTGTACTTGTAACACTCTCTTGACACAATCTTGACCATATTTTTCTTGAATTTAACCATATAACCATATAACAATTTAAGGCATGGAAACAGGCCATCTCGCCCCTTCAAGTCCACGCCGGTTCACTCAAACAATTCCGCTAGATCCCCCTGCCTATTCTCCGCTCATAACCCTCCAACCCCCCTCTCCCTATCCACGTATATATCCAGCCCCTCATCTTAAATGAAAGAATTGACTCTGCCTCAGTTATTTCCTCCGAAAGATTATTCCTTTCAGCCACCACTCTCTGAGTGAAGAAGCATCATCTAATGTTTCTTCTAAAATTTTGCCCCCTTACCCTTAACTTGTATCCTCTTGTTTCAACCTCCCCTGCTCTCAGGGGGAAGAATCTACTTGCATCTAGTCTGTCTATTCCCTTCATGATTTTAAACACCTCTATCAAATCCCCTCTCAACTGTCTATGTTCCAATGAATAAAGTCCTAACCTCTTCAATCTTTCTCTGTACTCTAGGTTTTTTAAGCCAGGCAACATCCTTGTAAATCTTCTCTGCACCCTTTCCACCTTATCTATATCCTTCCTATAATTTGGAGACCAGAACAAAACACAATACTCACAAGCTGGCCTCCAACGCCTTAAACAGCATCACTTCCCAGCTCCTATACACTATGCTATGATTTATGAAGGCTAACATATAAATGCCTTCTTAATCATCCTGACATCATGGGAATCCACCATCAAGGAATGCTGCACCATAACTCCAAGATCTCTTTGTTCTTGAGCATTCCCCAATGTCCTCCCCTTTATTACATATGTTCTATTTTGATTCTTTTTTTCCCGAAATGAAGCAGCTCACACTTCTCTACATTAAATTCCATCTGCCATCTTTCAGCCCAATTTTCCAGACACACCAAATCCTTCTGTAATCCCTGAAAACCTTCCTTGCTATTCACCACTCCCCCTATTTTCGTATCATCTGTGTATTTACTTACCCAGTTAACCACCCTATCATCCAAATCATTAATATAAATTATGAACAACAGGGGACCTAGCACCGATCCTTGAGGCACGCCTCTCGTCATAGGTTTCCATCCTGACAGTGTTGTCCACCATGACCCTCTGCTGTTTCTCCTCCAGCCACCTCTGAACCCATCTTACTGTTTCTCTATTAATCCCTAGATACTGAACCTTCCTCACTAACCTTTCATGTGGAACCTTATCAAAAGCTTTGCTAAAATCCAGATAGACTACATCTTCTGTCCTACCTTCATCCACCTTTCTTGTTACTTCAAAAAACTCAACAAGGTTTGTCAAACATGACTTCCACTTCACAAACCCATCCTGGGTGCTCCCGATCAATCCCTACCTATCCAGATATTTATACACACCATCTCTAAGAATTCCCTCCATAACACCAAAGTCAAACCTACAGGCCTATAATTACTTGGCCGACACCTCGTGCCTTTTTTAAACAACGGAACTAGATTAGCAACCCTCCAATCCAGCGGCATCACACCCTCCTCCAGTGATCGTTGAAAAATCACTGACAGTGCTTCTGCTATTTGCTCCTTGACCTCCCTTAATGTCCTGGGGAAAATCCCATTAAGTCCAGGAGACTTATCCACTTTTACTGACCCTAGAAGCTCCAAAACCCTCTCTTTATTAATCCCTATCTTTTTCATAACTAATCCATTTGCCTCTCTTATCTCACATAGTCAAATGTCCTTTTCCTTCGTGAAAACAGATGAGAAAAAAATTGTTTAATATCTCTCGCATCTGATAAGGCTCCTCGCACAGTTCATCGCTCCCATTTTCCAGCAGTTCTACTCTATCCTTAACCCTCCTTTTACTATTTGCATATCTCTAAAAACCCTTAGGATTCACTTTTACCTTATCAGCTATTGACACCTCATACCTTCTTTTTGCCTTTCTAATTTCCTTCTTTTTTCTGCAATCTATGTAATAATCATATATCTTATCCATTTTTTGCTTCTTAAATTTACTTTTATCCTGAACCAACTTCCTTATTTTTCCAGAAAACCATGGTTCATTGAACATTTGACCTTGCCTTTCGATCTGACTGGCATGTAAAGATCCTGTACTCTCAATATCTCTTCTTTAAATACCCTCCAAATCTCCTCTACACCCTTTCCAGAAAAAAAGATCAGCCCATATAATTTTCTGCAAATCCCTTCTCATTTCTTCAAATCTGGCCTTCCCCTACTCGAAGACCTTCAACCTCGGACCTGACCTTTCCCTTTCCATATTTAAGTTGAAGCTAATGGACCATGATCACTGGATCCAAAGTTCTCACCAACGCACACTTCTGTCACCTGCCCTATTCCGTTCCCTAACAATAGATCTAACACTGCCTCCCCTCTCGTAGGCACCTCAACCTACTGCTGTAAAAAGCAATCCTGAACACATTGTACAAAGTTTAAGCCATCCTGCCCTCTCACTGATTGTGTTTCCCAATCAATGTTAGGAAAATTGAAGTCCCCAACTATCACATCCCTATTTCTACTACACATCTCAGCTATTTCCCTGCACATTTGCTCTTCCAGTTCCCTATCCTCTTTTGGCAGCCTATAATATACCCTTATATTTGTAGCCTCACCTTTCTTATTTTTTAGTTCAACCCACAGAGCCACCCGCGATGAGTTCTCCAGTCTATCTTGGCTCAGCTCTGCTGTAATATCTTCCCTGACAAGCAATGCCACACCTCCCCCTCGTATATTTAAATGTTTTTACCACCTTTGTTTAGATTTATATAAATCCTTCTTCCCCATAGTATCTTGCAATTTTATATACATATTAATAATAAATTTCTCAATAAATGTATCTGTAATTAAATATTCAAAGTGACTTTGCTCCGGAAGTCTTAGATTCGTACTTAATTTCCTTTTTAAGTATGATTTAAGTTGATAAAATATGCCAAAGTTGTGTTATATTGTATATCGTATTTATCTTTCAATTGTTCAAAAGTCAGAAAAAAAGATCCGATAAAACAATCTTTTCTCCTCTAAACCTTTCCTCTACCAACTATCAAATAAAGAATTATTCAAAGTAAAAGGAATAAGTTGATTATTTCTTAACATTATTTTGGGTATCCCATTCCATAGCTTCAATATCTTTTTTTTAAATTGGCTCTTCTATTTTCCCTTTTATTAATTCACTGTTCCACTCATACAAAAATTGCTCAGGAATCGGTTCTCCAATTTTACTCATCCCAATCTGAACCCAAGCTATTTTCTCAACAATTTGATAACAGGAGGACAAGGATCTTAATTGAGCTGATTTATTGTAATTTTTAAAATTTGGTAATCCTCCTCCCTTCAAATTTCCAAGTTAGTTTTTCCAAAACAATTCTTGTCATTTTACCTTTCCAAATAAATTCCTGTATATTTTTATTTAAATTTCAGAAAAAAAACTTTTCTGGTTTTGAAAGGGGTAATGATTGAAACAAATATTGTATTCTTGGAAAAATGTTCATCTTAATACAATTTACATTCCCTATTTAAGTTAGCGGTAAATCTTTCCATCTTTTTAAATCATCCTATACCTTTTTAGGAAGTGGTAAATAATGTAATTAAAATAAATCAGTTTTTATTCCAAAATATTTAATTGTTTCTTTTTGCCATTTGAACTTCATCACTTTGTGTATAGTCCATATCAACCATAGGCATCACTTCACTTCTATCAACGTTAACTGTATAACCAGATAACTAAGCCAAATTCAGCTGATCTTACACTTAATTTATTCAATATTTCTGGTTTTGTTAAATAAACTATAATATCATCTGCAAAAAAAAAAGATTTAATGTTCTTTATTATCTATCTCAAAACCTTTAATTTCTTTATCTCTTCTAATTGTTTCTGCCAAAGGTTCTATAGCTAATGCAAATAAAAATGGTGTTAACGGACCTTGTTATCCTTGTCTAGATAATATATCTAATAGAAAAGGTTTTGATATTTGTCTATTTGTAACTATTTCAGCTTAGGTTGATTATATAATGCTCTTATCCAATGTATAAAAGTATTCAGAATTCCAAATGTATTTAATACTCTAAATCAGGGGTCACCAACCTTTTTGAAACTGTGAGCTAATTTAAGGGTACTGAGTAATACAAAGGGCTACCAGTTTAGTACACACTTCTGAAATAACAAAGTTGCATGGTTTACCTTTAATTATATATTATTATTAATGATATTATCTATGTGAAGACACTAATTATGTTAATGATTCCTCACAATAATTATTAATGATTTAACAAGGTAGGAAACAGATACGTTTCAACATGCAACACTTTATTTCTATTAATCTCTGCAACTGTTTCATTTTCAAATGATCACTTTTGCAACATTTCATAGGAAATCGCCATGTCCCATTTTTAATAGCCACTAACTCTAACAATTTTTAACAAATCATGAACTATGTACCATATTTATGAGATGAGATATTGTTTAATAATGGAAAAAATTACATGTTTCGCATGATAATTATAGTTTTTTAATTAATAAGTGGTTGTTATATTCAGAATATTTACATTTCAATTTACATTGAATAGATCTTAATATGTATATTTAATTTTTCTTTAATATTTTTTCTTTTTTCTTTTTTTATGGCTCTCCTTAGGAGAGTTGGCTGAAGGGGTGGGGGTTCTTTTCTTTTCTTTTTTTCTTTTTTTTCTATATATAAAATATAATGTTCATGTTTATGGTTAATTGTTGTATATGTCATGTACTATTTGTTTTTTTGAATGAATAAATAAAGTTTTTTAAAAAACTATGTACCATGTTTGTACAAGTTATCAATTATGTAAGATTTAACAAAAATCAACTCTTTCAGATTTCTAAATAAATCTTATCACATTTTGTACTAATCACCAAATCTGCAGCATTTTTAACAAAATCATCATATCTGTCACACTTTACGAACACATTTGTCATAATTTTTCAATATTTGAATTTGTTGGAGTCAGTAAAAATAAACATTAAAAGATGGGTAATTTCATATAAAAACTTATCAACTTCAACAGTATTTAACTTTACTATGGCACTGCCATGTTGCCACTGACAACATCTGTTATGTTTTTTTTTGTCAGTGGGAAGCCTGGCATTGCATGCTGCTCATCAGTGTACTGTAATCTGGGGTGTAACTTGACATTGCAACTTTGAGTGAGTCTTGCAGATGTGCATCACTGAGGTGTGTTCTGTGTTTGTTCTTGATGAAGTTTATGTTAAAAAAGGCTGGTTCATGGAGAAAGGTTGAACGAAACAGGCCGGCAACCTTCATAGCTGCTGTGCATATACCAAGTTTCCAGACATAGCCGAAACTCTTCCAATCATCATCCTTGTCCCCAGTTGAACATCGGAGAGAGTGGATATGACATCAGCTCCATTCTTCTCATCTTTAAACACAGTGTTTGCAATTATCATCATTGAAAACCTTCCCGTCTGAAAATCCCTTCTTCTTCTTTATCAAAAAATATGGAGCTCTGAATGAGGCTTCAGTTGTTTTTTTGGGAGTTTTTCACCGGCCTTGTGAAAAAAGACTGCAATTTGCCCAAAGCTGCCTTTAAGTTGTGGGCTTTTTCTGCCCATAGTGCGCTGCCCAGTGGGTAGTTAGCATGGTAGCTTTTGTGACACATACTGAAGTCTCTCCACATTGTGCTGCTTTGCCATCGCCACAGTCACCCCGCAAATGAGACACACACAGTTTTCTTTCACAGTAGTAAAAAAGAACTCTTCCTCCCATTCACTGTGAAAATGATAAGTTTTCTTTCTTTTTTCTGCCATGTTTTTGAGAGTAGAAACAGCATATAGCTCGTCATCTTCACAGCTCCCGCTAGCTTATTCAGCAAACACTAAGGGTTGTCATGCGCACAATACTGATCCTTGAACCAGACTAGATCAGAGTTCATGTATATTAAATATTTTTATTTCTAAAAATGTTTTTTTTAATACAGGTACACAATCCTCTATCCAACCACACCCACTTCCAGTCGTGCTGCCAGCTCCCCCCACCACCCCCTTACCAGCCCGACGTGCTGCCGGTCTCCCCCCTCTCATGGCCCAACTCGCACTGCCAGTCTCTCCCCTTCGATGGCATGACTCGCGCTGCCGTCTCTCTCCCCACTTGCTGGATTTTGGAGCTTTCTGGATTTTAGATGTCCGGATAAAGGATTGTGTACCTGTATTTTCATTTTCAAATCTACATCAATGCAAGTGTGATTCAAAAAGAATAGCAACACAATTAAATAAAATTTTAGATGGAGCTCATTGGTGACTAATGCTATTTTTAGAACAGGCCCGTGGGCGACTCGTGGTCCCTGCGGGTAACCTGGTGCTCGTGGGTACTGTATTTGTGACCCCCTGCTCTAAATAAAAAGTCCCTTTCTAATCTATCAAATGCTTTTTCTGCATCTAATGCAATCGGTACTGCTTGCTTCTTTCTTTCTGTGCTACACATATTAAACTCAAAAATTTTACTATATTGTCTACAGATTGTCTATTTTTAATAAAAAGTCTGTTCCATATTTATTAATTTTGGTAAATATTTACTTAATCAATTAGCTAATAATTTAAATATAATTTTATTATCTATATTCAATAATGATATAAGAAGAAGGTTGTTAAAGATCTTTTCCTTTTTTAATGCTGATATTAATGCTGTTTTAAAAGATTCTGGCAAGTCATGTACATCTTTCATTTGATCTAATACACTCATTAATACAGGAATTAATTCCTTAAATTCTTTATAAAACTCTAGGGGTGAAACCATCTTCTCCTGGAGCTTTATTGTTTTGTAATGACATCAAAATCTCATAAACTTCTATCTCAGAAAAAAAATTAGATAATGTAGCGGCAGCTACACTGCTACTGAAAGAACACACAATCAGACAGGTTGAGCTCAGTGAGCAGAACTGATTTATTGCATGCTGCTCGGCTGGACTTATACTCCCAGCGTGGACCTGGCTGAGAACCACACTGGGGGGCACTGACATCACCCAGGCATCACATGGTCCCCCAGTGTGGGCTTCTGTGTTGAGAAGAATGGGAAACCCCCGATGGCACCATTTTGGCAGGCTGCCCCACCGCGTGGATTAAAGCAGGGTCGGTTCGCCTGCCTAGTGGTGTGCTGCCACACAGCCCCACCACCCCCAGAACCGGCGCCAATGTCCTTTTTAGCTGGGCGCCTCACTTCTTGGGCTGGGCCACATTCACTGGTTCGGTGGGGTCGAGGAGCGCTGGCTTCAGCCTGTCCACAGTAAACAGTTTCCGCCTGCCGCCAATGTCCAACTTGAACGTAGACCCTGAATGCTGGACCCTCTTAAGATCTCTGCAGTGGTTCCGCGGGCGGGCCCCACCGAATAAAAACGTATTCTGCGGAAAGCAGCTTGCTGGGGACGTGAGATGGCCGTGTGCCATGTCTGAGTGGTGGTGGGGGTGTGAAGGAGTCCAAGCGGGCCCAGAGGTGGGGAAGCAGCTCGTCTGGCGACCGCTGGGGTTCGTGAGGTGCATTGATGAACTCACCAGGAAGTACCAGCGGTGCGCAGTAGACCAGTTCAGCTGATGACGCCTGCAGATCCTGCTTGGGCGTGGAGCAGATGCCCAGGAACACCCAAGGCAGTTCGTCCACCCAGTCGGGACCGGTGAGGTGGGCCATAAGTACTGACTTAAGGTGGTGGTCAGACGCTGACCAGTCCATTGGCTTGCAGGTGATAGGCCATGGTGCGGTGTAGCTCGATCCCCAACCTGTTGGTGAGCTGTGCACAGAGTGCAGAGGTGAACTGGTCTCTCTGATCGCTGGTGAGGTGATTCGGAACGCCGAACCGGGCAACCTAATCGTGCAACAGCGCTTGGGAGCAGGAGATCATGGAGGCATCTGGCATTGGGATCGCCTCAGGCCACAGAGTGGTGTGGTCCACCACCGTGAACAGGTAACGGTCACCCCGGGAAACGGGTTAGGGCCCGACTATATCCACATGAATGTGGTTAAACTGTTCCCGGACGTGCTCGAACTCTTGCATGAGCGCCCTGGTGTGCCTGTGTACCTTGGACATTTGGCAATGGGTGCATGTTCTGGCCCAGCCCACGATCTGCTTCCGCAGCCCGTGCCAGACCAACCACTCTGCCACCATCCGGACCGTGGACCTGATGGACGGGTGCGAAAGGTCATGGATGTGAAGGAAGACTTGCCTGCGCCACTGTTGGGGAACCACTGGCCTCGGGGTGCCCATGGAGACATCACACAGGACGGTGCTTCCGCCACTCGAAGTCGGGAGGTCATGGAACCACAGGTTCGTGATGGCAGTCCTGAAGGCTCGCATCTCCTCATCAGACTTCTAGTCCCAGGCGAGCTGGTTGAAGTTGAGGCCGGGCGTCAGCGCGCAGATGGGCGGTCGCAAGAGTGCATCGACAACCATGTTGTCCTTCCCCGCCTTGTGCCGAATGTCGGTAGTAAACTCCGACATGAAGGAGAGGTTACAGTGCTGGCAGGCTGACCAGGGGTCCTTTGTCATCGCAAGTGCCTGGGTGAGGGGTTTGTGGTCAGTGAAGATGATAAAAGTCCTCCCCTCCAAGAAATAGCGGAAATGCCGCACTGCCAGGTACATGTCCAGTAACTCACAGTCAAAAGCACTATACTTGCGCTCTGGTGGGTGGTGAAGCCAGCTGAAGCATGCCAGCAGCTTCCATTGTCCGTTCATCTGCTGCTCCAGGATGGCACCAACGGCTGTGGCAGAGGCATTGACAGAGAGCACCATATGTGTGGGTGGGTGAGCATGGTAGCTTTTGCAAGGATGTCCTTGGTGGCCTCGAATGCACTGCAGGCCTCTGGTGTCCAGGTGAGCGATTTGTGCTTGGCTGCGATGAGGGCGAATAGCGGCTGCATGATATGCGCAGCTCCCAGGATGAATGGTTATAGAAGTTAACCATTCCCACGAACTCCTGCAGCCCCTTGAGACTGTCCGGACGTGGGAACTCCTTGATAGTGGTGACCTTCATAGCGGCCATGATGGTATGGCCCAGGAACTGCATGGACTCTTTCACAAACTAGCACTTGGCTGGGTTGATGGTGAGCCCGAAGTCGGCCAGCCAGGAGAAGAGGGTGCGCAGGTGGGCTTTGTGTGGCGCCCGATGATCTCTGCTGGCAACGAGGATGTCATCTAAGTAAATGAAGACGAAATCCAGGTCCCTGCCCATTGAGTCCATGAGGCACTGGAAGGTCTGAGCGACGTTCTTGAGCCCGAATGGCATGCGAAGGAATTTGAACAAGCCGAAGGGGGTGATGATGGCCATCTTGGGTATGTCCTAAGGATGCACCAGGATTTGGTGATACCCACGCACCAGGTCAACCTTGGAGAAAACCCTTGCAACATGCAGGTTGGCCTTAAAGTCCTGTATGTGAGGGATGTAGTAATGGTCAGGAACTGTCGCCTTGTAGATAGACTCCACAGGGACGCCAGCCGCCGGAGGCTTTTGGGACAAGGTGGAGCGGAGAGGCCCACAGGCTGTTGGACCGCCAAATGATCCCCAGCTCCAACAGATGCGAAAACTCCTCTTTCACCATTTGGAGCTTGTCAGGTGGGAGCCGGCGTGCCTTGGCATGAACCGTTGGGCCCTGGGTGGGGATGTGGTGGAACACTCTGTGGCGCAGCAAGGCAGCAGAGAACTGTGGCTTGAGGAGGGTCGGAAACTCGTCCAGGATTCGCTGGAACTCATCTCTTGGCATGTGGATCGTGGCCATCTGTGGCTGCTCTGTGGAGGAGGCTTCGAGGTGAATTGCCTGGAAAGTACGGGTGTCCACTAGGCGCTTTCCCCAAATGTCCACCAGAAGCCCATGGGCGAGGAGGAAGTCGGCACCCAGGATGGTGGTCGGCGGGACGAGACTGTGAACCTCCATGAGAACTTTTGTCGGCCAATCTGGAAGTGGACTGTCTTGTCTCCATACGTCTGGATATCTGTTGCGTTGGCCGCAAGGAGGGGAGGTCCTCGAAGTCGGTTCCTGGACTCGATGGCCATGGATAGGATGACGCTGATCTGGGCCCCAGTGTCGATGAGGAACCGCCGGTCACTGACTGAGTCCCGCAGGTAGAGGAGGCTGTGTTTTTTGCCAGCCGCCACAGACATTAATAGCGGATGGCCTGCTCGTTTCCCTGGAACGAGCAGGGCTGATGACACTTTCGAACCTTGGCTCCTCAGTGCTGGTGGAAGAAGCAGATGCCTGGAGCGGATGCCATGCTCCTGGTTATGCTCTTGGTGGCCCCTGCAGGGGCCGGATGCTCTGCTTGGCGTGGTCGTGCCCGTGCCTCGTGACCTGCTGGACCACTGAGCCCCCTGGGAATCGCTCGAGCCTTAGCTCTTGGGCCTTCTGAGCGATCTTCCTCGGGTCGATAAAGCTCTCTTGGACCAGTAATGGCCAGATGTCCTCAGGCAAATGTTCGAGGAAAATGCGCTCGAAGAGTGGGTAGTTGGTGTGATCACCCATGAGTGTGAGCATCTCGTCAATCAGCTCCATTGGGGAACTGTCCTCCAGGGCGTCGAGGTGCAGCATCCGAGTGGCATGCTGGGACCTGTATTGTCCGAGGGATCCAGTGAACACTCGCTTGATGGTCTCGTATTTGTCTTCGGCGGGAATGAGGTTCAGCATGCGTCTGGCGGTGGCCTGGTCCAGGGCGGCGACCACATGGTAGAATTTGGTCATGTCAGATGAAATCTGGCAGAGGTGAAATTGAGCCTCCGCATGGCCGAACCAGGTCTCCGGCTTCTGAACCCAGAATTCAGGCAGCTTGACGGCTATAGCACTGATCCCAGGTTCGCTCATGTGGGTTCAAAGACATTTGAACCAGTTGGGGTCACCAATTGTAGCAGCAGCTACACTACTCCTGAAAGAACACACACAACCAGACGGGTTGAGCTCAGTGAGCAGAACTGATTTATTGCAGGCTGCTGGGCTGCACTTATACTCCCAGCCCAGACCTGGCTGAGAACTGCGCTGGGGGGCACTGACGTCACCCAGGCGTCACGTGGTCCCCCAGTGTGGGCTTCTGAGCCTAGTGCAGAGAAGAAGGAAAACCCCCGATGGTGCCATTTTGGCTGGCTGCCCCGCCACGTAGATTAAAGCGGGGCTGGTTCTCCTGCCTAGTGGTGTGCCGCCACAATAACTCTAATTTTTCATCTGTATTTAACATAGGAAATTTCACTTGTTGTAAATATTCCTCTTTTTTCATCTTTCAGAGATTCTTTTTTCATAAAAATCCTTAAAATTATTATTTATTCACTGTATCTTGTAAGTGACTTGACCAGTTTCTTTCTTTGTTGCAATTATTTTTCTGGAAACTTGTTCAGTTTTTAATTGCCATGCTAATATTTTATGAACTCTTTCACTGAATTCATAGTACTTCTGCCGTGTTCGCATTATATCCCTTTCTACCCTGCAGGTTTGTATTATGTTAATCTCAATTGCGTTGCTTCCAATAATCTTTTTTTTTCTCATCTTTTCTTGCATATGTAATTCTTTCTCTAATTTCAATATTTTTCCAACTGGTGTACTTTTTCATTTTTTTTCTTTATTTTAGAAGTATAACTTATTATTTGACTTCTTAAATATGATTTAATCGTGTCCCATATTATAAACTTATTTGTTATTGAATTACCATTAGTTTCTAAAAAGGTTTTATCTGCTGTCTCATAACATCTCAAAAGTCTTTCCTCTTTAATAATATTGTATTGAATTGCCATCTGTAACCTATATTTTGTTCTTACTTCAATGAAATTGAGAGAATTAGAGGTGAATGATGAGAATGAACTCACGCTTGATATGCAGTCTTTTGAACTCTGGATTAAAGCTGAGCAGAGACTTTGAACATATCTATTCATGAAAATTTTAGTTTTTTAAAATAATTTTATCACCTGATATATCTAAGTTTGAATCAAAGATGAAATTATTCCTCCGAATAAAATTTTCCCTTTAGCATTTGATAATTGCATAAATATATCTTATATAAATTTTCCATCATCTACATTAGGCACATACACATTCATTAGAGTCAAATATTCTGAATAAATTTGAAAACTGACCATTACATACCTACTGCATTTCCTACTGCATCTATAGTTGTGTCTAATATTTTTACTGGTAATTTTTTTATGTATTAATATTGCTGCATCCCTAGCTTTTGAATTAAATGAAGATGCCAGTATCATTCAATTAATGTTTCATGCTCTTTTTGTCAAATGTGTTTCTTGTAAAATATCAATATCCACTTTTGCTTTTTTCGTTTACATTGATATTTTTTCCATTTTATTGGTTTCTGTATTCCATTAATATTAATGCTAATGAAATTCAATATTCCCACCATCAATTACTTTTATTAAATCTTTTGACCATCCATCCTTCTTCTCCCACTCCTCCCACTTTCATAATATTAACAACATACTTCATAATGATCTTGATTAATCTAGGTGTTTAAAGAAAAAGGAAAAGAAAGAAAACAGAATAAAGATAGGACCCTCTCCTCACAAATGCACACAATGTTGGTATAACATCTTTAAAGCCCTGATCTATTCGAGTTGTGGTCAAAACCACACTAGCACTCATGATTCTGCAACAGTTAGCTCCACATTCCCGACTAACTCACTCAAAATGCAGTTCAGTCTCCTGTTGCATTATGTTAATACATAATGACTAATTGATGGATCTTTTAAGTATATATATATATATATATACTTAAAAGATCCATCAATTAGTCATTATGTATTAACATAATGTATATATATATGTGTAAATAGATCATTTATAGGTTAAAACCCTCCTCCCTATTAAACTCCCTTGAATTTTTTTTTACTGTAGCAACAACTGAAACCAGTCAGTGATATATTTCATTCAAGTGTCACCCACTGCTTGTCCCTCTCTTTCAGGCAATGAATCCACAAACACCTTTGTCTCATTAGGGTCTATAAAAAGCTTGTTTTTTCCCATGTGGAATTAAAAAAAACTGTCAGAAATATTAAGACAAAGGCATAACCTTTATATCATAATATATTTTTAAATGCATTGAATTCTTTTCTCTTTTTCAACAAATCAAAACTTATATCCGGGTAAAAGAAAATCCTATTTCCAATATAAATCAATGGTGACTGTCGTTCTTTTGTTTGTTTAGCCACCAGTCCCATGATCTCTCTTACTTCGTGACGAAGAAATTTGACCAATATTGGACGTGGTCTCTGATCTGGTTGTGGCTTCGGTCATAACGCTCAATGGGCTCCCTCAATCTCGATATCTCCTTGAAGTTCAGATTGTGGAATCCAACACTGTAAAAACTTCTTTATTTCTTGACCTTCATCGCCTTCTTTAAATCCAACAATCTTTATGTTATTTCCTTCTACTAAAATTTTCTAAAATGTCAGTTTTATGCATTGATTGATCTTTTCTTGCAGCTACTTCATCTTACATTTTCTTCATCTGTTCCTTAATGCCTTGAATCTCAAATTCGTTCCCTTTAATTTTTTTCTTCCTCAACTTCAAATTTTTTGTCCATTTGCTGCATCATTTTTTTCCACCCTTTTTGTAATTTTTAAAAATTTTCAACTATATTATCTCCACCTTTTTTACTTATTCTGTTAATAACATCAGTGATTTCTGGAAATTCTCCATATAATTTTTCATCCCAGCTGTAAATATAAAGGACTCTTTCACTTTCCCACCTTTTTAGCCATAGTTCCTTGTTCAAAATTTTCTTCTTGTTCTTCTTCTTGACCACTGGAACTGGAAGCCTCTAAAGTCTTTTTTTTTAAATTGCCTCAGTTTTGCTTTTGCACATGAGCAGAGTCACTTCTTCACCCATAGCAGGCAGGCATTGTCGGGGGAGACCCTGCACAGCAGTGTCCAAGGTCTCCCAGCCCCTGGCCTGACTCCCTTGGGCAGTACTTTCCGGACAGCTCCTGGATCCTTCTTCAAGGTAGGCCTTTCTTCTTTATCTTGTTCTTTTTCTTGCACAATGTCTTGTATTATTACAGCTGGGTTTTTTTTTCTTTCTTTGGTGCCATTTTAAATTATTCTCCAAGTCTTCCGACACTTCTTCTATTTTTCTTTCACTTTTTCAACTTTTTTTTCAACTTTTTCGAAGAGAGTAGGGATTTGCAGTCTAACCCCACGTCATCATATGGCACACCCCCAACAGAACAGATTCAAGGGGCTCAATAACACATTCCTGAGCTTTGCATGAGCCCACAGACAGCTGGTGACTGGCTTTGGAGAACCAGGTACTGGGACTGAGATTTTTGAGGATGCTGATGGAGAACAGGGCTCCAAGAGAGCATGGGCTCTTAGAGCTTCTTAATCACATCAGAGGTTTGGAGCCAGTTGCCGAGGTGAGTGACTTGGAAACCTTAGATTTGGGTTTACTGCTGGTATGGACTAGAGACCAAGCAGGAATTACAGAGGCTATAGGAGCACAGGGCCCAGCAGAGGGGGCAGGATCCGTGGACACTCAACATCTCTGAAGGGATTCTCTGTTTCTCTTTCTTTTCTTGTTCATGGTACTGGACTATTGGTGGCATCTTGTGTGCCTTTACAGGCCAAACAATGGACAAAACAATTGTTTTACATATTTACATAACAATAAATGAACCTTGAGCCTTGTTAACATGTCCAGATCTATCTCTTGGCTAACTTCCTTTTGATTGCCACCTTAGGTAATCTGGCTCAGTCTATCAGAGAAACTCCCTTTTTTTCTCCTCATTGTCCTGCCCCAGCTTCTCTGCAAACCAGAAAAACTTGTTTCTCTCTTAGGAAGGATTCTGAGACTGAAATGTCAACTGTTTCCTTTTCTATTTTTATTTCTGAACCTAGTACCTTAGTTGCATTTCTGATCCAGCTCAGAACAACAATAGTCATAAAAATAAGAAATATTATTATATATTACTTTGGCCTAATTGTGTAATCAAAGTGAGTGGCAATGGTGAAACCAGTTCAAACTTATGTTTGTCATGCAGCTGATTTTGATTCAGGATCTTTAATCAAATCTTGAAAGGATGAAAAGCTGGACCTAAAATGGAAAATGTATTTATCTGGAGAATCCATCTTGAAAGGATGAAAAGCTGCACCTAAAATGGAAAATGTATTTATCTGGAGAATCCATCTCTTAAAAGGGAAAAACAGCTTTGATAACTTTCTTTGAATATACTCACTTGCCAGTTTATAATCAAGCTTCAAGGGAGAGAGCAGTGGCAGCTTTGTTTAATGCCTCTCTCTCTCTCTCTCTCTCTCATCACACACTCCCACACTCCACCTCCCCACACATACACACCCCACACATACACCCCCCCACACATACACACACATACACCCCCCCACACATACACACACATACTCACACCCCCACACCCACACTCCACCTCCCCACACATACACACACCCCCACACCCACACTCCCACACTCCACCTCCCCACACATACACACCCCACACATACACCCCCCCACACATACACACACATACTCACACCCACACTCCACCTCCCCACACATACACACCCCACACATACACCCCCCCACACATACACCCCCACACCCACACTCCACCTCCCCACACATACACACCCCACACATACACCCCCCCCCCCACATATACACACACCCACACAAACAATAAACATGGCAAACACTTGTGCCTCCTTTTTATCTTTACAGGATTTCATCTGAGCACCTTGTGTGGAATCAATTGAAAGCTTAGTGATTGTGGTCATTAAGTTATCCTATTTGTAATTGGAAGCCAAGCAATGCATGTTCTTTCTCAGCCTAATGCTTTTGAGGCTCTGGATTAGTTATTTGTTTGGTTGGATGAAAATTGTATCAGTAAAAATTAAAATAAGGAGCAAATGAAAGTTAAATAGAAGATATGAACACACAGTCTGTGTTTCTTTCTTCTTTGGCTTGGCTTCGCAGACGAAGATTTATGGAGGGGTAATGTCCACGTCAGCTGCAGGCTCGTTTGTGGCTGACAAGTCCGATGCGAGACAGGCAGACACGATTGCAGCGGTTGCAAGGGAAAATTGGTGGGTTGGGGTTGGGTGTTGGGCTTTTCCTCCTTTGTCTTTTGTCAGTGAGGTGGGCTCTGCGGTCTTCTTCAAAGGAGGTTGCTGCCCGCCGAACTGTGAGGCGCCAAGATACACGGTTTGAGGCGATATCAGCCCACTGGCGGTGGTCAATGTGGCAGGCACCAAGAGATTTCTTTAGGCAGTCCTTGTACCTCTTCTTTGGTGCACCTCTGTCTCGGTGGCCAGTGGAGAGCTCGCCATATAACACGATCTTGGGAAGGCGATGGTCCTCCATTCTGGAGACGTGACCTACCCAGCGCAGTTGGATCTTCAGCAGCGTGGATTTGATGCTGTCGGCCTCTGCCATCTCGAGTACTTCAACGTTGGTGATGAAGTCGCTCCAATGAATGTTGAGGATGGAGCAGAAACAACGCTGGTGGAAGCGTTCTAGGAGCCGTAGGTGATGCCGGTAGAGGACCCATGATTCGGAGCGAACAGGAGTGTGGGTATGACAACAGCTCTGTATACGCTAATCTTTGTGAGGTTTTTCAGTTGGTTGTTTTTCCAGACTCTTTTGTGTAGTCTTCCAAAGGCGCTATTTGCCTTGGCGAGTCTGTTGTCTATCCTTGCATCCGATGAAATGGTGCAGCCGAGATAGGTAAACTGGTTGACTGTTTTGAGTTATGTGTGCCCGATGGAGATGTGGGGGGGCTGGTAGTCATGGTGGGGAGCTGGCTGATGGAGGACCTCAGTTTTCTTCAGGCTGACTTCCAGGCCAAACATTTTGGCAGTTTGACATTCTGTGTATCTCACAGATAATGAGTCGACAAAACATTCCAGTGGAGGAACTGGGCATTTCATCCGTCAGGATAATCTAAACATTATCAGTCAGGACATGATTAACTCCAATTGAATGTGGCTTTTGCTCACCATTGGTGGATCAATATTTGGCAACATCCAATCCCTGGAGAAGATTGATGGGAAACAGCAAGGTGCCAGAAATTGTGATGTTAAACATAAAATGTGGAAGAGTGCAGCACAAAAACAGGCCCTTTGACTGAAGATGTCTGTGCCAAATATGATGCCAAATTAAACCAACACTGCTGCTTGCCCATGATTCATATCTTTTGACTTCCTGCGTATTCAGCTATCTAGAAACCTCTTAAATGCTAGTAGTATCTGTTTCCACCATGAGCCTTGTCAGCATGTCCAGACATCTTTCAATCTCTTTGTAAAATCCTTTCCCTATATATCTTTAAACTTTCACTTCCTCACTTTAAATTCATATCTGTTTATTCTGTCTTTGCCTCAGTCAGGTCTCCTCTCAGCTTCTGATGCTCCAGAGAAAGCAATTCAAATTTGTCTGATCTCTTCACATAGATCATATCCTTTTATCTATGCAGCACGTTGGTTAATCTCTTCTGTGCCCTTTCCAAACCCTACACATTCTTCCTGTAAGAGGGTGATCAGAATTGCAAACAATCCAGGCATACCAAAGCCTCAACTTTCTAAGAAGTCTGAGGAGATGTGGCACGTTGTTGACTACTCTTTCAAATGTCTACAGGAGTACTCTGTCATTGCGCTGCTCCATCTGTAACTGATCTACATCTTGTTATATTTTTGGATAACCTTCTACACTGTACAACAGCTCCATCAATTTTGGTGTCATCTGCAAACTTACTAACCCACTCACTTACCTTTTCATCCAAGTCATTGATAAATCCATCACAAAGATCAGGTGTCCCAACACTAATCTCTGGTCATGGACCTCCAATCAGAATAACATCTTTCCACCACTACCCTTTGTCTTCTTTGAGCAAGACAATTCCAAATACAAACTATCAATTCACAGTGGATTCTATGCATCTCTGAAGTCATGGTAGATGTTATGCTTAGGGAAGTGATGTAAAGTCTGGACAACAGAGCTTTTGAGTTTTATCTATAGGGGTGGTCACACAATTCTCCTCCTTGCAACTCCTTGTGTTTAATCTTGGTAATTTTGACATGTTTTCCAGATGGCACAGCTAGTATCACTTAAATTTGTTTAGAAGGGTGCTCATGCCAAATAACAAGGGCATTCATTCCAAAGAGGCAACGAAGGCTCTGGGAGTCACTCAACCTCTGATAGAAAGAGAACAAAGCATGGATAGGGCAAAGGAAACATGAAGAATGTTTTTAAAAAAAATCCATAATGCAATGTTGTCTGGTCTTCTAATAATAACAGTGGTCCTGAAAAAATGTTGGACTTATTTACTTTGGGACTCTTCTGAAGCACAACCCTACCTCCCCTTTCAAAATTAATTATAGGTTCAATTAACTAGAAGAAGCAGGATAAGTACCCATTGGCTCCCACCGAACTAAATTTCAGAGATTCTAATCCCCTCCCAGCCAAATTAACCTTACAAAGTCTTCCTCGTGGGCAAATTGGTGTTCAAATCAGAACAATCCTACTCAAGCAAAACACTGACAGTCACATTCACAGAACCAAGGCTGACGGTCAAACGTAGTAGGGTCTTGTAATGTTCGAGTATGTTCCATTACTCAGGCAGGACAAACCCAGAGGTGGGGATACCAGTGGTATGATGATCAGAGGAATTATCTATGTCCCACCTGCCCCACCTCATTTGCAAATCAAATTCCATAAACTAAAAGCAAGGTGTTTTATTTGCCGTTTGAATTATTTTCTCCTTGAAATACGTTTTATAAGTTACCAGCAGTGTAAGAGATTCACGTGTCAGCTCAGCCCACAGCACTCACCACTGGATCCGGGGAGCCTCTTTCTTCACCATCTTCTTCTTCAACTTTTTCCAATCAGCCATGTAGTCGAACTTCTTCCTCCTGGTTTTACCTTTTGCTCTAGACATCTTACAGCCAAAAACAGGGATGCTGCCAGCCTCACTCCTTCCACGGCCCTCACTACTCCCATTTCAAATCTGACCTCTGACCAACGTGGGTGGATCCTACCAGGATACCAGGGAATAATTCCAGCACAAATCTGATTTATACCACTCATATTATTATACAAAATACACAATCTTCCTAATTTGTTTTTTTTCTCTCTCTCTGTTACCTTGTAGTAGCATGAATAAGGTGAACCCTGCCTTGATATGATTGACGGGCACCCAATCTGCAGCCAGTTATCCCCTCAGCCACCACCTCCTCCCAGCGGGGATGACTCATCATGGTGATGCCGATTGTTGTGGTGGCTTTAGCTCTTGATGTGACGAAGCCTTCAGCTATCAAGGGTTTCACTTCCGAGCCCAAGCCCAGCGAGGAAGGGTTTTGGGACAAATTTATCAGGAAAGCAAAGTAGAATTCATTTGTGCCGATTAGTTATTAGTGGTATTTTTCCCCTGCCATCACCCCTCTCTTTATTCCCCACCCCAACATGCACTTCCGTAAAATCCTCTGTATTTAATATGCGGCCACTGTTAAGTTCCCCACTAGTTAACATTCCCTCCTTGTTTATTTTGTCATTTTTTACAGATGTGCAGAGCGGTGATCCGATGAGCTCCAGCAGCACTGTACCCCTGTAGAAAATCTCACGAAATGGTGCGAGAGTAACAACCTGTGACTCAATGTGGACAAGTCAAAGGAGATGATCGTGGACTTCAGGAGGACCAGGGATGATGACCCTCACTACACATCAACAACTCTGTAGTAGAGAGAGCACCAAGTTCCTTGGAGTTCACTTAACCAGTGGACACTCAACATTTCCTCAGTTGTGAGGAAGGCATAACAGTGACTGCCCTTCCTTAGAAGACTGAAGCGTGCAAGGCTATCAGCCACCATAATGTCAAACTATTTTGGAACTCTATTGAGACCGTCCTGGCCGGCTGCATCAGAATGCAGTACGGTTGCTGCAGAGAAATGGATCAGAAATCAATCCACAGGATCGTAAGAGTGGCAGAGAGGATCACTGGAGACTCCCTCCCCCCCCTCCCCCATCAACGTGATCTACCGGGATCGTTGTCTGAAGAGGGCACATAAAATCATTATGCCTTTTTATGGTTCAATGCCGCCGACTCAACAAAAAAAAAAGTTGAATTTACCTTTTTGTGGACCAGGCCTATAAGGCTGATCCAGTGTTGCTTTCTTACTGAGAAGTGTTAAAAGCCTTCTTCTGGAGCTGAGGGAGGTGGGGCGAGTGGTGCAGTAGTGCCATCTGTCACCGTGACATCATCCATACATGCCGACAAGTGAAAAATTAATATAGACATTCTCTCCCACTGAAAAGAACAAAATACTGTAGTCAAACAGGTAATTTGTAAAAATAAATCTACAAAAATATACATTAAATTAAGTATCTGACCATACTGAAGGCTTTAAAACCCTAAAATTGCTAAACTTCGATAAGTGCTTAAAACAAAGCACTTACTATCAATGTCATCTGCCCGCTCCTTCGCAGCCACTTTCAGTGGCGTTGCCTTCATGGAGAATATGCAGGGAGTTGCTCCGCCTTTGAATCTATCCCTGAATCAGCCCTCAGAGCTTTCAACAAAGTAAGTGAAGCGATGTAAAGGTGGAAAATATCTGCCTTTATAATCACTTTTTTTCCACTATAAAAAGGCCTATTGAGGACCTCTTCCACCCCGCTCACAGCATCTTTCAGCTACACCTATACAGGAGTATCAGAGCCAGCACCACCAGGCTGAGGAATATCTTCTTCCCACAGGCAGTGAGGATGCTGAATGACCAAAGGAACTGCTCACACTAACCATCTGAGACTCTCATATGTACAAAACATTATTTATTTATTTGTATAAATGAAATATTTGTTCTGCAAATGCATTTTTTGTCTGTGTGGTTGTGTGTTAGCATGTTTTGCACTGAGGACTAGAGAATGCTGTTTTGTTGGGTTGTACTTGTGTAATCAGATGACAATAAACTTAAACATTATTTAATGACTTGGGGTATTTTTTTTTTCCTGTTTCTTAAATTCTTATGAATGTACTTAGTGGATTTAACACAGCTAGTGCCTATTGATATCAATAAACTGGCAGCAAAGTAAAAACATAAAATGCTAGAAATACTCAGCAGGTGAACCACATCTGTGGGCATGAAGGGTTTGCAATCTGAAACTTTAACTGCTTTTCTTCCAACAGGTCCAGCCTAACCTGGGGAGTATTTCCAGCCTTGTCCCTTTTTATTTTATTTTAGATTTTCATCGTCTCCAGTTTAAAAAAAAAATTACATTATGATGCCAATTTAGGTATAACTCATAGCTGAATATCTGTCCGTATTCAGGAGAACTCTTGTTAAAGATCTCAGAGTAGCAGAAGGGGCAAACAGAAATGGAATCAGAGAAAAACCAATCAAGTTGGAAGCTTGTCACTGCTTTGATGCTGAACTCTAAAACTGCTAAACTTTGACAAAGCATTTATTAATGATTAAAAACACAAAATGCTTCCTTTTAACAATAGTCTAATTTTTAAGACAAAACTCCAAATTCTTATTGCAGTGCCTGACAAAATGATAAATCTGCAGCTAACCAGTGAAGTTGCCTCAGGGGTATTTACTGCTCAGCCCACGGGAGCAGAAATATCAAATTCAAGACTGACCCCCAATTCACAACTTTGAATTGGGCAGAGCAAAATTCAGAATCTTCAATATGGTCTGATATTGTTTGTCATGAAGGAATTCCCAGCAGCTAATACCTGACAGGATAAAACACCAGTAAGACAATTAATTCCAATGGTATCATCCATCAAACCAGGGATTTCAGCCTTCTGATCAGTTAAGTGAAGTGCCCATTCATGGCCTGGTTCCCTGAAAAATGTAGCTGAGTAAGCAGGCTCTTTTATATTCTGCAAGATACCTATAATATTGGAGTAATGATGTGAAATAAGTACATTCTCACTCAGAGGCACATCAGATTTTGCTTCTTTGAAAGAAAACCGATATCTTATTTTGCCAATACTATGAGCGGTGAGCTAAGAGTTTAATCGTGAAAGAGCTATCACTACAATTATACCCTGAGATCCTCTGTATTTTTTTTATGGTTATCAGAATCAGAATTTATTATCATGAACATGTGTCATGAAATTTTTTTTGTTTTGTGGCTGAATTACAGGTGCAAAATTGCTATAAATTACATTTGAAAAGTAAGTACAGAAGAAAAATGTGGTAGTGTCTGGTGGCAGAGGGGAAGAAGCTGTTTTTATACTGTTGGGTGTTTGTCTTCAGGCTCCAGATGGGAGCAGTGAGAAGAGGGCGTGGCCTGGGTGATGAGAGTTCTTGATGATAGAGGCTGTTTTCTTGAGAAACTGTCTTCTTGTAGATATCCTTAATGAAGTGAAAACTGATGGCCATGATGGCGTTGGCCGTGTTTTGTGGTCTTTTCCTGCCCTGTGCATTGGCAACTTGTTTATTGTTTAATTCAAATAAATTTCAATGAAGTAGAAGCTTTGACATTTGTTATCAAGATCTTAAATTTATGACAGCACAAAAACCCATGGGTTCTGAAGGTTAATACTGTCACCAATCTTCCATCCAAAATATAATTTGCTTCTAAAATGAGTATCACATGAAATGAGAGCTAGGACCTATGTAAGTACTCATGGCTTCAGCTTTGATTTTTCTGAAGTGAGAAGAGTCAAAAGCAAAGTTATTCAAGATTACAATGAGATCTGAAAGGGCAGACAAGAATGTTGGTGGAGAGGAACCAGTTCGATCTTTGTTGCAGATGGAAGTAGAGGGCTTTAAAACTTTTCTGATGAGGGCTATAGGGAAAACTTGGGAAAGCCACAGACATCTGAATGTGAGCCAGATCATGGGAGTAAAGCTTGCAGCTAGAAAACCAAACTTGCAGTGTGTAAATACTTGTAATCAGTTTCATAATTCAAAAGATCACTTCCCTCAAAGTGGTCAAGATTTGAAATCATGGAATATTCAATTGAATTGAGGTTTGTTTATCTCAACATTGAAAAGTGCCTTCCCTATTTAAGCCTGTTTTTGGTATATTTAATTGCCAAAAATCAATGAATTAAGCTCAATATCCCGCCCTTGCTGGTATCGGTCAGATTTAATCATGTAAAGAAGGGTGTGCAAGGGTTAGGGCATGTTATAATCAAAGCATTATTGAGCATTTATATCTGGTGCTTTAAGGCCAGTTACATAGTTTATAAATGTGATCTCTCTTATTATGTGACTACCTATTTGTATGGAGGAAATTTTTCACACAATAATACAGTAATAAGAAATCTGTTATGGAACTGTTGATCAAGATAAATATTGATCAATATACTGGGGATCTACTGAAGTATGCCAAGAGATCATTTGATAAAACTGTTTTAAAGCAGGGGTGGGCAACCTATGGCCTGCGAGCCAGATCCAGCCTGTGATCCAAATTTATCAAGCCCAGTGCATGGCTGCCCCCTCTCCCCACCCTGTGCATGGCTCCTCCCCCCATGTGCGTTTCCCACCTTCGATGTGTAGCTACCCCCTCCCCCACCTCGGTGTGAGCTCCATCTCAATGTATGGCTCCTTCACTGTGAGCAGCTCCCCCACTTTCTGTGTTGGATCCTCACATTCTCTGTGCAATGCAGACCCCTCTGTTGAGGAATAAACCCCCCCCCCCACCCTCTGTGCGAGACTCCCGCTAGTCTTCTGCATGAGGCTCCCCAGCCCTCTGTAACATTCTCCCCCTTTCACCATGTCATTCTCCCCCTCTCATGGTGTTGATCTCCCCCTCCCACGGTAACGTTCTCCCCTCTCTCACAGTGACATTATTCCGCTGCCTGTGAGAGCCTTCTCCTCTGTGTGAGACTCTTCTGTGAGAGACCTGTGTCTGTGATAATCCACCTCCCTCTCTCTGCAACACTACTTCTTTCTGTAACGTCTTTCAACTTATCTGTGTACAGCACTCTCTCTCTCATTTCTCCTTTCACATCTAGACTAATTCTTGACTTTTTTTTAATTTAATGCTGAAGATGAGAGGATATCTACATCAATTCAGAAGGAGAAAATCAATCTTTGTGGCGAGGGAAAGTTAGCAGACAGGCTTAGAGAATGGCAGCATGTTCAGTTTGGAAGCTAGACTCAAGGATGTATGTCCCCATGTTGTTTCTTCAGGTCTAAACCACTGAGATAGTTTACCATAGGTGCATAGTCATCAGGGGACAGTATATACTAAATCTGTTGCAGAGTGTATGGATGAGCATAAGGGGATGCCTTATAGATCCTGTTATGGATCTCATGGAGATCATTTTCTCAATCATGCACCAAGTGATGGGTTCCATCCATAGCTTAGTGGTGTCCTACATCTTGAATACTCCAAGCAGATGCTATCTTGACTTTGAGAGGCAGAGTTGTCTTCAGCCTTCTTGCCACTCTACTCACCCAGTCCCAAAAGCCACTGTCCTAGCTCATTTATTTCTGCAATTGAATAGCTTTGCAGTCATCAACTGGAAAAATACTCCAGGTGCAGAGCCTTTTTGGACCAACAGCCAGGATCACTGAGGCAGATGCAAGAGCTAAAATTCCATCATGGAAGCTCGGGAATCTAAATACAGGTAATTAAATAAATCTGTAATTACATGAAGCTGTTTTATTATCATAAAAACTCATTAAGGAGGAAAATCGATCAGCTTTACCAGGGTCAGTGCCAAGGTAGGGGCGATCGCAGACATTAACCCCCCCCCCCCCACCAATGAGTTATTATGATCCCCCCCCACCTGCTTGCAGCCTTTTCCCCCTTCCCCAACCGCCCAGCTGCAGCCTAGCATCACTAGTGATATATGTTTATTGATCATGACATGTAGATCAGTGGTTCTCAACCTTTTTCTTTCCACTCACATACCACTTTAAGTATTCCCTATCCCATCGGTGCTCTGTGATTAGTAAAGGATTGCTTAAGATGATATGTGAGTCGGAAGGGAAGGTTGAGAATCACTGCTCTGCACCCAATTGTTACTGAAATATTTTGCTTGAGAAAAATTGTCATTGGCCCATTTCCTTTGGAGTTATGAAACTGTGCACATAACGAGTCAATAAGGTACAGTGGTTTTCAAACTTTTTCTTTCCACCAATATACAACCTTAAGCAATCCCTTACAAATCACAGAGCACCTATGGCATAGGGTATACTTAAAGTGGTATGTGAGTGGAAAGAGATAGGTTGAGAACCACTGGTGTAGATCCTCTAGTGCTAATATCTGCTTGTGGATGGATGTAGACTGAAGGAGGTAAATTTCCTAGAAGAGTCAGCACTTCAACAACTGATGTTCCAGATGACAGGAGCATCCGTGGGACAGGATTGCCACATCCAAGCTCAATGAAGACATTTGTTTGTACTTTTTTAATAGTGGTTCATTACCTACTTCTTTTATGTTTGTTTTAATTTGCTGTGCTGCTACTCCCACTTTCAATGTAACAAATACATTTAACTCAAAAAGGAGACATTTTGGTAACATTGGATTAAACGTGAGTGCAGTTCAGAGTGATTTACTCTCAGTCTCTCCCTTTCAAAATGGAGTTATTAAAAAAAATACATTCACAATAAATTGCTTCCAGAGTTTCCAAATATATCCTGTAACATCAAATCTTCAATTATTGATTGGGAGAATGGCATAAAATGTACAAACAGAGAATTGTACTATTTCAAAGTTCAAATTCATTGCCAGAGTACATACATGACATCACATACAACCCAGACAGTTTTCCTGTGGACCAGGCAGAATTTCTTATTGGTAGCTGTAAACTGTCCTCAAGAAAAGAGTAAACAAAAAGAAATGCAAACAAACTGTGCAATACAGAAAAAAATAGTAATAAATAATGTGCAAATGAATCTCTCACTGAGTTTGTTGTTGAGGAGTCCGAAGGTGAAGGGGTGTCTGCTGTTCTTGAACCTGGTGGTATGATTCTTGAGGCACCTATACCCCTTTCCTGCTGGCAGCAGTGAGAAAAGAGCACATCCTGGGTGGTGTGAATCCTTGATGATTGCTACTGCTCTCCAACAGCAGTGTTCCATATAGCTTTTCTTGATATTAGGTAGAGTTTTGCCTGTGATGTACTGGGTGCTGTGAAGGCTCAGACACAAGATATTCATTGTGAAGTGGATTCAACAATGGCTGGTTGGAAGAACCCATTGAGTAGTAGTGGTGGATGATTGCTTCTCAGACTGGAGGCCCTTGAGAAATGGTGTGCTTCAGAGATTGGTGCTGGGATGGATGATAATGTGGTAAATTGGATCAGCAAGTTTACAGATGACACTAAAATTGAAGGTATTGTGGACAGTGAAGAATGTTTTCAAAGCTTACAGAGGGATCTGGACCAGCTGGAAAAATGGGCTGAAAAATGGCAGATGGAATTTAATGCAGACAAGTGTGAAGTGTTGCATTTTGGAAGGACAAACCAAGAAAGGACATACACTGTAAATAATAAGGCACTGAGGAGGGTGGAGGAACAAAGGGATCTGGGAATACAAATACATAATTCCCTGAAAGTTGTGTCACAGGGTTGTAAAAAGAGCTTTTGGCATTTTGGACTTCATAAATCAAAGTATTGAGTACAGGAGTTGGGATGTTATGGTAAAGTTCTATAAGACATTGGTGAGGCCACGTTTGGAGTATTGTGTGCAGTTTTGGTCACCTAACTAGGGGAAACATATCAATAAAATAGAAAGAGTGCAGAGAAGATTTACTAGGATGTTTCCCAGACTTCAGGAATGGAGTTACAGGGAAGTTGAAACAGGCTAGAACTTTCTTCCTTGGAGTGTAGAAGAATGAAGGGAGGTTTGATAAAGGTATTTAAAATTATGAGGGGGATAGACAGAGTTAATGTAGAGAGGCTTTTTCCACTGAGGGTAGATGAGATATAAACCAGAGGACACCAGTTAAGGGTGAAAGGGGGAAAGTTTAGTGGGAACATGAGGCAGAACTACTTCACACAGAGAGTGGTGGGAGTGTGGAATGTGCTGTCAGCTGAAGCAGTGAATGTGGGCTCAATTTTACATATTAAGAAGGATTTGGTCAGGGACGTGGATGGTAGATGTATGGAGGACTATGGACTGAGTGCAAAAAAAATAGAAGGGCCAAAGGAGCCTGTTTCTACGTTGCAATGCTCTATGGTTCTATGTCCTGGACAACCTGTTGTAATACATGTGCCAAAAAAACAACAAGCCAAATCTTATTGTCTATAAAAAGAATGGCATCCTCAGACAAATTTCAACTTCTGCACCAATACATTTTTTCTTATAGATTTAGTTTTTGCTAAATGAAAATATGTTATTTAGTATTAAATATTAAGCAAAAATTTAAACTTTCCCCTTGGAGCATATTTATACCTACAACGATCAAACAGTTATCTACAGGTTTCAGCTGTTCCATTGAGCCAGAGCCAAATATTTCACCACAGGAAGCTAAAGGAAATTATAGGTCACATTGGGCTATTCTCATGTAATTTCCTAGCATCTAATTATGCTGCAGAATTGGCTTAGATTATCAAGCCTCTCAGTCATTAGGTGATGATAGGAAACAAAATGGGAAAATAATGTTGGTATTTGAAATTTGCACTGAGTTTCATTACATGATTTATGACTGGTAACTTTTCTCAGGAATCTGGACCATTCTATCACAGAAAACTCTGTGATGCAAATAAATTATATGGCTTTTCAACCCACCACTTAACTGTCACACTTTCAGTATGGTTATCAGTTCATCAAGAAATAACCTGATTCATTGACGTCCAATGCAATTTTGATAGCATATTTTCAGCATTTTGCCATAAATATGAGTCTCATTTGATGTACATGATTAAGAAAATTCAGTATGGCCAGGGCCTTCATTATTTCTACAATCTTTTTATGCACTCGACACCAGTAATTCCATTTCTCTTTAAATTCCTTGAATAGCATAGCCTTCAATCCTTGGGACATTATCATCAAATTAATCTTGTAAACCTCAGTCTAAAAGCCTTCTCCAACTTTTTGGTTAATCAGATTCTCTCTTTTGTTGTGCCTACCACCACCAGGTTTAAAAATAACCTAATTCGTCTCCAGGGAACATGGAAAAAATGTGGTAACTACAGTTAAGAGTCCAGCAAGTTAATGACTCTTTCAAGTTTATTGAAGCTCATTCATTACCCAATAGCACTTTTTTTCCTAGAGGATCCTTCTGTACTGTAAATATATTTGTGAACCACGGCAAATGGAATCTTGCAAATTAGGTTACTGCCATTGAAAATAATGTTTTTATTGAGTGCTTAAGAAATCTTAAACTATAGCAATATAAATCAACTCTAAAACGAATATGCTATTTGTGACAAATCATTTGTGACTTTTTTAAAAAAAATGGAGCTTATTTCTTACGTATCAAACTCTTTAGTGTCAAGTCTAATACAAAATTAATGAAGAAGATCTGAATGAAGCAATGCTGGAAAGGTTTAATCAATAAATATTTGAAGACATTTTCCTTTATGCCTTATATCTCTCCTTCCTATCTCAGTTTCAAAAAAGAGTCCTGACCCAAAACAACTGTCTATTTCTCTCCATGGATACAACCTGACCTGCTTAGTCCCTGCAGCATCTCATTGATTGCTGAAGATTTCAGCATCTGCAGTCCTTTGTGTTTCTCTAAAGGCACTTTCAGGTGGCCAATTGCCCCGCATGTAAAGCCGCATGTTTAGGCAATATGCGGCTGTTTTGAGGCCACCTGAATGTGCAGGAGGTGCTTTTGAGGTGAGCTACGTAACCCTCCTCTGAGAGGGATAGTCAGTTCAGTGGCTCCCCCAGCCACCTGAATGCAGCTGGCTGAAAGCGAATGTTAAAAGGTCAGGCTGCTGACGTGGCAGTGATGTCATCAGCCTGAGACGCCTGGCGCAAATCTTGAAGCACATTGTGCAGGCAGGCTAGTGCAGATTCAGTCGTTTTGTTTAGCAGTGCAGGGAAACAGTGCATTTGAACAATGGCTCCAAGAAAGGCCATTGATCTGAAGAAGAGGCAAGACTGCTTCTAGACCATCTGACTCAGGAATCCCAGGAAAAGGAGCTCACTGGGACAGTTAGGGATGGTCCCACTTTTGAGCGGCTGTATGGCATGCTTGCAGCACAAGGGCACAAGCACAGTAAAAATCAGGTGGTCAAGAGCATGAGGATGAAATTCCATGCAGTCCTGGACAACAACAGGAGTGGCAATGGGCGCAAGGAGTGGCAGTACTTCGACCAGTGCCACACTCTCTGGGGGCTAGCTGCTCAGCTACTTCCTTGAATGTAGCCAGCGCTCTGGAGACCCTTGAATCCCCAAAGCTCATCCCTGAGGGATTTCAGGGTTCACACAGCAGCAATAGAGGAGACATGCCAGTCCAGGAGGAGGAGGCCACCGCCGAGGACCCAGCAGCCACGGATTTGGATGCCTCCGAGAGAGGAAACGCAGAGGTCACTGTCCCTGGAAGTGATGAGGCGGCACTCTCAACAGAGAACACAGGTACAGTAGCATTGAGGTTGTGTTTATGGAGAAGCACTTAAGTCCAATGCTGATGCACTTTTCCTGTTTCCACCCACAGCCCCTGGTCCCAGACGCAAGTGCCAACGACTGACGAAGGGGTAGATTCTCATGAAGGAGCTGCAGGCAATGATGTTGGCATTTGACAGGGAGGACAGTGAGAGAGACCACCAGCGTGCAGAGAAGGTGCTGGATCACGAGAGAGACATGCTCGCCGACCAGAGGGAGGACGAGGAAGCAACGCTCCACTCCAAAGTGGAGAAGCTTGCCCAGTCGATGTCTGAGTTTGCGGCTTCCCTGCGGGGACTGAGTGCCGCAATGGACAGGCAGTCAGTCATCTTCAACAGATTTGTCACGCGATTGGAGGCCTCCCCATCCCCATTCCCACAGGCATATGGTCAGCCTCATCCCATGTACCTGGACCCTCCATCCAGTATGCCATTTCATTCCACACCAGGTCATCACAGTTGTGGACGCTTTGGCATGACTGAGATGCTGGGGTCCGGTACCGGTGCCTCATCATTCCCCCCCACCTCCAACTCGTTCCTCTCAATGCTGGAATGAGGTTTGTGTCGGACTAAACATCCTTAATGCTGCTAACTCGCTGTTCACTTTTGTTGTTCAGGAAGCCCCTCATAAGTGCAATGTTCTGTGCGACACTTTAAGGATGGAAACATTCAGCAGTGAGATGCTACGGTGGTGCCGGGTGGTTGTGTTTGTTGTGTTTACTGTTTTAATCTTTGATCTGCTGTGTTCAAGTGTGGAGTGGATTTCCACTGTTATTTGTCCATTCCATGGTTTTCTTCAAGTTTAAGAATGATGTGAAATGTTAACGTTGAGATATCTACCTCAGATATTTATGAAGCATATTGATTTCTCAAAGAACGTCTTTTATAAAATTTTATTAAATTTTTGACAAGCACACAAGTTTCACTTATTTGCACCCATTCATAACGTGCCAGGCAGCAGGCTCACGTCACCACATTGGGTGGGGAGGGTGGAGGGGGGTACAAGTCGTGGAAAATGGGGAGCTGGGTAGCAGGGACATACCCTTACAGGATGGACCTGATGGCCTGGTGCCCTTGGCCCCGCTGAACAGCATAATCTGCGCTATTGGGAGCAGGACCATCTGCTTCAACCAATGTCCTCTCTGAAGGGAAGTCTTCTTTGTTAATCTCACATATATTGTGCAGTACTCAGCAGGCAAACACAACATCTGGGACTAAGGTGGTAGAGATATCTAGACACTTGAACAGGCATTGCCAGTGGCCTTTTAGACGGCCAAATGCATGTTCCACCACTATCTTTGCTGAATTAAGGGCCTTGTTAAATCTTCACTGATCCTGATCCAGTACTCGGTGCTGTGTGAACCCCTTCCTCAGCCAGCTTCGTAGGGGGTAAGCCGCATCACCCACAAGATGTACTGGAACCTCCACTCCCTCAACATCCTTGGACACCTGCAGGCACAACGATGCAGACATGTAGTTAATTCATGCACCTGAACATTGACACAGCAAGCAGGCATAACATATTGAAACACGGAGCTTTGAAGGGTGAACACTCACGTCACATGGGAAGAATATCTGCCCTGGTCCTCAGCTTTTCCATACAGAGGAGAGTTGGCAAGCACTTGGGCATCATGCGTGCAGCCCAGCCACCCCACAAACACATCTGAGAAGCTATAACATGAATGGAAATCACAGTGGAAATCACACAGTGAAGTTATAGTCATTGGAAATGTGATGTGATGTACACCAATAGAGGCTTAACTCACCAGAATCTGGTCAACCACCACTTGCAGAACCACCGAATGCCATCCTTTGCGATTGTAATAGACTGCAGCATCCACGCTGGGTGTAATAATGGAACTGTGTGACCCATCAATGGCACCAGCACACATTGGGTATCCCCTTTGGGCGAAGCCATCAATGGTCTCCTGGAGACATGTTCCACTTGGCAGGGAGATTAAACATTTACCGAGGAACTTCCTCAAGGCGGCAGTCACCTCCTGCACCACCATGCACACAGTGCTGACGCCTGTTCCAAAGATGGTACTGATGGATCAATACTCACAAGGGGTGGCACAAAGTCCAGGCTCCAATGATTGCTGCAAGTCCGGTCAATGCGCCTTCAGGTGAGGTTCTATGAGTTCCAGCATGAAGTGAAAGGTGCCACACGACATACAAAAGTGTCTCCTCCACTCAGCATCATCAAATTTGGTGAGGACATTACTCCAGAACTCAGCACCCTGCAGTCGGTTCAACTATCAGAGAGTTCGATGTGTCACCATAGCTAATTGACTGACCAGCAGCATTCACCTTCATCTTCAGCGCTTACGCTCCACGCGCCTTTCGACTGCTAACTGCTGTCTTCTTGCCTTTAACCTTTGCAGGAACCTTCTCCTGATTGCACCTATGCGATTTTCAGATCTCAAGGACGATTGAAGAGCTTCAACAGCACAAATAGCCTTACCAAGCATCTCCCGTATCATTCTGAACACTCAGAAACGCTGAAATCATCATCATTATGTCTCCTGCCTGCACAGGCTCTGCCATTGCCCTGTGTTCAAGACTTCATTAAAATGTTTGATGCCAAATAATTTAGCATTCAAGACTATAAAATATACCGCAGTCTAAAAGTGTAGTTAAGAGAAGAAATGAAACTAGCTCACTTAAAGTCAAAATCTTGATTAGCAAAACATGAATTTAAAGGAACTGAAACCTTCAGTTTGTCTGTACCCCAACCAATCATTTTTCCCTTGCAACCGCTGCAACCGTGTCTGCCTGTCCCGCATCGGACTTGTCAGCCACAAACGAGCCTGCAGCTGACGTGGACATTACCCCTCCATAAATCTTCGTCCGCGAAGCCAAGCCAAAGACACTAACCACTGCTGAAGCCAGATGACAGCTCTTGGACACCTCCTCTTACCTACCTCTTCATCAGGACCTATCCATTTTTAAACAGTGATTTTTTAAAATACATTTCCAATCACTGCACATGCAAGAAAACACTGCAGGGCTAGTGGATAACATCCCTTCTCATTCTCACAAAAATGTTCTCATGTCAGAGGATAGAAATATTTGATCAAAATTTTTATTACCTAGTATGACTTTTACAAACCAGCCATCAGAACAGATAGTAAATGCATCTGTTCACAGGAATTGTCAACTTGGTTAGTTACCTGGTTAGCCATAGTGAGACCACTTGAAATGTCTTTGGAAGAAGGTCACCATTCTGGATGCGATTTATGAAGTGGTCAGAGTATTGCATGCCATGAAAACAATCATGGCAATCAGATCATGAACTAACAGCAATCCAGATGTAAGTAGTAAAACAAGTTGAATGAGGAAGAAATTTCTGCAGCAGGCCTAGCAAAAAATGGGTTGATATAAAATTGTTGATGGGAAAACAATGAAGAATAGAGCCATAGAACTGTACAACACAAAAATGAGCCCTTTCAGCCAATCTTGTCCAAACCGACCATGATGCCTATCTATGCTAATCCCAGTTCCCCATACTAATTCAGAATCCCTCTATGTCTTTCTTATCCAAGTACTTGTTCAGACTCCTTTTAACTTTTCTAATTGTATTAACTTTTTGAATATGGACCAGAGTCATGATCTGCTAATCAAGCTCCCAATTCATTTGTTCAGATATACAAAATAGGCAGTGCAAAACATTGGACCGACCAGCAACCCCATCTGCAAAAATCTTCCAAAACCAGCGCAAGTAAAGTAAGTTCAGCAGCTTCTCCCAGCGAGCATCCCTTGAAATGATGCGTTAATTACAATCAGGTAGGTGTGACAGAATATGTTGTGTTTTATATTGTATTTGATATGTGTTTTTTTGAAAAATTTATTTAAAGTTTTACAGAATACAGAAAATAAAACACAAAATAAAATGAAATCTACCCCCTGTAACCTGCCTCCCTCCTCCTACCAACTATCTCACCCCTTACAACCTTCCCCCCCTTGGAGCTTACAAAAAAAAATTACATGAAGTCACAATAGGTTCAGTATGCTCAGTATGTCAACCATTTACATCTTTAAACACAAATAAAATTTTTACTTAACATCTAAATCCATACATTCCAAATACAAAGTCCACATTTTAATAAAAAAAGGATAATTATTTTGTAAATTATATGTTATCTTCTCTAAGTACAAACATAATTGAATTTCTTTATGCCATTTTTGTATACTTAATTCAACATAGTTTTTCCAGGTTACAGCTATACATTTTCTAGCCACCGCCAAACCCAATCGGATAAATGCAATTTGAGGTTTTTCCAATCATAAACCTGCTGTAATTGTATTCATACATCCCAATAAACACACCCATGGATCAACATATAATTCTATTTGGAACAAATCTTGCAAAAATGTAATTACTTTCTCCCAAAAAGGCTTAACTTGTATACATTCCCTTATTGAATGTAAAAAAGTACCTACCTGATTCCCACACCGAAAACACAAATCTGACTCACTAAAACCATATATTTTTAATTTTTCAGGAGTTAAAAATAACTGATGCAGAAAATTATAATTAACTAAACTATAACCTACATTAATTAATTTTGTAATGCTATCCAAACACATATCAGACCATTCTTCCACAGAAATAGGAATAGATAAATCCTTCTCCCATTTATCTCTTATTCTAAATATATCTACTTCCTTCATGTTTTGTTGTAACAACAAATACATTTCTGAGACAAACCCTTTCTTTCCCTTATCAATGACTAATTTCTCAAACTTCGATTGACTTGGTAATATTAATTCTAGGCCAAAACATTTTATTAGCAAATCACATACTCGATAATAAGCAAATGAAATATTCTGTAATATACCAAACTTCTCTCTAAGTCTATTAAACGAGAGAAATTAACCTACTTCAAAACAGTCTTCCACTGATATCAATCCCTTTGAGTCCCAGTCCTTCAAATAGAACTGTACATAAGATTAAGTCTGATTTAAACATTAACATTGATTGGATGGGTAAGTTGTATAAAAATGAATATATATCCTTGTATTCAATATTTGTTTCAATCTATTCCTAGTGCTATACCAGGGAAGTTTTTAAAGGAATTAAATAAAGTAGTCTGTTTGTTTATGTGGAAAGGTAAGCTATCTCAACTATCTATGCAAAAACTGATGTGGCAGTATGATTTGGGAGGCCTCCAACTGCCACATTTTCAAAATTATTATCAAGCAGCACAGTTGAAGTTTATTAATAGATTATTTGATATTGATCAACCTCCAATGTGGGCTAAAGTGGAAATGGACTAGATACAGGAAAGATCAATGCATCATTTTATATATAAATGGAATCCTTTGCTTTTACATCGATATTGGATCATTTGATGAGGGTATGGTATAGGATCGAAGGATGTGTTTTCATTTAAAACTCCGTTATATCAGAATCAATTAATTCCATTTTCTATGCATAGATATGTTTTTAGGAGATAAAATGAGGCAGGATAGTTTACTGTAGGTCACATACAAACATTTCGAAACAGATCTCATTTAAAATACTGGAGCTCTGCTCAAGCCAGACAGGCCAGCTTTGAGAGCCTTTGCAAAAACTTTGAAGAGTGCCCAAGGGACTTCACTAATGGATTGTTCTTTTGAAAAGCAACAGACGAAAGAACTCGGAGGATTAGGTTTGGAACCGCAGGCTGTCTGAGTGCTGCTTGCGGTTCTAAGGGGATCATGTGGTTTTGCTCAAACAGGCTTTTCTCTGAGTGAGACAGAGAGAGAGAATTCAGTTCAGCAGCAGCAGCTGAGACTGGAACAGGACAAGCTGGAAAGCTTGTGGAAAAACCCCATTTTGAAGACAGGTTGTGAGTGCTTAGTTCAGCCTGGTCAAATCTCTTCTGGTCCAAACAAGAAGAGAGGACTGGCTTCTAATGTTTCACTTGAAATAAGAAAGAAAGAGGTTATCATCTGGAAAACCCTGATGGGGCAAGTTTCTTTGGCAAGATACTGACGTGGCTGATTAGAAAAAATCAGTTTGTGTCCAGCAAACAACAAATCTCTCTCTGAAAACCAACAAGAACCTTCCTGAATGGTAACCATTTACCTTTCAAGCACCAAAGCCTAAGTGAACTTTATAAATGTTCAATTCTGTGCACAGTGTAAGAATTGCCTCCATCCAGTGAACTTTGAGGAATGAGAAGTGAGATTGGACTGCAAAACAAAGAACTTTTCTGAACTTACATGCACGTGCGCTTAGAATTAGAAGGGGGTTAAGTTAGGTTAAGTCAGTTAATAGTAATAAGTTAGAGTTTGATCCTGTTTTCATGTTTAAAGATAATTAAAAGTAACTTTTGTTTAAGTAATCATTTGTCTTGGTGAATTTCTGTTGCTGCTGGGGTTCTTAACACAGGACACTTTTAATGATGACATGCAAAATTTCCTCAGGCTTCCAGGGAAGTAAAATCCTGATAGTGGATTTGGAGGATTTTGTGGACATAACATTATGGTGCACCTCCAGTAATTTAAGATACCTACAACCCACTGACTATATCGAAGAAGTATATAGGATGGCAGAAAACTGTGGTGGCTGTACATCACGAGTTTGGTGATGAATCTGAAGTCTTGATCTTCAAAAAGTCGTGTGCTGTTGCATTAAAGGTCAGAGTGGATTTCATTCTTCCTGAGAGGTGCTTTCCGCAGGTATGAAGAGAGATGAATATTTTCTAGTCGTGGAATTTATCGTTGAGGAGTACAGTCGGGGGCAGGTTGGTCGCGCCTTCTGCTTTGTGGTGTCTGTGCCTGAGTTTTCTTCTTTAATTGGCTGATTATATGATGAATTTTTGGTTTCCTGACCTTGCATTGAGCCTATTTTAACTCCGATGTCCCATTCTTCTTCTCTTTCCTCAGCCAGTGAAATCTTTTTCACTGTAGAAAATCTGAAACGCAACTGCATTCACCAAACTTCGAATTCCTCGCGGAAAGAGGCTTCCCTCCCAATTACTTGACATTTTGGTCCCCTGGTTCATCTTCTGATTTTGTTTTGAGAGTCATATAGGCTCATTATTTAGTGGCGTCTTCTACCTGTTGCCAGCTCATTGCGTAAAAAAAACCCCTCAATCGGTGCCCAGCTACATTTTTTTTGGAGAAAGGAATGATGACTTTTAGCATTGGTTCTCTGCGATTCGTACGTTGCAATTTATTTTATTCACGCTTTTCTGACTGCTCTTTAAAAAGTCCACGGGTGTCTTTAAAAGCGCCACTGTGTTTACAGAAAATTGTTTCGCAAATCTTTATTCTGTATTTGCAAACAAAACCGCATGATGGCATCATTTAAGTCTCAATTCGCGTCACTAAATTGCTCCCAGGCGCTGCAAGCTCATTACAATTATGCAAATTCCGAGGGAGTCGTTGGCACCCAGAAAAGTTTTCAAATATTGCCCTTTAAACATCGACGCGTTAAAATCCAGAATTGTGCGTTTGCCGAGTTAAATGCAGCTTATTGTCTCAGATCATTGGATGCCTGCAAGTCCTTGCAGACACAACCCCCCCCTTCACTTGAGCCTCAGGGAAACAACTGGAGACGAACTTGGGCAAACTTCCCTTCCTGTTGTCCTCACCACCACTTCTCAAATCCTTTGCAAAACAAGCCGGAAAACTGCAGCCTGTGGCTGGCGCCTGCTCCTGTCAATCACTCAATTGCCAGTCAGCAGGCGGGCGGAGAGGTAGAAAGAGGCGGAGCGAGAAAACTGCTCCGACTCCCTTTGCCAACTCCGCGCTCGTCCCTTCCCTCCTCCCAGCCCCGACTCCGGGGAGCAAATCGCAGGCGGCGCGGGCTCGATGCCGTGGCCCCACACGCTCCGTTGATCGGCCGAACCCCGCAGCGACCAGGGTTTGCAGCTGGATCGGTCTCCCACTCCACCGAATGGACGGTGCCGCCTGCGGATAGCAAGCCAGGAAGGAGAACGAGAGCCAGCAGCCATGGGTGAGGACACGGCACCCAGGGATAGGAGGTCTTGGGCCGGGTGGGGTCACTGCGGAGGGGAGGGAGAAGTGGAACCGCGCTGGCTGCGGAGCCGCAAGGTGATGACTGACCTGCTCTCCAGGTAATGGCAACGGTCCCAGCTCACAGTTCGCCACTGAATTATTCACAGGCGCCCTCCGCTCTCCCAGCAGCTGGAGCCAACGGGATCAACCCCTGTCCTCGCTTGCTCCCTGATGCTTCCCCCCCCCCCCCACTCTGTACCGGGACCATTTTCTTTTAATTCGTGGCGCTGGAGGAGGAGGCAACATTTCGATAAACAGTAAAACGGGGCGGCGGAGTTTCGCTGGGGGGGGGGAAGGGAAAAGACTTTGGCAAATCAGGGAGTAAAGTGGACGGATTTCCGGTGCAATTGACTTAGTTTACTTATTAACTGCATCGAATCTAACTTTTATTTGACCTTCAGTTCATGTTTTTAATGCTGGAGTTAGAATGGAGTTCCCTGTTAATGATCTACAGTGGTAGACTGCGCCCCACTGTTGAGTCATTGTAGAAGAGAATACATCGACAATACAGGCCCTTCGGTCCTCGAGGTTGTGCCGACCCGTCAATCCCCTTTTTTTTATAAAACCTCCCTACACCATAACCGTCTGTTTTTCTTTAATCCATGTGTCTAAGAGTCTCTTAACTGCCCCCACTACCATCCGTGGCATTCCAGGCATCCACAACTTTCTCTGTTGAAAAAAAAACCTTGCCCCTGATGTCTCCCCTAAACTTCCCTCCCTTAGCTTTGTACTCCATCCATGGAATCGAAATGGTTAGTCTTTACACCACTCCTTTGGCATAGTGAGGCAGTTGGTAGAACTCCTCCCTCACAAATCCAGTGTTGTCCGTGTGGAGTTTGCTTGTTCTCCGCACAACTACGTTGGTTTCCTCTGGGTGCTCTAGTTCCATATGTCCTCTGGTGTTTGCTGATCCTGCTTTCGGAACAGGTGCTGTCTGTCCACCCTATTACAGTCTTGAGGACCTCTATCGTCTTCTCTCATTCTTCTATGCTCCAAAGGGAAAAGTCCCAGATCTGCTAACCTTGCCTCAAAAGACTTGTTTCCCAATCCAGGCAACATCCTGGTAAATCTCCTCTGCACTCTCTTCATAGTTTCCACATCCTTCCTCTAATGAGGTGAACAGAACTGAACACAATACATTAAGTGCGATCTTAGCAGAAATTTGTAGAGTTGAAACATGACCTCCCTACTGAATTAAATGCCTCCCTATCAATGAATCTTAGCATCCCTTTGCGACATCCTTGAGGGATGTTTGGATTTGCACCTCAAGGCCCCTCTGTTCAACCTTACTTTTGAGTAACTGACCATTAACCCTGTACTCAGCCTTCTGGTTAGTCCTTCCAAAATACATCACCTCCCACTTAGCTGGATTGAAATCTCATCCGCAGAATTGCTGCCCCATCCATCGCCTCTTCATCCAGGTCATTTATAAAAATTACAAAGAGCACGGGTGCCAAATAATTTCCTGTCCCAGTCAAATAATTTAATTCTTATCTGTGGAACTTTTAATTTTCAGTGAACAAAAAGCCCCAAGCAAAAGAATAAGTGGTTGTGGTTGGATATGTAAAATTTGGATTGACATGTTTTTAATATCCAAGTTGTACTGTAGGGAAGCAGGTCCTTTAGCAGATTGTCTCCATGTCATTCTGACTCCATTAAATCAATTTTCCAGCATTTAGTCTGGAGCCAGGATGTTTCAAGTGCTTGCCTAAATTCTGCTTAAAAGTTATGAGAGTTTCTGCTGACATAAATTTCTCAGGAATATCTAACTAATATCAATCAAAGATAAATGATGACGATGGTTTGTCCTTAATTTCTAGTTCCACTCTGGTCACTGGATGTTTTCTGCTTGGTTCTTCCTTGTATGTGGACAGATGTTCAAAGGGCAGCCCATGACTTTGAGTAGAGAATGGGAACCAAATAGAAGGAAGAAAGGAGATATGAGGATTGAGGAATGCAGAATATACATGAGCTGATGATCACTCAGGTGAGACAGCCTCAGCATGATGGGAATTTGGGGAAAAAGAGTACCTGAATCCTGAGACTTGAGGACATGGATGACTGGTTTCCTGATAACCACAAAAAAAATATTTGGAAGAATAGAATTTCAGGCATATAACTTCCTTTGCTGAGCAGCTCAATAGCTGGGATTTCTCTGCAGGAAGCTGGAACAAGATGGAATTAAAGTCAACGCAAACGTTGGGGAAAAAAAGTAATAAATCCAAACGAGCTCTGACAGGTGTGATGGAATGTAATTTTTGTTTTGGGTTTCTGTTCTTGGGTCCAATAAGAAATGGGAACAGAATTGGGCTAACAGGCCCATTGAGCCTGATCTGCCATTCAACAAGATCTTGTTGATCTGGCCATGGATTCAACTCTGGTTACCTGACCTTTCCTCTCAATCCCTATTTACCCTACAATGCAAATAATTGAATGATTGCTGTGGTGGTGCAGTCCTTGGTTTTGTATGTGAGCAGACAGTAGAATCCCATCTACTTGAGAGTATTAATAAGTTGATTGACAGTACACATTGATTTGTATGCTATCTTCCTTTTTCACATGCAGATTGCAGATGGACTTGGTGTACATGATAGATGGATTTGGTGTACTCATAAAATGGTGTCTTGTAAATTGCATTTTGGATGGGAATGTTTATGATGAAACTTTTTTCAAGAAATTTACTGATATTTTAAATTTTCCTTTCTGATTGTTTTGTAGAAGTATTATACTTGTGCTGTATCCTGACACAGTTAACCAAGATTTTTATATATATTTAAAAATAAAAGTTAGTCTGGTACGCAAAATAAAAGTGGATGATTTAATTTGTGCAGTAGTTCCTTTGGTATTTTGCAACTTTGACAGTAAAAATACAAAATTAATGGATAGATGTTTTAAAGTTGCCTTTCATAAACAAAATTAGAAGCAGAATATGTTTTCTGTGGAAGTTGAGTGGAAACCGTATTAGGCTTGGTCTGATTGTCTCAGTCCTCCCCTCTTGTTGGAACAGCACTTACTAGATGACTTCATTTCATGTATTTTTCAATAAATGTGAGGAAATGCACTGTGAAGTACATGGTTGTATGTAGAAATATGGAATACTGAAATTTTAAGGCCCTAATTGAAACACCACTGGCTTTAATTATATATTTTGATTTTCAAGTGTATGATAGTGTGATGCTTTGACTTGTGTGGCCAGGTTGGACATTGGATGTATGCTTCTGATTTATTATGTTGTGGCTTCAAACTTTGCTCTAGATGATTTGAGTAATAGTGATTGTTAGATTCTTCACCAGAGAACAGTACGAGTAGGTGCATTCTTTCAGAAGAATCAATAATTCAAGGTCCTTCTGTCCATTGGATACTGAGAAGCCTACTGGCAATCGTTTTTGCATTCTGTTCGTAGAACTTTACAGATAAATGTTATTTTTATGTAGCTTTTATGCTTATGAGATCAAATGTAAATATTTGACAAATGAAATTTAAATTGGTCTGATTTTTGATTGCAATTTCAAATTTGTTTATAAACTTTATTCTTTATACTGTACATCTCTCCAGAGATGTATTGTACATGATACTATTATTCTTGCTGATCAGTTTATTTTTGCACATCTGTTCTCACAAGTAGATGCTACTCTCACGCTTAGTAATTCTTTTACATTTGAACTAAGACTTGCAGTGAAATAATTCTTATGACGTTGATTCTTCTACTCAGTCATCAGACCAAAACAGTTCACTCAGGATTAGATTTTCTTCACTTTTTATGGTTCAGACATAATTGAAACTAATTTGTGTTTTTTGATTCAACAATTTCCTCCCATTTCCTTACCCATTTTCTCCTTGGTTGATTTGCTGTGCAAATCAGATTTATTCTTCTACTTCATATAGCATATTGTACTCAAGAAAGGTTCATACTTGCCTCTACCTGCTTTTATCTCTAACCTGCTGCATATTGATATTGCATTTCTTCATTCAGACTTCAAAGTGCTGGGTGACTTGGTTAGTCAAGTGTTAACTCTCAATCTTTTGCATAATTAAAAGATGCATTTGCCCTACCTGTTTGCACATATAGAGCCCTGGAATGTGATAGTCCGATCCCCAGGAAGGATCTGTTTGAAGTGAAATGATGGTTCACCAGGCTGATTCCTGGAGTGATTGGTGGGTTTGTCCTTTAAGCAGTTTATCAGACTTTCAAAAAAAAATGAAAGGAAAACTCCTTAAATTCCTGTTGTCTGACAGTATAGATGCAGGGATAATGTATCTTCTGACAGGAATGCCTAAAAACCAGGAGCAAGTCTAAAAGAAATTCAGGAGAGGTGAAAATAAATTGTTTCATTTAGATGATAGTAAAACTTAATAATTTTTTACCCAAGAAGGATGTGGAGGCTTTGTAATGGAGTAGGATATAATTGCAGCTTTGTTGTAGGAGACTTTAATTTCCCAAGTATTGACTGTGACATCCTCAGTGCCAAAAAATTAGATGGGGTAAAATTCAGTGTATTCAGGAGGGTTTCTTGAAGCAGCATGTAGATAGACCAACCTGGGAAAGGGCTACACTGGAACCTGTGCTGAGAAATGAGCCTGACCAGGTGATCAGTTTTATTGGAAGAGCGATCACAATTCTATAAATTTTCAAGGTAGTTATGAATAAAATTAAGCCTGGACCTCATGGGAAAATATTAAATGGGTGAGGGAATATTATGACCTCATTAGTCAGGAGTTGGAGTGAGTTTATTGGAAGTAGCTGATATCCCTTTAGCTAAAGGGAGTTCCGGACTGGCATGTTCCAGTAAAGAGGAAGGACAGGGTAAGACAAACTTAGATGACCTTATTCAGGCAGCTGGCCAAATTTTGACGAGCATGAAGAAGAGCTTGGGTCTGAAATATTGACTGCCTTTTGGTCAGCACATTTAGGTACTGCACTTGGATGATGAGAGATGTCATGAATCTAATCAAAAAGAAAAAGAAGGCCTATGTCCGATTTAGGAAGCTAGAATCAGTCAGGGCCCTGGAGGAATACAAGGATTTCAGGAAAGGGCTCCAGCTCTGTCAAAAGGGGTCATGAAGTGTCTTCAGTGAGCAGAATTCAAGAGAATCCCAAGAGGAGGGCAATAATAAGAGGCACAATGTAGGATTGCTCATGTGTTGCACACCTTGAGATCAAGAAAGAAATGGTGCTGGGGGTTTGAAGAACATTGTCTCCAGAGCCTGACAGGTGATTGAAAGGGACAAGAGAGTTGAGGCTTTAACGGCAGTCATTGTATTCTCACTAGCCGTGGATGAGGTGTTGGAGAGTAGTCAATGGTGTACCTGTGTACAAGAAAAGAAATGGGGATAATCCAGGAAATTGTAGGCCAGTAAATGTCATATCAGAGATAGATAAACTATTGGAGAGGGATATTTAAGGATAAGGTTTGCACACATTTGTTAATGCATGGTCAGATTAGTCAGCATGGCTTTGTATGGGGGGTGTTTAGAACTTACAAATTTGATGGAGTTTTTTTGTGTGGAGGAGTCAGAGGTGGTTGATAAGGGTAGGGGAGTTGATGTTGTTTACAGAAACTTTTGTTGGGCATTTGACAAGGTCCTCCATGGTGGGCTGATCCAGAAGGAACAAATGCACAGGATCCACAGTGAAGTGATAGTTTGGATATTGAATTGTCTTGCACAAAAAAGTCAAAGGGTACTGATGAAAGGTATTTGTTCAGGCTGGAGGCATGTGACTTGTGGTGGTCTGCAAGGATTGGTGTTGGAACCCCTGTTGTTATAGATAAATGACTTGGATGAAAAAGTAGGTGGATGGGTTGATTACTTTGTGGATGACACTAAGATTAGTAGATTTGTGGACGACGTAGAGGGATGTCAAAGTCTGCACTACAATACAGATCAGTTACAGGTATGGGTAGAGAAATAACAGATGGATTTGATTCTGGGCAAGTGTGAGGTGATGCAGTTTGGGAGGACAAATGAAAGGAGATAGACAGTATGCAAGAGAAATTGGGCAAAGTTAGGTTGTTTTCTCTGGAATGTCAAAGGCTGAGGGAAGACCTAATTTTAGTTTCTAAAATGATAAGGTCAGAATCTTTTCCTCCAGGATTTTAAAAAAAAAGGTGTCACATATAAGAGGATGTGCATTGGAGATGAGCTGGGGAAGTTTAAAGATGCACTCTTTACACAGTGGTGGATGCCTGGAACAGGATGCCAGGAGTAGTGGTCTATCATGTGCAAGCAGTAAAATTTAGTTTGGCTTGGGTATGATGTCCCATGCTACACATGGGCTGAAGGCCCTGTTCCTTTGCTGTATGTTTCATGTTGTATGGGAAGGGAATCAAGAAAAATGAGGGTTGGGCAATAATGTGGCGCTGATGTGGATATTTTAAAAAAAAGTCTTGTCATAATCTGAATAGCAAAACTGGCATGCTGTGCTAAATGGTTGATTCCCAGTTTTGTTTCTTTTATTTTTAACCTCCACCAATACTTCTCCGTCTGGCAACTTATGGCTTTCTCTGATGTGTTGCTCTGCATTGTCGAACCGAGACAATTAATAACTTTTGCTTTTCAGATGCTCCTTTGTATTGGCCTATTTCACATTTTGTCCTTAGTAATCCATTCAATCATTGGTTCCCTGTTTGCCCACGACATCATTTTGCACAAGAAAAGCAGTCTAGATGACATCAACACCTTTTATTAATGTTTTTTTTTAGATAGAATTTGCATGATTTTACTGGAATGAAGAATGTCCGACATCTTGGCATTGGTCATTACATACGAGCGACCAAAACTCAAAATTCCGTTTTCTTGCACGACTTTGACAGCATGCCGTAAGTGCGGTAATACAGAGGCAGAACTTGAAATGCACGTCATTGATACGTGCCATTCATTAGCCAGTTGTTTACAGAATGGCTGCAATTAACTTTTGACTGCAGGCATTCTGGGAAATTTACTTGGGGTCTAGGAGGTAAAATGTAGAATGGGAGTGGCACCCTCATTCCTGTTTTGACTTTTTTTTTACACCGTGTGCATTCCAGGGAAAAGGCAATAATTTCCTGGAATGCAACGGCTGTGAATATTTAAAAAAAACAAATTTGACAGACATTCAACTTAATCTTTCAACAAGGAATAAATTAGAGTCCTAATAAAAAGAAAGCTTGCATCTTTCCATGTTACTCATAGGCTTGAGTGGGACCTTCCAAACCCTTATGTTATAATGCTGAGATATGGCTTCCATTTTGTATGAGCATTCCCCAAAAAGATTATATTTTATGATTTTAAAATATTGCCACCACAGGGTCTGGGCCCAAGATCGCAGCGCTGATGTTTGGCAGCGGTCTCAAGGAGTTGTGACTCCAGAGAAGCAGAGGACTAGTTCAGAGCACTAGAAAAGAGGGAGACCACCCCCTGTTTGAGAAGGAGAAGCAGATGAAACAACCCATGGGACAAACCAGAAAGAGGCTCTGAGGCTGGAGAACTCGCAAGTAGAAGGCTGTTGATGACTTGAGAAGCCAATGTGGACTGTGGGCTGATAGCGACTATGATCAAGGGATTCGCACCAGGCTGTGGACTGCTGGAGACTGGCTGAAGGGGTACCAGTTATTGGATCCGAGCTGCAAGAGAGGCCAAGGATACTGAAGGATTCCTGATCGTGTCAGAGGATTGGGTCTGGAGCTCGGGTTGCTGATGGTTTGGACTGAAGGCTGTGTGACTGAATGTAATGGGTGCTGGGAGATTTCTGCTGATGGGAAATCTTTGTCTGCCTGATGGTGGACCAAAGGAAATTTTGTGTAATATTACGTTTTCTGTTTTATTACTTGATTAAAAAAAAATCTTAAATCTTGAAAATGTTTTTAAGATGTTTAACAGGGAAGAAAATTGGCCAGAGAATTTCTGATGATCTCCACACCCCTACTCCCACTTCAGAATAGCGGCATGGGATGTTTTGCATCCACTGAGGAGGTCTTTTGTTCAATCTCTTTTGTTTAAAGGACTCCTAATGCTCACTCAGGTTTATTTGTTATTTTGACTACTGCCATTGGAGTTGCAAAGTACAGTTGCTCTGAATGTTGCACCGTTTGATTTTTAAACTAACTTTGTTTCATCAAGGCTTTGCAGTGTGCCTTTACTTCATTGTTGAGTAAATCCTAAACCAAAATACGAAGGTGTGTTGAGAAACACACATACTGCAGATGCTGGAATCTTGAGTGGACAATGAATTGTTAGAGGAATTTATTTGGCCAGACAGTATCCATGAGTAGAAAAAGTCAGTCAATGTTTTGAGCTTTAATCAAGACCAAAATAGAATAGTTGAAATTGGATATCTTCAGGCGTGACAGAGTAAATAGAGGGGTTTGGGAGATAAATTGGGAAAGGTTTGTTAGAGCAGGTCACACACAAACACTTTAATACACAGAACTTTTACAGGAGCTTTTGTAAGGGAGATCCCAGAGGGACAAGCTGGCAAGCTTAAGAAAGGTTGCCTGGGCAAAGGAGAGGAGGACTGGCTGTTTGGTGTTTCCCTTAGAATAGGAGAAGCAGAAAGGAACTCTGTGGTGACCTGAAAGAAAGAGGGTATCATCTGGAGAACCCTGAAGGGGGCAAGTTTCATCAGAAGGGAGCAAGTTTCATCAGAAAGACACTGGAATGGCTGATTAAAAAGGAATAAGTTGTGGATGTCCTGGAATGAGGAAAACTTTCTCTGAAAACCAACAAGAATCCTTCTGACCATTTACCTGTTAAGCACCAAAGCCTGGTGAACTTTATTAATGTTAACTTCTGTGCACAGTATAAGCATTGCCTGCAACCAGTGAGATTGGACTGTGAATCAAAGAACTTCGCTGAACTTATACACACATGCGCTTAGAATTGGAAGGGGTTAAGTGAGTCAATCGAGATAAGTTAAAGTTTGATTCTATTTTCATGTTCAAAGATAATTAAAAGCAAAGTAACCCTTTGTCATATTGCTGCTGGGTTTTGGGGTCCTCTGGACTTGTAACAAAGGGGGGAAAAAAAGCTAGGGGAGAGGACCAGAGGGGGTGATTGAGTGTGGGACAGAAGATAGTGGAGATGTCATCCATTTTTGGGGTGAGGCCAAATGTAAACGAGGATCTTATCATATTTCTTCTGACATACTTAAACCTAACAGCATGAATATTGATTTTTTTTTTCTAATTTTAGGTAACCCCCCCCCCACCTGATTTTTCTGTTTCTATGTCTTTAACTTTTTCTCTCACTACTTTCCCACCTACTTCCTAATTAATGATTTCTCCCTCTACCTGTCCAGACAGTTGTGTTTTTGTCCTTGTCTTAAAAAAAAATGGTTTACAAGTTATTTTGGAACTTCAAATCATTGGATGCAACATGTAATGTATCAAGTATTTGACAGGGTGTGGCGGTACGCCATTAGGCAGATGAACCGGCCCTGCTTGTCATGCACGCGGGGGGGCAGCCGGACGAAATGGTGCTGTCGGAGGTTTCCTCCTGACCTCGACACTGGGCTCAGAAGCCCACGCTTGGCGACCCACGTGACTTCCCGGTGACGTCGGGGGCCCCCCAGCACGGTTCTCAGCCAGGTCCGGGCTGGGAGTATAAGATCAGCCAGGCAGCCTGCAATAAATCAGTTTTGCCCGTCTGGTTGTGCAATCCTTCAGTTAGCAGTGTAGATGCCGCTACAATTGGTGACCCCCACAGGTTCAAATGTCTTTGAATCTGACCTGAACAACCCTTCGATCAATGCTATAGCCATCAAGCTTTCTGACTTCTGGGTTCAGGAGTCAGAGACCTGGTTCAGCCATGCAGAGGCTCAGTTTCACCTCCACCAGATTTCATCGGATCCGATCAAGTTTTACCATGTGGTTGCCACCCTGGACCAGGCCACCGCTGGTCAAAGGAGAGGAGGACTGCACCTCGTTCAGCACCCACCCGTGGAAGATAAGTACGGGACCATCAAGCGGGTGCTCACCGGCTCCCTCGGCCTCTCCAGGTGCCAGCGTGCCACTCGGATGCTGTACCTCGACACCTTGGGGGGGACAGAACTCCAATCGAGTTGATGGACAAGATGCTTGCACTCATGGACGATCACGGGATGTTTCATTACATCCCCACCCAAGACCCGCCGGTCCATGCCAAGGCACGCCGGCTCCTAATGAATAAGCTCCAAATTGCGAAGGAAGAGTTCACGCATTTGCAGGAGCTGGGGGTCATTCGACGCTCCGACAGTCCTTGGTCCTCACCACTCCACCTGGTCCCGAAAACCTCCAGCGGCAGGCACCCCTGCGGAGATTATCGACAGCTTAACGACGCGACAGTACCTGACCATTACCCGATCCCTCACATCCAGGATTTTACGGCCAACCTGCATGGCGTGAGGGTATTCTCCAAGGTCAACCTGGTGCATGGGTATCACCAAAATGGCCATTATCACCCCCTTCGGCTTGTTCGATTTCCTATGCATGCTGTTCGGGCTCAAGAACGCCGCCCAGACCTTCCAGCACCTCATGGACACAGTGGGTAGGGATTTGAATTTCGTATTCATTTACCTGGATGACATCCTTGTCGCTTGCAGAGACCAGCCACAACACAAGGCTCACCTGCGCACCCTCTTCTCCCTATTGGCTGACTTCCGCCTAATGATCAATTTGGCCAAATGCTAGTTCGGGAAAGAGTCCATGCAGTTTCTGGGCTATACCATCACGGTTGAAGGAGCTACACCTGCCGCTACGAACGTCGCTGCAGTCAGGGAGTTCCCACGTCTGGACAACCTCAAGGGGCTACAGGAGTTCGCAGGTATGGTCAATTTCTATAACCGCTTCATTCCAGGCGCAGCGTGCATCTTGCAGCCGCTCTTTGCCCTCATCGCGGCCAAAGACAAGACACTCGCCTGGACTCCAGAGACCGCCAGGGCATTCGAAGCCACGAAAGATGCCCTTGCTACCCTGCTCGTCTACACATGCACCGACCTGCATATGGCGCTCTCCGTTGATGCCTCTGCTACAGCTGTTGGCGCCATCCTGGAGTAGCAGGTGAACGGACAGTGGAAACCACTCTCATTCTTTAGCCGACTTCTTCGCCCGCCAGAGCACAAGTATAGCGCTTTCGATCGTGAATTGCTGGGCAGTATCTGGCGGTGCGTCATTTCCGCTATTTCTTGGAGGTGAGGCCTTTCACCATTTTTACTGACTACAAACCCCTCACTCAGGTGCTCGTTATGGCAAGAGATCCCTGGTCGGCCCTCCAACAGCATCACCTCTCCTTCGTGTCAGAGTTCACCACCGACATTTGGCACAAGGCGGGGTAAGACAACGTGGTCGCCAACGCACTCTCACGACCGGCCATTTGCGTGCTGATACCCGGCCTCGACTTCGACCAGCTTGCCTGGGACCAGAAGTCCGATGAGGAGACGCGGGCCTTCAGGACTGCCATCACGGACCTGTGGTTCCAGGACCTCCTGACTCGTCACGGTGAGGGCACCGTTTTGTGTGATGTCTCCATGGCCACCCCACATCCAGTGGTTCTCCAGCAATGGCGCCGGCAAGTCTTCCACCATGTCCATGACCTTTCCCACCTTCCATCAGGTCCACGGTCTGTGTGGTGACAGAACATTTCATCTGGCACGGGTTTCAGAAGTAGATTGTGGACTGGGCCAGAACCTGCACCCATTGCCAGATTTCAAAGGTACACAGGCACACCAGAGTGCCCATACAAGATTTCGAACATGTCCGGGAACACTTCAGTCACATGCATGTGGACATCGTCGGACCCTTACCCGTTTCCCGAGGTAACCATTACCTTTTCACCGTGGTCGACCGCACCACTCGTTGGCCCGAGGTGATCCCAATGCCAAATGCCTCCACGGACTCCTGTTCCCAAGCGCTTTTGAATGATTGGGTTGCCCGATTCGGCGTCCTGAACCACCTCACCAGTGATCGGGGCACCAAGTTCACCTCTGCGCTCTGGGCATAGCTCGCCAACAGGCTGGGGATCGAGCTACATCACACAACGGCCTTTCACCCACAGTCCAATGGGCTAGTCGAGCGATTGCACCACCACCTTAAGTTGGCACTGATGGCCCGCCTCACTGGCCCCGACTGGATGGACGAGCTGCCAGGTTCTCCTGGGCATCCGCTCGACACCCAAAGAAGACCTACAGGCGTCATCGGTCGCGCTGGTCTACGTTGTACCGCTAGCCCTACCCAGTGAGTTAGTCAATGCACCTCACAACCCCCAGCAGTCACCGCACGGTCTACGTCACTGCACTGTCTACTTCCCCACCTCCGGGCCCATTTGGACTCCTTCACACTCCTACCGCCGCCCTGACACGACACACGGGCCTCTTGCATCCCCAGCGAGCTCTATTCCGCAGAATACGCTTTTGTCAGATGGGGCCTGTCCACAGCAAAGACCATACAAGGGTCGTACAAAATCGTCCACTTACACACTGGACATCGGTGGTAAGAGGGAACTGTTTATGGTGGACAGGTTAAAGCTAGCCCACCTTGACCCCACCGAGCCAGTAGTTGTGGCCCAACCCAAGAAGGAGGCCACCCGGCAAAAAAAGAACATTGGCATCGGTTCTGGGGGGGGGGGGGGGGGGGAGTGGCTGGTCGCGGTTGGCGACTCACGTGACACCCAGGTGATGTTGGGGCCCCCCAACTCAACCCGTCTGGTTGTGCGATCCTTCAGTTAGCAGTGTAGCTACCGTTACAAGGGCATTTTAATTTTTTAGTACAATTGATCTGGGTGTCTTGTGAGTTATTTAAGTGAGTTTTAAAATGTCTTAAATATTTGATGATAGTTTGTCACAGCACTGATTTACCACAGCTTACAAACAAATAGAGAATACACTCACTCGTTTCTTTCAGCACACCATGAAGTCGACTTTCTTTTTATTATTTACTAGACACAACATTGCATTCTCCAACTCCCCATTCATCATCCAGCCAAACCCTTCTGACCTTCTCACTATCACAGGGATGATCCTGACGCTCACTCTCCTCCTCCCAACGAATGTAAGTACTGTAAGGTAAAACATCATGAGATGGGAATGTGTAGGGAGTTACCCTGTACAGGGCAGTAACAAGAAGGGGAGGTGTCCTTGTACTCCTGTTAGGTAAAACATCATGAGATGGGACCGGAGAAGGAGTCACCCAGTACTAAGGAGTAACAGAATGCATCCTTGTACTTACAAGATAAGAGAGACATTGATGGATTGAGAGGCAGGAAGCTAGCAGGGAAAGGATAGCAACAGTTTTAGTCATTGGACAAGTAATGATATGATGATGTTCTAAGCATGTATCCAAGGGTATAAAAAATCACCATTTTGCTGATAACGGCAGAATGCATTCTCCGGCTAACATCGTTAGTCGCAAGTGTTACAATCCGGTAATAAAGAACAAAGAACCCTGATTTCGACTCAGCCTGGTGTTTGTCTCACTCATTCATGAACAAAGCAGACCTAACAGTACGCAACCACAACAGACCACCACCCAAGGTACGTAATGGTCCGGAGGGCTGACAGTTCAACCGGACATTGTGCGATAGTGCAAAACAATGCAAGGTCCAACTGGCCAGGGTGCGATTGGTCCTTAACTCTGGTTTTGACGCAGTACATGGATGATCGATATACACTGGCTTCAACCTGTCGATGGAAACCATATCAGCTTTTTGCATCCCTGTCATAAAACTTGAAATGGGCCATTGTAAATGGGATGAAGTGGTTTGCGAACAGCATCGTGCCAGAGGAATACATGAGTACAGCATTGTTAATCATTCGGCGCATACACTGCAGGTGACACCTTCCTTGGAGGAGTAGATTGGAGTAATCTAACATTTACCCAAAGACTATCAACATAACTGGCCAGATCACAGAGCATTATGCTTGGACAAGGGTCTACAAACTTGCCTGACGTCTATAAACTAGCTCTGCTGCTGAATATCCCAAGATCTACCTTAACGGCAGTTTGTACTCCAAGTAGAGACATGGGCAAACAATCACTCCACATTCATGCTGCCTTTAATTGTCAATGGAACACTCAATGAGGCTATTGACCTCCAGTTGAAAAGCTGAAGTGCAAATGTGGGTAGTGCCCAGAAGATCACTGAGAGCTTGGAACAACGCTGATTTGAACTGAGGCCCTTGATCTGTTGTAATAGTAACCGGAGCACCGAAAGATGGAATCCAACGATCTACGAAAGCCCTAGTGACTGTCTTTGCAGTGATGTCAGTGATAGGAATAACCTTCTGCCACCTGGTAGTCCAGTATTCACACATGAGCAAATGAGTATATCCCCGAGATGGTGGGAGCAGGCCTACCCAAGTCTAGGTGCATGTGCTGGAAATGGGGAATCCGGAACAACAAAATTCCCCAGCTTGGATTTCATGTATCTGGAGATTTTAGAGCATTAACATGGCAGCCAGGTCCTTGCCCATCCTGTTTATCATGAGGCCAGATAAAACATTTCCATACCTTGTTTGACTCTTTTACCAGGATGCGATAGATTGTGAAGGGACTCAAAAATTTCCTGCTTCATCACCAAAAGACCAGTTGATCTGGTGATATCTGATGAGATCAGGGTTGGTGTGGTGTGAACGAGCCATGGCGTTGAAATCGATGGCCTTGTATGTAAGGTGTCAATGTTGCACCTGGGCAGGGCGTCAGCCACGACATTCACTTTTCCTCGGATGTGCTGTATGTCTGATGAAAATTGTAGGATGAAGTCCAAGTGCTGAATCTCTCTGAGCTAGTAAAGATGTGTGCTTGTATTCGCAGTATGCGTAAGAAGCTGGTGGTCTCTATAATTGGTGAAAGGATGACCTTCCAATAAAAAGCAGAAATGTTTCATTGCTAGATGAATGTCCAAGAGTTCTCGTCCAAAAGATCTATACTTTGCCTGAGCCAGTGATTTTTTTAAAAAAGAGGTTGGGAAAAAAAAGCCAGAGGTTTCAAATGTCCACGGACTCATTGTTCTAACACTGCTCCCACAGCACTGACAGATGTATCTATGGTAAGAGAGAGCAAGGTGTTGGGCTTTTGATGTACAAGGATTATGGGATTCACAAGCACAGTCTTCACGTCATTGAAATGGCATCGTCTCCCAAAGTTAATGGTCTTTTGGGCACGGAGTAGTTCAGTGAGTGGTTATAGAGATGCTGCAGCAATAGTTGGCAGGAATTGGCGATTTTAAAAATACATCATGTCATTTAAAAAAAAAAGTTGCAATTGGAAAAATGTAACTGCTGTAGGAAATTCGCAAATCTCGCACTTTCGATAAATTGGGCACGATGCCATGTTGTATAACGTATCCAAAAAATCTAAGAGCAGCAGTGCCAGAAGCACATTTACTGGGATTAATCACAATACCAAACTCATCAAGCCTCTGAAACAATGAAATAAGGTGGCACTTGTGCTCCTCTTCATCCACATTTGTGACCAGAATATCGTCGATATAAACTCAAAATTTGAGGCTGGTGAGTATGTGGTCCCTAAATTGCTGGAATGTCTAAGCTGCATTCTCTTGACCGAATAGAATTTGCAGAAACTCAAATTACTGCTGTCTTTGCGATATCAGGAGGCTCATCTAGAATCTGATAGAAAGCATGTAATATATTCATTTTTTGCAAATGCATATTTGCCGTAGAGGTTTGCTGAAAAGACATAAATTGGGGATGTTGTATCGGTCAGGAATGTTGGAATTGTTCAGGATGTGGCAGCCTTTCGCAGCTCCCCCACGGGGCCTCACAAAATGAAGGACGAATGCGACGATCCAGCAAGCTGCACGAGGCCAGCAGCGCTGCCCTCCAATTGGCCACAACCAAAAGAGCTTAATTGATCTCTCAGGGAAAGCAGATCACAAACGCACCAATCATTGCTGAGAGGGTTTTGATCACGCCCCTCAGCTTGAGAATAAAAGCAGGGCTGTGAGCCCAATAAAGCTCAGTGTTAACTCCACCCAACTGGGTTTGTGTCATTCTTTCTGGGAACAGCGTATTCTTTCTAAGCTAACCTGCATACAGCTATAACCTCTCCTGCGCTATAGGCTCCATAGAGCAGCTAGCTACAAGGGCACGATAATACCACAATGTCACCAATCCCCAGGAGACTTTTTTGGAACCATATGCAATAGTGAAGTCCAGCACCTGTCAGATCTACAGATTATGCCCAACTCTTGCATGTGGGCAAATTACAATTTTAAGATGGTCTGGGAGTAATCTACAAGCCTGCGCTACCACTGGAGGAACCCAAATCTCTATATGGTGGGTTTGTTTGTTTGTGTGGCAATATGATGGGGTCACTAGGTGAGGGAAACACTTGAGCAAGTTTCGGAAAGAGCAGGAGCCAGGATGAAGGCTCGTCAGGCAGCTGACTACATTGGAGGGATGACAGAGGCAACTCAATTGCATGCAAGAGCTGTGGTCCATGACACAATGATTTTTTTTCCCACCAACGAAGAAAATTGTGACATAAAACCTGCTCCCAAAATAGAATTTGCCATGTTTGCAACCGTGAAAACCCACCAAAAAGGTTTCTTGAGTCCAAAATCCAACGTGAGTGACCTCTGGCCATATGTTTGAATATGAAAATCATTTGTGGTTGAAAATAACACATGACATTGGGGTATCTGTGTTCTATGGAGGAACCATAGAAATCTCTTTATCGGAATCGACAAGAAATTGAACACCCTAGAAACGGTCTTTGAGGAAGAGATGGCGGACAACATGCCCATGGGCAGCACTTGCCTCTACTGCTAACCCTGATCGTTTCTCTGCTGCCATTTGTACAAGTCAAAAAGTGGCTTCTAACTAATATCCCGTCCTTTTCCTCTACTGCATCCTCGATCACCACGATTCTAACCTGGTCAATGGATGGAATTCCATTGTGTGCCCAAATCCTCGATCTTTGTAGTCAGTGTTGCAATTTGCTGCTCGAACTCAATTATTGCTGTGGTGCTGGTGCTACCTTTGATAAGGTCCTTGTGCTTCACAAGGTACAATAAGCAGTTGTCCTGTTCCATTTGCTCCTGTTGACTCGGGGAAGAAGCTCGTCCTATCTTCAATGCAGAGATCATGGACATAACGAGTTTGGCATGATCCGCTGACTGATCAAGGGTGGACATTGGAAAGACACTCACCAAATGCTCTTGAAAGTGACGCAGTAAATATCTAAGGAACCTCTTTTTTCAAAAATCCCCTTCAACAGCGTCTGTTTCAGCTAGCCTGCGCCACCTCCTCAACATCTATGACAGTGGCCTATCGCCTTGGCTGTCATCAGCTAGTAATTGGGCAATACAAGTCTCCCAAGATCAGTGGTTCTTTCCACTCACTATGGCATAGGTGTTCTGTGATTAGTAAGGGATTGCTTAAGGTGGTATGTAGATGAAAAGAATGTTTGAAAACCACTCATTGGTGCCTCATTGACTTGTTATGTGCACAGTTTCATAACTTCAAAGGAAATGGACCATTGACCATTTTTCTCAAGCAAAATATTTCAGCAACAATTGGGTGCAGAGCAGTGATTCTCAACCTTCCCTTCCCACTCACCTACCATCTTAAGCAATCCCTTATTAATCATAGAGCACTGATGGCATTAGGATTACTTAAAGTGGTATGCGAGTCGAAAGAAAAAGTTTGAGAACCACTGCCCTAGATGGCAGAGTATGCCACAGAATAGCCTCCTTAAGCATGTTGTATGGGTGATTACCTTCTGGATCCACTAAGACCTTCTCCACTTCACAGGAGTAAATGTACTTAGACCTGACTTGTCACACTGAGGGCAGAAAAACACGCTTTGCGGTTCACAAACCGCTGGTGCATTATTAATGAAATCAGGGGAAATGTTTAGTTTGGCCTCCTCAACCTCTCCTGTAAAGGGTTTGTCCTTATCACTATCCATTTTAAATTAGAAGGTACTGTGAACTCATGGGGTCACCACTTGTAGCAGCACTAATTTAACACAGCTTACAAACAAGGAATTCGCTCACTCGTTTCTTTCAGCACACCATGAAGTCAACATTCTTCTTCATTATTCACGAGACACAACATTGCATTCTTTAACTCTCTAAACCCCACCCAGCTAAACCTCATTGGCTCATGGGTGATCCTCATACTCTCCTCCTCCCGACGAAGGTAAGCACACAACCGTGACAACTTAAGTTTGCACTCTATTCCTGTTGATAGAATATTAACTTGAGTTGCATTGGTCTTGTGGTTTAAAAGCATTTTAATGAAACAGCTCAACATAAAGCTGAATATCATAACACAAGGTAAAAAGAGGAATATAATTGAAATTGTTAAGCTATGAAATTCAGAGTTCCTTTATTTTGCAGAATATCTTAATAACGGTTTGCTCTGTGATGCAATAAAGTGAAATTGTGACTGGATATTTGTTTTTAATGTACATATTTGGTTAGTTAATTACAGTGTTGATCATCATGGCTGTTGTAAGTTGGTTTCTTTACCTCGGTCGTTCGAGACCCTTTGAGATGGGAATGAGTACAGTGATCTTCATCCACTTCATCCTTCCTTATAGAATCAACAATTTCCATGTCATCTCCTGAGGACAAAAAAATGTGGGTTTTCTACCAATATAAGTGAAGATTAAAATAAAATTGTTGGTAGCCACAGCAGATAACTTTCACAGATTAAATGATTGATGTTGGTGTTTTCTATACTGTGTCGGTTGCAGCTGTTTCTTCTGCAGGTGGATAGAAGTTGCAAAGTTGAAAGCAGATGCCAGTGAATTTTGCTTTTCGGTGTTGATATTTTAATATATCCACAAGCCCCAGAGTTGTCAGTTATTGAACCAGCCTTTCTATATGGTTTAGTGCTTTGGTTTAGTAGGTACAACTTTGCCCTATTGCATGAATTTGTCCAGGAATTTTTTTGGCAGAATAAGAATTAATTAAACGTTGGAGAGATTATCAGTTGGTTCAGTTTTGTTGTTCACAAGAAAGGTACATTTCTCTTGATGGTACCTTTTCTCCAGAAGTTCAATTTCAATTTGTTACGAGCCCAGAGGACTCCAAAATCCAGCAGCAAAATAAATTCACCAAGACAATTGGTTACTTGAACAAAAGTTGCTTTTAATTTTCTTTAAACATAAAAACAAAATCAAACTTTGTTACTATTAACTAAACTTAACCTAACTCAACCCCCTTCTAATTTAAGCGCATGTGTATGTATTGTATATATGTTCAGGAAAGTTCCATGATTCACAGTCCAATCTCACTTCTCACTCCCAAGTTCACTGGTATCAGTCAATTCTTGTACTAGGCACAGAATTTAACTTTTATGAATTTTCACCAGGTTCTGGTGCTTACTTAAATGATTACTACTCAGGATGATTCTTGTTGGTTTCAGAGAGAGAAATTTGTTGCTCGTTGAACACACACAAATTGATTTCCTACAATAAGACACTTCAGCGTCTTGTCAAAGAAACTTGCTTCATTGTTGGTTTTTCCAAATAATAACCTCTTCCAGGTCACCACAGAGTTCCATTTGTTTCACTTATTTCAGGAGAAACACTCGAGCCAGCCATTTCCTCTTGTAAGCACTACAAGGGTTTTGAACAGGCTGAACTCCGAACTCACAGCCTGTCCTCAAAATGGGGTTTTAACAAGCTGCCAGCTTATCATGCATTGTGTCTGTCTGTCTCTAGAATCCTGTTTGGTTTTTTCTCTCTCTGCTTGTGAAAACCAAACAATCATTCCCAAGACTCCAAACTCAATCTTTCCAAGATCTTTATCAGCACTTGAACCCAGACTGTCCATTTCCACCTGCTTTTTAAAAATTCCTTCTGAAGCAGTTTAATTGCCTTTGGATATCTGGCTTGAGCAAAACTTTGGCATTTTAAATGAGATGTGTTTTGTAAGTATCTGTTTGTAAACCCCCACAATCTATTGCTTTTAGAGACCTATTTATATATAATATACCCTGTAGCAAGTTGCATTTTTCTTTTGGAACTGAGGTTTATTGTGAGAGAAAACTTCAGGAAATTTGTCAGCCTTCAGCAATTACCTAAGTGGCAGACTAAAGGCAGTTTTGTGTAATATTACTTTTCTGTTTTATTTCTTGAAAATAAATAGTACTGATGTACTCTTGCTGTGGGAGTGTTGGCTGCTTCCCAATAGGATAAGCTGATCTTTAACAGATAAATCGTTGTCAAATTATTTTCTAAATTAATTTGCTCATTGGCAAGATGATGGTAGATTGCTGAGTTGGTTTGGTTCCTCTAGCCTCCATGAACTTGAAGACACGAGTGTACCAGACGTTAAATCACTGGGTTTCTAATCAACCCATGAATTGAATTACGAATTTTAAGCATTGAGTCCTTATGTTGTGCAACACATTTTCAAGAAAATAATGTTGGCATCATTGTAGTTCAGGAGGTGAGGCTTTACAGGGAGTCTGAAGAAGTAGTCAAAGTTGTCCTCAATTTGACATTTTTGTTCTTATTCAGTAGAAAATAACTAGCACTTACATACTCCTTGAATTTGTAGGGATATTTGCAAATCTTGAGGGTATCTAGTGCCTCATGGCTAATAAAAAAATTGCATCTGACAAATGGAGAATGTTTGAGAAAAACAGGTGATTCTGGTACAGAGCTGACAACTTTGAAAAATTTTCAAGCATTCATGTGCAATAGATTGTTGTTTTATATTGTATATAGATATGTTTTTGAGAGATAAATTGGGGCAGGTTTTTTTAGTGTAGGTCACATACAAACATTTAAGTAACCATTTGTCTATCGATGCTGGGTTTTGGGGTCCTCTGGGCTTGTAACATTTTTGGGGCATCGTCCTTTCAGATTGAAAATGAGAGTTTTTGGATCTTAAACTTTTGGAGTTATTGTCATTTATTAGTTAATTGGTTTTTCCAAGTTAATTTAAAGCTTGTGTGTGGAAAACAACAACAATGGATGTTGATACATTTTTTGTCACAACCATCACTTGCAGAGCGATAAAGCTGACTGAAGTCAAGCATTAGATGAGGAAAATACAAATACAGAGGATTATAATGAAATATATAGGTGAGGGAAAATTTGTTGAGAAAGACTTAGATAATTTTCTGGAGGATAGATCTTTTGAATTGCATTCGGAGTTGGAGAAACTGAGGGTAGAAGAAGAAAGAAAGAAACGGAGGGTGTTGGAGGCTGAAAAACAGGATATATGAGGCAGAATAAACTGAAAAACAGGAAATAGGAGTTAGTGGTAGCTGAAAAATGGAGTAAATTGAAGGGGACAGACTATTTCAATTAGCGAAGTTAAAAATTGAGGGACGTAAGAGAATTGAGGTTGTAACTCCAGGGAAGAGGTTTTTGGCTAGTAGAGAGGTAAATCTAGTTCCTCCTTTTGATGAGGGAGAGATAGATTTATATTTTCAGCTTTTTGAAAAGGTTGCTGAGAGCTTAAAATGGCCAACAGAAAAATGGCCTCTAATGCTCCAAAGTGTATTGAAGGGAAATGCACAAATTGCATCATCTAGTTTGACTCAGAGCAAGTGGCAAATTATGGTATTGTTAAACCAGCAGTATGAGTTGATTCCAGAAGCATATAGACAAAAATTTAGGAGTTTGGTGAAAACATGGAACCAATCTTTATATGGATTTTGCTCTGGAAAAATCTGTATGTTTTGTCCGTTGGTGCACCTCAAAAGGAATAAATAATTATTTTGACAGATTGAGAGAATTGATATGAATTGAAGAAATTAAAAGGTGTGTTCCAAATCAGATTAAATTTTACCTGGATGAGAGAGACGTGGGGACATTGCAGCAAACGGCAAGATTAGTGGATGAATTTTCTTTGATTCACAAAAATAAATTTCAGAATAGTGAGCATTTTCAGAGAGTTACTGTGGAACAGATTAATAAGCCTGTTCAGAGGCTTAATGTGGAGCAGAAATTAAGTCTGGTGAGAATGTTAAGAGAAAAGATGAAGGTAAGGTGGGAAAGGGCAGAACTTCTGGATTTGTATGTTTGTAAGAAACCTGGTCGTGTGATTGCGAATTGTCTAGTATAGAAAAAGAGATGAGAAAAGAGGGTTTCAGACAGTTGAATTTAAGGAGAGCAGATGTTCCAAACCTGGTAAGGGTGTCATGGATGTTTTCAAACCTTTTGTGTCAGAGGGCTTGGTTTCAGTAAAGGAGGGAGAATCATAGGTTCCAGTTAAAATTCTTAGAGATGCTGGGGGTGCTCAGTCACTGTTGTTGGAAAATGTTTTATCTCTTGATCAAAAGACTGACACAAGGGAGATGACTTTCATTAAAGGTGTTGGAGGTGAGGTAGAGTCAATATCTCGTCACAACATAGTGCTGAATTCAGAATTAGTTAAATAACCTGTTGCAGTAGGAGTAATTTCAAATTTACCCATGCAGGGAGTCTCATTTTTATTAGGGAATGATTTGGCAGAGGATAAAGTTGGGTCAGTTTTGAGATGAACAAATCAGCCTAGTAAGGATGATGTTAAGGAGGATTATGAGTTGTATCCTGCATGTGCTGTAACAAGGTCTTTGACTAAGAAAATGATGAGAGCTGAGGAAGATCCAGTTGATAGAGACTTGCCCAGTGCTTCTGAAATAGTCTTGAAAGAGCAGATTAATTGTGAGAGTAAGGATTTCTCTTTGTCAAGGAAAGAGTTAATTCAGCAACAGTGGGCAGATACAGATCTTATAGACTTAAGGGACAAAGCAGTAAGAGAACAGGAGATTAAAGAAATGGCTTGTGGATGTGACTTGAAGAGTGAATTGTTAATGCAACCGTATAATGATAAGGGTAGTGGAGAACAATCTGTATCTGTGGTGTTAGTTGTTGACAGGGTGGAGGAAGTTATGGATCATAAGATTATGGAAACAGAATCTTGTGAGGGTAACCTTAAATAAACCATGGTTCCTGTGTGCCTGTCTGACTCAGCAATTTTGGAAAATTTTGAGGAAAAGTTAGGCCATTTTAAGTCACAAGAACAGATGCAGTTGAAAGAATTTTGAAACATACTAATTTGTTTCCTGATGTGCCAAAAGGGACATCACTGATTATCATGATGTGGACCTGGGAGAGGCAAGTCCCATAAAACAATGCTCATATGGAATAAACATTCAGAAGAGTAAAATCGTGGATCAGGAGGTGGAATATATATTGAAAAATTATATTATTAGACCTTCAAACTTTGATTGAAGTTCTCCTTGTACTTTGGTGCCCCAACCAGATGGAACTGTTTGGTTCTGTACAGATTACAGAAAGGTTAATTCAGTAACTAAAATAGATGCTTATCCTATTCTGAGAATAGATGACTGTATTGATAAAATTGGGAAAGCTAAATTTCTTACTCAGTTGGATGTGTTGGAGGGTTACTGGTGTGTGCCTCTAACTGAGAGAGGAAAGAATATTTTGACTTTTGTAACTCCATCTGGTTTATATAAGTATAATGTGTTACTTTTTGGCATAAAAAATGTCCCTGCAACATTCCAAAGGATGAGTAACTTGGTAATCCAAGGGTTAACACATACAGATGCTTATATTGATGACTTGGTCACAAAAGATGAGTCATGCGAAGAACATCTAAGGGAAATAGACAAATTGTTTGCAGGATTATCCAAAGCAAACTTAATTGCTAATTTAGCAAAAAGTCAATTTGCAAATGCCACTGTAACATACTTGGGTCATGTAGTTGGCTATGGCAAAGTTGCACCTATTCAAGCTAAGGTGAATGCAATTTCTGTGTTTCCTATTCCCAATGGCAAGAAAGCAGTGAGAAGGTTTTTAGGAATAGTAAAATGTTATAGGAAATTTTGCTGAGGTTGCTCATTCTTTAACCAATTTTTTGAAGAAAAGGGAGAAATTTGTGTGGACTAAAGTTTGTCAGATAATTTTGGAAAATTTAAGGGAGATGCTATTCCATTACCCTGTTTTAAAATTCCTGATTTTGACAAACCATTTTCTTTAGCAGTGGGTGCCAGTGAAGGGGCAGCAGGTGCAGTTTTATTGCAAATACATAATGAAAGTGACCATCCAGTTGCCTCCTTGGCAAAAAAAATTGATGCTCATCAAAGGAACTATTCCACTATTGAGAAGGAACTGTTGTCTATAATATTTGCTCTGCAGAATTTTGATGTGTATCTCGGTACCTCTCATGAACCAATTGTGCTATTTACTGACCACAATCCTCTGGTGTTTTTTTTGAATGAATTGAAGTATAAAAACAGAAGATTGTTAAACTAGAATTTAATATTGCAAGAATGTAATCTGCAAATTAATCATATCAGAGGTACAAATAATGTAAAAGCAGATTGTTTGTCAAGATGTTAAAATTGATCATGTATAGAAATATATACTCTCAACATTGGGTTGCATTGTGTTATATATTGTGTAATATCTCTTTAGTGATTTTTAAAGTCAGTTTAATTATAACTGAATTTTAACTCGAGTTAAAATTACTTTGAGGGGAAAGTGTGACATTATGTTGTGTTTATATTGTATATAGATATGTTTTTTGGAGATAAATTGGTGCAGGTTTTATTGTGTATGTCACATACAAACATTTCAAAACACATCTCATTTAAAAGACTGAAGCTCTGCTCAAGCCAGACAGGGTGGCTCCTGGCTCCTGGGGGCCTTTGTAAAAACTTTGGAAAGTTCCCAAGAGACTTAACTAATAGATTGCTGTTTTGAAAAGCAACAGATGAAAGAGATTGGAGAGGTAGTTCTGAGCTGCAGGCTGTCTGGGAGTGCAGCTTGCTGTTCTAAGAGGGTCATGTGGTGATGCAAGCAGTCAAACAGGCTTTTCTCTCTGTGTGTGTGTGTGTGTGTGTGTGCTTCTGCAGTTTTACAGTTCAGCAGCAGCAGCTGGTACTGGAACAGGGCAAGCTGGAAATCTTGTGGGAAAACCCCATTTTGAAGACTGGTTGTGAGTGCTTAGTTCAGCTTGTTCAAAGCCCTTGTGGTTCATACAAGAGGAGAGGACTGGCTACCTAATTTTTCACTTGAAATAAGAGAAACAAAAAAGAACTCTGTGGTGACCTGAAAGAACGAGCTTATCTGGAAAACCCTGATGGAGCAAGTTTCTTCAGCAAGACATTGATGTGGTTGATTAAAAGGGATCAGTTTGTGTCCAGGAACAACAGATCTCTCTCTGAAAACTGACAAGAGCCTTCCTGAGCAGTAACCATTTACCTTTCAAGCACCAAAGCCTGGTGAACTTCATTAATGTTAAACTCTGTGCAGAGTGTAAGAATTGCCTGCAACCAGTGAACTTGGAGGAATGGGAAGTGAAATTGGACTGTGAATCAAAGAACTTTTCTGAACTCACACACATTACACACACATGTTTAGAATTAGAAGGGGGTTAGGTTAGTTAAGTCAATAGTGATAAGTTAAAGTGTGATTCTGTTTTCATGTTTAAAGATAATTAAAAGAAGCTTTTGTTTAAGTAACCATTGGTCTTGGTGAATATCTGTTGCTGCTGGGTTTTGGGGTACCCTGAGCTCGTAATACGTGTCCTAAAATCTTCTCTATGACCTGAAAAAGTAGATGTGTTAAGTTTGTTTATTGTCATAAGCACCAAGGTGTAGTGGGAATGTCTGTTAGCAGTCAAGAGAGACCTCCCATACAATGTATAGCAATTGACACTGCTGAAGGGCAGAGTTACAAAGAAAGATAATTTAGTACAGAGCAAGTGCAACAGAATTTTATTAGTGAGATTCATTCAGAGATCTTTTAGCTATGGGTGTGACACACCCATGAATCTTGTTCTCGAGGAAAGGTAGTGAACAGTGACGCTGGGGTGGAATGAGTGTTTTCGTATGTCACCCTCATTTTTGAGCGGGATGTATAGATGCTATTCAAGGAAGGGAGAGGGCTTTGTGTGTTGGTCTCAGCTATGCTCACAATTCTTGTGATTTTGGACAGGGCAGTTCCGGTACCTTGCAGCCATGCACCGTGATAGGATATTTCTGATGGGGTGCATCTCTTTAAGTTGTTGAGGGATGCAGATTACATGACACATTCCCTCAGGCCTCTGAGGAAGTAAAAGTGCTGGTACCCTTTCTTGAGGTCGATGAGACAAGAGATAATGAGCTTACTGAACACATTTTACTGAACACATTTTACTATGTACACAAGCAGCTCAGCAGGTAATATTGTAAGGAAAAAATACAACAAATGTCGCCAGTGATGGGCATGCATGCCCAACCTAAAGTGCCTGGTGTCTGTGAGATTTGTCTGAGACTGGAGTTTGCTCTGGTATTGCCTCTTGGCATCTTCTTGTATGGGGCTGGGTTGTCAGTCTTGAATGTCTCAGTCCTGGCCTTCAGTAAAGAGTTGTCCTCGGAGTCATAGTTGTGGTACTTTATGCCTGCGGTCCTACGCACACTTGCTGATGAAGTCGGAGATGGTGGTGTATTTGTTTAGTTTAGATTCTGAGCCCTCCACCAGTCTAGAGGCTCAAAGCAGTCAGGTAGGATCTCGTTCTAGTCCAGCGCTCTTTACAAATACCACTGGATCATCATGTCATTTTTTTTGTTGTTGTTGATTGTCCTTGGACATGGGTCTTAATGAGATTGTAATTAGTTGGAACTATTACATTTTTTGTTCACCAAGACAATAGAAGAGCAATATAACTGGCCCAGCAATTGTCAATTGCAACTGTATTGCTCTCAGAATATCCTTATCAAGTTAGTTGTTGGTATTGCGTTGGATATCAGTCTGCGCATTTCAGAACCCAGGAAAGGGGAACGATTTTTTTCTTTGGATTGTGCCACAGACTCTCTTTTACCTGAGAGGTCAAATGTAGCCTTCCCATATTGCAGCACTGTCTCAGGGAGGCTTTTAAAAAAGAAATAGGGAGTGCTTGGGACAAATGTGTTCTTGGTCAAGTGAAGGGCAAGGCTGGCAGAATGAGGGAATCCTGACTCAGAAAGGATATTCTGGTCGGGGGGAAAAGATGTATGCCAGGTACAGCTGGGATCTAACAAATCCCTTGAAGAGTATGAAGGATGTGGAGAACGCTTAAGGAATCAGAAGGATGAAAAGAGACAAGATATCTTTGGCAGATGAGGTGAAGGATAAGCCAAAAGACTCGACATGTTAACACAGAAGGGTAACTGGGAGAAAAGATACCCCCTTGTGAAATAGTGTGGATATCTACCATATATATTGAATATGTGAGAAATTTTGGGTCTTAAATTAAGATTTATCATCTGCTTGTACTGTGAATAAGGTCATGGAAGCTGTAGAATTGGGGGAAGAGAACAATAATGAAAGAAGCAATGTTATGAAAAAGATGTAACTAGTTTTGAGGTGCATGAAGGTGGATACATCCTCCTGGCTTGATTGGGTATATCTAGAATTCTTGTGTGTGTGTGTGTGTGTGTGTGTGTGTGTGTGTGTGTGTGTGTGTGTGTGTGTGTGTGTGTGTGTGTGTGTGTGTGTGTGTGTGTGTGTGTGTGTGTGTGTGTGTGTGTGTGTGTGTGTGTGTGGCAGAAATATTTGTACCTTCTTTGGCCATTGGTGAGGAGACAGGAGGTTTGCTAATGTTGAGCCTTTATTTAAGAAGTGCTGCAAGGACAAACTGCATTAACTTTGGACCAGTGAGCCTAATGTAAATGGAAGCAAGGATACTGGAGGGGCTTCCGAGAGATAAAATGTATCTGCATTTGGAAAGTTAAGGACTGATAAGAAAAGTCAACATGGGTTTGTGCATGAGAAATTATGTCTCACAAATTTGATTTGAGTATTTTTTTGAAGAGGTGACCAAGAGGATTGGAAAGCAGAGTTGTAGTTGTTGTCTCGAGCCATAGAACATCACGGCACAGAAAACGGCACTTCATCACGTCTGGTATCTGCCACACTATTATTCCACCTTGTCTCACTGATCTGCACCTGTACTATATCCCTCCATCCCCTTTCACCCATGTACCTATCCAAATTATTCTTAAATGTCAAAATTAAGCCTGCATTCGCCATGTCAGCTGGCAGCTCCTTCCACACTCTCATTATACTCTAAATGAAAAAGTTCTCCCTCTACATGGATTTTGGCATGGACTTGGGCAAGGTTCAACCTGGTACGCTGATCTGGATTAAAAAAAAATGTGTGAAGCTTCCCGACCTATATAAACCTTTATAAATTTCTAAAGGACCATAGGAATGTCACAGAGGGGGGGAGTGATCGATAGTGGATCTGCCATCCCAGAATTCGATGTGGCAAAGAAACCCCTCCATGAGTTTTCCATGGATATAGCCCTTTACCTGTCGCACAGAATCCTGAGAGGGCAGGCACGCTATCGCTCTTTCCCACAGTCTTTATAAATTGTGGCTATACTCTCCCATGGTCTTTTAAAAAATTATAATGGTTTATATAGGTCGGCACAACAACAGTTGCTGAATGGCTCATACTGTCTTAAATTTTGTTTAAATACAAGATCATAATACATTGATCAGGATTTAGGGCAGGTCCACCATCGGTTGATGTGTCACTCTTAATGTCATTGGTGGAGGATAGAATCCTTTATCCCTGAGGATGCCTTGTGATGAATGTGGAAGGACATAGAATGGGTTAACAGTGGTCCAGTGTGAAAGGCAAAAATGGCTTCTTTAATTGGTTCACTGAATGGCCAATTTACTGGTTATCCAGTGTGAAAAGGGCGAGGGGGTGATAGTAGAAGGTTGTTTTTAACGTTGACTGCTGGTGTGCTGCAGAGATAGGTGTTTGGTTCTCTTTGAGCTAGAAAGGAATCAGAAAAGGTTCTCAGATCATTGATGGGACCGGGGGGGATTTGATTTAAAGAAGAGTTTCTTTTGTCTGGAGCAAAGGATGATGAGTAATTTTGTAGCATATATAAGGCAAAGATAAGGTAGATAGTCACCAACTTCTTCCCATGGTAGAGGAGCATAAAACTAGAGGCCAAAGGTTTAAGGTGAGTGGGAAAAGATTTAAAAAGAACCTGAAGGGCAAGTTTTATTTGCACTAGTTTTCAAAAGCCCTTAGAGTTCACATCCCTGAGAACATTGGATATTGTAGCAACGTTCAGAAACAATTGATACAAAATGTTTAATTACCATGCAGCTAAAGCTGAAATTAATGAACTGTTAAAATGACTTGTGTATGCATTGTTTCTGCATTGGAGAAAGTCACACAAAGCTTTCCCCGTGATCAAACCAAAAGTAGTTCAGCAAGAAGAAATGAGTAAAGTTTGAGATGAGGAGAGTTTAGAAATGGAGTATGTTTCATGACTTGTTTTTTTGTTGTTGGATTGTTCTTTTTGAAATTTGTGAACCAAGATGGTGCTGCAACATCAATGAATAAATCTAAAATCAGAACAGATGTTCGTTATCACCTGCAACTTGAACAGAAGATTAATTTAAATATTAGGGACATTTTGTTTGTTAATTTTGCAGCGGATATGGAAACAAGCGGTGCCCTCTACATTGCTGAGGCCAAATGCCAGTTTTCAGATACCTCTTCATATCTTCCCTTGGACCAAGACCTCACCAACCATCATCAGCTTCAGGGGATCTCCCCTGCACTAACTCCAACCTGGTAATTCTCCAACCCCATACTACCCACTTGTATCACCTGCAGTGACCTAGAATTCACAAACACAACTGTCCTGGTAGACCCATTATTTCTGCCTGCTCCTGCCCCAGTGAATTTGTCTTTGAAACTCTTCCCTCCCCACCCAACGATCCAACTCCTTAGGCCCTTCATGCTGTAACCTGAGAGTGCAATATTGTCTCTCTACATCTTATCCTTCCCCTGCACCCAGGGCCACAAAAAGACTTTTCAGATGTGGCAGAGTTTTACATGCACACCATCACAAGTTAAAGGAACAGAAGTAGGCCATTCGGCCCATTGAGACTGCTCTTCAACTCGACCCTGAGCTAAACTGTTCTCACATCTAGTTTCTGACTAATCAGATATCTATCAATCTCTTCCTTAAACTCTACCAATGATTGGGCAATGATTTCCATAAATCCACAACCCTCTGGCTAAATAAATTTCTCATCATTATCATCCAATCTGATGTGCTGGATCCAGTGTGGCCCTCCACATGGATAAGATCAAATGTAGCTTGAATGATCGCTTCACTGAACATGTAAATTATGTGGGTGGATCTAAATTTTAGATTCCAACCATACAACTCCCCTAACCATTCCTGCAGTGACATGCCCACCTTTGGCCTCATCCATTGGGGCTCAAAGTAAATCTGATGAACAACACGTATTCCTCCAGGGCAACCTTAAACCTAATGGCATAAACATTGATTTTTCTAATTTTGAGTAACCTCCACCTCTGATTCCACTCTCCTCATCTTTTCTTTACCTATTTATAGTTTGTATTTGTCTCTAGCTTTTCTTTCTATACCCCCACCCCCCTCACGGTTTCTTCCTTTACTTGTATTTCTACTTCCCACAACTTTGTCCCACACTCTTATCATTTTTGAGCCCTTCACCCAGCTTGATTTGCCTTTATACTACAAATGTAATTTTATCTATTTCAACTTAGTTTTGATAAAGGGTTCACACCCAAAACATCGATTGATGTCTCTTATGGATGTTATCTGATCTGCTGAGTTCCTCTAGCATTTCTTTGCTCAATTAATTTAACGTGTTGTTTCCAAACACCATCCCAGCTCTGTAGCACGTCTGCACTGACACCTTCATGTCGGTTGGAGTCTTGTTGTATAGTTGAGTGTCTTAGTATTGTGCCTGATGTAAGGACTTGTATAAATTACAGTCATGTGCCACATAATGTTTGTTTGGGCAACATCCAATTGCATGTACATCCATGGTTCCATAGTTGTACAGGTATACCTCGCTTTCATAAACTAAAATGGCATAAAACAAAGACTCATTCACTACTATTGAAGGCTATTTTCGTAAAAGCGAACATGGATTTCTTCGTAAAAGTGAGTATTTGTAAAGCATGGTATATCTGTAATAGATTATCCATGCTCTATTTATGGCATGCATATTTTTATGTTACAAATTGATATCAGTATGAGTTAATGACTTAATCGAATCGAAGCAATTATCTGGTTACGTCCGCTATGTCCCATTCTCCAATCGGAGAACGGGATGTAGCCAGATAATATGGTGTTTGCTCAACATCCTTTTTCACAGAACATGTCATGGACGTTAAGCGACACATGACGACTGTAATCATTACATGTTAACTTTTCCATCATTTGAATGTAAATCTAGTAATGCATTGGAAAAATTTTGATTGTATCTTCTAGTTGCCTTTGGTGTTTTTGTTGCTCATATGACCTCGTGGCTGTAATGAAATTGGAAATTAATATTAGGTGTAGGGATAGAGGTGGGCTGGTATGGATGGAGTCTCCTGAATCCTTGATCCTTTAATTTTTTTTCTCTTGCTTCACATGTTTACTTTGCTCTGCTAATGGCTCCCTCTAGATCAGGGGTGAGCAACTTGCAGGGCAAGTTAGTTGATTAGATCTCTCCTGTGCAACTGTTCTGCACATCTCCTATGATTCAAAGGTAACCATAAATTATCTTTGAATTTTTTTCAAATATATCTTTGGCTCAGGAGACACTATGTATGACCTCACCATTTAAGTTACATTGTGGTAAGACATTTTCTTAAGCTCTCAAAATCACTTAAAATAAAGGCCAGCATAGCATTTGCTGAATTTCTGGCCCATTCATATTTCAGCGACTGGTGCACAAAGACTCCTAGATCCCTTTAAATATCAATGTTTTCCAATTTATCAATATTACTCTACCTTTTTGCCTTCCTCTCATGTATTTCTCCATTCACTTGAATCTTGTGTTGCCCTGAAACCTGTTTACACCTTCCAACCACAACTTCAAATCCTGTTTTTTATCATGGACAAAATGGGAAAAGTTACTTTGGTTCCTGAATCCAGATCACTGCAATAGTTTGAGAATATCTGATTATTAAGAACTGATCCCTGTGTCACTTCACACATCCTTATTGCCACTCTGAGAATGTTTCATTTACCACAGTACAAAAAAGTGATGCAGAAACTCAGCAGGTCATGTAGCATCTATAGGAAGTAAAGGTTAACCAATGTTTCAGGCCTGAACCCTTCATCAGGGTATTCACTACAACTGATGGTAAACTTTCCTGATCATCAACACGCCTCATATATTCTTGCTTTCTCTTTCACTATCTGGCAAGCAATTTTCAACGTTACCCCAATTTTATGTTAGCGCCAATCCTATGTGCTTTAATTTCCCACACCACTCTCTTTGATGGTCTTTATCAAAAGTTTTCTAGTAATCCTATTGTTATTTTGTATGTCACGTCCTTTATGGTACTTTGTGTACAAGTAATGTTGGCTTGAGAGAGCAATTGTGCACTCTATTCTCCTTTTTCAAATAATTGGATTACAGGAACTGTTGCATATTCAGTAGATGACAGTAATACAACCACTATTTCTATGGGTTTTAACTTGAATACATTGGGATGCAAGTTATCAGGCTTTGGAGACGTTGGTTTTTGTTCCATTATATTTTTACAGTACTTTTTCAACTGCTATAATTTCTTTTAATTCCTCCTCATTAAACTCTTTGTTCTCGAACATTTTTGGAAAGTTATTTGTTTTTAGTGTAAACAGAACTATGTTATTTTATTAATTGGACTTCAGTTTCTTGGTTTAAATATCTATCTCCTATTTCTGAGATTTAGGGATCTCCATTTACCTTTACAAAGCTTTTTCTGTTTGTGTGCAGGTAGAAGCTTTAATCTCTTGATGCATCTTGTGCTGAAGTCTGAACTGCTGGCAACCCTGGGCTTTTGCTTTGTGGGCAATGTAATCAGATTGTTCTCTGGACCTCATTGATGTTGCTTTCCTATTGATAACTAATGGGGTTGCCAGAAAGGAATACGTTGTGGCGGCTCACCCGGCCCCACTTGTAAGTCACACGGCGGGGCAGCCGGCCAAAATGGCACCGTCGGGGGTTTCCATTCCTTCCAGCATGAGACTCAGAAGCCTGCGGTGGGGGACCACGTGACGCCCGGGTGACGTCATCACCCTCCAGCGCAGTTCTCAACCAGGTCCAGGCTGGGAGTATAAGTGCAGCCCAGCAGCCTGCAATAAACTAGTCTGCTCACTGAGCTCAACCCATCTGGTTGTGTGTGTTATTGCAGGAGCAGTGGAGCTGCTGCTACATTTGGTGACATCGACTGGTTCAAATGTCTTTGAACCCATCATGAGCGAGCCTGGGATCAGCGCTATAGCCGTGAAACTGCCTGAATTCTGGGTTCAGGAGCCGGAGACCTGGTTCGGCCACGCGGAGGCTCAGTTTAATCTCCGCCAGATTTCGTCTGACACGACCAAATTCTACCATGTGGTGGCTGCCCTGGGCCAGGCCACCCACCAGACGCGTGCTGCACCTTGTTCAGCACCCACCCACCGAGGACAAATACGAGACCATCAAGTGAGTGCTTACCGGGTCCCTCGGACTATCCAAACACCAGCGTGCTGCTCAGATGTTGCACCTCGATGCCCTGGGGGACAGGTCCCCGATGGAGCTGATGGACGAGATGCTTGCGCTCATGGGTGAGCACACCAACTGCCCACTCTTCGAGCACATTTTCGTCGACCATATGCCCGGGGACATCCAGCCGCTGCTGGTCCAGGAGAGCTTCACCGACTTGAGGAAGGACACCCAGAAGGCCCAAGAGCTATGGCTTGCACGGTTCCCGGAGGGCTCAGTGGTCCAGTCATGAGGCACGGGCACGACCACGCCAAACCCGCCCTTAGTGCTGCGGTGGAGCATCTGGCCCCTGCAGGAGCCCCCAAGAGCATAACCAAGGCCACAGCATCTGCTCCAGGCCTCTGCTTCTACCACCAGCATTGGAGAGCCAAGGCTCGGAAGTATCATCAGCCCTGCTCGTTCCAGGGAAATGAGCAGGCTGGCTGGCCAAGGACACAGCCTCTTCTACTGCCGGACTCGGTCAGTGGCCGGCAGTTCCTCGTTGACACTGGAGCCCAGATCAGTGTCATCCCAGCCATGGCTGTCGAGTCCAGGAACCGACCTTGTGGACCTCCCCTCCGTGCAGCCAACGCAACGGCAATCCGGACGGTCCCCTTCTAGATCGGCCAACGGAATTTCACGTTGAGTTTCACTGTCTCGTCCCTCCCGACTGCCATCCTGTGTGCAAACTTCCTCCTCGCACACAAGGTTCTGGTGGACATTCGAGGTAGGTGCCTGGTGGATGCCCGTACCTTCCAGGCTGTTCGCCTTGACACCTCCCGCTCGGAGCAACCGCAGATGGCCACGATCAGCACGCCCAGAGACGAGTTCTAGTGAATCCTGGATGAGTTCCTGACACCCCTCAAGCCACAGTTCTCCACTGCCTCGCCGTGCCACGGGGTGTTCCACCACATCCCCTCCCTGGGCCCACCAGTTCACGCCAAGGCATGCCGGCTCCCGCCTGACAAGCTCCAGGTGGTGAAGGAGGAGTTTTCGCACCTGTTGGAGCTCAGGATCATTCGGTAGTCTGACAGCCCGTGGGCTTTGCCACTCCACCCGGTCCCGAAAGCCTCTGGCGGCTGGAGTCCCTGCGGAGACTATCGACGGCTCAACATGGCAACAGTTCCTGACCGTTATCCCATCCCTCACATCCAAGACTTTACGGCCAACCTGCACGGTGCAAGGGTTTTCTCCAAGGTTCACCTGGTGCACAGATATCATCAGATCCTGGTGCACCCTGAAGACGTACCCAAGATGGCCATCATCACACCCTTTTGTTTGTTCGAATTCCTGCACATGCAGTTTGGGTTCAAGAATGCCACTCAGACCTTCCAGCGCTTTATGGGCTCTGTGGGCATGGACTTGGATTTCGTCTTTATTTATTTGGACGGCATTCTCGTCACCAGCAAAGACCGGGTGCAACACAAGGCCCACCTACATGCCCTTTTTTCCCGGCTGGCCGACTTCGGCCTTACCATCAACCCGGCCAAGTGCCAGTTCGGGAAAGAGTCCATGCAGTTCCTGGGCCATACCATCACAACCGAAGGAGCCACGCCTGCCACTACGAAGGTCGCCACTATCAGGGAGTTCCCACGCCCGGACAGCCTCAAGGGACTGCAGGAGTTTGCGGGTATGGTCAACTTTTACAACCGCTTCATCCCGGAAGCTGCGCCCATTATCCAGCCGCTATTTGCCCTCATTGCAGCCAAGCACAAAACGCTTGCCTGCACCGCATTCGAGGCCACCATGCTCGCTCACCCACACACCGACCTGCATATGGCACTCTCTGTCAATGCCTCTGCCACAGCCATAGGTGCCGTCCTGGAGCAGCAGGTGAATAGGCATTGGAAGCCGCTGGCATTCTTCAGCCACCTGCTCCGCCCGCCAGAACACAAGTATAGTGCCTTCGACCTCGAGTTACTGGGCATGTATCTGACGGTGCGGCATTTCTGCTATTTTTTGGAGGGGAGAACTTTTACCATTTTCACCGATCACAAACACCTCACCCAGGCACTTGCGATGGCAAAGGATCCCTGGTTAGTCCGCCAGCAGCGTCACCTCTCCTTCGTGTTGGAATTTACCACTGACATTTGGCACAACGTGGTGAAGGACAAAGTGGTTGCCGATGCACTCTCGCGACCAGCCATCTGCGCGCTGACACCTGACCTCGACTTCGACCATCTCACCCGGGACCAGAAGTCTGATGAGGAGACTAGGGCCTTCAAGACCGCCATCATAGGCCCGCGGTTCCGAGACCTCCCGACTCCGCACCATCCTGTGCGATATCTCCTTGGGCACCTCATGGCCAGTGGTTCCCCAGCAGTGGCGCAGGCAGGTCTTTCATCACATCCACGACCTTTCACATCTGTCCATCAGGTCCTCGGTCCAGATGGTGGCAGAATGGTTCATATGGCATGGGCTGCGGAAGCAAATCGCAGGCTGGCCAGAACATGCACCCATTGCCAGACATGTAAGGTGCACAGGCACACCAGGGCGCCCGTACAGGAGTTCGAGCACATCCGGGAATGGTTCAGCCACATTCACGTGGACATTATCGGGTCCTTGCCTGTTTCCCGGGGCAACCGTTACCTGTTTATGGTGGTGGACCGCACCACTCGGTGGTCCAAGGTGATGCCTGATGCCTCCACTGACTCCTGCTCCTGAGCACTCTTGCATGGTTGGGTCACCCGGTTTGACATTCTGGGTCACCTCGCCAATGATCAGGCATCCGATCGGGCATCAGTTCACATCTGCGCTCTGGGCACAGTTTGCCAACAGGTTGGGCATCCAGCTGCACCACACCATGGCCTACCACCCACAGGAAAATGGACTGGTCGAACATCTGCACTGCCTCCTTAAGTCGGTACTCATGGCCCACCTCACCGGTCCTGACTAGGTGGACGAACTGCCTTGGGTGCTCCTGGGCATCCGCTCCACTCCCAAGGAAGATCTGCAGGCATCATCAGCTGAGCTGGTCTACGGTGGACCACTGGTACTACCTGGTGAGTTCGTCAACACACCTCGCGGTCCCCAGCGGTCACCGCAAGAACTGTTTCCTCATCTCAGGTCATGCTTGGACTCGTTCGAACCCCCACCACTGCACAGGCATGGCACCCGCCCGTCTCACGTTCCCGGCGAACTGCTTTCCGTGGAGTACGTTTTCGTTTGGCAGGGCCCAACCGCGGTACCTCTGTAGCCACTATTCCGGCTCTACGTTCACGCTGGACATTGACAGCAGGCGGGATCTGTTTACCATGGACACTGGCTGAAGCCAGCGCACTTCGATCCCACCAAACCCATGGTCATTGCCCAACCCAAGAAGAGAGGCCACCCGCCAATAATGGACATTGGCGTCAGTTCTGGGGGAGTGGGGGGCTATGTGGCAGGTCACCACGAGGCAGGCGAACCGGCCCCACTCGTGAGCCACTCAGCAGGGCAGCCGGCCAAAATTGCACTGTCGGGGGTTTCCTTTCCTTCCATCATGGGGCTGGGGGAACCACGTGACGCCCAGGAGACGTCAGCGCCCTCCAGTGTGGTTCTCAGCCAGGTCCGGGCTGGGAGTATAAGTGCAGCCCAGCAGCCTGCAATAAACTAGTCTGTTCACTGAGCTCAACCCGTCTGATTGTGTGTGTTCTTTCAGTAGTAGTGTAGCTGCTACACTACTACTGTAGTTTTTTTTTGCTTTTGTTCTCTAAATGTTGCCCATTTCCTACCCATTGTCATGACTTTCAACAATGTTGCCCATTTTATAAACACCAATTTGCTCCTCCTACCTTTGTAGTTTTAAGATTAGATCCATGTTTTAGATTGAACTACTTAACTTTTGTCTTAAGAGTTTCAGAGCATATGGATTTGAGGCTTTGTGGTTTGATTTGAATAAATTGTTGAAAAATAATCTCAATTATCTACCAACCGATCCCTGTGAGCAACAGAGACATTTTATGAAGAATTAAACTTTAAGTCATATATTAGTAAAAGGAAGAATGCACCATATTCAAGAAATATTTTGTGCACATCATTAATGAAGATTTTTAAAGTGTTTCCATTTATTCATTACAGTAACAAAACAGTTTACAAAAACATACTGCAAACTTGTTTATGCATCCAGAATTCTCTGCAACCAGCAAAAATTCCAAGAATATTAGATTAGGTGGTGAAATGAGAATTTGTCATCTACAAAAGTACAATGTATAGATACACTGAAATTATTGCCATAGCTACAAGGGTATGTTGGAGTATACCAAGAAATAAGTGTGTGTTAACATAATGAACATGGAGGAAAAAAGATGAATGTATAATGATTCAGGTACACACACTTAACGTCTCCGATACGTTCTGTGAAATTGGGCATTTGAGTCAAGTACACACACTTAACGTCTACAATATGTTCTGTGAAATTGGGTGTTCTGTGATTTAACGAAGAGGATCAGGATCATCCACGTCACTGTTCTCAACTTCCTCACTGTGTTCCACTGGAGAGTTTCAGGTCGAATAACCTCCACTGATGAACTGTTATTCTGCAATGCCTGAAGGATCTGGCTGAGGCACTTCTTGGGGAGGTGTTGGCTTCTTCAGGAATATGTTCAGTGTGGTTTGCCTCGTTTCCTTTTTCTTCATGTGCAGTAAACACTGCAGGAGTATTCCTCTCTATCAGTGAAAAGTGTTCAGTGTTTGGGTCCATCTCTTCAGCAAGCTGTTAAGGTCTTCAAAGAATTTGCTTTACCCCTTAACAGTGAACCTCACCTGCACCTATTCTTCTCCTTCTACGGTTTCCTTTTTCCTTGCCTCTTCTTCAGCTATTTGCTCTTAATCTAGCTCCAGCAACTCTTCATTTGTTAGTTCCTCAGGAACTACCTCTAGCAGTTCTTCAATGTCCTCATCATCTCTGTCTAGGTTCAGGTGGCTATTTGTCATGTTGACACAGGTCTATTAATCCTTCCAATCTCATCATCATTTTCAAATCCCTTAAAGTCATGCACATACTACTTCAGTATTTTTTTCCCTGATGCTGCCCATGCACTCTTTGATCATGTCATCCCAGGCCCAAGCAAGGTTCTTAAGCAGTGGAAAATGTGGTACTCCTTCCAGAACTGCATCAGTGTCTTGCAGCATCAGCCTGAGCCAAGATCCTCCTCTGGTAGTTGGCCTTGAATGCTGCAATAACCCCTTGGTCCATTGGATGGATTAAAGAGGTGTTTGGTGGGAGGAACACCACTTTGATGTTGGGGTAGAGGTCACCAATGAAAGGGGGATATCCTGGAGCATTTTGTATAATTAGCAAAATCTTAAAAGGTATACCTTCTTCTAAGCAATACTTCTTCATTTCACTGGCTTAGCAATCGATGTAAAGGTTAAACTTGTTGTTATTTTATTCTTAGTTAATTTTGTGCCTGACTCTTTAAGAGAAATATTGTTAATATAAGTGACTATGATGTAATCTGTCCTAATATCTGCCCAGACTAACAGCTTACTCATGATTCTACAGGATGTGAAAAAGACATAAGCACAAAAAAATTTCTTTGAATTGTTATGTATCTCTTTAAAGTTTGTGTATTTCTTTAAAATCTTTTTTATATCTATAAATACTTATCTCTATTATATAGTAAATACTTAGTTATTCATCATTATGAAAGTCTTAATGCAAAGCGATGGAAAATGTTTATCCATTTTATCAACAAATTAAAGCAATGTAAAGTAACAGCCACAGAGTTGGATTTATTCGATTAAGGAGATCGAAATTTGGAATATTGTAGCTCGTGCTTTGGAAGTTGATACTTTGAAATTAGGATATATTAGAATAAGGAAAGTGTTGTCCATAATCGAAGGCCATCCTGAAACAGATTTTGTCACTTGCTCCTTTAATAAACCAGTAAGGTGTGTTTCTTAATATTCTTGAAAGCCCTGGGGTTTTCACTATGCCAAATAAGAAATGGCTTTAACTTGTAGCCAGCAACATTGCCTCCTAACAACACTGCCACTCTGACTTTAAAAGCCTTAAAGCCTGGCATTGATTTGGCTTCCTTATGGATGAAAGTCCTTTCAGGCTTTCACTTCCAGAATAAGGAGGTTTTCTCCACATTAAAAATTTGCTGGGGCAAATAACCTCCCTCTACAATTAGTTTATCTAAGGTTTCAACAAATTCTTCTGCTGTCTTCACATCAGCACTTGCAGACTCACCACTCACTTTCACGTTGTGCAAGCGAAACGTTGTTTGAAGCACCTGAACCGCCCAGAGCTAGCTCTAAACTCGATATCCTGCTTTTTCTTTAAGCATCTGGAACAAACCGTGCCTTAGGAGTGATCGTCAAAGTGCTGAGAGGAACTTGTTTTTTTGTGTTTGCTCCTCAATTCACGTCATTAGCAATTTCTCCATTTCTGATATAGGTCCCTCTCGTATTTACATTGGCCTTGTAGCTTTCAGTGAAGCCGAACATTTAACAGCTTGGAGAATTTTCTCTTTGTTTTTGAGGATCGTCGTGATTGTCAAGTACGATATGCCTAAATCGTGAGCAACAAGTCACAGTTTTTCGATCTTTGTGTTGTTTAATAACCTTTTGTTACACATCTAAATCGATGCTTCTCTTTTGCCTCTTGCTGCTGCTATCACTAGCACTGGTTTTGCTGCATTTGGGAGCCATGATAGATAGAAAGTACTGTACATCTGGTTATGTCTACTACATCCAGTCTGCGATCGGAATTTCTGAACTCAATTGTAACCTTTTGGGACCCCGAACGATAGATGCATCCAGTTGCTGTTGTCCATATGGATGTTAAGCAGCACATAGAAGAATATTATGCAATTTCATTGTTTTACAAAATAAGTATGGAAAGATTTTTAGTTTGTGTTCATGCATTAGGAGCAACATCCTTTGATGGTTTTGTACCACATGATGGCAAGTGCAGGTATTTATTTGAATTTTGCTCTATTTAACGTAGATTAGCTTTAAAGTATTGTAATGTAATTGTAGTATAAAACATTGGTATAAAATTTGACAATTGAAGTTTTTATAGAGAAAATTTGTGTGCAATATACAATAATTGTTGGGGGGGTGGGGCCACTACTCGTGCAACCAGCACACTCGTGGGTTCAACACCCCAATTCTTATGGATGCTGGAAGACCAAGAATTTACTCTAATGCATTTCAGTGCAGGTCATGAGTCGATTACAATACAGCATTATTTTATCATTCTTCCTCTTTACCTCAATTGCATTAGGGAAGCATGGTTGAACAGCGGTCTGCTATTTCAGTGCAAGTGGCCCGAGTTTGAATGTGCTGCCGTCTGTAAAGAATTTGTACCATCTCCCTGTTTCTGTGTAGGTTTCCTCCGGGTTCTTCACTTTCTTCTTATGTTCTAAAGATATATGGGTGAGTTAGTCACATGGGTGTAATTGGGCATTGTGGGCTGGAAGGGGCTGTTACCATGTTGTATGCCTGAATTAAATTGATAATTTCAATCATTAAACAATTTGTGCTTGTTAAATTATGCTGCTGTTTTTGTTAGAAAATTCTGCTTTATTTTTACGGACCATTCTTCAGGCAGTCACCAATGGTTTGTACAATGATTCCTCAGCATGATGTTGGTCTGCATTTTGCATAAGATTACACCTAATTGGGGATTAATGACCTAGATATGAACACAAAGCTGTTTATTTTTTATTAAATGAAAATGAACTTTTAAAAAAAAATAAAGCAAGACCATTTCATCGGATGCAAGGATCGACAACGAGATAGACAACAGACTCGCCAAGGCAAATAGCGCCTTTGGAAGACTACACAAGAGAGTCTGGAAAAACAACCAACTGAAAAATCTCATAAAGATTAGCGTATACAGAGCCGTTGTCATACCCACACTCCTGTTCGGCTCCGAATCATGGGTCCTCTACCGGCATCCTAGAACGCTTCCACCAGCGTTGTCTCCACTCCATCTTCAACATTCATTGGAGCGACTTCATCTCCAACATCGAAGTACTCGAGATGGTAGAGGCCGACAGCATTGAATCCACGCTGCTGAAGATCCAGCTGCGCTGGGTAGGTCACGTCTCCAGAATGGAGGACCATCGCCTTCCCAAGATCGTGTTATATGGCGAGCTCTCCACTGGCCACCGTGACAGAGGTGCACCAAATAAGAGGTACAAGGACTGCCTAAAGAAATCTCTTGGTGCCTGCCACATTGACCACCGCCAGTGGGCTGATATCGCCTCAAACCGTGCATCTTGGCGCCTCACAGTTCGGCGGGCAGCAACCTCCTTTGAAGAAGACCGCAGAGCCCACCTCACTGACAAAAGACAAAGGAGGAAAAACCCAACCCCAACCAACCAATTTTCCCTTCCAACCGCTGCAACCGTGTCTGCCTGTCCCGCATCGGACTTGTCAGCCACAAACGAGCCTGCAGCTGACGTGGACATTACCCCTCCATAAATCTTCATCCGCGAAGCCAAGCCAAAGAAAGAAACAGGCCTTTAAACACTCTAGTGAGTCTCAGCAGCTTCATCAGGAGGTAAGTCTTTGACATTGTCCTGGGTAAACTTGTACCTCTCATTTTGTTTGGTTTAGATTGGTCACAGTGTTTGAGCTACCGAAAGAAAACAGAGACACACGCCGAGAGCACTTAAATTTATACAAATCTTTATTACTAAATCTAAAGCTGATTTCAAACTACAATATGCAAGCCCTTCCCAATTATACTTATCAACGCCTGGACTGGTCCCAACTGCCGAGGCGAGGCAACGACCACACACTTGTCGTAGGTTGTTGGGGCGCCGGAAGCAGCTTCTCCACCTCCCCCGATTGGGACGTTGATTGGACTCTAGAAGTTCTTTTTGCTGAGAGACGTTTCCACCCCTCAGAGAGTCAGAAACTTCAGCAACGGAACCATGGCTTATATTACCCAAAAATTGCTTACTCAAGCACCTATTCCCTGAGCAAAAAAAAACAAATAACTGAGCACGCCTAGGCTTCTATCAAATACCACAACTTTCTAGCTTATCACTTTGAATACAATGATTTACTTAGCTTCAAGGTCTCGACTGACAGTCTGTGACTAACAATCCCATCAATCTCGAACAGCAACTGGCTAACAAGCAGGAAGATTAAACGTTCTTGGTACCAGATGTCTTTTTGTCAGATAACTGCATCTCTGGACCCCATCGTGGAATTTAGCTTATGCCTGCTGATTCCTACATTATGCTCAATGTAGGTTACTGATACTCAGCCTTGGATAAGCAAAAGTATGGTCTAAATCCTCCATTAAAGACATATTGGCAATGACCAAGTTAATTTCAGGAATAGGCTCGGTAGTAAATCAATGATGTGATTGCAGCCTTTTGTTGGATCTGGCCTTTGGGTTGAAGGCCAGGAAACCTGTGATGATTGGACCCATGGATTTGTATCCGGTTAGTAGAAGGATGGGGGAGTGAGCATAGAGCTCCTTTTGCCCCATTGCTAACATAGCCTTTATACTTGTCTCTAACAGCAGCAGTGCGGTAAACTGAATATGAAAATAAACCAGGAATATAAAGCATTAGAAATATGTTCATGGCAACTTTGGGTGAATTGCTCTCATGAAACCAAGTTGTGAATCCCCTCCAACATGTTCCCATCCAATCTACAACATATTGGGAGAAAACATTTGCTTTTGGGGTGATGAGCGTTAATGCAATCAATCTTATTAGCTCTGATAGCGGTGTTATCTTATTTAGGAATCTAATACTGAAATTTAAATGAACCACAGCAAATATTGTCCACTTTTCATTGCTTATAATTTGTAATGAGGATTAAATGCTGATTTCTATGTATAACCTTTTATTTCTGTTTCACTGAATGTTTATGGTGTCTTCAGAAAAATTGTCAAGGTTGCACGTTGATACCTGGAACTTTGCATTTAGGTCTGATCTAATTCCTTTCAACAGGCAGATCCCAGTGTTAATGTTGCAGCATTCAGTTCTTTTTCTACGTAATATAGATTTTTTTTCCCCCCGGGAATTGAACTGAATAGTCTAGATGTTGTGGTTAATTTTAACAGAATAATCATAATTATCAAATGACACAGTATCTCGAAAACTGGAGTCTATGACAAATTATTTTAGTCGCAATGGGGACGAAGCCTCAAATGTTTGGTTACATTTAAAATCTTGATCTTCGTCATGATATTGTTCAGTGATAAAATGTTCCAAATTAGTTATTTGGAGTAACCAAAAGAACATATCTGCCCCAACTATGTGAAATTCCATGTTGAATACATTGATGTGCAACACCCTGGATTACTTTAGAAATGATTCAGGATGGGAAATCATCGAGCAGTTTTATCACAGCCTGCCTTGCAGCTGGAACCGATCGATCATAATTTCATTTGAAGAGCTAAACTGAGAAAGAAACTAGTTTCATAGCAAAGTTCAAGTTCCAAATATCTATGTGCAACTGTGTCAATTTTTCTGAAGATACCATAAACATTCAGTGAAACAGAAATAAAAGGTTATACATAGAAATCAACATTTAATCCTCATTAAGAATTATACGCAATTCATTGCAGAATTGATTTGATTTTTGTAGTAAAAACACAAAGCTGGAGAAACTCAGCAAGTCAGACAAGGCACTTTGTATAGAAAAGATAAAGATACATAACCAACATTGATGAAGGGCTCGCCTGCCTCCCTAGATACTGCAGCTTCAGTGATCCTCAACGTGGATCCCTATCCCTGTGCTCCCTCCGCTGCCAACACCAGCTGGTGCCCCAGCCACCTTCCTTTTGGATCTGCCACAACTTCGGTCACCAACCCCAGCCTGGGACCTGGCCGCCTTCTTTCCATAGGTCCCGAAGCATTACCTGCCAACTCTGGCCCTGACCGCTCACTTACTAGAGCTCCCGATGCCTCTGCCGCCAACTCCAGCGTGGGCCCTGGCCGCCAACCTACAAGAGGACCCGATACTTTGACAGGCGACTCTCACCTTGGCCCCTACCACCCTCGAACTCTTACTATGTGGTTCCCGACATAGATGCCTACCATGGCCCTGACCTTGCTGTTCATTCCTCCCCCACACCCCTTTCCCTTCCCTGTTCCCCTACCATCTCCCCCATTCTTCCCAACCCCTAACCCTCAGATCCTCTCATCTCCTATGCTTCTCTCTAGAGACCACCTGCAACCCCCCCACCTCCCCAGCTCTGATCTCCCTGCACCATTTCGCAATGCGAATTGGGGATAAATCTTCAGTTGCTGGTTAATACTTCAACTGGAAACTTTGGGCTGCTCTTTATCTAAGGTGTTTCAAGGCAAGGAAGAGAAAGGACATTTGTGGTTTCATAATTTGCTTGGTTGAGATTTAATTATTCAATCCCTTCCTCTTTTTTATATGAATAATATGCGGCCAGCGGTTTGTGCATGAGACTGCCGGTTGGTTTAGCTGGAGATTGATTGGAGAAATTTACCACAGGTATGACATCATCTTGGGAAGAGCAATATAGCCTATCATGAGTATCCTTACCAAAACTTAGAATGCCATGATCCATCTGAGAACTTGGTTCACCAGTGGTCAGAATTGTGCTTTGTTTCTCTGTTAATTAACTATTTAATTTTTTTTTAAACAACCTCATTTTAAATAAGAATAACTGGTTTTAGTTTGACTATTCTTTTTTCTTGCAGTGGAGGTTATTGTGGAATATGATTATGAAGCTGCACAAGAAGATGAACTTAACCTGAGGGTTGGTGATCTCATTAAGAATGTAAGAAAACTTGAAGAAGAAGGATGGTGTGAAGGAGAGTTAAATGGAAAGAAGGGTTTGTTTCCTGACAATTTTGTCAAAGTGAGTAAAGATAAAATTTTGTTATAAATCACTGGGTTTTTCTCTGCTGGTGTGTTGAAATCCATATGTCTCAATCAAACCACTGCTAAAAAACTGTTGTTCCTCTATTCCTTGTTCCACCCTCCTCTCCTCATTGCTACCCTGCCCTTGCTTTCTTGCAAGAGACTGGCATCCAATGTAAATGTTCATTCTTATGCATTGAAGGGTAGATGACAATTGGGTTAATTATAATTGTCCATTTGGATTATCTTGTCATTTTTTGGTAGTTTTAGAGGGTCGGGGTATTTCAATGAGTTGAATATTATTATAACTTTCTTTATGTAATTTAAATATCCGATCAGGGAAATTTCAGGCGATATTTGAGAATACTGTTCAGAACATTTTGGGGGTCACCTGTCATGATCGTAACCCCACTGAAACCCCACTGCTGGTATAAGATACTTCAGGCCTATTGAATGGATCTTTTACATTCATTATAGGTAAGTTTGAGTGCAGGCTGACCGTGGACAGGGGGAATGTGACCGAAAGACTTGACCTCTTAGTATCCAAATATTTATCATCCAAAGATGTTAAAGTACTCTGATTTATTGCTTTGCTATAAGACAGCATCATTTGATAAGATGCACAGAACTGCACAAATGCTGAAAATGTCAGTGAATCTTTGTGATGCGCTGACTAGTAGTCAAATATTTTAATAACTTCCAGCATTTTATCCCTGGTTCACAGCAAACCTTACATAGATGATCAGTGACCATACTTGTATAGCTTTTCTTTCTTCCCCATTTGTCTTTGTCATTAAGGTTCTCAATAAAATCAAAAATTGTCCCTAATTCTGTGGGCTATATGTCAGCTGACTGAAATACAGCACCTGTGTACCACAAAATATTTGGGATAAGCCTCGAAAGATAGGTTTTCGTGTTGTAAAAAGAATATCTGCAGTTAAGTTAATTTGTGCTAATTTAATCTGTTTGATGTTTCAAACACATTTTCTAACATTGGTTTTGTGGTGAACAAATACTTAATTAAAAATTTCAATTGCCTTTTTAAAAATCTCGTGGAAAGCTTTTACCTATTGTTGTGAGGATTAAAAACTTGCTGGCTGCTTTCCAAGCTTCAGTCAATTGTACATTTACAGTCTGAAAATGGCAGCAGCTTGATTTTAAAAGAAAGGCACGAGACAGCAGCTCAAACCTGATTGGAGGAAGAAGCTGATTGGAGCAAGAGAAGTCAGGTGACCTGAAGAGCAGTGGCAGCCAGAATCAACTAAATATAAAATGCAAGCTCATTAAAAATTCATATAACTTTGTAATATTATATCCTTCCCTCCTTTAAAGAAACATTAGCAGTATCGAGCAGCACTTTACGGGACTACTCCCATCCATATTGATTGGGAGGCTTGGGTACATGATCAGATCTCCTTACTTCTTGTGGAGCTACTGTTTCATCATCCTCCACATGTCATATCTTCCTCCTCCTCCATTATTGGTACCAGCAGATTTATTTTATCTTGTTCCACAATAGGAGATGTGGGGATTGCTTGGGTTTATGGACAAGGTGCCAAGTCATGAACAGATACAGTAGGCTCTCGTCCATCTGGCTACCTGTTATTTGCATATGTTGGATTATTGTCAAGGAGTTCAACTTGATCTACAAGTGATTGATCTACAATAAGTTCTTGTTACTCCTGTCAAACCTTCTTAGTAGTATGAGTCCAGGGATCATTAGTCAGAAGGGCAGTGAATTTCCATGAGATGAAAAGCGTTGGAATGCAAAAAAACATTAATAAGGTGTAGTATTTGTTGCTGTAGACAACAGTGATCTTTGGGTGTTTAGTAACTCAAAAAGCACCAGTTCCCAATGTTTCTCGGGCAGATTAGGTGATCTAAGGGCCAAACAGACTGCTTTCCATTTGATGCTGTTGAACCTCTCTGCCTGTCCATTCCCAGTTGGGTGGTATGGGGTAGTATGACTTGTGGCAATACCTTCTGGGAGAGATGATCTTTCAGATCCTTGGACACAAAGGTAGTACCTCGATCAAAGTGTGTATAATTTGACATTCCACTTGGGCTAAATAGCAGATCCAGGCATCTAATCACTGCTGTAATATGCATATTGGGACATGGAAAGGCAAAGAAGAAATGTGAGTATTCATTAACTACTGTAAGAAGATATGGGTTATGTGTAGCTGTAGGCAAAGGTCCCTTGAAACCAATACTAAGCCATTCCATAGGTTTTGTTGCTTTGATAAGAGTCCCTCTTGGGTTGGTGGTAGAACTGAGGTTTTAGTTCAAAACAGTCCCTGTGTGAAGCTCGGGTCTTTGGAAAAGGGAAGATTTATTGCTCTAACAAAATGCAGCAGCTGATTTATTCTTGGATGACAAAGTCCCTTGTGAATGTCAGTGAGGGTGGAGGTAGTAAAGCTGAACAAGTGTACACCTGACTAAATGTGTCAGGGACCACACTCTTTCCCAGGGCAGTACTTTATTGTGTAACTAAATGCTACAAGTTCCAGCCTCTATTCTTGAATCTTTGCATTGTTTATCTTTGTATACTTCTTTCTGTCAAGCATAAAGACCACTGACCTCTGATCAGTAACCAAGCTAAAGTGGTGCCGTGCCAGGTAGTGGCTCCATTTGACCACTGCCTCAGTGATGGTGGTCACTTCTTTCTCTGCAATGTGGTAGTGCAATTCACTTCCTTGTAGCAACTTTGACATGAATGCAACAGGTCATCCTGCTTGGTTAAGGACAACAGAAATAGCCACCTCAGATGCGTCACACTCTCCCTCAAAGGGTAAGTTTTCGTCTGCCGAGTGCAGTGTGGTTTCCTCCAACTCTCTCTCAGTTAAATGTGATCAGGGTCTTTTCCTCCGATGGAAACTTCTCTGTATTTACCATTGGTTGAATCATGTTAGAAAACTCATGAATCCATTTGGCTTAATAAGCAAAGAACCCAAGATCCCTTTCTAAGGATCTCAAATTTTCTGGTGGAGAAAGCTCTTTAGTGGGTGAAGTCTCTCAGGATCTGCCTTAATGAGGCCATTCCCCACGTAGTACCCAAGGACATTATGGAATTCACAGACTCCAGAGTCTTTGAATCGTTAAGTGTTAAATGCTCTGACTGGTGGTCTTTAGGAATTCTTTACATTTTGATCATGTCGCTCTTGTGTATATCCAGCAATAGTGATATTATCCAGGCAAGGGAAGGCACCTTGCAGTTTTCCTTCTCTAACTATTTTCTCCATAGCTCACTGGAAGGCGGCCACCCCATTTATGACTCCAAATGGAATCTGACAAAATTAGTATAAAATTGGCTTCAAAAGCCATAAGCGTATCTGACTCTTTCAGTGACATTTGGTGGGAGATACTTTTCTGGTCAAAGGTAGAGAACACACTATATTTTGCAAGTTTGCCATTTTGTAAATTTTTGGCAAGGGGTAAGCATCCAATTCTGTGTATTGATTAATTGTCTGTGAATAATCCACACACATTTGCTTCTTGCGCCAGTGGGTAGGACCCTTCACCACTACCACTTGGGCTCACCATGGTGATTTGCCTTCTGAAACTATTTGGTGAATTTCCTTTGCAATGAAGTACTGATCATCTTTGCTAAAGTGTCTTGATTTGGCAGCAATTGGTTTACAGCTTGGCAATAAGTTTGGAAAAAGGGGTGGCTCTTCTATTTTTGCTGCGGTCAGTGCACAGTAATGATCAGCACCATTCCCAGTTTGGAAGGGTCCTCTCTATTCAAATACCACACTTAGATGCTGACGCTGGAAATCCTGGCCAAGTATTAAATCAGAACATAGGTCCTTCAATTCACCAAATGGTATGGCAGCATATGACCGGCTATTAAGACTAAGATTTAGATCAACAGCAGCATATCCATGGGAACTAGTGTTTAAAATTTTTTGAGCCGTAGTAATGTCTTTACTAGATGGGTGAACCTTTCGTTTTAGTTCCCGTGTGACTTTCTCGCTAATGTAACAGTCAGTGCTGCATGAATCCAACTTTTTAACCATTCACAGTCAAAAAAGTTGGGGCTTGAGCCAGTCCATGTGACACATTAGTAAGTGTAGCCAGTACCTGAAAATTGGCCACAATTGACACTGAGTTTGGTGATGCTTTGGATATGCACACCCGGGCATAATGTCCCTTCTTGGCATACTTATTACAAGTTACCTCACATGCTGGAGAGTTATCCCATGAATGGTAAGAGAACCCACAGAAGAAACATTTTCGTTTGGTGTTATAAATGGCAGCCACAGCTATTTTCTCAAGAGCAACTTTAGCCCTGCTAAAGAATCCTTCTCGCGTGCCTGTGGTCCCTACGATGACTCAGGGTTCTCTACTGCAGCTGCATGGGGCATATGCATCATTATAACCATATAACCACTTACAGCACAGAACAGGCCAGTTCGGCCCTACTAGTCCATGCCGTAGCAAATCCCCACCCTCCTAGTCCCACTGACCAGCACCCGGTCCATACCCCTCTAGTCCCCTCCTATCCATGTAACGATCCAGAATTTCCTTAAATGTAACCAATGATCCCGCCTCGATCACGTCTGCCGGAAGCTCATTTCCACATCCCCGCCACCCTCTGCGTAAAGAAATTTCCCCTCATGTTCCCTTTATAATTTTCCCCCTTCAATCTTAAACCATGTCCTCTAGTTTGAATCTCCCCCTTTCTTAATTGAAAAAGCCTATCCACATTTACTCTGTCTGTCCCTTTTAAAATCTTAAACACCTCTATCAAGTCCCCTCTCAATCTTCTACGCTCCAGAGAAAAAAGCCCCAGTCTGCACAACCTTTCTCTGTAACTCAGACCCTGAAATCCTGTCAACATTCTCGTGAACCTTCTCTGCACTCTCTCTATTTTGTTTATATCTTTCCTATAATTTGGTGACCAAAACTGTACACAGTACTCCAAATTTGGCCTCACCAATGCCTTGTACAATTTCATCATAACCTCCCTACTCTTGAATTCAATACTCCGATTTATGAAGGCCAACATTCCAAATGCCTTCTTCCCCACACCATCTTCCTGAGTATCAGCCTTGAGGGTACTATTTACCATCACTCCTAAATCCCTTTGTTGCTCTGCACTCCTCAATTGTCTACCATTCAATGTAAATGACCTATTTAAATTTGCCTTTCCAAAATGCAGCACCGCACATTTATCTGTATTAAATTCCATCAGCCATTTCTCAGCCCACACCTCCAGCATTCCTAAATCACCTTTTAATCTACGGTAATCTACCTCACTGGCCACAACACCACCAATCTTTGTGTCATCCGCAAACTTGCTTATCCAATTCTCTACCCCTACATCCAGATCGTTAATATATATAACAAATAATAGTGGACCCAGGACCGAACCCTGAGGAACTCCACTAGTCACCGGCCTCCAATTGGACAAACAATTTTCTACCACTACTCTCTGACACCTTCCATTCAACCACTGCTGAATCCATTTCACTACCTCCTTATTTATACCTAATGCCTCCACCTTTTTTCCTAACCTCCTGTGGGGAACTTTGTCAAAAGCTTTACTAAAGTCCAAATAGACAACATCCACAGATTTCCCTTCATCAACCTTTTTTGTAACCCCCTCGAAGAACTCAATCAGGTTTGTCAAGCATGATCTACCCCTGACAAAACCATGCTGATTACTCCCTATCAATCCTTGTACCTCCAAAAATTTGTAAATAGCATCCCTCAGAACACTTTCCATCAACTTGCCCACCACAGACGTCAGACTTACAGGCCTATAATTCCCAGGTTTGCATTTGGACCCTTTCTTAAACAGAGGAACCACATGCGCCACCCTCCAATCCTTTGGTACCACCCCCATGGCCAGTGACATCCTAAATATCTCTGTTAATGGCCCCACTAACTGTCCACTAGCCTCCCTGAGTGTCCTAGGGAATATTTTGTCCGGTCCGGGAGATTTATCCACCTTTATCTTTTCTAACACAGCCATCACTACCTCCTCGGTTATCCTTATATGCTTCATGACCTCCCCACTATTTTTCTTTACTTCAACTGGTTCAACATTTTTTTTCCCTAGTCAATACTGAGGCAAAGAAATCATTCAAAATTTCCCCCATTTCCTCAGACTTCTCACTCAGCCTACCCTCGCTATCTACAAGGGGTCCAATTTTATCTCTCGCTAAACTTTTACTTTTAATATAGAAACCCTTTGGATTTATTTCTACTCTGTCAGCCAAAGCCTCTTCATGCCTTTTTTTGGCCTTTCTAATTTCTTTCTTAAGATTCCTTCTACACTCCTTGTAGTCCTCCTTCAACTTCTCAGCTCCCTGCTCTTTATACCTCTTGTACACCTCCCTTTTTCTCCTAACCAAATTTCCAATATTCCTCGAAAACCAAGCCTCCCTATGACTTCCAGCCTTTCCTTTGATCCAGACTGGGACATAAGTACTCTGTACCCTCAAAATTTCTTTTTTGAATATCCTCCATTTTTCATTAACATCCTTACCTGAAAATATCCTGTGCCACTCAATACTCCCCAAATCCCTTCTTATTCCTACGAAATTTGCTCTTTTCCAATCCAGAACCTCAACTTTAGGCCTCTCCTTGCTCTTCCTTAAAACTACCCTAAAACTAACAGAATTATGGTCACTAGACCCAATTGGTTCTCCAACATTAATGTCCGCTACCTGACCTAGCTCGTTCCCTAACAGGAGATCCAGTATTACACTGTCCCGAGTCGGTTCTTCTACTAACTGATTTAGAAAACAATCCTGAACATATTTAACGAACTCCAGCCCATCCAGCCCTCTCACCGTCTGGGTATCCCAATCAATGTGTGGGAAGTTAAAATCTCCCACGATCACTACCCTATGATTTTCACACATATACGTTATCTCCCTACAAATTTGTTCCTCTAATTCCCTTGGCCCATTTGGTGGTCTGTAATACACCCCTATTAACACCCTCTTGCCTCCTCCACCCCTCAATTCCACCCAAACAGCCTCACTGGTCGATCCCTCCACACCATCCTGCCACCTCACGGCAGTAATGTCCTCCCTAACAAGCAGAGCAACTCCTCCTTTTTTACCCCCTGATCTATCACATCTAAAACAAATGTATCCCGGAACATTAAGTTGCCAGTCCTGCCCCTCCTGTAGCCAGATCTCACTAATTGCCACAATATCGTGACCCCAAGTATCTATCCATGCTCTCAGCTCATCTACCTTGTTCACTATGCTTCTTGCATTAAAATATATACATCTCAGAGAATGATCGAAAATAAGCAGTCTGTTAAGTCCAGTGTTTGCTGGTGTACTGCAGGTGAGGCAATGCCAGTGTTGAACGCATCACACATTGCCTCGCTTCCTCGCTGCTCCGCACTATGATCTCGAATTACAGTTTCTCTTTAACTTTTCTTAACTCCCCGAAGAAATTATCTAATGATTCTCCTGGCTTCTGCTGCCTGGTCACCAGTAAATGTCTGGCAAATACCTAATAGGGAGTCTTTGCGTATAAAATGTCGAATGAGATAGCTGAGTCAAAATTTTCACATCCTTCTGTGTCTTCAAAATTGTTGCAACCCACACACCCTTATAGTGTACTTGTTCGGTATCTTGTCTGGCGTCAATATTTAAGTATTTGGGTCTCCACGCCTTCTCTATGCTTGTTAATTAAGCAGAGTAAATTGTGAGAATTAAAAACTTGGTGTCTGCTTTCCAAACTTTACTCCACTTAATTGTACAGTTACAGTTTTAAAATGGCAGCAGTTAGAATTTGAAAGAAAGGTGCGAGGCAGCAGATCGAAGCTGATTGGAGTCAGATTGTAACCTGAGGAGTGGTGGCACCCAGGATCAACTAAATATAAAATGCAAGGTTATTAACAATTTAAAAAATTTGTAATATTGCACCCAGTGATTCAGTTATTTCTTTGTGAAATTCATTGTTCTGTTTCCTTAATTTACCATACAGTATTTACCAACAATGAAGACGCTGTTTACATCCGGTACCGCACGGATGGCAGTCTCTTCAATCTGAGGCGCCTGCAAGCTCACACCAAGACACAAGAGAAACTTGTCCGTGAACTACTCTTTGCAGATGATGCCGCTTTAGTTGCCCATTCAGAGCCAGCTCTTCAGCGCTTGACGTCCTGCTTTGCGGAAACTGCCAAAATGTTTGGCCTGGAAGTCAGCCTGAAGAAAACTGAGGTCCTCCATCAGCCAGCTCCCCACCATGACTACCAGCCCCCCCACATCTCCATCGGGCACACAAAACTCAAAACGGTCAACCAGTTTACCTATCTCGGCTGCACCATTTCATCAGATGCAAGGATCGACAATGAGATAGACAACAGACTCGCCAAGGCAAATAGCGCCTTTGGAAGACTACACAAAAGAGTCTGGAAAAACAACCAACTGAAAAACCTCACAAAGATAAGCGTATACAGAGCCGTTGTCATACTCACACTCCTGTTCGGCTCCGAATCATGGGTCCTCTACCGGCACCACCTACGGCTCCTAGAACGCTTCCACCAGCGTTGTCTCCGCTCCATCCTCAACATCCATTGGAGCGCTCACACCCCTAATGTCGAGGTACTCGAGATGGCAGAGGTCGACAGCATCGAGTCCACGCTGCTGAAGATCCAGCTGCGCTGGATGGGTCACGTCTCCAGAATGGAGGACCATCGCCTTCCCAAGATCGTATTATATGGCGAGCTCTCCACTGGCCACCGTGACAGAGGTGCACCAAAGAAAAGGTACAAGGACTGCCTAAAGAAATCTCTTGGTGCCTGCCACATTGACCACCGCCAGTGGGCTGATAACGCCTCAAACCGTGCATCTTGGCGCCTCACAGTTTGGCGGGCAGCAGCCTCCTTTGAAGAAGACCGCAGAGCCCACCTCACTGACAAAAGGCAAAGGAGGAAAAACCCAACACCCAACCCCAACCAACCAATTTTCCCTTGCAACCGCTGCAATCGTGTCTGCCTGTCCCGCATCGGACTGGTCAGCCACAAACGAGCCTGCAGCTGACGTGGACTTTTTACCCCCTCCATAAATCTTCGTCCGCGAAGCCAAGCCAAAGAAGAAAAGAAATTTTGTCATAAAATGTGGATGGAAGGAAGGGAGTGAGGGTTGATGGGAGAGAGTTGATAACATGGATCTTTTGAGAACTTGGTCAGTGGGCAGGATCAAATATACATCTCATTAATTGAGACTGAAAACCTAGTAGAGGATTGGGTACTGTGTGGTATAGGAAAGGCAAGGTTAGAATGAGGAAAATGAGAACAAGAACATGTTAGTTTGGAATTTGCAGGCCTTGTCAAGTACTGGGAAGTAGAATATAGGCTGAATGGTTTTTTTTCCCTAAGGCTGGCACAGATATATTAGGCCAGATCCTTACTTCATGGGAGGTTATTTTTTTCCCCAATATTATGATTTTGCAGTTTTAATATTTTGCATGTTGAGGACATTCATTCAGGATTGGAACTTGTTTCATTGTTTTTTTTATATACCTGATTGATCTTGTTCTAATTTTAAGCTTGTGCTTTTTCTGCCCCTGAATTCCTCCAGTGGATAATGGTTCAATGTACTGAATTGAATCTATTTATAGTATTAAACAAATGAATTTACAAAATATTGCAACTGTCTGATCAAAGTTTGCAGAAAATCATGTAATCTTAAAGCCCTGGTGTAATTCTGTTGAGTCTGTTTAGTTCCCTCTCCAGTGGTCTGACTGAAGTTCTCTGTCAGGATTGTGTGGCTGATATTTGTTTAGAGTCTGTGGTAGTGACGTTACTTCGAGGGAGGGGGGGGAGGAGGGGGGTTAGCTCTGAATGGAGAGAGAAGGGGGTGGAGAGCTGGAGGAAAGGAAACAGGAATAGAGAGTGGTCTAGCAGAAACTTAACAAGTCTTTGTTAATACTGTCGGGTTGGGGAGTGCCCAGACGGAATATTAGATAATTTACAGCTGTCTTTGCCATGCTTTGCCAGCAAGCTCTCTTGCTTCCAATCAAAATGTAGCTTTAATGGTTCATTGTTTTTTTTCCAATTCTCAACTGTTTTTACTTTTTAATAGAATTGGATTGTTTCATCAGTATACATTTGGTTGACTTGATTTTTTTCCCCTGTTAGGCTTTGCAATTTGCTGTTTTGTGGGAGTGTTTTCATTCCAAGTTCTAATTTTGAGTTTTGCACTTAATGGATGTTAATGGATTTATGTGATCATAAATCTGGAATTGGGTAAATATTCTTGAAGGAAACTATCTTTGCTGTTCTTTGGATTTACATGTTGGCAAGAAAAGCAGTTGGAAAATCTTAACAGATCAGTTCTGAATATTTTGTTGCAAGGCCATGTGATTTGGTATCTCTTTTGGGAGTCTGAATCTTGTGACTTAAATGAGCTGCAGATTTTACCAGGCTCTGAGGTGTGTCCGATGACATGGGTGCTAGGTGGAATATTTTCAGTTAATACCTGAAGAGTGGGATTGAAGACATATTTCTAATTTGTTTGAGCCTTTGTGAAGAATCTTTGTAAGACTGATTGTAACGTAAATCAATTTCAGATCTTTACAAGTTTTATTCGTCCTTTTTCAAAAAGAGAGTTGTCAGAATGCTGCGTATTGGAGGGGGGGAGATTAAGAATGAAAGCCGTTTATCACCACTGTTCAATAAGTCAATAAGTGAAAGCTTGAGTTAATAGTTAAAAAAAAATAATACTTCACTGGGTTCAACACATTCCATTGATTTGTTTGATGAGAATACAACTTGAATAAAAAGTTAATTGTTATTGAATTTGATCCTTGTGCACAATGAATTTCGTGACTTGTTCATGACAATAAATTCTGATTCATGTTGAACAACATAATGAAGAACATTGGCTTAGTTTCAAACATTGGTCTATTTTCATCAAAATCTTTTTTGTCCTGTTGTTCAGATCAAAGATATCTGTCTTTTTTATATATATATATATATATATATATATATATATATTCTCAATAGCAGTGCAAACTCCAACATTTTTCATGGGTTGAATTATGGATTTGCTGTTAATGTGTTTTATTCCACCTGAAACTTCATTCTCTTGTTTCATATTTATAATCCTGTTGGCAAAGCACTCAGGTAAAAAAAAATTCTCTAACAATGGCCTGCACCATTGTTATTTAGCTTTTGTTTTAGGGGAGCTGACAGTTGGGGAAATGCACAAGGCCAGAGTTGGGTGATATCCAGTCTTATTCAGTCATTGTTAGAATTGTGCAGAGAAATAGCTGCCATGTCCACTGAATTGTGAAAGTGGGTGAAAATGCAGTAGGCCATGTTATGTGAATATTCTGCGCAGCTGTTCTGTTGGCTTTTGCTTGTGAAGCTGAAAATAATGCAAATAAGTAGCAAGTGTTTAAATTTCAAAATTTGGCAGAGATCATTGTGTACTGATAAATGTGGTCCTTTCGGACTGATTTGGAAATGCAAGCAGCAGCATGAGCTTGATTGTGATTCACCACTCGTGAATGAAAGGATAACTTGTGCCAGTGACTAAACCACCAAGTTGTCATAAGTAACATTGAAATTTAATTTTGTATTATTTTAGTTGAATCTGCTCCACAGAAATTGATGATGCTTCATTGGATCCATACAAATTATTTCTGAGAACATGCTGAACTTTCCTAACTGTCTTTGAATTTTATCCATTTCAAATATTTAATATTTTGGTGACTTTGAGATCGTACAAAATAAGCTTTTCTCTTTTTTTGGGGACCAGAAAGAAATGAAGGAGTGAAAACTAGGAGCTATTGACCAGTGGCTTGAATTTAGCAAAAGATAAAATGCTGAAATCTAATTTGGATGAGTTTGGCATTAGGACAATTTTACATGCAAAATTGCAGTAAGATTGAAAGAGTGGACGTGGACCTGTTTGACAAACCTTTGTTTTAAAGGATTTAGTTAACGAACTAGACAATGGCAAGCAATCAGAAAGCCTTTAGTAAGGTGCCATCAAGACTCCGAAAGGCAAGGAGAGTGTGGACAGTATATTTTGTTCTTTTGCTTCACGATGACATTTTGTTGAAGGGCATGTTGGTGCCTTTGGGAGATGGAATATATGGGTCATTTCATGGTAGGGAGACAGGGTGGCATTAGAGTCAATACTGGAGTGGCAGCTGCTCTGCTTCATTCACCATCATAAGGTAGTCATGTGTAGTATCATGAACTTCCCAAACTAGATAACAGAAGAGGCTACAATAAGAATGCAGGGACGTCTATCTAGCTGAGTGAAGGAATAAGGATGTGGCAGCTGTCATATAATTAAGAAAAGTGTGAGGTTGTCTTCCATTGTTGAAAAGGTAGAAATATGGAATAATTTAAATGTTAGAAAGGTGTTTTGCTGCTCCAAGTGATCTAGCTGTCCATATGCTGGAATCCTTAAGAAACACATCATCAAGAGATTAGGGACACAAATGGTATGGTTTTTTTTAATGCAAGAAGATTTGAGGACAAGAATGAGTGTCTTCCTCTAATTATATGGAGCCTTGGTGAGACCACAGATAAAATATTGTGCATAGTACTGGTCTCTGAATCTTTGGGAAGATGTATTAGAATTGAGGCAGTATAGTGGAAGTTCACCAAATTGGTAGCATTATTTGTAGGACACGTTAAGAATGAGCCCATACTTAAAAGAGTAAAATGTGATCACATTTAAGTATCTAAAATTCTTGTTGGTCTTGACTGACTGGAAGCCTGTATGAGGTTTCTTTCCTCACCAAGTGTCCAAAACTGGGGGTACAGTTTCTAAATTAAAAAAAAATACAGGCAGAGTTAAGATATTCTTCCATCCAGACAAAGGGTCCCCAAACCTTGTAGACCATTGAACCCTTTATGCAATACTTGATCCTTCATTGACCCCTGGGCACTGGAAGGTGCTGGTGCTGGACGGGGGAGTGGTGCTAACAAAGGTACAAAGAACACGTACATTTTTCTTCTACTCAGTCCTCCTCCCATTTGCTCTCAACCTATTCAAAGGCTGAAGTCAAATACAACATGGCGGCCACCAAGGCCCGCTCTCACGAGTGTTTGGCCACTATTGACATGGGTGCTATTTTCCGTTGATCCACCCCTGCTTTCCACCGCAAAAGTTCAATTGACCCCTGACATTTAACGACCCTTTGGATAGTCTCATCGACCCCTGATCCAGACAGTAGTGAAAGTTTGTAATTCTCTACTGTTAGGAACTAATAACCCTTTAATTATTTTTGGGAATGGAAAATTCACCAGATAATGACAAATGCAAAATGTTTTTTTTTAATTAAACATTTCTTGCTTAGCTCCAAACTTAAACCCACTATGCGCAAATGCAAGTGTGTGTGTGTGTAATTAAAGTCTCACTCTGAAAAGTCCATCTTTAAAAGTTCAGCATCATTTTAGTCTTGCTTGAAGGTCTTAAATTCTCAGTTGAGAAATAATTATAAAGTGCTTTTAAACATCATGTCTTCAGGTCTCCTTACTCACAATGTGACTATTTTCTTCCATGATGAATTTACAAACCCAGACAATAGACCCAGTAGAAATCTGTCCTCTTTTCCAAAGAGACAGCTAAACGGTCTTCCTGTTTTCAAAAGCCACTGATTCCCTTTTCCTAGGAGTAACACACAACAGCCCGAATTCTGGTTACTGTAACTCAACCCTGACTTTCACAAGGCTTCAACCCCTGTGTCACTTGACTTCTGTCAACTCCAAAGTGAACCCTTCCAAAACTGAAATCAAAATGTCTGAATTCGGTAATATAGTTCTCCAAATCATGTGACCGTTATCACTGAGGTGAGTCCCAATTCTTGGAAACCACATGGTCATCAATACCAAAATTCTGTTCCTTTTTCGAAACCATTCCATATCCATAACAACCTCTTACCTCCTCTCTGTTCAAGAGGCTTAAGTGGCTTTGATTAAAAACAGATGGCTTCCTTCAGCAGTTCTTGAATAATAAAGACCCATTTGAAACCCACAGCTAACTTACTAAGAATACAGATACAATATTTTACTCTATAATTGACTTTACTAAGACATTTTTATATATGAGAAATATAGTATAACATTAAAGGTTAACATAAATCTTTTACACTACCCAAGAGAGCTTTGTTGGTGAGTGCATTCAGGGATATCCGGCGATGCATCTCGCTATCAGCATTGGTAGTTTTTCTCTTGTGTTGCTGTCTTCACTTGCATGATTTTTTGACAGATTCTTCACCACCCTTTCAATAGAATAGTAATGGTGGTGGATTAAGTAATTGAGCTGTCCGATTTGTGCAAAACACTCTAACTCGAAGGGTCTCTGGATGGAAGGGGGGGGGGATATAAAGTTAAAACCTTGTGTTTTTGATTTTTGTTAATTTTGTGACTATCCCTTTCAGAAAGTTTATGTGTAGTATTATCATAATTCCTATGACATCATATGTCATAATATCCGGGCTTACAGGGAGCTTGCTTTCATTCTTTGAAGAACCATGGAGGAGGCTTAAGCATCAAAATACTTTTCTTTAAACTTGTCTTATCTCATCATCATATTTCATCGTAATTTCATCTTATTTTGTTATTTATTTTGTTTGTTTATCATTTTATATCATTGTCTTTAAATCAGCCGAATACTTTGTTTATCCATTGAAATGAAAATCTCAGTGTGAAGTTCTGCAAAATGTTTATATCAATGAATTAAAGCTACTTACAGCTAAAAATATCAAGTTTGGTTTATTGGAGAGATAAGATAGTTATTCAAAATATTGTCACATTTCTGTGAAGATGACATGTTTTGAAATTGAGAAATATGAGAGATTGGAAAGTGTCATCTACATTATTATTCAAAGAAAAGTGATAAAATTGTGAACTTTGGAAGAAAGAATTATAGAAATTTGTATGTGAGAATTTACAACCAGATTTAAAATTGAAAAGCAGATAAAATGTCCACCAGATATATCTGTTTGGATTGCACAGTTTGAAACCAAGAATGTTTGACTGAAAGATACCTGTGACCTTGAGAGATCACATAGAGAGCTACAAGCCAGAGGTTGGCAGGAAGCCCAGGAATGTTTTGAAAACAACTGATAAAGAAAAGATTCTAAACAGAACAGACTTCAGGGAGAGAAATCCTCTTAAAGGGACCACGCAAGATACAAATTTGTTTCTAGTTCCTAGGAAACAGAAGAAGCAGCAATAAGGTAGGCTGCAGTGTGAAGAATCCAAGATGGAGAAGAATTCATCTTGTCAGGCTAAAGACCTAGAGCAAGCAGATCGTCTCAAAGAACGGTTTGATTATGAGTTGAGCCAGCAAAACGGACCGAGAATGCTTGGCAGGAGATTGGAGCCAACCACCCTAGAAGAAGCGGCTTCAACTACCAAGCAAAAAGACGACTCTGGTAAGGCACTGCAGACCTCATGTGCTGACTTAAAGGTTAGTGGAACTAGAACAGATGAATGTATGTTGCAAAACCCCAGTGGTGCTGTATCGAGTGAAATGCAGAAGTTAAGGACTCAATCAGTGGTATCTGAAAGTTCAGATGTGAATCCTGATGATAGTGTTTCCAAGGTTATGAGCATAGGAAGATCTTCAAAGGCATCAAGAGCAAGTACAGCTTCACGTACTTCAAGCATATTAGCTATGGATGGTAAGGTGCAAGTAGACTTGGCTACTATCGAAGCACAAGGTGCGTGGTTGGAGAAAAGACGTTCTGTGAGATAAAGAAGCTGAAAAGAAAAAAATCAGCAAATAAGGCAAGAAGCTGAAATCAAGAAACAACTCCATCAAGAAGAACAAAAAAGATTATTGAATAGACAAAGTGAAACACCCAAGGGGGTATCACCTGACATTCCAGTAGGTCAATGGATACTGCATCCACAAGAATAGACTATATTCTTGCAAGGAGCCACGAGTGGCACTGCTAGTTCTCGAATGTCAGTGACCAAACCTGTGGAAAGTATGAGTGAAATTTAATCCCTTCCGAGTGCACAATTTATGAATTTTCCCAAAGGAAGAGCATTTCAACCAGGTTCAACCATGCGAGTTAATCATACTCAACAATTAATGACTCTTTGTGTTGCTGAAGAACCAGTGACAAGTCGAGGATCCCCACCATTGCCATCACTTACAAGGAACCCCATTAATGCCATCACTTACAACTCAAGGTCCAAAACCTATGGCACCAATTCAAGTTCAGCCAGCTCCACTCACCACAAGACAACCAGTCGCATACCAAAGCAAAATGAAATTTCTGCTATAGCGCAGCAATAAAGTTCATATGGTTTAACTAAGAAGGAAATTCCAATTTTTAATGGAGATCCATGACAATAACTGACGTTCATAAATTCCTTTTAACATCACATTGAAAGCAATACTAAAAACGCTAAAGATCGTCTGTATTTCCTGGACCAGTATATTGAAGGACAGGTGAAGGAACTAATCAAAAGTTGCCAAAACAAGGATTTAAAAGGGCAAAAATATTATTGCATCACCATTATGGCGATGAACATAAAATCGCAAGGCCCCACGTGGACAGGATTATTTCTTGGCCAGCAATAAAATCAGAGGACCAAAGGCTTTACAAGCATATGCACTCTTTCTGAGAGGATGTAGTAATGCAATGGGAAGTGGTGTACATTTGCAAGAACTGAATTTGCTTGCCAATTTATCAATTATAGTCAATAAGTTTCCTTATAAGTTGAAGGACATATGGAGAACCAAAGCTGCAGAGCTTAAAATGATTCCTTGAAGGGATGCTACCTTTGAGATGTGGTACATTTTTTGGAATGGCATGTGCATGTTAACACCATACCAGTATTTGGAAATATTAAGGATACTTTAATAGTTCCTAAGGATGTGAAGAGGTCTAAATCACCATCTCAACAGAAACCAAAGGGAAGTACCTTTGTAACTGTGTCAGATACAAGCACAAGGACAAGAAAACAATGGAAAAAGATCAGACTGTTTAGGAAAGCTGTATTGCAAAGATAAGCATGCTTTAGAAAAATGTTCATGATTGAAGAAAAAGTCGTATGATGAGAAATAAACCTTTCTTAAAGAACAATGGAATATGTTTTGATTGTGTAAAGGACACATCAACACAACATGTAATAAGCGATTCAGTTGTGATATATGCAGTTTAAAATATCCCAAGTTCTTGTATACTCAACGAAGTAAAGTTGAGAAGGAATTCAAACAATCTGAATTCAAGATTAAAGACACAGTGAAAGAGTAGGCTTCAACTTCAGTTCAGACAAACGGTCTTACTGGGGCTGGTGACAAAGCTTTCTTGATAGTTCCTGTTCAGGTTAAAGCTAAAAAAAGGAAGCTTCATACTGAAGTTATGCGCATTTCTTGATCCAGGAAGTACCGCATCATTTTGTACTGTTGAGTTAATGAATAAATTTAATCTTCATGCTAAAAGATCACAGATCTTGTGTACAGTGAATGATGAAAAGAACATTGAAACTAATATAGTTTCAATTTCCAGATTGCTGGATTGAATAGCAATGAATTTTGCGAGCTTCCAAGTGAAAATATTCAGAAAACTATTCCTGTGAATAGAGAATATTTCCATATCAGTATGATATCGAACAGTGGTATCATCTTAAAAAACTGATGCTAAGATCGAGATGCTAATTGGATTAGATGTACCAAAGGCTCTTGAACATCGAGAAGTAATAAGAAGTCAAAATGATGGACCTTATGCCGTGAGAACGTTGCTTGGATGGACAATTAATGGACCATTAGGAGAAAAGATGAATAATGATCAGGAATCATCGAATTTAAAAGTTAACAGAATTTCAGTTGTCAAACTTAATGATCTGTGGGAACAACATTTTAAAATTGATTTTCATGAATGTCGCAAAGATATTCAAGAACCTTCGAAGGAGGATAAATAGTTTCTAGATTTCAAATTCTGTGAAACATGTTGATGGTCATTACTGTATAGCATTACCTTGGAAGTAAAGAGAAATTTGTCTGTCAGATAATAAAATAATTTCGGAACAGCATATGCTGAATTTGAAAAGAAAATTCAAGATAAATTTTTCCTTACATTTGGAATATACCAATGTCATGTCGGATATGATAACTAAGGAAGGGTTATTTAGAAAAGGTATCAGAAGTTATCTTAGAACATAAAGATGGTAGAAATGGTATTTACCTCATCATGAAATTATACATCCACAAAAGGAGAAGCTACGTGTAGTATTTGATTGTGGAGCATCATTTCAAGGAGTTTCATTGAATTCTCAACTTTTACAAGATCGAGACTTAACCAGTACTTTATAATAGATGTTCTGACAAGATTTTGTAAAGGGGCTATTGTAATTGCTATCGATATTGAAGCAATGTTTCAAGTGAAAGTACCATCAGAAGATCATGATGTTCTACAGTTATTATGGTGGCCTAATGGCAATTACAGTAAAGTTATGATTGAATACAGAATGGCAGTTCATTTATTTGAAGCAACAACTTCCATCACCGAGTTGTGCAAATTTTGCTCTCAGGAAATGTGCTGAAGATAATGAAGAGCAATTTAGTTCTCAAACTATAAACATCATCAGAAATAATTTCTATGTTGACGATTGTCTTACTTCAGTGGTTTCAGAAAAAGAAGCAACAGATCTTTATCATGCATTAAGAGATCTGCAATAAAAGAGGTTTTTTCCTTCTGAAATGGATTAGCAACAGTTGAGATGTGTTGCCTGTTATTCCTGAGACAAAGATCAAAGGAGAGAAAACAACTTGACTTGGATTGTGACGTTCTACCTATTGAAAGAATTCGAGAATTGCAAAGCTGTGTTCAATCTGATATGTTCAAATTCAAAATTGTTTTTGAAAGAATGACCTTTGACATGAAGAGGTATTCTTTCAATCGTAAGCTCAATATATGATCCTTTGGGAATATTGGCACCAATAGTATTAATAGCCAAGAAAGTTCTGCAAGAATTGTGCATAAGAAAATTTGGTTGGAATGAAGCTATACCATATTCCATTGCACAGAATCGGATTGAGAGTCTTAAAATGTTAGAAAGTTATGAAGTCGACAAATGTTTTAAACCTACAGACTTTGGAATTGCCACATTTACTCAGTTACACCATTTTGCTGATGCAAACAAAGGTGGTTATGGTACTGTCAGTTATTTAGTACTGCGAAATAACCAAGAGCAAATACATTGTGGATTTATAATGGGAAAAACCAGAGTAGCTCCATTAAAGCCAGTCACCATACCTCGAATGGAATTGACTGCACTACAATGGCGAGCAAAATGGACACTGTATTAAGAAAAGAATTACAGATGGAGTTAGCAGATTCTGTTTTTTTTTTTCCTGATAGTACATCAGTGCTTAAATACATCAATAACAAAACCATGTGGATTCATACCTTTATGGCTAACAGAAGTAATGAGATCGAGAAAATTTCACATGCTAATCAATGGAGATATGTTAAAACAGTGGATAATCCAGCTGACATGACTTCAGGAGGATCAAAAGTTGAATAGTTTCTGAAATAAGCCAACACCTGGGTGTTCGGTCCTCAATTTTTTTTTTCGCGATTTCAAGGAGATTGGCCTCAAAATCAAGGAAAGAAGTTTCAATGGAAGATCAAGAAATCCAAAGCACTAATGTGAATACTATTCAAATATCAAATGAGAATGATCTGATTATTCAATTATTTTGTTATCTTTCTTCATGGTTTCATTTTAAAAAGGCAATGGCATGGATTCTTAGATTAAAAACTTTTTACATCATATCAATAAAGAAGATCTCCAGTCTCAAAAGAGCTGTTACCTAACAATTGATGAGTTGGCAAATGCTGAATTGGAGATAATTCATTTCTGTCAGAGAAAGGTGTTTGATAATGAGATATCAAAATTTAAGAAGAATCTGAATGATACAAACGCAAGTGGTGTTAACAAGCTGAATCCTATTCTTGTAAATGATGTATTGAGAGTAAGAGGAAGATTGGAAAAAGCAATAATGTCAGAAGAAATGAAACTTCCAGTTATATTAGCTAACGAATTTCATATTTCTGAATTGATTGTTCGACATATACATGAGAAAACTGGTGATGGTGGTTGTAAGCACGTTATCAGAATTGCATCAGAAATATTGGATACTCAGTGCTTCAACATTGATCAAAAGAATTAGATCAAAATGTGTTAATTGTCGATGTGGAAATGCTAAACCTGGACAACAACAAATGGCAGGTTTGTCACCAACAGAGTTTGACCTGATGAACCCCCATTTACATAAGTGGGAGTTGATTATTTTGGTCCTTTGCAAGTAAAACACAGAAAAAATGTTGAAAAACAATACGGAGCTATTTTTAGTCATTTGATTACAAGAGTAATTCATATTGAAGTAGTGTTATTGCTTGATACAGACTCGTTTAACAATGTCTTCAACGTTTGTCACCAGATGTGGTCAAATAAAAGAATTACATTCTGATAATGAATGTAACTTTACAGGAGCTCAATTAAAGTTACAGAAAGCAATTCAGAATTGAAATCAACATCAAATTCATGATGCATTAATTCAAAGGAAATTAATTGGATATTTAACCCACCCACAGGATCATATCACTGTGTGTGGGAAAGAATGATTAGATCAATTACGAAAATTCTTAATTCAATTTTGAATGCCATCATTGAGTATTTGATTAATCTTCAGACAGTATTGTGTGAGATTGAATTTATTTTAAAGAGTCATCCAAGAACAAAAACTTCTATCGATTCAAATGACACTTGCACCAAATCATATCTATCATCTTAAATCTAAACCTAATGGCTCTGGGATAATTTTAGAAAGAAGATATCTATGCACGATGCAGATTGGAAACATGTGCGGTTGATTGTGGATTTATTTTGGAAAAGATAGGTTAGAGAATATCTTTGATTATTACAAGAAAGACAAAAATGGTCTAAACCTTAACGCAATTTTGTGTGCAAAGACATTGTAATTATCAAGGATGATTCTGCCCTAAGAAATTCTTGTTTGCTGGGACAAATCGTGGAAACAGTTCCGGTGAAAGGTTTTGTTCGGCAAGTGTGGATTAAAACCAAGATTGGTTACTTAAATTAACCTATTACTAATTTTTTTTTACAAGAAGCAGAAAGTTTTGATTTCTAATGTTATATTTACCATATTTATTTTTGTATCTGTAACAGTAATTATTACATATTAGTCATTAATGTCTATTATAATAATTAGGGCCCAGAATGTAAAGGCTAAAACCTTGTGTTTTTGATTTTTGTTAATTTTGTGGCTATCCCTTTATGAAAAATTGATATTTATAGTGTTACCATTGTTACTATGGTGTCATATATCGTAATATCTGGGTGTAGAGGGAACTTGCTTTCATTCTTCAACGAACCACGGAGGAGGCATAAGCATCAAAATATTTTTCATTAAATTTCCCTCATCATCTTATTTTGTTTATTTTTTTAATATTTGTTTATTATTTTATACCGTTATGTCTTTAAATACATCCCAATGCTTTGTTTGTCCATTGTAATGAAAATCTCAATGTGAAGTTATGCAAAATGTTCATCAACAAATTAAAGCCATTTACAACTGAAAATATGAAGTTTGGTTTATTGGAGTAATAAGATAGTAATTTGGAATAGGGTATAATTGGGGCTAAGCAATGTTTTCCTATTTTTCATTGGTCTCTGGTCATCACTGTCACTGTAAAACATCAACAACTTTATGCTTCTTTAAGTCATATATGGTGGTAATCTTCAGATAGACCCTGCACAGATGCACCACGATCAAGCTTCTGCAATAACTCTACCGTTCTTTCTAAAATGACAGATGGTTCCTTTTCTGCTTCGCACTTTTGGACCCTCTCACTACCTCCAAAGTCTGTGAGCTGCAGAGCTGTATAATGTCGAGTCGTCTTGATGAATCGGGCGTCAATTTTCAGCAAATCGGAGGTGTACTTTTTTTTCTGCTGGCACTTATAAAGTCAGGATTCCCTAGTGTTCCACTAATTACTGACTTGGATCGACACGGGATATTCAAGCGTAATTTGAGTGTGGGTCATGTTGAGTTGTGTTTGGCACCAAACTTGAGCATTGGTGAGCAAATGACATCCATCGAAAAAAAATCTTTGGTTTTTCGAAATTTCAGATAAAAGATTAAGCACCTGTATATTTTGGCTGGAATTCTTTCAACAAATGAACATTTTTTTAAAAGAAGGACACAACCTCAAGTTCACCACAGGGATACCTTATATAACATGATTAATATGTTCCAAACAAGTTCAGTGTTGTGGAAAACAGCACTGTTCAAAGCATTATAACAATGTACTTTAATGTAATGTGTTCCAATCCAATAATTATTTATTCTAGTACCTAGAACTCTTATGCAAATGTGCATAAAATATTTAAAAGGGATATATAAAACTGAAAAATGACAAAGATCTTTATTGGCAATAAGTGAGCATTGTTTAAGAAAATATTTGTCTCATGTAGTTTATACTTTAGTCTTCTTTCATCCTGCTTTTTTCAACATCATTGAAAGATAGTTTTATCCTGGCCACTGATGCCAAAGAGGCATGGGGAGGAAGAGCAGAGGGGACTGGGGTCCTCCATCTCAATTAAGGGATCAGCTCTCTGGACAGGATTTGGAGTGGGGTGGGGAGAGATAAATCGCACAGCGCTGTATAGACTGTCACCTCTGGCCTCGGCTGCGTAGTCAGTCCACTGGCTCAGAGACGGGGAGAGAAAGGTGTGAGGGGGGAATGGCGGGAAGGTGTCCGAGCTGTGGAGTGCGCCAGGGCTCGCTATGAGGCGGAAGTATGGGGAAGAGGAGTGCATACGCCGGGCAGCATCTTCACCTACACCAACACCACCAGAGGTGAATGAAGGGTTGGTGGGGGTGGGGGGGGGGGGGCGGGGAAGAAGGCATGTTAAATTATTGAGCCACTGTAGGTAATGAATGCAATATTAATAAAATTTAAGAATTTTTGGTTGTTACTATATTAAAATTATAACCCACGTTCTATCAAAACATGTGCTGTGCAAAATAGAGTTATACAAGATAAGCCACATTTAAACAAATGGGAGACTTATTGAAAGGATCTTCAATAATACATATACCAAATTTACTGTTGGAAGACTGAATGAGTCAATGCTGGCAGTAATTCAGATAGACTACACTGACGCAATGCTGATGCTTCATCATTCAATATGTTCTTGTAGTTGGTAAGATAGCAGTGTATTATCCCTGGTTGAGAGAGGTACAAAGACTGGAAACCTGGTGATTAGAATTTTGCTTGCATTGGGAACTTCCTCTGTGTAAGATGGCTTCCACTTTCCTTGCATTACAATGGTGATTCTACTTCCAGCATACAAGTTTATGGAAAATCTTTTTCTATTTTCAACTCGATTGTAATCTTTTAAAGTCTCTCAGGGTGTTGATCAAAAGAACTCAAGCTTGTATATGTTCAATTATCAACATAATATCAACATCATACACTGCTGATTTTCATTTCTCTTGTGCTGCTGTCCACCACAAGTTACGCTCTGCTTCGCTTGTTGGCTGGCCTGACTGACTGCTGGAATGCTGGGTCAAGTGGGAGCTTCTCACTTGTGGTTTAGGTAGCAAAGGGAAAAAAAAAACTCTGCTTATCCTTTTTACTGTGAAAACATGACCTTTGTTCAGTGCCAGGTAGTGCTGGGAGTCAATTTCTCTGCACGCATTGGGTTTCGAGGTTAATACAGTGAAACCTCATTAGAACACAATTTGTTAATCCATGGAATCGCTTATAGCGCGGGTGTCTGTGGACCCCAAACATTGATTTTAGGATGCCAGACTAACAGTGGCTAACAGCAACAAATGCAAAAATGGACTCATGACTCATTTACAAGATGTCTATGTTATTATGTGGAGTTTAAAGGTCTTATTATAGGATTTGAGTCACGGTATTCTGTTTTCCTGCTTCCTGAATCATGACATGTATGCATCTGTTCCACGACTCGGCTGTAATGCGGTATGAAATCTTGGACCCCAACTAGGTTTTACTGTACTTAATAGAAATTAATACTGAACATTTAATAAAGGTAGGGGAGAAAATGAAAGCTGTTCAGTGCTTGATTTTGAAGTTCTGATAACTCAGATTCATGATCTCTTCTCACAGCTCCGTTCAAGCAGAAGGTGTAGGGATGTTTGAAACCCAGCCTCTGGGTTCAAGACCAGTTTTTAAATCTATCAGGCTCTTGAATCTCCCTGTAGTACTGTAACTCTAGCATCACATTTTGTTCTTACACTACCTGCAGTTGATTATTATCTATCCTCTATTCTATTGTTTCTTTTTCTATCCCATGGTGCAATTTAGTAATTTTAATGACCATTTTTTAAAACATTTTTGATTTTATCAACAAAGAGTACCAAAATTACCATCACAGATAAATAATTAAATGTGAGTTGATCAGTAATACATGCCCAAATATAGCCCCTATCCCCCACCCCCACTCTAAGAAGAAAGAAAAAAAGGACAGAAAAAAAGAGAAAGTAAAGGAAAAAAGAAAGTAGCTGTTGGGATCTGGAATCCAATTCAACAAAAATAGGGCCCAGTTATTTTTGTCTACATCTCAATAAAAGGAAGAAAAATAAATAGAATATATATCTTATTTATTACTAAATATTCAACCCTACACTTTATAGGTAAGGCTCCCTTACCAGCAAAAACATATTTTACTTATTCCTTAAATTATAAGTGATTTTCTCCAGGGGAATACAACTGTGCATTTCAGTATTCCAAAGGGCTATTTCCAAAAGAGAATCAGACTTCCTGGTAACTGCAATACATTGCCACTGCAATTTTAAGAAACTCTAATTGGTAGTTAGACAGCCTCATTTCAGATCTTACGTCCACAATATTTTCTAAGAGAAACAATTCTGTACTTGGAGACAGTTATCTCCCAATAATTTGATGTAGTAAAACTCTTAAATTTTCCCCAAAGGATTTCAATTTGCAACATGACCAGGTAGAATTCAAGAAAGTACCTGTTTCTTTCCTACATCTAAAACATATATCAGAAAAATTAGTTTGATTTATGTAATTTTTGCAGGGTAAGATATAGCTGATGCAAAAAAATTATATTTCACCAGCCTATTGTTATGAGCCCAGAGGACCCCCAAAACCCAGCAGCAATAGAAATTCACCAAGACCAATGGTTACTTAAACAAAAGTTACATTTTAAATTTTCTTTAAACATAAAAACGGGATCAAACTTTAACTTATTACTATTAACTTAACTAACCTAACTTAACCCCCCCTTCTAATTCTTAGTGCACATGTATTTTGTGTATGAAAGTTCAGAAAAGTTTTTTGATTGACAGTCCAATCTCATTTCTCATTCCTCCAAGTTTACTGGTTGCAGGCAATTCTTATACCGTGCACAGAATTTAACATTTATGAAGTTCACCAGGCTTTGGTGTTAGAAAGGTAAATGGTTACTGCTCAGGAAGGTTCTTGTTGGCTTTTAGAGAGAGATCTGTTGTTTGCTGGACACACACTGATTCCTTCCAATCAGCCACGTCAGTGTCTTGCAGAAGAAACTTGCCCCATCAGGGTTTTCCAGATGATAACATCTTTCCAGTCCCAGCTGCTGCTGTTGAACTGTAGAACTGAATTCTCTCATTCTCTCTCGCTCTCATTCTCTCACTCTTATTTGCTCTCGCTTTCTCTCTGTGTCAGAGAAAACCACATGACCCTTTTAGAACAGCCAACTGCACTTAGACTGTGGCACCAGATTCAATCTTCTGAATTTGTTCATCCGATGTTTTCCAAAACAGTAACCCATTACTCCACAGCATGTCTAATTAACACCTACTTGTGAAGTCCTTATAGGCATCCTTCTAAGTTTTTGCAAAGGCAACGACCGGAGCCTGGACTGTCTGGCTTGAGCAGAGCTCTGGCATTTTAAATGAGGTCTGTTTTGAAGTGTTTGTATGTGACCTACACTAAAAAAAACTGCCATAATTTATCTCATTTTAAAACCTACCTAAATACAATATAAAATGTAACAATCTGTTACACTATATCTTACATTAATTATCATGATTGTTTGACCAATACATAAATTTGACCAGGTCTTATCATCAATACTAATATTCAAGTCTGATTCCCATCTTTGTTTTGATTTATATAACTCCTGTTTAGGAGTACCTGATTGAAGTAAAGAATACATAAAGGATGTGAATTTCTTTGTGGTCCCCCTTCAAATTAGAATCTCCATTTCACTGCATTCTGGTAACATCATAGTTGGTCCTAATTCTTCTCAGGGCAATTGATGTCATTCAAACAATTTAAAAAAAAAAATGCAATATTTATAATAATAATTTTCTGTTACTTTCAGTAAATATAGCTACTATTATTATAGATAGTGCATCTTGCATATCTGTCTGCAGCAAGTAAGAATTTTGTATATTGTACTTGCATGTGACAATAATCACATTGAATCTGGAAAGCCTGGCCTTTTGTTTTTTCTATCGTGGGTCAGAGCCATTCACTTACATGGTGGTTATAATGAGAGGTAGAGGGGAAGTAAAATATTATGCAGAAGCTTGGGGAATCTGAGCAAGGTAAGGGGTCTTTTCCATGTGTGGGGAGAGCTGAGATCAACTGTCCATAAATTGAAAGATTGTAGCGACCGTGTACTGGGCCGAGCGGGCACACAATACGCTATTGTGAACTGTCGCCTGTGCGGTTCTTCGGCGGTCGTGCAGAGCCATAAGACAGCTGGGTACTCATCCATTTAATGGACCACGTGCGCGGTGCTGCATGCCAAGTAAAGGGGCAGGATGCTCACAGGGCTTAATTTAAACCTGCCAGTCCCATGGATCGGCAGCAAACTCATAATGATGTCCCACCCCATCTCGTGGAGCCCGGGACATGAGGTATATAAAATAATCCCGTAAAGTCTAAATAAAACCATATTATGTTGACTAACTTGGTGTGTGTGTGTGTTTATTGCTTTAGTAGCTCTACCAAAGTAGCCACTTCAAGATCATTTTTAATGGTAGTTGGGTGATGTTGTATGTAGTGGACTTGTGGAGAAAATGAGAAAAAAAATACAAATCTGGTCTTGGGCTTTGTACATAGGATAAAGTAAGGCATGATGCCAAACACCATTTGGCCACAAAGTGTGTATTGTGTCCAGTTCTGGAAGCCACACTGTAGCAATTCTTTGAAGGCTTCATGGAAAGCACAGGTGGGATAGAGTTTTAGTCACATGGACAGATTGAAGAAACTGAGATTGTTCTCCTTTAATAGAAGAGTTTGAGGGAGATTTAAAATGATGAAGTGACAGAAGAGATGGTGGTGCTGTTCCCATTGGCAGAGGGGTCAAAAATTGAGGGGCATAGAATAAAGGTGATTTGCAAAAGAACCAAGATTGATCTGACTTTTTTTAATGCATCAAAATGTTAGATTGCAGGGTGCTCTGCCAGGGGTGGTGGTGGAGTTTGCAAATATTTAGTGACTCTTTGAAGTGTTCCAGCCATTGAAATGTTTCAACTTCCAACCATAAATTGTGGGATTGGTTGAAAGCTTGGCAATAATCGAGAGGGAAAGTAAGTAATTTTGGTTTTCACCACTCTGGCTTTGTGATTATCTGCTCTCCCTCTTTCTCCCCCCCCAAGCTTTCAAAATGTTCTTGGTCTGAAATAGAACACACCATTGTCAAAGATATGGGTGTATGTTCATGGAGTTGTACAGTGCAGAAACAGGCTCTTCACCTGCTGCATCCTTTTCCTCTCATTGCCACCATCTACATGAATGAATTTCACAGAGACAGCACCCAAGGACAGATGAATCCTGGAGCTTCGAGGCACTCGTGCTTACTCTCGAGTTGCCTTGCCATCTTTTAAGTTTAGAGCACGTAGTCGAGGCATGTGGAACACAACCTTCCGTCTTTGGAGTGAGTCAGTCAACCTTGTCCACATCAGTTACATCTGTTTGCAGCTGTTTGGCCCATCCACACAGGCTGCTCTGCAGGATCATACAATTTGTTGGGCTAATGTTCCCATATTGATTACTTGGGGAAATGGGGTTTTCTTGTGAATAACCCAGTTAGGAGGAGGCTCCAACTCATGAACTTGTGGTGCACAGCACATGGCCTGCCTCAAGACTTCAGAATCCAAGGAGCAGACCAAGTTTATGATTAGGTCATTCATCCAACCCAGTGGTTTTCAACCTTATTTTTTCCACTCAGATACTACTTTAAGTATTCCCTGTGCCATAGGTGCTCTGTGATTAATAAGGGATTGCTTCGGGTGGTATGTGGGAGGGAAAAAAAAATGTTGAGAACCACTGTGCTAGAATCTGTCTCTCCTCAGCCAATTCTTGATGCTGTCAGGTCAGTGAGTAGTTTTTGGTTACTCTATTGTGAGAAGAGTTGCAAATGGAACATAACCATATAACTATTTACAACTGGAATAGGTGGCAAATAGTGCTGCTTTAGAGAACTTGTGATCAAAGATGTTACTAACCACCAACACCGATGGCAAAGGGATTACTTAAAGTGGTATGTGAGTGGAAAGAAAAAGGTTGAGAACCATTGATCTAACCAGAGGAATACAGGCATGACTTAACGAGGTATTATAGAAATTTAAAAAATATATTAACAAATGAACCTTTCTTGAAGAATCTCGGCATATGTATTTTGGTCGAATGTGCGGGTGGACGTAACTCACATAGGTCGTAAGTTGAGGACTACTTGTACACAAATATATCTTAAAATGAGCATAGGATATTGAAGTTAGCAAGTGAGGAAGGACAAATGGAACAAAATAAAGGGGTGAATAATGGCAGATTGATATATTAATAAGTACATTTTGATTTTTGTAAAGCTGTTAATTTTTTAATAAAATCTAACTTCTCACGTGTGGCATTTGTATTTTTCAAATGTACCAATATTATTATTTGGGGAGAATTTATAAGATTTAGAATAGGTCACATACATACACACATTTTAAAACATCTTATTTGAAAAACTGAAGAATTCACATTGCAAGATCTCTGGAGACTGTAAGCATCTTTCACAAGTAGGTGTTAATTGAATTGACGTCATAATGCTTGACCATTGTCTTGCTGGAGTCATGTTGTCTATCAGTACCCTTTCTGCAAAGTGCTTACAGAAAGGTCAATTCTGGATTGTTTACCTAAGTTAACAACAGATAGAGTGGAAGAAAGAACTCCTGTTGTTTGCTGGAGAAGGTGGGGGTTTTGCAAGTCATGAGTCACATGCTCTCTTTGGAGTTTCAGTTGGAGAGAGAGATAGAGGACAAGCTCTCTCAGTCAGTCAGTGTGTGGGAGACTGACAAGTTACTGAAAAGTGCAATCCAGGGAAAACTGTTTGAAACTGATGAAAGCAAGTTCCAGAGCAGTAGATGGCTGGAAGTGCTATCTGCCTGATGTTTCTCTTGAAATAGAGAAAGGAATGGAACTCTGGTAGCTTGAAGAAAGAGGTTACCATCTAGAAGACCCTGATGGGGCAAGTTTCATCAACGAGACCTTGAAGTGACGAGTGGTGGTACCTCAGTTGTGGAAATCCTGGAACAACAAATCTCTCTCTCTCTGCAAACCCTACAAGAACCTTCCTGAGCAGTAACCATTTACCTTTCAAGCACAAAGCCTGGTGAACTTTATATATGTTAAATTCTGTGCACAGTATGGTGATTGCCTGCAACCAGAGAACTTTGAAGAAGGAGAAGTGAGATTGAACTGTGAACCAAAGAACTTTTCTTGAATTTACACACACATTACATACACGTGCACTTAGAATTAGAAGGGGGTAATTTGGGTTCGTATAGAGTATAGTATAAGAATAGAGTTAAGTTAACGTTTGATTCTATTTTCATGTTTGAAGTTGATTAAAATTAACTTTTGTTTTGAAAGCCACTTGTCCTGGTGAATGTCTATTGCTGCTGGGTTTTGGGATCCTTTGGACTTGTCACACAAGCCTGACTGAAAATATCAAGTATCTAGTTAAGGGTGGTAAAATACTGATAAGTTTCTCATGGTGACCAACAGGAGAATATTGGGTTGTCATTCTAGACTTTTCCTGCAAAAGTATTATTCCACTGGTGTGCACTGGCGCTTCCTTTACCCTGTTGTCAAAAGTGTAGGTTTTCAAATGAGACCTTAAACTTGAGTCAGCCTGACTTTCTGTCATGGTTTATGTGGTCTAAGAACAGCCTGGCAATGTGGAGAATTCTTCAAGTTTAAACCTTCATTTGCAAACAAAGGCTGAGACAATCAAAAGAACCAGCCACTTGACTGCCCATCAGACCCGGTATATGGAGGGTCATGGGGTCATATATCCTAAAAGCAATTGTCCCTCAATGTCTGAGACAGGGTTTCCTCCATAATCTCTGACTTTATTTTGACTGTGCTTCTTCCTTGTGCCCTTGACAATGTTTAACCCTTCAGCCAACATCTCAATGTGATTGCGTGACAATTTTTTTAACATGTTGAAGTGTTGGGAATAACAAGACCAGCCAGAGAAGAGTAGAGCCTGTCAGCGCATCAATAAAAGCTTCTACTCTTTGGCTGACAACGTCAGATGTGGTCTCAGTATTCCTAATATTTCAACATGATGGTGTATGAGCATAAACATCATCTGCCACAAGTTTGATGTTTGCAGCTTGTCTAAAATAACCTGCTAATGATTAGATTTCAGAAGTACTCGATGTTGAGTAGTTGTCTTTTATGTTGATGAAGGCTATATATGCAATTAAATCCCTTGTTTCTGCACATGACAGAATTTAATGCTGTTCAATCTCTGTTCAACAGCACCAAAGGATCAATGGGAAGAACATTTTCTGGCACTCAATGGTGATTTTATATTTTAATAGATTCTCTAATGAAGGGAGAAAGTAGCCTCTACCAGAAAGTAGCCTGTCGAGGACTCGTGTTTAGTGACTTCAAGGAGAAATTCTGACGAATGATTTGTGCACGCTCTTCATAGTATTAGATGATGTGGATGTAAAATATTCATGATCAATGAGGAATCAAGCCTGTAAAATACAAGGTGCATGAATCTTGGAAGATGTTCCAAGGCATGTTCTACAAATTTATCATGTAGTCAAATGGTGGCTACTATTTGATGGGAGCATGACAGCAATTTTAAGAAGAGGCTTTGGTAGATCTTTATTGTTGAGAAAGTAGGTTTATTGGATTGAAGAGGATAGTTTGCATGCTGTGGGCAATACACAAAATGCTGGAGAAGCTCAGTGGGTCAAAAAATGACCTTTATGTAGCAAAGGTCAAGTTGCAGGTGTTTTGGGCTAGAGCCCTTCTTCAAATCTAGCCTGAAATGTCAATTATATATCTTTACCTTTGCTACATATAGGACATTGTTTGACCGCTGAGCTTATCCAAGATTTTGTGTTTTTGCTTCGACCACGGTGTCTACACAATTTTGTGATTTACTGTTGTGGGTTATTATGGTTTCTTGTCATTGATTACTTTATGAAATCAGAATTCTTTTTGGATGCATTCTTAAATTGGCCACTTTAAACTGAAATGTTTTAACGGCTTACGACTTGGTTACAAGGGACGTGGAGGGTAGTCTAAGATTCCATGACAAAGTGAGAATTTGAAGCAGAGACAAGTTAAGATGTTCCTTTTTTTTGAGGAAGCCCACCTTTTACTAATCTTGAGTCTCCTACCACCAGTAGTTTGTTTTGCATGCATAGAGTAGTGTACTGAGGTGATAATTATATTATAACGATAGAGTTGTTGAGCATTACAGAATCACTTCATTCGTTTTTCCTATATCCTAATGTAAAATAATTGTCATTTATGACCCTTATTCAATTGATACAAAATAACAAGAAATTTAAAGGAATTCAGCATATTTGTTGACTCGATGTTAAATCCAACAAATTGTCATGGAATGATAGAAAGTTTACAACCGAAATGGAAGATGTTTATCCCATCATGTCTGTGCTTGGTTGGAAAAGAACTAACCACTGCGCAGCCTGTTGCCTGTAGCCCTGCAGGCTACATCTGTTGATGCACGTAACCAAATACCTAAACGTAATGAGGGCTTCAAAATACTCCAGCTGAAATCAAAAGGTATAGATAATTTATTGCAAAACTGAGCTATTTCTTGGCAGTTTAAGTAAATAGGTGATTATTGGTCTGACTGGTTAATAAGCTTGAGGTACCCCCTCCATAAATCTTCGTCCGCGAAGCCAAGCCAAAGAAGACTCACTAAATAATTGGATCTTCTCAGCCACCCTATTATCAGTGATAACTGATGGTTTAAATTCTCTGCTTTGACATGTTATTTTGAACATGTATAAAGACATGGACATGTACAAAGAGAGGTTTTGGTTATAAATGTTCAATCCTTGTAATTTTACTTTGAGTTTTCTTATGGAAATGTATATTTGGTATATTATGTCTGGTTGGGAATCATAATCTTTTTTAATTGGAAAAATAGCTGAAATTGGTCTGTCTCGCAATTACTCTTTTGTGGAACTTGAGTAAAACATTTGCAGCCAACTTTCAGACAATTAATTGCTTTGATTCCCAGAATTAACAGAACAAACAAAGAATAGACAATTTAAAAATTGATAGTGGGCTTATTTATGATGTGAACCTGTTATAGTACAGAGAGAGAAAAATGGAATGTCATTTTGTAAATTTGGAGACGGTAACATCACTTAAATATTGGATGAATGCGACAAATCATTAGGATTTACATTGAATTAGGAATCTGCAGGTTTTGAAGAAATTGCTAATACTTCAATCTTCAATTAATAATGTATTCAATCACCTTTGTAAAGCTGCACAAGCCTGTGCAGCATTGTACACTTGTAGGTCATGGGCAGTCATTAGTAATAACCTCATGGACGATTCTCTGCATTTTAGCATGGGATGATTAACTTTTGGAAGTTCTAGTACATTAACATTTTTTCTAACTGTGCCCTAATTTCTTTCTTTCTCTCTCTCTTTCTTCCCCACGCCCCCCCCCCCCCCACCACTTTTGCATATGACTGATGTCATTTGGCTCCTACTCTTCCAAATCAGCATCTCAGAAGTTTTGTGTTGGCTTCTCTGTTATTCCCTATAAATTCTATTTCCATCCATGATGAATAAACATTTGCCCTCACTAATGTTTCCCATTTTACAGCTGTGGAAGTTCTTCTTTGATATTGCCAGTTCAGTTTAAGCTTCAAGTTAATTTGTCACATTATTAGTGGTAGAGTGACAATGGTTCTCCCATGAGCAGTCTACACACAAGTCAATTCCCAACATGCATACAGCTATATAAAGAAGAAGGGTAAGAGCACAATTACCAAGTTTTAATAGAGAAAATGACTGCAAATGAAAGCAATAACTGCATGAGAACATTATTCTGGGGTGCATTCAGGACTTCATGTCTGTGGAGAGAAACCTGTCTAGGAGCCTGTTGGTATATAATACCACACTTGAGCCTTTTTCCCAATGGGAGGAGAGAGAATTGTGTGTCTAGGGTGTGATCGGTCCTTCATTGTGCTTGCTGCTTTCTTAGGAAATGAGTTCGAGGGGCAGAAGGAAAGGTTGAGTGATGTTCTGAGCTATATTCATCACCTTTTGTAGCTTCTTCCAGTGTTGAGCAGAGCAACTCCCATACCACAGTCTGATGCATTCAGAAAGTATGTTTTAGATCAGGGGTGTCAAACTCAAATTCACAGAGGGCCAAAATTAAAAACTTGGACTAAGTCGTGGGCCAAAGTAAATATTTATTGAAAATTTTCAACAACATCTGCATGTTTTCTCTTCTTTCAACTTATGTAATGTTAAACTTTTTCTTATTAAAATAAATGTTTAATAATAGTTTTGGTGAAACTCTTTCCAGAAGAAGCATTAACAAATGAGAAATAAAATATTCAATAAATAATATTTCTCTATAGCCTTTAAGCTCCTTTTAAATGTGTTTTTTTCACAAGCCAACAAGTCAAAAAAATAACAACTTGCTTCAATGAAAATCCAATCTTTCAACTATGAACAGTCCAAAGTTAACCAAAGAAAATATGAATCCAAGCTTAGCTTGCTACACTGTGATTTACTCTGATGCACCTGGGTCGAAACCAGATACTTGGCATCTCTTCTTAGATGCAAGTTCATCAAACTCTGGGGTCAGAGTTTGCCTCCCACCTGTCTTGAAAGGCCCTGTTTTCTGTCTTTCGTTTGGCCATTTATCGTAAGGGGTTTATTACATGTGAGTTGGGCGACAGGTCGCAGATGCTAACGAAAGTAAAGAGAGGAGGCAGGGGCGATTAGCGGGCTGACGGGCCGGCGCCAACACACTTGCAAAGCATTCTGGGATTTGTAGTATTAGCTGTGCATGTGCTATACTGGCGTGGCAGCCAGCGGGCCAGCTCTAATACATATTTGATATGATCTTGCGGGCCAAATATAATTATATCACGGGCCAAATTTGGCCCGCGGGCCTGAGTTTGACATGTGTGTTTTAGATGGTGAATCAGTAGAAGTTGCTGATGGATGGTAAGGGGAAAAGGTGGGAGGGGGCATTGTATAAGGAGGGACATTCTGAACTTCTTCAAATTTTCAAGAGAGCAAAGTTGTTGGTGTACTTTCTTGACTGTTGCATGAATGTGGTTTGAGCAGGTCATTGGAAATATTTACTCCCAAGAATTTGCTGCATTTGAATCTCTACACTTCAGTGCGATTGATGTTGACAGGGGTATAATCTCTCCCCTCTCTCCTGAAGTCTCTGATATCTCCAATGTTGTGGTGAGGGAGAGGTTATCTTGGCACGATCCCATTATATTCAATTTTTCCTTCTTTTATCAATTATTTTGTCATCTTTTGAGTCCCAAGAGAACTTGGGAATGACGCTCAGCCGCTCTTTGCTCTTTCTGATAACGTCAGAAACTTTTCCCTTAAATTTAATGCTGATTTTAGTTTTTCATTTAATTTGTACTTGGACCATATTTCCAGTTTCTCTACTGTACAGTCATTTGCAATTTTCTTTTACTGTCACCTTATGCAGTTTGATATGTTTAACTCCTGAGCAGAACGTTGCTCCACTCAGTAACTACTTCAGGGGCTGTGAGATTTCCGCACTTCACTGCAGCACACACAACTAATGCAATAGCTGCTCCTTTCTTTACTGTCAGGTAAATCAAGCTTTAATTTTGGTTGTATGGTCCTTTTCATATTCTTTCTTGATTATAATATGATATTTGGAATCCTTTTTTTACCCCTTCCATCCTTTGCAATATTTGTTGTGTTTTGCTCTAATGTATTTTGTCTAATTCATTTTTTTAAGCTTTTTGCTTTCGAGTCAATTCCGGTTGATGACAGTTGTAAGTTTGTTGAACTTTCACTTTCTGAATAATTTTTAATACAATTTTAAACCTTGGTGATTTTTAAATCCCCCATATCCGATAATATTAATACACACAAGAACTACCGCCACTGTTCTGAAATTTACACATCTTTTTGTGCAGAACTTTAACACAACTCTTGAGAGTAAAGGGAATGAGAAACCACAAAATAGGACATTCCACAGTTAATCTGAACTGTTCTTCAAATAATAAATAGGACAAGATCTTCCATTTAAAAAAAAATCTGTGCCAGTTCCCTTTCAGTTCGATTATTCAAGTTTTGCATTTGATAAATTATTGTTTCACTTCAAAGGAAACAATTACAACTTGTGGTTCTGTGTGCCTGTGACTGTCTGGTAACATGCTATGAATTCAGGTATTTATGGGTTGAAAAAAAACCGAGTTAATATACTAGATATGACACCTTGGGAATGGGAGCCAGTATTTATCGCCTTCTGTCTACAGAAATTCTTTGTATTCTGTGCGATCATCGACTGTGTGTTCTCTAAAAGTGATTGCACTCAGATCTCATTTCTATGTGGCTTGTTGGATGTGCCACAGGTGAGTTGTCAAGGCAAGCAAAGAATGAAGTCAACTTTGCCTCAGCTTGTACAAGAATGTAATTGCACAGCTGCTAGCCCGTGCTGAAAAAAAACACAGGAATTGTTTTAAAGACGCCTATTGAACTTTGTTCGGTAATGGTGTTTCATTCTGATAATTGCCAGGGTGTGCTCGTGGCAAATGTCTTCACCGTTGGTAGGTTTAAGCAGCTTTTCAACTTTTTAAACTAAATTTTGATCCATTTATAAATATGAATTTAATATGTATCCATGTACTGAATTTCTGTGATAGTGCGACGTCAATACTTCGTGCAATAACATGAAGCAGTGCTGGTGATATGTTGTATTTCTTGTAAGGCTGTAGTCATAGCTTTATTTTCCATGGTAATTTACGGATCTGTATTGTGATATAAGCAATATAATTTTAAAAAAATCTTTTAAAAATTTTCCTATTTCTTGTTTGCAATCTCTGGAAATATTCTGCATATGGGGTCTTGCATTTGTGACCATTTCCTTGTTCACCTCTCTGACAATATTCATTACGAATTTTACAGAAGTTAAGAATGTCACGACTTCAGTTGTCTGCTCATTTTTACTTTGAATGTAATTGTTACAAAAGGTAATAGGGTGAGAAAATACTTACTCTAAATTATAAACTGTCATTTGCTAAGAGTTTCCTTAATTTATCCTGTCTATTTTTCCTTAGCAAATGGTGGGTAAGAAATGTCATATAGTGGAAAAGGGTTTACGCTAAAGTGCTGGAGGGCAAATGTAGGTTACGCACTTCCTTGTGAGAAATGTGACCTGTGACTTGCCATTGGGATTTTTGTGGCTCTGGAACCACTGTTCCAACTTGAAACCTATCTACTAATGTGAGCTTAATTTTTACCCTTCCAGCATGATCATTAATCCCTTGAGTCTGAAAAATGAGAGTTGTTGCTTGCTCAGAGTGATTCTTTTCCCAAGAGCTTCTGCTGAAATGTGTTATTTACAATTGCATTCAAACTCCATTGTTTGCTGTTTTATTTTGGAAAATGCTCAATTTTGTTATTATCAAATTAAGAGTTTTTTTATGTGAAAGTTTTGGTTAAGAATTTGGGTAGAAACAGAGGTAGAGTTATTGTAATGTATAGGAAATATAAAGAAATTTGTTTCAAGAATATATAAATTATTACAAAAGAAAGCTTGGAATGAATGGGGTTTATAAATCAGGACATAGATGGGAAGTAGATTTAACATTCCTGGAAAAAGAAATGCACCCTGCAGAAGTGTCCTTGGCAGGCAGCTTCCTAACAGGGCATCTGACAATATACCAAGACTTATCTCGCTGATCCTTTGGCATGGAAGATTTCCTCTTTGTAACATTAAATCACCCTTTCTCTTTGTCAACAGGCATTGCTTTATCTGCTAGGCATTTCCAGCATTTTCATTTAAACAGGAGTACTGACCTATATTTCACTGGTTTTACATGTCCTTTTTTTTTAAAAAACCAAAACAGAAAATGCTGTAACAAGGATTTGTAGAATGAAAAATAGTTAATATTTCAGGACGAGGATGTTTTATCTGAATTGGGGAAAGGGAGAAACATGAGTGGCTCAAGAGAAAAAATGAGAAAGAAGGTGGGAGTCGGATTGATAGAATGAAGGGAATACCTGTGATAATGTGAATCCAAGTGGGTTAATGGGGGCAATTGTTAGCACACACTGCTTCTATGTAATGTATTATTAAAGGTGAGACTATAGGACATGTTCAACAGGCCATAGTCTGTTAATTAGAGTAAGGAAAGAAATAATCAAGTCAAAATGGTTACAGACAGAAATTAGCAATTTTTTTTCAAGATTCTTTTATTGTCGTGCAATAAAACAGATGTAATGTTGCATGAAATTGCATTTTGTCTGCCATAAGTCAGAGAGAGTACCTTCACAGTCACTGTCTGTAGATTCTCCTCCAGCACTCCTGTCACCTCTGCAATCACACAGACTTCAGCCCAAGTGATTGGCAACCTGAACTCCAGATCCAAACCTCTGACACGATCAGGAGGCCTTTAGCACCTAAGGCCATTCGGGAGCACTTCCAACCCTCTTTACCCTCTCAAATTCTAGTTCGGGTACATGGTACCCCTTCAGCTAGTCTCCAGCAGTCCACAGCCTGATGTAAGTCACCTGTAGCCTGCATGAGTTCCTTGCCACAAGTCGTGTGCTCTTCAGCCTCCAGACCCCTCACTGGTTCGCTGCTGAGGTCACTGTCACTTAATAATCGCTTCCTCTGCTTCTCTAATTAAAAAAAAATACTTTATTTAAATTTAAAACCACAAAATAAACATTCACAATATTTCAAATTCAATCCCAATACGTGTGTGTGTGTGTGTGTGTGTGTGTGTGTGTATTCATACATATATATATATTATATATTATTATCTATATATTATATTTATTTATTATATATAATGTATTTTTTATTATATGTATTGTATATTTTTTACATTATTTATATATATATAATAAGAAAGAAAATAAAAATAGAAGCTCCCCTATTACCCCTCCCCCCGCCTCCCATCCTGCTCCCTCTAGCTCTTACAAACGCAAGAAAAGATTAAAGAAAAAAGAACAGGACAAGAGAACCACAACAGGAATATTGCACTTTTCAATATTTTATGGAGACTATAAGAAAAAGGGAATTTTTGAAATTCATTTAAATATTAATACCAACATTTTGTATATATGGGCACCTTATTTTACAAAGTGTATGGTAAAAGTAAATTTCTCAAGTGGAATACACCTCCTAACTTCTATATGCCATCTATCCATTCCCAAATCAATATCTAACTTCCAAGTTATAGCTATTGCCAAAGCAATATGACCAAATTTCACTTGATACATATTCAATTTTAATTTGGGTTTAACCCCTCTAATATCTCCCAGTAAAAATAGCATTGGATCCTGTGGGAATTTTACCCCCTTTATTTGTTCTAATAAATTACCTATTTCAAGCTAAAAAGGTTTAACTATGAAACAATGCAAAGTTGAATGCAGAAATGTACCAACTTCTCGTCCACAGCTAAAACATAAATCCAAATAAGTATGGTTCATCATATATAACTGATGAATAAAATTATGCTGAACGAGCCTATATCTCGCATTTATTATACTTTTCATACTTTCTCTGCATATCTCAGTCCATTTGTATTCATCTATCTGTTATTTAAATCTACTTCCCATCTATGTTTGATTTCACTCTGAGGTTTTTTTTGTAATAATTTATACATTCTTGAAATAAATGTCTTCATATTTCCTATACATAACATAGCGCTACCTCTGTTTCTGCCCAAAATCTTGACCAAAACCTTCACATCAAAAATCTCTTAATTTGATAATAACAAAATGGAGTATTTTTCAATACCTTAAACTTTTCCTTAATTCTACTAAAAGTAATAAATATCTTCCTCTGCTTCTCCTCTCAAATGAAGGGTATTCTCCCCATTTTCTGGGTCCTGCACCAGACCTCTGGGTCCTCAGAGTCTGCAACCCCTTGAGGCCACTGCCAGTACAGGTGCTGCCACCTTGGGCCAAGACCCCGCTGTTGCTGGATTTTAAAATAAAACACTGTCAGCTCCTTTAACAGGCCATTTAAAGCCTGTACGGAACCATTGGCAGTAGGGCTGGGCATTAGAATCCTGTGTAGCTGCTCACCATTCTCCCTGGATCCATGGCAGCGCTGCATTTACAATAGTTCTGCCATATTGTTTTTTAAGTTTTAATGTCAAGTGAAGCTAGAGAATTATATATTTGAAAGATTGCAATGTGTTGTTTCCTGCTAAATATTTTTAGCATTTCTATTTTAATTGCAGATTCCAACCATTTGCAGTTATTGGTTTTTAACCTATTAAACTGACAGATCAAAATTCGAAAACCATTTTTGAAAATGGCATTAACGCAGCATGCTGCATTCTTTCAAGGTCTCTAAAGAGTACAAAATAAATTTCTGGGCTGTTTTTTTCACAGGAAATACAATTTTTTAATGATCAATTTCAAATATATTTTCAATAATTAGGTTTCAAGGCCAATTTAAATGGCTTTAGTGAGGAATCAATACAAACTCTTTCCAATCCTGTTTCATTTTTGTTCCTTCATTTTTAATGAATCAGGTTCCTGCTTTTTAGAAATAGTTTGGATTTTTGGATGACTGGTTGATGGGTTGTAATTTCCATTCTATTGCCTGTTCCCAGTTTCTGTAATTTAGAAAATAGTTTTGAGGGAAGTTTTTTTTTAATTGTTGCTTCATCTTGTGAAAGGTGGCACATCTACAATTCTATGGTTCTGATGAGTGATTTTTATCCATTCTTTACCTAACTTGAGTAAATTCATGTTATTTCCATTAATTCTGTTGCATTTTTCCACCTCTCTTTGTCTATCCCCATTATTCAATCATTGGGCTGGGTTAATGTCAAATCAAAGTATCTCTCCACAGGGTTTGGCATGCAGGGTACTATAAAATTGAACAATGTTGTTTAGATTCAAAGCCAGTGGTATCATTCTGCACATGAAAATATGCATGTATTTATTGTACTTGGGACTTTGTTGTAGATGAGTTTTCACTACCTTCCCTGCTGATGCTTTCAAATTTGTTGCTGATGCAGGTACTTTGAGTCAGGTCATCTACCTCAGTGGCATTCTCTATAAACTATCATTACTGATGAGGCATGGGAATGGGAGGGGCCCACACATCCCAGGAACAAATAAGAGCAATGCTCAGTTCATGGTGAGAGGAGAAAGATTTAAACAGGGACTGGAAGCTCTAGGTTGTCCTTTGCAGTTGAAACAGATGAGTTCTGCAGTTGTTATCCAATTTGCCTTTAGATTTTCCAACACAGAGGAGAACACATTGTGAGCCATGGATGAAGTATATTAAGTTGGAAGAAGAGCAAGCAATATAAATTCCAGATGAAGATTAGGATACCATACTTGATCTGATTAATAATGCTTCATTCTGTGCACGACATTGTTTATTACAATTTAAAGTGGTACCTAATTTAACATTGGACGTATGTATTCTATCTTGTTTTTATTCTGATGTTGATCCACTATGTGATAAATGTAAAATCTTTGAGGCCTCTCTCATTCATATGTTTTGGGAATAATACTTCCAAACTTTATCCAAGATACTTAGGATTAAATTGGAAATGTGCCCTTTTATTGCTTTGCTTGGTTATTCTCAAGAGGAGAATATTTCCATGAACATGATTCAAAAAAGAATAATAACTTTTCCTTCATTGATAGCCAGACAAGTAATTTTGATGAAATGGAAAGCTAGATTAGCACCAACTCTTATGCAATTGTGAAAAATGGTGAAAGTGATAAAACTCGCACCATTCTGTGAAAAGTAATGGAATGCAAAGTATGTAGATAAAAGCTTGAGTGTAGACAGTACTGGCTAGTGGGCCCCTTCTTATCAGGATCTGGTTCAGGCTGGTACAGTGACCTAATGTAGTTTATAGCTAGTACTGCGCTTGCTTAATAGAGACATGAATATTAACTTAGACACCCCAAAGGAGGGAATGAACTAATTAACATAACATGCAATGCATGAAGAGGGAGGAACTGAGTGATACCTGGATTGATGGAAGGGAGAAGGAGAATGTTGTAATGTATTGGGATTCTGATTGGAAGAAGGTAAATGAAGGTGGGGTGATGTTGGTTGCGGGACGTACAAAAGAGTGATGATTCTGAACCTCTGGTGTGTCTCCAGACCAGGGGCACCTGACTCTGCAGACTCGAAATAAAGCTGAACCTGTTCTCCAAGACTTTGTCTCCAGAGTAGTGATTGTGAACACTTTATATTTCACACAGTGGATACAGGACATGATGTCATGCTTGAGTTTGGGAAAAAAATAGATTAAACATTAGATTATGATTGAATTTGACAAGATATGGTGGGCATTTATTTACTATTATCATAATTTGAATACATAGGAGGGGATGCTCTGGGGGTTTCCTGTGGGATATCCAGGAGCCGAGACTCTTCTTTACATATTATTCATTGATGAGCATGTTTAGTGCGAGGGATAGGATTAGAATGTTTTTTTTCTATTTTCCTTTATAGGTAGTAGAAGAGATTAGTCCAATTAGATAACCAACAATGAATATGTTGTAATATGAGGTGAAGTTTTCATAAGGGAATTTCTACTTTATTTGAGCATTGTGCACAAGACAATGTATAAATCACTCATCATTCATATTCAGTATTGCATTATATAAAAGTTATGTAATTAATATGTAGACAATATACTAAATCAATCCTGCTGACCACTCCTGACCTGATGGCTACCAAATCAATAAAAATATTTTAAAACGTTAAAAAAAAGTGCAAGTTAATTTTTGCTTTACCTAGAAGGGTTATTTGTGTCCCTGGATGATAGAACACAAAGTAAAAGTGCAAGTTTTTGCATCTCCCACAGTTGCATGTGTAAGTACCATGTTCAGGGGAATGGTTAGTGATGAGAGAGCACTCATCAGAATGCTAGAAGGGGATTGAGGGGTAAATATGTCTAATGGTGGAAACCTGTTGAGGATGGCAAAAATTCTGAAGGCTCATCTACTGAATGTGGAAGCTAGTAAATTGAAAAAAAATGACAATGGAGCTTTGTTCTGTTGGGAGGAGAGAGAACGAGAGCAGAGCTCATCACAATTGATAGGGTTCTCAACAGCATCCATTTCAGGAAAGAGGCTGTGATTGAGAACCCTGTCCACTGTGACGGTGGGGAAGACATTGTTATGGAAAACGCAAGGCAGCTTAAGGACACTGATTTGGAAAATCAAGTCATCAGAGAATGGAGACAAATAATTGGGTAGAATAAAATGGAGTCCTTCCAGGAAGAGCACAATAAATGTTGGTCTCTTATCTGAGAAAGTAATGTTAGGGAAGAAATGTGTCAGATAAAGATCATGTGAAAATGAGAGCAGGAAGGAAATTCATAGCAAAGGCAACATTATTTTTGAATTTTGTGTGTTCAGGAGGATCTCCAGTACATTTGGCAAAGTGGCAGAAAGAGTCAAGTTAGAAGACCTGAATTTCTATATCTTCTTTTTAAATGATTGAATCTGTTATTTAAACTTAACATTCCAGAATTTTGTTTTGTACTTTTATGGTTTTTTTTTCTGCTTTAAAATCAAAATTAATAAAAAATATTTAAAAAAAGACATGAATAAGACTGAAACAGGACTTGTTCCACATTTTCACTAAAGTAATGGGCGCAACTTGGGTCTTGGATCAGACAGAGTGATTGGAATTGAATGAGGTGGGGTGGGGAGGGGGGTGGTGAGGCGACATTGTGGCACAACTGTTAATGCTTACTCCTCGCAGGTCCAGGAATCCTGGTTGTGTTGTGACCTTGCAAGTTGTATATGTGGAATCTGCACATTTTCCCTGTGACTCTCCAGACATTCTTCAATTGATCCACTCCTGCCCTTTCCCCCATGTGCCTCATGTTTCCATCGGTCTTTTTGTGGAGGCCGGCTCTAAGTGCGGATGGAAAACAAACTTTCATGGAACTGCCTCCTGCTGAGCTGGAGGTGGGGCAACTGGTGCCGTAGTGCCATCTGTCATAAATACGCGACAGAGCAATGGCCACCTTCCCAACCTATAATCCCCCACGCAACTGGAACAGCTCTGTGTTTCACAAAAGTTCCAGCTGCATGGGGGATTATGGGTCAGGAAGACTGCCATTGCTCTGCCATCTTTTGAGCTGCTGATGAGCGGCCCGTGAGATGCTGGAGCAGCTGGTGGGGCTGTTACAGCCCACATTGGCCCCTGCCCTGATGGCTCCCGCCAACCACTCCTGACCTGATGACTCCTGTCGGCCGCCCCAGCCTGACAGCTCCTGCCAGCCGCCTGTGCCCTGAGGCGATCATAGAGGGAGAGGAGTGAATGGGTGGGAGAGAGAGGGGAAATGGGTCGCTGGCTGATGGTGCCATCGTGACGTCATCAGGCCGCCCCTAGCCAGCCACTTGCAGTGGCTGTAAATTCATGCCAGGCAGCAAGATATTGCTTTCAGTGCTTTGGAGCTGGCCACGGCGCATTCATAGAGGTAAGTCTCCTGATGTAAGGTTGGAGAATCTCTGCCTTTACAGTCGGGCATTTTCACTGCATGAGAGGGCCTAATGTCTGTCAATCTCTACCTTGAACCCATTAAATAATTCCACCTCTAAAGTTCTCTAGAGATTGAACACAATCCTGCAATTTGATTCTGAAACCTAGTCACATCAAGTTATTCAGAATGAATCCATAAATTCATCTTTTTCAAAACTTAACCAAGTATCTTCTGAAGTTTAGGACCCTTGGAAGATACTCTTCCTCATCTTCCACACAGAAATAAAAATACATTTATTATTATTATTATGTGAATTTGATTTCTAATCTTTATAACCACATCTTTGACTAAAAATACTTGCAAATCTTAGATTTTTTGAAAATATTTTGAGATATGATAACACATGTAGAAAATCCTTTGGAAGTGGCAATCTAGATTTTGAGATACTTGGTTAAATTTTTGAAAAAGATGCACTTCTGGATTCATTCTGAATATCTTCATGTGAGTAGGTTTCAGAATCAAATTGAAGGATTGGATTCAATCCTTCTATTGAACCAAAGGATTGAATATACAATGCAAGTATAATTACTTCTGACTCTTAGTCAATGTCTTTATTCTTTGCATCTACCTGCTGAACCAGATATCTGTGTATTGCATCACAGGTTAAAAAGTAGCAATGTATAAACATTATCAGAGACTAATTACTGTACTACAGCAGGTGGATACTATAGCAAGAGGTGTCACTTGTTCTGACACAAAAGACATTTTTCAGGGAATGTGTGAAGCAGAGGTTGGAGACTGAAATCTTTCCAAGAGAGTTCCAGAGCTAGCTCACCATCTTGCTAAACTGATGAACTACCTATTTGTAGCTTTTTCTCAATTGAATATCCTTGTGATATAGAAGTGTAACAGATTTATGTTGATCTTTAATGTTAAACTATATTTGTTTTATAAAAATCTTAATAAAGTAAATTATAGAGTTAAAATATTGTATCAGTATTCTTAGTAAGTTAGCTGTGGATTGGTACAGGGTCACATACAGGTCACAGCACATTTATAGAGAACCATTGTTTTCTGAGAAGAGTGTTCATTCTTGGAGTCTACCTGTCTTGGACAGATAAAGCTAATGAATTTCAAGTGGGTCTTAATTATTCAAGAACTGCTAAGGAAGCTACATATTTTTAATCAAAGCCACAATGAATGAAGCCTCTTGAACAGAGATTAGGTCAGAGGTTGTTATGGATGTGGTTTTGAAAAAGGAACAGAAATTTGGTAGAAATAAAACTGATGGTTATGTGGTTTCCAAGGATTGGGACTCACCTCGGTGATGATGTAACGATCATATGATTTGGAGAAATATATTACTGAATTCAGACATTTTGTTTTCAGTTTTGGAACAGTTCAGCTTGGAGTTCACAGAAGTCAAAACCCTGTGACATACTGGGGTTTAAACCCTGTGAAAGACAGGGTTGAGTTACAGTAACCAGAATTGGTGCTGTTTGTTATGTGTTATGCCTAGAAGAAGAGGAACGCAGAATCAGTGGCTATTGAATTAATGAAGACCACTTTGCTGTCTCTTTGGAAAAGAGGACCGAATTCTATTGGGTCTATTTTGTGTTTGGCCACTTCATTTTACCTTTGATTATTTTGTGACTTCATCATGGAAGATGACCACATTTGCTTAACCCTCCTCCGGATTTGTGACGTCATTGTGGAAGAAAATAGTCACGTTCGCTGCCTTTAAGAAGAGGGGAGATTCTTCTTGTGGAAAACATTTGTGAGTAAAAGAGGCCTGAAGATGTATGTTTTAAAAGTGCTTTATAATTATTTCTGAACTGAGAACTTAAGCCCTTCAAGCAAGACTAAAGTGATGCTGACCTTTTTAAGATTGAATTCACACACACACACACACACACACACACACACACACACACACACACACACACACACACACACACACACACACTCTCTCTCTTACATTTGCGCATAGTGGGGTTATTTAGAGTTAAGTAAGAAATGTTATTAGTAGTTTAATAAAAACTATTATTTTGAATTTGCCATTGTCTGGTGAATCTTCCATTGTTGTTCCTGTGTTAGTGGTAACAAAAGCCCTTCAGTCCCAAACATAATTAAAAGGGTTGTTGGTATGTAACAGAAGACTATTTGATGCTTTGAACTTGCATCAACTCTCAATGCATTCCCAATTATTTTCCCAATTATCTGTTCTTTCACTCATGCCTATTAACTCTCCTGACTTCCCCTTCCATCTATCTTGAGGTAATTTACAATTGCCAAAGAACCCTCCAACCTGCATGTCCTTTTGCTGCGAGAGGAAACTCATGCACTTGCAGGAAGAAAGAGCAAACCCCGCACAGAGTAGTGCAAGTCAGCATTGAGCGTGGCTCGCTGAAATAATCAGTTGTACCACATGATGTGTTGCCTCCAAATTTGTTGGAGTGACATCTTCATGCAGTGCCCTTCATTCATGCTTCCTGTATATTGTTCACAGCGTTGGCCTTTGATAAGGTGAGTTTTCACAAAAGCTTGGGAGTTCCATTCTGGGAGTTGTGACAATCCTGGTTGACTCTGGCTTTTCAGGGAAGGAAATCTGTGATCCTTGCCTTATTTAGCTTACACGTGATTCTTGACCCACCAATGTAAGTTGCTTACCAATTCCCTTCTCCAGTACAGGGGTAATTTGGAAAAATTAGGAGTGCTGGCATGACCTGCTGATCTGCATATCCCAGGAACACAAAAAAATAACAATGTGGAGAGGAGAAAGATTTAAAAGGGATTGGAGGGGCACCTTTTTCAGAGTTTGGTGGGTGTATGGAATGAGCTGCCAGAGGAGGTGGCAGGAACAAATATAATGTTTAAAGGTCATTTAGATGGTTACATGGAGAGGAAAGGTTTGGAGGGATATAAACTGAATGCAGCAAGATGAGATGGCAATAAGATTTTAAAAAGGACTAGAAAGAAGTCCAATTTGAAGGACGTCACTTGATATGAGCAGTTTAAAAGCCTTCAGGAACAAGTACAAGTGAGAGTTTTAATGAAATTGTTTTGTATGTGATTGACATTTGATTTCCCACAAAAGGTAAATCTGGGTTCAGTGCTGATCTCCAGTTGGTATAGAGTTTCTTCTCCCTTTGAAAGATTCACTAATCAGGTGTTCAAAAATAGGTCAGCACCTATTAAAACACTATTTCAGGAAATCAAAATCATGGATTTCAAACAATATACTTAAAAATAATAAAATAAATCAAATCATTTTAATTAAATAAAAAGAAGCTGCTCTCTTCCCATACAATCAGTGAGAATGTTTGAAATCCACCAGATTAAACTGGGACAAATCCAGCATCAGAATTGTAGGCCTATGTTAACCCACATGAAAAAATTCAACAGCATGTCAAAGGTACCTGGAGAGTAATCGTTGGCCAGAATAGAAAGATGGAACCTTTGCCTATGCTTGGGAAGTCCAGAGCTTCTGTCAAATTGAATGGGTGAACACCAAGATCTGCTGTCCTCTTGCTGGAAGATTGAGGATACTGTGGTGAGACTTTTCATGGGACTTGTCTCTTTCTCCCCCTTCCCCATCTCCATCCTCTTTCACCAGATTAACTCACCATCTGGTTATACTGTTCTCTCATTGCAGTTGCTGTGATTTTCTTGAAATGATGTGTACTGCGAGTTGAACTAATAAAAAAAAGTAACCTGTAACTGTGTTAAAGTTCGTTCCCTTATAACAAAATACAATTAACAAGTTAGTTAAACAGAACAGCATTTAATACTTTCATCCAGGACAGGAGTGGCAGATCTCAGCAGTATTCTCCTGATACTGCTTTGCTCTGAGTGCTCACTCCCTGTGAGTAATACAAAATGGACTTGTATACAATTCAGATGAATCAAAGTGTTCAATATTTGGAATTGTATTTCATTTGCTGAGTCAGCATTCTTCATCAGGTATGGAACTCTATTCAAGTAGTGTTATCAGCAGATGTCTTAATAAGGAATTTAGGGAATTCAGCCCTTATCAAGTGTACAAGGCAGATTCTAGTTACTTCCCTTAAAAGGAGTTATCTTTCCCATTTTCAGATAGCTATTTCGTTACATCATTTTCTTTTAAAACATTCTACAGCTAGCTACTTTAGCCTAGCACAGGCTAGCACAAGCTTATCCAAACTCATTAATAATTAACCACCTCTTAGATATTGTCATATACAGTAATTCTTTGGATATTAACTTCAACTGAGTCGAAGTTGTCGGACATTGGCCAGATCAAATAAATCAGCGAGGGTCTGCATTGTTGAAAATCATTATTTAATGATGGGAATTTTTTTCATCTATTTCAATGCATTTAAATGAGTAAAAGCAACTAACACTTTCTTAACTGCATCAAGAGCTCATGCCCACCTCCTCCAATCTGATCTATTGCATTCAGTGCTTGTGATGTGGCCTCCTCCCATTGCTGAGACCAATTGCAGACCACATGGCTGTTTTGCAGAGTATCTGCAGACACCTGCAATGTCTGTTTTGAGATTGGGCTGGAAGTTGTTTGGTCAGTATTTTCCACACTATCTGTGTTCTTATTTTCCTACTGCCATGGTGAGAGACTAATGTCAAACAATTGGTTAGTTTATAACCCAATGCATAAATAGTGATTTTACCCCCCCCCCCCCCCCCCCCCCGATTTTTGGATTGCTGTCATCCACTGTGTTCCTTTCCCAGTCCACAATGGTGGTGTTGTCAGTGAATTTCTGACTGGCGTTGGCACTGAATCTATGATGCAATCATGAATATATAGGGAAAAGAGCAGGGGTCTAATCGACTAACCCTGACGTTTCCATGTTGATGGTCAGCAAAGAGGAGGTGATGGCAATCTACGCTGATTGTGGCCTGAAGATGAGGAAGTCAAGAAAGTTGCAGAGAGGCGAACAATCCTTGAACCCTTTTATAAGCTTTGGATGACATGCTTATTATCTCTATGCCAGATCACAGTAGATCAATCTTGTGCATAAGGTAAGGGAACAGCATTCCCCGTAGCCTATGCCTGTTCTCTCTGGAGGTGCTTAGCAACTTCTCTTTTTAATTCTTTTGCCACATTTGGTGGAGGCTAAGAGATGGCTTAATAAAGGTATAGAAGATTATGGAATGTGTGAGTGGAGGCGAAATGCAAACTTCACATACACCATTTAAAGTTGGAATCGGACCCAGTTTCTGGAGCTGTGAGGCAGCTGGGACACTGATCATTAATAAAGATCTCTGTCTAACTTGTTTTGTAACTACTATGCTTCCAAGCCAGTTAAAAACGAAGACATTAGTTAACCCCCTCCCCTGGTGTTCCCTATTCCTTCATCCTTCCACCTCCCTTAAACATTCCACCCCCTTCCCTTTCCTCTAGCATGAGTGCTACCTTTCATGGCCCAATGCCCTCTTTCTCCAATCAGTTCTCAGCTTCTTTCTCTTCTATGCTCCCACCTTTATCCACAACTTTATATTTGGGTGGCCGCCTGATTTTTGATACTCCTGAAGAAGAACTCTAGACCAACATATCCACTGGCTTCTGCTTCCTATGGCTGCCACATGACTGCTGAGTTTCTCCTCTACTTTTGTGTACTGAAAGAAAGGGAAGTTAGATTATGAAAGGAAACTAGTACCTAAATATAAAACAGTTAACATTTTTACAATTGTATAAAGAGAAAAACCATGACTAGAGTGAACATGGGTCCCTTGAAAGATGAAAAGAGAGAGTTGATATTGGAATGTGAAGATGGTCATGTTGTTGATCAACTGGAAAGATGGGTAGAGCATTGTCTGATTGGGAGGAAACAGAGTGGGAATAAAGGTATCCTATCCTGGTTGCCTACCAGTTACCAGTGGTGTTCCACTGGGGTCAGTGTTGGGGCAACTTCTTTTTGGATTGTATGTAAATGATTTTGGTTGCAGAATTGATGGCTTTGTGGCTAATTTTGCAGAAGGTACAAAAATAGGTGGCGGAAGAGGAATTGGAGAAGTTATAGAGAGACAGATTAGGAGAATGGGCAAAGAAGTGGGAAATTAAATACTAAGTTGGGAAGAGTCCAGTCATGCACTTTGGTGGAAGAAATAAAAGGGCAGATTATTATTTGGATGAGGGGATAAATCAAAATTCAGAGGTGCAAAGGAACTTGGGAGAACTTGGGCCTCTAAAGTGGTAATTTGAATCCTGGGGGTCAATGGGGCTATCCAAGGGATAATTAAATGCCTGGGGTCAACAGGTGGGGGGTCGATTGAACTTTTGGGGTCGAAACATATGTATCAGAAATAAAAATGAATAAAATACAACTTGTTGATGCACATTTCTGATTTTATATACAATTAGTTTTTATTGTCTATTGGTATTCTGTTTATTGAAACAATGATAATACAGGTATAGTTATAATAATCAGGGTTGAATTTACTGAAAACAGCACCTATACTTTTACATAAATGGTGACAAGGAGATCTTGTGAGAGCTGGGCTTGGTGGTTGCCATGTTGTATTTGGCTTTGGCCTTGTAATAAGTTGAGAGCAAACAGGAGGATGAGAAAGAGTGGATGGAGCAGAGAGAAAGAGGTGTGTGTTCTTTGTATATTGGAGGTGGCAGTGCTGGCCCCCTTTCTGGCCATCACCCACCCCTCTTTCCTTCCCCCCCACTCCCCCCCCACTCCTCCCCCAGGGTTGACAATTCCATGAAGGGGTCGATGGTCTATAAAAGTTTGGGGCCCCTGCCCTAAAGGTTAACCTTCAGGTTGAGTTGGAGTTAAAGAAGGTGAATGCAGCATTGGTATTCATCTCTCGAGCAATATGTACAAGAACAGGGATATGATGTTGAGGCTTTATAAGGCACTGGTGAGGCCTCACCTGGAGTACGATTTTGGGCTCCATATTTAAGACAGGATGTAATGGGATTGGAGAGGATTCAGAGGAGATTTACAATAATGTTTGACAGCTCTTTGGAGTTCAGAAGAATGAGGGGAACCTCGTAGTAGCATTTGGAATGTTGAAAGGCCTGGGCAGAGTCGATGTGGCAAAGTTGTTCCCCATGGTAGGGGAGCCTAGGACAAGAGGGCGCAACATCTGGATCAAAGGGCACCCATTTAAAACAGATCTGGAAGAATTTCTTTTGACAGAGAATGGTAACCCTCTGGAATTTGCTATTATGGGCAGCTGTGGGGGCCAGGCTTTTGGTGTATTCAGATTTGACTAGGTAGGAGAATGGATCATCTCATGATGGAATGGCAGAGTGGATTCATTGGGCTGAATGGCCAACATCTGCTCCTGTGTCTTGAGTGTTTTGTGTGGGTTTTCACAGTTGAGGTCACTTTTAATGTGCCAAAGCCAGATGCTATTGGATGTGATGAGAGGTGAGGACCTTGATACATTTGCTATCATGAAAGAAGTAGCGCTGATTAAACTAATGGGGCTAAATGAGGACAATATCCTGGTCCTGATGAAATGCGTCACTAGGTGTCGAAAGAAGCTATAGAAATTGTAGTGGGTGTGTTTGTGATAATTTACCAAAATTCTCTGGTCTGGTCCTGGCAGATTGGAAGAAAACAAATGTTGCACCATTGTTTTTCAAAAAAAAAATGGAAAAGGCAGATGACTTTTTGACCCGTTGTTGTCTGGTGTTGGGAAAATGCTTGAAGCTATGATTAAGGAATACATAGCGAGATATCTGGGTAGATATTGTTCCATCAAGCAGATGCAGCATGGATTTGGGAAGGACAGGTCTTTTTTGACAAACTTGCAGGCTGGAGTTCTTTGAGGATGTTATGAGTTCAGTGCATAGTGAGTGCAGTGCATAATGCTCCAGACCTCTCTCATCCATGTATCTATCCAATTTATTCTTAAAACTCAAGATAGGGTCTGCACCCACCATATCAGATGGCAGCTCATTCCACACTTGCACCACTCTCTGAGTGAAGAAGTTCCACCTAATGTTCCCCCTAAACTTTCCCCTTTCACCCTAAAGCCATGTCCTCTTGTATTTATCTCCTAATCTCAGTGGAAAGAGCCTACTTGCATTTACTCTGTCTATACCCCTCATAATTTTGTAAACCTCTGTCAAATCTCCCCTCATTCTTCGTTTTAAGGATTAAAGTCTTAACCTGTTTAAGCTTTCCCTTAAACTCAACTCCTGAAGACCCAGCAACATCCTAGTAAATCTTTTTTGTACTTTTTCAATCTTATTGATATCCTTCCTGTAGCTAGGCAACCAGAACTGCGCACAGTATTCCATATTTGGCCTCACCAATGTCTTATATAACTTCAACATATCATCCCAACTTTGATTTATAAAAGCCAAGATGCCAAAAGCTTTCTTTACACCCCTGTCCACCTGCGACAACACCTTCAGGGAACAATGTACATGTTTCCCCAGGTCACTTTGCTTCTCCGCACTCCTCAGTGTCCTACCATTTACAGTGTATGACCTTCCTTCATTTGCTCTTCCAAAATTCAATACCTCACACTTGTTTGCATCATCATCCATTTACTGGCCCATTCTCCCAGTTGGTTCAGATCCCTCTGCAAGCTTTGAAAATTTTCTTTACGGTCCACAACGCCTCCTATCTTTGTGTCATCAGCAAACTTGCTGATTCAATTTACCACATTATCACCCAGATCATTGATATAGACAACAAACAACAATGGTCCCAACACAGATCCCTGAGGCACACCACTAGTCACAGGCCCCAGTCTGAGAAGCAACCATCCACCACCACTCTCTGTTTTCTCCAACACAGCTAATTATGTATACCTAGTTTCTTAACCTCCTGAACTAACCACCCATGTGGGACTTTGTTGAAGGCCTTACTAAAGTCTATGTAGACAACATCCACAGCCTTTCCTTTATCTACCTTTTTGGTAACTTCCTTGAAAAACTCTACAAGATTTGTTAACATGGCCTACCATGCCAAAATCTTGCTGACTGTTGTTAATCAGCCTGTGTCTGACCGAATACCTATATATCCTATCTCTCAGAACTCATTCCAATAATTTTCCTACTGCTGACATCAGGCTCACCAGCCTATAATTACCTGTTTTTAAGGCTTTATCTGTAAACTTGGGGGAAGAAGGGTTAACTAACTGCAATGTTATTGTTAGTCTTTCGGGCAGCTCAATATAGTACTTTTGTCTTTTAAACTGTTTATCCTTAATGCACGTGTATTGTAAGCCATTGTGAGAGTGAGTCTCAAGCAACCAGATAACTTACTTATCCGACATCTACCAATCCCTGTAGGTACTGGATACCAGGTGTTATACTGTATTTGGATTTCCCAAATGTGTTCAATAAGGCGATGCATAGATTACTTAAGATAAGAATGCATGGAGTTGGGGTAATATATTAGGAATAATAGAGAATGGTTAACCAGTGTGGATGGCAGAGAGTTAGGATAAATGGGTGTTTCTCTGGTTTCAATCAATGGTGAGTGGAGTATGCAACTGTAAAAGGTATGGACAATGGTTTCAACAACCATTATAAGAACATAAATAATTTGTTGCACTATTTGGCAAGGTCATGATAGATTCAGTTTTGGATTTTGCTTCACTTTTTTGCTTGTTGTTTTCACCCCCGACTCCTCTGTAGTTCAAAACTTTATCTTTCTTGCCCTTGATCCGGTGTGATCTTTAAGAGTGCCATGTTCTTTCACTTGTCATTATCTACAATGCTCCATTTTATATACTAAACTGAAGTTTGAGATGTATTTTTGGAAAATGAAGCAATCGGGATGTTTGTAATTTGAATATTTTTCTAAGATTGCATAAGTGACAGGAAACAGATCTATAACCAACATTTTGGGACTGAGCCCCTCATCAAGGTTAATGACTACCTTGACAAATGGCTCAGGCCTGAAATGTTGCTAATATAATCTTTGATTCCTGTAGATGCTGCAGGACCTGTTGAGTTTTTCCACCATTTCTGTATATTAATTGCAATCATAGCATCCTCTAACTTTCTTGTTTCATTACAAGTGACAAGAAACTGATCTTGTGCTTCAGACCTTCTGCAGGTGTAAGATAAATGTTACTTCACTGAGGTTCATAACTATACATAGCAGGGTTCTGAATCCTTCAGCATTAATGTAGAAAGAATGACATTTAACTGAATTCATGTTTGTTATAACTGTACAATGGTGTCTTCAACTTTATTGCATTGCAAAGTCTTAATTGCAGTATTATTGCTGACATTTTCATTACAGGAAATAAAAAGAGATGGAGATGCAAAAGAAGAAAGCCCAGTGAACAAAAGAGAAAAATCAGGAAATGTTGCAAATCTGGTGCAGCGCATGAGTACCTTTGGATTTCCAATTGGTGGATTCCCAGCTCAACCCAGATCTCTCAGAAGAAGTATGTATGGAATTTATAGAATGGATTGGATTTTGTATTCTGATTCAGTTATACCAGAGCTATTCAGAGTAGATATGGCACACAATATTATGTTAATTAATTAAATCTACATGCTGGTATGCAATTCATTGCTTCTGAAATCTAGAAATGTATCTCATTTGGTTATTGTCCCGACAGTAGTTTTGGATCCTTTATAAAACTATCAGCATTCTATTCACAAACAATTATAAGCAAGAATTGTTGACAGCAGTGAGTACATTGGGCTTGCCTTGGCTTGAGTGGCACCCATGGAATTAATTATTCTGGATTTGCTGATCTCAGATTGATACCCAGCTGGCAAAAGTGTTGACTTCATTTCCATAGCTGTCTAGTTAATTCAAAAAATCCAAAACCCTGTTAGAGGCAATTCATTCTCAACTCAAGGGGAGGGTGTGGAAATAAAAGATTTAACTTATCGCAAAACAGTATCATTGAATTAGTTCAGTTTAAACTTACAGCAAAACCCCTGGTATCTGTCACCTTTGGGAATTGGTAGATGCGTGATAAGTGGATTTTTTGGTTACTTGAGGTTACGTTATTGGCGAACTAATGGTGAGGTGCGCTAATTTTAAACGTCCATTTTTTTTACCTACAGGTGAAATAATAACATGAAACAAAGAAATGTCAGATTGGGTAAATCAGTGATTTGCATCGGTCTTCACTAATGAGGACACTGCATTTATTGCTGGTTTCAAATAACAGGAAGGAACTTGTAAAAATCCCAATCACAAAGGATAAAGTACTAGAGAAATTTATTGGTAAATAAATGGCTAGGACCCAATGACCTGAAGACGAGTGTTTTAAAAGGAAGTGGCTGAAGTAGTGGACCCATTGATTAAACATTTTTGAAACTCTTAAGTTTCACGAATGTGGTTCAGAATTAGAAAGTAGCCTTTGTGGCTCCCTTGTTCAAAAAAGGATGATAGAAGGCAGGAATCTGTAAAATCATAGACCAGTTTTGTTTTCCAAAAATAAACTTTATTTGTAATAAATTATGTACAATACAAGACCAAACACTGTTCCAGGCTTTACATTCATAGTTTCAAACCAATTGGGTACGATATTTACAAACTTTTACATAGTGTCAGTCCTCTCATTTACAGTATAGGAAAAGCTGTTCAGAAACTCTTTACTTTGTGTCAGCCTTAATACTCAGTAACCACACTGTGGCACCTTCTTGTTACTTCCCCCCCCCTCTCCCTTGCTTTAAGGAGCTTTCCCTCAGTGTCAGCCCCTCATAGCCAGGTAAGGGGGGGGGGGTGGTGCAGGGGGCTCTAAACAGTGCTCCTTCCCTACAGTGCCCTTGCATTGGCTGCACCAAGCCTCAGTCCATCCCTCAGCATGCTGTCCTGCAGCCTGTTATGTGCCAGGTGACTGCATTCCCAGACCAACATGTCAGTATGCTGAAAATCCACCCAGTTTCGGGCCAACCAAAGGGCATCTTTTACTGAGTTGCTGGTCTTCTAGTAGTTCTGGGTGTCAGACTCTGAGTGGGTCCCCGGGAACAGTCTGTAAATCAGGGAGTCGTTTGTCACACTGTCGCTGGGGATGAACCGTGACAGAGCCCCTTGCATCCCTCTCCACGTTCTCCTTGCGAATCTGCATTTCGCAAAGAGGAGGGCAACGGTCTCCACTCCACTGTCCCATGGATAGTATGTGTTGAGGGTAATGCTCCAGTTGTACAGGAAGGATCTCACTGGAAGGGCCTCTCTCTCCACCAGCCAGGCCAAGTCCTGGTGCTTGTTAGTGAACCCTCGTTGGAAGCATTCGGGAACCGTCCCACTGGATCCATCGAGTCCTCTTCTCTCAGTTTCTGCAGGACATTCCGTGCTGACCACTGCCTTATGGCCTTGTGGTCGAAGGTGTTGCCTGGAAGAACTTTTCCATGAAGGATAGGTAGCGCTGCACTGTCCAGCTAGCTGGGATGTTGCGTGGCAGAGAGCCCAGGCCTAACCTTCGCAACAACTAAGACTGGTAGAACCTCGGTACGTAGTGGCACTTGATACAGCCACATGTGAAGTTGGTCATCAGGATGAGTGCCATGTTGGGTACACCCTTGCCCCCATTTTCTGATGACTTGTACATGGCTCTCCTTCTGACTGTCCATTTTGGATCCCCAAATAAATCGGAACACTGCTCTAGTGACTGCCAGGGTGTAGGTGTGGGGGATAGGCCAACCCTGCGCCATGTATAGCAGCACTGAGATCACCTCACACCTGATGACCAAGTTTTTCTCTGTTATCAAGAGGGAGTGCCAGAGTCCCGATTTTTGGTGGACCTTAGCGATACGCTCCACCCAATTCTTAGTGCACACTTCAACCCCTCCAAACCAGATCCCCAGTACATTCAAATAGTCAGTTGTGACTATGAAGGGGATGGTGGACTGGTTGGGCTAGTTACTGAAGAGCATTGCCTTGCTCTTTTGGTTGACCCTGGTGCCTGATACGGACTCAAATTGCCTGCATGTGCTGATCAGTCTCTAGACCAAACAGAAGACCACAATGTTATCCATGTACAGGGAGGCCTTGACCTGGGTGCCTCCACTGCCTGGCATCGCCACTCCTCTTATGCCCTCGAACTTCCTGATGACTTTGACAAAGGGCTTTATATGACACACTTCAATCTAACTTGAAAACTGGAAAAACACACAGTCTTTACATCACTGCACATAATCTTTGAGATACGCTGGAGGTGTTTTTCTTTTTTGGATCTTCGTGGGGATGAAGGACATGGAACAGGAGCACAAACTTGTGACTTTTCTTGAGCAGATAACATCTTATCACTTGTTGACCCTACTGGCTGTGTATCTGGCGCTCAGCTAGAATCTTGTCTCTGGGCGGACACCGACGATGGTGTGTCATCAACATATAATGGGATTATCCCTGAGGAAAAAGGGTCAGTTTGTGCCAAAGGAGAAACTGGCACTGAAATGGGGTCCTCGATTGCTCTTAGCTGGTTGATGTGTCATGTCCATATCATGTCACCAACTAACACAGAATATGAACATGGACTTAGTTTCTTGAGAAGCACGCTTCTTAACCATGTTTCTTTACTCTCCCTGCAATCTCGCACTAATACTTGTTCTCTGATCTCCAGAGATCTTGTTTACTTACTCAGGGATGTCGATAGTTGAATACAAAGTCCGATGTTTGGCTGCACCGCAATGAGTCGGGTTCTCTGGTTACACACTAACATCAGTTCTGCAGGCGTGTGTTTTGTAGTTGAGGGTGGTGGTGTTCTGTAAAACAAAAATTCTGTAATTTTGTGATTTCATGATGCTTTTGATGAAATTTTTGCTTTCATCATACATTTAAAGGTCTGAATGAAGTGCTCCACTTCCCCATTTGTACTCAGACGGTAGGGTGCAGATAATATGTGTGGCACATTGTTGCTTAAAGGCGTCTGATGCAAATTGAGGTCCATTGTCAGAAACCAATTCCATGGATAATCCATGATCTGTGAACACACGTCGTAATCCCTCAATTGTCTTATTGGCCATTGTAATCGCATTGACCACACAATAGGCCATTTGGAGCATGCATTGACAATAATCAGAAAGTTTTCACCCATAAATGGACCAGAAAAATCAATATAAATTTGGTGCCATGGTCGAGATGGCCATTTCCATGACTACAGCTTGTAGTGCTTTTGGTTCCATTTCTTGACAGATGTGACATCTCGGAACCATCTGTTAAATGTCTCTTGATCGATGGCCCCCGGACATGGATGCATGCCAAAGCCTTCATCCAGACCATTCCTGGGTGATTAGTGTGGAGGTCCTTTAAAATGGCCTCATGCCATTTCTTGGGGCTTATAGTTCTTGCCCCCCAATGTAGACAACCTTCTTCAATCGAGATTTCATTCTAATAAGTGCACTGTGTAGAAAGTTTTCAAATCGCTGCCTTGGGCCAAGTATTCAAGATAAAGTTTGAAATCTTTGATAGTATGGCCTCTTTTCTTACTTTGTTGATCGCCTTTGCTGTAATGGGCAAGCGGTGAATTTGTTCCTGGTTGATAGCTGTTGCTTCTGCTGTCCTGACTATTCTGTTGAAGACAGAGGTAAGCGTGATAATGCATCAGTGTGGCTGCTTTTGTCTGAAGGACGATGCTTTAAGTCATAACCATATGCGGCAAGCTCCATTGCCCATCATTGAATTCTTGCAACCGCTAGCACAGGAATTCCTTATGCGGCAAGCTCCATTGCCCATCATTGAATTCTTGCAACCGCTAGCACAGGAATCCCTTTCTTAGGACCTAAGATCAAACGCGATGATTTATTATCAGTCATTAAGGTGAAGTTCCTATCATGTAGGTATTGATTAAATTGCTTTAGACCAAAGATAATGGCCAGTCCTTCCTTCCCCAGTTGTGCATAGTTTTGTTCACAGGCCATCAAAGATCAGGAAGCAAATGCAACTGGTTGTTCTCCCTTTTCTGTGATTTGTGACAATAATGCATCTAAATCAACAGGTGAAGCATCACCAGCCCGGGTCACTTCCTTGACTGGGTCATAGTGAACAAGAAATTGTCACTAGAGGAAAGCTTTGTCAGTCTCAATATTCCAACACCATTTCTGGTCTTGTCTCAACAGTTCGTTGAGCGGGTTGCATAGAGTTAACATGTTGGGGATGTGCTTGTGGTAAAGGTTAACCAAGCCTAATAACGATTGCAACTTAGCTCAATTTGATGGACAGGGTGCACTGTGAACAGCTTCAATGCCAGCTGCATCCCCTGGCTCCTAAATCCCAAATGCGTCACTAAGGGTACCATAAACACACACTTTTATCCAAACAAGAATTTCCAACCTGCAATCCATAACACTATGGATGTACGTTAATGCTGATGCACTGTCATTCTTGGAGTCACCTTCTTAGTCTGACTCGCTGCCAGAACTTTCATAATTTTTGATAATGTTTTTAACTTTAGAAGATTGCTTTTTTATACTTGAATTTCTGACATTTCTTCCTCCTGTGTTCTTTTTCCCTTCTGTCTTGTGTTCTGTCTTGGACACTTGGGATTGATGTGCTCCACATTGTCACATGAATAACACTTAGTCTTCCTGTAATAACAGTCACCAGGGCTGGGGTTACTTCTCCAACAGCGGAAACATTCTCGTTGGTCTATTTTCTTCACTATGTATGACGTCAAAGCCTAATGCTGTCTTGTTTGTGGGTGGAATGTCCACATTTTTTGTGTTCAACAAGCAACATCAACAAACTACCAAAAACACGTCTTTGACAATTTAACACAATTTAATTAAATATTGGCTCACGGTTTCTCCAGTCTTTTACTTTCTAGTATAGAAGTTGTACCTTTCCACTATTACTAAGGGGTTTCGGGAACAGACGGTCTCCAATCAGGTCACATAACTCTTTATAAGTCTTGGTATATGGTTTTGCAGCTGCCATTAGAGTCTTGATAAGACCGCATGTTGTGCTCCCCAGCTCGCTCAAAAAGAGTGCCTGTTTCTTGTTGCAAGTGTCAGTATCTCTTGTATCATGGGCAATGCAATGCCTGTGTCAAACCTATCAACATTATCAGACCAATCCTCAGTCTCTTTATAGTCACCTAAACCTATTTCTGCCATTTTCACTACTTAATCTTCCTTCACAAGGTAAATCCATATCCAAGAACATTCACTTTTACTTGTTCATTGTCTTTGTCATGAATTTTCAATGCTGACGAACACATGCTCCACCACGTCCCAGCCACCATTTTCACAAAGAAATTCCTACCTCCGACATCCCCTATGTGAAACCCTGTGGATTCTGTCTAGAATGTAGTTTTGACCATTTTAATCCTCATCTCAGTTCTTTTTAAAAATTTTTTTATTTTTCACACTATAAACCATATTGATCAAGATACATACATTTTCCTTCTTAAATATATACAGTGTCGTTTTCTCCCCTCACCAAGGCAAATTGTTACCTAAACAAAAGTTGCTTTTAATTATCTTTAAACATCAAAACAGGATAAAACTTTAACTTATTACTGTTAACTTACTTAACCTAACTTCACCCCCTTCTAATTCTAAGCGCATGTGTATGTAATGTGTATATAAGTTCAGAAAAATTATTTGATTCACAATCCAATCTCACTTCTCACTCATCCAAGCAGGTATCAGGCAGTTCTTATACTGTGCACAGATTTAACATTTAGGAATTTCACCAGACTTTGGTGCTTGAAAGGTAAATGGTTATGACTCAGGAAGGTTTTTGTTGGTTTTCAGAAGATTTGTTGTTCCAGGACACCCACAACTGATTCCTTGTAATCAGCCATGTCAGTGTCTTGCCGAAAAAACTTGCCCCATCGGGGTTTTCCAGATGATAACCCCTTTCTTTCAGGTCACCACTGAGTTCCTTTTTGTTTCCCTTATTTCAAGTGAAACATTAGACAGCCAGTCCTCTCCTCTTGTATGGCCTTCAAGGACTTTGACCAAGGTGAACTAAGAACTCACAACCCGTCTTCAAAATGGGGTTTTTCCACAAGCTTGCCAACTTGTCCTATTCCAGTCCCAGCTGCTGCTGCTGTACTGTAGAAATGAATTTTCTCTCTCTCTTGCTCTCTCTCTTTTTCAGAGAAAACCACATGATTCTCTTAGAACAGCCAACTGCTCTCAGACAGGCTGCTGCTGCGGACCTAATCTTCCGAGAGTACCTGTTGCTTTCCAAAACAATAATCCATAACTCCACAGCATGTCCAATTAACACCTACTTGTGAAGTCCTTTAAGGTACTCTTCAATTTTTTTGCAAAGACACTTGGAGCCTGAACTGTCTGGCATGAGCAGAGCTCCAGCATTTTAAATGAGATCTGTTTTGAAGTGTTAGTATCTGTAGGATCTTTCAGGTGGCCAGAATACCCCAATGTAAATCCGCATATTCTACCCCTTTGCGGCTGATGAGGTACCCACCTGAATGTGCCGAATGCACCTCCGAGATGCCGACACCAACCCTCCTCCAGAAGAGATAATTGACGGATTGCCAGACTTTTAAATGTGCAGCTGCTGTAAGCGGCTGGCTTTGGGCGGGCTGATGACTCTACAAGGCGCCTCTTGGTATCAATAGCCCCTTTCAGGTGGACCGGGCAACGCTGTAGCAGCCTTTTAGGGCTGCCACCTGAAAGGTGTGTCTTCAGGTTGGGATCTGGTCCTGCAGCCACCCTCAAGGCAAAGGATGCACCTGAAAGCGGCTTGTGTGTGACCTAACAAAAAACTGCCACAATTTATCTTATTTAAAACATATCTATATACAATATAAAATATAATCTGTCACAAAGCTTTAACATACACGGATTGCAGTCACTTAGTTTATTCCAAAATGGCACCCACCAAAACGCGATATAAAACATAACATGAGGTAATACAGACATGCACGTTCGCATAACAAGTTTACCTTTTAATTTCATTATTCCACTTGAGAGTATGTTCATCTTGATGATCATACTTAATGAAATGACTATTTTTGTGTTGATTGGATGACTCGGGTGCTGGCTTAGTTCTCCTCAGGTGTATCAATAGGTTTTGGTCAAGGAATAGTGTGACAAGAGTATATAGATATGTTTTTGGGAGATAAATTGGGAAAGATTTGTTAGAGTAGGTCACATACAAACACTTTAAAACAGATCTTATTTGAAATACTGGAGCTCTGCAAATGCTAGACATATCGGGACCTCAAAGTTTTTGCAAGAGCTCTGAAGAGTGCTCAATAGACTTCACTAATGGATTGTTGTTTACAAAAGGCAACAGATGAAAGAGCTTGTCGGTGCCACTGCAGTCTGGAAAAGAGCTTGCTGTTATTAGAGGGTCAGGTGGTTTTGCAAGCAGAGAGAGTCAAACAGGCTTTCTCAGAGAGAGACATACACAGAGATCACTTCTAGTGATACAGCCAGCAGAAGTATCTGGGAGTGGAACAAGATAAGCTGGCAAGCTTGTGGACAGCCCGTTTGTAAGACGGCCTAGTCAAAGTCCTTGTGGTTCATGGAAGAGAAGAGGACTGGCTGTCTAATGTTTCACTTGGAATAAGAGAAACAAAAAGGAACCCTATGGTGACCTGAAAGAAAGAGGTTATGATCTGGAGAACGCTGAAGGGGAAAGTTTTGTCAGCAAGGCACTGGAGTGGCTGATCAGAAGGAATCAGTTGTGGGTGTACAGCGAACAACAAATCTCTCTCTGAAAACTGACAAGAACCTTCCTGAGCAGTAACCATTTACCTTTCAAGCACCAAAGTCTGGTTAAGTTCATAAATGTTAAATTCTGTGCACAGAATAAGAATTGCTTGCAATCAGTGAACTTGAAGGAATGAGAAGTGAGATTGGACTGTGAACCAAATAACTTTTCTGAACTTATACACATATTACACACACGTGTGCTTAGAATTAGAAGGGCATTAAGTAAAGTTAGATAAGTTAATAGAGATGAGTTAAAGTTTAATTCTATTTTCATGTTTAAAGATAATTAAAAGCAACATTTTTAAGTTACCATTTGTCTTGGTGAATATTTATTGCTGCTGGGTTTTGGGGTCCTCTGGGCTTATAACAATGAGAACTAGAAAATTTATTTCTGTGCCTCAATTAAAGCACATTTCACAACCTTAGTGTTCCATTAAACAGTGGATACTCTTGGCAGCACCTTTGGGATCAAGAATGATTTGCTCTCACTTAGTTCTATGAGTTCTGAGGTGATGCTTAGGTGACACCTACAGATTGTGAAATAGACAAGATGATAATGGAGTATTGTTTTAAAGAATAAGTTCAAAGGGTTCAAAGAGAGTTAAGGCTGGATATGTGTTATGAACTAACAGTGGTCTTTATTTACACACAGGGAATTCACCAAAAGGGAACACATTCACAAACTTACATACACAGCAACAATACAAAAATAACTACAGGTAAAGCATAAGATTCTGTTGACTCTGTGGTTAAGTGAAAAAACACCTTAATGAAGGGCTCAAGCCTGAAATGTTGGTGATGTATCTTGACCTTTGCTACATAAAGGCACTTTTTGACCTGCTGAGTTCTCCAGGATTTTTTTCACAAATAACTACACATTGGGTACAAATAAATCACTGCTAAACATTCTCATTTCTCGATTCTGAATGCAAAGGTTAAACACAAATCCACCCATAGGCACAGCGCACTAATGAGCAGTAAATTAATTCCAACTAACAAGTATATCAAATGAACCTGGTTTCCAGCATCAGCCATGGCTCAGGATTTAGGCTGTGCCAATCGCAGTGGGCCCTATGGTGCAGCCCTTGGCATGCAGCCTGGACTTCAGCGATGATCTCGATGCAGCAGAAAAAAGGATGAGCAAGCACCTCATATAGCTTTTCAATGCAGGTTCATTCATGTGACTTCCTCAAACCAATTGCGTGTCAGCCTCACCAGTGGGCAGATCTGACAATGATTTTTGACACCAGAGGACCAATCATGTTGTCAGAGGCAAGGGCCAATCACACTTTAGCCTCACAGGTGGGAAGGTGAGGTCACTTCTGATCTCAGGCTTGTTGGAGATGTCACATGATCCCAATCCACATTCCAACGAGGTTCCAGAGGTCACAATCCACACCACTTGCACAAGAGGGTTTAGTTAATGGCGCCCTCATGCTTTTCACTATGGTTTCTTTATGCTTCAGTTGAATGAATGAGATTCTTGGTGCTACAATGAATGTGTCTTCTTCATTGTGAGTAGTTCATAGGCCAGGGATTATGTGTTTTGAGGTACTCAGCAAGCAACTAATGCTTAGTTATTTCTGCAGTAAAGGAAATGGAGCAGTCATTGATTCATGTCTAAGCAAGCAAGGTCTCATTGAAGAATGGATCAATGACCACATCATGTTTTTGTGGTTTTGATTGAGAAAGGAATGTAAACTGGGCATTTTTTTTCTGTTTTGCATTGAGCAATGGAATTTTGTATGTCTCACTGAGATGACAGATGGCCTCCAATGGCACCTCAGGCAGCCCAGCACAGCCTCAGTGTGACGTTAAAGTTCTGCTGGGGGTGTGCAAAGAATTTGATTGAAGAAACGTGTTAATTCCTATGATGAATTTGGAGACCAAAAAGAAATTAATTGCATTTTGAATCCATTCATTGCAGAATGTATCCAGAGTAGTTTTTTTTTGGTGTTAGAACTGGGGACAGAGTTCATCTAGACATTTGGAATGTATTAAACTTGATGACCCAGATGAACAAAAAAATGTCAGAGTCTGTGGAACAAATGATGTCTGTCTTATACCATTCAGAATATTGAGCATTTATAGTTCACTTCCTAATGTAGTCTGGAGCATGAAGAATTAGCAAGTGCCTATTAGTGAAAAGCAAGGCAGAGAAATGCACAAGGACTAGATGGTTGCCAGTGGTCACATAATTGTGAGCAGGTATCCATTACATCAGCAAATTCAAGTGCCATCAAAGCTGCTGGGGAATTAAAATTGTAAAATAAACATGGAATAAAAACCTAAAATGGATTAAGGTGACGTAAAATACTGAAGGTTTGTAAAATCCCACCAAGTTCACAAATGTTCTTTAGCAAAGGGAAATCTGCAGTCAGTCTGGGTGTATGTTTGATTTTAAAAAAACCCACAACAATGTGGTTGATGCTTAAAAAGGGGGGAAAGGGCTGACCGAGGTGGAGAGCAGCACATGCCAAAAGACAAAAGGCCATTATTGGATGCAGATAGGACAGGAGAGGAAAGGTAAGAATTGATTGTGAGTGGGGGTAGGCTCTTTAAATGAAGAGCTGGAAGAAAGGAGAATGAGAAAGGGAAAGAGATCTAGGAGAAGTAAAAATAGGAGGAGGGCTGTCAGATCTGCCCACTGGTGAGGCTGACATGCAATTGGTCCGAGGAAGTCACATGAATGAACCTGCATTGAAAAGCTATATGTGGTGCTTGCTCATCCTTTTTTCTGCTGCATTGAGATCATCGCTGAAGTCCTCCTCCTGGTTGGAGATTCCAGACTGAAAACTGGGTGTTTTTCCTCCAATTCTTTGGAATGGGCTAGGAAACATCTCCGCTGTAACAAGCCTCAGTGGGTACCAGGCAGCATTTCTTATTGAGAAAGATAGGACGCACCAGATAGCTGGCTCATTTGTTTTAGGTAGGGTTCAAGAGGAGTAGGTACAATCCCATCATCATTCTCCAGATAACATCAAGGGACTTCCAGGAGAAATGTCAACATTGCTCAAAAAGTTAAAGATAAAATGTTCCGTCATGAATTCCACAATTTTGTTGAGAAGCTTCGATCAATATCCAGCCACCTTTCAGTATTAGTGTTCATATGTTTTACTTAATAGAGATGCTAAATTATGTAATTTTGGAATAAGCAGGTGAGTGTTCTATTCTGTTATGCCTCCCATCTGGCCGGAGCTTCCATTCAGATATGCATCCATGAAAAGTTTCCATTTTCAATCAAATGTCAGCTAGAAAACAGTGGATTGAAACATTGAAAGTCTGCAGACAGTGTGATTGTAGTAGAAACACAGAAATGCTGGAGGAACTCATCAGGGTCCATAGGAGGTAAAAATTTACAACTGTCGTTTTGGGCCTGAGCCCTTCTTCAAAGTAGAAACAAACAACACCTGAACAAAACAGCTGGGGAAGAAGGGAGGAAAGGACAGGGGGGGGTGGGGGGAGGAGGCAAAGGCCAGCGAAAGATAATTGGATATGGATAGGACAGGTGAGAATTGATGGGGGGTGGGCGAGGGGGACGTGTGTGGCTCTGTGAATGCAGAGTCGGAGAAGAGGTGAAATGGAAAGAGAGAGACAGAACTAGAGGAAATGGAGATGGGGAAGGGGAGAGGCAGGGGTGGTGGGGGGCTGGAGAGGTCAATGGAAACTGGAGACGTTGACGTTAATGCCATCAGGATGGAGGGTGCTCAGATGGAATGCGAGGTTGTTTCTCCAATTTGTGGGTGGTGGGGGGCTGGAGAGGTCAATGGAAACTGGAGACGTTGACGTTAATGCCATCAGGATGGAGGGTGCTCAGATGGAATGCAAGGTTGTTTCTCCAATTTGCAGGTGGTCTCATTCTGGCAGTGCACGAGACCATGGGCATGCATGTTGGCCTGGGAAAAGGGCAGGAAATTGAAATGGGTTTCCATTGGGAGATATCACTATTGCAACAGACAGAGCCTCACTTCACTTGAAAATCTGCAGGGGTCATCTAATGCATCTGGTGCTCCTGCAGTCGTCTCTTCTATGTCGGAGAGACTGGATGCAGACTTTGAGATCACTTTGTTTAGCACCTTCAATAGCAGGGATCTCCCAGTGGCAATCCATTTCAATACCAACATGTCTGTCCCTGGTCTCATGAACTGCCGGACTGAGACCACTGGCAAATTGGAGGAAAAACTCCTAGTTTTCAGTCAGGAATCTCCAACCAGGAGGCATTAACATCATCTTCCTATTTCTGTCAGCCCTCCTCCTATCTTTACTTCTCCTTTCTTCTAGATCTCTTTCCCTTTCTCATTCTCCTTTCTTCCAGCTCTTCATTTAAAGAGCCTACCCCCACTCACAATCAATTCTGACCTTTCCTCTCCTGTCCTATCTGCATCCAATAATGGCCTTTTTTTGTCTTTTGGCATGTGCTGCTCTCCACCTCGGCCCTTTCCTCCCTTTTTAATCAGACGCCTGCCTTTTTGCTCATAATCTGAAGAAGGGGTCAGTCCTGAAATGTCATTTATAAGAACATACTGTGCCCTCCATAATGTTTAGGCCAAAGACACTTTTTTTTTCCTTTTTTTGCCCTGTGCTCCATGGTTTTAAATTTGTAATCAAGCAATTTACAGGTAATTAAAGTGCACAATGCAGATTTTATTTGAGATTATTTGTATACATTTTGGTTTGACCATGAAGAAATTACAGCACTTTTTATACATAATCCCATCATTTCAGGGCACCATAATGTTTGGAACATTTAGCTTCACTGGACTCCAGTATGTTTAATTGCTTCATTGGTGCAGGTATAAGAGAGCTAGGTTTACTTCTAAGCTTTCGATCAGTTTGGAGTCTGGAGTTGTCATTTTTCATTGTGAGGACCAGAGTTGTGCCACTGAAAGTCAAATAAGCAATTATGAAGCTGAAAAACAATAAGAAAACAATAATAGACATTGCCGAAACCTTAAAATTATCAAAATGAACGGTTTGGATATCATTAAGAAGAAAGGGCGTACGAGTGAGCTCAGACGGGTATTCCAAGGAAGATCTCCACTGCTGATGACAGAAAATTCTCATCACAATGAAGAAAAATCCCCAAACGTATGCTTGACAGATCAGGAACACTCTTTAGGAAGCAGGTGTGGATGTGTTAATGACTGCTGTCTGCAGAATATTTCATGAACATAAATACAGAGGCTACACTGCAAGATGTAAACCATAGCAAAGGTGGTATAGTTTGGATCTTGGGCAGTTCCTTTACATCTCCACACTTTGCTCTTGCCATCACTCTGATTCAGGTTAATCTTGGTCTCATCTGTGCCCAAGACATTTTTTCAGAATTCTGCATGCTTTTTAAAATACCTCTTGGCAAACTGTAATCTGACATCTTTTATGTGGGTAACTAGTTGTTTGCATGTTGCAGTGTAGCCTACTGCCATCCGGTAAAACCAGTTCCTCCTCATCTCTGTCCTAAATCTACCACTCTGAATCTTGTTCTAGTCTCCCCCAACAATGGAAACAACTTACCTACTTTTATCTTAATTGTATCTGCCTTTCATAATTGTATATGTCTCTATAAAATCCCTTATAATCTTCTAAATTCCAGCGAGTACAGTCCCGGATGAGTCAATCTCTCCTCATAGGCTAAACCCCTCATCTCTGGAATCTCCTCTGCGCCACCTCCAAAGCCAGTACCTCCTTCCTCAAGTAAGGAGACCAGAACTGCACGCAGTACTCCAGATGCAGCTTCACCAGTACCTTGCAGTAAAGCCTCCTTGCTCCCAAATTCATTCCCTCTAACAATGAAGGCCAACATTCCAATTACCTTCTTGATAGCCTGCTGCACCTGCCAACCAACCTTTTACGATTCACACGCAAGCACTCCAAAGTCATTTTGCGTGACAGCATGCTGCAATTGCTTACCATTTAAATAATAATATGATCTATTTTTTCTTCCAAAGTGGATTATGTCACATATACCAGTGTTATACTCCATCTACCAGAACCTTTCCCACTCACTTAATCTATCTCTTTCTCTCTGCAGACTCACTATATCCTCTGCACAGTTTTCTTCTTCACTCAATTTTGCGTCATCAGCCAATTCGGATACGCTACACTGTCCCCTCTTTCACATCATCGTTGATTATCGTGAACTGTTGCGGGCCCAGCACTGGCCTCTGGGGCACCTCGCTTATCACTAATTGCCAACCTGATAAACCCCAGTACTACAACTCTCTGCTTTCAATTGGTTAACCAATCCTCTATCCATGCTAATACATCACCACCCCCCAACTCAATGCTTCTTTATGCTGTGTACGTCTTTTATGCAGCACCTTGTCAAACGTTTTCTGGAAATCTAAGTAAACAAGGTCCATCTGCTCCCCTCTACAGCACTCTAGTTGTCAAACAGGACCTGCCTTTGCTGCATCTGCCTGATTGATCCATTTTGCTCCCAATGCTTCACGATTTCTTCTTTAATAATAGCTTCAAGCATTTTCCCAACTACAGATGTCAAACCAATGGCCCTGCCTTTTGCTGACTACCTTTTTTAAATATTGTCATGAAATTTGCTGTCTTCCAGTCTGCCAGGACCTGTGCAGAGCCCAGAAATTTTTGATAAAATATCATCAAAGCCTCTGCCATAAATTCTGCCATCTCTTTCAGTATCCTTGGATGCTTTCCATAAGGACCAGGGGACTTGTCTACCTTTAGACTGTCACATTTACTCAGTATTACCTCTGGTGATAGCTAATGCTTCAGGACTCACCTTTTATCACATCCATAATATCTGTCTTTGGCGAGGTAGACATATCATCCACCATGAAGACTGACAGAAAATGATGAATCAAAGCCTCATTACCCATTATCAATTTCCCATTCTCATCCTCCTCATTTCCACTTTGTGAAAATGGACAGAAAAGTTTTTATAATTATATATTTTATTCTAATTTTTTTTCATAATCCACATTCCCTTTTTTGATTCTCCCTCCATCTATGGATGCTGCAAGACCTACAACATTTTGATTAGAAAATAGTGGGACTCCCTCATTATGCAGAGACATAGTGATTCAGGCTTGTCATCATGGTTCATGCAAGTCCACGTTTCACATCTGTGCCCCCTTCGAAGTGCAGGAGTGTGTGTGATATTTAAATATTTGTAGCTCAGAACCTCACAAAAAGCTCCCTCTAGTGGCGGATTAACCATTAGGCTGAGTAGGCTGAAGCCTAGGGGCCTGAAGGTAAGGTGACCTGTCACAATCGTCACAGGCTGGTGCAGTGCTGCTGGAGCAGAATTCTTAACATGAGGCACAGCAAGAGAGATGTCAGCATTTTTACCCACAATGCAGAAACTGTTCCATCTCGCCAAAAAAATACACGAACTGCAACTAAACCATGTGATCTCCCGTAATTACATCATCACACACAATACCCGCCCACTCATCCCCGCTCCCCATCTTCCACCAATGTTCGAATTCGGAAACCTGTCATTCTTTTGGACCAGCCTCCCAAGCCAATTGCCACCACGTGTCCCATTCTCCCCAGTGGATTCGGCAATGAAAATGGTCAATCATGCTCCCTCGCACCTGCACGCTGGCCTCCCTGAGGGGGACTGCCCTTCTTATGCAAAGTAAAAACATGGAAACGCTGAAGAAACTCAGCAGGTCTTGCAGCGTCCACAGGAGGTAACGAGTCTTAACTATCACTCTATTTCTGTGGAGCTGAAGTTTACATTTTAAAAAAAAATACTCTCCCTTCTCCTCTGCTATTTTGTATCAAGACTTTTTAGAATTTATTTTATTTATTTTTTTGTAACTAACAGACTTTTCAAATTACTCAGGGTTAGCAGATGGCAAGGTCAGGAGGAGGAGGAGGGCTTACTAAAGCTCAGCCTCAGTCTGGGTGGTAATTAATCCGCCACTGCCTCCCTCTCCAATGTGGACTCCACCTACACCAGCTGCCTTAGAAAGGAAGCAACCATACTGAAGAATGCATCTCATCCTGAATGCATTTCTTCTCCCATTAAGAAGGTTCAAGAGGGGGTAATAGTGTACCAGCAGGCTTCTGAATAGTTTATTTTCTGCAATCATCAGGCTCCTGGGTGAACCTTCAAACAGGTGCTTCTATGTTGTCCACCACTGTTCTAATTGATTCTTGCACTGTAACTCTATACTCTAACTGTACTCTCTTCTACTTTGTACAGCTCTATGCATTGTTAGAGTTGACTTGTGAGACTGCCTGCAAAAGTACACTTCTTCCTGTATCTGTGACAATAAACTTGCTGTCCTATCCTAAGGAATATTCAGTGTTAAGACAGGAAGATTTGAGAGAGTGGCAGATATGTACTTTTCCTTACAGTTAAAATTATTGTCTGTTAGAATGTTATTGGAATTGATGCTATCTGACAGAAACTTGAAGCCACCCATCTAAACTTGTTGGCATCGGAATTTGTACATGTTATTTCATACCTGATGTTCTCCCTATTCGAAGTATGCTGAAGGGAAAGTTAAATTTCTTTGTAAATTCTTGTTTGGTGCTCTTGTTCCCTCTGGTGAATTACTACTTTCATCTCTCAGAAGATTGTCCTCTTTGGAAGTGCCAGACAAACTCTGGCTCCTCAGTTGTTTCTATTTATATGCATTTGCATAGTATTTGAAGCCAGAGGGTTAATCTGGTCTGTGGGTATCTTACTTGGGCAGGAGCTATTTAATTTGTCTTTGGATAATGACCTTTTCTTTCAGACCAATTGTTGGCACATTCTAATCCAAATCTCTCTTCAATTTGAATCTGTAGGATTTATTACTGATTTGCTACTTAGGTGAGTTAGCATACATTGCTCATTGATATTAAGCTTTATGTTATTTTGCACGGCCCAGGAAATTATTGCCTTTTTCCTGTGTGAAAAGGTCGGAATGGGAATGAGGGTTCCATTCCTGTTCCGATATTTTACCACCAAGACCCCTAGTAAATTTAATGGAATGTCTGCAGTCTAAACTGAACTACAGACATTCAGTGAACAACGGACTAATGAATAGCACATATTGATGTTGCAAGTCCCGCCTCTTTAATTACCGCACTTCTGGTATGCTGTTTAAACTCACGTAAGGAAACGGAGATTTCAAGTTTTGGTTAGTTGTGTGTGAACGACCAATGCCGAGATGTCGGACATTCTTCAGAATGGTAAAATCGCGCAAATTCTATCTTTTAAAAAAAACATAATTCAGAGCCTGAATCTAATTTGGACTTCCTATAGCAGCTGGACCGGGAATGAAGTGGAATGATGAGACAAGAAACGTGTTTTGACGCCTTTCACCAGAGTTAAATCATTCATACTTTTGAACATATCCTGATTAGCAAGTCAACCAACCAACCTCTGCATTTAAATATTTACTTTCAAGAGAGAAAGGGGCACTAGAATTAAATACTATGTTGGCAGTGTCTCATTCATTAAGAGTAGGCCATTTCATGTCAGGTCTCCAAGAGTGGATCAAAAAATTAAAACTTACCTTTCAGACAGCAGCCCTAAAAGGCTGCTCCTGTGTCGCATTCATATCAAGAGGCGCCCCTCTGGATCTGATGGAGGCAGGGTGACTGGTTCCGTAGCGCCACCTGTCATAAATATGCAGAGAGCAATGGGTGTCTTCCCTACCCATATCCCCCTCGCAACTGGAACTACTCTGTTTGCCAGAACAGTTCCAGCTGCGTGGAGGATTATGGGTAGGGAAGACAGCCATTACTCTGCCGCATTTTGAGCGGCCCTGAAGGCCGAAGCGCCTGGCGAGGCTCCCGCCAGCGGGATGGCTCCCGCTGGCCCCCGCTGCCTTGAGGGGGTCATGGAAGGTGAGTGGGGAGATGGATCGCAGGCTGACAGCGTCATCAGCCTGCTTCTAAACAGCCTCTTGCAGTGGCTGAACATTCAGGTCAGGCAGCGGAGCACAGTGCTCTGCCGATTATCCTTTCCCGAGAAGGGTTGGAATCATTGCCTCAGAGCCAGCCATGGCACATTCAGAGAGGTACGTCTTTAAGCATAAGGGAAAAGAACCTCTGCCTTTATAGACGGGTGTTTTCCCTGCTTGAAAGTGCCTAGTATTAACATGGTGCAAGTTATCTGAGCTGGTGAAATCCACACTTCAGCAAGGCCAGAGTGTTGGCCCTTTTGAGGGTGGTCGGAGTAGGTGTCACAAATGGAGATTAGTGGGAGTGATGGGTGGATTTGAACACACCACATTCTTGTTCCCAGTGATGCTCATGGTGCTCCAATGCTTTAAATTTAGTACCCTTTCTATTTGCTTGTATTCTCATAATCTCGACATGATTGGAAACATTCAGTTACTCTTCTGTGCACTTTCTGTACCTGTGAATAAAATTTTAATGATCGATTGGCTCTTCAGTTCTGTGCAGCTACCTGCTTTAAGCAATTGAGTAGATAACCATTTCATGCTTGTAGAATAGATACAAATCCTTTCGAATCTGTAATGTTCCTTAATCAGAAGATTAAAGTGAAATTGCATGAACCACAGTTGCATTTTGCAGAATGTTGGTTATTTGATCAAGATTTCAGTTGGTGGAATAAATAAATACAGTAGGTGTGGGTAAATCCAAGGCTGGAGTCAAATGTTTTATTAAATAGGAAAATTGCTAGGAAACTTATTTCCTTGTGCAAAACATGGTGGACTTGTTTTTGCACGTTGGTTGCAGTCGAAATTTGATGGGCAAATTTTTTATTTCTAAATCTAAGGTTAGTCATTAAATGTCAACAAAATTATTAAAATAAGAGGTTAAAAGCAGGTTAACAGTGTTAGGTCTCAGATCAACAACACCTCAAGGGTTTAACTGGATATTTTGTTGATGTTGGCTAGTATTCAGAAGCAACAGTGATCTTTTCCATAATTTGAATCTAATAATTTAGAGATTGGAAATGTTGATATTTTAGACTAATCTGATTTCAATATTTTCTTTGAAAGTTTGTATGTTCCTTATTGAGATCTTTTACAATTATGTTTCTGAACTAGTGCATTGGGAACAGGTTTTCAGAGCTTGGATTTACGGGTGCTTTGCTTAGTCAGTAAATCAACTTATAGGGATCATATACTCTTGTTTTTCCAAAAGGAAGAATAACTAAAAGTTTAGAGCAATGGTTCTCAGCCTTTTTCTTTCTGCTCACATACTACTTTAAGTATTCCCTATGCCATAGGTGCTCTGTGATTAGTAAGGTATTGTGTAAGGTGGTATGTGTATGGAAAGAAAAATTTGAAAACCAATTATAATCATTGTGTGCATGGTATCATAACTCCAAAGGAAGTAGGCCATTGACAATTTTTTTCAAGCAAAATATTTCAGTAGCAATTGGGTCTAGAGCAGTGATTCTCAATTTTCCCGTCCCGCTCACATACCACCTTAAGCATCGATGGCATAGGGATTACTTAAAGTGGTATGTGAGTGGAAAGAAAAAGGTTGAGAACCACTGTTTAGAATCAAATTTTTGACTATTTGCTCGATGGACTTGGTCCTTGTTCTTGCCTAATTGTGTACAAACGCGTGCATTCAGAAAAAATTTCCTAACACTGATCAAGAACCCTCACACTGGCCAACCAAGTTCCTTTACCAGCATAACAACTTCCCTTGGTTTGAATAATAGCCTGATCATTTGCACGAGGGCCAAAATAAAACTTGGGAAAAAGGCCATTCAAATTTCTAAGATTCCCCTTCCCCAAATACAGAACTAGTATTGCAGTCATTTAATGTTTTGGGTAGAGGTAAATACAGTTAACAGTTCAGAAAAAATTATTTATTTCACTTGAGTTGCATTAATTCATTATCTGTCACTTGCTGACATTTTCCTTGCTTACTCTTGTCAGTAAATTATTAGATATTTGGTCCTTTCACAGTTTCTCTCTCAAGGTGCTGCAAGATATTTTGTTGGACTATTTTCCAACAAATGTGTGCAAAGGCATCACTGGTGCTTGTACAAAAATAGATCATGTGAAGACTGCTTTATATAATGTTTATACAATTAGGAAGTGTCTGGACAGGTTCCTTTGATTGCAGTGAAATTTTGCAATGGCTATGTGGATTATTGAATGCAAAGTACATTCTCAAGTCTTCGATCATCCTTCCACTCTTAACTCCTGGTGGATTATTCACAAAGCAGTATGGTTGAAGTCTGAGAATCAAACTTTCTAGTTATCAAGAACACATGAAATCCTACCATCATTTTTGTTCTAACTTGAATTCTAATTTGTCTATTTCTCAATTCTTCTGGTATTCACTCCACTCACATTTGAATATCCTGGCCAATGCTTCCAATTCCACCAACCTGCTCTAAATGTTTGGCTACAATTTGAACCTCAAGGTTTTGCCCATGGCCTCACTTTTTACAGTGTTTTTTGAAGGTAGCATCCAGAAATATGGGGCTTACTTTTACGTGGTGGGGGGGGGGGGGGAATAAGAAAGCTGCTGGAAATCTTAAATAATATCACAAACTGCTAGCAACATGCAGCACCAAACCAAGAGTCCACAATTTTCATTGGAGACCTTTCATGAGTATTGGAAAAGAGGTGAGGGAGAAATTAAGACAACAAAGTTGTCATTTGGGATTTATGGGACAGAGAAAATGTCTAATGGGGGTAGGACAAGGACAAATAGGCAGTTAGCTGCTTTGTGTGATATATGGGTCTTTCACAGTGGGCGATGGGAAGCAGCCGGCAGGTCAGGCTATACTTTGTGGAGAACAAAAAACTCAGCTAAAATCAAAGATGGATAACTTGTAGCCAAAATAGTAATTTCTAATGTGGACAGAGCCACCAAATTATCTAAAGTTGGAGAATTCCATATCGAGTCTGGAATGCTTCAATTAGCCCAGATGAAAGATCAGGGATTGTGCCTGAAACATGCATTGTGCCAGTATATCAATGCAGGAGGCGACAGGTAGATCTGAGTTGGCGTGGGTTAGAGAAGGGCAGTGACAGATAGAAGGGCAGGAAGCTCATGGTCACTCCAGCAGACTGAATACGTGTTCTGCAAAGTGATCAACCAAACTGTTTGGTTCCTCCAATATGAATGACACCACATTGTGAACATTGAAACCAATGGACTAGAGTTGAATAAATGCAAGTGAATTACTGCTTCACCTGGAAGGATGAGGCCCCTATGTAGGGGAATAGGTAAAAAGATGAGTGTTGCATAGGAAAGTGCCATAGATGCAAAATGTTCAATGTGGAAAGAAGAGTAAACCTGTGAGTCAAAAGGAACAGTGCATTAGAAATGTTTAAAGGGAGGTGGGGTACGTATCTAGCTGTGGAGCGCTGTTGAAACTGGGAGAAAATGCAAAGATGATCTGTGAATGTGGGCAAGCGTGGACTGCAAGTTTTTTAATTGTAATTTTTATTTGCAACATGATAGAACTCGTGCTGCCTATAATTACACCCAAATTATCCTGCAACCCTGTATGTTTTAGAGGCTGGGAGGAAACTGGAATATCTGGGGAATACCCATACAGACACGGGAAGAATATACAAGCTTGTTACAGGCAGCACTGTAAAGGCCAGAGGAGCTCTGTACTTTTTTTTAGAATACCTAATTTTAATTTTGTGGTCAAACGTAACAAAAATTAACCATTACCTAAATACATAATTTGAAATGAAAAGAATCATTGATACAGGTTGTCCATATTTCCAAGCAGCCCCATCCCCCTCCCCCCAAACAAAACCCCAAGATAAAAAAGAACTGAAAGAAAGAGAAATAGATAAGAGAGAAAGAAACAGAAAAGGGAACTGTTAGGATCCGGGATCCACTTCAGAGGATCTAATTTCTTTTCTTACCAAGATCTCAAATAAGGGAAAGACAAAGATGTAGAACTCAGGAACAGAGTAAGTATCTTAAATAATCAATGTTGGATTCAGCAAGTATAGTGGCATTCCTGCAAAATCATGTTATACTTCTTCCTTAGATTGTAAGTAATTTTCTCCAGGGGAACACAACTTGGATTTCCACATTCCATTGGGCTTTATCCTGAGGGGAATCATACTTCCAAGTAACCACAATGCGTTTCCTGCCCACTGCCAATGCAATTTTAAGAAATTCTGATTGGTACTTGGGCAGCCTCATTTTAGGTCTCGTGTCCACACTATTTCCTAGGAGAAACAATTCTGGACTTTGTGGCAATTGTTTCCCTTAATCTGGTCTAGTAAAATTCTTAAATTTGCCCAAAAAGTTTTCATTTTAGAGCATGGCCAGTTGAAATGTAAAAAGGCTCCTGTTTCTTCATCGTGTCTCAAACATATATCCAACATATTAGAATTTAATTTATGTTATTTCTGCGGAGTAAAGGAGCTCTGTACTTGGTCTGTTCAGGAGAAGGGGTTGCAGCAGAGGCGTAGAAAATAGTTGAGATGCCATCAAGGGTTTGCTCTCAGGAGATTGAAATCCATGATTTGGATAGAAGGCAGGAGCACCTGTGTGCAAAGTTGGAGTAAATACAACAGAGATGGAGGAACTGGGAGAATGGAACAGAGTCCTGACAGGAGACCAGATTGGATGAAGTTAATCAAAACAGCTGTAAGAGTTTGAGGGCTTCTAGCTTATGACTGTGGTTTGCCTACCCACTGAGATGCAGATTCAGAAATCTGGAAAGCAGTCAGCAATTGACCATATGGCGATGAGATCAGCAAACAAAACATTTTGAGCTCAGAGTGTCAAATGCAGCACCAAAGCAGTCACTGATGTACTAGATATAGAATAAAGAGGATGGGTCAATTGGAATTGAAGTAGTCTGTTTCACATGTATCTCCAAAAGATTGGCATACTTGGATCTATGTGAGTACTCATTGCTGCACATTTGAAATGAGGAAAGTAAGTGGAGCTGAATAAATTGTTCCATATGGTGATTTCAGCCAGCTGAACAGGTGGGAAGGAACTTAAATGGGAAAGAAGAACCAGCTGATTCCTCCAACAAAATGAGTTTTGCTGCAGGTTCCAGCATCTTCATTCTTCCGTATATCCCTTGAAATTGAGCATTGTTTAGCTCCTTCTGTGGCAGGGTGTCTTCCACTGTTTTCTTGAAAATAATTTGGAATAAAGTCATCAGGCAAGCAGTGTGGATAAAAATGATCTTCTAATTGTGAGGGAGATCACCATTTTACTGGTGTTAAGATTCCATCAAATTTCCCTTGGTTCCTGAGTAGTTGTGTTGATACAAATACCTCTTCAGCTTGAGAGGTTGTCAAGTTGAGGTAAAATTAATTCATGAAGATGTGAAGCTGCCCTTTGAAACATTTTTCAACATAAACAATTTCAGAACTTTTTTCAAAATGAGTTTAAATATTTACAAAATTCACTAGATATTGGTATTTAAAGTGCTGAATTTTTATATTAAACAGTGGCAGAATTTAGCTGTTATCTGAATTGATCTTGCATGTGCAGATCATATAATTTAAAAATATGTTGACACATTTATATTTCAGCTTTATATGGTAATTTAGTTATACATTGCTGTTTTAAATTCTAAATTGTTCTTGTTCAGTTTCAGCTTTCTGAGATGAATTTTAGCTTCAGGTTGCTGGCATTATAAGTTTTGCTGAAAAATTTCTGATGTGTCAATCCTAACAGGAATATCCAAAAAGCGGCTTTGTGAAGCAACTTTTGATTACATACCTCAAAATGAGGATGAACTGGAAATAAAAACTGGAGATGTCATTGAAATAATTGAAGAGGTAAGATTTTGTTTTTGCTAATTGAAAGTCAATTACTGTAAATATTTGTGTATATTTACCCCCCCCCCCCCATTTTTGAGGGGAAAAAGGGAGAAAATGTTTTACCTACATGCCACCTCTCCCCCTCACCTGCCTGAATCGTGCTGCCATCTCCCTCCTCACCCACCTGCTTCATGCAGCCGTCTCTCCCCCCTCGCCTACCTGATTTGCGCTGGCGTCTCTCCCCGCGCCCCCAAAACGCGCTGGCGAATCTTCCCCCCCCCCCCCCGAGTCGTGCTGGAGTCTCTCCCCTCTCCCACCCCACGATTTGCGCTGCCATCTCTCTCCCCACCCCCCCCGCCCGCCCAACCTAGTCAATGTAGGCAGCTGCTGATAACCTTACTTATCATTAAACCTGGCAGAAAAAATTGTTAAAATAATAACCTTGTGTATAATGTGACCCCCCCCTCTTTGAACTCAAATTTCAGTACAAAATTTTTTGCATTATACACAAATATTTACGGTCATCATTCCCTGTAATATTTAAAATTATCTAAGCTCTACGTAGAGTGAAAAGAGAATGAAGATTTAACAGCAGTGTATATTTCTATCTGGCTACCACCCACGTATAGAGATCTAAAGAAAAACGCACGGATTTTATTTATTCGATTTAATTCTAAAGTGTGTTTGGAATTATTTTTGGGTATTGGGCAAGATGAATGCTGACAAACCAGTTCCAGAATTTCTACTAATACTATTTTTTGATGATCTTAACTTGTGGGATGAACAGTGGTATTTTCCAAATCTGGATTTAATAGAAAGGAGACCAAGGTAGTTTTAGGCATTAAAATAATAATTACAATACTCAGGACTTTTATAGTTGCGTAGTTATAGGATAAGGTAACTTGTTTAGATCCATGGTTGTCTGGAGCACAAAACAAATTGTTGGTCAGGCAGATTATGGAATCTACAAAGAAAGGAAGGTGTAGAGTGGAAGCAAGGAAGGGGCAGGTGGGAGGTGTAGGGGGGGGGGGGGGTAGATGATAGGAAACCCAGTAGGTGGAGTGTATGGGTGATGGGCAAATGGATGAGGTTGGGGAGGGAAAAGAAATTGGATAGTTGAGCTTGAGAGGAAGTGGGGCAGGGGAATTTTGGAAAGAAAGGAGTGTGCAGCAGAATGTGGAGTAAGAAAGGAACAGAAGGGGGAGGAAAAATCAATGTTCATGTTGTTGGATTGTAGACGACCCAGGCAAAATAGCAGGGCAGTAGTTTTAGTCTGTAATGGGCCTCACCCTGGAAGGCAGGCAGGCCAGTGTGGCAACAGGAAGAGGCATTGATAAGGTTTGTGGCAGCGGAAAGAGACTGGGGAGGGATGAGTGATCGAGAAGTCACTGAGGAGCAGTGGAAGCCAGATCACTGGGAGTATTTAAACAAGAAATAGACAAGTATCTCATTAGTGAGGGCATCAAGGGATATGGGGAAAAGGCTGGAAATTGGAACTAATGTAGAGTAGCTTAGTGTAGTTTTACAGAACAGACTCGATGGGTCCAGTGGCCTGCTTCTGTTCCTTTGTCTTGTGAATGCAAAATGGAGTGGCGAGGAACATTGGACAAGGTTTACCTTGTAGCTGAAAGAAATGTAGAAGAATGATGTGCTGGGTGCGGATCTTGATGAGCTCGCTCCTAATCTCGCTAGATCCCTTTGCACAATCCCATTTAACCCATTATCCCCCATCCATAATTTCTCTCTGCCCATCAGCTCTCATTTTTTCTCAGATTCAATCACCTATTCATCGCCAATCAGATCTATCATTTGTCAGCTCTTGCCTCACCCCTCCCCCTCTCCTCTTTTTGCTTGCTATCTCCCTGCTACTCTGAAAAAGTGAATCAGATACTTGTCAGCTATAGCAGGGATTGTTGGCTATTACATCCTATAAGGCGAAGCCTAACTTGAAAAATGGCTCTTGAGGCTTCACTCACCAGTGAGCTGAACATCTTTTAGGCTCATTATGAAAAGGAGAATTCAACAGTATCAATGAGAATCCCGACGGAAGCTGGCACCCTGTGATGTGTCACTGAGGCCAACATCAGAACATCTTTCAAGAGGGTGAACCCACGCAAGGTATCAGGCCCTAATGACGTACATAGCAGAGTACTGAAAATCTGTGCCAACCAACTCGCTGGAGTGTTCACAATCTCTCATTACATCATTCTCCTGCTTCAAAAGGGTATCAATCTTACTGGTCCCCAAGAACAGCCGAGCAAACTGCTTCAATTACTATTGGCCAGTAGCATGAACATCTACTGTGATGAAATGCTTTGAGGGGTTGGTCAAGGCCAGAATTAACTCATGCCTAAGTAAAGACTGAGACCACTGCGATTCACTTTCTGTCACAGCAGCTGTAATCTCATTGGCCCGCTCTCTGGTTCAGCTAGACAAGAGTAACACGTACATCAGCCTGCTTTTCATTGCTTACCGCTCTGTTTCAGCACCATCCATCCCATCAACAAGCTTAAAAATCTGGACCTCTGCTACTGGATCCTTGACCTCCTCATCAGAAGACCCCAGCCCGTGCAAATTGGTTACAAAATCGCCTCCTTACTGGCAATGAACACAGGTGCATGTCAGGGATATGTGCTTCGCCCACCCCTCTAGTCTCCCTGCACCCATGACCTTGTGGCTGGGCGCTATTCCAATGTCATGTTTGCCAAAGACACCACTGCCATTGGCAGAATCACAAAGTGAGGAAGAATATGAAAGGGAGATAGATCAGCTAGTTGAGTGGTGCCACAACAATAACCTTGCATTCAACGTTAGCAAACTAAGGAATTGATTGTGGATTTCAGGAAGAGGAATCCCAGAGATCAAAAAACAGTCCTCATTGATGGGTCAGTATGGAAAAGGAAAAGAAATTCAAATTCCTGGAAGTCAGCATCTCTGAAGATCTATCCTGTGGCCTTCATGTCGATGTAATCATGAAGAAGGCTCATCAGCGACTATACTTCGTTAGCAATTTGAGAAGACTTGATATGTTATCAAAGACTTGCAAATTTCTACAGGAGTGCTGTGGAGAGGATTCTGGCTTGTTGCATCACTGTCTGGTATGGAGGTGCCAATGCACAGGACAGGAAAAGGCTACAGAGGTTGTGACCTTGGCCAGCACCATCATGGGCATTAATCTTCACTCCATTAAGGACATCTATAAGAGGCAGTGTCTCAAGAAAGCAGCTTCTATCATCAAGGACCCTCATCACTCAGACCATGCCCTCTTCTCACTGCTGCCATCAGGAAGGAGGTGCAGGAGCCTTAAGTCGAACACCCAACGCTACAAAAACAGTTTCTTCCCCTCCACCATTGTATTTCTGAATGGACAATGAACCAAAGACACTATCTCACTTTTTCACTAATATATTTTTTTTAATTGAGAATTTACGGAAATGTAATTTTGCCCCTGTAATGCACAATAACGCTGCCACAAAACAACAAACTTTGTAACACATTCATGACAATAAATTCTGAGTCTGGACAAAGGGTCTCAGCCCAAAACAACGACTGTCCATTTACGCACAGAGATGCTCCTGACCCACTGAGTTCCTCCAGTTTGTTTTTTGCTCGAGCTTCCAGCATTGTATCTCCATTTCAGAATTTGCAAATTCATTTGGCAAAGTCATTTAGTGTTGTTCTCTTAAGTAAATGAAAGATTGGAAAGATTTTGTTTGTGTTTGTGTCTAGCTAGGACAATGATGCAACAATATAAAATGGCTTCTTGAGTAAAAAATTTGCATCTAACTTATTGAGTTCAAAGTTCGTTGGTTCTGATGGAAGGTCCAGCCTTACTGGTATGGTTGGAGATTTAGCTTATCAGTGTAGCTCAAATCAAATCATTTTTTTTTTTTCACTTCCTCCAGCAAATCACTTTTTCCCCGAATCAAAGCTTGGCTTTATTTTGTGAGTGAATTGAAATGTGATTGCACGAAAAATGTTGGTTTGCCTTCAGTTTTCAAAGCAATTGCAATTAAGGTCATTGTACTGAGCCTTTGAACATTATAAATTAATTGAACGTGCTTTGGAGGAAAGCATCAGTTTCTTCTCCAAGAGGGCACTCAAGACTGGCACTGGTTCAAAATGGCCATCTCTTTGCATTAATGATGTAGATCTGGTAATAATTGGACAAGAGCAAAGTTGGGAGAAAAATCTTTGAGATTTTGTTATGCTGATGAAAAGGAACTTCTAGATCTTGTTGCCTTACCTTTCTCTTCTGAATCAAAGGCTTTTTAGGTTCATGATCACTCCCTGAAGATCAGACTTGCACTCTGCTGTCAAATGAGTAAATCCACTTGGCTCTGCCACTGCATTTCTAAAACTATCCAAATGCCAATTCTTGCTGACCATCTTGTCTTTGAGATTTTCTGCAGTGAGACAGGAAGGTGTTCTTTCAGTATCTCCCATGGCTAGGGACTCGAACTGAACATTTTCTGTTTGATTCCAAAGAATGTTAGAGCTTCACTGCAGGCTTCAGCACAATTCATACCAACGAGATTCAGAGTTTGATTTGCACATCTGGAGAAAATACAGTTCTCCTTCTTCTCCTTGGAGATAGCCTGTACACCACTGTACTTTTGTGCCATATTAGAGTCATTGACATGTGCTTGACCAAAGTTCAGATTGATACTTAGTAGAAGTCTAAGATTTTCTCTGTAATTTCTTCACCCGTCTTATTGGAAAAACTGCCATCTTCCCTCTTCACATGTCTGATGATGAATGATACCTGTTCTTTGTGAGAACAATCAGGCGTGCGTGGCGAGTGTTGTGGCAGTCGTGAGAAGAGTGGGAAAAGATGTATTTTTATTTGTGTGTGGCCACCACGAGATGCATGTAATAAATTGGGAACAGAAGTTGGTTTCACTAATCTGCATTTATTTATCTATATTTTATCTGCATTCATCTTTTATGAATCTTCTTTAAAAAGATTAATATTTTGTGCTAAAGGATTCCCCCTTGACTTTTTACAATATCAATAATATTCTTTACCAAGGCCGAATAGGCCCCCTCAAAGCTGTAGGCCCATGCCAACTGGGCCACCTCCCCCCACCCCACCCCCTCACTGTTCTGGCCTAATCACTCCAGAACAAGAGCACATAAAGCCAATATATAAACCTTCCTTATTCATGCAGTTAGAATTCTTCACACACCTGAAACTGTAACAGGAAACTTTTTCTTACAAGGCATATCAAGTAGCTGTTTGGACTTTTGGCTTTCATCTGCTTTTCAATAATGATTTCTTGTGACTAGCATTGGAACTTGTATTATGTTTTTTTTCCTCCATTATCCTTGGGCTAGCTTAGTATTGTTGCTTTCCCTCTAAATGTGCCACTGACAAGGCTGACCCATGAGTAGTGTGTTCTCCTATAAGTCTCAAGGCATCACATCAAACAAAATCTGTGAACTTCATCGCATTGACTGCTCTTCCTCAGAGGGTGAATCCTCAATTATGAACACCACTTGGAAAACATTTGCATTACTTTTCTACAATAATGCAACACCATAGCTATATGTTGTTAATGCCTAAATTTGCATACCCTGTTCTTAACTGAATTGTAATAACATAGAAATGCTCCGTGTGGAGCTGACCAAATAACCTATTTTAACCACTGCCTAGAATTTCCCTACTCCATAATCCTCCATTTTTTCAGTTTCATGTACTTAATAGATCCTTTTGTACCTGCCTCCACCACCATTAGTGGCAGCACATTCTATACACCCACCACTCTCTATAGAAAAACGTAACTCTTAAGTCCCCCTGTGTTCCCAAGCATTTTAAAACTATGCCCTCTTATGTTAGCCACTTCAGCCCTGGGGGTGGGGGGGGAGGGGGGGGGGAAAAGCCTCTGGTCATCCACATGATCAATTCCTCTCATCATCTTGTATACTTCTACCAGGTCACCCCTCATCTTCCATCACTCCAAGGAGAAAAGTCCAAATTCACTCCACATATCCTCATAGGGCATGGGTTGAGTGAACTGAAATGATTAGAGCTCTGGGAGTACAATTGCAAAGGAAAGCTGCATCACTTTGAATATAATCTTGTTTGGTTCCACTAATGCCAATTTGATGACGTGGAGATAGTAGGCGAGCTAGAGTGTGGTGTTCATTGGAACTCATGAAGCCTTACCCAGGGAGATGATGTGGCTGATGTTGATTCAATAATGGTCTTTCTGCTGAAAGCAGAGGTGTTTTCCTGATTACATCTCAATAATGATCTGGTTGTAATGAATCTCTGCCAATTTCATGTTGGAAATGCTGGCAGATTCTACTGGACCCAGTGTCCTGATGTCCTTATAGACAGAGTAGTTCGTTCTGAGCTTCATGGTTAGAGTTTATGCAGAGATGTAGAGTAAAACCCCTAGATTCCAGCAGCGAAAAGAATTTTCAGATGCTGCTTAAGTAAATTTTCCAGTTGTTTGAAGTAGCATGGATTGACAAACTAATGTCATGGTATGCCAATTTTAAACTTACATGATTTTGACCTATTTATTTTCCTCTTTTTGCCAATTGCTTGAGGATGCTGGTTGTTTGAATTCTGGATAACGGGGGTTTTACTCTATCAACAATTGTTTCTGGTTTCATTTGTTTTCCTACTCATGATGCACTTAGATGGGTGGTCTTTGTCTTTTAGTTTGCCTTGAAGTCTGATGTTTGACTTAATTGATGTCTCTTGGTAATTAGATTTCTTATTTTGGGAATTTTGCTGACGAGGTACTAATTCTTCATCTCTGCCAGAGCAGTATGGGGAATATTCATGTTCCGGAGTTGGGTCCCTTTTGGATTGAAAAATATTTATCGGTTCTTTCCCTGAGTGCAGCAAGTTCGTCAGTGAAGCAAGCATTTTGATCATGTGCCTCTTTTAAACTCTTGCCTCTACAGGAAATTTAGGTCCAAAGTGATCCTCTCAGGAGAATGGTGTCTCCTTGCAATATACAGTACTTATTTGCATGGTGAAATGATTTCTCTTCACTTGTTGAGCAGAAACTCCAAGTACCAAGAATCATTGAAGCTGGTGATCTGTGTGGGGTTAGCCTCTTGCTTGTTGGGAACTGCCTGGTTTAAGGTGACTTTTGTAGACTGGAGGGTGCAGTGGTTGAAGTAAAAACAATGCTGAAGAAACTCAGCAGGTCGAGCAGTGTCCTTTATGTAGCCAAGGTAAAGATACATCACCAACATTTTGGCTTGAGCCCTTCATCAAGATATGGGAAAAAAAAGAGTTTTGTGTTTTTCTTCCATGGTGCACTGGTTCCCCCATCCAAGTCCACCACACATTTGGGGGCAACTTTTGGTTTCGATTCCATTCTTAATGCCAGTAACTTTGGCCTCCTATTTGCAGGTATTTTCTCCCATGCTGTTTATGCTCTACAGTGAGATTGTAGTATTCTCATCAGGCTGTAGGTCTGAGTAGAGTCTATTGAGATCCTCAAGTAACCAAATATGAGGGCTCCCTCCTGGGCCTCAGTTGTGGCTAATGGAATTCGGAGCACTCTTTGATACTGGCTTGTATGTGGAAATTGCAGTGCTGTTAAACACTAGTTTGTCTTTGGATTCCTCTCTGAGTTTTATTTAGTAAAATTAGGCGTCTTTGTCAGGTTGTTTGCAATGTAAAATAGTCACAATTTTGGTCCAATCTGTAAGGTGGTGGCTGGGGAAAAAAAAAATTCTTCACTGTTAGGATGTACTGAGCTGAAATACTGTATCATGTTCCATTTAGTTTTGAAAGTGTGTGAAATTGGGGGTGAAGGTGAAATGAGACCAAAAAACAGGATTAAAAAATGATGATAACCTTTTTTGGTAGGCATGATTCCATATTTGTGTTTAACAATATTTGTTTTGGAGTTGAGACTTTTTTTCTTGCTGAAGGCAACTTGAATTTGAACAGAAGTTTTTTATTGGCGCTTTTCTGCTATTGGCCACATGTTCTAGCAAGAACTTGAGCAAATTTGCTGCAACGATTGGCTGAGAAGTGTCGTTGCTTAAGAGAAGTTGGGTTATGTAATCACTGATTTGTAATCTTTAGCTGTAAGGGAAGTTGCCTGAACTATTCAATGAGGCTTGTCTGCTCAGCTGAATGTGACCAATTGCAACTTTTTGACTTCCTGTAATCTATAATACTTGCAGTTGCACAAATAGTCTTGCTAATTAATTTTAGAAATGCCAGTTAGTTTTGTTGATGTACAGCACCAGATAAATCACATAAATCTGTGTTCCTGGGAGGTCACCTGCTAATTGTTGTTCTCAAACTTTCATCTTGTAGGTGGAAGAAGGCTGGTGGAAAGGACTCCTGAATGAGAAAACTGGATTGTTCCCATGTAATTTTGTTAAGGAATTGATTGATCCGAATGAAGACAGAGAAACAAATGAAGTGTTAAGTGACCCAGGTAAAGGTTTCTGAAAAAGTACAAGTGTTGGAAATCAAAAATAAAAATGGAGCAGAATTACTGTGGCAAGAGTCCCTAGGATGGTTTCTTAACAATTGTCATATCACACTCGATAGATGCTGTCTGACCTGAATATCACTAGCATTTCCTGTTATAATTTCAGGTTTGTTTAAATGCCAAGGCATTGAAGTGTTTTTATGTCCAGAGAAAAATCTTAAAATTTGGCATTCCAATGAAATCGCACACTTCTTATAGAACATGACGTTAAACAGGAAAACCAGTAGTTGATGTGACTGTAGTGCAATACAAATAAATACTGGAGAAATTCAGCGGGTCATTCAGCACCTTTTGGAAGTAAAGGGTAATCAACATTTTGGGCCTGACCCCATTCATCAAGGTATGATTCTCCCAGTCTGTGTCCAGTCCTCTGATGCAGAGGAGGCCATAATGGGTGCAACGGATGCAGTAGATGGCCCCTGCAGATTCACAAGAGAAATGTTGTTTCACTTGGAAGGACTCTGGGGTCCCGAATGGTGATGAAGAGGAAGGAGTGGGCACAAGTGTAGCATTTCATTTGGTCACAGAACATGATCGATTTTCCTCCTGTTAATTTCAAAGGAAAGAAGAAGTATTGGTTCAGTTCCAGGTATTCAACCCTCTCCTATGTTTAGCCAAATAGCAACAATTAGATATACCAGGACTAAAAAAAACTTGCATTGAGAGTTGTAATGAATCCTTAATTATTTTAATAAATTTAGTTGAATAAGGCAACAAAATAAATTTAAGGTTGAGAGACCTGCATAGGTATGTTTCCAAGGATTTTTTCCCAGCTGCCTACCACGTGTCTGTCGGTTTTTTTTCTCTCATGACAACTTATAAACTGGCTATCTGAATGGAGAATTTTTGGCCATGATACTAGCCAGCTCTGAGGAGTTAATTGAAGAATCCTTGATGTTATGATCTTTTAACCTGAGGTGGAAATTTGAGGCATGTTTATATATTCCTTCTGATGTCATTTCAATGGCAAGAGGTCAAGTTTATGTCAGCCTTGGTCCGTAGTTGGAATTGTAAAATCGGGAGTTTAATTTGTTCAGCAAATTTGTTTCCTCAGAACTGTCATGATGCCATGATTCTGCCAACTTCAGGACCGCATGTAGCCAACCTCTAAACATATTGAACTGATAACAAATCAATTGGTCAGAAGCGAGAAAGAACTGAGCAAACCAAAGGATGTTTTTAGTGGCAGTATAGTTGGTACTTGTTGTACAGTAATGAGGGTTTAAAATATTGAATCATAAAATGTAATTTTTTTTAAGTTTTCTTCCTACATATTCCCATATAGATAAGAACTTATTTACTTGAGGACCAGTCTGTCTGGGTTGGTAGCAGAACGTCGAGCCCCATAATGCACCTCAAGAGTGTATGCTCAGCTCACTCCGGTTCATACTACTGACCCATGACTGCATCGCCAGGTCCAGTTCTAACAGAAATTGGCCTCATCAGCAACAACAATGAGTTGCCCTATAGCAAAGAGATGGAAAATCGTGAAATGGTGCGAGAGTAACAACCTGTGTCTCAACATACAAAAGGTGATTGTGGTCTTTAGGAGAACCAGGAACGACCACCCTCCACTGCACATCAACAACTCTGTAGTAGAGAGAATGGAGAACACCAAGATCCTTGGACTTCACTTAACTAGTGATCTAGCGTGGACGCTCAACATCTCCTCACTTGTCAGGAAGGTGCAATAGTTACTGCACTTACTGAGAAGACTGAAGTGGGCAAGGCTACCGGCCACCATTATGTCAACCTTCTATAGGACTTCTATCGAGAGCATCTTGGCCGGCTCCATCATTGTGGTACAGTTGGTGCAGAGAAATGGATCGAAGGCCAATCCACAGGACCATAAGAGTGGCAGAGATGATCACTGGAATCTCCCTCCCCCCCCCAATCAACATGATGTACCAGGATTGTCGTTGAAAGAGGGTGCACAATATCATTGAGGTCCCTTTCCACCCTGCACACAGCATCTTTCAGCTGCTCCCATCGGGGAAGAGATACAGGAGTATCAGAGCCAGCACCAACAGGCTGAGGAACAATGTCTTCAAATGGGCAGTGAGAATGCTGAACGACGAAAGAAACTGCTTACACTAACCATCTGAAACTCTCATGTTCATGAAACAATATTTATTTAATTATATAGATGAAATATTTATGCTGCATATTTATTGATTGTGTGTCCAAATGTTTTGCACCGAGGACCAGAAAAAGCTATTTAGCTGGGTTGTACTTGTACAATCACATGAGAATAAACTTGACTTGATATGTAAAGTCTGTTGGGAGTATTATATTTGAGGGAGAAGCATGGTGTGATCCTAACATATTAAAACACTGATATTAGGTTGACTTAATAGTTGTCATGCAATTAGCCTTCAATTATATATAAAAATTTTCATTTTGTATAGTCTGTGGTCATTCTCCTTTAAGGAAGTTTTCAACACTGAAGGTTTTCCAATTGACAGAATTGTCTTTAAAAGGGCAGACTATTTTCTAAAAGGGCAGAAAATTGAAAATACCCTGATGCAAAGTGATCTTGGAGTCCTCATGCAAGATAGTTAGCCTGAAGGTCAACTTCCAGGATGAGTCAGTGGTGAAGAAGACGAATCCAATGCTGGCATTCATTTCAAGATGAATAGAATACAAGAGCAGGGGCGTGATGCTGTGAGATCTCACTTGAAGTCTTATGCGCAGTTTTGGGGTCCTCGTTTAAGAAAGAATATGCTGAAGTTGGAGAGGGTTCAGAAGAGGCTTTCCAGGATGATTCCAGGTATGAAAGGTTCATCATATGAGGCATATTTACAGCTCTTGGCCTGTACTCATTGTAATTTAGGAGAATAAAGGGGGATTTCATTGAAATATTTCAAATATTGAAAGACATGGTAGAGTATGTAGAAAAGTTGTTTCCCATGGTGGGAGAATTGAGGACTAGAGGGCACAACTTCAGGATTGAAGGACGCCTGCTTAGATCAGAGATTAGGAGGAATTTGTTGCCATAGGTGGTTGTGGAGGCCAGGTCAGTGGGTGTATTTAAGGCAGAGATTGATGGGTTCTTAATTAGCCAGGGCATCTAACGTTATGGGGAGAAGGATGGGCAGTGGGAGTGAGTGGGGAAAATGGATCAACTCATGATTGAATGGCAAGGCAGACTCAATGGGCTGAATGGCCTATTTCTGCTCCTATGTCTTATGGTCTTTGTTCTTTAAACTGAGTATTCCTCAAGATACTAATACATCACCACCATTCCATCAACCCATACGCTTTTCCCCACACCCATCCCCAGCAAAGCTTTGCATCATAGTTCTAGTGAGAGCAGTACAATTGTAATACCTTGCTGTGCAATTTTTTTGTGGGAGAAGGGGGGGGAAAAAAAATCACAGAGACAGCATGAGCTGAAAGGGATATTTGCTTTTTTCAGCATTGCGGGCAATTTGTCTAATGCTCTTTACAAAGAGCATTTCAACTTTAAGAATTCAAGACCTAGAATTAAAAGCATCATGTCGTGTTAACTTGTGAATTGATTTGCAGAAGGATCATTTTGCATGTATTCTTTATTTGAAGATCAATTTGTTACATTAATAGTGGCCACATGAAATGTATTTTGTTTTCTGATTACAACAGACATGACCACCAAGGATGTGACTGGAGTGGGACCTTTATCACCAACATCACCTTTAGATATTTCTGGAAACGAGAGCCCATCAGGAACAACATCCCAACCAAAGAAAATTCGTGGTTTGGGTTTTGGAGACATATTTAAGGAAGGCTCTGTGAAATTAAAATCACGATTATCTAATTCTGAATTGGAGGATAAAAAATCAGAAAAGGTATGCTTATTTCTGCTGTTCTTTGCCAGGAACAATTTGCACAACATGAAATATTATTTGTTTAGAATGAATCATTCAACTATGCTATCATTGAACTTTGTGGGAAATGGTGAGTTTTTAAAAACAAAAAATCTCTGGTACATTTGGCAATTTATTTTAACTCATTTACCATTGTTTAAATTTTTTGAAGTTTCTTATATTGGCCAAGGGATGCAAAGTTGTTGGGGGATGTGTAATGAAAATTTATGTAATGAAAATTTAGCATAAAGGCTTCATTGGATGCTATCAGTAAACCCTCGAAGAGACCCTCATCTAAAACAAAATAACCAGCCAGCCCCTTTTTCCCAAGGGCAGGATCAGCAAACACCAGAGAACGTGTAAAAAGTTAAGGGAGGGAGGTTTGAGGAAGACATCGGGGGTATATTTTTTTTACAGAGAGTTGAGGGTGCTTGGAATGTCTTGGCGGGGATTGGTGGTGGAAGCTGAAACATTGGGGGTAGTTAAGAGACTCTTAGACATATGGATGAAAGAAAATTAGGTTATGGGGTAGGGAGGGTTTGGCACAACATTGAGGACCGAAGGGCCTGTACTGTGCTGTATTGTTCTATGTTCTATAACCAACTCCTGGAAGAAGTCAGCAGATCAGGCCACATCCTTGAGGTGAAGATCAACCGTCGGCATACCAGTTTGAAGCCCTGACTATGTCTTGAATCAGGGTTTGATCCAAAAACATTGACTATCAATTTTTCCTCATAGATGATGGCTGACTTAATGAGTTGCTCCAGCAGTTTAATTTTGCTTGAGATTCCAGCATGTGCAGTCTGTTATATCTCTGACACATGTGTAAAGATGTACTTAAGAACAACTGGCACCTATGTTGTTACAGTATGCTAAACACCTATAGTCTGTTTGATAGGCTTCATCTTGAGTAGAGATTCTCTGCTACTCTAAATAGGCTGAATCCATTGCTGGGAAGTACTCAGTCCATAAATCATTTGGTATATAGGTATATACCGCTTAACGTCCGTTTGAGCAATGTCCAACTGCATATACATCCGTGATCCCATAATTCAGTTAATCCAAGCAAGTCCGCAGGAATTTAGAAAAAGTGATAGCTAGCTGTAGGAAATTATACACTGAATATCCAAACTGATCCGACTGCCCCACTCTCTCCCCACAGCCTTGTATTAATCCCAATTAATTCCACTCTCTCTCTCTCTCTCTCTCTCCCCCCTCAGCTCTGTATCAGTTCCCACACTAATCCCACTTTCCTGCTCTCCCTACAGCCCTGTATCAGTCCCCACACTGATCCCACTTTCCTGCTCTCCCTACAGCCCTGTATCAGTCCCCACACTGATCTCACTCTCTCCCACAGCTCTGTATCAGTCCCACTAATCCCACTGCACCGCACTCTCCTCACAGCCCCGTATCAGTCTTCACACTGATACCAATGCTCAGCTCTCTCCCCACAGCCCCATGTCAGTCTCCAAACTGATCCCACTGCCTGGGTCTCTCCCCACAGACTTGTGTCAGTCCCCACACTGATCCCACTGCCCCACTCTCTCCCCAAAGCCCTGTATTGGTCCCCACACCAATTTCTATTGCAAATAAAAAGTTTACAGATACACTACAGTATCCCATATAGCTTTGCTAAGTATATAATATGGTGTTCGCATAAAGTCCACATTGCATAACGCCCAATTTCATGGAAAATATTGTGGATGTTAAGTGGCACATAGGTGTATTTTAATTTTTGAGTTGTAACAGGCAAAGCGATTGAGCAAATAAACCAATATAATTGAATTATTCTAGGAGTAAGTACCCAGTGAGCAAATTTTGTTGAAGAACAATCTAGTGTATTGAATGTTGACTACTCTTGATTGTTTTATCTTTAGTGCCGTTCTAACTGCTTTGATCTATCCCTATTCATCAATTACATACAATTTTATTTGCAGCAATGCAGCCCAGCAAGCAATACAGAGACTGTGAAAAATGAACCAGAAACCAGACACAAAGGTATTAGGAACAGTTTCGATATGAGCTGCTAACAATTTTGATCACAGTGTTCTAAATTTGGCAGTGTGCATGGTACAGAACGCAACAATTTGACAATTCACTGAAAGTGTCATTCACTAATGAAAAATTGCAATGTCTGAAAGGAAGGAAATAATTCTAAAATGCATGATTTGTAATCAGATATTATTGTTGTGCAAGTGACCTGTCATTGGCTAACTAAAAGTTTTTTGGATGCTAGCTAAAACATTTAGTTCTGCTGTACACAATAACATGGTTCTACCGCCCTCTGGAGGAAATAAGCAGTTTAGCAGCACCTGTCCAGATAAAATCCAGTGGTTGAATAAAAGCTCTGGTAAATCTAAGTGTAGAAAGGAAAAGTAATATCAACCACCAAATGAAATGCAGCTAACTGGATCCAAATAGTTAAATCTCTCCAAACTCGTTTTTTGAAAAAAAAAACAGAATTGTAATCTTGAACTGTGGGAGGAGTGTCTACTGAGTCAGTGTGGGTGGAAGTCAGAAGTAGGAAGGCCACAAGACTGCCCTGCACTGACTGTCAGTTCCCTTTCCCTCTCCTGACTGTCACTCACCCACCTTCCTCCTGCCTCCGAGGTGAGATAATGTGACGTCTTTTCATCTCCTCTGCCCCCCACCCCCTCAAATGATCTGGAGTTCATCCAGCTGCAGGTCCCTAATGGTTATGTAAGGATCTGCATTTGGATGCACCTCTTGCAGATGAAGCAGTCAGGGATTGGATGCTGTTGCCTTCCCTAACAATCCACATCCACAAGAGGACCTCCGGCAGAGACTTTTAAAATGTCTTTGGCCACTGGTGTGGTTCCCGAGGATTGGAGGATAGCTCAAGTTAGTCCGTTGTTTAAAAGGTCTCCAAAAGTAAGCTTTGAAATTATAGATCAGTGAGCTTGATGTCAGTTATTGAAGATGTTCTTAGGGAACAGGGACTGAATAGGGATAGTCAATATAGCTTTCTGTATGGTAGCTGGTGTTAAACCAATTTTGTAGAGTTTTTCCAAGGAGGTTATTTACATGGATTTTAGTAAGGCCTTTGACGAGGTTCCACTTAGAAGTTTAGTCAGGAAAGTTCAGATGTTAGGTATTCATGAGGAAGTGCTCAACTGGATTTAACAATGATTACATAGGAAAAGCCAAAGAGTGGTGGTGAATAACTACTTCTCAGACTGGAGGCCTGTCACTAGGGATCGGTGATGGATTGTTTATCATCCAGATCATTGATTATAGATGATAATGTGATAAATTGGATCAGCAAATTTGCAGATGATGTAAAGATCGGAGGTGTTGTGGACAGCGAGGAAGGTTTTCAAAGATTGCTAAGGGATTGGCACCAGCTGGACAAATGGGCTGATAAATGGCAGCTGGAATTTAATGCAGATAATGTGGTGGCATGGCTGGCGTAGCAGTTAATGCAACAACTTTACAGCAATCAAGACGGGGGTTTGAATTCCATGCTGTCTGTAGAGTTGGTACGTTCTCTGGGTGCTCCAGTTTCCTCCCATTATTCGAAATGTACCAGGGATGTAGGTTAATTGGGTGTAAATAGGGGGGCACAGACTCATGGGCCAAAATGGCCTGAGATGTATGTATAAATTTTAAAAAATTAAATTTAAAAGTGTGAAGGATTGCTTTTTCGAAGGAAAAACCAAGAAAGGACATGCACAGAAAAGTGGTAGGGCACTGAGGAGTATGAAAGAACAGAGGGATCTGGGAATACAGATACATAATTCCCTGAAAGTGGTATCATGGATAGATAGAGTTGTGAAGGGAGCTTTTGGCATCTTGGCCTCTATAGATTGAAGTATCAAGTATAGGTGTTGGGATGTTGTGGTAAATTTGTATAAGATATTAGTGAAGCCAGGTTTGGAGCATTGTATGTAGTTTTGGTTACCCTACAACAGGAAAGATTCCAATATATAGAAAGAGTGCAGAGAAGATTTACTAGGATTTGTCTGGACTTCAAGAACTTAGTTACAGGGAAAGGTTAAACAGGTTACGACTTTATTTCCTGGAGTGTAGAAGAATGAGGGGAGATTTGATAGAGGTTTTTTAAATTATGAGGTATATACAGTAAATGTCGATAGGCTTTTTCTGAGGGTAGGTGAGATACAAACCAGAGGACATGGGTTAAAGGTGAAAGGGAAAATGTTTAGAGGGAACATTAGAGGGAACTACTTCATACAGAGAGTAGTATGGAATGACCTGCCAGCTGAAGTGGACGTGTAGGTTCAATTTTAATTTTTAAGAAGAATTTGGACAGGTACAAGTGCTCTCCTACTTATGATGGTCCGACTTACAATTTTTCAGTTATGATTGTTTGAATCTGTACTTTCAATTTTGAATTCGGATCTGTTCCCGCGCTTGCAATATATGGTACACTGCTCTCTCACAATGTTGGACGATGGCAGTTTCATACAGCATACTCTCGTGATGTTGACTCAGCTACGCTCGCAGTCTCTGCAATGGCCACGCGAGCGAGTCCACTGTAAACAACGTATCAAAAAAGTACTTTTTTGACTTACATTTTTTCGACATGTTGTGTTTGCCGCAACATAGCCCCGACATGTGTTGTGGAGCACCTGTACATGGATTTGAGAGGTATGGAGGGCTATGGTTGGGGTGCAGGTCAGAGGGACTGGGGAAATAATAGTTCACCGTGGAGTTGAAGGGCTGGGGGGGGGCCTGTTTCTGAGGGGCCTATTGTCCTGTGGTTCTATGGTTCTAGAGGTCTGCAAGATTCTGAGAGGCAAAGACAGGCTGGGCAACCAGTGCCTTGTTCCCAGCAAACACCAGAGGACATGTGCACGTAGTGAAGGGAGGAAAATTTTGGGGAGACAGGAGAGATAGGTTTCTTCACGCAGAGAGTTGTGGCTACCTGGAATTCCTTGCCAGGGATGGTGGTGGAGGCTGAAATATTAGGGCCATTTAAGAAACTCTTAGACAGGCACATGAATGAAATAAAAAGAGATTTTTTTTTGGTAGGAATATAGGTACATAATCTTTTATCCGAAACCCTTGGGACTAGATACTTTTATGAATTTAGAATTTTTCTGATCAAGTAATTGCACTGATTTCCGATTCATGCAAAACAGAGACACGCTTCAACTAGAATGATCTCTGGATTGGGGGGGGGGGGGCGGGGAAGGTGATATACTGCTGTAATTTACAAACAAAAGCAGCTTAGCTATAGCAAAAAACATTTTATAAAAATAAACTGCCACTGTTGGTCCCCGCACTGGTCCTCCTGTCCCACTTCCTCCCGGTGGTCATCTGTCCCGCTCTCTCCCAGAGGCCCGCTGTCGGTCCCTATACTAGTACCACTGCCTGCTCTCTCTCGGCTACCCACTGTCTTTCCCTTTACTATTACAACTGCTTGCACTCTCTCGGCAGCCCACTGTCAGTCCCCGAGCTGGTCCTGCTGTCCCGCTCTCTCCCGGGGGCCTGCTGTCAGTCCCTATATTAGTACCATCGCCTGCTCTCTATACTAGTACAACTGCTTGCACTCTCTTGGCAGCCCATTGTTGGTCCCCGCACTAGTCTTGCTGTCCCGCACTCTCCCAGCAGCCCGCTGTCAGTCCCTATACAAGTACCACTGCCTGCTCTCTCCTAGTGGCCTACTGTCGGTCCCCGAGCTGGTCCTGCTGTCCCACTCTCTCCCGGGGGCCTGCTGTCAGTCCCTATACTAGTACCACAGCCTGCTCTCTCCTTGTGGCCCACATTCGGTCCCTGCATTGGTACCACTGCCTGCTCTCTTCTGCACTGAGACGGGGGTAAGTTGCGTTGGGTCATGTTTGGTGCCAAACGCGAGCTTTGGTGTGCAGACAACGTCCATGGAAAAAACGTTTGGTTTTCGGAGGTTTCGGTTTTCAGAATTTCGGATAAATGTTTATGTACCTGTATATAGGTCAGCACAATATTGAGGGCTGAAGTGCTTGTACTGTGCAGTCGTGTTCTATGAATGCACTCTGTTGTGGGTAAAATAAAATATGCTGCTCGAGTGTTTCAGTTTTTCTGATCACCTGCCCCTGTTGTTCTATCCAGATGAAAAGTTAGAAGCAATGTTAGTCAAGAGAAAAAATTGAAATCTTACCTGTTGAAAGTGGGAGGGTAAGACATAAACGTGCTGCAGAACCGCGCCAGGGTCACACAGCATCTATTGAAGCCAATGGATATAACCAACATTTTGGGCCTGAGCCCTTTGTCAGAGTGTGTTTGGATGCATTACAGCAAATGTGTTATTGTGGAAGGAGAATCCTGAAATAGAAAGTGAATTTTTCCATTTTAATCTTGTGTGTTTGCACTGGTGAATTGATCTTTTGCTGCTGAGTTTCTTTGAATTTGTTGTTTAGCAGCTTTGCAGCCTTTGAGAGAATCGCTTGTTAGGTTTATAAAATTGAATTATTAGTGTTTGGTGTGGTCTTCCGGTTTCTTTTTATAATAAAATTGTTTTCTTTAAATTAAACTTTCTTCTATAAGATTGTATTTTCCATCTTGTTTATTATTTGGTGAAGTTTTGATTTCTGTGAACAAAGGATTTTGAGCACGTGTAAGTGTTTTGCCACCTGTTTGTGATAGTGTAGATAGCAAAAGTTATATTTTATGCAACTTTTGTTAGGAGTTTGCTTTTTTTAGTGTTTTATCAACAAATTGTAATCATACCATGACTTTTAAGTGCAGCTTGGATTCATTCCAACAAATGTCCTAATTATTCTAGTGAAAGATAAATCTACATCCTAAATCTTTTTGTGTTGTGTAATTTTCCTACATTTCAAATGAATTACAAATAATGTTAAAGGAGGTTAAATGGTTAAGAATAATTTACACCTTTTGATTGGTGGCCTTATGATAAAGGCAGGTAGATGTGGGTCTGGTCAATCACTTAAATGCTAATATTAAAACAAATAATGACTTTTGGATCATATTGGCAAAGTAGTTTAGTTTATCTCAACAGGAGGTCCATCAATCAACACAGTTGGTGTGGTATCTGTATAATGTAGAGGGATTTTGTGTGTGTGTGGCCGCCATTGGTGTTGTTGACCTTGGGTACTGCGCCTCTGGTAGCCACTGGTTTGACTCATGTTTGTCCGCCACTATAAAGCGAAGCTGGAGTGGCCTCTCCAGGGCTCAAGCCAGGACAGAATTGATAATGGAAGTCTATGTTGTCTATGCACTGGGACCCCCCCACACCCCCCCCACCTTTCCATGCTAATGATAGGTCCAAAGGAATGATGAAATCGATTCAGTTTGGTGTCAGCAGCATCGCAGTATGACAAGTTTAATTTGTCCTATAATTATGCAAAATTTGTCCAATAGCAAATGTTTTCTGGACCATAGATTGAAGAGATGCAATTTTCTTTCCCAAAGATAAATTTATAATTTGAACCCTTTGTAATTGTGGAACCAAATATGTTTAAATAATAGAAGCCTGTTCCATCATTCGTGCCAGTTTAAAAAAAATTTGCAGGGCACTTTTTGATGCGTGTAATATTTTGAAATGTTGGTTTTTGTATGTACTCAGAACTGAGAATCCCAAGCCTCTCGAGCAGACAGTTCTGAATATTCACAGTCCTCTGAGTGAAGAAACTTTTCTTCTCGTGATCAGTTTCCACTGTGATCCCAAATCTCTACACACCAGCTGAAACGTCATCTCTGCATTTTTTCCACTCACCTTTCAGAATTTTACGTGTCAATGGAGCAATCATTAGTTTTAAGTAACAAAGGTGCAGTCTGCTTTCCACAGCTCTTCCTGCACTGCCCCCAATGCAAGCATTAATCAAGTTTGTTGTCTACCCTGTTAGAAGCATATGCTTTACTTGTTATTCTTTAATTTAAAATTTGAAAATCTGAGAAATTAAGATACTAATTTTAACTAATTCATTAACTTTAAGCTTGCATAATTAGTTCCATTAACGTTCCTATCTTGTACACTTGCTTTAGTAGGTGAGTATTGCAAAGCAGTTTTTGCATATGAAGCAACAAATTCTGATGAACTTGGCATTAAGGAGGGCGATCAAATTCTGCTAATCAGTAAGGTAAGATTTGTCTTGGATTTTTTAAAAAAATCAAGTTGACAAATTGTAATACTTTGTTGGAAAATCTCTCAATATGAGAGTTGATAGTGTATCTGTTGATGGTCTTAAGATCAAGTATTACACAATGCTTTAATTTGGATCACTGATTTATCTGACTCCCTTTGCCATACACAGTGATCAAATTCCCAGGGCTGTTAAAACTAAACTGCTTCTGACATAATGCTTGGGATGATTTGTTTCTGACACAGTATGACCACTAAACAGTGTGCAGTCAGGTAAGTAATCCTGGGGACCATAGTGCTATCCATCTGTAATATTATCAGACAGATCAAGAGGACTAAATTCTATAGCCAGGAAATTGTAAGGAACCCCAGGGCCGATTTCTCAACACCTGTTGATGGCAAATTGCACAGCTTGGCTACTTCTGGCTGTCTGCTAATCTTCATAATTTCAGTTTCTTGTCTGTATTAATGATTAATAATATAACCATATAACAATTACAGCACGGAAACAGGCCGATTTGGCCCTTCTACTCCGCACTGATCCAAGTACCCTCCTCTAATCCCACTTACCAGCATTCTGCCCATATCCTTCCATCCCCCTCCCATCCATATACTTATCCAACTCTTTCTTAAATGACAAAATTGACCCTGCCTCCACCACCTTTCTCGGAAGCCCATTCCACACAGTAACCACTCTCTGAGTAAAGAAGTTGTGCAGGAAGTCAGTCAAATCATGGCAGTATCACGATGTAGGAATGAGCTGACTTCAGGGTATTCAAATATGGTATTGAGGCTTTGCGGGAGAAGATGAAAAATAGCTGCAAGAGGTCAGGATACCTTTTGGACAGATGATCAGAAAACAGTGAAAGCAAATAAACCAGGAAAGGCAGTGCTCCAATCTGAGACTCTGCAGTCTGGGTGTAATACTGCAGAAAGTTTGTACCACACAATTTAGCATATCCTTGGCAATCATCAATCTAAAGTTGAGTGTGAACTAATGATGGGGTGAGAAATTGCCTGACCATCGGAAGAGCTTGGATATTGGTGGGCACACAAATTGGGAGGAAGCAACCGACAGCCTTTTAATTATCACCATTTGTTGCATCCCTAATTGCTACTGCACATGAGGGCTTTCTGACCACTTCAGAAGATATTTGAGAGTTGACCATATTGCTGTAGGTCCAGAGTCAAATATTGCCCTGACTGGGTAAAAATGGCAGATTTCCTCTCTTAGGTGGTGAAATGGACAAAACCTGAAATCTGTAGTACTTCGAGCATTTCAGTCATAACAATCTAGGAAGGATTTATTGGCTTTAGGAAGAGATCTACCAAAATGATACTGGGATTCCAATGATTAAATTACCAGATGGAATTATATGAATTGTGCCCTTTAAATTTACCCTTACAATATACCCTTGCATATCTAAATTCCAGCTGACCTTGATAGAAGGAAGCAGCTGTACTTACCTGCAATATTTTTTTTAGACAAGTCAACAGGCCTCTGAAAGACTTGGCAATTCAACAAACCTGATCAAAAGCCTATGTTCAACAGCAAGGTACCTGGAACCCTATTTTCTTTCCAAATAACAAGTAATTACCAGCTCTTTAGGAATTGGATCCAACCATGATGCAACACCTGATGATTATCCATGGAACAGTCATTATAGCACAACCAGTAACATCCCAGTGTCTGAGTGTTCAAATGGAAATTTAAGCTTCGACTGTTGTCATTGTGTTTTGCAAAAGACTCTGCCATGTGCTGCAGCCATCCGACTTCTGGTCAGATTACTACAATTACTGTGAGGCCTTCAGTTAGACTGGCTTCAGTGAAGCATGGATCTGCCTGGGGTGAATATGATGATTGTATCCTGCATGTGACCACTCCAGGGCCTTTAACATTACTTGGTAGCAAGCTATTTTTAAAGGGAATCGCTGTTTACATCAGGGTATTCGAAGTACAGGGCTGTTCAATCTCTGTGCACGTGAAAGAAAATATCATTCTATTAGTCATGTTGTAGTTCCTAGGAGCTTTTGGAAAAGGATGGCCACTTACCGTCGATGCCAGCCAGGTAGCAGGTGAGTATAAAAGGGTGCTTGCTTAACTTTTTACTGGATTAGGCTATTATTGTATGATTTAATTTGTAAACTTGATTTGGACTGTTTGTGCTGGCTGGTCTTTTGCTTTTTGATTAAATGGACACTCATCAATAATGAGAATGGGATACTTTGCGATTTGGAACTGGAGTTGAATAGCACAGTGTGAGCCATCCACAGATCAGTGGATGTTGTCTCCTGCCGAGAATCCTTTCTTGTGTACTCCTATGCCAATCCACCCATCTTCAGCAGGGGATGGCAGTTTTGAGATTATTATCTATAAAACCTGGTGTGCTGCTGCGTTGGAGTTTAGACTTACTCCTGCTACTCAATACCATCGTATTTCCTGAAAGTTCATTTTGAATTCAATCAGCTGGTGGCCTTGCTTACTGTCATCCCATGATATGGAAGATCTGCAAGCAGCAAAAAGTCCTTAATTAGACCCTCCCCTTTGCTGCTATGTTGGGTTTTTGAAGGTCTTTGTAATGGCTTTTAAAATCTGTCCAAAAGGATTTAAATAATAAAAAAAATTTCTTTACACATTTAAGGGAGAAATTAGTTAAATAGTTATCTTTCCCTGTACATGTTTTTCCATTCAACTTCATCAGTACCGTGGAAACTACTTGCATAAATATCATGCATAGCTGGCACATAGTAATGGAGTTTTGCTGCCCACGGGCTCACTGTCAGGTCCTAACCATGGCAAGCTCACACATAAAGAAATTTCCATTGGTTCTCCAAAGGACCATTTGGCAAAAGTTATGTTTCAGGCCATTGAATAGAGACATGAAGATCTTAAATTATTTTCGGATTTCATTTCTGTAACCCAATCTGTATCACTTCTAATTTTCATTCATTTTTTGTAGGAAACCGGGGACAAGGGATGGTGGAAAGGAGAACTAAATGGCAAGCAAGGGGTTTTCCCAGACAACTTTGTCGTCATGGTTTCAGAAAGTGGAAGAGAGGTACATTAGTGTTAAGAACAAGAGAATTTCAGGCAAAATTGTCTACTCTTTTCAATTGTCAAATTACTTTTAATTTGTAGGATTGTGTAATTCTCATGAAGGCATTTCTTCATGTACATCAAATACATGTATATTTTAAAACTACATGTACTTGTTGAACTTCTGTCATTAACAATATGCTGAGCCTTGACTTTAGAACAAAGACAGCTTCAAAAAGTCTTTTCCGACTTTCTGGTAGGTAGTAACAGGAACTAGCAGAAGTATGCTAATTAAATGTGGAAATTCTTGGAACCCATTGTGGGAATAAGAGGGAACATAAAGTTAGTTGTCAGTCATACCAGAAGTTCTGCCATTCAATATGAACATGATTTTGTCTTGATTTCACTCTTTTAGCCCTTAACTCTCCCACTGAACAGATTTCTCAGTCTTGACCTTGGGTATATTCAATGATTTATTTAGCACTAGCTGTCATCAAGGCCAGAGAAATTTAGAGGTTCATAACAGACGATACCTCTTCATCTCCTGAAATGAACAGCCTTTATTTTGAAACTATGCCACCTAATTCTAGATTTTCCATTAAAGGGAAATGTCCTCTCAGTATCTACCCTGTGAGGTCCCTTTGGAATCTTATGTTTCAACAGGCTCATCTCTTATTCTTCTGATTGGCTCAGCTGTTCTCATAAGATGATTGTTTCACCTAGTGAATTGAATTCAGACACCATCTGTAAAATACCAAGTCCATTATGGGTGTATCGCTCCAAGAATGGAGGGAGGACTGTGCAATCCACTGATGGGGCCTCACCAATCCACTGTACAGATGTAACAAAAATTCCCCTCTGTAATAATGCTCAAAATTACTTTCCTAAATGCTGTACCTCTGTTTTGCTCTATATTGCAGCATTCTGTAGTGTTTGAACAAAATTCATATTTTCTATTTGTATATAAGTGGATAACCTCAAAATTCTAAACAATGCACTTGGCCGATTTTTGCCAAAACTTAAATACTTACAACTCTGATGATCCAAAATCCTAAATTAACCAAAAATTTACTTTAAAGTTTGGATAAATGAGGATATCCAAAACAAATCAGAAATGCTCATTTATCCAAATGTTTTTCTGGAAGTGAACTGACTGGGGGTATCAGGCTGCCGGCTAGAGCAGGGACACCAGGCTCCGTCCGGCAGGAGCAGATACGTCGGACTGCTGATGGCAGTGGAGACCTCGGGCTCCCGGCGGCAGGCGTGGGAACCTCAGACTCCCAGTGCTGGAGGTCAGCAATTTTCTGGTGAGAATTAAACATTATTTTAATGCTTAAAAAGCCTTCCCTTCTTATTGTTGTTTAAACACTGTTACAAGTGATTTGCTGGTGCTACTGGGCATTTTTAAAAAATGACCCAAAAAAAATTATCTGAAATTTTGGATAATCAGAGTTGTACTCTCTCTTGATTCTTTTGAAAATTCAATCTCATCTTCACAATTTGCTTTCCCACACCTTTTGTCAGCAAAATTGGCACATTGCATCTAATCCTGTGACACGCCAGAGCTTAAGCTTGCTAACCTAAAAATGACCCATCTTTGATCCTGTTTTCTGTTAAACACTCATCTACCCTTCCAATGCATTGCACACAATTTATTGAATTATGATTTTCCAAACATCCTGTTGATCATCCTTCAATAAATTCCCGCAGTTTACTCATGAAGAGTAAAAGTTGTTTAGTTTGCCTACAATCCCTTGCATTCTGCGTCACTCCTTTTTAATGGAGATTTAGGATCTTTCCAGAAATTAAGTTCAGCATTTTACAACCGATGTATCCACTGCAGCGACTTCTTTAGTGACCTGAGGATGGATGTCACCAAGTTCAGGGAAAATTCCACCCTTCAGTCCTATTAAATTTGCCTGCTCCTTTTTCTCTCATGATGTATTCTGGACTTTCTACTCTAATAAGGATGCTCCCAGTTGGATTTTCAGCATACTGAGAAAGTATTTATTTCTGTCTTATTCCCCAGTTGCTGTCTCCATGAGACGAATGTGTGCCATGTCTGGACTTTTCCTCATCGTACTTGCAGAAGCTCTGTTTTAGCATTGATTTCTTGCGCTCATAATCGCTTGTGTGTTTTTGCAAAGGAGCAGGTGGTTTTGTTGCTCTCATTAGCAAACAAGAAAATTGCATCCTTAGCAGCAAGAGTGCTTATTTTTGCAGATAGTTGTTGCAGTGACTAATCAGGAAATGAAGCTGTTGCCAATCAATATATTTCAATTTTTAAAAGTAGCTTCCTGTAGAAATATGAATGATCCTCAAGTTGACTTAAAAACACAAATATTGAGGAGGAAGTAAGCAAGTTTCGCAACATCTGTGGGAGGTAAAGATCCTATGGATTCAGCGAGACCTGCTGAGCTCTTTCAGGGTTTCTGTGTTTTCACAACAATCACAGCACGTGCAGACTTTCATGTTTCACTTGGGGCATCTTAAGCTCCTTGTAGTTGGCTGGTATTTTGTGGGCAGATGCAGCATCCATTTTTTTGGGGGAGTGACAAAAATTAAATAATTGAATGATCAGATAAACTGTCAACAGAAAGATTATTAGATTGGTGTTTCGAAGACTAGGATTGTGTTAATTTGTCCACCCATACTCCGTTGTGGATTGCACAATTGGACATCTGTGGTTCTGTGCTTTGACATCCCTGATGAAATGTGCACGGAATAGTCATTTATCATTGAATGTGCAGTAAATAACAAGAAAATAAAATAAGTTTATTTAATTGATAAGTTTAAAACCTGATTTATATAATTTATTAATGAAGAATGCCTTCAAAGGTCCCTTGAAGTCCAACATCCAATGGAAAGAAATTAACTTTGGAATAAAATAACTTGTGGCTTGATGAAACATGTATTAATTGGAGACAGGCATATTCCCCTTACGTCTATAATATGAAAGGGGATTCATAATGAACGCTCTATTTAGCAAAGTTCCCTTGATTTGCAGCTTATTTTTTCTGAAATGAAATAAAGTGCTGGACAATTTAAATAAAAAGGGGAAAATTATGATAGACTTTTCCATATTTCTAGATTTCCTTTGTCCCTTTCGTTTATTTTGCTGCTTGTCTTTCAGGAAATAAATAGCTCATTTCCTCAAAGCATTTTGGTTATTCCCCATTAAATAGCTCATTCCTCCAAGCATTTTGGTTATTCCCCATTTTGGTTATTCCCCATTAAATAGCACATTCCTCTAAGCATTTTGGTTATTCCCCATTTTGGTTATTCCCCATTAAATAGCACATTCCTCTAAGCATTTTGGTTATTCCCCATTTTGGTTATTCCCCATTAAATAGTTCATTCCTCTAAGCATTTTGGTTATTCCCATTTTGGTTATTCCCCATTAAACAGCTCATTCCTCCAAGCATTTTGGTTATTCCCCATGTTGGTTATTCCCCATTAAATAGCTCATTCCTCCAAGCATTTTGGTTATTCCCCATGTTGGTTATTCCCCATTTTGGTTATTCCCCATTAAATAGCTCATTCCTCTAAGCAGTTTGGTTATTCCCCATTAAATAGCTCATTCCTCCAAGCAGTTTGTTTATTCCCCATTAAATAGCTCATTCCTCCAAGCATTTTGGTTATTCTCCATTTTGGTTATTCCCCATTAAATAGCTCATTCCTCCAAGCATTTTGGTTATTCCCCATTTTGTTTATTCCCCATTAAATAGCTCATTCCTCCAAGCATTTTGGTTATTCCCCATTTTGGTTATTCCCCATTAAATAGCTCATTCCTCCAAGCATTTTGGTTATTCCCCATTAAATAGCTAATTTCTTCCAGCATTTTGGTTATTCCCCATTTTGTCATCTTGAACTTCACTTTCAATTTGTCTCATTCTGCAGCAAAAATAACTCCACATCATTGTTTTTAACTTTTGCAGTCTGCCCTCCATTTGCTTGATTATTGATGCTATTTTTGTATTTTAAGTTCTGCCATTCAACTTTCTGACAGAATCATGAAAGCAAAATTACTGTATACATGAAACAAAAAATTGAAAGGGTTAAGTTACAAAAGAATTTTTTAGGCACTTGTACTGGAGCAGTTAAGTCCTGTAGTCACTGTTTAATTTCTGATTTCATGTGTCTTTATAGAAACCAAAAAAGCCATTGCCACCAACAAAAGTACAAGGTATGTATGATTGAAATGTTGAAATGTACAATGGATTCATGCCATAAAGAGCAAATACAAGGAATCATTCAGAAGAGAAAGCAATCAGTATAAAATTTGTTCTTATTTTTTTTGGCCCACTAATGAATTGGTTACTTTTATAATGTAGGGGATCACAACAGCCATAATAAGTCCACAGAAATCAGAATGCACAACCACATTAATCTGCTTTTGGTGGCATTGCTGTGGGGTTTAAAATTCAATGGGATATCCTGCAAAACTTGTGAGCAAACCCTTAACCTTAAGATTCTGAGTTAAAGTATCATGCAATTTAGCTGAGAATGCATCGATTAAAGTTGTGCATAACAGTGAATTTTTAATTTGCTTTAATGAAAGAGAGTAGAAGATTGGGGACGAGAAAGAAAGCATGTGATATCCATTTTGCCAAAAGAACAAAACTGAGATTTGTGCCTTGCAGCATTGGGTATATTGCAGATGTAAAAAGCAAGCTGCTTGAGAATGACATGCATGGCATGGATAGCATAGCACGTTATTACAGTGCCAGTGACCCAGGTTTGAATCCAGTGCTGTCTGTAAGGAGTTTGTATGTTCTTCCTCTGACTGCATGGGTTTCCTCTGGGTGTTCTGGTTTTCTACTGCTCCTCAAAAACTTATGGAGATTGTAGGTTAACTGCGATATTTTGGGTGGGCATGTATTGTGGTCTGGAAGGGCATGTTGCTGAGCTGTATGTCTTTGAGTGTAGATAAGCCCACTGGTCTGCATAGATGAGGTGAGCTGAAGGGCCTTTTTCTGCACTGTACAACTCTGAGTCTACCTTTTTTTCCCAAATATTACAATTTAATTGAAGATTTCAGATGCTGGAATCAGAGGCCAAGCACAATCTGCGAGAGAAACTTGGCAGGTCCAGTAGCATCAGTGGGAGCAAAAAATTTGGTCGACATTTCGAGCTGAAACTCTTCAGTCCTGATGAAGAGCTTCGGCTCCATAGCGACAATTCTTTTTATCCCTTTGATGCTCTTTGAGTTCCTCCAGCAGGGTGTGTTTGGCTCCAAATTTAATTCACAAGATCACAAGAAAAAGGAACAGCAGCAGGCCATTTAGCCCATCGAGTCTGCTCTGTGAAACCTCCCTGAGCTAAACTGCATCTAGTTCCAAGTTCCATCCTTGTCCCCATGTCCCATGATCCCCTGGCTAATTAGATACCTATCAATTTCCCCTTTAAATTCCCCTAATGATCCTTCCTCCACAGCTGAATGTGGCAACAAAATCCACAAATCTGCTACCCTCTGGCTAAAGAAATTTCTCCTCATCTCTGTTGTAAATTGGTACTTTTTAATTCTAAGACTGTGTCCTCTTGTCCTTGAATCACCAACAGGAGAAACATCTTATTTACATCTACTCTGTCCAATCCATTCATTATTCGAAATGCTTCTATGAGATCCCCTCTCATTCTTCTATATTCTAATGAATAAGGTCCAAGAGCCGCTAAGCGTTCCTCATATGTTAGCTTTCTCATTCCTGGAATCATTCTGGTAAGCCTCATCTGTACCCTCTCCAACCTTACTATATCCTTTCTAAGATATGGGGCCCAAAACTGCACATAATACTCCAAATAAGGTCTCACCAGTGCCAAATAGAGTCTTATCAACACACTTCTTTATTCTTTTACACAATCCCCTTTGAAATGATTGACAACAGCATTCGTCTTCTTTACCGCTGATCCAACCTGGCAGTCAACTTTCAGGTTATCTTGCATGAGGACCCCCAAGGTCCTTTGTATTTCTGAGGTTTGAATTTTCTCCCCATCCAAATATTAATCTGACTGTTTATTTCCTCTACCAAAATGCACAACCGTACATTTCTCAACATTATATCTCATCTGCTATTTCTTCGCCCATTCTCCTAAGCTGTCCAAGTCTCTGTGAGCTTTTGATTTCTTCTATACTACGTACGACCACCTATCTTGGTGTCATCTGCAAATTTTGCCATGAAACTATTCAATCCACAATCTAAATCATCAATATACATTGTAAAAAGAAACGGCTCCAACACCGACCCTTGCGGAACACCACTAGAAACAGGCAACCAACCAGAATAGGATCCCTTTATTCCCACCCTTTGCTTCCTGCCTATCAGCCAATGCTCTACTCAATCTATTATTTTTCTGGTAATTCCATCTGCTCTCATCTTATTAAGCAGCCTCTTATGCGGCACCTTATCAAAGGCTTTTTGAAAATCCAAATACACTACATCCACAGCCTCTCCCTTGAGATTTCCTCAAAAAATTCCATGAGGTAGGTCAGGCAGGATCTTCCTTTCATGAAACCATGCTGGCTTGGACCTATTCCATAATCTCGTCCTTGAGGATCGATTCCATAATCTCGTCCTTGAGGATCGATTCCATAATCTCCTCCTTGAGGATCGATTTCATAATCTCGTCCTTGAGGATCGATTTCATAATCTTGTCCTTGAGGATCGATTTCATAATCTACTGAAGTCAGACTAATAGGTCTATCATTTCCTTTTTTCTGCCTTCCTCCTTTTTTAAAACAGTGGAACTACATTTGCAACCTTCCAATCCTCGGGAACCATACCCTTGTCTTGATTTCTGGAAAATCTATTCCAATGCCTCTACATTCTCGAAGGCCACCTCCTTCAGAACCCGTGGGTGCACCTTATCTGGTCCTGGAGACTTATCTACTTTTAAACCATTCAGCTTACTAAGCACTATCTTTCTTGTAATCCCGAGACCTTTGAATATCAGGTATATTGCTAATGTCCTCCACAGTGAAGACTGACACAAAAATATCCATTTAGTTCCTCTGCCATCTCTTTGTTACCCATTATAATTTCCCCAGCTTCATTTTCAATCAGCCTATATCTACCCTTGTCTCTCTTTTACTTATATATTTAAAGAAACTCTTAGTATCCTTTTGTATGTTATTTGCCAATTTCCTTTCATAATTCATCTTTTCTTTCCTAATGACTTTCTTTGTCTCTCTCAGTAAGTTTTAAAATTTTTTCCAGTTCTCTGCTTTTCAGTAATTGTTTAGTGGGGGGGAGGGGGGGTGTTCATTAAGCAGGTTCCGATGTTTGGTATCTGGCATTTAAAGGGAATGATTGTAATCGATAACGAGGCACTGCAATGAGGATTATCAGTATCTCATATTTCTCACATATTTACTCTCCCTCTCTCCCCCAACCACAGATGCAGCAAGGACCTGCTTCCCCTCATTCTCACCTACCACCCTACCATTCTCCATATTCAACATATACTCTTCAATTTCTGCCAGCACAGTGGGATCCCATCAGCAGACGCATCTTACCTCCCTTCTCAATTTCCTTCGGGGTTCTCCCTCCACGACTGCCGCATATGTTCATCCCTTCTCACCAATCGCCCCCTTGGTACCTACTCCTGTGACTGCAAGAAGTTATACTTGCACCTCCTCCCTCAACACTATTCAGAGTCTCAAACAGTCCTTCACTTTACCTGTGAAGCTGCAGGAGTCATTTACTTCATCTGGTGCTCCTGATATGGCCGCCTCTAATCTAGGAAGACTGGATACAGACTGAAGATCATTTCATTGAGCACCTTTGCTGTGTTTGCTGCTAAATTAAGGACCTCGCAGTGGCCAACCACTTCAATTCCACACACCATTACCACTCTGTCATGTCTGTCCGTGGCTGCATGTAATGCTAAATTGAGTCACCTGCACATTGGAGGAACAAAACTTATGTTGCCTGTCCCCAACCAGATAGCATCAATATCAATTTCTCCAATTTCTGTTAACACCCTCCCCTGATGTCTGTCCCTCACCCCCCTCTCCCTCCATCCAGCTCCCAAACCCTTTCCCTCCTCCTATCAAAGAGCTTTGCCCTCTTCCTTTTCCACTGTCACCTCAGTTTCTTTCTCTTTTACCCTCCCACCTGTATCCAGTTGTTTCCTCTTCCTTGTTTGCCTGTGCTATTTGTCCTTCCCCTCCTCTCCACCTTCGTCTTTCTCTCCCCTCCCCCACCCCACCTTTTTTATTTGGGCATCTGCCAGATTTTCCACAATCTTGATAAAGTGCTTGGACCTGAAACATTGTCTATGTGGTACTTCATTTGGATGTTTGAGTGACTTGCAGAGTTGCCACAGCACTTTGGTATACTGTATCAAAGGAAACATATTGTTAATGCTGACTTACAAGATTTCAAGATGACCTATGGCCAAAGAGTTGCGCAATTTGATTTTCTCATTCCCAATCTGAAAATGTTGATCAGCGTAAATTGTGCACCCTGCATTGGATCAATTTGCTTCTGTTATTTGAGATTTGACAAGATCATTCTGTTTCTTACGGTCAGATTAGGGTTATTTCCCCCCCTCAACGTGGAAAATATTCGTGGAGTGATGAATGATTGGGTCACATAATTTAAGTTGTATTTTTGAAACAAAATCAGTTAGAGAATTTTTCAATTGTTAATGAAGCTCATCAAGATATTTAGTAATATGAATCAAAGTTAATTTAACTTTTTATTCGGCATCCTTGGTTCCTGTTTCAAGATAACAGTCTCTTCTCACCAAAAGTGTAAATAGCAAAATTGAAAATATTGATTTGAGAAAGGCATATGAATTCATCACAAAATTGATGTGCTGAGTAATTTTGAGATCAAAGTCAAATGTATTGCAACAAGGATTGTTGATAGTGTAAACAGGAAAGTCTGCATTCACTGTGATTATTGTGCAATACACAAAAGTGCTGGAGAAACTCCACTGGTCTTGCAGCATCTATAGAAATTAAAGGGTAGCCAATATTTCTGGTCTGAGCCCTTCATCGAGGTGTGAGCAAAAAGAAGGCAAGCACCTCAATAAAATGGTGGGAGGAGTACAGGCCAACAAGCAAGAGGTCACAGGTGGATATGGGTGGAAAGGAAGAGAAAAGACCTGAGAATTAGGTCTGAGTGGAGGGGGTAGCTCTGAATAGAGAGAAAAGAGGGTGGGGAGTTGGAGGAAAGGAGGCAGAGGGATAGGGAAATAGAAGGGGAGAGGTTTAACAGAAACTGGAAGTCAATGTTAATGCCATTGGGTTGGAGAGTGCCCGGATGGAATATTAGGTGGTCCTCCAATCTGTGAGAAGCTTCAGATTAGCAGTGCATGAGACCATATGTTGGGGAGGGAATTGGGTGTGGAATTAACTTCACTTTTGAATACTGCATCCGTTGTACTCATTGTGGTTTCCTCTGCATCTGAGGGAATGGAGCAGACTGGGAGATCAATTTGTTGAGCACTGCTCTGTAACATGGACTTCCAAGTTGCCAGTCAATTTTAATTCCACACCTCATTCACATGCTGGCATTTCTATCCATGGCCTCATACACTACCAAACCGAGTTACCCACAGATTGGAGAATAAAACATCTTGTATTCCATCGGGGCACTCTTCAACCAGATGTTGTCAATTTCCATTAGGTCTCCCCATCCCTTTGTCTTTTTTTCTCCAGTTCTCTACCTGTTACGAGCCCAGAGGGACCCAAAACCCAGCAGCAATAGATATTCACCAAGACAAATGGCTACTTAAACAAAAGTTGTTTTTAATTATCTTTAAAAATGAAAACAGAATCAAACTTTAACTTATCACTATTGACTTAACTAACCTAACTTAACCCCCTTCTTATTCTAAGCACACATGTGTGTAATGTGTGTTTAAGTCAGAAAAGTTCTTTGATTCACAATCCAATTTCACTTCTCCGGTTCACTGGTTGCAGGCAGTTCTTCTACTGTGAACAGAATTTAACATTTATAAAGTTCACCAGGCTTTGGTGTTTGAAAGGTAAATGGTTACTGCTCAGGAAGTTTCTTGTCAGTTTTCAGAGAGAGATTTGTGGTAAGCTGTACACCCACAACTGATTGCTTTTTTAATCAGCCACTTTATTGTCTTGCCAAAGAAACTTGCCCCTTCAGGGTTCTCCAGATGATAACCTCTTTCTTTCAGGACACCACAGAATTCTTTTCTGTTTTTCTTATTCCAAGTGAAACATTAGACAGTCAGTCCTCTCTTCTTGCATGAACCACAAGGGCTTTGACCAGACTGAATGGGGTTTTCCATAAACTTGCCAGCTTGTCCTTTTCTAGTCCCAGTTGCTGCTGCTGATTGTAGAACTAATCTCTCTCTCTCTCTCTCTCTCTCTCTCTCTCTCTCTCTCTGTGAGAGAAAAGGCCTGTTTGACTCTCTCTGTTTGCAAAACCACTCCAGGCAGAATGTGGCTGCGACAAGTTCTCTTATCTGTTTCCTTTTTTGTAAACAACAATCCATTAGTGAAATCTCTTGGGCACTCTCCAAAGGTTCTGCAAATGTTCTGGGGCCACTATGTCTAGCATTAGCAGAGCGCCAGTATTTTAACTAAGATTTGTTTAAAAGTGTTTGTATGTGACCTGCACTAAAAACAATTTATCTCCCAAAAACAGATCTATATTCTGTCATACCACCCCCTTCCCTCTCCATTCAGAAAGCTGTTCCCTCCCTTATCGCCTCAGCTTTTTTTCTCTTCTGCCCTCCCACCAGTTGGCCTCTGCCTCTTCTTCCCTCCTCTTACCTTTTTATTCAAGTGCCTGTGTGCATTTTGCTTATACCCTGATGAAGGGCTCAGGCCTGACTCCTTGGTTACCCTTTGCTTCCTGTAGATACTGCGTGACTCGCACTTTTGTGCATTGCATTTGTAAGTAGTGAAGAGGGGTTTTTTTTTGTCGCAATAGGTAAGAATTAATTTGGTGCATATATAAAATACATATCATTTGTTGTTTAAATAGATTGTGGAATGGAATGTACATTTCATGGCCAAGACACACTTTTTAAAAGTTCCTGCTCCTGTATTCTTATTGGTCAATTGTATAAACAGGAAATTGGTGCTAATTGCACAGAGACCACACCGTTTTAATAATGTTCCTGCCAGGTTATTATTGAAAGTCAATTTAAAATGAGAGTAGAATAATTTGCACAGAGACACATTGTTGATGAAATGTTGCCTCTTCCAGTTTCAAAACCAGAACCACCTCCAGCTGAAAAGAAGATTGAACTTAAGAAGGTTCATCCAGACAAAACTGATGCAGTTACTTCAAGGGCTGAGGAGAAAGGTAAGCCCTGATCTTGGTTAAATATTTGTGCACATATAAAATCTGATACAGTGCTGCCAAATAGAAAAAGGCCTGTAGCAACTGATCCATGTTCTATATTTTTTATGCATAGTTCACCTTGGTATGAATGTTTCTTAATCTACTTTTGTTTCATCGAAGTCAAAGCTCATTTTGACAGAAAGCTCTCCTTTTTTCTTTTAGTTTACCATATTTGTCTTTGTCTGTTATGCAGAATTAAATAAATCTGGAAAAAGAATTTGAGAGTAAATTGCATTCAACCAAACTACAGTAGATAAAAGGATCATATTTGTAAACCCCCTGTAGATTGTTGCATTAATTTCATTCAAGAATTAGATTGTTGCTATTGAGTGTTATATTTACTATTCAAATCTGAATGCTTTCAGGCAGAATTGCTTTCAGAAAGAAACTAAGAACCAACCATATTACAGTTTGTCAAGAATCGCACATAGGGCACTGTTGAAGGTATAGATTTAAGGTGGCACTTAAAGGTCGTGCAATGGCCACATTACAACAATTGTTAGTTTCATACAAGATCTTTTTATTGCCAATTGATTTAATTAATTGCCCTTGGAAGATTCCAGCTTCTCTCCATATCTTTCGTTCAGGCTTCTGAATTTCTTGTCCAGTCATCAAATTACTGTGCAGCTTTACAAGGTACTAGACAGACATTGAAATAATTTGTGAGCTGGCACTGTTATAAAGCAGGAAACGTGATAGGTGGTTCATGCACAACAACAAATTATGAAAAGATTTTTATTTTTGCCACATCAGTTGATGGTTAAATATTTACTTGGGTTTAATTGAGTTGCTCTCTCTTAAAATACCGCCAATTTTTTTAATATATGCATTCATCTGAGGGACCAAATTTAGCACTTCAACTGAAACTATGACTCCTTCACAATGTAACACTCACCTATCCCCCTTGCTATCCTGGGCCTTCAGCACAGGTATTTATACTTGTATCTTTGAAACAGGATTTGATCCCACACTTGTTGTGACCCCACTGTCGGAGTTTGAATGTGATAACTAGTGAACTGCAATTGACAGTCTGAAAGCTGGTTTTCAACAGCATCGAGTGCTAGTTTATCATCTCTTGTGAAATAATGTCAGCAGGTCTTTCTTTAAATTTTGTTTTTCCACTCTCTAGTACTAGTCTTCACCACCATTAATGCGGATTGCGAGGTTAGCACAATAATATTACAACGCCAGTGACCCAGTTTTGAATACGGTGCTGTCTGTACTGATGAATCTCCTCTGTGCCCTTCTAGCTGGGCACCAGGGCTGCACAAGGTGCTCCATTTGGTCTCAAGCACACCATGTACAGCTGGATCCTGAAGTCCTAAAATTTGTATTCAGTGTCCCACCCAAGTGTGACAAATACTTCCTTCACCACCTTATCTACCTGAGTTATTACTTTTGCGGAACTATCCCTCAGTATCCCTAGGTTTCTTTGTTCTAAAACACTCTCTAGAAACATTCACAGCTTCTTTTCCCTTTTACTTTTGGCAGAAGGTACAAAAGCCTGAAAACCAGCACCTGGAGGTTCAAGAATAATTTTATTCACCATGGCAAGTCCTGTCTAGTCTGACTTGTCTGTGTCAAACACTATTTGCCACTCCTTGATGCACCATCCCAACTCTTCACATTCTGTTATAAACTTGGGTATCCTTCCTCACTGTCCACTACACCACCAATTATGGTGTCATGCACTAATTTACCAATGATCTTCTCTCCCAATGCTTCAAACAGTTTCTAATGGTTGTAAAGATTACTGCAGATTTGAATGAACTAAATTCTATTTACTTGTTCACTAAGATCATGAGATCATTGATACTTCAAACAAATAAATGAATTCCCTTCCTCCTCTCCAGTGCGGAAATGTATGAATTATACAAAAGTGAACCTTGTTCCACTGATGGCGTGGCTGAAAAATGTTAGGTGCTGGAAAATGTAGGTTTAACCAACTGCTAGGGTGCTGTAGGCAACCAAGAGGAATGAGGTTTTCTGCATGCTATATTTTATAATGGGCCAATCTTCAATGGGCCATTGAAGATCATCATTGTGAGACTGAATAGGATGCAGTTTCAAAATGCTTACGGTAATTTCCAAGATGGCAAGGAAGCAATGTTGCTGTCGAGATTATGCACTCGGCTTTGAGTCTGGTCAGGAAGTGGTTATTTTCAGTGCAGCACAATTTTTCTTGGGGTTTTTGTATCATCATTGTATACTTGGAAAAATATGCTTACAACAGCAATTGAGTATGGTAGTAAAGTATTTAAAAGGTATACATTTTGTTTTTAAATGAGTCCCATCAAATTAAAATGGTGGTTTCACAATAATTATAATTGATAGTTCACGACTCAGAACAGCCAGTATTTAATAAATTACAAATGGGAGGTCTATCAAATCCTTTCATTCACCACTAATCTGTATTTTGAATGCTGTGCCTCCATTTCCTTTTGTACTGTGTTGAGAAATAAGAGCAGGAGTGGTCAGTTCTGCTCCTCAAGCCTGCTTGCCTTTCAGTGTCATGACAACTGATCTTTACCTCAGTGGCACTTTCATGCATCACCTTGTTCTTCTGATCTGAATGATTGGTCTGCACAACGTTTTGGCAAATTCCAAAGATTCACTATATCATTTGGCTGAAGAGATTTCTCCTAGAGTGATTGTAGAGGGTGTAGTCTGCAGCAGTCTTGATGAAGGGTTCTGACCCAAAATAGCGACCGTTCTCTTTTTCTCATTGATGCTACTTGACCTACTAAGTTCTTCCAACAGATTGTGACTGCAATATCAGGGTTGACGTATGAAAAGAGGTTGAGCATGTTCGGTTATTACCATTCAAAGTTTCGTGGGAGGAAATGCAATCCAATTAAAATGTGTAAAAGTTTGAAGGTGATTGGCAGGATAAATACTGAGAGGAAGTTTCCACCAGATGGGGTATTTAGAATGAGAGGTAAAATTCATACATTTGAGATAGAGAGGAATGTGTTCTCTCAGATTTAAGATTTATTGTCACACAACCCTGAGATTCTTTTTCTGCGGGCGAAGCAGAATTGTCACTTATTGGTAATGCAAAAAAAAACTGTACCCAATGTATACATGTAAACAAATAAAGAACTGTAAACAGAAAATGAATATAAACAAACTTTGCAATACAAAGAGAATTTTTAAAAATCAATGAAGTGCAAGAATCCTTAAGCGAGTCCCTGATTGAGTTTGTTGTTGTTTGATTGATGGTGGAGGGGTAGCAACTGTTCTAGAACCTGGTGGTGCGAGTCTTGTGGCACCTATACCTCTTTCTTGATGGTAGCAGTGAGAACAGATTGTGTGCTGGATGGTGTGGATACTTGATGATGCTGCTGCTCTTTGACGGCAGTGCTCCCTGTAGATGTTCTTGATGGTAGGAAGGGTTTTGCCTGTTATGTCCTGGGCTATGTCCACTATCTTTTCCAGGGCTTTTCACTCAAGGGTATTGCTGTCTTCTTACCAGACCATGATGCAGCCAGTCAGTACACTTTCCACCACATATCTGTAGAAACTTGCCAAGGATTCGTTGAAAATGCAGGATTTTGCCCAAACAAAATCCATCTAGTCTAATTTGCTACTTTTTCTCCCACCTCTTAATGTGTTTTTTTTAAATACAAATCATTAAGATAACATTTAAAATATAGGCAGTCCCTGGGGTTAAAAAAAGACTGATTTACTAACAACTCGTACTTATGAACCAACAATGCCGTCAACTTCTGGTTTGAGTGTGGTTGAGACAGCATCGCCTGCCGGGGGCCTGGCACCCCTGCTCCTGCCGGTAGCTTGACTTATTTAAGATGTAGTGCATTTGGAAGTTTTTTTTAAGCATTTTACATGGTTAGAAAAGTAAAATATATATTGTGTATGCTATATACTAAGATAAACATTTGATTAACTGATGCTAAATAAGGACTGTTTGCAAGGGTGCAGTGCTAATTTTTTAGGTGCTGGAGCTGACAAAATGCCTGTCATTTCCTATATCCTTTCTCTATATATGTCACACCCAATTTATATACCTGCTCATTACATGAATGGGGCAAGGAAGTTGCCCAGGACATGAAATGAAATGGTACACAATTTGGGTGTAACATATATCTGAATAGAGCTTCTTACAATGTCAAGCACTAAACCAAGATGAAAGAAATATATAAATTCCAGAGCTCCACGGAAATATAGAGATAATTACACTAATGTTGTTAGTTGTGTTTTTCCCCTGCCAGCCACCACCCCTTCTCTCCATCTCTCACCCCAACACCTACTTTCGTAAAGTCCCCTGTATTACATCTGCCCACAAGGCGCAGTTAGTTTCTTTGGCATGGACCTCAGAAGCCCCTTATCCATGGCAAATGAGGTGGTCGTCTAACTCATTCGCATCAGCTCCTCTGCCAACATGTCACAGCGCAATGACTCAGCGCAGATTCAAGCGGGAGGCGGCAAAAGGAATTAAACGTCTAACTTGCATTATTAAACCCGCCACACCTGTACGGCAATGAAGATAGAACTTTGGTCCGAATCATACTTCACCTTTCCCTTTGATCTCTTCCTAAATCCACTCAGTCCATGACCTCAGTTCAGATCAGGCCATTGAACAGTGATGACGCATTTTACCCTAGAAAGACCACTGTCTCCTTTACTTCACTTACTGTCTTATCTCCTCATGAATCTCTGCTTTGGTTTTCCTTTTCTACCCTCTTAACCACAACCTAAGGCACTTCCCACTGCAACTCGAGTAGTGCAATACTTGTCTCTGAATAGACCCTCACGCTTCCAGTCAGGGGCACAAACAGACCTTTCATGTGATGCAAAAATGTTCTGGCCCCTTGTCCAATCTAATCTGCTGTATTCAGTGCATGTGATCGGACATGTTCCATATCAGAGATACAAAAAAACAGACTGAGCGAACACCTTGCCAATCACCCGTGCTCTGCGCAAAAGTGGCTGAAAACCCTTGTACAAGCCATTTCAATCTCTTCGATCCTTTACAAAGCAATCTTTGTAATTAAAGTCAAAAGAGAACTGAGCAATTGGAACCCAGTGCAGCCTATCCTATTCTAAGCTTATTTTATAAATTAGTTGTTTAGTGGTGAAGAACACCGAACTATAAGCATGTGGGTGAGGGAAGAAGTCTATTGGCCACACAAACATGCTCTGGCACTCAATTTGATCATAGAGGACCAACAGTGGATTTAACTCCTCTTTTTAGAAAGTTGTCACTCCCCTGGAATTTCAAAAAATGTACCCAACTGCACTTTAAAGACGTCTGATTATTGAGCCACTCACCCTCTCCCTCCCTGTCTCGAAATGCACTGTCCATGAAACCTTCCTGTTCAAACACCAGAATCTGAAACCCACGTTGAATCTGGGGAGTTCTATTCATGTATATGCTTCTGACCTGGACATGTGAGTGAAATGGTGTTCCTTAATGAGACAGCAGACCCACTTCTAGGGCCATGAGGAGGTCCATCAAGAGGTCGATTTGGAATATCGGAGATGCTGATTTCTGACCAACTCCTTAGGCTGTGTACGTGATCAGATAGAAACACATAGATATCAGTGCTGTCAGTTAATCAATGACTGACTTAAGCAAACACAGATTATTGCATTAGTTGGATACTTTAAATCAGTGGTTCTCAATCTTTTTCTTTTCACACACATACCACTTTAAGTAATCCCTATGCCATCGGTGCTCTGTGATTAGTTTGGGATTGCTTATGTGAATGGGAAGAGAAGGTTGAGAATCACTGCTCTAGACCCAATTGTTACTGAAATATTTTACTTGAGAGAAATTGTCATTGGCCCATGTGGAGTAAATGAAACTGCACCTAATGAGTCAATGAGGTACGATTAAAGCAGTGGTTTTCAAACTTTTTCTTTCCACCCACACACCACCTTCAGCAATCCCTTACTAATCACAGAGCACCTATGGCATAGGGAATACTTAAAGTGGTATGTGAGTGGAAAGAAAAAGGTTGAGAACCACTACCTTAAACACTGGTATTGGTGTTATCGCAAGATATCAACTTTTCACAGCAGGTGTGAATGGCACTCACCCCAAAAGCTCCAAATGGAGTGATTAGGTCTGATGGGCAGATGGAGAATGAGAGGCTATTTGGAGGGAGGGAGGGAGGGGGAGAGAGAGAAAGAGCACGCCGGAGCAGTGCTCCAGTGGGTTCCGGCAGCGCTACACCCTAACAATGTACCATATTTGTGCACATAGAACACGCACTTTTTATGCGTTTTTTTTTTAACAAACCAGGTACCCCACCCCCGCATGTTATATGCATGTGCACACTATACGAGAAAATATTTTTACATGTTGAAAGAATGCGCACAATTTATAGTAGGTGTGGAAAAATTGCATCGGCAATTTATAGCGAGTGTGGGAATGTTATCGTGAGTGCAGGAATGTAATAGCAGCATTAAAAGAATGCGCACAATCTCTAGCGGGCATGGGAAAGTCGCATTAGTGAGTGTGGGAAGGTACTCGCGGCATTGAAAGAGCGCGCACAATTTATAGCAAGCATGGGAAATTTTGATCGAGGGCACAGCACCTTAATTGCCCAAACCTGTCCCCTGAGGGAGGAGATTAACATAATCAAGTGCCTTTGATCTGAGACATTAGGATGATTCTGTCCTATGGTATCACTTTAATCATCCTCACTACATCAAATCAAACCATAAAATTCTCAATTGCACACTATTTTAACAAGATAGGCTTTAATGAAAGGCTTTTTAAATCATGACAGAATTAAAATCCTGCTTAACTCTTTTTAATTGATTCCTCTCCAAGGCTTGTTAATATGTTGCAGGAGGATATAATCTCAATGTAATGGATGATTGACACCTTTGGGGGAAATGGATTGGGTGTTAATTGCAGGAAATTAACTGTGAAAGACGGTGGGACCATGAATGTGCTTTGTTATGTCCCAAGTAAGTGCAAATTGCTCTTGTAAATTGAATGTAGAATGCTATATTGAATATGCTATATGAAAATTTTTTACACATTTTATGATTTTCTGCATGTTATGTATGTGCGCGCATTATAGGAGTGAAAATACGGTACATGTTCTGACTTAAATACAAATTCGAGTTAAAGACAGACCTAGGTAACAGAACTCTTTTTAAACCCAGGGACTGCCTGTAGCCCTTCTCGTCAGAGCTTTTTAAAATTCTGCTTTGGTTTTCTGTTTGATCGGGCATAATTTGCAGCTTGCTGATATTTCCAGTTATTCCTTGCATCTCTGGTGTTCTCCATGGTTTCTTCAAGGAGAAATAAGTGAACTGTGAATAAAACAAAATGTTCTTCTGCTTGCTCAGAGCCAAAATGTGTTCTTATAATTTTCAGCTGAGTGAAGCCCTTTGCAGTCAATACCACTTTGTATAACAAGCTGTAAGCTGTTAATTGTTTCATCTTAGAATCTTGGGTTTACACCGCATACATTATTCAACATTTACTTTAGCAAGTTTAAAATGATTAGCTTTACACCTCTTGAGAAATCCAGTTGTGCTAAAATTGTTTTTAATACTTTCAGTGGTTACATTGGGTGACATTGATATATTCAGAAATGCAAACATCCACTCAAGCTCTCAAATCTCAGGATCTACCTGAGATCATATTCCCATATATTACAAGTTCCTGTTTTATTTAGTGAGTTGGCTGAAGTCAGAGGTTCCCACCTGCATCAAAAAGTCATCAAACATCCCAGTCCCCAAGAATAATAGTGTGAGTGGCCTCAATGACTAGCACCCAGTAGCACTCATTTCTACTGTAATAAAATGCTTTGAGTGGCCAGAATTAACATGTACCTAAACAAAGATCTGGACCCACTGCAATTTGCCTATCATCACAATTGTTCCACAGCAAATGCAATATCATGGGCTCTCCACTCAGCTCTGGATCACCTCGACAACAGCAATTCATACTGTTGGACTCTGGCTTTACCTTACTCTTAATTTAGTCTATGTGTGGTCTGAGTCCAGCGTGTTCTTTGAATGAAGTGATAGGAGAAGGTATTCGGTTCAACAGTCAATTTATTACACAGCACAAGAATAAAACTTAACAGAGCTCTGGGTCAGTCGTTAGTTCATAGGTCACCTGCACAGTGAGCTATTCCCCAAGACTGACCCCTATTGTCCAGTTGGCTCAGTTTATATAGATCAACCTTATCATACAGAACAAAAGTTGGCTTCCTTTGCTAGATTTCATTATCATACAGAACAAAAGTTGTCTTCCTTTGCTAGATCTTTTTGCATAAGGGTTATCACAAGTCATCTCCTGTTTTGCAGATATCTGGGGTGTAGCGCTCCCATCTTAATCCTCCAGGCCAGACTATCCTGCTGTTTTGATCAGAAATTAATTCATCCCCAGATATTTCTAATCACCATCTGTCATTCTGTTCCTGTCTGGCCAATTTCTGCTGTTCTCTTTAACACCTCCTCCTGCCTTAATCTTCCTCCTAGACTGGTTTTCCATTCCCTTTGTTTCTTGCAGGCCATTCTTTGTTCTGGTCTGGCCTGTGTCTCCTGTGCTACTACCACCTCCTTCAGTTTGAGCATTCCTCCTAAATCGTTTTATGCATTTCCTCTCCCTGTATTTGGGAGCATTTTGCTCAGCCAACTTTGCTCCATGCTGTGATTGACACTTAATCACATTCCTCTTTTCCCCTGAACCATGCAGTAAATATAAACTTATTAATTAATCATTTCTTTCATAATGTTTTAACCCCTAGATTCCAACAATACATACAACTACTCTTCCTCGACTACAGCTCAGACTTCAATACCATTATTCCCTCAGTGCTCAAGAAGCTACAAACTCTAGGCTTCTGTATCACCTCCACACCCCCCCCCCACCCACCCCAGTAACTGGATTCTTGACTTGTTCATCAGAAGACCACAGTCAATGCAAATTGGAAACAACGACTTCTCCTCATTGATTATGCTTAGTTTAGCTTAGCTTTAGATGTGTGCTTAGCCCACTGCTCTACTCATTATACACCCATGACTGTATGGCCAAGCACAATTCCAATGCCATCAACAAGTCTGTTGATGATACCACAGTTGTTGGCAGAATCACAAACGGAAATGAGGAGGTGTACAGGAGGGAGACAGATCAGTTCGTTGAGTGGTGTAATGACAACAATCCTATGCTCATCGTCAGCAAAACCAAGGAGATGATTGTGGACTTCAGAAGGAAGTCAGGGGAACACGACCCAGTTCTTGTCAAGGGCTCAGTCGTGGAGAGGGTCAAGAACTTCAAATTTCTGGGTGTCAACATCTCAAAGGATCTGTCCTGGAGCCTCCATGTTGAGGCATTCATGAAGAAGGCTCGCCAGTGGCTTTACTTTGTAAGGTGTGTAAGGAGATTTGGTATATCACCGCAGACTCTCATAAAATTCTACGTGTGTACGATGGAGAGCATTCTGGCTGGTTGCATCACTGTCTGGTATGGAGGTGCCAACGCTCAGAACAAGAAACAACTCCAGAAGGTTGTTAACTCGGCCTCCGATATCACAGGCACCAGACTTCACTCCATTTAGGGCATCTACTTGAGGCGGAGTCCTAAAAAGCAGCCTCTATCCTAAAGATCCCCACCACCTAGGCCATGCTCTCTTCTAATGGGAAAAAGGTACAAGAACCACATGCACGCACACACACATAGATGGGGTAGATTTAAGTAAGGTGTTTTATTATTAGTAATTATTAATAAATATATTGTTTTATAAATAGCAATGTCTTGGTGAATTTCTATTGCTGCTGGTCTGTGGCGTAACACAACTTTCCCATCCCTCGTTCCTGGTATCTTCAAGCATTTGTTCAATTCCCTTTTGAACCTCCCAGCTCTCATCTTGTGTTTATTGTTTTTTTTCTGAGTGGTCTATACCCTCTCTCATTTTGGTATCATATTATGTTTTCTCCTGTTAAATCTGTGATAATATTACACATTTTTGCTTTTTAGTATCTCAGAAAATGTTCGAAACACTCAGCAATTCATTAACTCATGCAGGAGAGGGAAATAGTTGGTTTTTCTTTCTACAAACGTGATCTTCTAAATATATCCAGCATTTTTCCTCTTGTTTCTGATTTCCAGCATTTGCCATTTATTTTACTTTTCATTCCAGGTTTAACTAGTTGCAGGGATTGTTCCTGTGATTCAGAAGTCCAGTTGCCGAGTTTATCCATCCAACATTTTGGACCTGAAGCCTTTGTCAAGCTAGGAGCAAAAAGCACATGGTTGTGGGTGGGAGGATTGAAGAGAAAAGAGCATTAACATTGAGTTCTCCAGTTTCTGCGAAACCCCACCTTGAGTCTCCTTCCCTATCCCTCTGTCTCATTTGCTTCAGATCCCACCCTCTTCCCTCAATTCAGAGGGCTACAACCTCTCCCTATCACTTCTCAGATGTTTTCTCTTCCTTCCCACCTATATCCACCTCTTGCTTGTTAGCCTGTGCTCATCCCCCTGCTTCATCCACCCTCCTCTCTTCTCCCCATCTTTTTATTCAGGCGCCTGGCTGCTTTTTTTGCTCATACCATGTTTACTCTTGACTGCCTGCGTGACCTGCTGAGTTTCTCTAGCACTTTTGTGTATTGTGCTACAATTACAGCACCTGCAGACTTTCCTGTTTAACTCCACTCAGATTCTGTTTCTGTTTTTGAAGTCCACAAGGATTGGTCCAAGTGCAATAGATCCTCTTTTCACCATCTGGTCCAATCACCTGAGGGTGCTGGGAATCTGATTGGGAGGACAAGGGGTGATAGTCAAGATGAAGTAGACGTAAGGGGATGTAGGAGTAGCACACACTCCTGATGGCAGCCAGAAACTTCATTCAGGTGCCAACTGTAGGCTATAGTAAGTGCTCTGAGCACGTTTAAGGTTGGCTAGGCTATGAGGTTCGATGGGTGCGGTACTGTATTTTTTGACTTGTGATTTTTCCACTTACGATGGGTTTATTGGAACGTAACCCCATTGTAGTTTGAGGAGCATCTGTGTCAATTGTGGATCCAGAATAAGAGCAGGAAAAGAGGGCCCGCTGAGTAACCAAGCAACGTGGTGCAATAAAGCTTCCTGACCTGAAATGCTAACTAATCATTTCTGCGCATAGATGTCACTTGACCTGCTGAGTCCATCTAACTGCTCGTTGTTTACACAAGATTCCAGCATCTGCAGCTTTTGTGCTTCTCCAATGACCCTAATGGTTGCAATTCAGTTTGATTTTATTTTATTTTTATTTTTTCACTTTCATCCTAACGTGGATTTTGTGATCAGTCTCATTATCGGTCAGGATGGCCTTGTACCTGAACCAAGGATATTGTTAATTCCCTCCCCCCCCCCTCCCCCCAAGAACTGCACTTAGAGTGGTTTTAGACTTTGTTGGATATTGAGATGTGAGAACCTGTGAACCACAGGTGATCCCCACCTTATGGGGGAAGGGGATGCTAAAAATGGGCTGTGTCGTGATTTTCCGTCATCACAGGTGTAAAGAAACAAATTGAACAAGCATTTTGTGTTTGTTTATTTACTTTGTACCTCACAATTGTAGTGAGAGGGAATATGTTCTGATTATCAACTTTTAGGATAGACATTTGTGAATTCTGTTGGGGGGGTGAATTTTTACAGCTGTAATATTGGGATTGCCTGTTGATGTTTTTTTATGCAAGCTAGTTAATTCAGACAGTGATTATTTTTCTTTATTATGAATTCCATCAAAAATAACTTCTGACTGATGGGACCAATTATAAATTTATAAATTATGAATAGAATTACAGCTAAACTCAATATTTTTTTAGTGGTTCTGTGATGTAGAAAATGCACACGATCCTCTCTCTTCGCAGGGTATGCCTTAATCCATTCTCATGTCTAGTTTAATTACTGACTGTCTTTGTATTCACTTTCTTAGTGGAACCATTTCAGGAATTAAATCACGGAATCCTGAATTGAATTTCTTATCAAAGCTCTACATTGCAGACCAGTACGTCTGAACCATTCCCTTGAGTTTTGAAGATGCCGATCTCGGAGAGTCAGAATCGAAGAAAACAAACTTGCTTCCTTTTGTGCACTGGTTTCATGTTCATTCGTTCAACACTGAATTATAGTCGCTATTTGGCAAAAAGACTCATTCCCAAGAGGAAGAAATAAATTCCTCATGGTGCCTTTCACAATAAGACACAGGCAAGTCGCTGAGGAATTTATTTCTTCCTCTTGGGCAGTGCCTTAGGATTGAAGAAAAATGGTTTCACTTCAGTTAAGTAGATTCTTAGGTGGCGGATGAAGCCAATGTGTGACCTGAAAACTCTCTGCTAATGAATAATTAGTGTTTGGCAGGTGGATAATGAGGGCAATAGTACATTCCTTGTGTTGTTTCTGATGAGTTTCTATGTGCTCATGATTAATTGATTTCTAGTTCTGACTGCTTTCCCAAGTATTTTGTTTTTGAGACTGACATAGGCACTTTGAGGACATCCTTGAATTGTTTCTTCTCTTCCCCCGGGAAATCTCTTGCTATTGATAGAGCTCAGAGTAGTGGTGATTTCAAGTGTCTGATGTCAGGCGTGCCAACAATGTGCCCTGCCCATTGGATCTAACCATCTGTAATCATTGACTTCAATGCTGTGACTATTGGGTGATCCTTGTTTCTTCACTTGTTTTTGTTGGGGTGGAATATCTGCAGTACTTTGATGTGATCTGTGGGTAATTCATATCACACCCTATAAACTGAGTTTTGTTCCAGGTTTTTTTTTAAGACATACAGTATAATAACAGGCCATTTCATCCCACGAGTCTGTGCCACCCAACTTACACCCAGTTAACCTATACCCTTGGTAGGTTTCAAATGGTGGGAGGAAACTGGAACCCAGGGGGAAAACCCACGCAGGCACGGGGAAAACGTACAAACTCCTTACAGACAGCACAGGATTCGAACCCTGGTTCTAATTGCTGGTGCTGTAAAGACGTTGTACCACCCCCGACCCCAACCGTGCTTTGATATCCCGATATCTAAACATTGGTCATCTGAATAATAAAGATAGAGCTAATGATATTTGGAGAACATCAGTTCTGCCACTGAAAGGAAGTTTTTGAAGAGGACCAGAGCAATGACTTTCCCTGTTCTGGCACAGGGCGGAGATTCTGCTATTGTTACAGAAATCATAATTATTTTCTCCTTGATTTTGGCATCAGAGTTCCATGATATATTTTGTTCTTCCCATCTGTAAGAGATGAGTTTTGAAACCACCAGGCTTGAGAACTTCAGTAGAGATACTTTCTACTCTAGAGGCTTGTGTTCTCTGTGGGTACTGCTTTTTTGATGGTTGGCCTGACTGGAGTAGATAGTTTCTGTTGAATGGAGGAGAAGGTGCTCACATCATGAACCAAGATACTATTGAATTTTACCCAACTTCTCCAGTAGGTGCCGATTGTCTCTGCCTTTCATGAGCTCCCCTCCATTCTTGGGTCTCCGTGTGGTGAGCCATTGGGTATTCGAGCTGTAAATGGCTTTGTATCGTCAGAAAAATCAGTGATCGGCAAGTTGTTGGAACTTCAAGTTTTTTTTCATCTTTTCACGTTTTCTGTTGGGCCTTGCTATTCAGATACCTGTGGAACTGATTCTGCTTTGAGTTGCTGTGAAGTTTACAGTTCAAAAATAGCTTGTGTTTTTCATAGCCGTTTGACCTCAACAAACTGGTTTGGCCATTTTTTTTTCATGGAGATATTGATGTCTATTTTCCTCACTCGTGCTAATTATGATGGACTTGAGGGAAGAACAAGCCCTGGTGGATCATTTAGCCCTTGATGTTTGGGAATAGAGAATTTTAAAATTAATTTTTTCTTGTTATGATGTTTGATGTTTGGTGCTAAGCTCATGAACAGGTTGGGCCATCTAACAGTCATTGGCAGCAGTCATGGCACAGATATCTTGGTGACCTCACAGGGACACTGATGCAAGTCCAATAGGTGCCAGTCAGTGTAGGTGTAATGACCGAGCAACTCATTCTTCCTTGTGAGTGGGATCTAATGAGATGACTGGTGATCAGTCCATGATGGACTGGTGTCCTTGATAAGCTGGGTATGTTATGAGAACTAATCCACAGTGCAATGATAGGTTGGTGTAAAAACTTGGAGGGATCTCACCCACCCCATCCCATCAGATTTCCTTTCCAGGCAAGCTGCAAGACATACTAGTGCTCTGTTTATAAATTATGGTTTTTAGTTGACTAAGCCCCTGAATTTTAACGTTATAGCATAGTTCAGTGTCACAAAAGAACTTCGAGAACCTTCCCTTTCAAATACATCTAGTTGCTAAAGGTTTACTATCAGAACAACTATCAAGAAATGTATCACAATTAAAGTTCTGTGAAAATTGGGAGAGAAAAAAACTTTATCTGCTGGGTCTAAAATTAAAAAAAACCCAGAAACTACTGCAAGAGCTGAACAGGTCAGATTTCCTCTGTTGGAAGAGGAACGTTTCATGGCAGATGAAGGGTATTTAACCTGAACCATTCTCACAGATGTGACCTAATCAGTTGAGTGTTTACAGCATTTTCTGTTTTTATTTTAAAGTACTGTAACTATTGGAAAAATAAATCAAGAATGCATATGTCAACTCTTGTGTCCAATCAGACTGTATCTGCACAAATGGAAATGGTGTTAATGTCTCAGGCTAAAGATCTTTCATTAAGAACTAACAAGTCAATTTGTGATGGATTTCTGAGTTGTTTGCATTGCATTTATTCTCATGATACCTTGGATTATATTAGCCAAAATGAAATAATTCTTGCAACAACAACTTTTGAAGTAGCCAGTCAAGTCAAACTAATTGCATTTATTCCCCTTTTGCATTTGTTATAAGGACATATTCTGTCCATCATTGACTTGTTTTCTGGCAGAGGTGTTGGGTCAGTTTTGACATAAATACTCTAAATTCAAGTTGTAAATTATTCACAATTTTGGGAGGTAATCCGGTGCAAAGGAGGGAAATCCATTCTTTCAAGAAATGTTGTCCTTCATATCCTTCACTAGTCACACTGCTTCATTTTTAACATATTTCTATGTCTGTGCATAGATATAGAAATATGTGGCTCATTTGCCCAGTCATGGATGTCATCTAATTTATTTTGTAAATGACTGGCTGTTTTGTCAATCTCTGTACTCTTTCTTTCCTTGCCCTCCTTCTGTAGTACCTGATATGAGTAGTGTGTACTTCAAAGTGTATTGAAGCTTCCTTTTCCATTGCTTCGACCTCCTGCCATATTTCAGGAGATATATGCACAGATTCACTAAAGGCTAACGCCTGTGTTCTCTCTGTGTCATATATGATTGACTTTGAAGCAATCCAAGTTCTGAGATTGCTAAAGATATTTATGTTCTACCTCAATGAAGGAAATTCACTTGATTCCTTTTTGAACACGAATGCACTTTAAAGCTTTAAAAAGTTTTATGGCTTTCAATTAGTTTCTGCATTAAATTGTAGTTGTCACCAATTTAAATAAAGAACTATTCAGCTGGATCCTATTTGAATCATTTAATGAGAAATGAAGAACAAATGAGAGACATTGTCTTTTTTTCAAAAAAGCAAAAAAAAATCCTTGTTCTTGAAATCTAAAATTAAAATAGGGGACTCTGAAAATAGCAGTTCAGGGTCCCCTTTTAGAGAAGTGATTCTTAGTCAATGAGCTTTCACCGGAACTGAGGTTAGAAGTCAATGCAAGCTCTGGAAAAGGGGTAGAGAGAAAACATGTCTCTGGTGGGGTGTAGGATTGCTAGACTGAGTGGCACACACCAGTTATGAAGGCTTCTTGATCACAGCTGACCTATTTGACTTGGCGGGGCAGTTTGCGCAATACTTGCAGCACAATCGATGATGGTTCGAACCCAGCATTGTCTGAAAGGAGTTTGTATATTTTCCCTGTGTCTGCATGGGTTTATTCCAGGCGCTCCATTTTCCTTTCAAAGTGTATGGGAGTTGTAGATTAATTGTAGGGCGGCACAGGATTGTGGGCCAAAAGTCTACATTTAAATTTTTTTTTAAACATTTTAAATTAGCACTACCACCACTTGTTTGCTGTGGATCTTCACCCTTTCATAAACATTCTCTTTTGTTTTCTCCTCCCTTGCTTTTCTCCTACTTAATGTGTAATTTTTAACTTTATCTCTGTTCTGATGAAAAGTCATTAACCTGTTCCTCGCTCCACAGGTACTGCCTGTCCCACTCACTGAGAATTTCCAGCATCACCTGTTTGTTTCTTAATATACTTTAATGCTTCATTGAATCAGATGACAAGTTTGACAGGAGGTAAAGGATCATATTGAGGTCATTTGTTTCTTTGTGTTCGTGCAGATGATCAAAAGTCAGCTAAACCCGCTGCCCCAATGGTACCACCCAAAAAACCCAACCTCCCGATGAAGAGTCATCCCTTCAAGTCTGCTGTTCCTCCCAAACGACCAGAGAAACCCATGATGCCACTTCCTTTATCCAAGTAAGATGATTTTCCTTAGGTTCTTGGTGCAAATTTTCTAATGTGCTGGAACAAAATGCATAAATTTTTACTGAAAGTTGGATTAAAGCAATTTTGTGTTTGTTTTTGACTGAGATGCTTCCAGAAATAGAATTCCATAAATTTGGGACAGACTTTTGGCATTGTGTTTTAAGGAGGGGAATGAAACAAATTACTGGTTGATCCTTCCTCACAGAATCCCAGTATTTTGCAGCCAAACCCATGTTATTCAAGAGGAGCCAAAGCTCCTCCCTCATTGCAGTCACAGCCTGTTTGAATATTCACATGCCACTGTGGCACAGTTGCTTCTGAGACCTCACCCATTGATTCAAGAATGCAGAAAACCCATGAGATCAACCATCTATTTCCAGAGCTGACAAGTATCTCCAGCTGGGAACTGCAGGTGGTGACTTCAAATAGCATTAAATCTGGCTGACCGTCCAGAATATAAAATCTGTAAGGGTCTTGGAAGCAAATTCAGTAGTGACAGATACTGAAGAGGAGCAGTGCATGACTAAGTGTCCTGTCTGACTGCTTCATTGTGTGAGATGGTAGCTGCAAAGCATCAGACTGGAAGTCTATGCAGTGGACTATTCAAATAGCTGAGAGGATCACCAAGGTCTCCCTTTCCTCCATAGACATTTATTGTCTAAATAAATTAGCATTGTCTAAATATGGCCCAGAGAATTAGAGAAGACCCATATAAATATATTGTGGCAGGGCACATCCTCATGGTGAACCGGCCCCACTTGTGTCGCCACGTGGTGGGGCAGCCATGGAGAAATGGTGTCATCAGAGGTTTCTCTCTGACTCCACCATCCCTTCCAGCGTGGACCCTGGGCAGCGATTATAATGTCACAATGCACCAGGTGACTGAGCTCATGCTGCCCTTAAAGGGGCGTGTTGAATTGGAATAAAAACCGTCATTAACGACCCTCAACGTGGTGGCTGTGTTTCTTCCACTGCTTTCACCACCACAATATATTTGTTTTGATTATGTACAGTGTGTTGTGTTTTTTGTTTGTGCACCATGGTCTGGAGAGACACTGCTTCATCAAGTTGTACATCATGAACAATCCGATAATAAAGAGCAGAGTAGTTGAAAAAAAATCCTGAATTCTTTAAATAAACCAGCACAAGCTTGAAGGCAGAATTCCTGCTCTGCTGCAGTCTATCTCTCTATGCTTTTCAATGCTTCTTCAATAGAAAGACCTTTATTTCTGAATCATCTTAAATTTTATTTTCGTAAATATCTGCTGTCGTATTATAATTCACACCACCATTGGGAGCCATCCAAAAATATATTACTTGATTTGTCTTCATTTTTTTTCACTTCAGTTATTATGCCCTTTACTGTGTGTATCAATCAATTAAGCATTTTGTTCCTGCTAGATTGAGAAAAATCTTGTCGCCATCTTTTTGCATTCTTCATTCAATGGAGATCCAAGTATTCTAACGGGTCTTCATCAAATTCAACACCAAGAATTCTGCTTCTCTTTTTTGAATTGTTGGATCTCTCATAATATAATTTACATTGAGTCTGCAATTGCACGCTAAGGTTACTTTTTTTTAAAGTCTTGTCATTTTTATAGATATTTTCTTTCCCTGTAATTTGCAAAGTTAGCTGGTTCACTTTTCCTGTGCTAAATTACGATAATCAGTGATCTGAGCAATCAGCTGGTCTTTATCATTCTGCAATCTTGCACAATCTACAACTTGTTTTGCTTCCCACTGCAACCTTCTCATCTTTCCTTGGCAATTGGAACTGTGGTGAAGTATATCATTTTCTTTCTTTTTTCTTTGGCTTGGCTTCGCAGATGAAGATTTATGGAGGGGTAAATGTCCACGTCAGCTGCAGGCTTGTTTGTGGCTGACAAGTCCGATGCGGGACAGGCAGACATGGTTGCAGTGGTTGCAGGGGAAAATTGGTTGGTTGGGGTTGGGTATTGGGTTTTTCCTCCTTTGTCTTTTGTCAGTGAGGTGGGCTCTGCGGTCTTCTTCAAAGGAGGTTGCTGCCCGCCGAACTGTGGGGCGCCAAGATGCACGGTTTGAGGCGATATCAGCCCACTGGCGTGGTCAATGTGGCAGGCACCAAGAGATTTCTTTAGGCAGTCCTTGTACCTCTTCTTTGGTGCACCTCTGACACGGTGGCCAGTGGAGAGCTCGCCATATAACACGATCTTGGGAAGGCGATGGTCCTCCATTCTGGAGACGTGACCTACCCAGCGCAGTTGGATCTTCAGCAGTGTGGATTCGATGCTGTCGGCCTCTGCCATCTCGAGTACTTCGATGTTAAGGATGAAGTCACTCCAATGAATGTTGAGGATGGAGCGGAGACAACGCTGGTGGAAGCGTTCTAGGAGCCGTAGGTGATGCCGGTAGAGGACCCATGATTCGGAGCCGAACAGGAGTGTGGGTATGACAATGGCTCTGTATACGCTAATCTTTGTGAGGTTTTTCAGTTGGTTGTTTTTCCAGACTCTTGTGTAGTCTTCCAAAGGCGCTATTTGCCTTGGCGAGTCTGTTGTCTATCTCGTTGTCGATCCTTGCATCCGATGAAAAAGTATATCATTAAAATGTTAGAAAAGGTCAAACTAAATTATTTACAAGCCGAGACACCATAATACACATTTTCTAACTTAAGCTTTCAGATGAACTGGGAAACTAACTTAAAAAGGTTAATGGTATTACTCTCCATACAGGCCACCTGACCTATAGAACGTATTCCACTGTTTCATTTCATCTTAAATTTCAAATGTCTACATTTTTCTTTATTTTCAATATTTAGGAAACTGGTATAGTGACAGCTTTTTCTAATAATTAATTACGGCAACAGCAATAACTTTTTTCTAATGACATAAAGTCTGCAGATGCTTCATTTTCTGACGATACACACAAGTGCTGTAGAAACACAGTAGGTCCCGTAGTATCCAATGGGAGGCAATACAACCAATACAAAGGCTCAGGCCCAAAATGTTGGTTATATATCTTTGCCTCCTATGGATGCTGCAGAACCTGCTGACTTTCACCAGCACATTTGTGTAACAAATGGGACAATAATTTTTTTTTCCATTTATTTTTATTTTTAGAAAAGGCACATGCAATTGATTACAATTTCATAAACTTCACTCACAACGTTTTGAAACGTTGGTGATGTATCTTTACCTTTGCTACATAAAGGCACTATTTGACCTGCTGAGTTTCTCCACCATTTGTGTGTTTTTTCACTTAACCACGGTGTCAACAGAATCCTGTGTTTTACCCATAATTGAAATTATAGACTGTACAGTCAAAGATGATTATGACCTGAAATATATGAATAATCATGTAACAATTTCTGTCTCTTTCGCAGAACTAATGGAGAGGTGCCTTACATTAGACCAAAGCTAGACCTTGACTCAGCAGTGCTTAGACCAAAATCTGACCTGGTGTCATCGATTATTCGACCAAAGTCCACAGAACTTGTGCCTGACAAAGCTCCTGACATTGGTAAACCTCTGAATAAAATTTATTGTAGTTTTGATTTTCTTAGTTAATTATTCTTTAGCACAGTGGACAGTTTGGAAAATGTTTTCTTATTGTTTCTATATGAATCTTTGTGCCAGTTTTACTTCTTTGCTTTGCTCCATATGAAGTTCCACTTCACCTTATTTGTGTCCATCAATAGAAGTTCAGAGATTGGTCATCTTTAGAAACATGATTACGGCTGTAATTTAATTTGGTTAACTTAGCTTCAAAAGTCTAATTTTGCTTCAAGACATTGCTTTGACCTTTTTGAATCATGCCTCCCTATTGCAATGTTGTTTGTTCCATTAATATTTTTGTGTTATTTCTATTTTCTTGACTCATACTCTTGCTGAAATACGAATTGTGAGGTTGTACTTTCCCTTTTTCACCCTAAGAAGACATTTTTCAGGTTCCTTATCATTTTCCATAACCTCTTTGCTGAATTTAGTTCTAAAGAGTTATCAATTTTTCATCCAATATTTAATATTCAACACTGACTGGTGTCTGCTATTCTTTCATTGACTTCCTGTCCTCAGAATTGGCTGTGCTTCCTCTCTGGTCCCTTAGATTCTCTTCCAAGGACACTGACCAGTGGTTCTCAACCTTTTTCTTTCCACTCACATACCATTTTAAGTAATCCCTATGCCATCAGTGCTCTGTGATTAGTAAGGAATTGCTTAAGGTGGTATGTGAGTGGGAAGGGGAAGTTGAGAATCACGGCTCTAGACCCAATTGTTACTGAAATATTTTGCTGAGAAAAATTGTCATTGGCCCATTTCCTTTGGAGTTATAAAACCGTGCACATAACGAGTCAATTTGGTACGATTAAAACAGTGGTTTTCAACCTTTTTCTTTCCACCCACTTACCACCTTATGCAATTCCTTACTAATCACAGAGCACCTGTGGCATTGGAATTATAGCCTTCTATGCTCCAGAGAAAACAGGCCAAGTTTTTCTGATCTCTCCCTTAAAATTTACCTATAAACCAGGCAATATCCTGTTAAATCTTTTCTGTACTCTTTCCAAAACCTCCTCAACCTTTGTAATGATGTGACCCAGAATTGCATACAGTATTCCAAGTGCAGTTAAACCAGTCTTGTTTAGTTGAGTGCTATATAAAATTTGGTTAGGCCGTTTATAATATGTGAAAAAGATTAAGATTTTTATGTTATTTTCCCAACCTTGGACAAAAGACTGTGACCATTTACCCTACCTTGTACTTTTATAAATCTTTGAAAAGTCTGCCCAAAGCCACTGACTAACCAGAGAAAAAAGTTCCATCCAATTCAATCTCTCCTATTACCAGCTCCTGTTTCAATTAGTGTATCATCATTCAAAGATGTGGAGAGACTTGGTGGCAACAGCTAGTACCAGGTTGTACCCAAATTCGCTACTTTATAGAGGAGTAAGAACATTGGGTGCATTTTCCAGGGACAAAGGTGGTGAGAGAGTCCTGTGGGTGGAACACTGAAGGAATAGCACTTAATGACCAGTAGCCATCTCATCGAACACAGAGCAGGAATGACTCTGTACGATAATGGACAATTTGGCTGATTCTCACCGTCAGGAAAAGTAGTATTGCTGCATCGGATTGTGACCAAAGTAATGGTCATTTCGATTGACCCATGCCTGGGTTTTGGAAACATCGTGGAAGTCACCCATTTCATTTCCCCAACACAAGAAAAAGGGGAGTTGTGACAACCATTCGTGCAAAAGGGTATTTCTCTGCAAGAAACTTGACAAGGATTCATGTGTTTTTGCCAGTCTGGTCACTCAGTCTCTCCCACCTCCTTCGTGATTACTTCTGTGCATCAGTTTAAAAATCTGTCCATAGTCTCCTGCCCTGTCAGACTGAGGCCACCTGTAAATTGGAGAAACATCACTTTGTATTCCATCTGGGTAACCAACTATATGACATTAGCATAAACATCACTGGCTTCCTTTAGACCTCTTCCCCCCCCCTCCCCCCAACCTATCATCTTTCCCGAAGTCTCCTTTCCTCTAGTGTTGCACTCTCGCGTGCTCTGTCTCCTTTCACAGAGCCAAATTCATTTCTCACCTTTCCTCTCTCCTGCCCTTTTATCATTTCTAATAAACCTGTTTTGTATGTTGATCCATTGTCCTCCTCCTCCCATTCTACCCTTTTCCCCCCAATACAGATGCCTTTCTCTTACTTGTACCTTGAGGAAAGGCTCAGGCCAAAATTGTCAGTGATGTATCTTTACCTCCCATGGACGCTGTAAGTCCAGCTGAGTTCCTCTAGCATCAGTGTTTTTACTACATTTCTGCATGTTTACCAGCTTAATGACATCTTCCTATAAGCTCAGTGATTAGAGCTACACTCAGTATTCCAGGTGTCATCGTATGTACCAACACTTGTGCTCAAAACCCTGACTGAGAAGGCAAGGGTGCCAAATGCTGTCTACCTGTATCACCACATTGAGGGAATTGTGTAGTTGTACCCAAGGTATCTGTTCTCCAACAATCTATAGAGCCCTGCCATTTACTGTGTAAGTCCTGCCCTGTTTAATTTACCAAACTGCATCACTTAGCACTTCTCAGAGTTGAATTCCATATTCCATTCATTGGGCCATTTCCCCATCTGATCAAGCGTGGAGCTTAATTGTCATAAAACTTTTCCAGTCAACCTTCAGTTCAGTTTTGTAACATGAACGAATGACACATTGCTCAAATTTTACAGCTTAGTTGCTAAATATTTTATTGTTGTTATATTATCAAATATTATAAAATTGACTTTGCAGGTCCTACGATAAGAATTTACTCTATTAATATGTACAATCTGATGACAATAAACTTGAACTTGACTTGACCAGATAATGCAACAAATGATGAAGGGTTCTGGCCAGAAACGTAGGCATTTCCTTTTCTCCCACTGATGCTGCCCAACCTGCTGACTTCCACCAAGACATTGTTAAAATAACATGTTGTTTCTGTTTCAGATCTCATCAGCTTTGACACAGTAGAATCTTGTAGTGAGAAACTCACTCACCCAACAGCCAGCAGGCCAAGATTGCCAGGGAGAAGGCCACCCAGCACTTTTATTTCTAGTCAACCTGTGAGTTCCCTTTGATCAACGCTGTCACAGAGCAATGTTATTTTGCTGAATTTTACCTGCACAAAGTAACCAGCGCAAGTACCAGTCATCTTGGGCTGAATATGCTGCCTTGTTGTGGATTAAGCCATGCAAATAGTACAACCCCAAATTTGCTTCCTAGCCTGCACTAGGGGTATTAGCATGACTCATGTCCATACTACAAAGGAAGAGTCGACTGTTTTTGTCCATTCTTGCTCACGAGCTGTCATTGAAAAGAGTTAGACCATGGAATAATGAAATATGTCCGTCCTGTCAAATATTTTGTGTCCAACTATTTGCCAGTTTGTTGGAGGCAGTGGTCGGCTGTAGACTTCTACATGACAGGAAACGTCAGCAAGATCAGAAAAAACATGGGACAAATCTGGAGAACAATATTAGTATACCTTTGTTTCCCACAGTGAATGCAAGCATCATGGGTAAGGAGAAGTCAAAAGAAAGGGGAGAATTTGAGAGCTGAGGCATGTATTTGGTTGTCCCTGATTGGAAAATTAGGGCTGGGATAGAAAGCGAAGCCGCACTGAAAATAAGCTGCATCAAGTAGCGGGGGTCTGGAAAAAAAAATGCATATCAAGACTGAACTGCCAGAAGTTACATAATTGTCTTCAAAGACTGAGGGGGATCTCAATGAGTAGAAGAGGATATCTTTTTTTACTGCCTTTATATCTGAACCAATAATAAAATGGAAGGTTGTGATTCTGCATTGCAAATAATTATTTAAAAAAATCTTGGATAATAAGCCGTTAAACCAGAATTGCATTCCAGTGATAGATTTAAAATATTTATTACTTGATTTCCAAAATGATGCTAAAATGTAGATATGTTTCAGCCATGATGTCATTCTTCTAAACTCTTTATTTTAGCAACCCCTACATTTTAAAAAAACATATTCCAATGTGGGAATCATTTCACTGTATTTTTTTCTAAAAATTATAATGTGTAAGGTTTCCTAGCGAGACATACAAAATTAATGCCTCTGGTGCAGGGATTCCGTCCGGTTGGTGTAAGCATTATGTTGCCCAGATCATTTGTAAGCCTTAGGAGTCTTTACTTTGATGCTATCTAAGTTGTAGACGACGCATGGAATTCTCTGTCAACTATCAGCTCATCTGTAGTTGAATCTTTTGTTAGGCCATTTAAATAGGTCAGTCAACATCTGTAAAAAGTGAACGTGACCATCAGGCAGCTGATTGATATGTTTAGTCTTAAAGTTCACTGGAGTAATCCTTAGGAAAAATTTGATATTAAAATGCCATGAGCAAAACAATTGAAAATAATGAATTGTTCCTGAGAAAATGAAAATGTATGAAAAACAAGTTTTCGTTCTCAAATTCTTGATTAAATGATAGATAGCTTCATGATACTCCAGATTTTGCTTACCAAATTTTGCGAAACATTGATGCAAATTATTCATCTTGAAAGTCATTCTAAAACTGTCCAAAATTAACTGCAACAGATAGAGCCAAAATGTGCAGCATGGGTATCAGATGTGAAAATCTGTTTAATAATTTCACCAAAAGAAGATTACTAATATGCATTTTCAAGTGTTCACCCCATTCCATAAGCATATTTTTTGAGATCTATAATGTGGAATGATATTTGTTAGAACCAGTAACCAATTTTGAAAGGTAACAGTTTAGTTGGAGGTAGTTTTTTGAGATCTATAATCTGGAATGATATTTGTTAGAACCAGTAACCAATTTTGAAAGGTAACAGTTTAGTTGGAGGTAGTTTTTTGAGATCTATAATCTGGAATGATATTTGTTAGAACCAGTAACCAATTTTGAAAGCTAACAGTTTAGTTGGAGGTAGTTTTTTTGCAAAGACGTGTAGATTGTCACATAGTAAATTATATTTTTCAAGTTGTTTGTTTTAACTTTTAAAAAAAACCCACAGAATTCGGTTGACAGTAACTTGGATAAAAATTCTGAAATAATCAAAGAGAAAGAAGATGAAATTGCCAAGCCAAAGCCTTCTGAAATAATCAAAAAGGTATGGTGGTGACAAATACAATTGTTCAGTTAATTGCAAATAAATCGCATGTTATGAATGCAAATTACTTTGGTTTAGGTCAGAAAAACTGATTTCTCTGCAGAGAAACAACTTGTAATTTAAAATGTTTGATTTTCTCACATGATTGCTCCTCAATTTATACCTGGGTTTCACAATGCTCTCTGTAGTTGGATACCCAGCAATTTTACTTTCGAACTACTCTCCCATTCAATGTACCCTGAAAAACTGGTCTTGCACTGCGAGCTCAATTTATTTTTCACTTCAAGGTATCTAGATGGCCATGCATTTGACCAGGATGACCAAATCTGAAATTATATCCAATGTAAACTTGATAACTGCATTTTTTTTTTAGTTCTCCTGTTGTTGCAGAGCACCATAAAATTTATAGATTTTGGAGGGTAGCGCTGTTAGCGTAGCGGTTAGGGCAACGCTATTACAGTGCTCCAGTTTCCTCCCACCATTCAAAATGTTTGGGGATAGTAGGTAAATGTGGGTAGCGTTGCCTCGAGGGCCAGAGGGCATGTTACCATTCTGTATGGCTAATTTTTTTTTTAATTACCTTTTTTGTGTAGCATATTTAAAAAAGTGTTTGAAGTCCTTTTTCAAAGTTCAAAACAGCAGATTATGTTATCATTAATTTAAAAGAAAAAATTCCTCATGCTAGTTTAGAATCTTTACACTTGTTTAAGGTGAATTATCCATTTTTATTGTTCTTCCACTGTTTCAGCCATCATTCAAACAAAGCATTGGGATAATAAATGCTGCTGAGGTGAAGGATTCAACTGAGATAAATAACGGGCAGAAGATGACTGTAGAAGATATTAAGGCACAAGTAGCTGACTTGATGACTTTGGTTGAGAAACTGAAGATCCAGTACAAGTAATATCTTTGCATCCAATTAAGTCATTTTTAACAAGGGGAAATATAATTTCACACCTTGATCTATGTTAACTACCATTATTATTATTTATTGGTCTACTTATTTATTTCTGGGCTCTTGGGGATTTAAGGATGTCTCCAAGAATAATTCTTGGCACCCTAAGAAATGAACAAGTTTATATCTTTTTGTTTGCTGCTGTGCTTAGCAGAGCCAGATTGAATGGCATAAACTTCAATAATACCATACATTTGCACAGTTCAATGTATTGGGACTGTAGATACTTAATGTGACTATGAACATCAGTTTAAAATCTGAAACATTTGGAATATATGCTTAGAAAGCATAAGATTTCATGAAAATTTCCTTTTCAAAACTGGAATTTTCTACCTCTTTCAAGACATTAAATTGCAAAACACTGAAGTGGATGTATTAAAATAGACAAATAATTATGGAAGGACTGTAAATCAGTTGGCTTTGTGATTATGTCATTTAATTTCATTTTTACTGTATAAAAGGTTCCTCAAGGCTTCAAAAAAATGCCCTTTTCACTGTCCCAGCAATTCATTTCTAATTTGTTACTTCGGTCTGACTTCAATGAAACTATCCCTAGAGAAATTGGTGGAAAATGAAGTGGAAACTTTCATAGTTTCATGTTTATTCCGAAAAAAGTAGGAAAGGCTTAATACTTAATAGAAACCTCAGTGATCTGAGTCAACCAAACTTTTGTAACAATGCATTGTAATCATGTACAAATGCAAATTGCAGGAAATTGGATGAACAAATCTGAAATTAAACCCAATGGAGTAACTTGATAACTGCATTTTTTTTTAGTTCTCCATTTGATGCTGCCTTCTTCAGATTGCATTTTTTTTAAACTCTTTCCTGATGCAGGGTTATCTATGAACCCATACTAAAGGGCTTTTTCCTTAATTCAGTTGGTCCCCCCTCATAAGGGCTGTTACTATTTGTTCAAATTATTGACCCAATGAGGTTAATGTGACCGGTAAGCCTGCTTAAAAATTTATGATGCTGGATTAAAAACCACTCATGCTGTATGATTGTAACGTCACTCTCCAAAGTAACAACCAATTATTCTATTATCTACAGAAAAGAATTAACTGAACTAAGGCATGAATTAGAAGAAGAAAAGAAACATCGTATTTCCTTGCAGGTAAATGTTGGTTTATAGTTATTCCATTTACTTTGGAGAACAAGCTTTGCATTTTACAGATGAATTATTTCTTGTACTGAAGGAGAATATTCACATCATTGTGCCTTTTGCAGCTTTATAAAATAATTCATGCTTGGGTCTCACTGACATTTTAGATTTTTGTACGAGTATTTCTCCAATTCCAATTAAAAGTTGTAGAATCTGTTTCTGTTGGCTTTTCACGTTGTAGCAGTTTCTCCAGAAGAGAAGTCTGCATTCCTAGTCATATTATTTATATGGAATATTTGCTTTCATTGGTTAGTGGATTTTTTTCCATGTTCAGTAAAGTACCGTATATGCCAGCACATAAGACAAGACTCGACGATTAAAAATGTCAGCCCAAACCAGGGTCGTCTTATACGCCAAGTATTGAATATGATCCTTGACAGCGAAGTCTCAGCACTGCCCCACTGCAAGTGTACAGTGCAAACCTTGACAGCAAATTCTCAGCACTGCCCCACGGCAAGTGTACAGTGCTAACCTTGACAGCGAAGTCTCAGCGCTGCCCCACAGCAAGTATACACCTTGACAGCGAAGTCTCAGTGCTGCCTCACAGCAAGTGTACACCTTGACAGCGAAGTCTTAGCGCTCCACCATGGGGTCTATCTGCTTTCAGCTTTGTACTATCTTTAAACGCTCTGTTAAAGGAGCCGACTGTGGTTTATTTTAAAATTAGCTAATTAAATTTTTACCTTTACTGGGTAATTTGCTTTTTAAAATATTGTGACAGCATCACCTCACTGGTCAGTGCCAGACTTGAGATATTCTATTACAGCGAGTATAGTTCAAAACCTACATCGTAAGTGGAAATTCTGTGGGTCATCTTATACAAGAGTCGACTTGTAGGCTGGCATGTATGGTATGCATAATTCTAAATACCTGTCACATTTTTGGGCCTACATTTGAAGGACAAGTGTCTTATTTTAAATGGGCCCTGGTCATGATTAAAGTCCAATGTTCATAATATATTTTCTAAAGTAAGTGTGCAGAACGGAACACATTCCAACTGCACTATATCTTGCACTGTGAAATAAATATCCTACCAATGTTCTTTATTGAAAGCACACATGAAGAATGTCATTTGTTGTGTCCTCTTCTTTTTCTTTGGCTTGGCTTCGCGGACGAAGATTTATGGAGGGGGTAAAAAGTCCACGTCAGCTGCAGGCTCGTTTGTGGCTGACCAGTCCGATGCGGGACAGGCAGACACGATTGCAGCGGTTGCAAGGGAAAATTGGTTGGTTGGGGTTGGGTGTTGGGTTTTTCCTCCTTTGCCTTTTGTCAGTGAGGTAGGCTCTGCGGTCTTCTTCAAAGGAGGCTGCTGCCCGCCAAACTGTGAGGCGCCAAGATGCACGGTTTGAGGCGTTATCAGCCCACTGGCGGTGGTCAATGTGGCAGGCAATTTAATACTTGTTGTTTAATACAATTTAATAATGTTGTGTCCTACAATTTAATGAAATACAATTATTTTCTCCATCTCTTTGAAACATTGAAGTTAATAATATTATTTTTTTATTTATAGCTGGAAATAGACAAACTGAAGAAAGCAGTTCAGCCAACATGAACTACATTTTATTCTATATTTGGTACAACTTGCCATGCTATAGACGCTGGTGCAAGTAACTAGGAAGACCAGGACTAAATAATGGATTTTGCCTTTTCTTATGATCATGGTTCCTTTTGAAATATCAGAAATTATGATCTTTATAAAGATGGGTAGAATTATATGATGTAAATTTCTTGCCAATGAGAATTAATGAGGCCTTATCTGGTATTGTTACTGGACTCGCAGACCACACATTCAAGGTGAATGTTTGTTTGCTACTGTACTACTGAATCTGTATAAAGGGGTAAGATGTTAAATTTTTAATTAAGATGTAGTTTAATTTTTTTATGAATCTGCTATTGTAGTTATGCAAAATGATACGATTTACACAAATATTTTCTTCTCAAGGGGAGGGGCTTAATAGATATTAGATGATTTTTGTCCTCTCCACGGGAAAGGAAATTTAATTTTACTGCATACAATTTATTTTAGCAATCCTACACCGGTTAAACACTATTGTGCCTGATTGAAGCCTGCAGATGAAAGTATTAAATGAATATATAAAGTTGGTGTTCGAGGGGCAAAGGATTGTGGTCAACAGACCAATTACCTATGCAGAGTAGAATATGTATTTTCATATAAAAGGTTATATTACAAATGTAATGACTATTTACACATTACTTTCCATAAAGGGAGAATTTGACATTAATGGATCTGAGAAAATGAACATTCACACCACTCATATTCACTGTGTTCTTTTTGATGAATTATTCCAAATTATTTTTTCATGCCCTGTTTCATCCATGTTCATTGCGTTCTTTACAGTTAATGTTCCAAGATTTGAAGATAATCTAATCTTTCGGGGGTGGGGGGGGGGGGGGGGGGGGAGGAATATAAATGTTTGCATTTACACATTTTTGTTTTCAGAGACATTTGCTCCTCTTATGGTTCAAAACCAAGTGCTCTTGGGGACTGCTTGTCAACAGTTCTGGCTGCCATAAACCTCAAAACAAATGACCAAGAATGACAATCATTTTTTTAAAAAAAATCAATATTGTGATGTTTTTCTCGTCTGTTACACAGCAATGCAAAGACTATGCAATTCATTATGCAACAGTAAGTTCCTCTGTTATATTTGGCATTCATGGTGTTCTGTTCTTTATAAACCCATTCAACTTATATTTTTTCTTGGCTTTATTTTCAGGAGTTGTCTTTTATTAAAGAATTATTATAATACTTATAATTGTGGTTTTTTTTTAAATAATACATTTACAGATGCTATATAATGTATTTTTATTCTAAATTTCTGTTATATAACTGTGTTAAAATGAAAATATTGATTTGTCAGGAATAAAACCAAGTTCCTTACAAATTGACCTGGAATGATATTAAATTCTGTAAATGTAATTGATAACAAATTTCTACTTATATTTAATGTTAGTATGTTTGTTTACTAACAAACATAAGTAATCTTTCCCTTTTATTAGCATTTATCGAGCAGTCATCAAGAGTAAATCCTACTTGTTGTCTGCTTCCAATTTCTTGGTATAATCTTTTGTTCTCCCCATCAATTATTTTCCCACCCTGATATTTTGGATTTGACTCATCACTTTCTCCTAAGTAACCAACAGGTAACAGGGTCAACACTTGGTGCTCAACACATCTTCTAAGAAAAAGTCTTTTAAGTTCAACGTGCAATATTAATTGTGAGACAGCTAATGCTTGGAAATCCTGTTTTTAGCAACTTTGGTTATCAAGGTAGGAATGCTATCAGATCTTACCGTAGAGTTATAATCAGAGCAGAATCTGGTACTCTGCAATTCTTGAAACATTAGAAAGAGAGACAGGGTGGATTATTGTCATTGATTCTAAATTTGTGTCCAGTAATCTACCGCAGTCATTTTTCCTACACTGACTTCGATGTTTTAATGTTTTTTTTTGTTGCACTCAGTTCCATTTTGAAGAATAGGAAAAGAAGCCATTCAATCAATATGTGAGTGATGCAAGTCGATATGATGACTTTGGAGCTTAAATATTTCCAATAATTTAGCAGTGCACATGGATTTACAGTCTATTCCACATAGCCAGTAAACAGTACAAGTATGCTTTGAAGCCTAACTGAATTCCAAAAATTAATGTGACATTAGAAAAGTGATTAAGTGTCAAGGGCTTTATCTACTGAAAATCTTCAGAATGGTTATAAATATTGCTGTAAATTAACCAATGTTCCTAAATTTAATTTCTTCTCTTGTGAAGGGATTCTAACTCTATCCTCTCTCTCTCTTTCTCGCCTTGGAAGTTCGACATTCAGCAAATATTCTTCCATTTCATTCCATTCTCATCTCCTAGTAATTCTGAATTGTATGTTTTAATCTGCCAAGCTAAAGGTTTGTGCACCGCTCACCCAACGTATAGTTTTTAATATAGGTTTTTCTATTCTGTATGTTTGTACAGGTACACAAGCCTTTATCCAGATATCTAAAATCCGGAAAGCTCCAAAATCCGGCAAGTGGGGAGAGAGAGAGCAGCGCGAGTCAGGCGGACGAGGGGAGAGACTGGCAGTGTGGGTCAGGCGGGTGGGAAATCAGCAGCACGAGTCGGACGGGCAAGGGGGAGAGACCGGCAGCACGAGTCGGGCAAGGGGGGGGAGACCTGCAGCCCGTCGGGCGGGCTAGGGGTGGAAGACCTGCAGCGCAAGTCGGGCGGGCGAGGGGGGAGAAGGCAGTGCGAGACAGGCAGGCGAGGGGGGGAGACCGACAGTGCAACTTGGGCAGGTGGGAGACCGGCAGTGTGAATCAGGTGGGTGAGGGATTGGGGGGGGAGACTGGCAGCGCGAGTTGAGTGGGCGAGGGATGGTGGGGGGAGACCGGCAGCGTGAGTCAGGTGGGGGAGATGGTAGCGCAACTGGAAGGGGGTGGATACGGCAGCACAATTTGGGTGGGTTTAAATCTGGCTTTCCGAAATCTGGAAAAATCCGAAATTCGGGACACACTGTCCCCCAAGGGTTCTGAATAAAGGATTGTGTACCTGTATATCTTTGGTTTTTATTCTCCAGTAATCTGTATTCTTGTCCTGTTCTTTGATTTTGTTTTTTAATTCTTTCATATCCTTCTCTAAACTTTTCACTTCTGCCATATGTTACCTCTTAAGATTCTTCGTAAAAGATATAATTTGTCCCCTTAAATATGCTTTAAGCGTGTCCCATACGAGAAAGCTGTTATAGCAGATTTGTTTCACAAAATATTTCTATCTGTCTCTTTATAAATTCACAGAGGTCTATTCTTTTAAGCAATCTAGTATTGAAACAACATCTGTAGACATTCTCTTGCTTTTCCATTATTGCTATAGTTAATATTAATGAAAAATGGACTGATAGAAGCCTCGCTCGATATTCTATTTTTATCACTCTACTTTTTAATTGGGCAGACATTAAAAAATAAGTCATTCCTTGTGAGTCGTGCACCTTTGAGTAAAAATAGTGTGGCCACTGGAATTGCAGTGGACACAATTAAATAACCACACAAGGCATTTCTTCAATGAATCAAACTGATTTACTGTTCAGAACGTGTGCAACCTTTAAAAGTCTGAATCACGCACCCAACACGTGCTGATATCATCGTGCACATAGCTGGTTGTCCGCCTTCTAAGAGTTGTCGTGCCATCATAGCGCCGCTACATGGCACCCCCCCCCCCACCAGGAATCAGAAGAAAGGTTTGTCTGTCTTTTAGGTTGTGGACCTCTGTAACGGACTGTTGGCTGCTGCAGTGGGGAAGACTTGTCCACATGAGCTAGTTTAAGCCTGTCAGTAGTGAAAGGCTGTGGCTTCCCACCAATGTTCAAAATACAGGTCAACCCAGTTTGTCTGAGTATCTTATAAGGTCCTTCGTAAGGCATCTGGAAAGGTTGACCAACTGTTCCCTTATGGACGAAGCCATATTCGCAGTTTTTGACGTCTTCAGGCACAAAGGAAGGGTGTTCTCCATGCGAAGATGGTGGTATAGGGGTCAATTTTCCTTGCTGTCCTTTTTTTAGCCAGCCAGAGAATGTCTGCCTCTGCTGCTACAGCTCTTGATTCTTCAAATGAACACTTGGATAACAAGAACTTAATATCATCTGGTATTTGTTCTAAAAAAGATGCTCGAATAACAGCTTGGAACTTTTACCAAATGCCAGGAACAGCATTTCATCCATTAGTTCTTAAGGGTGTGGTCTCCCAACCCACTGAGGTGTAGTAGTTTGGCTGCCCTTTTCCTACGGGACATACCATATACCTACAATAAAAGTGCTTTTAAAGCGTCATACTTGCTAGAACATGATGGGTCCCTCTTAGCGATGGCCTGGTCCAGAGCACTGACGAGATGGTAATAACAAGTGGGGTCCAATTTGACTTTGTGAAGGTGAAATTGTGTTTCAGTCTGTTGGAACCACAGTTCAGGCTCAGCTGTCTAGAAAGGTGGCAGCTTCACAGCAACGAATGCAGAGTCCATGTATGTCCAAAAATAAATTTTTGGATCATGTTGGGGTCACCAATTGTGGCCGCTAAAATCTGTGGACACAATAAAATAACCACACAAGGTGTTTCTTCACTGATTCAAACTGATTTACTGTTCAGAATGTGTGCAACCTTTTAAAAGCCCGAATCACATGCCCAACACGCATTTACCTCATCGCACACTGGTATCACATAGCCGGTTTGATGCCTTCTGGGAGTTGTAGTGCCGTCATAGTGTTGCTACAGTAGTCTCTGTGGGATTTAATCGATATGATTTTTCATAGATGAAATTGTGGTTTTTGCTGCTTTCGCCCTCGTTATTGTTCTTGCTGATTTATCTAGTATTGGGTCCAAGCATTAATTCAAGTCTCCTCCAACTAATATATTTTGTCTTCCCTCTGCTGATTTTAAGAAGATGTCCTTCATTAAGGCTTCATCGTCATAATTCAGGGCATAAATATTCATAAATGTCCATGCTTCTCCATAAATTTTACAGTGTGCCATTACATACCTTCTGGCTTGATCAATCAAGGTATCTTTTATTAACAGTGGTGTATTTCTATTAGACTAGCCACCCACTAGCCTTTGAACCAAAGGAAGATGATATTATTTGTCCTACCCATCCTATTTTTAATTTATCATGTTGCAATTTGGTAAGATGTGTTTCCTGCAAAAAGATTATATCTACTTTTAATTTATTTCATTATGCTAAGACCCTCGTCCTCTTCACCGATCCGTTTATCCTGTTAATATTAAAACCAATAAACTTTAGTGCTTTATCAATAATATTTTCACACAAATATTGGATAACCATATCTTCCCAATTTTCTAAATACTGTTGTCACATTTGCCTATTAAAAGACATTTCCCTATTAAAAGACATTTCCAACACATACATAGTTCTAATGGTAACATTGACAATGGTACCCTGAAGCTTGTGAAAAAAGCCTGTGGGTTCTTCCGAAGGAGAAGAAACCCTCCCTTTGGCGCCATCTTTTAAAATCACTTCTCTCTCAGCACCATCTCCCCACCCCCCACAAAGTCAGAATTCCCACCTTGTTGCTTTCCTTACCACCTCTCTGTCCTTTCAGAGCTCTCCATATAAACCAATGTTTTTTTTTCTTTTAACAGTGAAAACATGACGGCTCAGTACGATTAGTATAAATAAAAAGATGTGCCTTTCAGTTAGGCCCATTTTGAAATGGTCTTTTCAGTCCTTTCAGCTGGCGACTTTAATCTTTTCTTAACTTTCTTGAAAATTCTTCCACTTCTTTATTCTTTAAAATTCGTCGATTACTGTCTGAGATATCCACACTCGGCGCTGCTGAATAAATCATTGAATATTTAAAGTTTTTAGATCGCAGTTGTCTCGTCAAATTCCTTTCTTGTTTGACCAAGGCAGGGCTGAAGTCCTGGAAAAATATTACTTTTGCATTGTCCACCACTGATCAGCCATTATTATTTTTTAAATACTCATATGCTGCTCCCAAGATCGTATCTCTCTTACCAGGACTGGTCGTGGTTGCTGTTCACCTGTTCTCCTGTCTGTTAAGGCCTTTCAATTTGCAGCTTTGCATTTAACACATTTGTGGGATCTGTGTTTCAAAGAAACTCACCGCGTCTTTTCCTTCTATTCATTCTCTCAATCCAATGATTCTTATATTGTTACATCTTGCGAAAATTTTCCATATGGTCGACCTTGTCCATCAGTCCTTTCTTTTCTGTGTCCCATATTTTTGCTTTTTCTTCCAGTGCCTTCAGCCTATCTTTGTTTTGTCCAGCTCAGTCTCTGAAGTTTAAGTTTTCCACAGCTTCTTTAATTTCCATTTCCATCACTGATTCCATACTCACAAAACGACTGCATAAAGTTTCCATTATGTTCAGGATGGTGGCTATATCTTGGGCCGACTCCCCAGCTCTGTTGACTTCAGCCTGTCCCGAGGCCCCTCCTGAGTCACTCCTCATCAGGCTTCCACTTGATGTTCCTGGCTGAGCTGTTACTTCAGTTTTTGTTTTTGGTTTCCTCGGTCGTTCAGCACTAGTTTTATCCATTTTTGGTGATTAAAATTCTGTTTTTTGAGCTTTTAAATTGTCTTTTTAATACTTTTTGTGGAGAACTATTTCAGAATACTTCTGCTCAACTCATTAGCATGGCCGTGCCCCCACCACTTAATATTATCAAGGAGGTTAACGAAGTTCAAAGCTTAGGAAAAGGTCTATATATTAATTCTCTCAATTCTTAAGTACAGCCTCCAGATTTTCAAAAATACATCATATTTATTTCTCAAATTATGTGATCTCCAAAGGAACACAACTATACATTTCTGCATTCCATGCCCAAGTGGGTATCTGATTTCCATGTCACTGCTATACATTTTCTTGCTACTGCTAAAGCAATCTTTTAAAAATTGTTTTTGATGTGCTGATAGTTTTGGTTTCGGTCTTATCCCCTCAATATTACTTAATAAAAAAATAAAATTGGAGCTTATGGAAATCTAATTCCCATAACACCAAATTTTGATTATAAAGCAAGGCTTCTATCTGATCATTCTCTGTTACTGTTGGTGTTTATGATGGTAGATAAAGAACAATCTACTTATAGATGGAAACTTGATGATATTAAAAAGATTAGATTTTTGTGATTTTGTTAGAAGGCAAATTCAGATTTTCTTTCAGACGAATTCTAATTCAGTTAATGATGAGTTTATTTTATGGGATGCAATGAAGGCTTACTTAAGGGGACAAATTATGTTATACTTTTAAAATGTAGGGGTATATGAAAGAATTGGACCAACTGGAGAAAGGGATAACATGTTTAGAAAAGGATTTACAAAGATGGGTCTTTGAAGAAAAACATCAGAGACTTATAAATAAGAAACTTCATTAAGTACATTACAAACATTTAGAAGGGAGAAAGCCATAATGAGAATTAAGCAGAGATATTATGAGTTTGGTGAAAGGGCTCATAAGGTCCTTGCTAGGCAACTGAAAAAAGAACAAGTTTCAAGAACTATTAATTCAGTTAAAATAGTGTTGAATGTGACTACATAAAATTAATGAGGCTTTCAAACAATTTTATTCTCAGTTGTATAAAGAGAGATGATAATAAAATTGATTTTTTAAAATCACAGACAAGGTTACCCGTGTTAACTTTACAAGAGCAAAGGGAGTTGGAAGCCCCTTTCACATCAAGGGAAGTGGGGAGAAGCATTGAGCTCATTACAAAGTAATAAATCCCTGGGAGAGGATGTTTTCCTGCCTGAATTCTCTAAAGAAGTTCTACTCATAAGTACTATTTGGAGCTATTTGTAGTTGATATTAAGCCTAAACTTTTGGAGAAATTGATAATTTCTTGGTCAGTTAGATTTCATTTACCACTGAGTGTCTCAAAAAATTACCAGTGTTTAATACAGTATGTGGGAGTTCAGAATTAGAGACTCGCATAATTCTCATTAATAAGTGGAATTACATTTGGCTATTGTGATATTCAAACCTTTATTCTTCCAATAAAAATCATAAAATTCTATTAATGAAAACACAAGAGATTATAAAAAAAAGAAACAGGTAAAAAAAATAATTAAAAAAATCAAATAACTGCATGCCTTAACAAGGAAAAAAATACAATGACCAGGCTTGTTTTCTTTCTTTCACATTAAATATCAGAGAATCTTCCCCTTAATCACATTTCCTCATACATCATTTGTTTAGACAGCATTCAGGATTACTTTATTTATTTTCTCCTAGCACAGACTTGCCAATTCAATCTCTCTTGGTCTTAAGTAAATGAAGCAGGATAGAACAATAGCACATCCTTCATGGGAAGACAAATAAATTAAGTTAATATAAACAGATGAATTCAACCACATCAACCAATCTCAAATTATTACATCTGTTTCCTCTAAGATCCCATGTGCAGTATGGAGCCTGAGCTCAATTAAAACAGTCTAACCTTTACTTTGCACCTTTCTTATTTTCTTTTTGTACATGAGGTGTGTATTGCTTCTTGGTAATCATTCAAAAGCATGTTGAATTTTCCCAGACTATTCGTCCATGTCTTTGATCCCCTATCGGCACCATTGGTAGGGGCTCCTCCTGTTTGTCTCTTCACAGCATGACCAACTTGCTCAACCCTTTCTGCTCTTGCCATGCCTAGCTGTCCCAATACAAATTTTGCCTGATCTGTATTTGTAACAGCTTCGATGTGAGCTATAAATATTCTCAACCGTTGAAGACTGATTGCTGCCAATTGATTCCAATTTTATCCTCCTTGTGTTTCATTGTAAAGAGCACACAGTATGTTTGAAAACCCTTATGCGTGTTCTTCCTTCTGCTGAATAGTTTTCACCATGATCTTAAAAAGGTTTACTCTTTCTGTACCATCACACTTTATCTCCAAAGCTGCTTTAATATTCCAAGTTGGCATGCTTGGAGTAATGTAACTGCAACTGTCTTATTCAAACTAAAAGGCAGATACTACTTTTAACAGAAGAATTGCAGCAATAGGTTCCATATACAAAGTGTCCTTCCACATCTCCTTATGAGGGTCTCTTTGAAACCCTTGCTACTCCCTTAATTGTGAGTATTTTTAGATGTAAACACCATTAAACTGCCCTTATTGCCAGACCATTTTAATGTTGGTTTATTTTTAGTTAAATACATTCTTTATCTTTTTTTTTTAAATTATTTTTCACACTATGAACCATATTAACCAAAATACACACAAAACATTTCCCTCTTGAAATATACACAGTGTCATTTTCTCCTCTTTTCCCCCCCTCCCTTCCCACCCCACTAAACGTTCAACATATACAATACAATAAACCCATTAAACAATGTCATCACACAATGAGAATAAACAAGAAAATTGTGTCATCTACTTTTATACACTGGGTCAGTTCATTTAGTCTTCTTCACATTCTGTCATTTTAGGGGGTGGAGGTCCGTGGTAGGCCCTCTCTGTTGTGTTCCATGTACGGATCCCAAATTTGTTCGAATAATGTGACTTTATTTTTTAAATTATGTTATTTTTTCCAATGGAATACATTTCTTCATTTCTATGTACAATTGCTGTACTCTCAGGCTCTCTTCTGATTTCCAGGTTGACATTATACATTTTTTTTGCTACAGCTAAGGCTATCATAATAAATCTTTTGTGCTTCATCCAAATTGAGGCCTAGCTCTTTACTCCTTATATTACTTAAGAAGAAAGATCTCTGGATTTTTTGGTATGTTGCTTTTTGTGATTTTATTTAATACCTGATTTAGATCTTCACAAAACTTTTCCACTTTCTCACATGCCCAAATTGCATGTACTGTTGTTAGTTAAATGCATTCTTGATGCAGGTCTGGATTCAAGAATGTCTGCTCACTTTTTACAGGACTGGAAAACCAAAATCCAAGAGAAGCCCGTTTGTACAGCAGACAAGCTCCATTTGAGAGCCAGAATATGAAATGTAAGATAGTGTAACCTGCTGCTGACCACGCCATGCTCGAAGTGGCAACCCGACTCCAGGAGCCCGCAGCCTACACCGCTGGCCGAGACGGGCTACTCACTTCGAAGTCAGTGTTCGACTCAGCAGCAGATGACTGCAGTGTCCCATTCCGATGGGCTGGCCAGTGGCAACCAATTGGGTGGAGCTAGGGAAGCAGCCACACCTGGGGATGAGAGGGGCTTACTGATTTGCTGCTGCCTGGATGGCGCTAAACAATCAATCCCAGGAAGCGGATTGTAATGACACCAGACGTGGGGCTTGATGATGTCAGAGATGGGCTTGTGAGCCTTTTATAAGCAGAGCTGCCTGCATGATAAAGTAGTGCTGAATTCACTCCTGTAGTGTGTCACTTCTTTGAGCTCAGACTCAGTGGAGTTAAAATGAAGCATCGCGATGGAGGGGAACTCAGCTAGAATCTTGGTGAACTCATTGCCTGGACTTGCCAAGTGTAGGTGGAGAGTCGTCAGTTTGATGCCTTCCAATGCAAGGGTCTGAAAGGTCTTTGCGTTACTAGCTGGATACCCTTGATATTGACTAGTAAGGAGTTGGCTCTCAGGAATTCACTCCCAGGAGAGGCTAGTGGATGTCTGCTAAAACAAATCGCCAATAAAGCGGTGGTTCCTGAAATGGAGGGGGATAGTACGGGTACCTTAAGTCTGTATTGAAGAGTTATTGGCAGCCCGTAATCTGCACCCTGCCTTCTGATGGCATATTATGGAGGTGGGGGTAGATGCTGACTTAGGTCCCAGTGTCGACCAGGATGCGTTGGCTTGACACTGGATCCCAGACGTGGGGAAGCATGTTGTGTAGGTCAGCCATCGCAGCCACTAACAACAGCCGGCATTGGCGTTTCCTGGGAAACCAGCATGGTGGACCTGAAGAATGAGCAACCAACCTGTAACCAACATGGTCTCATTGAAGCTGCCCAGCTTCTGGACATCACTGCCACAGGTGAGGTTCCAGCAAGCCGAGGCGCAGTTCGCCATATATAGATCACCACAGACAACACCCGCCCTCGAGCATGACATGGCAGCACACATTTCTTCCGGAACAAGGGAAGTATCAGGACATCAAGGAGCTACTAAACTGAGCTTTCGGGCTTTCACGGCGCAAGCGCACTGCCCGTTTGCTGCATGGACAGTTTGTGGTACAGGGCCCCATCCACCCTCATGAGCAACATGCTCACCTTGAGTGATAGCCATATTCCTTGTGCTCTATTTGAGCAGATTTTCCTGGAGAGGTTACCCAAGGATATCAGGGTACTTATAGCCGAAGAAGACTTCGCAGACCCAGAAAGGTAGCCATCAGAGCCAACCTGCTCTGGCCTTCAAAAAGGGACGACTGTGTTTTGTTAGACTCCATGGCCTCTTCTCATCAACATCAGCCTCCTAGGAGGCCGCTCAACAGACCAACCAGTCTGCCTCCAAGCCTGCAAACCCCAGTAAGCTATGTTGCTTCTACCATCAGTGATGGGGTGCTGAGGCCTGCTGATGCCAATCACCCTGCAAGTTCCCAGGAAACACCAACGCTGGCTGTCGTTAGTGGCTGTGATGACTGACCTACACAACATGCTTCCCCACATCTGGGATCCAGTGTCAGGCCAATGCTTCCTGGTCGACACTGGGACCGAAGTCAGCGTCTACCCCCACCTCCATAATATGCCATCAAAAGGCAGGGTGCAGATTACGGGCTGCCAATAACTCTTCAATACAGACTTAAGGTACCCGTACTATCCCCCTCCATTTCAGCAACCACCACTTTATTGGCGATTTGTTTTAGCAGACATCCACTAGCCTCTCCTGGGGGTGAATTCCTGAGAGCCAATTCCTTACTAGTCGATATCAAGGGCATTCGGCTAGTGCACGCAAAGACCTTTCAGACCCTTGCACTGGAAGGCATCAAACTGATGACTCTCCACCTACACTTGGCAAGTCCATGCAATGAGTTCACCAAGATTCTAGCCAAGTTCCCCTCCATCGCGATGCTTCACTTTAACTCCACTGAGTCTGAACACAGGGTAAGGCATCACATCCTCACTAAGGGCCCCCCACTTCACGCCAGAGCACTCTGCCTCCTGCCAGATATACTCAACCTCGCCAAGGAGGAGTTTTTTTTTAATGGAGAAATTCGGCATCTTCCACCGCTCCAACGGCCCTTGGGCCTTCTGCTCCATTTGGTCCCTAAGGCATCAAGGGGTTGGAGACCACGGGGGGACTACTGCTGGCTAAATGAAGCCACCACGCCGGATAGGTACCCTCTCCCACATATTCAGGACTTTTCTGCTAACCTGCAGGGGGCATGGATATTTTCCAAAATTGACAATCTGTGGCCATCACCATATCCCCATCCACCCTGAGGATATCACAAAGACTGTCATTATTACACCATTTGGGCTGTTCAAATACCTCAGAATGCTCTTCAGCCTAAAAAAAAACTTTGCACAGACCTTTCAAAGGCTGTGAGCTGGGATTTGAAGTTGGTGTTCATCTATCCCAATGACATTCTGATTGCAAGCCGTGATCGTGCAGAACACACCACTCACATCAGAGAGTTGTGCCACAGGTTGTGTGAGTTTGGCCTGACAATCCAGCAAAATGCCAGCTTAGTCCCGGGGAGCAGAACGTCCTGTGTGATACGTCCACAGGTAAGCCTTGTCCGATCATTCCCACTACCTGGAGGAGGCACATTTTTGAGGCGATACACAACCTGGCAGACCCCGCTATCAAAACGACCATCAAAATTGTGGTAAGTCAATTTGTCTGGCATGGGCTCCACAAAGAGGTCAGCCAGTGGGCTGGGAATTGTACATGATGCCAGGCCTCGATAATAAAGCCCGCCCTCCTCCCCCCCCCCCCCCACACAGTCATTTCAACCACCACAATGTCATTAGAGCCATATCCATGTGGATCTGGTGGGCTTCCTACCAATATCCAGAGGCACACGCTACTTACTGACTCTAGTGGGCACCAGATGACAGAGACCTCTCTGGAAATATATACCAGGGGCCTCCTGAACAACTGGGTGGCTTGGTTCAGGGTTCCAGAGCACACAACCTCAGACAGGGACTCCCAGTTTACCTCCAGCCTCTGGTCTAATCTCACTAATGCCCTGGGTACTCAGCTCCACCATAGCACGGCTTACCACCCTCAGGTCAATGGTTTGGTGGAGCGATTCCATCAACACCTTAAAGCAGCTCTCCTGATCAGACTCAATGGTCCGAACTGGGTAGATAAGCTCCCGTGGGTATCCAGGTTGCTCCCAAAGAGGACCTAGAGGTTTCTGCAACCAAAATGGTATAAGACGCACCATTAGTGATTCCGGGGGAATTCCTGGCCGCCAGAGACACTGGGGATGATTTCCCTGTGGCTGTTTTGTCCCACCTGCAGGACTGCCTAGGCACACTCACCCTGACACAGCCAAAACAGCATGGCTCATGGACGCCATTCGTACCTGAAGAACTCAAGACTTGTAAATATATTTTTGTCAGATGCAGGGCACACAGACCCCCCACTACAGAGACCTCATGAAGGCCCATACAAAGTTATACAACACAACGAGTCAACATGTCTTTTGGGTATTGGTGGACTGGCTCAAGCTGGCATTCCTTGACCCTGATCCCTGACTCAATCCCACACCAAAGGGGGAGGCCTCCCAAGCACAAGGTCTTGCCTAGCACCGATTCTGGGGAGGGGGGTCATGAGGCGGCTGCCGACCGCACCATGCCTGGAGCAGCGACGTGACCGGGAGCCCGCAGCCTATGCTGCCAGCCAAGATGGGCTATGCACTTCGAAGTCGGCACATGACTCAGCAACACGTGGTTGCAGCGCCCCACTCTGATAGGCTGGCCGGTGGCAGCCAAACAAGTGGAGCTGGGGAAGCAGTCACACCCAGGGATGAGAGAGGCTTACAGATTAGCCGCTCCCCGGAGAGCACTAAATAACAAATCCCAGGGAACGGATTGTAATGCCACCAGTCGGGGGGACGTGATGACATCAGAGATGGGCTTGTGAGCCCTTAAAAGCAGAGGTCCCAGCACAATAAAGCAGTGTTGAATTCACTCCCGTAATGTGTGTCTCTTTGAGCGTAACCTCGCCAGTGGTAGCAGCCGCTACAGTGGTTCATTTTAATGTAATACATGACATGAGTTAAAAAAAAGTCTAAGAATACAAATTATTCCGGTCACAGGAAGTTCAAGATACTAGGATACATTTCAGAGAAATAGATTAGAAAGACTGAGTTGCTCACATGTCTATCCATGACCTCATGTACTTTCCTACAGAGATCACCCGTAAATTGGAGGAACAACGCTTGATTTTCCTGCCTGGGCACTCTCCAACCAGATGGCATTACTTTGACTTTTCTGGTTTCTGCTAGTCTATTCTCCACTCTCCCTTCCCCCTTGTCTTCTTTTCTCCAGCTCTCCACCCCCTTCCCTCTCCATTCATAGAGCCATCTGCCCTCCCCCGCTTGCTGGTGTGCCCTCCCTCCCTTATCCACTAATCACTTCCTGACCTTCGAACCGTGCTTCACCCCCTACCTCCCACTGTTCAGGCACCTGCCTACATTTTTCCATGCCTTGATGCAAGGCTCAACCCTGAAACTTAGGTTATGTATCTTAATTTTTGCTATATAAAGTACACGGAGAAGAAGCTGAGTTTCTACAGCATTTTGATTTTACTTCAACCACAGTGTCTGCAGACTTTCATGTTTTACTTCTTGCATTTATTTCAAATGTCGGGGTTTTTGGCATGGACTGATTCTTACGGATATAGAATTAGGGTAAATAGTTTGGTTTCATTCGTTTTATTTGAGGCAACTTTGGCTTTTCCAACACACGACTCTGGCATGACTTGCAGCAGCATTCAGGTTAACTTCTAAATAGCACAGATACTGAACCCGCGCTAGTATTCATGGAGGCCATTTTATAAGCAGCCCTAATGAAAAGCTTAATGTAAACATTCGACCTTTTATGATGTGAATGATACCTCCTGTTCAATGAATACAAATAGCTTCTGTTCAAATGTATTTACTCAGCCTCATGACTGTCATCAAAGACAACTTTTTTTTAATGGAAACAAACACATTCTCATGCATGATAGTCTTTGGGGGGGCATGGAATATTTTCTATGAATGGGAATTTCGTTCAGAAATGGTGAAAGAAGTGCTTCAATGTTTTTTTTTTAAGAGGAAAAAAAAACAAAAGTGCCAATTAGGTCAGCGCTAACTCCCTCGCCACTGGTGGCACAAGGCCTCGGAAGAGGCAAGTGGGGAAATAAAAAAGAATCCACTTCCCCCAGACAGAATTTAAAAAGTAAACTTTAATCAGTCAAGTATGATAAGCTTCTTCACAGTCTCTGTTAACTTGATCAACATCAATTTTGACTTGAACTTCAGTCGGCTGCCCCCCCAGATTAAATCTCTCCTTTCAATTTTTCAATCTCATGTTGAGATACAGAATACCTTCCATTCTGCTTAATGTTAGGCAATGAATTAGTGAATTCCAGAGCTTCAAATTCATTAGCAAAAAATTGAGATTGATATTGTCCATAAAATACTTTCATGTACTGCTGGATAATGAAAAGCAAATTTATATCCCTTGTTCCACAAAACTGACTTAGCTGGATTAAATTCTTCTTTTAACAATTTTGTTTCTCAAATCAGCATAAAAAAATACTCTACTATTCTGGATTACCAAAGGACCTTGTTGTTCCCTTGCTTTTTAAGCTGCCATTCTTAAAATCATTTCCCTACCTTGATAATGTCGGCACTTAATCAAGACAAAGTGTGGCGTATGCACCGGATACGTTTTTTTTCCTTAGAGCTCTATTGAGCTCCAAACCATTCAGAGAATTCTCTGGGCCCAATATTTCAGGCAGCCAATTTTTAAAAAAATTCACTGGGTTGTTTCCTTCAAAATCTTCAGGCGAACCAACTATTTTCACATTGCCTCTTTTACTCCGATTCTCCATCATATCAACTTGGACCTTTCTTCTCAACTTCCCACAGTGTAAAGGAATCTTTTATCTTGTCAACTGTGTCTTTACATTGTTCCACTTCCATATGACAATCCTGGAAACCTTCAAATTTCTGAACTTTAATTTGATCAACAGATTTATTACATCTTATCACATCTGATTTCAATATAGTTTTTCTTTAATGGCTAACAATTGATTTGTAAAATCAGCTTTAAATTCAGCAAAATTAGCATCAATTTTCTCACTGACTAAATCCATTTTTTCAAAAGTTTTATCAAAATCCTGTGGGTCAAGAGGTGTTGGGGTAGCATAATATGTCCCCACTTTACCTTGAATATATTGATCTGCTTCTTCTTCAGTTTCTTCTCCTTGTGACTGTTGTACAAAACTCTCTTCCTCTCCTTCAGGTTCCTCCTCTTCTCTTGGTGTAGTTAAAAGCTGAAACTGCAAATGGGCTTACTGTTTAGCCCTTGGGTGACCTGCAATAGTTGTCGGGAGTCGGGTCTACAGGCTCAGTTTCGGTAAAGTTCCGTGCGTGAGCACAGGCTTCGTAGTAGTCTCCGTAGTTTTTCTCCGTGCTCCAGCGCCACCCTCCCCAAGTCCCTGAGAGGGCAGCGCTGGAGTCTGGATTCTCACCCGGGAAGTCTTCGTAGATTGTAGCTGGAGAGAAACTAGAATCGGAGGCTGAGTTTTCAAGGTAGGCCCTGGTTCTTCCAACAGAATTACTTCAGTTGTCGATTTTCTTTTGTAGTTTGAGGTTTAGATTTCTTTGTAGCCATCTTCTGAGACCTCTAAGAAGTTTGTTTCAAAGCAATTAAATTTTAAAAAGTTTTTTTTTAAATCATGTATTAATTAATACTGCCAGGAGAGGCGTTTTCCATGTCTTCCTCCTAAGGCATCACTCCACGTCCCCCCAAGCGCCTCAGTGTTTGACAGAATCACTAACACATCAGAATCAGAGTTTAGTGTCGTGAACTAGTCTCAAAACTTGTTTTACAGCAGCAAGTAAATAAGAACTAGGAGCTGGAGTTGGCCATCGAACCCATCGAGCCTGCTCCGCCATTCAATAAGATTATGGCCGATCTGATCATTGACTCAACTCCACCTACCTGCCTTTTCCCCATATTCCTTAATTCCTTTTTTATGTAAAAATCTATCTAACTGAATCTTAAAAATACATTTAATGAAATAGCCTCAATCACTTTCCTGGGTAGAGAATTCCACAGATTCACTACTCTCTGGGAAAAACAGTTTGTCCTCATCTCCGTATTAAATCTACTCCCCTGAATCTTGAGGCTGTGTCCCCTAGTTCTGGTCTCACCTTCCAGTGAAAACAATTTTCCTGCCTCTATCTTATCTATCCCTTTCATAATTTTATGTTTCTATAAAATCTCTCATTCTACTGAATTCGAGTGAGTATAATCCCAGGTGATCAACCCCTCATCTCCAGAATCAACCTGGATTGCCAGTATCCTCGAGTATGGAGACCAGAACTGTACACAGTACTCCAGGTGCGGCCTCAACAGTACCTTGTACAGTTGCAGCATTACTTGCCTGCTCTTCAATTCAATTCCTCTAGCGATGAAGGCCAACATTCCATTTACCTTCTGTTGTACCTACAACCCAACTTTTTGCAATTCATGCATAAGAACTCCCAGGTCCTTCTGCACTACAGCATGCTGCAGTTTTTCACCATTTAAATAATAATCTGCTCTTCTATTTTTCCTACAAAAGTGGATAATCTCACATTTACTAACATTGTACTCCATCTGCCAGACCTTTGCGCACTCACCTAACTTATCTATATCCTTCTGCAGCCTCTCCACATCTTCTGTACAATTTGCTTTTCCACTCAATTTAGTATCATCCGCAAACTTGGCTGCACTACACTCTGTCCCCTCTTCCAAATCATCATTGTAAATGGTGAACAGCTGCAGGCCCAGCACCAACCCCTGCAGCCCCCCACTTACCACTGTCTTCCAATCAGAAAACACCCATTAACCCTAACCAATCCTCAATTCATGCCAATATACTTCTTATGCAGCACCTTATCAAACGTCTTCTGGAAATCCAAATATACAACATCAACTTGTTTCCTTCTATCTACCGCACCCATTATATCCTCAAAGAACTCCAGCAAGTTTGTCAAACGAGACCTGCCCTTTCTGAATCCATGCTGCATCTGCCTGATGGAACCCCTTCATTCTAAATGTCTCGCTATTTCATCCTTAATGACAGCTTCAAGCATTTTCACGACTACAGACATTAGGCTAACTGGCTGATAGTTACCTGTCTTCTGCCTGCATCCCTTCTTAAAGAGTGGCATGACATTTGCTGTCTTCCAATCTCCCGGGTCCTGCCCTGAGTCCAGAGAATTTTGGTAAATGACTACCTACGCATCAACCATAACACCCACCATTTCCCTTAGTCTCCTTGGGATGCATCCCACCAGGACCAGGGGATTTGTCCACTTTCAGTCCCATTAGTTTGCTCATCACTATCTCTTGTTTTTAATTTTTTATTTCTTGCACTGACATGAGTCATATCAATAACAACATCCACAAATGATCATCAATATATACATAGCGACATTTCTTCTTTCCCCCCACCCCACTTTCCCCCTTTCATCCATCTCCCCTTCCCCATCCCCTTCAAAAATCAATAAATAATAAAACACATCAAAAAAAGAAATAAAAAAAAGTTGGATCGCCCACTTTCACATATTTAAATCTTATTATGCTCATAATTATGTCGTTTTAAGAGATGGAGGTTTGTGGTCGGCATTCTCCAACATATTTTATAAACGGTTCCCAAATTTGTTCAAATAATGTACACTTGTCTTTCAGATTGTATGTAATTTTTTCTAATGGAATACACTTGTACATTTCTGTACCACTGTTGTATTTTAAGGCTTGTTTCCATTTTCCAAGTTGTCATAAAACATTTTATTTTGCTACTGCTCGCGCTATCATAATAAATCTTATTTGGGTTTTGTCTAATTTTAGTCCTAATTTTTGTCTCTTATATTATTTAGCAGAAAATTTTTTTGGATCTTTTGGTATATTATTTTTTGTGATTTTCCCAATCTACGTGGAAGTTAAGTCCCCCCACTACAACTGCCATTCCGTTTTTATATGCCTCAGCGATCTCTCGGTTAATTGCCTGTGCCATTGTTATTTAGTAGGCGATAGACAACTCCCACCAGTGATTTTTTTTTTTCCTTTACTATTCTTAATCTTTACCCCAATGGACTCAACTTTCTGCTCCTTAGATTTTATCGTCTCTCACTATTGCCCTGATCTCATCCTTAATTAAGAGCACCACCCCACCTCCTTTACCTTCCTGTCTATCTTTTCGTACTACCTGATACCCTTGAATTTTTAATTCCCAATATTGCCCATCTTGCATCCATGTTTCTGTGATGGCCACTAAATCATATGCCTGGGTACTGATTTATGCCTCAAGTTCATTAACCTTGTTTCTAATACTAAGGGCATTCTGATAAAGTGTCCTTTTAGAATCTAGTGACCTCTGCATCTTTTGTTTTTGACTTTTCTGCCCTATATTTTTATTTTTTTCTCTTTCCTAACTCTCGCTTTGGTCTCTGTACCACTTTCCTCATTCATTCATTGTAGGTTCCCATCCCCCTGCCCCATTAGTTTAAACCTTCTCCAACAGCTCTGGAAAACAATCTCCTCAGGATGTTGATCCCAGCCTTGCCCAGATGTAGACTGTCAAGTTTGTACTGGTCCCATCTGCCCTAGAAACGGTTCCAATGCCCCAAGAAAAACTGAAACCCTCCTTCCTGCACCACCGTTCAAGCCACATATTCATTCTAACATTTGAACAGAAGCTGCTTGTATTCATTGGACATGAGGCATCATTCGCATACATAGAAGGTCTAATGATTACATAAAGCTTCTCATTAGTCTGTTTATAAAATGCGGGTTCAGTATTTGCACTATTTAGATGTTAGCCCTTAAGCCTGAATGCTGTGGCTCGGTTGGAAGACTGCTGCAAATCATGCCAGTTTTGGTTTTCTCAGCTTCGTCACGGTTATCTCTGGCTCAGTGCCAAGTGTGAGCCTTGGGTTCTGCTTTTAGTTATGATGCTTTCTATTTACTCCATTTTCATGTTGTTCAGAAGTGTACTCAATGTCTGCAATATTTTCATTGTTTCAATGTACACATGGCAAAACAAAATCAGGGAATGTAGTGGGTGACTAGAAGTAGAGGTATGTAGAATAAAGAGAAAATAAAAGAAAGTTGAGATTAAAATCATGAAAATAATGTAAGGCCGAGAAGAGAAAGTCTTTAAATAATGATCCTGTATCGAACTGATCATCCTGTGCCTAAAATGTTTCAGCCGTGCCCTTCTTTGTGCTATTGGGGGGGGGGGGATGGTGCTTTTTCCCCTTCATTTATGTCCTAACCCTAATTCACAAGCAGATTTCTCATTTATCCTATTTTCTTAAGACATACAAGTAGCCATAAGTTCAAAGTTCAGATTTATTCTCAGTACATCCATGACAATGCATACAATCCTGATTCTTTTTTCTGCGGGCCAGGCAGAATTTCTACTTAGCGGTAGTGCAAAAAACTGTACTCAAGGAAAGGTACGTACTGTATACAAATGAGAGAAATGCAAACAAAGTGCAAATAAACTGACTGCAATACTGAAAATAATATTCAATAATAAGTAACATGCAAAGTAAGAATCCTTAAATAGGTCTCTGATTGAGTTTGTTAAGAGTCTGATGGTGGAGGGGTTATAACTGTTCCTCAACCTGGTGATACAAGTCTTGTGGAATCTATTTCCTGATGACGCCAGCAAGAACAGAGCTTGTCCTGGGAGGTTTTGGTCCTTGATGATTGCTTCTGCTCTCTGGCATTGTTCCGCACAAATTTGTCGCTGGTGGGGAGACTTTTCCCTGTGTCCATGAACTTTTGCAGGGCTTTCTGCTCAGAGGTATTAGTGCCCCCATACCAGCCTATGATACTCTACACCTCTTTCAGTACCGCACTGGATGTATGAGATGGAATTTTCTATTCTTTTGCAACACATCTCTTTTCATCTACTCTTAACTATTAATAAAGAAACTTCAGTTTTCGCATGTTAGATGTGGCCCTTCTCACAGCACATTCACATGTCTAGCCTGCAAACAAGAAAAAGCTTTTCACTTAATGTTTGATTTCCTTCTCGCCTTCAACCTTTCTCTGAAACATAACCTTTAGAGTTTGTCTTTGTATTGTCAATACTGCTACTAATGTTCCACAGCACTTTATTCCTGTGACAGTTACTGAACCTTAGCTTTGCCCTTGCTACAATCTAATTTTATTGAATGCATCATGGATTATTTTATGGCCAGAATTTGTCATCTCCCAAACTTTTTTCACTGCTTTGTAAGGTCATGACTTTGTGCGATGAAGAGGTATGGGAGAATGGGGAGAGGGTGTGGGGGTGGTGCTGTTGCAAGGGGGAAGAGAGAAAGGGAAAAACACATTTGGAATTCTCCTTGGGGGAAGGCTTTTTAAAGCTTTTACAGCCCTTACCACATTTGCCAATGCTCTGCTCTCCTAACTCCACTGGGAATACACTGTCTGGTGGGGACAGCATGACTTCCTCCACTGTGCCTTTCTCCACCCACTGAAATGGTTCTTCTTCCACCTACTGGCTGGCTGCTCACCTGCTGGAGCTTACTCTTGCTCCGCCTGTCAGACTCGTCTACCCCAACTAGAATCAGTGCTTGCTGCTGGGGTTAGCCCTTCCTTGATCTGAAGGGATTGAGTCTTGCTCAAGCAGCTGGGGTTGGTACTTCCTCTCTCTGATGGAACCAGCTGTTTAACTGCTGTGACCATCTCTTCCTCCACCTATCGGATCTAACTCTTCCTCCAACTGGGGCCAGTTCCTCTGATCCTTGATGGGGTTGGATCTTCCTCTGCTTTAGATCTTTACTACAAGTGTATTCTGAAACACCTAAGAGGAAGATGCTAGCAGGGAATCTCAGTTAAGCTTCCATTTCTGCTCTGGAATGCCAAATGGTGAACAAGGCCTTGGAGTGATGTCCTCCACATCATTTTCTTACCACCCATCCTTTTGAAGATACATTCCTTTCCCCGTACTTCAGTCCTGTTTTTAATTTCTGATTTTTTTGACAATTTCTGTTACTTTAAGATTTCAGACTCATCTTTTGATGCTTCAAAGGAATCTTCTTTTTTGCCAATGCGTTCACTGTTGACAACAGTTTTGTGAAACCATTTCATTTTCTGTCATTTAATTTGGTGATGGAATGCTAACTGAATGTTTTTTTAAAACATGAAAACATACCCCACTATCCTGGTAGACTGTATAAGAATATGGACATGCAAAGGTTTTGAGTTGAGTTCATGAATTTAATAATAATTGATTGGCATTTGGATTGATTGTGTCTGAAGATGGCATCTAAAGTTCCCTAAGAAAGGAATGATGATGAATGGCCAATGCTCAATGGGCACACTTTTTTTAATGAACTTTACTCAGAGTAAAGGTCAGGCTGGATGGATGCAGTTTAGCAGCTCTTCTCCTACCAACCCATTGTCAAAAATGTGAAACATGCTTTGATAGAAGGTGAACTCAGAATGGTTTGGGTTTAAGACTGACAGGAAGAGAGTCCTTTGGGAATGTTAAACTATAACTTTAGAGAAAATTTATTTTTGGATAACAGAATTACTTTGTGTTGCATCATTTCTTAGTTGTGGATCTATGATGAACACGAGTGAATAAACCTTAGTTAAACTGTGAAGCAGGTATCTCAGCAAATGGTCATAGTTGAGCAACATGTGGTCATTGCAACTTAGGGCAAGGAACACAATCAAGGGCCAAACTTTATTCTTGATTGTGTGTTCATCGTGTTTCAAAAGCTCAGGCTGAGAGAGTGCAGCTCACACTGTCTTCCAGTGTACAGTACTGCTGAATGGTTTGGGTATTTGCTCATTAGAGAAAGGTTGCACTTTTTGATATGTTTTAATGTTAACCAAAATGTACAAAGGTTTTAAACTGTGATTAATCTGCTAAGTAAAATTTAATTTCATGATTTGGTGTATAGGGGAAAAATGCAGAGAAATAATTGGATGAAGTCAGCTTATAGTGTTCTTAATTTTGTACATTCATGTTCATGAACATTATATCAATTAAATTACATGTTTCTGAATGAAGTAACTGTTCTACTCATACCACCATGATGAGGATGTTAAAGCTTAACATACAAAAATGTTGGAGGCCCAATAATTTCCCCGGTAAGTTTATTTAATTTATGCCTGCTGAGTGAACATATCCTCAGTTTCGAGTGATGTCAACCAAAATGGTTCTACCAAAAATAGAAAACGTGACAAATGATGAGCACCATGATCCTAGCTATCTTAGAAGTGAATAATTGTTGTTCATATTTAATCAATTTATATATATGCCCAAAAGACGGCTGTGCTGTGGAGCTGCAGTAGTGGCAGTGCTACCACTGGTACAGACCTGCAGGGAGTGAGGGAGTGGAGATGCAGCACTCCTGCAGGCTTCAGCCACCCAATCAACTGCTGTCGGCTCCACATAGGCTTTGAACAGCCATTTGAGGGAACCAATGGTGTTTTTATTGGTCTGCGCCCAAGATGGCAGTGCCTATTAATTGGCAGCAGCTACGAGGGGCTGCAGACTTCAGAAAAATGGAGTACTGGACTGGGCACCAGAGGATGGGAAGATCACGCACCGTCTGAGAGGGAGAAGCAGAAGAGATGACCCACAGGACTGTGACCACGGAGGTGGACCAGTGAGGAGGCTCTGTGGCTAGGGACTGGTGCAATCAGTGGGTTGCTGACGACTCAAGGCAAGGAATCCACTGAAGCTGCGGGCTACTGGAGACTGCTGTCAGGAGACGTGCTGGGCTGTGGACTGGCTCGAACTGGCTGGAGAAGTACCAAGTACCGGAACTGGGATGCAAGAGGGTGCCGAGGGTATCGAAGGGTCCCTGACCATGTCAGAGGTTCAGATCTGGAGCTCAGATCGTCATTGGTTTGGACTGGACTCTTGGTGGCTGCGGAAGTGCTGGAGGTGAATAAGACTCGGTGACTCTGGGAGGATTTCTTTTTGCTTCTCTCTCTCTGTCTGTAGGTCTGACTGTAAGAACTATAAGAGGCGCTTAGGCAATTTCTGCCAGTGGTGAATCTGTCTGCCTTGCAGCAGGCAAAAAGGTACTTCATGTAATAGGACACTGTTTTATTACTATGACAATAAATTGAATCTTCAATCTTTAATCTATTGCTGCATAAATTATACACATTACTCCATTCCCACCAGCTCGACCTCGATACAAATTCAACATAAAACCTTTCAAATACACTGGAGGTTTCCTCTCTGGTGGAGTGCCTAACAACCACTTGACGCAGTATAGGTTCTTTACTATTCACTGCAAGTCTTCTCTTTCTCTTTGGCTTGGCTTCGCGGACGAAGATTTATGGAGGGGTAATGTCCACGTCAGCTGCAGGCTCGTTTGCGGGACAGGCAGACACGGTTGCAGCGGTTGCAAGGGAAAATTGGTTGGTTGGGGTTGGGTGTTGGGTTTTTCCTCCTTTGTCTTTTGTCAGTGAGGTGGGCTCTGCAGTCTTCTTCAAAGGAGGTTGCTGCCCGCCGAACTGTGAGGCGCCAAGATGCACGGTTTGAGGCGATATCAGCCCACTGGCGTGGTCAATGTGGCAGGCACCAAGAGATTTCTTTAGGCAGTCCTTGTACCTCTTCTTTGGTGCACCTCTGTCTCGGTGGCCATATAACACGATCTTGGGAAGGCGATGGTCCTCCATTCTGGAGACGTGACCTATCCAGTGCAGTTGGATCTTCAGCAGCGTGGAAAAACCTCACAAAGATTAGCGTATACAGAGCCGTTGTCATACCCACACTCCTGTTCGGGTCTGAATCATGGGTCCTCTACTGGCATCACCTACGGCTCCTAGAATGCTTCCACCAGCGTTGTCTCCGCTCCATCCTCAACATTCATTGGATTGACTTCATCACCAACATCGAAGTACTGGAGATGGCAGAGGCCGACAGCATCACTGCAAGTACTCACAAGTGGAGTTCCCTGATTTAGCACAGTAATCCTCCAGCAAAAGTCAGTTTTTGTACTATATTATTGTATTCCTGGCTTTGATTCATATGTTCTCAAGTCAAGGCTCATCTTTGATCTTGGGAAAACCATTTAACGTACTGGGTTCATTTCATGGCACAGGAAAACGAGGGATGTGTGTTTTTTGTGAAAAGTAATGTCCATAAATATACTTATGAAAGGACTCTTCTCTAAATAAACCTTCTTTATCAGACTAAAGGCATTTTTTAAATTTGCTATTTTCAGCATTCTTAATACAAATTATAGTTTTTCAGAACCATCTTCTATCCATAGGTACAGCACAACACCAACCCATTTGCTGATGTGTCGCAGGATAAGATCAATTCTTTGTCTGCTTAATGGTAGAAAACTGACAGTTGGTGCAGTGGAGCCAAGAGCATTGCAAAGATGTATGGGTTTAGTCGGTTAATTGGTCACATGGGGGTATTTGGGCCATGTGGACTTGTGGGCTGGAAGGACCTGTTACTGTGCTGTAACTCTGAAATAAAATTTGCCAAGGATTTTTTCAGAAAAATTTAGCAATTCCAGCTTTGCCTTTGTTCAGTTCCATTTGTAGGAAGAGGATCATTGGTAAATGGGTTTTACCTTCCTTCAAACCAGGCCAGGACATGCGCAATAAATGGAGACTATAGAAAGTAGAACAGTGCAGCTCTGAACATAATACCCAAATTAAACTAAAACTCACATGACATGTACCTTTCTAATCCTTGCACATTCATGTGTTTATCTAGAAGCCTCTTTAACCCCACTGTTGTCTGCTTTCATCATTAATATAGAAGTTTGTTCAAGACACCAAACATTCTTTTTTAAGAAGCTTACCACACACATCTCCCTTTACTCTCCTCCCCCTCACCATAAATGCATATCTTGTATTATGCAATATTTTAATCCTGGAAAAAAATTCTAATTGTCTACCTCTTCATAATTTTATTAATTTTTTTATCAGGTCTCCCCTCAGCCTCTGACTCTCCAAATAAAATAGCCAAAGTTTGTCCAAACTCTCTCCATAGCTCATACCCTCTAATCTAGGCAGCATCCTGGTAAACTTTTAAAAGGCAGGTAGGTCAACCATGATCTTATCAAGTGGCAGAATAGTTTTGACAGGCAAAATGACCTCCTGCTCCAATGTCTTCTGGTCAGAGACTTCAAATGTTTTATCCATAGTGCAGCTTTCTTATGTGAGCAAGCTTTCTAATCTTAGTGAATTGTACACAATTCTGCTTTCAATTCCAGTTGGTTCTCAACACTGAATCTTCAGCATTTGAAATGTGGAGTACAAAGTACTGTATAGAATGCAGAATATCTGACATCAGTGAAACTGGAATGCTGCAACACACTGGCCACTCGTGCTGTACAGGGATATCATCACCTATGTGTAGGACAGGGATTGGAAACCTGCCTGGTCATCTTAGGCTTTTGACTGGATATCACATGTGCATGATGGATGTGCTCTCCAAAATGGGCTTTGGGGAGAGAATATGGAATTGGATTAAACTGCTCTGCATAGACATCTGTAGTGCAGCCCAAATCAATGGGTGGAAAACAGATACCTTCCCCATCAAGTCTGGAGTTAGGCAAAAAGTCTTATTTGTGTGCTGAATAGAGCCCTTTGCTGAATCCAGGAAGTACAAGGGCATAAGAGAATGACGTTGCCAGGCAGTGGAGCCACTCAGATCAAGGTTTCCCTGTACATGGATGATGTTGCCATATTCTGTTTGGATACGTCATCATTCTGGAGACTGACCAGCATATGCAGGCATTTTGTGTCTGCATCAGGTTCCAGGGTAAATCAGAAGAAGAGCCAGGCAATGCTCTTCGGTAACGGGCCCGACTAGTTAGATCTGACCTCCTGAAGGGGTTGGGGACTGGTTTGGAGGGGCTGAGGCATGCAACAAGAATTGGTCAGAGTGAATTGTAAAGGTCCACAAATGAGACTGTGGGTGAGGTGCTCCCTCTTGATAATGGATAAGAACCTGGTCATCAGGTCCGAAGTGTTCTCGGTACTGCTATATGTGGCACATACCCTGCACCTCTGCCCTGGCTGTTAGCAGAGCAGTTTTCCGATTTATATTGGGCTCCAAAATGGATTGGGTTTGGAGTAGCAACATATAAAAGTCACCAACATGGCGCTCATCCTGATGACAACCTTCATGTGTGGCTAAAGCAGGCTGTTCATGGAACCAAAGTTCAAGGACACTAAGTGCTGCTATGTTCTGAGGTTCTACCTGTCCAGGTGGTGGATGATCCTGACCTCCAGTGCCAGCATTGTCCCAGTTAGTTTTTCCAGAACAACACCTTTGACCATGAGGCAGTGGTCAGAAACTGAGAGATGAGGACTTGATCGATCCAGTGGGATGGTTCCCTGAACAAATTGTCCTGGTCATCTGGTGGAATGCCTCATCGTCAGGACTCACAAACAAGCACCAGGACTTGGCCTGGCTGATGGTGAGAGGACCCTTCCCAGTGTGATCCTTCTTGTACAACCAGAACATCATCCTCCAGTCATGTCGTCCTTGGGACAGCTGCAGTAGAGTGGAGACTGTTGCCCACCTCTTTGCTGAATGTAGATTCACAAAGAGAACGTGGAGAAGGATGCAGGGGGCTTTGTCACAACTCATCCCCAGGTATTATGTAACAGAAGATCTCTGATCTATTAATTGCTCCTGGATACACACTCTTGAGTCTGACATCCAGAACTGCTGGAAGACCATCAACTCAGTGAAAGACACTGTTGGTCTTGCAGCATACTAAGATGTTGGTCCACGAATGCAGCCAACTGGCACAATCCAGGATGCAGGAGCACGTGGTAAGGACGCACTAAGATTTGGTGCAGCCAATGTGTGGACAATCTGGGGAGGGACCACAGTCTAGAGTCCTCCCATACTGAAGGGCTGAGACTGAAGGGAAGTCCCTTAACCAACAGACGGGAAGAAACAACAAGATGCCACAGTGGTGATAACAGGGTATGGAGAGAACAAATGTGACAATGTACATTGATAGGAATGTATAGAAATGATGTTTCTATATAATTTTTTTTCTAGAAAAGCTATGTCTAATGACAATGTCTAGAAATGACAAAGTGACACAGTGGTGGTAACAATATATGTAAAATGTGCGTTGATGATAATGCATCGCTGTGACTGACATGAATGTAAAAGTCTTGAATGGTTTTCTTGTTTTGTAAATAATTTATAATGAATAAAGTATATTTTTAGGGGATAAAATGTTTGTTAAAACATTTTAAAATGGATATTCAAGAGTGAAGTGGCATAAAATCAATAACTCACTGGATTTTACTGCTGCTATGGTTACAGATTTGTTTCCCACTTAGTGAAGTTTATGATATGTTTTGTTAACTAAGGGTCATGGAGCTGGATTTCTACTGCACAAACAGCAACTGTTATCCCAAGGATCATCCAACAGGTTGGACAGGAAACTGCTCTGATAAAAGGAAGAACATCTGCTTGCTCCTGGAGAAACATCTGACCAAGCAGGTTGAAAGTCATTTGCCCATGTCAATCAAGGTTAGCCCACTCACAGGTGAGGGCACACCTTATGATCAGCTCTCTTTAAACACTTTGCCTTACTTGGGCATAACTGAGCCAGCCCATCTAGCCGGCTGCAGTATAAAGCCAACCACGTAGAGCAGCTCTTTCTCTTTTTCCCCAGGGAAATAACCCTAGCTCCACTGCAGGTTGTGAGCAGTGTCTGACGCTGGAGATTCAAAGATCAGGTGCGTGCCAGTGCAGGGTTGGGGGCTATTGTGGTGCATACCTAGAAAGGATTTTTGTGTCTTATTCTGTTATCAGTGTGATTAGATTCTGTAGTTAAGTGGGATATAGTGCCTGATAGTTACCAGGAGGTGGCAAGTACTGTTTGTTTCATTGCGTTTAACTGAGGGAAATGAAAGTGGTGGTGATCTTTTGGGAGTAGTGAGTATATGTTGTTCATCTGTCTCTGATGCACATGAATTGTGTATAGTTTCTATGTCTGTGTGCAAGTGTGATCCCTGTTGTGACATCTCCCACTTGTAAATAAAGATCCTTGTTTGTGGTTAAACTATATTCAGGCTCCTTGTACCTTTCGAACTTGTTCTCCACATCACAGCAACCTGGGGGTAGAGGCCTTGCCAGAGGAGCCCAAAGGGCAAGAATGCTGTGCTCCTAAAGATCTAAACTTGAGCTACTGAACACGAGTGCTAGTTGCTGTGAAGCCTCCTGAGATAACTTGGGGATCTGATAGGGGAAAGGCACAAGCACATCGTCATGGCAAGGAGCAAAGGCATATAGTAGAGATGTTCTGTAGGTTTAACTCAGCCAATATTGTAGAAGAAATTGTCGCATGAAAATAGGATGAGAGAAGGACAATTAAATATGAAAATTTGATATCCCACTGGCTGGCCTAGTTATAATCAACATCTTGCTGAGAAGACATTGTAATTTGTGGACATAATAGGGACCACAGTTTGATTGATTGCTGCCTTCAGCTTGAAGAATGCTCATACATTGTAATGTACCTGAATAATCTGCTTTTATAGTTCAATAGCTGACAGGGTGTGTATCAATTGATATGGGTTTGGAATAATCTTATATCTGTGAGGAGGTGCTGGAATATATGTATGTTAGGAGTGGTGATTGTTGGAGATTGCTTTTAGGTGAGTAAGGGAGGAATGATGCATGGAGCAGGTAGAATGGATTTGCTAACATGCTCTCTGTCTGTGATGACAGCACTAAAGACATAAAACTTACTGAATTAGTATTTCCTAACCTGTGGTCTGCAACTGCAAGGTTCCTGATACTGTATCTATTTTATCATATTCTCCGAAGAGAGCTCCCCAGACTGAAAGAATGATATCATTTTAGATGCTGTCCCTTTAAAGCAGCTCTGTTGTACCAATTACTTGTAGGTTTCCTGAAATTAGTCTTAACCTTTATGTGCTTAGAGGAAAATAAAATAAAAATTGTTTTAACCCAGTGGTATGTATGATAAACTGATTCTGGACTCCAAAGCAACACCATTTTAGGGTGCAGTTTCCAACATAACCGGTCTGCTATTTCTACCACCTACAATGTGATCCCACCACCAGCCACATCTTCCCCTCTCCTCCTCTCTCTGCCTTTGGCAGAAACCCATCCTCTGTGACTCCCTTGTCCACTTATCCCTGCCCAGCAATAGCCGCCTTGGTACGTACCCCTGTGATCGCAGGAAATCCTAATTTGTGCCCACACCACCTCCCTCTCCACTATTCAGGGCCACAAATAGTCCTTCCAAGTGAAGCAACACTTCATGTGAATCTTCTGGGGTCATCTACTACATTTGGTGCTCCCATTGTGGTCTTCTCTATGTCAGAGAGACGGATCACAGACTGGGAGATGGCTTTGTTGAGCATCTTTGTGCTATCAGCTGTAATATCAAGGATCTCCTCGTGACAACCCATTTCAATTCCCTGATCCATTCCCATGATCTCATAAACTGCAACACTGAGACCACCCACAAATTGGAGGAATGACACTCACATTCTGTCTGGGGACCATTCAACTGAATAGCATTAACATTGATTTTTCCAGTTTCCATAAGGCTTCCATCCCTCCCATCTCTCTCCTTCCCTATCCCTCTCTTTCCTTTGCACCAGCTCTGCATTTATGAGCTAGCCTGACCCCTGATAATTCTGTTTTTCTCTCCTGCCCTCTTATCCATGTTCATCTACAGCCTCTTGGCTGTTGGCCTGTGCTCCTCTTCCTACCCCTTCTTCCATACTTCCCCCACCTTTTTTATTCAGGTGCCTGCCTGCTTTTTGCCCATATCTTGATGAAAGGCTCAAGCCTGAAATGTTGGATATATCCCTTTGCTTCCTGTGGACAGCGCGAGAACTGTAGAGTTTCTCCAGCAATTTTGTGCATTAACTGCATCATAGCATCTGCAGACTTTCTTGTTTCACTCCACTTGACCCATGATATTTTTCCAAAGTACTTGGTAATATGCTGTGCAAAAGAAATGGAATAGATCCCATCCAACTCACAATTAAAAATGCATGAGAAATGCAATGAATCTCCACTTGGGAGTCTGGAATGCCTTGGACAGTGCTCGACAGCAGAGTGAAGGCATCCTGAAGTGCTCAACCAGGACTTGAATGGGAAAGACCAGGAGATCTGACTGGGCAGTAACGCAAATTGGCATTGGATTGGAAACTCCCCGGGGCCTCAGGAGAACTAAATCGGCTCAGCAGCCAACTTGCTCTCTGTTCTATGGAGGGTTATGGATGTAAAGTAGGGAAGGTTTAGATTGTTGAGTAAGTTCATATAGGTCATCACAATATTGTGGGCCAAAGGGCCTGTACTGTTCTGTGATGTTCTATGTTTGAAGAACAACAGAGAGGCGATGCAGAGCATGATTGTTCCATTATTTTTGCCGAGTTAAAATCAGATCACATGCAGTCTGAACAAGAGTTGTGGGCACTGTTTATCCACACGCATCAACCCAACTGCTGGCAAAATTTCTTTTAGCTCCAGCGATTTCTGTTTTTTTGCCTAATTATTTATGGTTAATGTTATGTTGTTAAAGTTAGCTATTCCTGATTTTTTTTTAAATTATAAAGTGCTAGTTTAATTCTGAATTACACTGTATACATGAAAGATGAAATGTCAAATTGCATTCTCTCCCTTACACTTTTCTGTCAAACATTTTAAAAGCAAAATTGTTAATGTCTGCTAAACGCTCAGGGGAAAAATACAAACGATCCTGTTCATGCAAAATGACAGTTTTAGTCACAGAGTTTTCAATGGTAGTTGATTTAAATTAAAAATCAAACAAGACTTTTAACTTCTAATGACTTCAATATACAAGTTCTGATTTAATACTAATGGGGTGCTGAATTGTCAAAGGTAAGGCCCTTAGTTGAACTGCCAGGACCCAGATCAGTTTAAAACATTAAGATCATAATCATGGCATCAAAATAAGCGTTTCTGCCAACCAAATGCAGATGACCGCAAAATTCCCATTGACATTAATCCCATATGAATCTTATTTTACAATTCTCTCCACATTCTCATCATTCCCCATTCCCCCAGATTCAACCATACATACTGGGATTAGCCATTGCTGTTTAACCTACCATGTTCATTTGGCTCCACTGAAGGAAGATCGAAGGGTGCTCAAGTTCATTTATCATCTGATTGTCCCTTCGGTCCAGAGTGCAGAATAGTACAAACAGATGTGCAGATATAACACACATACAGACAAATGATACACAATACATATGTACATATATGAAAATAAATATTATTAATAAATAGTAGAGTCACAGAGATGTTTTAGCAATCATTCAGCAGTCACAGTGGGAAGAAACTGTTCCTCAGCCTGATAGTTCTGACTCTAATATATTGTATCTTTCTCCTGATAGGTGTAGCTAGAAAATGTGTGCAGGGTGGTCGGGGTCCTCTAAACAATGATTCCAGTGAATAACATCGATGGGTGGGGGAAGAGAGATCCCAGTAATCCTCTCTGCTGCTTTTATGGTTCTGTGAATTGACCTCCGATCCAATGCACTACAGCAACCATATTACATTGTGATCCAGCTGGCCAGGAAGCTCTTGATAGAGCTCCTTTAGAAAGCTGAGAGGATGGTGGGCAGTAGCCTTGCCCACCTCCATGGTCTTACAAAGTGCAGTCGCTGCTGCACCTTCCTGACAAGTGAGATGTTGCATGTCTAAGATAGGTCATTTGTGAAGTGGACTCTGAATAACTTGGTGCTCTCTACTCTCTCCACTACTGAGCTATCGATGTGTAGTGGAGCACGGTTATCGCACGTCCTCTTGAAGTCCACAACCATCTCCTTTGCCTTGTTCATGTTGAGATTCAGGTTTATTCTCACATCATTTTACGAGATTTTCCTCCTCTTTGACACTGCAGTCGTGGGTCAGTACCATGAACACGAGCAGATTAAACACACGGCCCTGAAGGATGCCAGTGCTCAAAGTGATGGTGCTTGACGTTTTGCTGCCAATCCAGACAGACTGTGGTCTTTCAGTTAGGAAGCCCAGAATCCAGTTACAGAGAGGGATCCTGGCAAGGACAGCATGAATGAAGATGCCATTGATGGATTCCATCAATCTCTAGAGCAGGGGTGTCAAACTCAAATTCACAGAGGGCCAAAATTAAAAACTTGGACTAAGTCGAGGGCCAAAGTAAATATTTATTGAAAATTTTCAACAACATCTGCATGTTTTCTCTTCTTTCAACATATGTAATGTTAAACTTTTTCTTATTAAAATAAATGTTTAATAATAGTTTTGGTAAAACTCTTTCCAGAAGAAGCATTAACAAATGAGAAATAAAATATTCAATAAATAATATTTCTCTATAGCCTTTAAGCTCCTTTTAAATGTATTTTTTTTTCACAAGCCAACAAGTCAAAAAAATAACAACTTGCTTCAATGACAAACAGGTTTGTCTTTTAAAATGATGAATTATAGTCTGCCTCCCACCTGTCTTGAAAGGTCCTGTTTTCTGTCTTTGGTTTGGCCATTTTTTGTAAGGGGTTTATTACATGTGAGTTAGGCAACAGGTCGCAGATGCTAATGGAAGTAAACAGAGGAGGTGGGGGCGATTAGCGGGCTGACGGGCCGGCGCCAACGTATTTGCAAAGCATTCTGGGATTTGTAGTATTAGCTGTGCATGCGCTCTACTGGCACGGCAGCCAGCGGGCCAGCTCTAATACATATTTGATATGATCTTGCGGGCCAAATATAATTATATCACGGGCCAAATTTGGCCTGCGGGCCTGAGTTTGGCATGTGTGCTCTAGAGTATGATTGTATCAAGTGCAAAACTGAAGTCAATGAACATATGAGGCGTCGTTCTCCAGGTGGATCAAGTTGGAGTGGAGGGACAAGGCTAAAGTAATACTATAGCATTGTCAGTGGAACAGTTCCATCGGTAGGCAAATTGAAATGGGTCCATGGTCCCTTAGAGGTGCAGTTTGATGCATTCCATTGCCAGGCACTTGAATTGGTAGTCACTGAGGTCTGTTTGGTAAGAGATAATGGTAAGTGGTTGCCTTCAAACCTGAAGGGACCAAGGACTGCTGCAATGAGGTGTTGAAAATCTCTGGATGAACCTCCATCAGTTGGTCTGCCCAATAATGGTCCTTCAACTCATGAAAAAGTAAAGAAGTTTGGCTCTATCCTGTTGAAGAAGAAACAGCTGGGGTCACCCAGCTGGATGGATCCCCTTTTCCATTGAGGTTGGGGGAAGTAAACTGCATGTGACCTGTATAATCAGAGGCGACCCCACAACCTCCCCACATTGCTCCCATGACCCTCTTGTTGCCTACATATTTTGTAAAAAATGTATTTACAACATGGTAGAAGTTGATTCTAGCCCGTACAGCCCAACTTCACAGAACCCGTGGAGGGTGGGAGGAAACTCTCGAGAGACACGGGAGAACGTCCAGACACCTGACAGACCGCCCCAGACTCGAACCTGGCTCCCCGGCGCTGCCGCAGCGTCGCGCTCATCCTGCTACCTTGGGCGGTCTCACTTCAAACGGTCATCTTGGCGTTGATGAAAGGTGCAGTTCGGCTCCTTTTATTCTTGAGAATGTGATCGAGGATGCCATGGAGAGGGAACGTTTGAACTCCGGGCAACAGCAGCACGGAGGAGAGCGATGTGATCAGCTGCCAGCGTTACACGGCGCGGAGCGTGGAACCACACTCCTCCGAGGAGACCGGCATCGGGAAACCACAGACTCCGCTCTTGGGCTTTGAGATTCCGCGCAGAGCAGGTTTATCATTTAATTGTTAAAACTGTTATGGTCGAGAGAGTGAGAGAGAGTGAGTTTCCAAGATCTAAACTATCAGCATTGTTTTTTTTAACTGTTTAACTGCACTAACGTGGATTGTGATCAACATGTTCAAGCTGTTCTTGGCCCCTCGGAGTAGAGGAGGACGCTGGTCAAATCCGTTCGCGGGCAATAACTTTCCACCGAGTTTCCCAGGTTTGAAATGAATCCCGGTAAGGGACATGATGGGCCGAAAGGCCTGCTTTTTTTTTGCGCTGCATTCGTATGTCATAGGTGGGAACATGGTGTACGTGCCGCTCTCACGCTTTCACACATAAATAAGGGTTGGCTTCGGCAGGGACCAGGATGCAGACGGTCCGTGGTTAGAGCTAGATAAGTGTGGGGACGTGTGGAGCGACAGCAAGGAACTCGGCATGTGATGAGTGGATGGCCTGGAGCCAGGTCTGAGGGATGTGTTCAGGTGTGTGTTAGGCGACTGGAGCAGGCAAGGAAGAAAGTGTGGGAAACGATAACTGAGCAAGAGGACATTTGTGGAGTGAAAGCACAGGCTGGACTGAACGAGCCTTCTCTTTGCTGAAGTGTTGCAAAGTACTATACATTTAATTAATTAGTGCAGTTGTTCAGGTGATATGATTTTTAACTCATTTGTGGGGTTTTTTTTTTCTCATCAATGAGGGGAAATGCAAATAATCGCATCTTCCAAGATGTCAGAGCTAGACAAAAAAGGGGTTATCTACTGAATTTCGAGGATCTTGTCAAACATAGTTTGCCTTTCTCCAGCATATCCATTCTAAAATGCAATCCCCCCACCCCCCCCCCCCCCAGAACTCAGATTTGGGAGAGATTGCAGATTTTATTAACTAGAGAAAATAATGTTTTGGAATTCACAGGAGTAACAGAGAAGGTACCAGAATTGGCCAGAAAGCAATCTAGAATGAAAAGTATAAGTGTAAAGAGAGACGAGCAAAGTTACAGAGAAATGGAGATTAGGAAATTAAGAACTCTTCAAGCAAAGAAAAAAAAAATCAGAAATATTTTTAAAAATAAATGAAAATGATGAAATATGACTTAATTATCGGTTGTTTATCTAAATTGAAGTTCTACATTTTAGAATATTAATAAAATTTAAGCAAGAAAAAGACAGATAAAATTGAATGATACTCTTGGATGACCGAAACGAGAATGGAGATAAATTTCATTAAAACTAAGGGGTAAATGTTATTGTCTCAATTTAGCAAATCTTCATGTTCTGCAGATAATACAAAAACACCCTCAAAGAGGAAATGGCACATTGATGATGAGAAACAATTCTGACTGTTTACATGATTGTTTCAACAGCATCTCTAATTAACTTTTGCAGTAACTATTGCCATTTTTTTTAACAAAAAGCTTCCTTAGCTAGGAAAAAAATGGGATTTTACCTTCTCAAAGGTGCAAGGAATATATTCAATAATTAATTTATATTGGTATATTTGTGTATGATTTTTTCTGGAGAAACCTACCCTTTCATGAAATGTAATGTCCCAAAAATGTAATTTTCATCTGAATATTTTAGTTATCTAATTTTCAGTTGTAAAATGATCAACCTTCCAAAAGTTGAGAAATGTTCGCAGCTGTAGATGAGAAGATTTCAATTTATTTAATAGGGAGTGGTATGGTCATGGTCCTATCACAGAGTCCAGAGGACCCCAAAAACCAGCAGCCATGGATATGCACCACAACACAGGGTTACTTCAACAAAAGTAGTTTTTAATTATATTTGAACAAGAAAACAGAATTAAACTTTAACTTATTAACCTACCTAACCTACTTAATATCTCCTCTAATATTAAGCACAGGTGTGTACAATGTGTATATAAGCTCAGAAAAGTTATTTCGATCACAGTTCAATTTCATTGGTTGCAGGCAATTCTTGTACTGTGCACAGAAGTGAGCATTAACAAAGTTCACCAGTCTTTGGTGCTTAACAGGCAAATGGGTACCACTCAGGAGGGTTCTTGCTGGTTTTCAGAGAGAAATTTATTTTGTTCCAGGACATCCGCACCTGATTCCTGTTTAATCATCTTGCTGATGAAACTTTCCCCCTTCAGGGTTCTCCAGATGATCCTCTTTCTTTCAGGTCACCTTTCAGACAGCCAGTCTTCTCCTTTGACCAGGCAGTCTACCAAACATTTGCCAGCTTTGTCCATCAGGAACTGATTTTTGTCCCCTTTCTCTCTGTTTCACACCCTCCCTCTCTGAGAGCAAATCTATTCTGTCCTGCCTGCAAAAATCACATGCTCTCCCAGGCAAGCTGTATGTTGATACTTTGTTGCTCTTTTGCAAAAAGCACTCTGCAAATGTCTTGCAAAAATTCTGTGTGCAAGCTACTCTCGCAATTCCTCCCAAGCCATCTCTAAATACTCTGTCACCGTCCAGATTACATTAAACAAATATCCAACAATGAACAGGAGAAAGAATAATTACCTGAGCAGACACATTTAGGAATGAATGGCGATTCTCTGGGAAAACCAGAGATGTGTGATCCAGTGACCAATAGAGCATCAGAGGTGGAGAGAGTGAGCAAATTTAAATTCCTAGGAGTCAGTATCTTAGAAGACCTTTCCTGTTCCCAACATGTTAATATCATTGTGAAGAAATCATCTCAGCATCTCTACTTCCTCAGACATCAGAAACCTTAGCAAACTTCTACAAATACATAGCGGAGAATGTGCTAACCAGCTGCATCACGGCCTGGTATGGAGGCATAAATACCTCTGAGAGGAAAGCCCAGTAAATGACAGGCAAAACTCTCTCCACCATGAGATAATCTATATGGAACACTGCCGACAAAGAGCAGCAGCAGTCAACAAGGATCCACATCACCCAGGACATGCTCTCTTCTCAATGCTGCCATCAGGAAAGAAGTATAAGTGTCAGAACTCAGGAACAGTTGCTACTCCTCCACCATCAGACTCCTCAACAACCCTCAGAAGCTCATTTAAGGACTCTCTTTGCACATTATTTATTACTGAATAAATGGCAGTCAGTTTCTTTCCATTTCTTTGTATACATTTCTCTCTTTTGTCCACGCTGCTGAAGATCCAGCTGCGCTGGGTGGGTCACGTCTCCAGAATGGAGGACCATCGCCTTCCCAAGATCGTGTTATATGGCGAGCTCTCCACTGGCCACCGTGACAGAGGTGCACCAAAGAAAAGGTACAAGGACTGCCTAAAGAAATCTCTTGGTGCCTGCCACATTAACCACTGCCAGTGGGCTGATCTCGCCTCAAACCGTGCATCTTGGCGCCTCACAGTTCGGCGGGCAGCAACCTCCTTTGAAGAAGACCGCAGAGCCCACCTCACTGACAAAAGGCAAAGGAGGAAAAACCCAACACCCAACCCCAACCAACCAATTTTTCCCTGCAACCACTGCAACCATGTCTGCCTGTCCCGCATCGGACTTGTCAGCCACAAACGAGCCTGCAGCTGACGTGGACATTTACCCCCTCCATAAATCTTCGTCCGCGAAGCCAAGCCAAAGATATATATCTTGTACTTGAGTACAATTGACATTTACCACCAAGTTGAAATTCTGTCTCGCCAGCGGGAAGAATAATCTCGGGGTCGTGTGTGATGTCATGTAGTTACTCTGACAATAAATCTAAACTTTGAACTGATTTCATTTGTATCTGACAGGAATATTCACAATTCTAACTTTTATGGAGTCAGATACATCTCCTACTTCTGTCATTTTTTTTGTTTTAGCTTTGTTGGAACCATATCCCAGCTTCTTTGCTATCCCATCATTTCAGCATTCTGCTCACTCATAAGTCTAGAGATTGCCACCTAGATGGAAACAATAGTGACAAAATGTACAGCATATTAGAGAAGTCAAGAGACCATGTAGATGTCAGTTTCTGGCTTTGGATGCTGATTCCACAGATCCTGGGCTTCATTTGGTCTTTTGAGGAGCACATGAAGCAGGATTAGAATCTGGTGTCTCTATACACCAAGTATTTAAACAAACCATTGTAGCGGCGGCTGCACTACTAACTGAAGGATTGCACAACCAGATGGGTTGAGTTCAGCGAGCAAAATTGATTTATTGCAGGCTGCCTGGCTGGTCTTATACTCCCAGCCCGGACCTGGTTGAGAACTGCACTGACGTGGGTCGCCAAGTGCGGTCTTCTGAGCCCGGTGCTGAGGTTGGGAGGAAACCCCCGATGGTGCCATTTTGGCTGACTGTCCCACCGCGTGTGTGACAAGCGGGACTGGTTCGCGTGCCTAATGGCGTACTGCCACACACCCCCCCCAGAACCAGCACCAATTCCTTTTTTGCCGGGCAGCCTTGTTTCTTAGGTTGGGCCACAACTACTGGCTCGGTGGGGTCGAGGTAGGGTAGCTTTAACCTGTCCACCGTAAACAGTTCCCTCTTACCACCAATGTCCAGTGTGAAAGTGGATCCTGAACACTGGATGACTTTGTACGGCCCTTCGTATGGTCTTTGTAGAGGGGCTGTGGATGGGCCCCGCCTGATAAAAATGTACTCTGCGGAATACAGCTCACTGGGGACATAAGAGGCCCGTGTGCCATGTCTGGGCAGCAGTGGGGGTGTGAAGGAGTCCAACGGGCCCGGAGGTGGGGAAGTAGACCATGCAGTGACTGCTGGGGGTTGTGAGGTGTGTTGACGAACTCACCGGGTAGGGCTAGCAGTGAACTGCAGACCAGCTCGGCTGATGATGCCTGTAGGTCTTCTTTGGGTGTCGAGGGGATGCCCAGGAGCACCCAGACAGCTTGTCCACCCAGTCGGGGCCGGTGAGGCGGGCCATCAGTGCTGACTTAAGGTGGCAGTGCAATCTCTCGACTAGTCCATTGGCCTGTGGGTGATAGGCCGTGATGTGATGCAGCTCGATCCCCAGCCTATTGGTGAGCTGTGCCCAGAGCGCAGAGGTGAACTGGGTGCCCCGATCACTGGTGAGGTGGATCGGGATGCCGAACCGGGGAACCCAACCGTTCAAAAGCGCTCGGGAGCAGGAGTCCGTGGAGGCATCTGGCATCGGGATCGCCTCGGGCCAATGAGTGGTGTGGTCTACTACTGCGAACAGGTAACGGTTACCTCAAGAAACGGGTAAGGGACCGACGATGTCCACATGTATGTGACTGAAGTGTTCCCGGACATGTTCGAAATCTTGTATGGGCACTCTGGTGTGCCTGTGTACCTTTGAAATCTGGCAATGGGTGCAGGTTCTGGCCCAGTCCACAATCTGCTTCTGAAACCCGTGCCAGATGAAATGTTCTGTCACCACACGGACCGTGGACCTGATGGAAGGTGGGAAAGGTCATGGATATGGTGGAAGACTTGCCTGCACCACTGCTGGGGAATCACTGGACATGGGGTGACCATGGAGACATCACACAGGACGGTGCCCTCATCATGAGGAGTCGGGAGGTTCTGGTACCGCAGGCCCATGATGGCAGTCCTGAAGACCCGCATCTCCTCGACGGACTTCTGGTCCCGGGCAAGCAGGTCGAAGTCGAGGCCAGGTGTGAGCGCGCAAATGGCCCGTCGTGAGAGTGCGTTGGCGATGACGTTATCTTTCCCCGCCTTGTGACGAATGTCAGTGGTGAATTCCGACACGAAAAGAGGTGACGCTGTTGGCGGGCCGACCAGGGATCTCTTGCCATAGTCAGCACCTGAGTGAGGGGTTTGTGGTCAGTAAAAATGGTGAAAGACCTCCCCTCCAAGAAATAGCGGAAATGATGCACCGCCAAATACATGCCCAGCTACTCACGATCAAAAGCGCTATACTTGCGCTCTGGCGGATGAAGGAGTCGGCTAAAGACTGCCAGTGGTTTCCACTGTCCATTCACTTGCTGCTCCAGGACAGCACCGACGGCTCTGGCAGAGGCATTTCAGAGAACGCCATATGCAGGTTGGTGCATGAGTGGACAAGCAGGGTAGCCTTCGCAAGGGTATCTTTTATGGTTTCAAAAGCCTTGCTGGCCTCTGGAGTCCAGGTGAGTGTCTTGTCTTTAGCCATGATGAGGGCAAAGAGCGGCTGCATGATGTGTGCAGCGCCTGGAATGAAGCGGTTATAGAAATTGAACATATCTGTGAACTCCTGTAGCCCCTTGAGGTTGTCCGGGTGTGGGAACTCCCTGACTACAGTGACCTTTGAGGCGGCTGGTGTAGCTCCTTCGGCCGTGATGGTATGGCTCAGGAACTGCATGGACTCTTTCCTGAACTGGCATTTGGCCAGATTGATCTTTAGGCCAAAGTCGGCCAGTCGGGAGAAGAGGGTGTGCAGGTGAGATTTGTGTTGTGCCCAGTCTCTGCTGGCGACAAGGATGTCATCCTGGTAAATGAATACGAAGTTCAAATCCCTGCCCACTGTGTCCATGAGGAGCTTGAAGGTCTGGGTGGCATTCTTGAGCCAGAACAGCATGCATAGGAACTCGAACAAGCCGAAGGGGGTGATGATAGCTGTTTTGGGTATGTCCTCAGGGTGCACTGGGATTTTGTGATATCCGCGTACCAGGTCGACCTTGGATGATACCCTCGCTACATGAAGGTTAGCCGTAAAGTCCTGGATGTGAGGGATCAGATAATGGTCAGGTACTGTCACATCATTAAGCCATCGATAATCTCCGCAGGGGTGCCAGCCACTGGAGGCTTTCGGGACCAGGTGGAGTGGTGAGGCCCAAGGACTGTAGAAGTGTCGAATGATCCTCAGCTCCTGCATTTTGAGAACTCTTCCTTCGCTATCTGGAGCTTAACAGGCGGGAGCTGGTGTGCCTTGGCATGGACCAGCGTGCCTTGGGTGGGGATGTAATGAAACGCCCCATGGCGTGGTGAGGCGGCAGAGAATGGCTTGAGGAGGGACGGGAACTGGTCCAGGATACGCTGAAACTCGTCCTTGGGCATGCTGACCATGACTATCTGTGGTTGCTCTACGCAGGAGGCGTTGAGGCAAGCGGATTGGAAGGTACGGGCATCTACCAGTTGCCTACCTCAAATGTCGACCAGGAGTCCGTGGGCGAGGAGGAAGTCAACACCCAAGATGGCGGTTGGGAGGGATGAAACAGTGAACTTCCATGAGAACTTCCGCTAGCCAATCTGGAAGTGGACGGTCTTGTCTCCATACGCTCGAATCTCCGTTGAATTGGCTGCACGGAGGGGAGGATGGATGTGGCCAGGATGACGCTGATCTGGGCCCCAGTATCGATGGGGAAGCATCGGCCGCTGACTGAATCCCGCAGGTAGAGAGAGTTGTGTTGTTGGCCAGCCGCCGCAGCCATTAGCAGCAGCTGACCTGCTCGTTTCCCTGGAACAAGCAGGGCTGACGACACTTCCGAGCCTTGGCTCCCCAGCGCTGGTGGAAGAAGCAGAGGCCTGAAGTGACTAGAGGAAGGCCCTGCAGTGCTAGAGGAAGGCTTGGCGTGGTCATGCCCATGACTCATAACCTGCTGGACTGCTGAGCCCTCTGGGAATCGTTCAAGCCATAGCTCCTGAGCCTTTTGAGCGACATTCCTAGGGTCGATGAAGCTCTCCTGGGACAGTAACGGCTGGATGTCTTCAGGCAGATGGTCGAGAAAGATGCGTTCGAAGAGTAGGCAGTTGATGTGATCGCCCATGAGCATGAGCATTTCGTCTACCAACTTAATTGGGGTTCTGTCCCCCAAGGCATCAAGGCACAGCATCCGAGCAGCACGCTGGCGTATTGAGAGGCCGAGGGAGCCGGTGAGCACCTGCTTGATGGTCCCATACTTATCTCCACGGGTGGGTACTGAACAAGATGCAGCACTCATTTGGCGGTGGCCTGGTCCAAGGTGGCGACCACATGGTAAAACTTGGTCGAATCCGATGAAATCTGGCAGAGGTGAAACTGAGCCTCTGCGTGGCTGAACCAGGTCTCCGGCTCCTGAACCCAGAAGTCAGGAAGCTTGATGGCTAAAGTGTTGATTGAAGGGTTGTTCATGTCAGGTTCAAAGACGTTTGAACCTGTTAGGGTCACCAATTTTAGCGGCGGCTACACTGCTAATTGAAGGTTTGCACAACCAGTCAGGTTGAGTTCAGTGAGCAAAACTGATTTATTGCAGGCTGCCTGGCTGGTCTTATACTCCCAGCCTGGTCCTGGCTGACAACCACACTGGGGGGCCCCGACATCACCAGGGCGTCACGTGGATCACCAAGCGCGGTCTTCTGACCCCGGTGCCGAGGTTGGGAGGAAACTCTAGGGCTCGACCTCTCACCAAAGAATTTTCTATTCCCTGAAGAGTCAGAACTTTGTTGACAGTGAGTTTTTTTAAAAACGTCGTTGAAATGATTTGGATCTGTCAAGTTTTATTCAATCAAAGCAAACCAGTGCTATAACTGGTATGTCAAAGGATTCTTTAGATTATTAAGAAAGCTATGCTATGCCAAACTGCACACTGCTCTAGCAAAGGGTGGAGAAATTCTTACCCACAGTATTGCTTTGTAAATGCTATCATAGTCTAAATAACACTAATGTAAGGAAGGCTACTGTAATGTTCGTTATTAGAGCTAAAAGACTCCCATATTAAGGGGAGTCAGTTTTCTTATAGCTGAACTATGCCCTGGAGTGGCATAGAACAGGGAACTATGCCATAGTGAAGATATTATGGGTTCATAATTCATTACTACAGAAGGGGCCAATTGGCTTATTGAGCCTAAACTAGTGCACAGAACAATTCCTCATTCTCCCCACATTCATGCCACCCATCCACAATTGGGGCTATTTACAGTAACTAAATAACTTAATCTTTCATGTTTTGGGGATGTAGTATAAATTGGAACCCCTGGTTGCAGGGAAAATGTGCCAACAGACAACATCATGGGTCATGATTGAACCTGACAGCTTGAGCTATGAGGCAGTGTAGTTATAGCTGCAGCATTGTGCTCCACTGTGCAACATTTACATCAGTTTGTTCCCAGGATTTGAACGGGTTACCAGCATTGTAATGGGCTGGATTATGTACCCAGTCTAGACTCACTGTCCATAGTACCTACATATGCAAACTTTGGTCCAGATATAGAGGGCAGAGTGAAAAGTATTCTGTGAGGTGGACATTGCCAAAAACATATCTGAATTTTAAAAACAAAAAAAAATCATTTAAATTATGAATTTAAATTTAAATTTTATTTTATTTCAATGATAACTAAGCCTGAAGCACTTTGGATAACAGGAAATGTAAGTGCTGGTGACTTGGTACAGTAGCCAGCTGTAGCCCAAAACTGGAAGGCTAGATGTGAAGGGTACCACACATCCAGCTTGTCTTAGACTTCTGCATTTGGGTGACCAGATACTGAGCCAAATTGAGCTGTACTGAGCTGAATATGTCTGTCCACTGTTGGTCCATTTAGTTTGACCCATGATGAAGACAGTTGACATATGTTTGCCTTTAATTTGCAACGATGGTGATTTGACTGAAGTTTTTTGGATTTTCAAAATATTTTAAAGTTATGGAGATTTTTTTTTCCAATGGTAGAGAAATTAATCTTAAAATCAGAGTATCATAAATAGTAGTGGGAGTGTAGACTTCTTCCAAAATAAAAATGGTGGTTCTTCACTCATTGAATAACATTAAAGTCCTGAAGTGTAACATCTCTAGGTTCAAGAATAGCTATCAAGCTCCTGAATCTTCCTGCATAACACTCACTATAGCACCACCTCAATACCACCAGACTTCTGCAGCCCTGACTCAGAAAATCTTTTTGCTCTGCATCTGACTGTGAATATTTATTCATTATGACTTATTTTTTTCCACTTCCTGTTCGGGTGTTATAACTTTTTTCTCTTGTATTGTCATGTGTTGCCTGCTTTATGTACCTGGGAAGTTGCAACAAGTAAGACTTTCATTATGTGTAATTGTGTATTTAACAAAAAGCAAAACTTTTGAGGAGAGTTACTTTAAAATTAATAGATTTTTGCTAAATAATCATATAAAAAGATGCGAGTCCTAGGCAAGTGGATAGTGTCAAAATGTAGATTGATGATGAACTTATGAATAGTGCTTGAGGGGCTGAATGCTTCAGTTCTTACATTTCTATCACACAGCAAATTTCAACCCTTCAAGGTAATCGTTGCCCTTTCAGTGGAGTTGGCAACTTTTGATATGCAGTTGAAATCTGCAGGGTATTCACATCAAGGATCTTTCTACAGCTAAAGCCACATTTTATAACTTGGGATTGTTGGGAAAAAATAAAGTCTAACCCTTTAATTAGAAATCCATGCTCTTACTAATGCTAGAAATTTAACTTGAAATCTGAGGATTTCACTTCAGATCTCAACAGCAGGATTTCAGCAACAGGTATAGAGTTGTGAACAAAATAAAATGTTTGTGCTAAATAAGGATATCATGAGGTAAAGTTTGACGCCAAATGCATAATTAGACATTGGGCATCATCATTCAGAAATCTGCTACTATGTGATGAGAGTGATCTGTGAGTCCTCAGATATCTACTTTAACTCCAGCGTTATTTTGGAACGCAGCTGACACGTGGATATGGTTGATAATCATTTTAAGTTTGGTTTTCTGTCATGTACACAAAGGACGCAAAAATCTTTTCTTGCTGGCCCTCCTCTAAAGGAACACAAAGAGGTGCTACTCGCTCAGCATCAAGATGAAAAGGAGAAACAAGAGAGAATCCCTTCAGAGACAAAGCGTCCATGGATCCTGCCGCCTCCACCGATGCCACCACCACTTGCACCTTTATAACCTCTAGAGCCACATAGCTTGTGGCCCAGTGGTGAATCCAAGTTCCATCCTCTTGACCTCTGGATCTGACAACCAAAACATTCAGAAGCTCTCCATGCCCAAGGCCTTTTGGGAGCCCTGCTCACCATCAGCACAGACCTGGATCATGGACCTGATACCTGGTTCCCAGCAGCTATTTGCCAGCAGCTTGTGGCCCGGTGTGAGGCCTTTAACTGCTGAGGCCTTTAGCTGCCGACCCTTGTGCAAAATATAGATAACACTTTCCTTATTCTAATATATCCTAATTTCAAAATATCATCTTCCAAAGCATGAACTGCGATATCCCAAATTTAGATCTCTTTAATCCGACAAATCTTTACCATAACAATTGTAAAAAATCACTTGCAATGGCTTCCTAATCTGTGAGGTCTCTCAAAGGATGGTAATGTTCTCCCACTCTGGCCCTGCACTGATCCTCTGCTTCCTTGGAACATGAAACCCTTGAAGTCTGGACTACTCAGCTATTCAGATCTTCATTGTAACAGCTGCCACTGATCCTGTTCAACAGGCAATTCAGGATTCTTTTATTGCCATGTAATAAAACAGATGTAATGTTACATAAAAGTGTATTTAGTCTTCATAAGGAAGACAGATACACCATCAGCAGAAATTGCCCAGTGGGCAGCACCCCTTGCAGTGAAAGAAAGAAGCAAAAGAGAAGCCCATCAGAGTCACTGTGCCCATGGTTTCACTTCCAGCTCTCCTGTAGCCTCTGCAGGCACAAAAACCTCAGTCCAAACCATCAGCAATCTGATGTCCAGTTCCAAATCTCTGATCCAATCAAGAAGCCTTCAGTGCCTGAAGCCCCTCAGGAACCCCTCCAGCCCAAGGCCACCCTCCTGCATCCCAGTTCCGATACCAGCAGTTCACAGCCTGGTGTGATTCTTTGACCACTAGTTGTCAACAGCCCGCCGGCTGTGTGTTCTTCAGCCACAGAGCTCCTCCCTTGTCTGCCGCCATGGTCACTGTCCCATAGGATTGTCTCCACTGTTTCTCCTTCTCAAATGTGGCAGCGGGCGTTCTCCCATTTTCCAAAGCCTGCAACCCTTCAAGGCTTTTGTTAATACAGGTGCAGCCATTTTAGGCCCAGACCCTGTGGTTGAAGCATTATAAAATAAAACATATTCGGTTCCTTTCACAAGCTATTTAAAGCTGACCAGATCCGCCATTAGTAGGACTGGGTGCTCGAACTCTGCGATGGATGGCTCTGATTTTTTTTTAAATTAACCGCTACACGGTTGAGCAGTGGAGGAGCACTGAAAGACCACAACTTCACTCTTCCCCGTGGGTCCTCAGCAGCATTGGCATCTTGATTTAAATGAGCAATAAGGATCCTATCCTGACAATACAACACAATACCACCGCCTTGATTGCCTGTCCTTTTGAACATTATCCCATCATGTACCAGATGCCAAGAATCCTCATCTGACACTTAACTCTGTGGCGTTGAAAAGTGGTTGAAATTCTGCAACTGGTTTTGGGATTGACTGCATTAGATGATTACCTTTCTGTTTCAGATTATTGGAGTAAAGAAGCCATATGAAACTAAGTACCTCACTGCAGATCCAACAATTAAACTGCTGGCTTCGAGCAATCCAGAGAAACTTCAAGATTCAGGATTGACATTGGGCAGTTTATTCCAAGTGAGTTAAGGAACATTCCTCCAATGTCAGATAAATGGAAAGTTAATGAACCTCCACTTGTGCATGCGGCAAATTTTAAACTGTTCACATTTCATGCATAAATGCATCTAACTGAACTCAGTGTCCACATAACTTAAAAACTTGTATTTTAACTTTTTGACTTCCTTTCTTAGAATATTGCAAGTGATAAACAGGTATAAAGAAGAAAAGCAGAGGATGCTGGAAACATTCAGCACGTGAGTCAGATCTGTGACATGGTGCAGTGACCTGTGCCTTTCACCCCCCTCTCTGCAACTTCAAACCAACTTGTTTTCTCTCTTTCCCCATTCTGAAGAGTTTCCAACTGGGCTTCTCTTCAGAATCATAAATGTGTTGTTTTGCAGCAGCGTTATAGAGCAAACATTAATAAAAACCACCTTACAATAATGAATATAGAAAACAGTGCACGAAAAGTAAGGCCGTGTCTTTGGTTCATTGATTATTCAGGAATCTGATGGCAGCAGGGAAGAAGCTGTCCTTGAGCTGCTGAGTGCTCGTCTTTAGGCTCCTGTACCTTTTCCCCCGCCACCTTCCCCTGTGCCCCAGAAGGTGCAACACTTGCACCCACATCTCCTCCCTCACCATGTTCTGGGACACCAAACAGTCCTTTCAAGTCAAGCAACACACCACTTGTACATCTGCAGGACTGATTTACTGCATCCGGTACTCGCTTTGTGGCATTCTCTAGAGAGGAGAGACCAGTCACAGATTGAGAGATTGCTTCGCTGAGCACCTCCTCTCTGTCCACAACAACAGTGACCTCCCAGAAGTCAATTCTGAGTCACACTCCCACACTCACATGTCTGTCCATGGCCTTGTATACTATCCCACCCAGACGACCAGCAAATTGGAGGAACAATGACTTATTTTCCATCTGGGCACTCTCCAGCCAGATGGCCTTAACATGAACTTTTCTGCTTTCAACTAAACCTGTTCGTCTTTTCTTTCCCTACCAGCCCTTTTCCTGTTTTTCCAGTTCTCCCTCCCTTCTTTTTCCCCCCTCCCATCCACCCAATCATCCCTCCTCTCCCTCTGCTGCTGTCCCCTCCCTCCTTTCTCCACCTATTTTGCTATCCCCTTCCCCCCATCACTCTTTGTTTCAGACGCCTACTGGCATTTTATCATACCTTGACGAAAGGCTCAAGCCTGAAACATTGGCTATGTATCTTTACCTTTGCTACATAAAGGATACTGTTTGACCTGCTGAGCTTCTTCGAGATTTTGTTTTTTACTGTACCTTTACTCTAATGGTAGCAGAGTGAAGAGGTCATGGCTTGGGTGGTGGAGGACCTTCAAGATAGAGGCTGCTTTTTTAAGGCACTACCTCACGGATATCCTTGATGGAATGAAGTCTGGTGCCTGTGATATCGCAGGCCGAGTTAACAACCCTCTAGAGTTGTTTCTTGTCCTGAGTGTTGGTACCTCCATACCAGAGAGTGATGCAACCAGCCAGAATGCTCTCCATGGTATACATGTAGAAGTTTATGAGAGTTTGCTGTGACATACCGAATCTCCTCACACACCTCACAAAGTATAGCCACTGGTGAGCCTTCTTCATGAATGCATCAATATGGAGGCTCCAGGACAGATCCTCGGCGATGTTGACACCCAGGAATTTGAAGTTCTTTACTCTCGCCACTACTGAGCCCTTGATGAGGACTGGGTCGTTTTCCCCTGACTCCCTCCTGATGTCCATAATCGTCTCCTTGGTTTTGCTAAGGTTAAGCACAAGGTTGTTACAGTGACACCACTCAATGAGATGATCTATCTCCCTCCTGTCTGCTTCCTCATTGACGTTTGTGATTTGGCTGACAACCGTGATGCCATCAGAAAATTTGTAGATAGCACTGGAATTGTGCCTGGCCACACAGTCATGAGTGTATAATGAGTAGAGCAGTGGGTTAAGCATGCATCCGTGAGGTGCGTCTGTGAGGAGGATATGTTGTTTCCAATTTGTACTGACTATGGGCTTCCAATGAGGAAGCCAAGGATACAGTTGCAGGGGGTTGGGGGGATGGGGGGAAAGGGTAGGGTACAGAGGCCCAGAGTTTGTAACTTCTTGACCAGCACCGAGGGGATAATGGCATTGTAGGTTGAGGTGTAGTCGATGAAGAGAGCATGTCTTTCTGCAGATGTTGACTGTTTCTAACATCCTCTGTTTTTGTTTCACATTTCTCCAATTTTTGTTGATTTTCCACCAAAATAAAGGACATGACAAAATGCTTGGTTAAAAAGGTAGGTTTTTAGACATGACCTTGGAAAGAAAGGGAGAGAAGCAAAAAGGTTGCTACAGCAATGGACCTGAATGTCAATGGTGCAAGATCAGTGGTGGAACAATATAAACTAAGGATGCACATGAAGCCAGAATTGGAGAGTATGGAGGGTTCAGAAGGTTGTGAGGGGAAGGGAGATTGGAGGGCTACATAGAGGCAAGGTGATGGAGGAATCTAAATGGAAAGATTAACATTTCAAACTTGTTACTGCTCGACCTTGGCTTCTATTCCAGTAAGCTCAGGGGTGATGGTTGCTTCTCAGGTTCGGTCAAAATTTAAACTGTGTGCAGTCAAAAGGATTATCACTACATGGCAATGTAGTTTTCCAAACAAATTAACAACTTTGTTCTTGTTTAAGGTAAAGCATAGTTTTAGAATGACACACAGTGAAAATGACTCTGTTACTCAGCCTGGTAACATGCCTCCACATCTGCATGAGGATCCATTCATTTCAAAACTGCCCTGGGAAGCTGATGTGGTGGCAGCAATTTACTTGATTATCATAGGTAAGACATGCATGCTTATTTACCCTTTGCATATTTGTTAAAAAAATGCACATGCATATTTAACTAAACAAATATCTGTCTAAACTAATTTATTGTATGAAATATTGCAGGAATATTATAAAGTTCTATGTGTCCATATATTGTTGTTGGCATAATTGAACTGTTGAATTTTGCTCATGTATTAAGATACACAGTCTACTCATCCTGATAAACTTTGTAAATGTGGCTCCTGTAATTTCCAGGTGTATTGGCCATCTAATATTTTCAGGAATTCTCTCCCCTAGAGAGAAAAGAAGGCTGATAGAGTATTGAATGTTAGAGAACTCAGGGGATAATGTAATCAGGCAGGATCATGGCTAATATCCTTCTACCTTTAAGAAGATTAGCCATGATCTCATTTAGTGTCAGAGCTGACTCGAGAGGATAACTGACCTTCTCCCACTCCAATTTATCTTATGTTTGAAAGATATAACTAAGATTTCTGAAAGAAATAAGATGTCATTATGTACCATTGCTGTCAACTATTCTTGGATTAGTTAACGATTAAGGCTAGTAAATTTAAAATAAATTTACTAACACTAATCACTAATCCAAGAATAATTTACATTTAAATTTAAATTTAGACATGCAACATGGTAACAGGCCATTTTGGCCTACAAGTCTGTGCTGCCCACAAATACGTGCCACCCGATTTGCACCCAATTAACCTATACCTTTTTGAATGGTGGGAGAAAACCAGACCCCTGGGGAAAACAGACACCGGGAGAATGTACAAACCCCTTACTGACAGCGTGGGACTTGAACCCTAGTCGCGATTGCTGGCATTGTAAAGGTGTTGCACTAACCACTCTGCCAACCATGATGCCCCTAATTTCATGTTTTTCATAGTAATTTTCATAGTCATAAGTTTTTCATGGTTTTCGACTAAATTAGGAACGGAAACATAAGTATCTTGGGCATATTCATTAATTTAGTTCTTAGTTTCATTTTTTTTTGGGGGGGCGCATTGAGATAATCAGTTGCAATGTGAAATTGTGAAGCAATGGAGAAATTACTGTCACTCATGAGGGTGCTGTGAGGCTCATCTGTATTGGTCATTGAGGGCGAGGAGACCTTTTCTTCACAGCTTATTGCACTACTTGTGCTGAGGAAACTGATATTAACATTCTGGAGGGAACTCCAATGTGATGGCTGAGCCAAAGAGTCAGGACAGGAAAATATATTTTGGAATGAGGATATTTGTGTGAGTTGGACTCTACTTTCAAGGCATCCAAACAGGATCTGTCCATTTTTTAAAAAAATTCTGAGCTATAGGTCAAGGTTCCTCCTTGTACTGGACAGAGAGTTTTCAGGAGTCGCAGACTTCCATTTTGTTGCTATCACACACTGCAATTTGTTTTATCAACAAATTAAAGTGACATTTATAAAGTTTGGTTTATTGGATCAATAAAATAGTAATTTGGAATATTTTCCCCATGTTTCCTTGAAGATGGCACGTTTTGAAATTATGAAATTCTAGAACCTAGAAAGTGTTGTTTATAGAGACTGCTAAAATAATTCCCATGTCTACTATTTATTGATAATGTTTATTTTCCATAAATATATTAGAAGACATATATAGGTCTGTGCTTGTTTCATTTGTCTGAATGTGTATTATGTCTTTTTGCACCATGCTGTTTTGTCAGGTTGTAATTGGATGATAAATAAACTTGGGCTTGAACGTGTAGGTTTATTAAGATGGTAAAGACTCCTTTTTTTATAAAAAAACTGATGTACACTGGCAGCCCAGTTTCAAAGTTTGACAAAGTTTGCATTAATGATTGCAAGTCAACTGACTTTTTCAATGACGTGCCTGGGGATGTTTTATATAAATAATGGACTTTGCTTTCAAGAACGTACAATGTTTAAGATTCAGTGAAGTCAGCTTGTGGTTTTAGGTTAGAGTTTGTGCTCTTCATTACATGAAATCAATGTTCAATCCAGTTTACAACCTCACAGTGAATACTGAGCAATGGAACCTCTCATGTAGGACTTTGCCACAGGCCTTACAGAAGTCCATGTGGACAACATCGACAGCCATTCCTTCATCAACTTTCCTAGTAATCTCCTTAAAAAGCTGTTTAAGATATGCTATGCACAACGTCATGTTGACTATCACCAATCAGTCCCTGCTTGTATATCTGATTTCTAAGAACACATTCCAATAACTTACCTTCGACTGATGTCAGGCTCACTGGCCTATAATATCCTGGGTTATTTTTGAAGCTTTTCAAACAGAACTACATGAGCTATCCTCAAATCCTCTGGCACTGCACCTGTTGCTAAGGACATCTGCCATGCAATTTCTGCAGGCCGTCAAGGTCCGAGGGAAAACATTGGACTCTCAGTATTTATCCACCTTTATTCACTTTAAGACTCACTTCCCTAGACTCTGTTCCAGTTTCTGAGTAAATGCAGATGGAAAAAAACCCAATTTAAGATCCTCCACCTCCATCTTTTCTGGTTCCATACATAACCAACCACTTTGATCTTCAAAGGGACCAATTTTGTCCCTTACTATCCTTGTGCTTTTAATATTCCTGTAAAAGCCCTTAGGATTTTCCTTCACCTTGTCTGCCAAAGTAACCTCGTGTCTTCTTTTAGTCCTCCAGATTTCCCTCTTTATATTTTTTCTTGCATTTTTTACTGGTCTGGCTTCCCTACCATTAGAAACAAGCCGCTCTGGCTTGAGCGCTGCATCCTTTTCTACTAATAAAATTGAAGTGCCAGTTGATGAAGTGGACAAAGATGAAGTGATCAAACAATAATCATAGCTTTTATTGGCAGAAACTCATGGTACAATAATGAAAGGCAATAGGTGTATATAGTTGTATCCAAAGGGAGTGTCCTTAACAGTAAAGATAATGCACAGCCAATGTTAGTACAGCAAGGCTCACCAGAGGGGAAACGGGCAGCTTGGCAGACATTCACCACACTGACTAAAGTACCTGCCAATCTCTGCCTTAATTACACCCAATAACCTTGCTTCCACAGCCGATTGTGGCATAGACTCATGCCCTTCTGGCAAAATAAATTTATTTGCATCTGTTTTAAATTGATGCCCTTTCATCCTAAGTTTTGGCCTTTTGGCCTATGCTTCCCTACCATTAGAAACAAATATTTTATACATAAATATTTTAAAAATTTCTAGTGTCTCAAGAATTCTTCAACTTTAATTTACAATATTCTTGTCATATGGCTGAATATTTAAAATATTCAGCAGGTCAACTGGCATGTGTAGAGTGAGAAACTCTGAGATTAAAATAGAGTTAGATTTAATTTGTTGCAAATCCTGTTAAATCCAGGGAAGCTATTTTGTCCAAAAGTGAAAATATCTTCTCCAATTCCTCCAAAGCAAAAGGATTCCAGCAAAATGCCTGTGAGCAAGCACTTGATTTTGTTTTGTGGGGTGATTTCAGTCTGGTAGGGCAGTGAAGCATATAACCTACTTTAAAATTAATTGAGAATTTCCAGAATAAATATTGATTAATTGTTGAGGTTTTTACAGTGTATCCAGAAAGTATTCAGAGTGCTTCAGGGCCCTCTTGTTGCAATTAATATGAAATGGTTGGTCTCCTTTGATATCAACATTGAAACTGGTATAATCATTGCTAATGGGTCAACCAGTAGCTGCCAAAATATCAAGAGGCTCCTTTAACAAACATAAAGTCATTTAAGCAGCAATCATTTGTGCAACCTGCTTCTGAGAGTCCTTCCCAACACAAGTGGCAAACTTGTTACCTGTATCGTTGTTACCCCCTCCATGCCTCTTCAAGTACCTGACGCCAGACTGCAAGCCCATTGCGACCAAGAGCAGGCGCTACTGTGCAGCTGACAGGGCCTTTATCAAGGTCGAGGTGCATCTGCTTCTAACGGAAGGAGTATTAGAGCCCAGCACCAGCCCTTGGAAAGCCCAGGTCCTTGTTGTAAAAGGGGACAGTAAACCAAGAATGGTCATCAACTATAGTCAGATCATCAACTGGTACACCCACTACCCCTCCCCCATATGCCCAAGGCCCTCCGCAGGTGCCTAGGGCTCTTCTCTTACTACTCCCAGTGGGTCCCCTGCTTCTCAGACAAAGTCCACCCACTTGCCCAAGCCACCACCTTTCCCTTCCTCGCAGAGGCACAAGCGGCCTTTGCCCACATTGGACAAGACATCACCAATGCCACGATGCATGCCGTGGATGAGACCACCCCATTCCAGGTAGAGTGCGATGCCTCTGACATTGCCCTCGCTGCTACCCTCAACCAAGGAGGGCAGACCTGTGGGTTTTTCTCCAGGACCTTCCACAGCTTGGAGCTCGGGCAATCCACCATCGAAAAGGAGGGCCAAGCCATTGTGGAAACAGTCTGTCATTGGCGCCACTACCTAGCAGGCAGGAGGTTCCGCACCACCCACAGAGGCAAGATCAAAAACGACAAGATCTTGCACTGGAGAGTCAAGCTGGAAACTTTCAGCTATAGTATCTAGTATAGTATGGAAGCTCAATGAATCCCCCAATGCCCTGTCCTGAACCTGCGCCAGTGCGCAGTCCAAACAACTGCTGCACAACACCCTTTGCCAGCTGGGCATCACATGTCTGTATCACTTTATAAAGTCCCAGAACCACCTTTTACTGTCCAAGAAATCCGGACCATGACTGAGTCCTTCAGGGTCTGTGCAGAGAGCAAACCTTGCTCCTTCCATCCGCCACAGACCCATGTGATAAAGGTCACCCGGCCCTTCAAGTGACTCAGCATTGACTTCAAGGGACCACCGTCTTTCACAAATAAGAACATCTATTTCCTCTTGGTCATAGACGAATACTCCCGTTTTCCCTTCTCCATCCCTTGCTCTGACACCGCCACCGTTTCCGTTATCAAGGCACTGGTGCAGATCTTCACCATGTTCGGATACCCGGCGTACATCCACAGTGACCGGGGGTCCAGCTTCATGAGTGAAGAGCTTCACCAGTACCTGCCAGTGTGAGGCATCGCATCTATCATACGACTAGCTACAACCCCAGGGGCAACAGGCAGATCGAACATGAAAATGAGGTGATTTGGAAGGCAGTCCTCCTGGCCCTGAGGTCAAAAGTATGGTCCATCAACTATTAGCAAGTGGCCCTCCCCAAGACACTCCACGCCATACATTCGCTCTTGTGCACAGTTAACAATCAGACCCCTCATGAACACCTTTTCTCCTTTCCTAGTAAATCGGTGAATGGCATCTCCCTGCCACCATGGCTGATGTCTCCGAGACAAGTACTCCTCTGTAAACACGTGAAGACCCACAAATCTGAACCCCTTGTGGAGCAAGTGCACCTCCTCCATGCGAACCCAAATTACGCCTATGTCAGGTAGCCTAATAGATGTGAGAACACCGTCTCGATCAGGGATCTGGCCCAGCCAAGATTCCCCTGGGGCCGACACCCTCTCTTCGCCACGCCACAGGCCCTGCACCTACACCCCTGCACTGGTAGACACCCTCACTCTGCCAGACACCATGCTGTCGGCAACCCTGGACCCAGTTGACCTTCAGGCATCTTGCCCCCATTAACCATTGAATAGGAGCCTGATTTGTGAAGGTCCCAGAGAAAAAGACGACTGCCAGACCACCTGAACTTGTAAATATGCCTTCAGACTACCTGGTGCTGAGAATACAACCCCTTTCCCATCCCCCTCCCTGCCCAGGGACTCTTTTAAGAAGTGGGTGAATGTGGTGATACACTGGCCGCACTCCTACCACCCTACTGCAGGGGACAACCACTGTACCTGCAGGTAGGAAACCTGGGAGGTTGGCCCCACCTGCCGGCTGTCAATCACTGGCCCATCTGAAGAGTCGAGCAGGCCCCTTTGGAAGTAGTTGTGCACATGGACCCAGGGGCTCCAGAGATCTGATGTGCAAATTTAAGCTGTTTAAAGCCTGTAGTACAGTCTTCTCATTGTTTGTGCTTGTTTGTTCATACTGCAACATGCCACAATCATGCCTTGTTTAAAATATAGGTCTGGTCGAGGCTCCTTAACAATGTAGCAGCAATTGCTTCAAGCCAGTTTAACACCAGGTGTAGTTAAGGTGAATTTGTAGCTGCACACTATGCAAAGGAAGACACACACACACACACACACACACACACACACACACACACACACACACACACACACACACACACACACACACACACACACACACACACACACACACACTCACGAGTATTGTCAGGTATAGCTCTCATTTAGTAGGGGCTCAAGCCCGACATTTATTCTGTTCACATTCCTGCCGTTCTCCCCTTTTGCTGAAGTAACGGCCTGCATAACAAAAGTGGGTTTCCTGCGCACGGATACATTCTTGCATAACAATCCCTTCTACCCCACATGCTATCCCTATCTGTTGGCTATGCAGCAGGGCCAGCGCCATGTTGGGATCGCTGGCCCTTGAGCTGCCCTTGCTGTTTGCCTACCAGTTCGCTTACTGGTGTCAGTGCTGCTGTGCGGTCTGCTGGCTTTTGGTTGCGCTCACTGCCCGGAGAGCCAGCCGAATTGACGCGGTGGCAGGCCGCCACAAAACCATAAAAATATAATGTAGTGAATTAAATGGAGCTAAGAAACTCAGCTTGGACAGGGAGTAAGTATTAACATGAAGGGTTAACATTTATACATGAATTTTCTTGGTCTCATTTTAATTTCTAATAATTTCTATCACGTGTAGTTCCCACATGATTTAACCATGACAGAGAGGGAAAACATTAATTTTCCACACAGGTTGCATTTAATAATGTAGTCAATTATTTTTAAACTATATAAATCTAAACCAACCATGGTAGGCATCAAAAGAATACATAAATGAATGGATGATGTAAATGATTGGACTGCAGTAGTCGGCCTCATCATCAGAAATGATGAGTCACACTACAGAAAAGATTTGGAAAATCTTGTGACATCGTGCGAGAATAACAACACTAGTCTCAATGTGGACAAGAAAAAGATGATTGTGGACTTGAAGAGGACCAGGGACAACTGCCCTCCACTACACATTAATAGCTCAGTAGTGGAGAGAGTAGAGTTCACCAGTTCATTAGAGTTAACTTAAGTGACCTATCCTGGTCATATAACGTCTTCTCACTTGTCTTGAAGGTGCAATAGCGACTGCACTTCCTGAGAAGACTAAGGCGGGCAAGACTATCGGCACCATCCTGTCAACTTTCTACAGGAGCTCTATTCAGAGCATCCTGACCAACTGCATCACAATGTGGTATGGTTGGTGTAGAGCAGTGGTTTTCAAACTGCCTCCTAAACTCGCATTCCACCTTAAGTAATCCCTATGCCATAAGTGCTCTGGGATTGCTTTTGTGCTGTGTGAATGTGAAGGGAAGGTTGAGAATCACAGCTCTAGATCCAATTGTTACTGAAATATTTTGCTTGAGAAAAATTGTCATTGGCCCATTTCCTTGGGAGTTATAAAATGGTGCACATAATGAGTCAATGAGGTACGATTAAAACAGTGGTTTTCAAACCTTTTCCTTCCCCTCACCTCCCACCTTAAGCAGTCCCTTTTTAATCAGAGAGCATTTATGGCATAGGGAATACTTAAAGTGGGCTGTGAGTTTAGGGGGCAGTTTGAAACCCACTTCTGTAGAGCATTGGATTGGAGGTCAGACAACAGGACCATTAGAGTAGCAGAGTAGGTCACTTGGATCTCCCTCTGCCCCATCGATGTGACTTACCAGGTGATGCACAGTAAATAACTCAAGAGGCTGAGACTGAGTCACTGATCTATGGGCTTTTATTCACAATGGACAAGAACCTCATTCTGCGCTGCAACCTTGGCTTTCTGGGGAAGGCTCAGGGTATTTGAGGCTTTATACAAGGTCAAAAGAGGGAGGGGCCACAGGTACAGCCACAGGACGGAGTAGAGCCAGGTAATCAGGATCAGGAATACAGGAGTTCACCACACTGGGATTATTGTTTGAAGAAGGCTCTCAAAATTGTTGAGGACCTCTACCAGCATCTTTCAGCTACTCCTGTTGGGAAAGAGATACAGGAGTATCTGAGCCAGACCACCAGGTGGAGAAGGGGCAGTGAGATTGCTGAAAGACTGAATGAACTGCTTGTACAATCTCACCAAGATATTACAATATATATTAAACAATATTTATTTATTTTTATATAAGTATCTTTTGTCTGGATGTGTGTTTGCAAGATTTTGCACTGAGGATCGCTGTTTTGTTGGGGTCCACTTGACCAATTGGACGGTAATGTACTTGATGTGTTCAGTAAATCGCATAAACAGAAAAAGACAGAAATCATTTGGCCCCAAATACAATTTTTAAATTAAAATTGATTTTCTACCTCAGCACTGACTTCTTTTAGATATCATCTCATAATATCTAAAAATAAGTGCATTGGAAATTCTAATGCACCTTGGTGGAAGATGGGCATATTAAATATTCCTTGAATCTGATGCAAGGCATAATAAAGTCTTGTGTTGATACAGTCTGGGAGACTGAGGACAGAGAAGTCAGAGAGGGAGCAGGATGAAGAATTAAAGACACGTGGTATTTTAGAGTCATATTTGCAACTGAGTATGTGCTCTGCAAAGATATCAACCAAAGCAGGTTTGGTCTTGCCAATACAGTAGAGCCAAAGTTTGAACTGTGAATACACTGATCTAAATTGAAAGAGGTCTGTGGATTAAACTGAGGAATAAATTAATGAAATTTTAAAAAAAACCATGCAGCTCCTAAAAATCTGAAATCCTGCAGAAATTTCTGAAAACACTCAACAGGTCAGGCAGCATATGTGGAAAGGTGCAGAAAGACCTAACATTTCACGTCTAGGACCTTTCATCAGAAATTGGAAAGACTGGAAACTAGTTAGTTCAGATAGTACAGAGTGAAGGATGGTTGGAGTCAAGGGAATAATTGTGATATGGTGAGATTAGGTGATCTAACATGGCTGTTAGGATCAGCGTGAACTGGAGAATTGAACATTACAGCATGGCCAGATGGAAGACAAGTCTTGTTCATCAAACTTGCATTGGGCCCCACTGTTACACTGAAGGGGACTGTATACAGGTGGAAATGGGAGAGCATTGTTCCTCATTTTGACCTGCTCCTGTTCAGGTGCAGTTTGATGGTGGTGGCTCACTAGCACCACAGCACAATGTTCTTTCATCTTTTATTGTATTATGAATACTGTTCAAACATTAATATGCTCTCCACTTTAATGTCCTGCCCCTTTTAACCTTTCACATACACAATTCTTTTTAAAAATTCTCTAATTTCAAACTCTGAGCCTGAATAATTGCTCAACAGAGTCTATTCCCACATGTTCAAGTGATCAAATCTGCTTGTAGTCCCCTTGCAATTTGCCAACATTTGTCCCTAAAATTAAGTCATTTCAACAGGAGCTGGTCCGTTTTCTTGCAACATGAATGGGGGCCATTTCAGCCAAGTAACTGAACAGTCCCACTCCACTAATTCTCCCTGCAACCAGTTTCTCCTGAGATTCCAGTTAAATCTAAGATTCTGTCACTCACCTACACACCAAGGCCAATTGACCTTCTAACCCAGGTCTTCAAAGTTCAAATTTATTGTCCGAGTGCATATGTGACATACAAGCCTGAGATTCTTTCTCCTGCGGGCAAGGCAGAATTTCTACCAATAAACTGTACTCAAGAAATAGATAGATAGATGAAAGATAGAAATGTAAACAAACTGTGCATTACATGCACAAAAAAATTCAATAATAAGTAAGACTCCCTGAGTATGTTATTTAATGTTCTGATGGTGGAGGGGTAACCAATGTTCCTGAACCTGGTGGTACAAGCCTTGTGGCACCAAACCCTCTTTCTTGATGGCAACGAGAACAGAGTATGTCCTGGGTAATGGGGATCCTTATGATTGTTGCTGCTCTCCAATGGCAGCGTTCCATGTAAATTTTCTCAAAATTTAATAATTTAGACATACTGCACGGTAACAGGACATTTCGGCCCACGAGGCTGTGCTGCCCAATTATACCCAATTAACCTACAGCCCCAGTATGTTTTGAATGGTGGGAGGAAACCAGAGCTCCTGGGGAAAACACACGCAGATGCAGGGAGAATGTACAAACGCTCTACAAATAGCGTGGGGTTCAATCCCTGATGCTGTAAAGCTGTTGTGCTAACCACTACGCTGACTGTGCCACCAAGATGGGGAGTTTTGCCTGTGATGGACCGGGCTGTGTCTAGTACTTTTTGTAGGGCTTTCCGCTGAGAGGTATAAGAGCCCCCATATTAGGCCATGATGCAGCCGGTCAGCACACATCTGTAAAAGTTTGCAAAGTTTCCAATGTTATACTGAATCTCCACAAACTCTTGAGGAAGCGGAGGTGTTGATGTGCTTTCTTCATGTTGAAATTAGTATGATGAGTCCAGGAATGGTATTCTGTAATAATGACTCCCATGAATTTAAATTTGCTCATTCTCTCTCTGCCTCGAATTCCCCCAATGGTCGTTGGATCATACTCCTCTGGTTTTCCCTTCCTAAAGTCTACACTCAACTCTGTTGAGATGAAAAGACAAACTGAAGCTGAAAAAGTTGCAATCTGAACATACAAATTCCACATTGACCGCTCTTTAGGTCAGGATTGAACCTTGGTTGTGGCACTTAAAGAAATCAGCTCCATTGTTCCGTCTCCAGGCTGCTCTGCCATTCAAGTAGATCATGACTAATTTGATCTTGACTTCAGCAGTATGTCAGTCTTTGCCTTGAATGTATTCAGTGACTCACTGAAATTTCTGGGTGGATTATTCCAAAAATCCTCTGCGAGGGAAGAAATGCCTCCTTCCCACTGGCTTCAGTGGGTGACCACTCATTTTGAATCTATTCCCCCAACCCCCTTTTAATCCTGTCTCTTTTTACATGCATAAATTGGATAATTTAATTAATTAATCTTTTGTTATCTTAAGAAAATTATTCTATTTGACATCTGACAAAATAATTAATACATGGATAACAGGAGGTAGGAGAGGTTTTTTTTCTAATTAGGGTCTGATGGTCTGGACTTGTAAGAGAATTTCAGCATTATTCCTTTCTTGTATTAGTTACCGGGAAGTTCATGCATGTTTGACAACTTGACCTTAATCAACCTTTTTAATTTAATCAGGTGAAATTTCATAATCCTTCAATTGTATTAAATGTTCATTCTGAATCTAACGAGGTACACACCCCTCCTCTGGCCTCTCTAAAGTTTTGTGGGTTTGTTCCACTAACCATTCACACATGATTAATGAAACACACCATGTTGCATTGCAGACTTGCTTGTTTAACTGTATTCTTGACCGCAGCATCTGCAGACTTTCTTGTTTAACTGTATTCTTGACCCCAGCATCTGTAGACTTTCTTGTTTAACTGTATTCTTGACCCCAGCATCTGCAGACTTTCTTGTTTAACTGTATTCTTGACCCCAGCATCTTCAGACTTTCTTGTTTAACTGTATTCTTGACCCCAGCATCTGCAGACTTTCTTGTTTAGTGTCACACATGCAAACCCCTTTAATGATGGTTTATTTTGAATTAAATGCTTGCTACATGCTCCACTAGGGGGGGATAGTAAATACAGTGTACTGATGTATTTATTCTCTATATCCTCGCTTACCTCCTGTTACCCACCACCTTGTAGGTAAGAGGCAAGTTTGTCAGTGAGTTTGCATGATATGCCTATTAATGATTAATGGTTGCAAATAGTATGTGAAATATGAATTGTAGGTGTGACGCAGCTTTGTTAAATTGGTTAATGATGGGATTGCCATTTGAAGGTTGCTCATGGATTCTTTTCTTTCTTTGGCTTGGCTTCGCGGACGAAGATTTATGTAGGGGTAATGTCCACGTCAGCTGCAGGCTCGTTTGTGGCTGACAAGTCCGATGCGGGACAGGCAGACAAGGTTGCAGCGGTTGCAAGGGAAAATTGGTTGGTTGGGGTTGAGTGTTGGGTTTTTCCTCCTTTGTCTTTTGTCAGTGAGGTGGGCTCTGCAGTCTCTTCAAAGGAGGTTGCTGCCCGCCGAATTGTGAGGCGCCAAGATGCATGGTTTGAGGCGATATCAGCCCACTGGTGGTGGTCAAGAGATTTCTTTAGGCAGTCCTTGTTCCTCTTCTTTGGTGCACCTCTGTCTCGATGGCCAATGGAGAGCTCGCCATATAACACAATCTTGGGTTTGAACAAATGGTAAGAATAATGGGCAGTTTAAATCAAACTTGCCTTCCCAGAAAACTGGTGTCAAAATATTAATCTTGTACTGTATCAATTTTCTTGGACCAACCGTCTATGGAATTATCTGTTAGTATTTGTTCCCAGCAGTTGTACAGTATGTTTGACTAAAAAGCCACGTTGCATACCATATGGACAAAAGATGTCTTTCATCAAGACCCCCAAAGAAATGCATATCCTTTTCCATATCTGCCATTCCACACTGTAATATCATTTAATAGTTTAAAAAAAACATTCATTCACTTAAACCACGCATTTAAATGAAGTAATTGAATGAAAGTAATTCATATTATTTAAAATGAAGTAAATGGACCATTTAATTTTATTCATTTTGCATGAAGATTGGTGACCATGTTTAATGGGGTATTTGAAGTTTGTAACTTTACTCTCTTGTGGAGTTGTTATGTTAAAAATTAAAAGGGAAGTTTCCTTTATTTGCTTCAATATGTCTAGTTATTTAATTTTTCAGAAACCTTCATCAGCAATCTGCTCTTTGAATTGTCTTGATATTCCCAGTGGCATTCTAAGATCTGCAGCGCTAATTAGATTAATTCCCTTTCCTATCTCATTGTCTTCCTGTCAAACCATGTTTTAGCCAGGGGTTGACATTTTAAATGCTAGGCCATGGTTCTCAATGAGGGTTGCGACAGTGCAGACGATTTTTGATGGAAAACACTGATGTCTGAATCGAAATGCTGCTCTTTAAGCCCTTACTAAATTATTTAGACAATAAATGACTATCTGAGTGGCTGTTATTCAGGTGAGATTTAAACCTATCTGCACTGTTGGTTATGAGTCCAGGAGGAAAGAAAAGGAAGAATAGGCTAGATCAGTTCATGATGAGAGAAATGGAAGAATTTGGAAACAGACTCAACAAGTTGGCTTTGGGCTCATGGGGAAAGGAAATGTTGGCATGGGTTGCTGTAGCCTAACAACTATTTTCCAGGTATTTCTATGTAATTCAAAGAATAATAATAGTTTTTCATATGTTCCAACCAAGGTTTGTCCCTCAAACACAGAATCAAATATTGGTTAATGTTGCCGTTTCTGCTCATTCTGTGAGCTCACTTAGCTAAATTTGACAATGGTAGTTGGACTTCAAGCCTAATTCATTAATTGGGATTTCTCAAATATATAAGAGACAAAATCTAAACATTTCTTTATTCCACTTTCAGTATTTATTTTGTGATTTGAGGTTACAACTCTTCACATACATAAAATATATTTAGACATTTGGTACTACAAAATACAGTTGATGTCTGCTAAAACAGTTAGAACCAAAATGCCATTAGGTTGGTTGTATTTAAAAATGTTGTCCATTGAACAGATGACAACACATTTGTGTCTGAGTTCGTGGATCATGACTTAAAATTTTGCCTTGGAGATTTGTGTTCAAACAAAACCTACAATTTAGTGGAGTGTGGTATCAGTAGAAGTGCAGTCTTTTTTTTTAAACTTTATTTATTCGTTCAAAAAACAAATAATATATGACATATACAGCAATTAAACATGAACATGAACATTTTTTATATATATAAAAAAAGAAAACGAAAGAAAAAAAATCCCCCCCCCTTCAGTCAACTCTCCTAAGGAGAGCCATAAAAAAGAAAAAAGAAAGGATATTAAAAAAAGTTAAATATACATATTAAAATCTAATCAATATAAATTGAAATGTAAATATTCTGAGTATAACAGCCACTTATTAATTAAAAAATTATAATTGACATGCAAAACATTCATAATTTTTTCCGTTATTAAACAATATTTCATCTCATTATGCCATCTATTAATATCAATCATATTTGTATCTTTCCACGTACTAGCAATACATTTTTTGGCTACGGATAAAGCTAAATGTACAAAAGCAAGCTGGAATTTATCTAATCCCAAACCTTTCAGAGGTTACAAACTACCCAATAAAAATACTGTTGGATCTAAAACTATTTTAATCTTATACAGATATTCTAAAAATGATTGAATTTTCTTCCAAAAAGATTGTATATGTATACATGACCAAACAGCATGAAAAAAAGTTCCAACCGTATCACCACATCTAAAACACAGATTTGATTCATTAAAACCATATTTTTTTAATTTTTCAGGTGTCAAATATAATTGATGTAAAAAATTGTAATTAATCATTGCATAACTGCATTTATCAATCTAGTTACACTATCATAACAGATATCTAACCAATCATCTTCAGAAAAAAAAACCAATATCTGCTTCCCATTTAATTTTAGATCTATCCCAACCCTTTTTATCCATACCATCCTGTAATATTTGATACATAAATGAAATATAACCCTTCTCTGGTACCTTCATAAGAAAAGTCTCAAATTTAGTCATTTTAGGTAAAATTATCTCTCTACCAAACATACATTTTACCAAAGATCGAATTACTTGATAATTTTTTTTTTGAGATTTAAATAAAATGATTAGTGAGTTTTTATGGAGTGGTAGATTTTCGAGAGTAACTTTGAATAAATTAACTTGGAAATATGAGTTAGGGGGATTACGTTTACCACATTTTCAAAATTATTATGAGGCAGCCCAACTTAAATTTATTAGTTCATTGATGGATTTAGTACAGCCTCCCAGTTGGGCTAAATTGAGATGGCAAATATTTCTGAATTTGAAATACTTCAATTTTTTGTTTAGGTGGAATATGAATTTATTACAACAATATAATGTGCCTATACTACAACATTTAATGAAGTTATGGATAAAGAAAAATAAAATGATAGGTTCTAGGGGTAAATTATTGGCTTTGACTCCGTTGTATAATAATCAACTTATTTCTTTTTCAATTCGTAATCAAAGAGATTTAAAGGTGTGAAAAATTTTGGAGATTGTTTTAAAGAGGGTAAGTTTTTATCTTTTAATCAGATGAGGGAAGATTTTGGTATTGATAAGAATTCTTTATTTCTTTATTATCAAGTGCAGTCTTTTAAATAAGATTTTAAACTATGGCCCTACTGTGGCGAATGTCTGCCAAGCTGCCTGCCTCCCCTCTGGCGAGCCTTGCTGTACTAACATTGGCTGTGCATTATCTCTACTGTTAAGGACACTCCCCTTGGATATAACTGTATATGCACCTATTGCCTTTCATTATTGTACCATGAGTTTCTGCTAATAAAAGCCATGATTATTGTTTGACCACATCGTCTTTGTCTACTTCATCAACTGGCACTTCACCTGTCCATTTTCTCTGGTGGCTGTTAATCCTTTTTTTCTGAACTGAGCATTTTGACTTACCAGTGCCCTATATAATTTTATCCCAACTTCATTGCGAACGATCTTCATTTTGCTCCACTACAAAGTCATTTTCACTTTGCATTGTGAAAGAAACAAAACAAAAGCTGTGGGCATTTTAAAGCCAATGGAATACTTCTGAAACATAATCACTATTGTAATGAAGGAAATTTTTCAAACCATTTGTGCATACTAGGATCCTACATACAGTAATGGAAGCTGGACTAAATACTGTAGTGTTCATTATTAAATAGATTAGAAATCGTACATTATCATGGTTATGACTTGTGTGCCTTGTGTAATTACTTGGACATTTTTTCAAATTCTTGCTTCTGAAATGATATATTTGAACAAGCTGGGAGGTCATTTTAAAGCCACTAACATGTTTTCCTTTAAATCTTACCCTCGGCACAATATTCCTGTTCTACTCTGAAAAATTCTTGCATTGGAATGGAATTCAGCTGTGGCTCAGATTGCAGCAAGCATCTGACTTTATTGCCCTCTCCCATGGACTGCACTCTTTATGACCGATATTATAAAGTGGTGTCGTGCAGTAGAAAATCACTTATTTCTAGCATTGAATAGAAGTGTTGATTTTGTTATAATTATACTCGTCTTCTTTAAAGGGTTCATATCAACTTTTGGAAATGGTTATGTGATTTATAAGTCGATCAAACAGAAGAATAAGCTGAAACCTGGTGAACTGATGACAGTAAACCTGGCAATTTTTGATTTTGGGATGGCAGGTAATTTTGTTTGATTAATTATTTTTAAGGATTGAAATTAATTACAGGCTGAAAAACAAAAAGTAATGGGTCTGGTGGCATTGGATAGGAATGGAATAAAATTGATGATTGCAGGGATGTGCATTGAAATTTAAATTCAATCACCTAAGAAGATAAATATTATACATAAACACACATTAAAACCCCAGATATGTGGAATTAAAGCAACAAGCAGCTTCAGGCAAACAGCAAAAATTGTGGTTAAAAAATAAGGAAGTTTAAAATAGGCATGCCTTGCCTCACTGTTAGTTTGCTAATCATACAACAAGCAATCAGAAAATGGATTTATCGTACATCTACCAATCCCCATAGATGCCATAAAACCACAGGGATTTTACTGAACACACATTTCCAGACAATGCACAATGATTTGTGGGGATGGGGGGTGGGGGTGCGGGGCAATGGGGGGATGGTGAAGAGTCAGACCAAGATCCACCATCTAGCATATTGGTCACCCCCTATACAAGACCATTGGCATTTGACTAACAAATATCCACCAAGAGTAATTGATCTTGAAGTATTGTTAATCTTTGACACTCTGGACAGTGCTAAACAAAAACATAGAAAGCTTACAGCACAATACAGGCCCTTCAGCCCACAAATTTGTGCTGAACATGTCCCTACCTTAGAACTTACTATGTTTTCCCATAGCCCTATATTTTTCTAACCTCCATGTACCTATCCACAATTCTCTTAAAGGACCCTAAAATATCCGTCTCCACTACTATGGCAGGCAGCCCATTCCACGCACCCACCACTCTACATAAAAAGAAAACCCTGACATTTCCTCTGTACCTACTCCCCAGCACTTTAAACTTGTGTCCTCTTGTGGCAACCATTTCAACCCTGGGAAAAAGCCTCTGAATATCTACATAATCAATGCCTCTCATCATCTTAAACACCTCTATTAAGTCACCTCTCATCCTCTGCCGCTCCAAGGAGAAATCTGTTTTCATAAGGCATGCTCCCTAATCCAGGTAACATCCTTGTAAATCTCCTCTGCACCCTTTCTATGGTTTCCACATCCTTCCGGTAGTGAGACGACTGCACAGTACTCCCAAATGGGATCTGACCAGGGTCCTATATAGCTACAACGTTACCTCACAGCTCCTAAATTCACTTCCATGGTTAATGAAGGCCAATACACTGCATGCCTTCTTAACTACAGTATCAACCTGCGCAGCTGCTTTGAGCATCCTATGGACCCCAAGATCCTTCTGATCCTCCACACTGCCATTAGTCTTACCATTAATACTATATTTTGCCATCATATTTGACCTACCAAAATGAACCACTTCACACTTATCTGAGTTGATCTCCATCTGCCACTTCTCAGCCCAGTTTTGCATCCTATCAATGTCCTGCTGTAAGCTCTGACAGCCCTCCACGCTACCCACAGCACCCCTAACCTTTGTGTAATCAGCAAACTTGCTAACCCATCCCTCCACTTCCTCATCCAAGTCATTTATAAAATTCATGAAGAGTAAGGGTCCCAGAACCTATCTCTGAGGCACATCACTGGTAACCGACCTCCATCCATCTACAACCATTCTTTGCCTTCTGTGGGCAAGCCAGTTCCAGATCCATAAGGCGATGTCCTCTTGGATCCCTTGCTTCTTTGGATCCCAAATTTGTCCAGTTTGTGTTGGTTTTAATCAGTGTTGCTTTAGAATTTATAAGATAGGTGCATCTTACACTGCTCTAAGAATGTATAGCAGAGTTTTGGAATATAATCTGCATTCATATACCTGCACTGGCACCAGGCTACCATACCAGTTGTGATTAGGGCTACTAACAGTTCTCAACTGGATGAGGTGGTCTGTTTTTATACACTGACTCAGTTGTCATAATGATTTCAGGATGTCTATTTTCTCCATAATTCTCACAATTAAATCCTTTGCCAGTCTCAAGCTGAATGATTGATTTAATATTTGATTGGAGTCTCCCAAATGAGTCATCATCCTGAGATTTGTGTAGATATAACATTAAAAAAAATGATCACATTAAACTTAACTTGCAGAAACCCTTCCTGGACAGACTTCTCGAAACCATTGGCAGGAATCCTTGCTGGTGAGGCAGAATAGGCCCGATCCACAGCAAGCCCCAAGCTTGACAACTTCAAATCCATTAAGCCATTACTAGTACCAGGTTTGTTGTCAAAAGTATGAAAAACAAAAAGAAAGGAGGGGAGGGCAAGAGGAAAATAGAAGAAAGGAGATGGAAGAAAAGTGAGAGTGGGAGGACATAGGGAGGTTTGGTGAGAGGAGGGAAAAATGGAGGAAAGTGGTAGCGGGGGTGGGGGGAAGGAAATTGGATAAACAATGGCAGCACCAATTATGACATCAGCCAAACCAACTTAAAAGAATATTTGAAAGACATTGTCAACTGGCATGTAATGGGTGGTTTAAACTCTGACTCAGAAGGATTCTAGTGATGATACAACAGGTCCTTTGATTTAGATGAGAAATTAGCAATTAAATTCAGTGCTTGACAACTACTTGATGACACATCCTGTTGGGTCAGATTAGAACTGCGTCTCATTTTAAATCAAGACCTTCAGTTAATCAGCTGAATTGTACAAAGGCATAAAATGAACCTTTGGAAGGAATTTCAAACAATGACTGACCGGGACTGCTCCTGTGAGTCTGGGTTATGGTTTTTCATTCAGATAAACACTGATATGTTGCTGTTGTCTGTTTGCACTCAAAATTAGGTATTTGAAAGCTGAAGAATTCTGGTGAATGACACCATCCTGCCCACCCAACCTTCATTTGTGTTTTCAGAGGTGGACTGATCCATTGACCATCTCAAGGGATAATCGTCTGAACAGAGAGGAAATATTATCCAGACTTGAAAATCCTCGCATTTCTTCCCACTATCCCCTCACTTCCTGTCACCATAGCATCTACACAGCTTAACTATTGTCGTCAAATTGATAACAACATGTATCTTCAAAAATAAATCTCATTACCTAGCATCATTACAACAAATCTGTGTGGAGAATGAGATTTATCTGTTTTCTGGGAACCAGATAGTGTGTTGAGCAAAATGCCTCCATTTATTTATTTATCTCCCATCTAAAATGTTGCTGTAATTCAGGACATTAGAGGAGTTCAAGTTCATTATCATCTGACTGTACAAATACAACCTGACGAAACAGTGTTTCTCTGGTCTATGGTGCACACATGTAATACGTGTCTCACACAGCACATAATGATACACAAAAATAAAATGGGCATTAATGAGCTCAGTCTGTTAAGTTGTAATTATACCAATCATAACCCAGGTGAGTAAACTTGTGATCCCTAGTTTTAAATTGCCAGGTACTGCAGTTGAATATGATTACAATGCACCCATACATAACCTGATCAAATCCATGGCTGAAAAGCTAAGGTATTAAACAGCACTGAATATCATTAATTTTCAATCAACCAAAAGAGGCAGAGGATAGTTAGTTTAAAAAAAGGACAACGCTGACTGAGTCGGAACTTGAATTTGCAATACTTTGACTCTGAGGTAAGGAGTCTTTTCATGAAGCTACTTTGGCTTCTTGTTCAATATAAAACTCTGTGATTCCAACATTCTAAAATAGTTGAATCCCACAGTTCAATCTTCAACCTGTGTGTTAGCCAAGAGTTTCATAACCAAGGTACATATCCTATATCGAACCATTGGTTTGATTTGGAATATGCCCAGAAGAGCAGCCCAGAATAGTCCTCATTTCAGAAGTGTAGAAAAAAATCTACTTTCTGCTGCAGTTCAAAGAGATTTGAGGCAGCAGGTCATTATTTTACAATTGAATACTGCTACCTATTGGTGAAATTCAGAAAGTACAAGGTTTATGGCCAGTTAGGAATATTGTTGTGATATCTGGAGCTATAGGTTTTGTGTGTTATACAAAAAGTATCTTGAAATGTTTTCTCCAGCCCAAGTCTTGAGAGCAAAAGCAGTAAAATTGATGACCACGGGAATTCCTTTGCAACAAGGGTTCTGTAGTTGAAATTATATTTCATGATGGGCATCTTGGGTATTTGCACATCAATGAGTAACACTAATGTTAAACCAAATTAAAATTTAACCTGTTTACTCATGTGTGCTCTGTGATAAAGGGCAAAATCATGTATGCAACAGGAAGTTACCCTTGATTTTAATTTTTTTTCAGCATCTGGGTATCTCTTAGAAAACTGGCATTTATTGACTATCTTTAAATGCTCTTTGATGACTAATTAACCCAATTAAATATTACATATGGGCTGGGGGGGGGGGGGATGGTTGCGGGAAGGGGTTTGCAGAGAATATTAGATTTACACCCTGAAGTACATTGGTTAATACTTTACAATCCTGTAGTTTTATGAAATTTGTTACAACTGACTAAATAAAACAAAAGCAATTTAAGATTTTTAATTGAATTTTAATTTTAAAGCTGCCACTGGACTACCAGTCTAGTTGGCTAATTCCATAAAACCATACTATTCACGATGATGCCATTTCAATCATAATAAACATTATGTACTTCTCTTCAATTTATCTTGAAGAAGCATTTTGTCAAGTGTTTAGAATATTATTCTCAAATAAATCTCGCTTTCAGTATTTAACTATCTTAAAGGTTTTCACAGAACAAATGGTATTTAGTGTAGAACTGAGTCAAAATGGGAAACTATGAACTGATCAATAATACATTTCATTTTTTTTCAATGTCCATTTACCAGTTTTTGTCTTTTTCTTTAAGCTTACTCTTTTATTTTTATACCAGATAGTTTATAAAAGAAATGACCTTATCTCAAAATATTAGAATCAGAATTTATTGTCGTGAAATTTGGGGTTTTGTGGCAGCGTCACAGTGCAAAGGTTCATATTATAACCATCTTACAATATTACTATGTAAAAACTAAAAGTAATAGTGGATGAAAAGTAAGGCAGTGTCTTTGGTTTATTGATTATACAGGACCACAGTTATCAATCTTAACAACCTCATTGACCAAAATCAAAAATTAAAAGTATTATAAATTTTATACTTTGTACAATTTTTCTGTAATGACCTGATAAGTATCACATTGAAATTTCACAGCACTCTCCCATGCCTGTTAGGTTTCTTAGAATCATTCATTGATAAAATAGCTTGGGCTTTTTTAATGCTACGTTGGTGTGATGCAATTTAACACATTTTCCCCTAACTGTTTTATTATCGTTTGCTATACTCATCTCAATTTTGGATTGGGCATATAATTTAAAAAAAATTGTATGGCATGTAAAAGTTCCTGGAAATGCTCAGTAGGTAGTAAGCATCTAAAAAGAGAAAAGACTGATTACCATTCAGGGCTATATGGCTGACCCTTCTCTCACTGATCCCCAAAAATGTTCCTGTACAAAATCCATTTGAATAACTGAAATTATTAATAATCCTAAAGGGAGATCCATCTGTATAAACAAGGAAACTGATCAATGCTTGCAGCAGGAGTGTTTATTTGGAAAGAAATTTAACAGAATTTACCTTCAAGTCAAATTTTACGCTCTATCTTTTCGAGACTTGGAGAGAGAATTTTATAACTACGAACATTTAAATACAGGGGCTTTACTTATTTCTCTGTCCAAATACAAAAGCTAATGTTTTGTATGTATCTTATCTTTATTTAATATTGATTAATCATGCATGTATGTTTTTACAGCTGGAGGAAAGCCATTCTTGATCGTCTCTTGTTTTGCTCATCGATGGGTGTTTGGATGGATTGGCTGTCATTGGCACGGTTGGTCGGGGTTTTTCTTTGGATGTGGCAGTTTAATTACAATAACTTTTATAAGTTTGGACAGGTACCTAAAAATTTGCCATTTGCAATATGGTAAGTGACATACAAATTTAGATTTTGTGCAACCACATACTACTGCTGCAGTTTCAATAATAACCATTGTTAAACTTTAAAATTTGTTTTTCAGGCTTTCGGGTTCAAAGGCGTCATGCCTTCATGTGCTTGAGTTTTGCCTGGCTTTATGCTGCATTTTGGGCCACGATCCCCCTGTCTGGATGGGGAAAATATGTTCCTGAGCCTTTTGGGACGTCATGCACTCTAAACTGGTGGCTCGCACAGGCCTCTGTGAATGGACAGGTCTTCATTCTGAGCATACTATTCTTTTGCCTTGTCCTTCCTACAGCTATAATAGTATTTTCCTATGTAAAGATTATAGGAAAAGTAAAATTATCTGGCAAAGAGGTTGCACACTTTGATACAAGAATTCAAGAACACAATTTACTGGAAATAAAACTGACAAAGGTAACCAGTTTTTGACAAATTATCGATCATCTGTGTTTAAGAGCAAAAATGAAATGCCCCCATCTGGTGGTGCGACTTTAGTGGGAATATTTTATGTCCTCTTAAATGTGTTTCTACGAATCAGATCGAAGAAATGAATAATATTGTTGGGCACTTCTGACTTTGCATAGATTAATTGAGGTTAATACACTTGCCTGTCAGTGGGCAGTCTTTCAATGTCCAACATTAGTTTACTTTGAAAAATGTAGGAGTTCCAGGAAGATTCTGAGTGCTTACCTGCTTAATTTCTCCCCTGGAAATTGAGCCTTGCCAAGGAAATAGGACATTTCTTATAATTCTTTTCATTAAAATGATTTTTTCAGAGAGTGATTTTATGTTTTTTTGTATATTTTGATGTTAATTTAATACTGATTAGGACAATGAGTGAGATGAAGGGATGATGTGAATCCCGATAAAGGAATGGAGATTTGTTTCAGCAGATCACATTTTATGAGAAAACATGAAGAAGCGATCTGATGGTCTAATCAACAGGCTCTTGCCAATTTATCTACATGCAGCCATGTTAGGAACTTGGTAATGTTCCAATGTAATATCCACTCAGTATTCTAAATGAACCCAAAGGTGGAAAGATAGCAGGAGAAACATACGGTGTTAGGTCTGCTTTGTTCATGAATGAGTGAGACAAACACCAGGCTGAGTCGAAATCAGGGTTCTTTGTTCTTTATTACCGGATTGTAACACTTGCGACCAACAAAGTTAGTCGGAGAATGCATTCTGCCGTTATCAGCAAAATGGTGATTTTTTATACCCTTGGATACATGCTTAGAACATCATCATATCATTACTTGTCCAATGACTAAAACTGTTGCTATCCTTTCCCTGCTAGCTTCCTGCCTCTCAATCCATCAATGTCTCTCTTATCTTGTAAGTACAAGGATGCATTCTGTTACTCCTTAGTACTGGGTGACTCCTTCTCCGGTCCCATCTCATGATGTTTTACCTAACAGGAGTACAAGGACACCTCCCCTTCTTGTTACTGCCCTGTACAGGGTAACTCCCTACACATTCCCATCTCATGATGTTTTACCTTACAATGAAGACAATCCCAGTTTCAGGTTTGATGACCACTTGCTGAAATTCCTGTAATATGTACCTGTAGCAACTACTTTCCTTTAAAGTCACTTGGAGGATCAGAAAATGTTGTTGTTGTCTCTGACTCATTAAAAAAAATCCATACTAAAGTTAAATTGAGTTTTCCAAAGTTTATTGAATGATATTAAACATTGTTAACGTAATTACCAGCTGCTATACATTGTTACAAGCCTTTGAACATTGTTCGACGGCACTAAAACTTTCTTACGCTGTCAATAGAAATTGTCGGAACTCTTCTAATTTTTCAATTTTGCAGAACAAAAAGAACTAAACTAAATCTGTTATCTCTTTAGTAAACAGAAAAAAAGCTAACTATAACCTATTGCTGAGAGGCAGCATAAAATATGTTGCTACTGGCTGCTTCCAAGCATGAAATACATTTTAACCCTTACAGTCCCTATTTGTGGAATCTTAATCTTTCTGTTAAAATACTAATTATGAAATTGAATAGGTATTGTGATTATAGAAATATCAAAACTGTATCTTGCTCATATTCAACTGATGTCTGGCCAAATTTAATTATTATCATGTTTTAAAATCAAAGTTGTTTGTTTCTCATGACCAATTAGTTACTTGCTGATTGGTTTCACTTTCAGAAACCAACATTTGACCCAACTATGGGGCCACATTTTCTCCTGAAAATTTTTCTGTCATCCAGTTAGATTTAAATTATACTCAGTATGAGGGTTTCAAGAATGAGACTGACAGCAAATGTAATCCCTGGAGTATGGTCCCCATTGTTTAACTTCCTCACATGCTGGTCATCTATTACTACCATGCCCATTTCTGTCATTAAATAAAATGGAATAAAATTGTGAAGCACCCAAAATTTGAGACTGCTTCCTTGATGAATCTCCATCTGCAAACTTCTGCTGACCTCAGTTAGAGATCTCCATAATGTATGCTTTCTCCTTGAATCAGAAAATCTCTTATTATTTCATCTTAAAATATCCTTAAGGATTGATGATCCCTTCCGTCTGTGGCCTTACCTGCTTTGTGACTATGTGTCATTGAGCAAAGAATCTGATGTGGCCTGGATGTGTACTTTCTGCTTCTAGGCTAGCTGTCCATAGATAGTGCAAGTTCAAGTTCATCTTTTTCCTCATTATTATCAGGTACAGTGAGAAGTGTTCTTTTGCTAGCCATCTAACAAATCAATTGTAACATCCATGCAACTGTAAAAGAAAGAGCAAGAGCACAATTACAGAGTATGGTGATACAGCACACAGATCAATTAATACATAGTAAAGGTAGCATGAGACGTCTGTTGTGAGGTTCATTCAGGATCCTGATGGCTGTGGGGAAGAAACTGTCTTTACCTCTGTTGATGTACAATTTTCACACTCTTGAACCTTCTCCCAATGGGAGGAGGGAGAATAGAGTGTGTCTGGAGAATGATGGGCCCTTCAACATGTTGGCTGCCTTTCCTTGGCAGTAGGAGATGTAGGTAGAGAGGAGGAAGGTTTGTGTGATGTTCTGAGCTGCATTTGCCACCTGCAGCAGCCTCTTCTGATCTGGGCTGGAATAGCTCCCGTACCATCTAGCTAGTATGCTTTTGATGATGCTTCTGCTTCTCTAGAATTGTTAATGGACATGGGGGATATGGCCAAGCTTTTAGTGTTCTTTCTTGATCATCTTGTCATGTGGTTGGACCAAGTCAGGTCACTGGAAATGTTTAATCCCAAGAACTTGAAGCTATCCACTGTCTCCACTTCTGCTGTGGATACGGGAAGGGGTTCACCATTCTCCATCTCCCACTCCCCTGAGGTCTATGATCAGCTCCTTAATGATGTTCAGAAAGGGGTTGTAACTTTGGCACCAGATCACTAGACTCTCAATCTTCTTCCTGCATTCCGTCTCATCATTATTTGATATTTGGCCTACACTGTAGTGGTGTCAGTGAACTTAACGTTAGAGTTGGAGCAGTATTTGACTGTACAGTTTTGAATGTAGAGGGAGGAGGGAAGCTGAATAAAACAACCTTGTAGGCATTTGTGTTGGGTGTAATCAGGGAGGAGATGCTGCTAACTATCACTGATTGTGGACATTATGCAGGAAGTTAAAGACCCATTTGCAGAGGGGGAGGAGCCAAGGCATAGATTGTGAAGTTTGGGACTGCATATGCAGGGGAACATGGTATTGAAGGCCAAGCTATATTCACTGAACAGTAGTCAGATATGTCCTTGGTCCCCAGATGTTCCAGGCCCAAGTGAAGGGTTAGGGAGATGGTGGATGACATGGACCTACTTCAATGGTAAGCAACCTGAAGTGGGTCAAGGCTAGCTTGGAGGCTAGAGTTGATGTGAGCCATGACCAGTCTCATAGTATTTCATGAAAGTAGATAGTTATTTAGGTTTGTCATTGTGCTTTACTGGTAGAAATGGTGGCCGCCTTGAATATGGAGCAACTAAATATATTTGTGATTACTCGCCTCACTGGATCTCTGCAGGGTCTCAGGACAAACCCCAATACCCTTCCTGGGCCAGTCATCTTTCATTGGTTCACTCGCTGGATGGCTGAGCTGACTTCAGCAGCAGTGATTGGAGGTACAGAAGTGCATGAAATAGTTAAGATGAATGTGGCTGCCTCACTGGCTCCCTGTTTGAAGTGAGCATAGAATGTAGGAGGCTCATCAGAGTGTGTTGCACTGTTCCAGCTTGTGCTGCCCAGCATTGCTCTGTGCTCCATGATGGCATATATGGCTTGCCATAGTTCCGAGCGTCTGTGATAATCTTATGGGATTTGTGCCTCGTGTGGTACCACCTCTTTCCTTCCCTGATGGCCTTGCCAGATTTCTTGTATAAGGCCAGATATCCTGTCTTGAATGCCTCTAGCCTGGGGTGCAGTGATCATAGGTTGCTTTCATGGCCTGAGGCTGGGTGAACTGTTTATTTCTCTCTTCTTGACCCGCTCATTTTGTATCATAGGAGCATCATGGGTCACAGATAAATGCACAAATTTTAATGTTTTAACGAGGTAGTAACATGGATCAGACATTGCGATGGAAGTGGTGGCAGAGGTTTGTCTCTTTGATTGGAAGCCTATGACTTATAGAGTGCCTTGGGGATCAGTGCTGGGTCCATTGTTTGCCATTCTATATCAATGATCTGGATCATAATGTGGTAAATTGAAACAGCAGGTTTGCAGATGACACTAATGTTATGAATGTAGTGGACAGCAAGGAAGGTCTTCAAAGCTTGCAGAGGGATCTGGACAAGCTGGAAAAAAGATGGAATTTAATATGGCTGATTATTTACTGATACATTGCTTTAAGAATGAGATGGAACAGCAATTTATATTAAGTACAAGCATATTGATACCCGCTGCCTGCAGCACTAGATACAAAACTGCATTGTATACTGTATTAGTGGATTAGTTATTTAAAACCAGAGAACCATAGAACATTATAGCACAGAAACAGGCCCTTTGGCCCATCTGGTCTGTATAAAACTATTATTCAGCTTAGTTCCATTGACCTGCACCGGACTGAAGCCCTCCCATCGATGGACCTTTCCACATTTTTCATAAATGTCAAAATTGAGCCTGCATTCACCACTTCAGCAGGCAGCTTATTCCATGCTCTCACCCCTCTCTGCGTGAAGAATTTTGCCTGAATGTTCCCTTTAAACATTTCCCTTTTTCACTCTTAACCCATGTCCACTATTTCTTGTCTCATCTAACCGCCGTGAAAAAAAGTCTGCTTGTATTTGCCCTGTCAATACCCCACATAATTTTATATACCTGTAACAAACATCCCCCTATTCTTTTACACTACAGGGAATAAAATCCTACCCTGCTTAACCTTTCTCTGTAATTTAGTTCCTCAAGTTCTGGCAACGTCCTAGTAAATCCTCTCTACACTGTTTAGACTTACTGATAACTTTCCTGTCGTTAGGTGACCAAAACTTCAAATTTTGCCTCATAACTTGACCATAACGTCCCAATTTCTATACACAATATGTTGATTCATGAAGGCCAATACCAAAAACTCTCTTTACGAGCCCATCTGCCTGTGATGTCAGAAGCAAATCACAAACATTTATACACACAGTGGTTGAAGTAAAAACACAAAATGCTGGAGAAGCTTAGCAAGTCAAACAACATAGTTTATCTAGCAAAGATAAAGTTACATAACCGACATTTCGGGTTTGAGCCTTCAACAAAGTATGAGAAAATGCTGGCAGGTGTCCAAACAAAAGAGTTGGAGGGGGGAAAGGGGGGGTGGAAAAGGCAGGAGATGATAGGTGGAGAAAGGAGTGGGGGAGACAGCATCAATGAGGGGGAGGAGTGATGGCTGGGTGGGTGGAAGAACTGTAAAGACAGGAAAGGGGAAGGGAAGAAAGGGTGAGCAGGTTTTATAGAAAGCAGTAAAGTCAATGTTAATGCCATCTGGTTATAGAGTGACCAGACAGAAAGTAAGGTGTTGTTCCTCCAATTTGTGGGTTGTCTGGTTTGGATAGTGCATAAGGCTATGGACAGACATGTGAGTCTGGGAGTGTGATGCGGTTTTGAAATGGTTGGCTACTGGGAAGTAGCTGTTGTTGGGAACGGAGAAGAGGTGCAGAGTGAAGTGATCTCCCAATCTGTGACCGCTCTTCGGATGTAGAGAAAGCCACAAAGAGAACACTGGATGCAGTAAATAAGTTCTATGGATGTACAAGTGAAGTGTTGCTTCACTTGAAAGGCCTGTTTGGGGCCACGGACTGTGGTGAAGGAGGAGGTATGGGCGCAAATGTTGCACCTGTTGTGGACACAGGGGAAAGTGCCGGTGGTGCAATGAGTGGGGAAGGAAGGATGAGTGCTCAAGGGAATCATGGGTGGAGCAGTCCCTGTGGGAGATCAAGAGGGAAGGAGAAGGAAAAATGTGTCTGGTGGTTGGATCCTATAGTAAGTGCAGGAAATTTCAGCAGATAATTTGTTGGATGTGGAGGCTGGCGGGGTGGTAGATGAGGATGAGGGGTATTCTATGTTTGTTGTGTCTGGGGGAATAGGGGGCCAGGGCACATGAGTGGGAAATGGAGGAGATGTGGGTGAGGGTTGAGTTGATGGAAGTTGAGGGGAAGCTTCATTTGTGGAAGAAGGCAGACATTTTGGAAGATCTGGACTGGAAGACCTTATCTTGGAGATAGATATCGCAGAGACAGAGAAATTGAGAGAAGGGGCGGAATCCTTGCAGCAGACGTGGTGTAACGATGTGTAGTCAAGGTAGTTGTGGGAGTTGGAGGGTTTGTCGGTGGAAAGCTGGTCTGCCAAGATGTGATGTCAGTTCTGTCTGACTTATTGAACTGCACTGTTTACCTTGTATGTCCTACCTTGGTTAATCCTCACAAAGTAGAACACCCCATATTTGTCCATATTAAATTCCATCTGCTATTTTGAGGCTCATTTTTTTTCAGCTGCAAGTTTTGAAAGCCTTTTTCGTTGTCCACGACACTGCCAATCTTTGTGTCATCTACAGTCTTGTTGGTCCAATTTACCATATTATCATCCAGTCATTGCTATAGATGGCAAACAACAATTGACCCAACACAGATTCCTGAAGCATGCCGCAAGTTACATGCCTCCAATTAGATGGGCACTCATCTACTACCACTCTAAGGCTTCTCCCACAAAGCCAATGTCTCATCTAATTTGCTACCTCATCCTGAATACCAAGCAATTGAACCTTCTTGACCAACCACCCGTGTGGATCCTTGTCAAAGGCCTCGCTAAAGTCCATGTAGACAACATCCATGGCCTTTCCTTCATCAACTTTCTTGGTAACCTTCTTGAAAAACTCTTAAGAGTGTTAAACACAACCTACTATGCACAAAGCCATGTTGACTATTTCAAATCAGTCCCTCTCTATGTTTATAAATCTAACTTCTAATAAACAAAGCATGAATTCCTTTAACCTTTTCTCTGAATCATGGCAATCTAATTTTTTTCAGTCGTCACTCAGTATCAATTAAAAGTGCAAATCAATTCCAATATTTGTAATTAAGTGACGGAAGGTTTTCAGATTTATATCCTTGTTTTAGTAAACTAGATTTCAAATGCTAGTCCCTAAATTTCAAAATCAACATTTTTCAAGCCACTTCACCAACCTAGGGCAGGTCTTTACCCTGTTGATGTATAAGGACCCCAAACACCAACCTTGCACACAGAAAGCATACTTGAAAAGCCACACTCCAAAGTCTAAGGTTTGCAACTTAAGTTTAACACAGGTTCCTGGCCGAGGAATGCGAATGTTGAATTGGACTTTGAAATTCTAATGGGAATGTGATTAAGAAAACATGTGACACTAAACATTAAACTATGCACTAAAAGCAAAAATAGAACGCAGATGCTGGAAATATGAAATAAAATCAGAAAACTCTGCAGATACTCAGCAGGTCAGGCATCATTTGTGGAGAGAGAAACATTTCATGATGAAGACTTTTCATCAAATGTCTGTTTCTGACTTCCAAATTCACTGTGTTCTGATGTAATTGCCATTAAATATTGAAATCTTATTTAGTTTGTATACTATGTAATTTTGACTTGATGAACATGTTTGTCTTATTTTCACACTAGGTGGCAATGTTAATATGCGCTGGATTCTTGATTGCTTGGATTCCATATGCAGTTGTTTCAATCTGGTCAGCCTTTGGTACTTCAGATTCAGTGCCAATAAAAGTATCTTTAGTACCAACCTTGTTTGCAAAATCAGCATCAATGTATAATCCCATCATATATCAACTCATTGACTGTAGATGTGCCTATGCAAGAATCTGTGGCTGCTTCAGGTTTTCGCCCCCAAAAGCATCACACAGGAAGTCACGGTAAATATCATGGTGAAGGAAAGAGCTGTGGACTTATTGGGCTGAACGTTTTATCACTGATCCATGGATCAGTGATGAGGGGATGGTGAGGGATTTTTAAAGGAAGTGAAGTGTTTCTACTGGCTTTTTAATGCGGCCTCGCTACTTCCAAAGCAAAATATTGTTGCTGAAGCTCGGAAATTAAATCAGAAAATGTTGGGAATGGTCAGGAGGTCAGAAATGCCATCTGTCCTGCTGAGTATCTCAAATGCTGTATTTTTTAAACCATATTAACTGCTGTCACTGGGAATTGTTCAGTTTATTCTGATTCTAATTATGATGTTTGCAATTATTTTCATGCAGTCCTTGTAAATGAAATAAAAATCTAATTTGTAGATGTATTTCATGAATAATATCATTATGGAATTATAATTAAACTTAGCATCAACCCCCTCCCCCAATTGAAACAATGCTTGATCATGTCATCCCCAAGGTAATATTTTTTTTGTCTTTAAACTTTAGCTAAACTTTATCCCATATCACCAAAAGCATCTGATTCCTTGGTTATTGTAACCAGCCTCCATAATAACATCTAAAGTATTTATTTAGTATCTTGTCAAATATGATTCTTTCCCTCTCATCCCCTTCGAATCATCAAACTCATTTTAATCATAGGTGGTGTCTGGCAGAAACCTGGTGCATAGGTTTTCAGTTTCTCTTTGCGATTCAAGAAGACCAGAAGTCCTTTGATCAGGTCCAGCTAATTATTTGGTAGCTCAAAAATAGATCTGAAGTAATCAATTTTCAATGGGAAAAAATTAAAAATAAGCCCTCTTTGTGCTGTAGAAAGCCTCTTTTTGTGTGCCTAACTTGCATGAAAAATGCCAATTTTCTAGGCTGTTTCATTAAGGAACTCTGCACATCTTTCATATGATGCTCTGCAATCTCCCCTTCTCTTCCAAACAAGCAAAAATGGATATAATTCTGAATTGAAATTAATGATCCAAATTTCAAAACAACTAATTCAAAAGAAAATCTCAAAACTTGATTTGAGATACATTTTCAAAGGGGAACATTAAATTAGGCTCTCTTTGATATACAAAGTGGTGGGGGGGGGGCGGTCCTATGAGCGGCTGAGAAAAACTAAGAGTGTAGGTGCACATCGTTATGCTAACTCTAATTTACATATAATGTTTCAGATTTATGGGTTATTTTGTTACTGACTTTTGTGTGGGCGTATGGGTGTTCAGTTCATTATATGTCTTTAGATTACTTCCATAATCCCTTGACCAACTGACCTTGGTGGTTACTTTGAAAATGCACAGGAATTAGGGAATGCTCTTATTAAATGGATTTTGGATTTGGCAGCATAACCAAAAATCCCTTGACCAATTGACCTTGGTGGTTACTTTGAAAATGCACAGGAATTAGGGAATGCTCTTATTAAATGGATTTTGGATTTGGCAGCATAACCAAAAATCCCTTGACCAATTGACCTTGGTGGTTACTTTAAAAATGCACAGGAATTAGGGAATGCTCTTATTAAATGGATTTTGGATTTGGAAGCATAACCAAAGGAATTGAAGAAATATAGTACAGATATTATTTATGCATACCTGGATGTGATGGAGGGGTAGAAGGGCCTTCAGGGAGATACTGGGCTGAAGAAACGTATGAGAGAGAAAGCAAGGTGCCATTGTACGTTGCCAGTGAGGTCAATGGTAAGAGTATGGCATTACAGTGGCTACATCAATTACACTGGACAATGAAGATTTTGATTCTTGAACACTTTGAGTGAGATTTTGGGCTGCTGATCTCAAAAATGTTTATGTACCGTTATTTAGAAATAATCTATTTTTGTGATTTCCTGTTAATATTTTCAATGATGCTTCAAGGAGACAAAGCCATAAAGTGCAACATGCATTGAAAATTAATTTTCTGCATTCGCACTTGGACTTCTTTCCTACTGATCTTGGTGCAGTTAATGAAGAACAGGGTGAAAGGTTTCACCAGGACATTGCAACTATAGAAAGGCTGTGTCATGGCACTGCAGAACTGACTATTGTTGGATACTGACATGAGAGGCATCAGATACTGAGTACAATCAAAAATCAGCGGCAAAACCTTTTTAGGTCAGTTGAACCAACACGATATGCCAGCATCATTATGCGATCAAACATGCTAAATTTCAATAAAAGTTAATTTAATGCTTCTCCAACTTTCTAAGTGATACAGCAAATCTGAAATTATCTTTGTGCTGAGGTTGAAATTGTCTATCATAAACTCCATTTTTTTTCTGGAAGCAAACCTTTATTAAAAAAAATGTTGTCCAGTGTTATTGATGCAGCAACGGACTTATCTTTATTCCAAAGTGCACTTGAAAGCACTCACCTTTCCCTGTTTGTTAAAACCATGATTCAGTGCATCAATCCTTCCTCCAACTTGCTTTCCTTTAACGCTCATCACTCCATAATTCTCAATTGATGTATGTTTTCAGCACTGAAATTTATGCTTATCTTTATTTGTCATACTGTAGTTCTTCTCTACAGATACCCCTTTCTGGTTTCAAGTACCTTGTGAAGCCTTGATAGCATTTGTGAGAAATTCAAAATGTACCAAGCACCAGATTCTGGATATCCTTAGTTGCCTGAGCTTCTTGGAGCCAAAATAGACAGGACTTCTTCAGATGGCATTGCGTGGTCATAATTATTTGATTTCTGTTCATGGAGTTTTTGATTTGTGTTTTAATTAGTGTCACCTGCAGCTCCACTATTAGCAATCTCGTCTTTGAATAAAATGCTTGTGGATTGAAGGCCAGAAACTTGAGTAGAAAAATCAAAGCTGACTTTCAGTGCAGTACTGTTCGAGGTGTTATCCTTTGAATGAGATCTTACCCTCTCAAGCCAACTTCAGACTCCAATGTTACTCCTGCCCCTCATCAGCTTCACTAAAATTAGACATTCTGCTCATATTAATACATTTGCTATTTGTCAGATATTCCCATGAATAAATTGGATGATTCCTGGCTACAAATTAGATGTTGTTGCCTCGATTACAGCAGAGGCTGGATTTTAAAATAACTTTAAAAAAAAAAACTGCAAATGCTGAATATGTGGAATAAGTACTGAAAAATACTAGATTAGCAATAAGACACTTGGGACATCCAGTAAAAAGGTGTGAAATTAAGTTCTGCTGTCTTTTAAATTTAACACAGATCTCATTTGCTTGCCTTTAGCTTGATTCCATTTAGAGGCTGTATTTAATATCCTCTTCAAGGACATTAACCCATTTCTGAAACCATGCAGTTCTGGGCTGTTTGTTTCTCTGTAATTGTGTTTAGTCTGCTCAGAAAAATGAATGAGTTCTAATTGAAGTCACAAATACTGCTTTCACACTTATTTGATTCTCTAAACCATTTCATACTTGCTTCAGTCTTAGCTATTCCCATGTTTCCATTGTGTGGCATGGTTAGTGAAATGGTTAGCTTGATGCTATTACAGTACTAGTAACCTAGGTTTGAATTTGACACTGTCTTTAAAGAGTTTCTACACTTTCCATGAGTCTACATGGGTTTCCCCCAGGTTCTCCAGTTTACTCCCACCCTTCAAAAATGTACAGAGTTTGTAGTTAATTGGTGTATTTGGGAGGCACAGGTTCGTGGGCTGGAAAGGCCTAATTCTGTGCTACATCTCTAAATTAAATAAACAATAAATTAAATCATCAAATCTCAGTTTATACAAAACTCTGCTGCCCATAGTGCCTGTCCATGACAAGGCAACTGAATCCCCGATGGAATTCATCCTTGTGTTCAAATGCCTTGTTGCTCCATGTTACCCATAGTTGCTCTGCCCCATTCAAAGATGCAGTCTGTGCGAGCGTTTAACCTGTTCATTTTTATCAGTCCATCACTGGTGGCTACCTTTTAACACCTGCCAAGTGAATAGAGTGGATCTGGGAGTGACTTTTAATGACTTTATGCCTGTGGCAGGAAAAATGACTTGGAAAGGAGAACAACAAAAACATGGCAGGGTCTAAAAATTCAGGAATCGGGGAGTAAAGTAGAAAAGGTCTAAAAGTGATGGGTTTAAGAATGCATAAAGGTAAAAAAAACAGCAGGAATGGAAAGGTAAAGAACCAGGCTGCAATGTGATTGACAATTTGGAAAGGATCAGCAGTGGTTGAACCATTTAGAACCTAGAGCAATACATCACAGTACAGGCCCTTTGGCCCTCAATGTTGTGCCGACCTATATATTCCTAAAAAAAAGTACCAAACTCTCCCTTCCCTATAACCCTCTATTTCTCTTTCATCCACGTGTCTGTCTAAGAGTCTCTTAAATACATCTAAGGTTTCAGACTCTACCGCCATCCCCAGCAAGGCATTCCAATACCCACAACTTTCTGCATAAAAAAACACAATTTCCCTAAACTTCTCTACCTTAACTTTGTACGTATGTCCTCTGGTGTTTGCTTTATGCTGCCCTGGAAAACAGATGCTGGCTATCCACCCTATCTATTATTCTCCTAATCTTGTAGACCTCTATCAAGCCTCCTCTCATCCTTCTGCGCTCCAAAGGAAAAAGTCCCAGGTCTACTAACCTTGCCTCATAAGATTTGTTTTCCAATCCTGGCAACATCCTGGTAAATCTCCTCTGCACCTTTTCCATAGCTTCTACATCCTTCCATAACTCTGCATCTTGTCAGTATCCTCTTGTAACCTTTGACAACCTTCAGCTCCATCTACAACTCCTCCAATTTCATGTCATCTACAAACTTACTGACTCATACTTCTGCCTCTTCATCCAGGTCATTTATAAAAATCATAAAGAGCAGGGGTCCCAGACCAGGTCCTTCCAGCACTCCTCTAGTCACCAACTCCAGGCAGAATACTTTCCTTCCACTAATACTCTCTGCTTTCTTCCTAGAAGTTAATTTTTTATCCACACATCCAAGGTTTCATTAATCCCATGCCTCATGACTTTCTGATTAAGTCTTTCATGGGGTGCCTTGTCAAATGTCTTGCTAAAACTCTATGTAGACACATCTACTACCCTAGCCTCATCAATTTCTTTTGTTATCTCCTCAAAAAACTCAATTAGGCTAGTGAGGCAAGACCTTCCCTTCACAAAGCCATGCTGACTATCATTGAGTAGACTGTACTTCTCCAAATGCTCATAGATTCTATCTTTAAGAATCCTCTCCATATGCTTGTACACTACTGACATAAGACTTACCAGTCGACAATTCCTAGGATTCTCCCCATTACCTTTTTTAAACAAGGGGACAACATTTGTCATTCTCCAATCCTCCGGCACCTCACCTGAGACAGAAGAGGATTCAAAGATCATAGCTACTGCTTCAGCTATCTCTTCTCACTTCCCAAAGCAGCCTGGGGTATATCATATATCATGTCTGACCGCAGGGACTTATCAATCTTGATGTTTTTAAGAAGATCCAATACTTTCATCTCCTTAATTTTCACATTGTCTAGCACACAGGCCTGTTCAATTTTGACCTCAAGGTCATTTTCTCTTGTGAATATTGATGCAAAGTATTCATTTAGGACCTCCACAACCTCCTCCACCTCTAGGCACATGTTGCCTCCTTTATCTTTTAGTGGCCCCACCTTCATTCTCATCATCCTTCTGTTCTTCACATTTGCATAGAACGCCTTGGGGATTCTCCTTAACTCTATATGCCAAGGCCTTCTCATGCCCCCTTCGGGCTTTACTGTTCTTTGTTAAGCTCTTTCTTGGCTACCATATACTTCTCATGAGCCTTTCCTGTTTCCTGCTTCCTATATTTAATGTATGCTTCCTTCTTCCTCTTGACTGGTTGCCTGATCAGCCACAGTTCCCTTTTCCTTCCATATTTTCCTTGTTCCAGTGGGACAAACCTATCTTGAACCCTGCACAAGTGGTCCTTAAACTTCCTCCACATTACTTCTGTGTTTTCTCCCTTAAACATCTGTTTCCAATTTATTCTCCATAGTTCCTACTTCATCCCATCATAATTAGCCCTTTCCCAGTTAAGCACTTTCCCAGTTTGACTCTTTTTATCTTTTTCCATAGCTTTGAGGAAGCTAAGGGAGCTGTGATCACTGTCACTAAAATGCTCCCCCACTGAGAGGTCCGCCACCTGACCAGGTTCATTCCCCAGAACAAGATCCAGAGTGACCTCTCCTCTAGATGGCTGGTCCATATAGTGTGTTAGGAATCCTTCTTGTACACACCTGACAAATTTAGCCCCATCTATCCCTTTTGCAGTCAGGAGGCGCCAGTCAATATTAGGGAAGTTGAAATCACCCATAACTACAACCCTGAATTTCCTGCACCATTCCAAAATCTGCCTGCTTATCTGCTCCAAGGGCTATTTGGGGGCCTTTAGACTATTCCATTCCTATTTCTGACGTCCACCCACCCAACTCAGTGGACACTCCCTCTCTTCTATAGCCGTGATGCTATCCTGACCAGTAATGCTACTCCTCCCCCTTTTCTACCTCTCATCCTATATATTTTTTTAAACATCTAAACCTTGATACCTGCATCAGCCAATCTTCCCCTTCCTGCAGCCAAGTTTCAGTAATGGCCACAACATTATAGTTCCATGTACTGATTCATGTTCTAAGTTCATCCCCTTTATTCCTAATATTCCTAACTTTGAAACCAACTTATTTCAATCCTTCTAACTGGCTACCTTTATATTTTGTTCCCTGCTTGTCCTTCCTCACCAACTCAGAGCACATATCATCATGCTTTTGTCCTTCTGCCCCAATCTCTGCACTCACATTCTCATTCCCACCCCCCTGCCAAACTAGTTTAATCCCTCCCTAACAGCTCTAGCAAACCTGCCTGCCAGGATATTGGTCTCCCTCCAATTCAGATGCAGCCCCTCATTTTTGTACAGGTCTGATCTTCTCCAGAAGAGATTCCAATGATCCACACATCTGAACCCCTGCCCTTGCACCAACTCTTTAGCCACGAATTCATCCGCCACAACTTCCTGTTCCTACCCTCTCTGGCGCACGGCACAGGCAGCAGTCCTGAGATGACCACCCTTGAGATCCTGCTTTTTTAACCTTTCCTAACTCCCTTTATACCCTCTTCAGTATCTCATCCCTACTCCTATCTATTTTCATTGGTCCCCACGAGGACCACGACACCTGGCTGCTCCACCTCCCCCTCCAGAATGCTATGAGTTTGATCAGAGACATCCTTGACCCTGGCATCTGGGAGGCAACATACCATCCGGGAGCCTCGATCTTGTTCACAGAACCTCCTAGCCACTTATCTAACTCACGAGTCCCCCAATCACCATCATTGCTCTCCTCCTCTCCCTCTGAGTCAGGATAGAAATAAGTCCTTCAATGTGGGTAGACCTACTGTAAGTCCTGGTTTTTCTGACTGATGAATTGATGGATGCATTGCCTCTTTCACTGTGCTCCCATTTCTGAATAATATATGGAGCCCAACAGCAGAGTTTAACTTTGTAGGGATACCTGAGAATTACAGGCTCTCTGATCCTGTACCTGCAAAGAAACTGTGTCGGATTGAGACTCCATCCATTTCAGTGGAGATTCTCAGCTTTGGAAGGAGAAAAGCAAATTATTTCTTTATTATTTAATGCAACGTTTTAATAATTTTTGGTATTTTTACTAAAATTGAATTTTAGGCAGGGATATGATGCAAGAAAAATAGAGGATTATGGGTGTGAGGTAGCGGGGAGGTAAGTAGGTTTAAAAATATAGGTCAGCACAACATCATGGCCAAACTGTGCTGTAATGTTCTATATTCTAAGATATTCAATAATTTGCATTATTGATAACATAAATTTTAATAGTTCTGAACATCAAAGACACTTGAAATCATTAATGAAGCCCACAGTTTTGACAGGAGAGAAAAGGTTCCACTCCAAGGTAACATGGTCAGGATACTCTGGGAGACAAAGTACTATGTCACCTGAAGCCCAGTCCCACTGGACCCAGGATGTGGAGAGCCAGTAAAAGCATCCCTCCACATCTGATCCAATCAGGGGTGGTCAGGCAGGGGAACCAGACAGTGACCCTGGCAGTCAGCCCATTAAGGCATAATATTCTGACCCAGAAACAACAGTGAGGCGATGATTTCAGAAAAGAATGAGAGTCTTCTTTGAAGGAAAAATTGTTAGATCTTTTTTACCTATGTGGCTGATTTTGCTATTCTTTGGCTTTCTGCTGCCATTTTGCTCTTTCATTCCTATTTATGCATTTACTATTTTCAACTTTCTTCCTGACCTCTCACAGATCATTAATGTGAGTCTCACCTGCCTGCCATTTAACATTTCATTTAGCTATTTCCCTCGACATTCTCCTTTTATTACAGCTCTAATTCATAATTGCATGCTCATGTTTCATCTCATCCATCCTCACTATCAGTTTTCAGCAAATAATTTCATTTTGTTTGGAATCTGTTCCTGAATCCTATCATTCACCATTTACCGCAGCCTCTTTCCTGCACGTTATGACTAACATCTGCAGGCTAATCACCTCCTCCATCTTCACATTGTGGAAGTCTCCTTGTGTACAAAACCTGCAGTTCGTTGAGCTTCACAGGTCCAGCATGCTCTGGAGGACCAAATCAATTTCTACAATGTTATATTTTCTTAATTCATTGTATATGGATTACATAATTAAATTATCAGAGAAAATATCCTTGCATGCTGATGACCTATTGACTGTCATGCTTTATGGTTTCATTGAAGAAAAGAATAATATTTGGCAGTTGACCAATGTGTAATTTCAAAAAAATTAATCCATGTCTCGCCTCTATCCATGTTTCATGTCTCAGTGCAAAGCATGTTTGGTGTCTTTTTAAACATTTCCACCACCTGGTGGCACCATGGAGTAGTCTTCTTTCCCCCACACTCTTGCCTTACTGCAGTCATTTGAAACAAGTTCTACATTTAAATTTTTTAAAATCAGTCGTCTGACTGTATTCACAAACCCTTTGTCTGGCTATTTCTGTCATTCTGCACCACCCTCCTCACCTTCTGATTATAACCCTCATTGGGCATTATGCTCAACACCAAGCTTCTTCCTGGGTTCCCTTCTCCTATCCCCTGAGCTCCAAGGCCAATTCAGTTGTGCCCTTCATCAGTGACCAGCTTTTAAAATAACATTTCATTCATGAAAATTTCTGGAAACATTCCGAAAGCCAATTAATGCACAAAAGTGCTAGAGAAACTCACCAGGTCCCACAGCGTAGATACAGTACATTACCAAAGTTTTGGGCCGGAGCCCTTCATCAAGGGATGACCAAAATGTATGGTGATATATCTTTGTCTTCTATGTACACTGCGGGCTCTTTTAGGTTTCTCGATCACTTTTCTGTATTGAGCACAATCACAGTATCTGCAGTTTTTCTTGTTTCACTCAGAAACCAGGGAGTGTCTGTGGAGATTTCAGGAGGCAATACATTTTATGGGAGAGGTAAGCCCTGTTGAAGTAACCTTGATTAAAAATTTGCCCTATATATGGTTTATTTGAGGCACAATTGGAGTGCATTGATACTTCTAGAGTGTTTTTGCTGCTTCATCAGCAAACAGTGAGCATTTTCTCCTATTCTGACCCAAGTCTTGTTAATGATGGGGAATCTTTGAAGGGCTTTGAGAGGTGATCCATAGAATACAATGCTTTGTCCTCATTCTATTAAAACCTCTAGGTGGCTTTCCACCAACATGAAGGTGATTTGACCACTATCAGATTCATCAATTTGAAGACTTACAGATCATCAATGCTTATACGTATTGTAAAATGAATGTACTGTACTTGACATGAAACCATGGTTGTTATTTCGGCAGCCAAATCTCTCCGGCCACAAAAGGGAACTATTGTGCAATTGTTCTGTAGCCTGAAAGTACAGTTTCAGTTTCTTACCACTGGATGCTTATAAATTAAATACTCCATTTCCTTAAGCACTTATTATAAAATAATTGCCATATACTGCTAACAGTATATGACAATTATTTCACTATCCTCGCAATTTGTTAGTTAATAGACAATGACTACATCAAGATGGAATGCACCTTCGTTGGACTGCTTTTGGAGGAATGCAGGAAATCACTGCACATTGTTAATCATGCTTAATTTATAAATACTTGCAAAAGCTTTGACTTTCAATCCCATCACTTTACATTTGGACCATAGCATTTAATCAATTGAAGGCCAATTCCTATTTTCTAGAGAAAAGTCCATGGTGAATCCTCTGTTTGAAGAGATTTTTTTGGTTTATTAGAGCTGTAGAAATCACTGTTGACAAATCCCTGCAGGAGGAAGGTATATTGAGGCTGGCATGAGTGGCCATTACAATTTTGAAGTGGCCCGTTGACAGAATTGATGAGAATGTGACACAGAATCTCCAGTATGTTTGATTCCTGCTCAAGTTTCTTTTCAGAGCTGGAATGTGGAAGCATATTCAACCAAAGTATTTTTTTTTAAGAACGGAAGATGACCTTTAAAACAATAATAGGATTAGTTCTGCTCACTCGCCTATTACATCCTAAGTTCCATAGCACTTTTCTGTCTTCATCATCAATCACCACAGCAATTACTTTGGATCTGCTCTCTTGTGAGCACACATCTGAGCACTGCAGCATAATACTGCAGTATTTTTAATTCTAATATGAACTCAATGAATGCTGGCAGTGCAATTCTCTCCCCCCCCCCCCCCCCCCCCCACCACCCTCGTGTTCTGTTTAAGCTTTCATCCCTTCAGTCACCCAGATTGGAAGGTAGTGGCTTGTGTTTAAAGGCTGAAGCGTTCTTGTAATAAAATGAGATTATGATGGAACAAAATTAAACCAGGAAAGATAATTTTCTGACAGGGGAATACATTATGAAATTTCTCTTAATTCTCAAGTAAATTTCCACTATTTGTTTGTCCAATTCTTCTTTGAATTGATTCATACAAAAGATTTATCTGCTTTCCTTATCTAATGTAATTAAATCTTATACCTTCCCCTTTCTAAGTTTGAGGCCATGTGAAATCTGTGACTAGATACAACAAAATAATCTGCATTCCTATGGAGTTTCCTCCATTTTCACGTCAAACCTTCCAGCCTGCTGATCCAAACTCATTTGTGATACTTTATCAAAATCTTTGTTGAAATATAAATGAGCAAACTGTAACACTCATAGTGCTGGCAAATGCAGTGAAACTCCATTGCAGCACAATAATTTGGGTCCAAAAAAAAACACATTGCGAAAAAAGCAGGGACGTGCTAAATCGGAGTTTCACTGTGCAAAGTATATACATAAATCGGTCGTGGCAGCACACCCCCCCCCCCATTCATGGTAGCACACCCTCCCGATACTCCTCCATTCACGGCAGCACACCCCTATTCATCCATGCGATGAATTCCCCACCAAGATAAACATTGCTGTACTTACCTTAATCATTTAGATGTGCCATTTCTAAACATCTGCTATGCCACAGGGTGGCCATCCCTGGTACTGCATCTTTAAAATGGGCTTGCTTAATGTACTATCTCAAAGAATAGAACGTGGATGTTAAGCGGCGGCGCACATCTTGTATATATCCAATGACTTATCAAATTATATCCAAATTCACATTAAATCGAGGTTCCACTGTATTATAGTTTAGATTACACTGGACAATGATGAATTTGCTTCTTGAACACTTTTGGGTATTTTATGGATTACAAAAATCACCTTAAAATTACCTTTCACATATCATTTTTTAGATATAACCTGTTTTTTTTGTGATTTCTTGTCACAATTTTAGTCTACAAAACCATGAAGTGCTGCATGTTATTGAAAATTCATTTTCTGCATTTGCACTTGGACGTCTTCCCTGCTGATCATGGTGCCGTCAATGAGGAACATGGTGAAATGTTTCACCAGGACATTGGAACCATGGAAAATCAGTATCAAGGCAACTGGAATCCATCAATGCTGGCCGACTATTGTTGGACACTGACACGTGAGGCATCAGATGCTGAGTACAAACAGAAATTAGCACAAAACATTTTTATGTCAGTTGAACTCGCACAAAGCGTTAGCATCATTATGGGATTAAGCATGCTAAATTCAATAAAAGTTAATGGGGGGAGGGGAAGTAAACCTTTTTGAAAAAAAATTGTTGTCCAGTGTTTTTGATCGTCTGAATTTTCTGATTGTAAATTTATGAAGCAATTTGGAAACGGGTTAGAAATTGTGACAGCCACATAACCAATGTAGAAACCTCAAACTAAAATCACTAGCATTTGTAATGAAGGAAGGAGAAGGGAAATTGTTCCTCATTTATTTAACAACAGCTTGCTTGGATGATGTTCCAACATTACAGGAAAGAAATTCACTGTGCTCATGATCTCATTCTTTTCATTTTAATAACATTTTATGTTTCACTGAGGAAGCCATCTGAGATAGAGATTTTTGAGAAATGTAAACCTGAGAGAGGTTCTGATTTCTTCAAATTCCGTTGCAATGAATATAGTTTAGAGCAGGCAGCTCACAATTTTTACTAAATTGTCCAAATAGAAATCAAGTACTCTGTGCACTTATGATCAAGATAATTAAAAGAAACATGATTACAGCTGAAATTAGACCATGTGGCAGAATGATGGTGAACCTTTCCTTTTCTCCCTTTGCTGATGGAGCAACTTGATAATACTTTGACCTAGTAGTAATGGGTGATGTTTTATGATGTATTATTGGCCCAGTTTATTGTGTCACTTGGATCTTGTCTGTCTTGATGACTGAAGTTGTGGGATTATCTGATAATATTACAGTAAGTTAGTTGTGCTGCTCTTAATGGATCACACAGATATTATAGAAAATTGCCAGAAGTTGGTTGTAGCAGAAGGATCAAATGTAGAGCCCAGAGTCTGGTATTATTTTGATGTGGAAAGCAGGTATTGTGACAATTTCTAGCATGTCTGGATTAAGGTGATCATGCCAGGAAGAGACTGAAACATGTTGGTGTTTGAGGGACCAACACCCTTGTACATGAATCACAAAATGTGAAGTTAGAGCAAACAATTAGGAGGGCAAATGGTATGTTGTCCTTTATTCAAGTGGATTGGAGAACAGGAGTAAAGATATGTTTCTAGACAGGCCCCTGGAATATTTTGTACAGATCCTCAGTTCCTTCCTTATTTAGGGAAGGATATACTATAGTTGTAATAGAAGAAGTGCAAAGAATGTTCACCATAGTCCTGGGATGGTATGTGAAGGAGCCGTATTATTCTATGAGGAGGGATTTAAGTTGACTGGGTTGAGGTGGTTCATTGAAACATCCAAATTTCCATTGAAGTTTGATAGGGTAGATGCAGGAGAGAAATACTGTTATTGACTTGTCAAAAGTCAAAGGTTTCCATTTCAAATTAAGACAAATTACTTCAGAAAAAATAAGGCATTTTCCTCAACCCAAGGGTAGTGTAACTTTGAATCACTTTCCAAGAGGGCTCTAGTTACTGAATAAGTCAAGAGCTAATCAATATTTTTTTTTCATAATAAGGGAATTGAGGAATATGTCATAATGGTGAGAATGTGTCTAAAGTGATATATTATTGAATAGGGGCGCTGGAGTGAGGGGCTGAGTGGCCTACTTCTGCTTCAGTTTCTTGTTTCTACATTTGAAAAATGAATTCAAGATTTTTAAAGAAATTAATGGAAATAACATTCTGTAAAAATCTGCCAATTTGGTATCATCATCAACCCGAATATGCCGGTTTATAGGAGTTTTTTTTTCATTACAATATATTGCTTGTATTTGAGCTTAGAAACATCCATAGAGTTACAACATTGCAGATTCTTTGTAACAGGATCCCTCTTAACAAAGCAAAATAAACTGATCTGTGCAACAAAAAAAACCTCTGTCCATTCAGAATTGTACATTGAAAATAATCTGGATACCTTTAAATGTTAAATTGCAACAAAGTGGTGGATACATTAACACAAAGTATTGCAATGCAAGGTTAAAAGAATAAAACGCTTGATTTTAATTGATAAATGCTGAAGGTAGACTGAAAGTTTCAATACATATTCTGTTGTACCTTTGGAAATGCAACTAATTCAAGGTTATAAGAACACTTGTTTATCCAAACATTACATTCTTTTCATTGTTAAATTTCTTTTATTTCAGGGCCATATCAGAGACCAGAGGTGCCAGTCACTTAGAAGTGATTGAGACAAAATTGGAGAACTAACACTGAACTGTGCTCAACTTATTCTTTAAGAGTTTTTTTCTGATTATCACTTTGTCAGTTAATTTTCAGCTGTTCTGAGCAAATTCCAGCACATGAAGACCAAAAGTGTATATTTTGAGCATATATGCCTTTGTAGGTATCATTGCAACTTGCAGTTGCCTATATAGATCAACATATGTGATGGGCTGTTTCTGTGCTTCTCTTTTTTATGTTCAAGGGTTGTGGGCTTCCATTTAATTTCCCATTCCTAATTGGCTTTGGAAAAGTGGTGGTGAACTGCATCCTTGAACCACTGCATTCCTTGAGGTATGCGTATAACCCACAATGCTGCAAGGGAGGGAGAGTTGATGAAAGAACAGGGATGTATTTCCAAGTCAAGATGGTGTGTGGCTTGGAGTTAAACCTCCAGTGGTGGGGTTCCCATGCTTTTGCCACCCTTGTCCTTTTTTGCTGGTGAAGGAAGTGGACTTGGAAGGTGCGATCTAAGAAGTGTTGGTGAGTTGCTGGATCTCACCTTACAGTAACATATAAGGGTGCCCATGATGTGCATGGTGTTGAGATTCTTGAATATTATTGAAGCTGCACTCATTCAGACTAATAGAGTGTATTCGGTCACACTGCTAATTTGAGCCTTATAGATAGTAGACAGAATTTTGGGAATCAGGAGATGAGATACCCACTGCAGGGTTCCTGGCCTCTGACCTGTTCTTGGAGCCACTTGTGTATATGGCTACTCCATTTCAGTTTTCGGTCAATGGTAAGCCCTCAGGATATTGATAGTGGGCGATTCAATGATGGTAATGCCATTGATTGTCAGGGGGTGATACCTGGATTTTCTCTTGCTGGATATTGTCATTGCCTGGCACTTGTGTATCACAAATGCAACTTCCCACCTCCCAACTCAGCCTGGATATTGTCTGTCCTGCTGCATTCAGTTGCTTCATTATCTGAGGAGTCAACAATGGTGCAGAACAATGTTCAATCATCGACAAACATCCATATTCTGACTTGACAATTGAAGGAAGGTCATTGGTGAAACAGCTGAAGATGATTGGGCCAAGGACACTTCCCTGAGGAACTCCTAAGGCTGAGATGATTAATCTCCAACCACCTCCACCATCTTCCTATGGTTCCAATTAGTGGAAGATTTTCCCCTTGAGCCTCGTTGACTCCAGCTTAGTCAGGAATGCTTGAAGCCACACTTGGTCAAATGCTGCATTGAGGTCAAGGGCAGTTTCTCTCGCTTCATTCTGTCCATGTTTGGACCAAGGCTGGGATGAGGTCGGGAGCTGAGTGGCTTTGGTGGAACCCAAAATGAACTTCTATGAGCTGGATAAATTGAGGGACTGGGCAGATACATGGCAAATGCACTACAATGTGGATAAATGTGAGGTTATCCACTTTGGTAATACAAACCGGAGGGCAGATTACTATTTGAATGGCAATAGATTAAGAGATGGGGAAGTGCAGAGAGACCTAGGGGTACTTGTACACCAGTCTCTGAAGGCGAGCATGCAGGTACAGGAGGCAGTTAAAAAGGCAAATGGTATATTGGCCTTCATATCAAGAGGGTTTAAGTATAGGAACAAGGATACCTTACTGCAGCTGTACAGGGCCTTGGTGAGACCACACCTGGAGTATTGTGTGCAGTTTTGGTCACCTTATCTAAGGAAGGATGTTCTTGCAATGGAGGGAGTGCAGAGGTGATTCACCAGGCTGATACCTGGAATGGCAGGAATGACTTATGAGGAAAGATTGCGCAAATTGGGATTGTACTCGCTGGAGTTTAGAAGATTGAGAGGGGATCTCATAGAGACATATAAAATTCTGGCAGGACTGGACAGAATGGATGCAGATGGGATGTTTCCAATGATGGGAAAATCCAGAACCCAGGGCCACATTTGTGTATCACAAATGCAACTTCCCACCTCCCAACTCAGCCTGGATATTGTCTGTCCTGCTGCATTCATTTGCTTCATTATTTGAGGAGTCAACAATGGTGCAGAACAATGTGCAATCATCGACGAACATCCATATTTCTGACTTGACAATTGAAGGAAGGTCATTGGTGAAACAGCTGAAGATGATTGGGCCAAGGACACTTCCCTGAGGAACTCCTGTGGCTGAGATGATTAATCTCCAACCACCTCCACCATCTTCCTATGGTTCCAATTAGTTGAAGATTTTCCCCTTGAGCCTCATTGACTCCAGCTTAGTCAGGAATGCTTGAAGCCACACTTGGTCATGGTTTGAGGATAATAGGCAAACCATTTAGGACCGAGATGGGGAGGAATTTCTTTACCCAGAGGGTGGTGAATCTGTGGAATTCATTGCCACAGAGGGCAGTAGAGGCAGGTTCATTAAATATATTTAAGAGGGAATTAGATATATTTCTTCAGTATAAGGGTATTAAAGGTTATGGAGAGAAGGCGGGGACGAGGTACTGAACTTTAAGATCAGCCATGATCTCGTTGAATGGCGGAGCAGGCTCGAAGGGTCGAATGACCTACTCCTGCTCCTATCTTCTATGTTTCTATGGATGTTGTTAAGCAAGTGCTGTTTGATAGGACCACTGATTATCACTTCATAACATTGCAGATGATGAAGAGAAGATTTATTGGCGGGTTGGATTTGTCCTGCTTTTGGAATAGGACATACCTTGGCAAATTTCCACATTGCTTGGTAAATGCTGATGTTGTAGTTTTAGTAGATCAGCTTAGCTAAGGGTATGACAAGTTCTAGAGCATAAATCTTCAGTGCTATTCCAGAATGTTAACAGGGCAATAGCCTTTGCAGTATTCAATGCAGTTTGCCATTTCTTGATATCACATGCAGTGAATCAAATTAGTGAAGACTGACATCTGTCATGCTGGAGAATTACTGGAGGAGGCGAAGATGAATCCTCATTGAAAATTCTTAGACATACATCAGATGTCTCTTTTGCTCTCATGTGTTGGGCTTTCCCATTCAGTGAGCTGTCTACTGCCATTTCTGACTGGAATGTGACAGAACTGCAAAACATAGATCTGATCCATTGGTTGTGGGATTGCTTAGCCGTGTCCATTAATGCTGTTTATGTTTGGCATGGATCTGGTCCTGCCTTGTAGCTTCACCAGATTGATCCCTCATTCTGAGGAATGGCTGGTGCAGCTCATGCCATGAGCTCCTGCACATTACACTGAACCTACAACGCCATTGAACTGAATTTGAGAAGTGAATCTGCTCGATATTAATGCAGCATTCGATTGAGTGTAGCCTCAAAATGTTGTGAGCTAACCTTGAGTCAGTAAGAAACTGAGGAAAAACCTTTTTCAGTTTAGAAGGTACTTGTGGTGGTTGGAGATATATTGGTTGGTGATGATGGTAGAGCACAGGATATGCTAAGCTGTGAGGTTGCAGACTGTGGTTGGCACAACACTGCTGCCCGCACTGCCTCATTGATGCCAGTCCTGAGCTGCTCGTTCTGTTTGCAGACTACCTCATTGAGCATGATGGTAGTGGTACATGATACAATGAAGTATATTTTCACCGCAAAGGCAGAATGTTGTCTGTACAAGGACAGTGCAGTGTTCCCTCTGACCAATACTGTTGTGAACAGATGTGATTGCGCAAGTTAGATCTGCAGGATAAGATCAAGTAGGTTTAACCCTCTTGTTAGTTCCAGCTGCCCCTGCCTCAGTTGAACAGCAATATTTTCAAGAGCTCAATCAGAAGTGATTTTAATCCCACTATAAATTAACAATAGAATAACAATTTTATAACCAACAAAATGTTTCATTCCCTCTTCTGCTCACTGCAAGCTGTCTTTCCTACTCCTTCCTCTCCTTTCCCCTTTCTTTTTTCTTGTTCTCCTTCACACTTCAAGATGGCAGTACTGACGCAGCCGTTTAGTGGTGGTGCTGCCACTGGTGTGGACCTGCAGGGAGTGATGGAGCAAAGATGCAGCACTCCTGGGGTTTCCTACCACTCAGTCAACTGCCGTTGGCCCTGAATGGCTGTTGAGGGAGTCGAGGGTGGTTTTTATTTGAAATCCCGTGACCTTGGGGTCTGTGCCCAAGATGGCAGCAGCCACGAGGGGCTGCAGACTCTGGGGAAGCAGAGGGCAGGAGCAGGGCACCAGAGGACAGGAAGATCATGAACCATCTGAGAGGGAGAAGCGGAGGAGCCATCCCGCAGGGATGATGACCACAGCAACAGACCAGTGAGGGGCTCTGCAGCTGAGGGACCAGTGCGTGTGGCGGGCTTCTGGCGACTCGAGGTGAGGAACCCATGGAAGCTGTGGGCTGCTGGAGACTGCTGTCAGAAGGCTCGCTAAAACTGGTTGGATAGGTACTAGGTATCGGAACTGGGATGCGAGGATGTGCTGAAGGGTTCCTGATCGTGTCGGATGTTCGGATCTGGAGTCAGGTTGCCAATGGTTTGGACTTCATGGGCTGCAGAAACACTGGAGGTGAATCTATAGAGACTTTGTGACTTGGGGTGGGGGGTGCTTCTCTCTCTCAGTCTGATGGTAAGAACTGTAAGAGGTACTTAGGCAATTCCTGTCAGTGGCAAATCTCTCTGCTTTGCAGCAGCCAAAAAGAAATTTCATGTAATACCACACTGTTTTATTACTACAACAGTAAATTGAATCTTGAATCACTTTCTTCCCTTCCTCTGCTCCGATCTCCCCTTTTTCTCTCTGCACCTCACTTCTTTGTCTTGCTCCTTCACAATCTTTCTCCCCTTTCCACCTCTTCTTTCTCTCTTTTTTAAAAAAAATCGCCATCCTGCAGCAACCTGGTTTTTAAACAAGCTTCAATGTGAAGTGCAATTATGAAAGTCTGACAGTTTGTTTCAATTGTGAACAATTAAAAATCATATTGGCTTTGTCCTAATCCCTTTGAATGGCTCATGTTAATAGGGATGGCACCATTAGAGTAGTGGTTAGTCCAATGCTGTTACAGCGCCAACAACCAGGAATGGAATCGGTCACTGTCTGTAAGGAGTTTGTATGTTCTCCCTATGTCTGAGTGGGTTTCCTCTGAGTGCTCTGGATTCCTCCCACCCTTCAATAGGTACCGGGGTCCCTCTGTTCATCAACATTCCTAGCACCTTAACTTTTGCTATATTATCTCTTATCCCATTTGAGTTAACAAACTGCATCACCACACACTTGCTGGGATTAAATTCTATCCGCCAACACTCTGTATGCTGCCAGAGCCTCAGACAACCTTCTTCTACAAATGTTTATTTCAAAAAAGTGCTTTTCTTTATATTCACATGTGCATGTAATGTGTTAATCCATTAACTTCCCTTTGATTAATCATGCTTGTTAATAGTGATTAATTAACAGCCCAAATTATCATTATTAACAATCATTCATTAAAGATATTTGAAAGATGCTTTTTTTTTTGTAATATCTGGGATTGTCTGAAAAATCATTTAACTCCAATAATGTGCAGATAATGTTTTCTATGTGGTAGAACTTCTAAAACAACAGTGCATTGTAACCAAGATTCTTATTTTCTGCTTTTGAGTAATATGCTAATATGGTTATGAATTTTGTTACCATTTATCTCCACAATGTTATGTCATAAGAAAAATAAATTTTGAATAAATTTAAATATGAAAACACTTTTTAATAGTTGATTTTCTATGTTTAACTTCATTTCTTCAATTAAAATATCTCCTTCACTGGTGTTCAATAGTTATTCCTAATATTGGTGCTGTTCATCATTTCTAAAGAAAATGGGTCAAAACTGAGCAAAGTTTGTACAGTGTATAATGGCAAGCAAACCCAGCAACTGTTAATACCACGTCTGTTTCACTGTCATATTTACATTTTGATCTTTGGTAATATTTGGAACCAATACATTATCTCGTATCATAAGATGTTACATTATTAATTGCTCTCAGATTAACAGTACAGCAAGTACGTAAACAAGTGCAGACAAGATAGAGCAAGTGCAGATAAGGCTGGATAAATGCCCAAATATGGAAGCCCAAATATTGCTGACTGATGTGCTCCTCTCTGCTGTAAGTTTCATGAAGATGACTTCTTGCTGTTTGAATTGAGCAGCATTAAGTTTCTGCATTTGCAGGTTAGATATGAAGTAAACTCAAAGTTAAAATGTTTAATTTAGCAAGGTGAGGTAATAAAGCCAGTGAATTTTTCTTGCACTGAAAAATAAAGTTACAAATGCAAAGTCAGATATTGATGGTTGGTGACTTTTTAAAAAAAATGTTAAAACCTCTTATTTTCATCTGTTCTCTCTCACTTATCTTTCAAAGATAAAGGTTTCCCCATTTACAAGAGTTAAGGTGACCATTTTTTTTCAGGGAGGCTTGCCAGTCTTTGGAACCCACTTCTTTAAATGGTAGTGGAAGCAGAATCTTTGAATATTTTTAAGGTAAAGTGGATTGATTTATGATAACGGAGGGGTTGAAAGGTTACTTGGGTTGGTGGGATGCAGAGGTGAGTTTAGTATCAGATCTACTATTTTTCTATTGACTGGGTGAGCAGACTCAAGAGGATTGAGCTAATTAATCACTCGTGCACATTGTACAACGTACTTATGCACTGAAATTCTTATTTGCTGCAGTTCAAATAAACAATGCTGTAGTTTGAATAAATTCTAAACTTCTATTTCTTTTTGTCCCCGATTTGCCATCAAATTTACCTGCACTAATTTCCTCTCTTTTCAGTCTTTGGACTATTGAGAATGCCGTAAATGAATGCCGTCGGATGTCCTGTAGAGGGCACTATTGTTTCTCTGACTCTCCCAATTGTCAAATATTGTGGGCATTGAACATTCAAGTAAAAACACAGAATGCTGGAGGAACTCTGCAGGTCGCACAGCATCCATAGGAAGTAAAGATATATTACTGATGTTTTGGACCTGAGCCCTTCCTCATGGCATCTGTATTAAGACTGGTGAAAAGGGAAGAATGAGGGGGGGGGGGGGTGTAACAGACCAACAGACAAAAGGTGTTAATTGGATATATTAAGAGGAAGGGTGAAATTTTTTGGAGGAGAGGGCTTTGTTTTGGCTCTGTGAAAGGAGACAAAGTGGAAAGCGAAGAAAGAGTGAGACAGAGCGAGAGGAAAGAAGACAAAGGGAAAGATGGGGTGGCCAATAGGAACCAGAGAAGTTGATGTTAATACTATCCAGTGGGATGGTGTCCAGATGGAATATGAGGAGTTATTCTCCAATTTGAGGGTGGTCTCAGTCTGGCATTGCACGAGACCATGGACAGGCATGTCAGTAAGGATGTGGGGTGGGGAATTGAAATGGGTAGCTGATGGAAGGTCCTCTCTCTTCCCTTCCTAACTTCTGTGTTTCACTCCATTAAACATTCAAGTACAGATCTAACATCTGGCCCCATTTCTTGAATTGCTACAACAAATTGGATGGAGTGGAGAGAGAGTGGGGTAATTCTTCTCTTCTGCCTTTGCCACCCACCCTCCCTCCCTCCCCCCCACCCCACCCCTCCAAACCACTCTTTTGTTCGGATGCCTGCTGGCATATTCTCACACTTTGATGATGAGCTCAAGCCCAAATTGTTGGTTTTGTATCTTTTACCTTTGCAACATAAAGGACATTGTTTGACCAGCTGAGCTTCTCCAGCATTTTGTGGCTTACTCTTGTGTCTTATGATGATCACTAGTTTAACATTCATTGGCTGAAAAGTATCTTAACACTCAGTATATATTTTGTATTTGAGTTTCAAATTTTGCAGTGTCAAGAAAAAAAGGAAAAAAGTTCATTGATTTTTTTCATCCATTCTAATTTGTTATGGACTAATCATCCCAAAGTTCCATACTCTAATTCCAAATATAAATTGAATCTCTGGTTGTATCTTTCTGTAAATTTGCATATTGTTTTATTCATATATTTTTAAAAAACTGTTCCAATTTTCTTATGTGATCTGAATAAAAATTGCTCTCTAATGAAAAGTGATTAAAAACAGGAAATTATGGTATTTATATTTTAGCCCAGTGTTTCTCAACTTTTTTCTTTCCACTCACATACCACTTTAAGTAATCCCGATGCCATCAGTGTCCTGTGATCAGTAAGGGATTGCTTAAGATGGTATGTGAGTGGGAAGGGAAGGTTGAGAATCACTGCTCTAGACCCAATTGTTGAAATATTTTGCTTGAGAAAAATTGTCTTTGGCCCAGTTCCTTTGGAGTTCTGAAAATGTGCACATAACGAGTCAATTAGGTATGATTAAAACAGTGGTTTTTAACCTTTTTCTTTCCACTACATCCCACCTTAAGCAATCCCTATCATAGAGCACCGATGGCATAGGGAATACTTAAAGTGGCATGTGAGTGGAAAGTAAAAGGCTAAGAACCACTGAAGCCTATGAAACAGCTTTAGTGTCAAAATAAGCTGCCATTCCATGTTTGTACCACAGTTTGACATTGAACTTGAAAGCCAATCTCTCAAAATAAATCTGCATATTGGTATTTCATTTCATAGCAATACAAAAAGCTAAAGTTACACGTTAATTTCCAACACCATTTGTGGCAATATTGACCTTTGTCTGCCTTCATGAAAATAGCAGTGTTAGAGGTAATATGACAAACTCAGCCACAAGCCTACTTCATTGTGTTTGAACTGCAAAAGTGATTGTCAAAAAAATCCTCTAATAAGTTTTAGGTTTTAATTATTCATTTAATAATGAGATCAGTGGATAGAGTTTCCCCGGAGTTCCTCCTGACAGAAACCCCAGCTACCCATACAGCTGGGAACTCTGACATGCTTCTGCCAAAGAGACTGATAACCTGAGAACTCTGTTGGAACCTGCAGAGACACTGATAACCTGAGAAAATCCTTGGCATAAATTAATTAAAAATCCTATTTAATTTTGCTCATTTTTCTCCCCCTAAAGCACTCAGTGGAATGAGATGAATTGGGTCTATTATTTTAGTTGCCTGAAATGGATAAGGTACAAGCAGTATCTATCTCACCACTCCAATGAGTAGGATAGATTTCAGGCAGCATTAAGGCTGCCTGTTCAGTCATTTTTCACATGGATGACAAAATCAAACCCATCATTCTCATAATGCAATGAAATTGGGTCACATAACATCATGATTTCAGCATTATGAAACATTTTCTTTCTGAAAAATAGAATGTTAATAAATATTGAGGCTTACCTTCTGGAATCCAAAATCAGTAATATTCCTTTAGATTTCTTCCCCACATCCGATAAATGATAGACAGACAAAAAACATTAATAATGGCACAATAATGTGCCTGCAACTTTCTATAGTGTTCCAATTGTCAAGCCTGTACAGTTTGCTTCTGTTCATGTTAGAGAGGGCTTCCCTGAGCAGATCCCAAACAAGCCATTGGACCCTGATTAATGTTGATTAATTTGCCCATTGGGCTCCAAAATCTTACTCCTCCATAATGAGAACCCTTCAAATACCCTTTAGCTTTTCACACTGCCTCGACATGGATCACCTTCCTCTCTCCACAAATGTACTCCCATCAATCTCCTGATCAATGTTCCTAAAATATCTGAGAACCAATAGCCTGCTGTTGCATCAACAATCACTGTGATCTCTAAGAAACACATCCCAATCAAAGATTGCTGACCTGACTCCTGCTCCCTACTCCAAACTGTTAGGTACACCATATCACGGATTACCAAAAGCCAAACTTTGCCCCAAAAGCCCTGCGGACACCCGAGCCTACTACTACACTGGCCCATTGATCCTTAGATCTCAGTGACTCCAGCCATGGTTCTGGCCCACATTGTTTGCTTCACTCCATTGAGCTTCTCTGTGAAAATGATCCATGATGCTCTGATTATCTAAGGCAGCCATTCTCATTGGGGTCCCTACAGCCCTCTTGCAGGCCACAACACATTTAAGGGTAGCCATGGACTAAAACCATTATGTATATTTTTTATTTAGTCGGTAAGAGAGCAGCATGGATGAAGCTAATTCAATGGCTGCTTCACAGGAAAGGAGGCTCATAAACTTTGAGCAGAGTTTTAAGGGGGCCATAGACTCTGATCTAAGGCCCCTTTTAATTATAATTTTAGACATACTTCCTACTACAACCTTCAGGAAAACTGCCTGACCTAATTCCAGCTTTACAGAAATTATTTGGTTTTTAACCCTTTCAAACTTGATACTGTGGATTCTTTATTTTTTCATGTCCACTTTGAAATGTGCATTATATTTACAAAAAAAAGACTCCAGATGACAGAGAGTAATTGGGTGATAATTTTATTGGTTGGAAGCGTGAATAGAGAGGAAAACATCATAGGGAATAAGTTGAACAGTAAAATGGAACAAACAATAGGGAACCATAAAATGTCATTGTCATGTTCACACTTCAACAAAAAAATTCTTAGAAACAAAATTTTCACACTGAAATGTGATGGCAAAAATATCTGATTACATTGATGTTCCCATTACTGAATGTATCTTACATCTGTGGCATTCTGAAACCATGTGCTGTGTATCAGCAGCGGTCACCACACAGACGTAATGCAATCCAAGTTGTCAATCAGTTACTCAACAAATTGAAGTTAAAATCTGGGATTTGAAAACAGAAATTTCATAATCTTTTAATGTTTGGGAAATCACTGGTGAAAGTGAATCTTACCAGCGGTGAATTACAAAAAACCATCAGACCTAAAGGCTTGTTGGATCTAACATGTGCTCATTCCATGACATTTACACATATTATAACATGATTGCCATCTTTAACTGTCCTTGTAATGAGGGCCTCAAATGCAGCGGAACAGTTTGAAATACAACCAATTCATAAATGTTGGCTACTTTTTTGTTTCCTTCCCTTGATTGCAGAGTTTTTATATCAGAAAGCTCAATTGTTCAGACTCAGCACTAGAAAGTTAATAACTTTGGAAGTGATGCAAGCAAAATGATACTAGTAAACATTGTAATTATAGGCTTCAAACTAAAAGTAAAGAAATGAAAAACCACAATGTGCTAATTTGTCTTGTCACTAGGCCTCTTCAGGTGTATTCTCCGCTAAGAATGCGGCTGCAGAAGCAGATTCAGACCTGTGGAATGGTGGTTCAAGTGGCAGCGCTGAAAGCGCAGCGCTGGCCATCTATTCATGGGTGGTGCCTCAGAGCGTACTCTGGCTCCTGTCCCTTCAGTCTGTCAGGGTTAGGATGGCTGGCTTTCAGAGTTGGGACAGCCGGTGCGGGCTGCCAGCACGAGGACATCCCCGCTGCCTGCCCCACTCTCTCCCCACAGCCCTATATCAGTCCCCACACTGTGGGGTGGCCGGCACAGGCTGCCTGCATTGCTGGTGGGGATATAGGGCTGTGGGGAGAGAGAGCGGGGCAGTGGGATCAGCAATGCAAACTCCCCAAGCCAGCACACACAAGAGGGATCACAGGGACACCCTAACTCAGACCCAACCTTACCCTAACCCCCCCCAAAAAAACCCAAGCAGGAATCCCACACAAACTGTAAAACCCCACAGCAGACCCAGCCAGACACTGGATGATGCAGAAACCCACCAGAGAAGAAACAAGGCCCAGCAGGAACTAGAAACATGGGCCAGCCCAAAGTGGCAGATCAGAGTGATACAGAACTCCAGAGAGGGGAAACCAGTGAACACAAGGGGGATGATTATCCCTCTGCCCACATATTGACAGCGCTGACAACCTGCACCGGCCGCCCCACAGTATGGGGACTGATAGGGCTGTGGTGAGAGAGCGGGGCAGTGTGTTCAGTATGGGGACGGCCCATGCTGGCTGCCCCAACGCTGACAGCCCGCGCCGGCTACCCCTACCCTGACGTCTCATGCCGAGGAGCTGCCAGCTGATTGTCATCCCCTTAGCAGCTGCTTTCAGGCGGCTGCCTTCATGTGCCGGGGGGGACCTCAGTGCTCTGGCGAATATCCCTCCGGAGGAGGTTTGCAAAGTTCTCCTCGCATGCGCCTCCTGTGCTTTCAAGTGGCCTCCCAACAGCCGCATATGGGCATAATATGTGGCTTTACATCGGGGGCATTTTGGCCACCTGGAAGTGCCTACTGTGATGTCTACCTGACAGTGATACTGCTATTCATTCAGGATCAGAACCATTTGTAATTCACCTGTGTAGCAAGTTGAAAAAAAAATCTACCTGTAATTTCAACATAAGTTGACCAAAAGATCCAAATGTTTTCGGTGTCAACTATTTCAATTTATGAATGCATAGTACAATTAATTAATGTACTGTAACTGCTGCCTCCAATGTATTGAGAGGATTATTTTCGAAAGATTAGTATTAGAAACATTACTCCTCTGTTTAGCACAGATGTTAATTAATTATTTGGGGTGTGATTAGATTGTATGGGAACCAACCAATGAACATAACAGAGTTCTCCTTCCTTTCTATCCAATTTGATTCTTTATTGTTTTATTGGGGAATCCTCCTCTACTTCTGTGATCCTGCCTTTGAAAATAATAGGTTTTCTACTGCTGAGATTGGACATTGCAGCCACTCTGACAATTCTATCATTTATTTTAGTAACAGTCATGAGAATAAGAGAGAGTATTCCCGGTCTGATGTGGAAACTGGGTTGGATTGCACCATTCTGCATAATACCAATAATACAGGAATTATGCATTTTGGCAGAATTGTAGTGGAATATTCTTTCACTACACATGGTCGGATTACTCACCGGAAAGGTACTGAATGTGCAAGCAGTTAAAGAATAAAATATTTCTCAGAGCTACTTATAATTAGCATTCCCTCTGTTTACAGTTAAGGATGGAATTTCACACTTGCATTCCAACTTTTCATTCAACTTTAACCCAGAGAAACATATGATCTACTTCCCACTTCTAAGCAACTAATCAGATCAAATATGGCACATGGAGGATTCATTTTTTTTATATATTTAGAAAGCTATCGCTGATAATTAGTGTCATTGATTGCGATCACTTCAAACAGCTAATGTCGTCAGAGCCAAATCTGTATCCAGTATAATCAAATTACTAAATAATTAAATTGCTGGTGTTAGTATTCAGATTATAGAACCCATTAATTAAGAATAATAGACTTATTTCAATAGATATTTTCCCATCATGCTAAAATTGACAATATTTATATTGCAGGTTGGTATTGCTATGTAATAATACTTACATTGACAGACCACTCCTTCACATAAGAAAAGAGAGTTTCATAAAAGTTTAGAAAAGTACTATTTAGTTGATTGACAGAACATTAAAAATATACCCACATGCATATGTGAAAGATAATACTGTTGTCAGTTAGAGCACAAGTACAGTATAGGAAAAAAAGAAAGAGAATCAGACAGCGTGTAATTAAAACAAAAATTACAGCTTATGAAAGAAAGCAAAGATTTCTTGATATACCTGTACATCCTACTGTACCCAGAAGATACTTGCGTGACAAAATGAGGATTTTGTTTTGGTAAAGGTAATACATATCAATTAGTGTTTATTTAGTCACCTTTGATCTGAATCAAATTGGATTGTTCCAGGAACAAAAGAGGAAATAAATATGTCAATCTGAAGCATGGCATATGGTATCATGTAGTATTCACTGTTTACTTCCAACAGTCTATCCTTCAAATTTTGCTTAAAAATTGGTACCAAGGAAATACCATATTGCTGCTTTATTTAATTAATGTACTGCAGCTGCTGCCTCCATGAATTGAGAGAATCATTTTGCAAAGAGTAGTATTATAATAAACATTATTCCTCTGTTTATCACAGATGGTAATTATTTGTTGATTTCAGCTTTTAGCATTACTTTCTTTAATATTGATGGCTGTGCTTTCAGCTGCCAAGGTCTCAAACATCCTTTCCCATCCTCTCTCATTTAAGGTTCTTTAAAAAAATATTTATTTGATCAAGGATTAGAACACATGGTCTAATATCCCTTTCTCTGTCAAATTGTGTTATACTGCATTCTTGTGAAGTGTTGTGATAGGTTTTACTCCTATATTGTAGAGATCACACCAGTTCAAATTATTCTTTAAAGAATATACTGCACAGTAGATCAGTTGTGATTCTTGTCCTTTGTAGAAATTTGTTTCTCAGGAACCTTTAGAAAAATCTCTTGAGGTGGTAACGGCAACAAAATTGATATTGCTTTTATCTCATTTTAGTGAAAGACAGATTAAATTAAATCTTGTAAATTAGAAGCAATTTAAAGTACAGAAGTTAACTTGGCTGACCCAGCAGCAGTGCGTGAGTTGAAATGACTATTCTGTTGGGAGACATAATTAGTCCTTGCATTGGGTAGTCCAGGTGCAGGGGTGAATAAAATGAGAAGCTCATTGTTATATGCAAATCAGGCCCAACAATATGAAATTGAGGGAAAACTGGCTGGCACATATACCTTTCCAGCTGGCTAAATGAAGGAAAAGGCCATAAAACACTTATAAAGAGACCTCCGGTCCTTACCCAAATAAAGTATCCCTTAAGAGTTTTCCTTTTCAGACTCTGATCAAAGGTTTTTGCTTCAGAAGAATAATGAAGGTTGCAGTTACTGTCACATGTTGACAAGCCCCTCCCCCACTATCCCTAACTGTTCCTCAACTCTCAAGCATCCTAACTACCTGCTTTCCAGACTGCTGGATTCCAATGAATTTCAGTGTCGTACATCTAGAAGGAATCCCATGGAAATTCGCTGCCCACCAGTGAAGGCCATTTGACTCACTGGATCTATCCCAGTTCCCAGGGAACAATTCCATCAATTCTATTCTTGCTCATTATTTTCCTGTGTCCCTGCAACTTATCCTCTTTCACACATGGCCACTATCTTTGATTCTTTTTTGTGATTAACTATCACAGTGTGGTAAGTTACAGAGCCATTTAATAGCATCAAATCTTTGGGATGTAGGAAGATATGAGAGCATGCAGAGGAAACACATGTGGTGACAAAGAGAATGGGGAAATTCTGTTTAGATAGAATCGAAGGACAGGATCAAACGCAGGTTTCTAGAGCAGCGAGGTCACAGCACCAATTGTTTTGCCGCTGTACTGCTTGTAATGAGTCCTGATCCTCTGGATGGGTATGCTGTTCCATGAATGAAATTAACAATTATCTTCAAATCAATTTATACTGGTTTATCAGCACAGCAAATAAAATGTTCTCTCTTGTTGTGCAACAAAATTATGCTGCACTTGACAAAGTTTCAGTGTATAATTATTATGCCAGCGGTCAGAACACCTAGTGAAGAACTGTGAAATATCACTAATAACATATCATTAAATCACATTAAAAATGTGAACAGCAAATTAAAAATTAAAAAAGCTGGGAAATGGTTACATAACACAAATTATGTACATTGTACACATTCATTATTATTCTCGTGATATTTTAAAATAAGATGTATATTTAAGCCAGTTAAGACTGTCACCGCCTGGTAAATGTAATAGTGCACTAAACTATGGAACCAATTGTTCATTTAAATATCAATCTACATTAACTGTGATTGGAGTGTTCGTTCATTCAACAATTATTTTTGGTATAGTTTTCATTTAATATGTGGCATGGCATAAAGCTACTCAATACACTATAAAAGTGGATTATTATGGTGTATGATGAAGCTAATCAAAATAAATCATTATCATTTGGCTTCTATTATATTTTACACTAGACTTTACAAAGTATTTGCAAAATACTGCTTACATTATAATGAATTTACCAGAAGGAATATTTAAAAAAGGAGTAAAATGTGTTCTCACAAGATGATAAAAATGCATAGCCTCTATTTAGTTTTTCCATTTACTGCCATGAATATCCTTTTAAATAGAGGAGGGTAAGAGGCACATTTTGCCATTGAGAGTAGGAGAGATGGATACAAGAGGTAATGGGTTGAGAGTTGACGGGCAAAGGTTTAGGAGTAACATGAAGGGGAACTTCTTTACTCAGAGTGGTTACTGTGTGGAATGGGCTTCTGGGAAAGGTGGTGGAGGCAGGGTCAATTTTGTCATTTAAGAAAGAGTTGGATAAGTACATGAATGGGAGGGGGGTGGAGGGATATGGGCAGGATGCTGGTAAATGGGATTAGAGGAGGGTACTTGGATCAGTGCGGACTAGAAGGGCCAAATTGGCCTGTTTCTGTGCTGTAATTGTTATATGGTTATATATGGTTATCTGTCAGAGATGCATCAGAGTTTGTAACTATACTGTTGGTATGCAGAAGTACATTTAACAATGTATTAAGCAAACAATCCCTCTGCATGTAATCACTATTGTGTGTTGGAGTTAAAAAAATCTTCAGTCATTCAATGAATAAATTATTCATGTACTTCAATATTGTTAAAAACAATGCAATAAAAAATAAAGATGGATATCATATTTTTAACTGCAATGAAAACAGACAAAAGTTAAGATGATAAAATGAACGCAGCAAGATTCATTCCATTCCTGGTCCACAATTAACTTATGCAATTGACATAAAAGGACCCAAGCAATTCTCACCACACTATTTGTTGGTGGGAAAGTTCACAGAGTGTGAGAACTGCTTATTTTGAAGGGTTAATTCCAGTTAAAGTTGTATTGCACTAACATGAATTTATCCTAAATTTTTTCAAAATGATCAAGGCTGGGTCAGGTGCTAGTAGTTGTGTAGGATGTGACTGTATTCTGGAAAATATTGAAAAGTAGTACAACAGAAGAGAGAGCTGAATATTCTTGAAACGTCTATGAGTAATTTTGGATGCTGCATTGGTGGTCCAGGTATAGAATATCTAAGTAGCATTGGAGAACTAAAAGGCCCACTGGTGCATATTCAATAGGGGGTGTGAGCAGTTTGGAGGTCAAAAACCAATGTGGAATCCCTCAAGATGTTGAGTGATCTCAATCAGCCTCCAGGTCAATTAATGTATCTACAACCTGCAAAGAGACATCCACATTCTACAGGTCCACAATAATGCTCAATACTTCCCACCTTTCATAAGTCATAGGAGCAGAAATAGGCTGTTCAGGCCATCAAGTCTATTCCACCATTCAATCATGAATTGATCCATTTTTTCCACTCAGCCCCACTGCATGGCTTTCTCCCCATAACCTTTGATGCCTTGGCTAACCAATCTTTGCCTTAAATGCACCCAGTGACTTTGCCTCCACAACTGCCTGTGGCAACAAATTTCACAGCCTCACTACCCTCATCACTTCTTTTAAAAAAAAATCTATCAATCAGGGTTGATCCCCAGCATTCATATTCTCCACCTCACCTTATACGCTTAGAGCTCTGCCAGCCTCACCACTACCCCCTGCAAGTTACAAATATCACCAAAATCGATTGTCTTGCACTCCTGAACAATGCAGGATAAGGTTAAAAAAAATATCTAGAGTCAGCAAGGTTATAGAATTTGTGGCAATGTTGACATTTACCAGGAGGACGTTGCAGGTCATCTCCATAACCACTACCAGCCATGCAGCCTTATGTCATAGAGACTCTGGAAAAGTTGTGGAAGATGACTGGTGCACATGTAGAAACTGATTCCATGTTTCGTGGATGATAACATAATGGTGAGTCTATTAGTAATGAGAACAAAATATAGATTCCCACATCCTTAGGATGCTCTCAAGGTGATGATGCAAATTTCAAAGAATTGTTTTCACTTCCTGGTTAATTATGAATGGATAGCAGGGCTACTGAGAAGCAATGGAGGAGAATACTATGGTATCAAACACTGAATAAATGAAAGAAAATGATCATGGAAAATGCTATTTGCGACTTTGGTCAGGAGTATTTCTGCAAGGATTGGAAGGATTCAAATAAGAAGTTTCAAGAGGTTTGAGGTGATCCTGGGAAGGAAAAAAATACTCAAGAATTTTGCAGAATAAAATTCCACCAACAGATTTCATGTAATAAGAATCCATTGAAGAGCTTTCAGAACAATTACCTAATTTGTATCCAAATCAAGAATGGAATAATGGTTTTGAAATCCTTTAGTTCAGAGACAATTTTATTCAATGGAATGACCATAGTAAAGGTACTTTAAAACAAAACCTTTGGCAAATGCAACGAAAGAATAGATAGCGATCATTCAAATTGTGACCACATTGGATTTCCATGAAAGGCTTCATATGGGTCAAATCATGAAAAGTCAGAGTTTTCATTTCATTTGAATAATAATTTTAAAATGTTTTAATAAATTGGACAGCAAACAATTTTGTTTTATCAATATCCCAAACAATATAATTACATAATCTTGGGAAAACTTCTGCTGCAGTAAAATATAATCTATTATATTTATAATGCTGTCATTATTACTTGTAATACCTCAATTGATTATTGTAAGGGTTGATGATGTAATACCAGAGATATGGATTCCTTGGGAGAAAAAGATAATCCTTGAATTAACATTTCAGATAAAGATCATTTATCAATGGAGGCAAAATAATTGTTGAAGCTTCTATATCTGATTTATGAATTCAGTGTTTATTTTACCTGCCTACTGTTGACAGCAATTTCTACTTTAATTTCAGAGTTCCAACACCTTAATAATTTCTTAACAATTCTTAATATTTGTTTTGGATGGGTTTTTTTCCAATATGTGGTGTGTAACATGACTTTTTAAATAATTATTTACCAGCGAAGTGCATTGTATTTTGAAAGGTTCATTAAATAACAAACAAAGATATTGGAGAATCACTCACTCAACATTTGTGAACTTAATGTGATTGATAATTAGTTTTGCGGAGGATAATGGATGCACAATCAGAACAAAATTATGTAGTTTTTAAAAATCTGTAATAAAATAATGGCTCATTTCCTTTCTACATGTTTATCAAGTAGACTCAATTCTTCATTTCCTTTTACCCTAGTTACAAGAGGGAAGAAAGTACCAGTAGTTAAGTTGTCTGTTATTATCAGCAATAATGATCCAAAATTGGCATTTAATTTTAATACTATAGAAGACGTCTTCTTAATATCTTCATGGAAAATGTTTGTGCCTAAGTCTTTGCCTTATGAATGATTTTAATGACAAGCTTTGCTCCATTAGTAAAATTCTTCATTGATGATCCATTTGTGAGACATTCATGCAAAAATATATCTTTCTGGAATAACTCTCCTCCCAATCTGTTCAAGGTTTCTACATCCAGTTCATAGTCGTAAAGTATCAAATACTGAACATGATAAGATAGGATAAGATAGAGTACATGGTTATTTTTTTCTAAAACCTTCAAATCATGATTGATAATTTACCAATTTTTTTGGTATTTCACTTTCAATGCACCTCGTGTTAGGTGGAACAGGTTTGTTCTTTGGAACTCTTATCACGATAGCCTGCTTAATGACAAAACATTTCCGATTACCCATGCTTCCTTTGTTCTGACCTACTGGCCAGCACAAGCTTTTTGGGATTGAAGTAAGATCAGCCCTTACCAGGGAACCAAACCACCTGCTCAGTGGCTCTGTCTAATGCCGATTTTTCCAATGACATTTTGTTCAGGTGCTCAAACTGTGGTGACATGATCAACCATTCCAGAGTTGTCCCTTATCTCCACAGACTCAATTTCCTCATTCCTCTCTGCACGTTTTCTTTTTTTGTGCCTTTTCTTAGATGGAGGAAAAAATGTCAGAAAAACAGGTAATATTACAAAGCAATGAAGCAAAGTACAGGTGACGATGAGAAGCAAGCACTTGAACAGTGTGAAGGTCAGATTTGAAGGCACAAAAAATAGGGGCATTAACCCTAAAAGAAAACAAATATTACTCTGCAAGATGGCTGCTCCATTCCATTCCAAAGAGTTTTTGATACAGTCCGTCCTGGTGCGTTCTTTTTCTAATACAAATGTAAAGAGTAGAGGTGCACAGTGATCTATGGCATAATTCAAAGAGTAGATAAGGCACAAGATTGAAACGCTGTCCATATCTACTTTCCAAAGGGTCATCAATCCAACCACACCAAACTCCATTGAGGTTACACTAAGTATCACCCAGACATTGCCCAGTGCATTGATAACCAGGAAAATAGTGAGCATTAGGATGATCAAGACACTAACACTGGAGTTCAGGATTGGAGAAGTGATGGAAGAACTATATCGATCCATGAAAACAAATGTTGGATTAAACACGATGTATTTTATTCTAGAAATCAGTGAGTGTTTTCTTAAAGTTTCCAGCAAATCAATCATTTCTTCATGTATATTCTCTGCAGTTCGAGCCACCATGTACATTCGGGAAGCAATGATGTCCACTTCTTCTGAAGTCTTTGAAAAAATGATATCGTCCATATAGTTTTGAAATTCTGGTTGCTTCAGAAATGAGTTAGCTAGAATGTTGATGAAATCACTTTTGGTTAGTACTGTGACATTGAGTTTTTTTAAATATTGTAAATAATGCTCAATCCATGATATTCTGATGAAACCCCTGCTGATTACTTGCAGATCTTCCTGTATTGTTATATTCCAGTATTCTATTGGTTCATAAATATAAAAACCTATGACTGGACTGTAGTTGCTGAAGTACTTTTGCTGGGTTATTGTAAAAGAAACACTTTGTGAGTCGCTTGCAAGCACATTAAGAAGATTTGATCCATTACTGATTTGTAAACATCCCATAAAGGAAAATGACACATAAATCAGATAGAGCAACACAACAAACGGCTTGACATATGTGTTGATGATCCATTCGGTGTAGTGATCCCTTAAAAACCGCTGAATAAAATGTTTCTGGTAAGGGTCACGTTCATGAGAGCTCGACTGCTGAAATCCATCATTCATCATAGTTTTAAACCAGACAGGCCTGGAAGCTAGATATTCTGGTGATGGGATTCGACAGCAAAATATACTGTGGTAGCGGTTCTGTTCCAGTTGCCCAGCAAACACCAAACATGAGCCGTAAAAGGAGAAAACATAAAAATAGTTCACAAGAACAGTGACACACATATTCTGACAGAAGATTTTGACAGATTCAACATTAGTGAACGGGCTTGCACCCATCCCGAAGGTTATGATGTAGAGTGAGCTGGTCATTGTGTACGACACCATCACGTCGGAATAAGCGGCAGCTATTCTTTCCTTGAATGGCAGATCCTCTTTTGTTCTCCGCCATCCAGCAAGAAGCTCAAAGACTCCTTTAGTTCCATGGCCTTTTGGAAAGTAGAAAAGTGAAACAGTTAACATGTAAAGATGCAGTTTGAACAATTATTTGATAATGAAGTGTAAATGAGTATTTATGTTGACTTCACAGATATTAGTTCTCCTTGCTTAACTCGCTGGCACAGTTAGCGGTTACAGTTAGCGCAATGCTGTTACAGTGCCAGTGAATTGAATGCAAATCTGGCGCTGTCTGTAAGGAGTTTGCACATTCTCCATGTGTGGCTGCTCTGGTTTCCTCCAACCGTTCAAAATGTACAGGGGTTGTAGGTCAATTGGGTGTAATTAGGGGGAATGGGCTCATGGGCCTATTATCATGCTGTTTGCCTAAATTTAATTTGAATTTAAAAAAAACCTTGATAGTTTGTGCCATATCCAGACACATGAAGCTCAGTATCAATCATGGAATGACATAAAACTGGTTAATTCTTCCTTTGGATTTTAATTTATATATTTTTTTTTCCAGTTTGTAATATCATGTTGGAAAGTGAACCAGGAAGCAGAGATGACAAGATGACACTGATTTGCTTTGCACAGATTCTTCTTCAGGGAAGAGAGAGAACAGATTACACAACATTTTTTTTGAACTCTGACTTCTCTGAGGGAAGTTGCTCAGTCACAAGATAGAATGTAATCTCTATCTCATTGATGTTATCAGGAAGACTTTATGAACTTGTGCTTTTTATAGTGAGCAGTTATTATAAATATGGTTGGGATGTCTTGCAAAACCCATTTGTGGTCCTCAACAAAACTCTTGGTTTATTGAGGATAATATATTCAAAATGTTTATACGTACTTTACACACTTCCTCCATCTATACCACATTAAGAAGCATGAGTGTCGGAATCTCCACCTGTAGCTGGCACTGAAAATGCAAGGATATGAAAATTTGTAGGAACCATGAATGTAACAGCCCATATGATTCTTCAGAGCCCAAAAGTAAAGGCAAAGGGAGGATATGGGAGGGAAAAGGGAGGGGTTATAACCATCCTGTAATGATTTAAACTCTCTGAAATTTAAATTCTTATTATTTCATATAATTGTTTATTAATTATGTATGGAATTTTAAAAAATAAAATATTCAAAAAAGGGAAGGGCAGAAAATATTATCAGATAATTACTTTTTTTTTTAAAGTAATTCTAGATTTTGAAGTTTCCACGCAGAGCAAGGATTTGTCTGACCCCCCCGTGCCAATCCATTATATTTCTACACATCACTCTCTGCCTCAAACATGCTCTTGACCTCAGATCCTAGTCTCCAAGCCAAGTAAGTTTTGATAGCTGCCAGATTAATCTGGTGAGCACCCACTGAGTAATATTTTACCTACTGATGAGTAGGTTGGAGTCTAATGAAAATATAATCATGTAACATGATCACTCCTCCAACTCTTACCTCACTCTTTTCTGCACTACCCTTTCCCTATTCCTCTCTTTCCCTTCTATTCCTCCCCTTCATCCTCCACCACCTGCACCATCCACTAGCCAAGACTGATTATCCCCTTTTCTCTGGATACTAGTATAGGGAGAGAAAGAGAGGGAGTCAGATAAAAAGTAAATCAGTCAATAGCAGTAAAACCAAGAGCAAGTCAGTAACAGCTGAAGATGGTTGGGCCTACAACCCTTGCTCCAGCAGCGTTCTGGATCTGACATGATTGACGCCCACTAATCACAACCATCTTCCTTATCTACATGGTATGACTTCAGAAACTGGAAAGCTTTCTCTGATAGGTGTTCAGTTGCAGTGCAGCTCTAGAAATCTCTGGTGAGACCATAATTTTAATATTGGAATTCAGTTCTGGTCACCTTATTATAGGAAAGATGTGGAAGCTATGGAGAGGGTGAAGAGGAGATTTACTAGGATGTTGCCTGGAATGGAAAATAAATCTTATGGAGGAAGGTTAGCAGAGCTAGAGTATTTCTGATTGATTTAATGGAGGACTACAAGATTATGAGAGGCATAGATAAGTAGATAGTCAGCATCTTTTTCCCAGGGTGTGAGCAGCAAAACACCAGAGGACAACTATACAAAGTGAAGGAAGGAAAGTATAGTGGAGTTATTGGGTGCAACTTTTTTTTAAATACAAAGAATTATGGGTGCCTGGAATGCATTGTCAGGAGTGGTAGTGGAGGCTGGGACAATAGGAGCAATTCAAGAGACGCTTAGCCAACAAGCACATGAATGAAAGAGAAATAGAGGGTTAAGAGGTAGAGTTTAGATTTTTGTAGGTATATATGGTCCAGCACAATGTCATGGTCTGAAGGGCCTGAACTGTGCTGTAACGCTATATGTTTTATGTTTTTTTCATGGTGGTGAGTATGGTGGGTGAAGGTAGGTGATGGGGAATTAATGGTGTAATGGGGAATGTAAGCAGCCGTGCAGGAAACAGTGGATGAGGGAGGGTTTGTGAAGGGTCTGGGAATAGCTTTGGAGGGAATTGGGAGGTGGATGCCTGAAGGAGGTTGGAGAAGAATTAGATAAACAGCACCACCATCAGAAAGGAACTATCAGCTAGAAATTAGAGAAATTGTTTTAAAATACATGAATTCACTACAACAATTGTAGTTGTACATATGAAACCTTGATGCTAGCAGATTCTATTCTGCCATTACAGTGGATTATAACAGATATATTCGAAAATAAGCTGAGAATTTCTATTCCTTCTATTAGTCACTTTCTAGTGTGACCAGAGTGCTAAATGTGAACGATTTCAAGGAAATTACCCTGGGAATTATTTCTGAGGTTCAGTTGGGTAAACAGAGATATTCTGTAGAGAGAACCTTTTTCTTGATGACCTGGTCTTCAGTGTACAGGACATAGTGGCAGGTAGCATAAAACTGAGAAGAGTGGAAAGCAAAGATAGATAGTGATCAATTTCAAGAGGACATAATCAGTGGAATGGACTAAGATATGGTAGGTAAAATGTTAAGTAATGCAGTTTAGATTATGGAGAGGCAATAAAACATAAAAGAGTTTAATCTAAAGAACTGAGAGACCTGGGGAAACTTGTGTGCACACAGTTGAAGGTGACTGGACAGCTTGAGAAAGCCATTAATAAACTTTGTGTGGTTTCTTAATTTTGCAATTAGGCGTATAGAGTGAAAAAGAAGCTGTGTTGAACCTCTGAAATGGTTTGGCCACTGGTAAATTCTTACACTGGATCATGCTTGTGACTGATGCCAATGGTTCTTTACTTCCAAATATGCAAGTTGCATCGCAGGCTCATTGATTCCAGGGTAGATACACAAGGTGAGGGACCCGATAAGCTGTGTATAAGGTTCTGATGCATGTTAAGTATCCCAGGACTGTAGGTGAAGTGAAGCTGACTGGTTTGATTTTTAACATCTTTTAATTAATATCTAAATTCACTCAAAAGATTAACAAGTTGGATGTGTATTTCAATTACCTAATCCTTTTACATTTTTTAACATTTTAAAATTAATTTTTATTTTCTTTATTTAAATGCATTTCATCTGTTGATAAATATCTCGGATAATGGGTTATAATTAGGAACAGTGGAAAAAGCACAAGCTGGATTAGTAAGGGTGTGAAAGGTGATGAGATGGAAAGTGGGGTTGAGAGCAAAAATACATCAACCATGATTCAAATGTTCAGTGGACCAAATGGCATAATTCTACTCCCATGTGCTAAGGTCTTATGATCATATGGTAGAAGGCCAAAAGGGTGGTCCACAAGTCGACGTATGTGGGGATCGCAGTTTGGGATGCTTGAGTCCAGTTGCTGTTTGCAGCGGACTCTGCCTGATTAAAGAGGGAGCTACAAATGATGATCAGCGAAAGATGAATGGAACTGCAAACATCCCACATGAGGCAAATGTGGTGCACAGGCTAAACTGTGTATGATCCAGCTCACTGTGTCAAATTTAATATCGTGCAAGGTCTGGAAAAAAATTAATAAAGAGAAACTGTTTCCATTGGTGGGAAACTTGCAAACTAAAATGCGCCATGAGAAAAAAATTCACAAAGCTGGTATGATCAGGTAGACTCAGCCTGAAAGAGTGGTGAATGCAGATTTCATTGCAGACAACAAAACCACATTGAATGAATGCATACAAGAAAAGGTAGGGGGAAAGAAATGCGAATTAAGTTTAATTGGTTTGTTCTTATTTATGCTAGCATGGGTTTATGGATTTAAAAGGGTGCCAGTAATGATTCCTGATATTACTGAGAATCAGCAATGAGCTCTCTGAACCCTTCTCCATTAACAATGGCGTGAAGCAAGGCTGTGTTCTAGCACCAACCCTCTTTTCAATCTTCTTTAGCATGATGCTGAACCAAGCCATGAAAGACCCCAACAATGAAGACTCTGTTTACATCCGGTACCGCACAGATGGCAGTCTCTTCAATCTGAGGCGCCTGCAAGCTCACACCAAGACACAAGAGAAACTTGTCCGTGAACTACTCTTTGCAGACGATGCCGCTTTAGTTGCCCATTCAGAGCCAGCTCTTCAGCGCTTGACATCCTGCTTTGCGGAAACTGCCAAAATGTTTGGCCTGGAAGTCAGCCTGAAGAAAACTGAGGTCCTCCATCAGCCAGCTCCCCACCATGACTACCAGCCCCCCCACATCTCCATTGGGCACACAAAACTCAAAACGGTCAACCAGTTTACCTATCTCGGCTGCACCATTTCATCAGATGCAAGGATCGACAATGAGATAGACAACAGACTCGCCAAGGCAAATAGCGCCTTTGGAAGACTACACAAAAGAGTCTGGAAAAACAACCAACTGAAAAACCTCACAAAGATAAGCGTATACAGAGCCGTTGTCATACCCACACTCCTGTTCGGCTCCGAAACATGGGTCCTTTACCGGCATCACCTACGGTTCCTAGAACGCTTCCACCAGCGTTGTCTCCGCTCCATCCTCAACATCCATTGGAGCGCTTTCATCCCTAACGTCGAAGTACTCGAGATGGCAGAGGTCGACAGCATCGAGTCCACGCTGCTGAAGATCCAGCTGCGCTGGGTGGGTCACGTCTCCAGAATGGAGGACCATCGCCTTCCCAAGATCGTGTTATATGGCGAGCTCTCCACTGGCCACCGTGACAGAGGTGCACCAAAGAAAAGGTACAAGGACTGCCTAAAGAAATCTCTTGGTGCCTGCCACATTGACCACCGCCAGTGGGCTGATATCGCCTCAAACCGTGCATCTTGGCGCCTCACAGTTTGGCGGGCAGCAACCTCCTTTGAAGGAGACCGCAGAGCCCACCTCACTGACAAAAGGCAAAGGAGGAAAAACCCAACACCCAACCCCAACCAACCAATTTTCCCCTGCAGCCGCTGCAACCGTGTCTGCCTGTCCCGCATCGGACTTGTCAGCCACAAACGAGCCTGCAGCTGATGTGGACTTTTTACCCCCTCCATAAATCTTCGTCCGCGAAGCCAAGCCAAAGAAGAATCTATTATAGTTACAGAAAGGTCTAATTAATGTACTATGAGCGATATTATTCATCCATCTTTCCCAAATAATAACCACAAATATTGTCACATGCCACTATAAATATAATATGCATTTAATCAAGCCTGCAATAAATTGTCTTTACATTAATATTAATGGACAAGATGTATGACATAATAAATTATTCCTCTGGTAGAACCTTTCTGAAAGTATTAAAACAACTGTGCAGTGTATGCAGCAGATTTTTTTGCAAACCATTATTAATTCTTTAAGACTGGCAATGCTTTAGGGATTATATCATATGACAAAATATTTTCTGGGTTGAAACAATATTTTGTTGGAAGTTCCAGATGTGAAGTCATTTTAATAAATAACACACTTTAAGCTGCTCATATGTTTGTGGATTCTAGAATGGACATTATTGGAAGTTAATAATACATTGAACATGCAAACTTTACAGATGGAACTGTCAAGAACTGTCAAAGATGAGCCAGGATATAAGAAATTCAGTCCAATTCCTATGCAATTTCAACAATTATATCAGAAGATGCTTATTGTGGTTTCTCTCCAGAAGTCTATCCATTTGAATATTCTTCATGAGCTTTCCATCAATGTCTCCACCAAGTCTTCAGTATGCTTATTAAAGTATTCTGTGATAATTCAGCTTTTAGTTGGTAAAGTGGCACAGCATTTCAAGTAATAGATCTAGATTTGTCAGGTGCAGTGATTTCTAGGATAGACATGGCATGAACCCATGGGATATAAATTACCTTCTGCATAAATATCTGAAACCTAGATCATCATCTTCACCAGCCGAAATGGATTTGAAAATATCAGTAGGACAGGCATGGTTTGGACCTGCTTTATGGAATTCAGAACGGAGGTATTTATTGGCATCAAAAACAAGATATTTTAATGGGATGTATACTGATGGAAGATTATTGACTTGAAATGTCATCTCTCTCTCTCTCTCTCTCTCTCTCTCCCTTCCCCCCCCCCCCCCCCCCCCCCCCCCGCCACTCTCTACAGACATTGTTTGACTAATACTCTACTTTTATTTTAGTTTAATAGGGGTCTCTGGTATTCCCAAGGCCCAGGTAAAAAAAATAATTGTTCCCACATATCAGGAGACTGTTCAACTTGCTCCCTGAGTGGACAGATTACAATCTGCAGATAGCCCCATGTCAGTCATTCAATTGTAAGATTTAATTTCAGGTGCGCTATCATGTTGATGAATGACTTTCGGATGATAAGGTCAACTTCCTGACCCCATAAATTATGATCTGACAAAGAATGATTGAGAATTAAGAGGAGTATCACAGCCAGCCATGTGCCACCAAGACTTCTCATTCTTGTTCACTCATGGGTGCAAGCACCACTGGCAAGGCCAACATTTGTTTCCCACTCCAAATTGATTGAGATGGTGGTGGTAACATTTCTTGAACTGATTCTTCCCCATTAGTCCACAGCAGACAACCTACGGGTGGTGCAAATGTGGAGATTTTATTTCCATTCTCCAAGACCTTTGGCCCCTCTCACCCCAGCTCGTGCTTTCAGTTATCTAGTTTGTAAACCCTGGTCAGGGAGGAGGGAAGTGTACCTGGTGATGATTAAAGTGTGTTTTCACATGATATTATACTCACAACCATCAGCTCAGGTTTTGACACCACAGGTAACTTAGAAGACAACATTGAGCTATTGGCAATGATGTCTGTAGCCAAGGCAGGAGACTTGTTGGATTTAGAAAGGACAGGATGCAGAAGATGACTTTTAGATATGTGTATGAAATATCAGGTGTATCATGAGATTTGCCTGCCAATATCAAGGAACTGTGAGAAATGTGGAATTAAGAGCAAAGGCTCTGCACAGACTGAGGCAAGAGGCACACACATTATAGTTGGCAGCAAGGACCCCATGTAATGTGGAGGAAGAGTACCATAAGTCTTGCCACCCATTCCATAGAATACAGTGGAAGCATTGCTTTGGAGCGATTATCTGCTCTGTCATATTTTGCAGGACAGCTGGCTTATCATCCAGCAGCCATTCCTTGGTTAACCACAGATGCAGCTACCATAATGGAGTGTTGCAGTATATGCATGATCTCCTCCCTCTGATCACACTCCACTAGCCAGTTGCACAATGGAATTAAAAACAATGCTGGAGAAACTCAGCAGGTCAAACAGTGCACTTTATATAGCACAGATAAAGATACATAACCAATCTTATGGCCCTTCATGAAGCCCTTCATACCTTGAAGGGCTCAAGACCTAAATGTTGCCTATTTCACTACACCCTTGCAAGTTTACCGCGACTGGCGGGGATCCCATCTTGGCAGCCGAACAAACACAACAAAACGCAAGACAACACCACTCACCAATGGCACTTGGAACATGCTCATGCTTTTGGACAACCCTACAGCAGACAGACCAGAGAGAAAAACAGCCTTAGTTGCCAGAGATCTTGCAAGATACAACATTGACATTACAGCTCTGAGTAAGACTTGTCTTGCCAATGAAGGTCAGCTGACTGAAACTGGAGGTAGGTACAGTTTTTTTTTTCTGGCAGGGTCACAGCAGCGATGAGTATCATCATGCTGAAGTTAAATTTGCCTTCAGGAGTCACCTTCAGGAACTTGCCAGTCTCTCCAAGGGTGTGAATGACTGGGTCATGACTCTACAGTTTCTGCTACAGAACAAAAGTTAAACCACCCTGATCAGCACCTAGCCCCCATTATGACCAACCCGCATGAGATGAAAGACAGGTTTTTTTTTTTTTAAATATTTTTTTAAAAAATTTTTCACTCTGTGAACCATATCAACCAAAATATGTACAAACATTTCTCATTAAATTTACACAGTGGCATTTTCTCCATTTTTCCTCCTTTCCCTCCCTCCCCTCTTCCCACCCCCCTCCAAAACCCATAAATATTCAACATATACAATTCAGTAAAACCATAAAACCATATCTTCACACAAAGGAAAATAAACAAGAAAAATGCGTCATCAATTTGTTACACACTGAATCTAGTCATTTTGTCTTATCATTTTCATTTTAGGTGAAGGAGGTCTCTGTTATGTTCCATGTATGGTTCCCAAATTTGTTCAAACAATATGACTTTATTTTTTAACATTTTCCAATGGAATACATTTATTCATTTCCATGTAGCATTGCTGTATTCTCAGGCTCTCTTCCATTTTCCAAGTTGACATTATACATTTTTTTGCTACTGCTAGGGCTATCATAATGAATTTTTATTTCCCTTTAACCAATTTGAGGCCTAATTCTTCCCTTCTTATGTTACTTAAAATAAAGATCTCTGGATTTTTTGGTATGCTATTTTTTGTAATTTTATTTAATATCTGATTTAGTTCTTCCCAAAATGTATTCACTTTCGTACATGCCCAAATTGCATGTACTGTTGTTCCCATTTCCTTCTTACAGTGAAAACATCTATCTGATAATGTTGAATCCCATTCTTTTAATTTTTGAAAAGTGATATATACCCCGTGTAACGAGGTATGTACTAAGTATCATGCGTAACCTTGTGTTTATTATATTCTTCATAGTTCCAGAACATAATTTTTCCCATATTTCATTTTTTATATTTATGTGTAAATCCTTTTCCCACTTCTGTTTAGATTTATAATTTATTTCATCATTTTCCTCATCTTGTAGCTTAATGTTCGTTATAAATCTTTTAATTATCATTGTGTCTGTAATCACATATTCAAAGCTGATTCCTTCAGGTAATCTCAATCTGTTTCCCAATTGATTCTTTAAATAAGTTTTCAATTGATGATATGCAAATATTGTACCATGAGTTATTCCATATTTGCACTTCAACTGTTCAAATGTTAATAAATTATTTCCCAAAAAACAATTTTCTATTCTTTTGATTCCTTTTCTCTCCCATTCTCTAAAGGAAAGGTTATTAGTTAGGAAAGGTTAAAAGGGATTAGTTGATTTTGCGTGAATAATAATTTTGGTAGTTGGTAATTTGTTTTTTTCCTTTCTAAATGGATCTCCTTCCATGTACTAAGTATATGAAGCAGTACTGGTGAGCTTTTATATTGCACCAACTTTTCATCCCACTTATGAAGTATATGTTCCAGTACCTTCTCCCCTATTTTATCTCGTTCTAACTTAGTCCAGTCTGGTTTTTCCCTTGTCTGGTAAAAATCTGATAAATACCTTAATTGTGCAGCTCTATAATAATTTCTAAAGTTTGCTAACTGCAAACCACCTCGGTTATACCTCTCTGTTAATTTATCTAATGCAACCCTCGGTTTCCTCCCTTTCCACAAGAATTTCCTTATTATTCGCTTTAGTTCATTAAAAAAAATTCTGTTAAGGGAATTGGTAATGCTTGAAATGCATTATATCCTTGGGAACACATTCATTTTAATGCAGTTTACCCTCCCTATCAATGTTAGCGGTAATTCTTTCCAATGTTCTAAGTCTTCCCGCAATTTCTTTATTAGTGGTTGATAATTTAATTTGTACAAGTGGCTTAAGTTATTATCTAACCTAATACCTAGGTATCGGATTGCTTGTGCTTGCCATTTAAATGGTGATTCTTTTTAAAATTCTGGATAATCTGCGTTACTCACTGGCATTACTTCACTTTTATTTGCGTTGATCTCGTACCCTGATATTTTTCCATATTCCTTCAATTTCTTATGTAATTCTTTTATTGATATCTCAGGTTCTGTTAGGTATACTATGATGTCATCTGCAAATAAGCTGATTTTATACTTCTTCTCCTTTATTATTATCCTTTTTATTTTACTTTCTATTCTTATCAGTTCTGCCAAAGGTTCTATTGCTAAGGTGAACAATGAGGGGGATAATGGACATCCCTGTCTAGTTGACCTACTTAATTTAAATTGATTCGATACATATCCATTTACTGCTACCTTCACCAACGGTCCATTAAACAATGCTTTAATCCAATTTATATATTTTTCTGGTAGATTGAACTTCTGTAATACTTTAAATAAGTAGTTCCACTCTACTCTATCAAAGGCTTTTTCTGCATTTAAAGCAACATCCACTGTTGGTTTCTTATTTCCTTGAACTGCATGAATTAGATTAATAAGTTTACAGACATTGTCCGCTGTTCGTCTTTTCTTAATAAATCCAGTTTGATTTTGTTTTACTATTTTTGGGACACAATCGGCCAATCTGTTTGCTAATAATTTTGCTATTATCTTATAACTAGGAGCAGTTCAAGATGCAGCAAAGAAGGACAAAGAGATTAATCAAGAGAGCAAAAATAAATTACGAAAGTAAGCTTGCAGCAAATATAAAAACCGACTGCAAAAGCTTTTATAAATATGTCAAGAGGAAAAGATTGGTGAAATCCAGAGTAGGTCCCTTGCAGTCGGAATCGGGGGAATATATAATGGGGAATAAGGAAATGGCAGACCAATTAAATTCTTACTTTAGTTCTGTTTTTACAAGAGAGGATACAAATAACCTCCCAAGGATGTTGTGAAACATAGAGACTAATGCAAGGGAGGAACTGAAAGAAATCAGTATCTCTAAGGACATGATCTTGGGGAAATTGATGGGATTGAAGGCAGATAAATTCCAAGGGCTTGATAATCTACATCCTAGGGTACTCAAGGAAATGGCCATTCAGATAGCAGATGCTTTAAGAATTATTTTCCAGAACTCGATAAGCTCAGGATCAGTACCCATGGATTGGAGGGTAGCTAATGTTACCCCACTATTTAAAAAGGGGGGGTAGAGAAAAAGCGGGGAATTATCGGCCGGTTAGCCTTACATCAGTAGTGGGCAAAATGATGGAATCCATTATTAAGGATGTAATAGCGGAGCATATGACTAGCAGAGAAGGGATCGGACGGAGTCAACATGGATTTACAAAAGGTAAATCGTGCTTGACAAATCTATTGGAATTCTTTGAGATGGTGACAGGTAAAATAGATGGGGGAGAGCCAGTGGATGTAGTGTACCTGGACTTCCAAAAGGCCTTCGATAAGGTCCCGCATAAACGACTGGCTTCCAAAATCAAGGCTCATGGGATTGGGGGCAAAGTATTGATGTGGATTGAGAACTGGCTGGCAGGTAGAAGACAGAGAGTTGGGATAAATGGCTCATTTTCTGAGTGGCAGGCGGTGACCAGTGGGGTGCCACAGGGATCTGTACTGGGACCCCAGCTGTTCACAATTTACATTAATGATCTGGATGAGGGGATTGGATGTAATATCTCCAAATTTGCAGATGACACTAAGCTAGGAGGGGTTGTGTGCACGGAAGAAGGGGTCAGGAAGCTCCAGTGTGATTTGGATAAATTGAGGGCCTGGGCAGATACATGGCAAATGCACTACAATGTGGATAAATGTGAGGTTATCCACTTTGGTAATACAAACCGGAGGGCAGATTACTATTTGAATGGCAATAGATTAAGAGATGGGGAAGTGCAGAGAGACCTAGGGGTACTTGTACACCAGTCTCTGAAGGCGAACATGCAGGTACAGCAGGCGGTTAAAAAGGCAAATGGTATGTTGGCCTTCATATCAAGAGGGTTTGAGTATAGGAACAAGGATACCTTACTGCAGCTGTACAGGGCCTTGGTGAGACCCCACCTGGAGTATTGTGTGCAGTTTTGGTCACCTTATCTAAGGAAGGTTGTTCTTGCAATGGAGGGAGTGCAGAGGCGATTCACCAGGCTGATACCTGGAATGGCAGGAATGACTTATGAGGAAAGATTGCGCAAATTGGGATTGTACTCGCTGGAGTTTAGAAGATTGAGAGGGGAATCTCATAGAGACATATAAAATTCTGGCAGGACTGGACAGAATGGATGCAGATGGGATGTTTCCAATGATGGGAAAATCCAGATCCCGGGGCCATGGTTTGAGGATAATAGGCAAACCATTTAGGACCGAGATGAGGAGGAATTTCTTTACCCAAAGGGTGGTGAATCTGTGGAATTCATTGCCACAGAGGGCAGTAGAGGCAGGTTCATTAAATATATTTATGAGGGAGTTCGATATATTTCTTCAGTATAAGGGTATTAAAGGTTACGGAGAGAAGGCGGGGATGGGGTACTGAACTTTAAGATCAGCCATGATCTCGTTGAATGGCGGAGCAGGCTTGAAGGGTCGAATGACCTACTCCTGCTCCTATCTTCTATGTTTCTATAATCTGAGTTAAGTAGAGATATTGATCTATATGATGCTGGTGTTAATGGATCCTTCCCTGTCTTTGGTGTTACTGCAATTATTGCTGTCTTACATGAATATGGCAAGTTTTATGTTTCTTCTACCTGGTTCATTACTTCCAGGAGAGGAGGAATTAATAACTCTTTAAATGTTTTATAAAATTCTATTGGGAATCCATCCTCTCCTGGTGTTTTATTGTTCGGCAGCTTTTTTAATATATCCTGTACTTCCTCTATTTCAAATGGTTTTATTAGTTTGTTTTGTTCCTCTTCTTGCAATTTCAGCAGTTCAATTTTAACTAAAAATTCCTCTGTTTTATCATCTTTTCCCTCATTCTCAGTTTGGTATAATTGTTCATAAAATTCCTTAAAGTTTTCATTAATCTCTGTTGGGTTATATGTAATTTGTTTGTCCTTTTTCCTTGATGCCAATACAGTTCATTAGCTTGTTCATTTTAAGTTGCCAGGTTAATATTTTATGTGTTTTTTTTCTCCCAGTTCGTAATACATTTGCTTTGTTTTCATTATCTTCTTGTCCACCTTGTACATTTGTAATGTTATGTATTTTATTTTTTTGTCCGCCAATTCTCTCCTTTTCGTTATATCATCCCTTTTTACTAGTTCCTTTTCTGTACTTACTATCTCCCTTTCCAACTGCTCTATTTCCCGATTGTAATCCTTTTTCATCTTAGTCACATAACTTATTATTTGCCCTCTAATGAGAGCTTTCATTGCGTCCCATAATATAAATTTGTCTTTCACTGATTCTGTGTTTATTTCAAAGTACATTTTAATTTGGCGCTCAATAAACTCTCTAAATTCCTGCCTTTTAAGTAGCATGGAGTTTAATCTCCATCTATATGTTCTTGGTGGGATGTCCTCCAGTTCTATTGCTAATAACGGGGATGAATGATCTGATAGTAATCTTGCTTTCTACTCAATTTTCCTAACTCTCCCTTGAATATGGGCCGACAACAAAAACATATCAATCCTTGAGTATGTTTTGTGCCTACTCGAATAATATGAATATTCCTTCTCTCTTGCTTGTTGCCTCCTCCATATATCTACAAGTTTCATTTTCTGCATTGATTTAACCATAAATTTGGTTACTTTATTCTTTTTGTTTGTCTTTTGTCCAGTTTTATCCAATATTGGATCTAAATTAAGGTTAAAATCCCCTCCTATCAATATATTTTCTTATGTGTCTGCAATCTTCAAAAAAATATCCTGTATAAACTTTTGATCCTCTTCATTAGGTGCATATATATTGAGCAAATACCAAAATTCTGAGTATATCTGACACTTTATCATTACATACCTTCCTGCTGGATCTATTATTTCCTCCTCTATTTTGATTGGTACATTTTTGTTAATTAATATAGCGACACCTCTAGCTTTTGAATTATAGGACACTGCTGCTACGTGTCCAACCCAGTCTCTCTTTAATTTGTTTTGTTCCACTTCAGTTAGATGAGTTTCTTGCACAAATGCTATATCTATTTTTTCCTTCTTCAATAAATTTAGTAGCCTCTTCCTTTTAATTTGGTTATGTATTCCATTAATGTCTATTGTCATATAGTTCAATGTGGCCATCTTATATCTTGCTTACACCTCTTTTCCACCTCCTTGCCACCTCCATCCCCCTTTTCCCTATTTTCATCTCTTAGTTTTCCCTTATTAAACTCAATGTACGACAACACATTTAAAACATAAAATACCCCAACAGTTCCCACACCCAATAATACCATAACCCCAAATGCTCCCCCCTTTCTGAGTTGCCCCTCATCCCTTACCGGGCAACCACACTCCCCTTTCCATTTGGATTGCTATCTTGCTCGCAAGCGTCAACTGATTTTGCCGTGATGGTTATTCCCACTCACCCCAGCCCTTCCCAGAAAACACTTTTTTTAAAAATTAAAACACATATAACAAAGCTCTCTCTTTTCCCCTTATTTCCTTCCTTCCCTTCACTTTTCCCTTTTTAGTTCTTTACATATACATTGTTTTTTATATATACTTTATCACCATTCTTCATTCTTGTTACATCTCTTCATCTGTCCTACAAACGTTCTGTGAATTCTTGTGCTTCCTCCAGATCTGAGAACAGTCTGTTTTGCTCCCTGGGTATAAATATTTTAAGCATGGCTGGATGTCTTAACATGAATTTGTAACCTTTTTTCCATAAAACCATTTTCTCTGTATTAAACTTCTTCCTCCTCTTCAAGAGTTCAAAACTAATGTCTGGGTAAAAAACATATTTTTTGACCCTTGTATTCCAGTGGCTTATCATCTTCTCTAACTTTATTCCTCGCCCACTCCAGTATATTTTCTCTTGTCGTATATCTCAAAAATTTTACAACGATGGATCTTGGTTTCAGAGCTAATGCTCTGTGTGCACTTTCTATTTCCATTTCTTTCATTCCCAGGATCTTCGGGATCCATCCTTTTATAAATTCCTTCATGTCTGTGCCTTCTTCACCCTCCTTCAGACCCACTATTTTTATGTGGTTTCGCCTACTATAATTTTCCAACATTTTTCTGAGATAGTAACTCTTGTGTCTCTTTAATTTTTTTGTCACTTTCTTTCAATTTTTCTCTTAAGTCATTTACTTCCATTTCTACAGCCGTTTCCCGCTCTTCCACATTCTCTACTCTTTTCCCTATTTCTGTCGTAACTAGTTCTAATCTTTGCATTTTATCTTCTGCTCTTTACATTTTCCTTTTAATTGCACTAAATTCTAATGATAACCATTCTTTTAATGATCTCATTTGTTCTTCAAAAAAAGCTTTATCTATATTCTGTCCTTCAGTTTTACCTTCTATTTCTCTGTGAAGATCTTGGTCTTCTTCTTTTTCTGTGTCTGTACCTGTGTTTCTGTCTTCTTCTCTTCTTTGTGTCTGTGTCTTTTCTGTTTTTCCTGATGAGCTGCTTGCATCTCTTTGTCGGGCTTCCTCTTGCTGGGCCTCTTGCTGTTGGTCCTCCCCTCCTGGGCTGCTCATCTGTCAGGCCTCCTGTCATTGATCCTCTTGTCAGTCACCCCTCCGTCTTTCTCCCTCGTCTGTTTCCTTGCTCCCTCCTCTGCTGCCTTTCTCGTCCTCCAGCCAAGCGCCCTGGTGTTGGGCGTCCCTCAGCTGTTCGTGCTGTGGCTGTCCGCTCCTTTGCTGAACCCCCCTCCCATCAGTGTCCTCTTTTTCCTTTGATTGCACACTGCACACTTTTGTTTGGCTCCGAGAGCCATTTTTGAAATCTACAGATCGGGAGGTCTCGACTCCGCAGGGCAGGCACTACCCTCAGGGATCGGGTGCTCCTCGCCACCACAGCTCCCTTTTCCTTCATGCAGGCAAGGCCGCCTTCTTTCTTCTCCAGTAACTTTTCTACTTTTTTTTTTTTCGGTTGTTTTTACATTCTCCTTGTGTGCCATCTTCTTTCTCTTCTCTGTAACTTTATTTTCTATATTTTATTTTTGTTGTGCTTTGTCTTTTCCTAACTTATTTCTTATTTTTCTGGGGAGGGCTGGTTTTCCCAACTGGCCACTATTCCATCACGTGACTCCCCAGCAAAGACAGGCTTTATGAAGAACTAGATGCCCTGCTATCAGCTGTTAGCAGCTTCAACAAGCTGATCTTGATCGGCGACTTCAATGCAAGAATAGGGTGCGACTTTGCAACCTGGCAGGGAGTCATTGGGAGACATAGAGTGGTCAAGTGTAACAGTAACGGCCAACTCTTACTAAAGACCCGTGCAACACATGACATTCTCATCACCAACACAACTTTCTGCCTGCCTACCTGCAACAAAACTTCCTGGATACAACCCCACTCTAAGCATTGGTATCTTATCGACTATGTCATTGTCAGGAGAAAAGACAGGCAGGATGTCAGAGTGGCCAAGGCCATGTGTGGTGCTGACTGTTGGACAGATCACAGGTGTGGAGTAACACTACTGGCGGGACATTGTAGTGAGACTCCAACTAGTGGCCAGATTGGATGCTCTAGACCAGGAGACAGTCGGGAAGGCATACCCAAAACTTTGTGGTGGGCTCGGGCTAGTACAAAAGCCATACGTCATTAAACTCAAGCCTGATGTGAAACCATTTCCACTGAAAGTACCTCGAAGTGTCCCATTGCTGCTCATTGGCAAAGCGAAGAGAGAGCTTGAAAGAATGGAGAAGCTTGGAGTTATCAGCCACATAGAGGAGCCTACAGAATGGTGTTGAGGCATGGTGGTAGCATCAAAAAAGAATAAAGAGGTTCGCATCTGTGTGGACCACATCCTTGAATTGATCAGTTTGCAGAGAAATGTTTAGACGTCCTTCGGTGGATCAACCCCAAGGCATGTTCACTGGTGCACAATATTTTTACCAAGTTGGACACAAACAAGGGATTTTGGCAAATTCCTTTGGCCAAAGAATCAGCTCTCTACAGGAGATTTATCACGCCATTCAGGTGTTACAATTTCAACCGCCTACCCTTTGGTATCTCCTCTGCCCCTGAATAGTTCCCGAAAAGAATGATGACGGAGGTTCCACAGGCCTGGAAGGAGTTGTCTGTCACATGGACAATATCCTCATTTGGAGGAACCACAAAGGACCAACATGACGAGAGGTCCATGTAGTCCAAGAGGGAGCAGAAAGGGCAGGGGTCACTCTCAACATGGCCAAGTGTGAGTTTGGATGGATGCAGGTGAAATTTCTGTGGTACATCGTCTCAGCAGATGGTATGAGACCAGATCCAGACCCAGACAAGAGCTGTGCAGGACATGAAGGAGCCGACAAACATTAGTGAGCTCAGAAGTTTCCTCAGTATGGTGAACCAACTAGAGAAGTTCATACCAAATCTGGCTGAAAAGGACAAACCACTGAGAGACCCGTTGTCCAAGAGAAACCAGTGGAGCTGGGGACAATAGCATCTCAGAGGACATTTAGTAATCTCAAGTGAGAGCTATCATCCACACCAGTTCTTCAGTTGTATGATCCAAATAGGCCACTGAGAATATCAGCTGATGCTTCATCATATGGACTGGGAGTAGTATTACTACTGAAAGATGGAGACAATTGGTCACCAGTCACTTATGCTTCCAGATCGCTAACAGAGACAGAGCAACTGTACGTGCAGCTTGAAAAAGAGGTATTGGCACTGACTTGGGCTTGCGAGAGATTCAATTATTTTATTTTGGGACTACATTTCGAGTTGGAAACAGACCACAAACCACTTGTGAGTCTTCTAGGTGGGCAAGCACTGGATTTGCTGATAGAGGTTCAGGATGAGGCTGATGATCTACTCATACACAATCTCACACTCACCTGGGAAGAACCTCACATCTGCGGATATATTCTCTTGCTCCCCACTACAAGATGGAATCACGAGTGCTGACAAAGACCTCATGGAGGGCACCAATATTTACATCGAGATGGTGATGGAAAACTTCCCAACAAGCGACAGAGCTCCAAGAGCAACAATGCACTGACAGTGTGTGTATGCAAGATCATGAAAAACTGCATTGGAGGCTGGCCAGACAGAAACCAGTTAAAAGGACCAGTCAATCACTACTGGCAAGAGAGGGCCTTTCTGAGAATGCACAATGGACTACACCTGCGTGGTATGAGATTACTTATTCCGGCTAACATGCGGAATGAGGAACTTGATAAAATACACAAAGGCCATTGGGTGTTGTAAAGTGCTGGGAACGTGCCAATCAAACAGTGTGGTGGCCAGGTCCAAGTAATCAAATAAGTGAGATTGTCTTGAGGTGCAGAGAGTGCATCCAGGAAAGGACAAACGTAAAAGAACTACTGATGCCAAGTAAATTCCCTGACAGGCCATGGCAAAAACTTGGCACGGACTTATTCACTCTTGAAGAGAACACCGACTATTTGGTGGACTATTTCTCTAGATTCATAGAAATAGCATGACTCACCCTGACACGAATTACTGATGTAATTGTTCATTTAAAATCGATGTTTGCACAGCATGGCATTCCAGAGACTTTAGTAAGTGAAAACAATCCACAATTCTATGGACAAAACATAAAAAACCTTCACAGTGGGTTAAGGGTTCGAGCATGTGACCCCCAGTAGCCCTAAGTATCCACCAAGCAATGACGAGGCAGAGTGAGCAGTACAAACAGTGAAGAACCTGCTCAAGAAGGCAAAAGACCCTTACAGTGCATTATTGGTGTACAAAGCCACACGTCTGAGCAACGGCTGCAGTCCAGCCCAGTTGCTAATGGGATGTCACCTTCGCATGACTCTACCAATCCTTCCAGAGAGGTTGCAGCCAGAACTCCCAGACTTGCTACAACTTCAGGACAAGGAGAGGGAGAAGAGGTATAAGAATGAGAATTGGTATAACGAGAGATGTAGAACGAGCGACCTGGAAAAGCTGGTACCAGGATATGAGGTGTAGATTTCTGATGCAAGACAGCAAGGTAAAGTAACTTCCGTGCACCGCAGTCCATGGCCATATATAGTTAGCGGACCACAAGGGACACTGAGACAGAATCGCTAGCATCTCGTTCCCATACCAGAGTCTCCAGGTGAAAAGCAACAAGAGCACGGGCCTGAAATGGATACTCCTGCATTTTTGACTGAAACACAGAGTTCCCCTGGCATAATAAGAATGAGGTCAAGACGAGAAGTAAAGAGACCACAGAGAATGAATCTGTAGAGAGTGCAAAATATCCAGAGTCAAGAAAGATTTGTATATTGTAAATGTTGTATGAGTATTTGTAACAGAATAAGTAAAGGTAACTATAGCGGGTGAAGCCACAGAAAAGGGTCTATTGATAGGACATCGATCCGGGAGAGGGAGGCTCGGGACTGGCAGGGGAAAAAAAAACTCACTGATCTACACCTTCCAGGCAGCGCTGAGGATGACTGGGAATGCTTCAGGGATGCTGTCTATTCATCTCCACTGAAGATGCTCGGGCCCTCTATCCATAAAAAGCATAACTGGTTCGGTGAGAATGATGAGGAGATACAGGCTCTACTTGTTGAAAAGTACCACCAGAATGACCCATCATCAGCTGCTAAGAAAAACACCTTCACCAGTCCTGGCAGCTAACAAGGCTCATGACGATCAGCTGCCCCACCAAATTCATTCACATAACGCCAGATGGCATGATGGCCAGAGTGCTGGATGGTGGAGAATCCTCTAAGGTGGTGGTTCTCAATCTTTTTCTTTCCACTCACATGCGACTAAATATTCTCTATGCCATAGGTGTTCTGTAATTAGTTAAGGGATTGCTTAAAGTGGAATATGGAAAGAAAAAGTTTGAAAACCACTGTTTTAATCGTACCTAATTGACTTGTTATGTGCACTGTTTCATAACTCGTAAGGAAATGGGCCAATGACAATTTTTCTCAAGCAAAATATTTCAGTAACAATTGGGTCCAAAGCAGTGATTCTCAACCTTTCCTTCCAACTCACATACCACCCTAACCAATTCCTTACTAATCACAGAGCACCGATGGCATAGGGATTATTTAAAGTGGTATGCGAGTTGAAAGAAAAAGGTTGAGAACCACTACTCTAAGCCATTCCCTGTCACCAATGGTGTCAAGCAGGAAATTTACTGCCATGCTGAATGATGCCTTCCAGGACAGTGATGCTAGAATCACTTCTAGAATGGATGGGAAGCTCTTCAACCTGAGGAGACTTCATGCTGTTACCAAGTGAAGGAGACTGTTGTGAGAGACTTGCTCTTTGCCAGTGACTGTGCCCTGTATGCTGGCTCAGAGCCAGAGATGCAAGTCAGTATGGACAAATTCTTCATGGCTTGTGTCAACTTTGGACTCACCATTAGCATTAAAAAGACTGAAGTCATGTACCAGCCTGCTCCTCATGCTCTGTACACAGAACCCAAAATCACAATCAAAGGGGAAAAACTTCAGGCAGTGGACCAGTTCACTTACCTTGGCAGCACCCTCTCGCAAGCATTGACTATTGATATAGAAGTTAACTGCAGAATTACAAAGGCAATTTTGGAGGGCTGCGTTCCACTGTATGGGAACATTGAGGAATCAGTCCAGCAACAAAACTGAAGGTCTACCGAGCAGTGGTACTCACTACCCTCCTGTATGCCAGTGGAACATGGACTGTGTATCAAGACAGCTCAACCATTTTCACATGACTTGTCTTCGCAGAATATTAGTAATCAGATGGTAAGACAAAGTACCAGACACTGAAGTCCTCTCCAGAGCAAGTCTACCATCAAGTCCACTCCCTGCTGATGAGAGCACAGTCCTGGTTGGCAGTTCATGTTATCCGTATGCCGGAAGAGCACATACCCAAACAGCTTTTTTTTGGGGAACTCTCTGCTCTTAGACACTCACATGGAGGGCAGAAGTTACAATGACACAGTAGATGCCTCCTTGAAGTTGCTTAATATAGTCACGACCACCTAGGAGATACTGGCAGAAAACCGCTCACCTGGTGTGGCCTTTTCCACACGGGCTGTTAAGCTTATGAAGCAAGGGGCACTGCTGAAGCATAACACAAGCATGAGCTGTGCAAGTCCAGAGCCACCAGCGCAACAACTGCAGTGCCCAACATGTGTCAGGACATTCCATGCCTGAATTGGCTTGACTAGTCATCTTTGGACACACCACATCCATTCTTAAAGTGACGAATGGTGTCGAGGACTTCATCAATGACAATGGACGAGTGATTGATAAAGTACATCATTTGACCTGCTGAATTTCTCAAGCATTATGTTTTTACTTCAAAAACAGTGTCTGCAGACTTTTGTATTTTAACTTGCACAATGGAATAGATGGTTCTGGTATAGGGCTATGCTATCTTCTCAGCATGAGGGAAAGTGCACCATCCTAGCAAAATCATGCATTCTCTCTGGCTGTCTGTCTTTCACAGGGGAGAATAAGATATATTCAGTTCTCTTTAAACACGGAGCCCCAGTGTTATGCAATATGCCATTCATAAGAATTAGTGCTCCTCAGCCCAATTTGTAGTCAACTGCCTCCTCTGCTCCTTTTCTGTCAAACTGGATGAGCAAGTCAGGCTACATGATATTGATTATGTTTTCAAATTCATGCCGTGCTTTAGTCCCTTATTTAGTTGCCTCCTGTATGTAAGCCTGGGTAAGGCCACTTGTAAAATGACACAAAGACATTGATGAGGCATTCAATCAAACTAGATGGTGGTCAATTCGCTGACATCTGCTGCTGTCCAAGCCTGCTGCTGCATTCTACTGTCAAAATTACCAGTTTAATGGCTGGGTGCAAATATTGGTGCACATCATTCAATTAACCATGGTTATTAAGCCAACTGCTGGTCTAATGCATTTGCAAATGAATTAGATAAGCAGCGCTTGACGTCCTGCTTTGCGGAAACTGCCAAAATGTTTGGCCTGGAAGTCAGCCTGAAGAAAACTGAGGTCCTCCATCAGTCAGCTCCCCACCATGACTACCAGCCCCCCCACATCTCCATCGGGCACACAAAACTCAAAACGGTCAACCAGTTTACCTATCTCGGCTGCACCATTTCATCAGATGCAAGGATCGACAATGAGATAGACAACAGACTCGCCAAGGCAAATAGCGCCTTTGGAAGACTACACAAAAGAGTCTGGAAAAACAACCAACTGAAAAACCTCACAAAGATAAGCGTATACAGAGCCGTTGTCATACCCACACTCCTGTTCGGCTCCGAATCATGGATCCTCTACCGGCACCACCTACGGCTCCTAGAACGCTTCCACCAGCGTTGTCTCCGCTCCATCCTCAACATCCATTGGAGCGCTTTCATCCCTAACGTCGAAGTACTCGAGATGGCAGAGGTCGACAGCATTGAGTCCACGCTGCTGAAGATCCAGCTGCGCTGGATGGGTCACATCTCCAGAATGGAGGACCATCGCCTTCCCAAGATCGTGTTATATGGCGAGCTCTCCACTGGCCACCGTGACAGAGGTGCACCAAAGAAAAGGTACAAGGACTGCCTAAAGAAATCTCTTGGTGCCTGCCACATTGACCACCGCCACTGGGCTGATAACGCCTCAAACCGTGCATCTTGGCGCCTCACAGTTTGGCGGGCAGCAACCTCCTTTGAAGAAGACCGCAGAGCCCACCTCACTGACAAAAGGCAAAGGAGGAAAAACCCAACACCCAACCCCAACCAACCAATTTTCCCCTGCAACCGCTGCAACCGTGTCTGCCTGGCCCGCATCGGACTGGTCAGCCACAAACGAGCCTGCAGCTGACGTGGACTTTTACCCCCTCCATAAATCTTTGTCCGCGAAGCCAAGCCAAAGAAAAAGAAAGAAAGATAAGTAGTGTTTGTTTAATTTAAAAGTAAAACATGGAAGTCTGCAGACACTGTGGTTGAAGTAAAAACACAATGCTGGATAAACTCAGCTGGTCAAACAGTGTCCTTTATATAGCAAAGATTAAAAAAAAATACATAACTAATGTTTTGGGCTAGAGCCCTTCATTTAGATATGGAAAAATGTCGGCAGGCATCCGAATAAAAAGTTAAGTGGGGAGGTGTGGGGGAGGAGTATGGGAGCAAAGGCAGAGGTAATAGATGGAGGGAACTGCAGCAAGAAAGGGGAGGAGAGATTCTCATGGCTGACTTGGAAGAGAAGTGTGTGCAGTCAAAATCATGTGAGAAGGACTTGGGAAGCTGAATGGTCTAAGGGTAGATAAGTCCCCCAGACTGGATAGAATACACCCTTGGTTCTGAAGGAGGTAGCTGTAAAGATTGTGCAGGCATTGATAATGATCTTCCTGGAATCAATGGATTTTGGCATGGTTCTAGTGGACTGGAGGATTGCAAATGTCACTCCCCTGTTTAAGAAGGGAGCAAGGGAGCAGAAAGGAAATTATGGACCTATTAGCTTGATTTCAGTGGTTGAGAAGCTGTTGGAGTCGATTGTCAGAATACTTGGAAGTGCATAAAAATATCACCCCAAGTCAGCCTGGTTTTCTTAAAAGAAAATCATGCCTGTCAAAAACTTATTGCAATTCTATTGACAAGGTCACAAGTAGGATAGACAGAGGAGATGCAGAGGATGTTGTGTATTTGAACTTTCAAAAGATCTTCAACAAAATACCACACATAAGCCTGCTAAACAGGATGAGAGCTCATGGAATTATAGGAATGGGTAGAGCATTGGCTGATCAGCAGAAAACAGAGTAGGATGAAAGGGATCCTATTCTGGTTGGCTACTGGTTATCAGTGATGTTCTTCAGGGGTCGATGTTGGGGTCACTTCTTTTTATGATGTATATAGATGATTGGGATTATGGAATAGATGATTTTGTGGCTAAATTTGCAGATTAAACCAAAATAGATGGGAGGGAGGTGGTGCTGAGGATACTGAAAGGCTGTAGACAGATCTGGATAGATTAGGAGAACGGGCAAAGGGATGGAATATGAAATACAATGTTGGAAAGTGTCCAGTCAGGCACTTTTGTCAAAGAAAGAGATGGGCCGACTATTATTTAGGAGGAGAGAAAATTCATAATTTGGAGATGCAAAGGGACTGGGGAGTCCTTGCACTGGATACCCTGAAAATTAACCTCCAGGTTGAGTTTGTGGTTAAGAAGGCAAATGCAATGTTGGGATTCATTTCTAGAGGAATAGTTTGTAATGTTAAGAATCAATGAAGCACTGGTGACACCACACTTGGAGTACTGTGTACAGTTTTTGGTACCTTATTTGAGAAAAGATGTGCTGGCATTGGAAAGTGTTCAGAGAAAACTTACTAGAATATTACCAGGAAATAAAGGGTTAGTAATACGAGAAATGATTGTCAGTTCTTGGACTGTAGTCAATGGAGTACAGAAGGATGAGTGGGAACCTTAGAGCGGCATTTTGAATGCTGAAAGCCCTGGACAGAGAAGACATTGAAAGAATATTTTGCGTGGTAGGGGATTCTAGGACAAGAGGGCATAACTTTGGGATAAAAAGGGGGTCAATTTAAAACAGAGACATGGAAATTTTTCTTTTGTCTGAGGGTTGCGAGTTTGTGAAACGTGTGGCCATAGGCGGCTGTGGAAGCAAAGTCATTGGGTGTATTTAAGACAGAGATTGACAGGTATTTGATTAGTCAGGCCATCAAAGGTTATGGGGAGAAAGCTGGGAAGTGGGGCTGAATAGGATTGATCAGCTCACGATTAGAATGGTAAGCACTTCACTATGGTCAAGGACCAACAATCCGTGGCATTCACGTTCAACAACCAGAACAGGGAGAAAATAAAAAACGACGCCGAAAAAAATTAGCACTGCACCCCTGAGTAGGTCCTCTTAAGTATGAATTTAATGCTTCACATTGCTTAAACTGTACTTGTAGTAGATGGGTAGTGATGTCAAAGCCAGAAACTATTAGCATCCCTTGCTTTCTTTTGGAGTGTGTTACCTGGTTAAACTGCTGTGGTGTCTTGGTGCTGTTTGTTAAGATGCATCAAGATTCCCTTAATAGAGAAATTCTTCAATGAACTAAAGAGAATAATAAGGAAATTCTTATGGAAAGGGGGGAAACCGAGGATAGCGTTAGATAAATTAACAGAGTGGTACAAATAAGGAGGTTTGCACTTACCAAACTTTAAAAATTATTATAGAGCAGCACAATTAAGGTATTTATCAGATTTTTATCCGACAATGGAAAAACCAGATTGGACTAAGATAGAGCTAGATTAAATAGGGGAGAAGGTACCGGAGCATATACTTCATAAGTGGGATGAAAAGCTGGTGCAATATAAAAGCTCACCAGTACTGCATCATTTACTCAATATATGGAAGAAGATTCACTTAGAAAAGAAAAAAACAAATTACCAACTGCCAAAATTATTATTGACGCAAAATCAACTAATCCCTTTTACAATAGATAACCTTTCCTTTAGAGAATGGGAGAGAAAATGAATTAAAAGAATAGAAAATTGTTTTTGGGAAACAATTTATTAGCATTTGAACAAATGAAGTACAAATATGGAATAACTCATGGTACAATGTTTTCATACCATCAACTGAAAACCTACTTAAAGGACAAATTGGGAAGCAGACTGAGATTACCAGAAGGAAGCAGCTTGAAATATGTGATTACAGAAACAATGATAATAAAAAGATTTATAAGAGCTGCAAGAGAAGGAAAATTATGAAATAAGCTATAAACCCAAACAAAAGTGGGAAAAAGATTTAAACATAAAGATAAAAAATGAAATATAGGAAAAGTTATGCTCTGGAACTATGAAGAATATAATAAACAAGGTTACGCATGATACAGTATAATTGGTTACACAGGTTATATATCACGCCCAAAAAGTTAAAAAAATGGGATCCAACATCATCAGATAGATGTTTTCGCTTTAAGAAGGAATAGAAAATTGTTTTTCAGGAAGTAGATTCTTATCCTTTTAACAAATGAGAGATAAGTACAATATAACTGGAGATACAGCGCTGGCATATTACCAACTGAGATCCTACTTGAAAGATAAATTAGGAAGCAATTTGAGTTTACCAGAGGGAAGTAACCTTGAATATGTGATTACAGATACAATGTTAATCAAAAGATTTATAACAAATATATATATTAAACTGCAAGAAAAGGAGAATGAGGAAACAAATGGTAAAACTAAACAAAAATGGGAACAAGATTTAAATATAAAGATAAAAAAGGAAACATGGGAGAAATTATGTTCTGGAACGATGAGAAATACAATAAATACGAGGGTACGTATGATACAATATAATTGGTTACACAGACTATACATTACACCGCAAAAGTTAAATAAATGGGACCCAACAGTATCTGATAGATGTTTTCGATGTAAAAAAGAAAGGGGAACAACAATTCATGCAATCTGGACATGTGAGAGAGTAGAAAAATTTTGGGATGATCTCAATCAGATATTAAATAAAATAACAGAAAACAATATACCAAAGAATCCAGAGATCTTTCTCCTAAGTAACATAAAAAACAAAGAATTTGGAATTGATTTGGAGGATGCACAAAAAAGATTTGTTAAGATAGCCCTAGCCGTAGCAAAAAAATGTATTATGTCAACCTGGAAATTGGAAGATAATTTGAAAATACAACTATGGTATATAGAAATGAATAAATGTATTCCATTAGAAAAAATAACATATAGTTTAAGAAATAATATTGAAATATTCGAACAAGTATGGGAGCCTTACATTAAATACAATAGCGAAAACCTACCGGGGACAAACATTACCTAAGTTGATGGAAGGAGAAGGAAAGAAAAGAATGGACTCAGTAGAATTTCTGGTGTATTTTTGTTGAATGACAACATTGTCTGACTGGCTTAATGCAACCTAGATTGTATACCTAAAATGGATGAGAGGGGAGGGTGGGGAGGTGGCTTGGGAGGAGGGAGGGGGGGGGGAGAAAAAGTCACTGTATATGTGTGAAAAAGAAAAAATGTATATCATGGCTAATGTGATTTATGGTGTGAAAAATAAAAAATTTAAAAAAAAAAGAAGGAAATGAGAACAACAGTACATGCAATTTGGGCATGTGAGAAATTGGAAAAATTTTGCGAAGATCTAAATCAGGTATTAAATAAAATCACAAAAAGCAACATATCAAAAAATCCAGAGATCTTTCTTCTAAGTAATATAAGAAGTAAATAATTAGGCCTCAATCTGGATGAAGCGCAAAAAAGATTTATTATGATAGCCTTAGCTGTAGCAAAAAAAATGTATAATGTCAACTTGGAAATCAGAAGAGAGCCTGAGAGTAGAGCAATGGTACCTGGAAATGAATAAATGTATTCCATTGGAAAAAATAACATATAATTAAAAAATAAAGTCACATTATTTGAACAAATTTGGGAACCAATCATGGAACACAACAGAAAGGGCTTGCCTCGGACCTCCACACCCTAAAATGATAGAATGAGAAGACATTGGACTAAGATAGAGGAGAAGACAATTTGTCCTCTAAGACAAAATGACTTAATCCAGTGTGTAAAAGTAGATGACACAATTTTCTTGTTTATTCTCATTGTGTGATGACATTGCTTAATGGTTTTATTGTATTGTATATGTTGAACGTTTAATGGGTTTGGAGGGGGTAGGAAGGGGCGAGGGAATGTAGGGGGGAAAAAAGGGGAGAAAATGACACTGTGTATATTTAAGAGGGAAATGTTTGTATGTATTTTGATTGATATGGTTCACAGTGTTAAAAAATTCCAACCCAAAGGCAATGTATCTCCATTTCAGGTGGTGTTCCCTTGCACAAGTTGCTTTTGTCATTCTTATGCTTAACAATACTAAAGGAGGCTATTCAGTACATTGAATCCATGTTGGCTCTCAGCAGAATAATCTCATTAACTTCATTTCCACACATTTTATTTCCTTTCAGCCTTCACTTCCTCATGTAACCATAAACCCCTTCAGTTACCTTTTATCTTACCAGTACGGCTAAGACATTGGAGGGACTGGGGGGAAATGCCCATGGTCTCAGACAAATGTATAAATTCAACCCAGATTGTTGGATCTGAGAGGCAGCAGGTCCAATTGCTGCCAGTTTTGAAAGGGAGGTTAAACAAGAAAGTGTGCAGACACTGTGATTGTTGCTTCATACCCTAAAGTGCAGAGCATCTTCAGCACTTTTGTCTATTAAATTTGTTACGGAAGTTGTGAGTTTGAAAGGTGCTTTTGGATTAGCTTGGACAAGTAAACTGCAATGCATTTTGTAGAAGGTACAAATTGTAACTACATTGCTCTGGTATTAGAGGGAATGACTGAGAAGGCTGACTGGTTGATAGAAAAATAGGCTGTTTTGTCCAGTTGGTAACTTCATTGCATATATCCCGTGATTTCTTGAGGAAATAATATGCAGCTCGTTTTGGAATAATAAGCAGAAAATATATGGAATTCTAACAATGCGGCTGATTTACTTGAAATACTTCTTAGATTCTGCAGAAGCATACAATGATACAAAACATTTTCAAATGCATCGTATGGCAATGTCACACTTATTTACTTTTACTACATAGTTAAGTTACTTGATTGGAGAGCAGAGAATATTCCATCACAATCCTAGTCTGAACCTTGTAGGTGATAGGAAAACTGGGGAACTGAGTCACATCTTGGAATATCCAGCAGCTGGCTGGTACTTTTATGTTTATGTGGTTTAGCAAGCCAGTGGGACCAGACTATCCTAGGAGTTTGCTGCTGAGCACATCAAAGTCAATCATGAAGGTTGCAAGCTGGTTGCGAGCTCTTCAAATATCCCAATGGGAGGAACAGATTCTCCTTTGAACTTACTTGAAACCATATATGAAATGCTCAGAAAAATGTTGGAACTAACTCACACATCTTAAACAGAAGTAATTATCTAGAAGTGAATGAAAGGCAACCATTTTGTTTAATCATTAAACTAATTGTTTACCATCTATATGACATTCAATTTTGATTTTTTAAAGTATGGGTTTCTAAATTTAAATTTTCATCTTTATTGCCTATTGGTTTCAACTCTTTAAAAACAATGAGAAGATAAAGTGTGTGTGGAAGACTCAACACAAATGTGGGTCGCGAGGGTGGTGTGTGTAGAGGTGCACCTATGCCACTAACTAATCTTTGTGCAGTAGCCTTAAACAAAAACCTATCAGATATCATTATGTCTGTCATCTTCCAGAATATAAACTTGTGGAGAAAGTCTTTTGGGCCACAGGTTTACTTGGGGCAGAGAATATCAGAGCAAGGGTAGAGGTGATAATTGGGCTGGAGAAGTGAGGGGAGGGAGCAGGGGAAGCAATTATGGTTCAGTAGAGGAGATGATTGTTGAGGATTTCAGGGAGTGACTGGTGTGTGAAGAGAGAAGGGAGACAAGGTATTAATGCCAGCATTTAGAGAAGAGATTGAAAAAAGCTAGATGTCTTGTAATTCCCAAACATAGACTAGGTCACATTAGGCATTCCTTATATAACTCCAAAACAAACCTCCTCCCTTAGTTCTTTGTTACGCTTCAAGAGGAAACCTTGCTCTGTTTGCAGTTGTTAATTTTAGGTATCAATTGATATCATTTCTCACCTGATGCTTTTAGGCACGTCACAGCCTCTTTCCAGAAGTGCTCTCCCAATACATTAAGTTTCAAGTTGTGTTGAACAATCTAGATTTTGACAAAGTAACAAGCTGTCGCCTACAATTATGGATGCACTGTGCTGTAGACCTCCTAGATCCATATCCTTCAGATGTTGCCTAAACTCTGCACACACACTTCTTCAATGAAGGTCACTGAAAGCCAAATTGAAAATTTCCAGCCTTGTACCAAAGGAAATAATCTAATGCAGCATTCAACAATGTTTTGCAGCCATCTCTACTCTTCAATTAAATTTCCTTGACAGCCATTTCCTCATTGTGTTTAAAGAAATTAAACCATTTGACCAATAGTCACAATTATTTAAAAAGCAGAAGCTGCTCATAATTTTTTTAAATTAAAAACTTGTTGTTCTTGGAAATTTCCTATCTGCGGTGGGAATTCACCATTTTATTTAACTAAGTAAAGCTGTCAGATCACCTGGGTAAATAGTTATCGGTATTACATTGAATCAAAATCCATTGCTCCCACTTTCAACTCCAATTGAAGAATATAAGCATGCTTCTGTTATACTTAGCTCCAACTGTTTCAAGGTCATTAAACATTATTAATATTAACGTGAAATTATGTTCCCTCATCACAGTTTGCATTGTTAAACTGTAGTTTTCTCTTTAACACTATACCCTAGAATCTTGTCTCGTGACAATATGCCTGTGCTTTTGTTTCATCGTAACAGTATTTTATTTTATTCTTGAACAACCTACAAAAGGTTGACATTCCTGAATAAAACAAAGTTTTTCATTCTATCTCAGTACACTGTGACAATATGTAAATTTCAATATTGGAATTGTCTCTAATGCTCTTAACCAGGATTTATGCTTAGCTGAGAAACCAAAAGATTTTCGATGTAGACTCACAAATGAACAGACTATTGTTTCCATACATGCAATTCCTACTTTCAAGTTCGAGTTTATTATCATCTGATTGCACAAGTTCAATCTGAAGAAATAGCGTTCTCCTGTCCTTGGTGCAAAACATGCAAACATACAAACAGACACAACACACATACAGACAGGCGATACATATGCAGGACAATATACATGTATTAAAATAATAAATTGTGGTGGCGCCCATCTCTCGTGGCAAACCGGCCCCGCTTGTATCACCACGCCGGCGGGGCAGCTGCGAGAAGATGGCACCGTCATGGAACCTCAGTGCCTTGTGGCTTAGGCCAAAGTGTGTGCCTCAGGTGAACATGATCACGTCACCACCAGCGTGGGGCGGAGCCCATGCCACCCTTAAAGGGCCCATGCAAAGTTTGAATAAATCAGTTCAACTGAAATCCTTCAGTGTCCTGTGGCATGTTTCAGAGTTAGTAGCTGCCACTACAAAATATAAGTAGTAGTCTCAGATAGTTAGTGTAAGAAGTTCATTTAATCATTCATCATTCTCACTGGCCATGGGAAGAAGCTGTTTCTCACCCTGGTAGTTCTGGGTCTGATACCCCTGTATCTCTTTCCTGAAAGGAGTAGTTGAAAGATAATGTGTGTGGGTGATAGGAGATGATTTTATGAGCCCTCTTCAGACAATGATCCCAGTGGATTATGTCAATGGAGGGGGGTGGGGTGATGTGGAGGATGTGCAGTAATCCTCTGCCACTCTTATGGTCCTGTGAATTAAGTTCTGATCCAATTCTCTGCAGTACCCATGCAACAGTGATGCAGCTGACCAGGATGTTCTCAATAGAGTTTCTGTAGAAAGTTGATATGATGGTGGCAGGTACCCTTGACCGCTTCTCTCTGTCATCAAGACCATAGTTCAGAGGCAACAGGTGATTGGATGAAGGGTCAAACTGGGTGAAAGTAAGATTAACCACAATGAAATTTGAGGGCTCATTCTGGGGCTAAAAGCTCAACTTGGTAGTGATGCTTCAGTTTAACTTCACACTGGGAGATATTTATTGTAGTTGATTCTGTAACATCTGATTTGCAACATCATGGCATTGAGGGGATAGTCTGTTTGGTTGGTGGTGGATTATGTATTTGCATCCAGGGCCACCAATAGTTGTAAGGCCAAACCTCCCAAGCCTGATTCTCTCTCTCTCTCCATTCTGGGCTGCCACTCTCGAATTTTGTGGTTGATAATATGCAGTACCTAATGTACATCATACAGTACAATTATAGCATTGTTTGGAGGGGGTAGGGTGTGCAAAGAACTTTGATTCAAAATAATGGGCAAAGGATCAGTGAACCGGTGCGGACTCGAAAGGCCAGCACGGCCTGTTTCCGCTCCGTAAATGGTTATATGGTTATGGATAAGGGGAATATGAGAAAAAAAACAGGTCATTCAGATAGTGGTGATGATCTGGAATTCACTGCATGCGTGATGATTCATCAGAGCTAATCATAGGACGGATAGGAAGGGGGGGGGAGAGAGAGAGCCATTTGCAGGGCTGTGGGGAAAGAGCAAGAGATTTGGGTTGAAAGAATTACTCCCCAGGGAACTAATAAAAACTTGTTAGGCCATGTATGCAGCATGCTCCTGAGTTAGAAAAAAAAACCTGCTTAAAAAGTTTCTCCTGCAATTGGTTTGCCTTGAACTAGAAATGGGCCTTTTGATTCAATGTTGAGGTTGCTGAACAATAATTATTTTAGAAGAAGGTTGATGATAGAGGTGAGGAGGTGGTGGGACAGGAGGTGAGGGAAGATAGTGGAGGCAGGTGCTGTGAAGAGGGGTACTGCTAAGGGGTTTGCTTCCATTGCAGAATTATTTATTATTAATTTTTTTTCAGTAAACCTTTGTAATTGAATCCATCATAGGGTAACAATCACAGTACAATTTTATATTTCAAGGACTGCATGCTACTTTGAATTTTTTCTCTATTGATTGAAGACAAAAAAGGTATTTAACTCATGTATTGTTTTTGTGAGGCCATAGTTTGTTTGTGGAACAATTTATCAGTGGGAACTATTTCTCAATGGCCAGGTGGAGTCCAAGATGATTAATGAAGTTATTATTCATGTAATGTACTCACAGACAGAAATTTACTCCAGTCCTGCAACAGCATTTTTTTCTAGTTAAGATTATTGTCCAGAAAGTCAATGTTTTTTCAATATTTTACATTTGAGACTCTTATCCAAAGATATGGAACAATTTCTCACTAAGATATTTATTTCATCTTCATTATTCATATGAATCCACAATACCATTTGCAAAATCTTCACATATCATTTCTAACACCAGCACAATATTGAAAACTGGATTGAAGCCTGATAAATTAAAGGTACACATTTAAGTTCCAGATAAGCAGTAAATATTGATCACAATTCATCAAAATTCTGGGCAATTTTGTTTAGTTTTCTTATATTCTATTCATAAACACAGTAAAGAAATGAATAATTTCTCTTTCGCCCTGGGTATGATCTCTCATCTGCCCCAAATTAGATATTCTCTGCTGAGACACAGAGTGAGTAAAGCATGCATTTTCTTTCAAAATAAGACAATATTTTTGTTACACTTCAATGCCTGAATATGCATGTTAGTGAAGTGAATGTAGGGAGGTCATGTATGATTTAAACTAAGGTAGGCATCCACAGCTATAACAACACCCATGCAGCATCAATAACAAATTCTCACACATCAGTCCCAGCAATCACAATGGATGGAAGGGTAATTGAAGCAGTGGAGCTGGTGGTTAATTTTCAAGTTCTGTATGAGTAGGTCTCTAGTTTACAGGCCAGCTCCATGCAATTTACCCATTGTACATTTAAATTGCTTTAAAAAAAAATTACCTTCAGTGTGCTTCAGGGGATTCCTCTCTGGTCGTGTACCTGACTGCTAATTCTTCTTTGGCTTGGCTTCGTGGACGAAGATTTATGGAGGGGGTAAAAAGTCCACGTCAGCTGCAGGCTCGTTTGTGGCTGACAAGTCCGATGCGGGACAGGCAGACACGATTGCAGCGGTTGCAAGGGAAAATTGGTTGGTTGGGGTTGGGTGTTGGGTTTTTCCTCCTTTGCCTTTTGTCAGTGAGGTGGGCTCTGCGGTCTTCTTCAAAGGAGGTTGCTGCCCGCCAAACTGTGAGGCGCCAAGATGCACGGTTTGAGGCGTTATCAGCCCACTGGCGGTGGTCAATGTGGCAGGCACCAAGAGATTTCTTTAGGCAGTCCTTGTACCTTTTCTTTGGTGCACCTCTGTCACGGTGGCCAGTGGAGAGCTCGCCATGCAATTTACCCATTGTACATTTAAATTGCTTTAAAAAAAAATTACCTTCAGTGTGCTTCAGGGGATTCCTCTCTGGTCGTGTACCTGACTGCTAATTAATCCTCAACTAACACCTGAAACAGATAATCTGGTGATTATCACATTTCAGTTTGGGGCACCTTGCTGTGTGCAAATTGGCTGTTGTGTTCCCTAAGTGACAGTGACTCTACTTCAAAAGAGCTTAATTAGCTGTAAAGGCTGAAGGAGCTTAGACTATAAATGGCATTGTGTACATACAAGTTATTTTTATCAACTGAAGTTGATAGTGGACAAGGTAGCTGTCAAAAGTCATGAAGCCAGATTTCTAGGTTAGACCAATGAACAATCACCAGTACACAAGGCCAGATATTTGAAAGCAACTCAGCAGTCCAGTAAATAGCTCTTGAGTGAATTGTCTTGGAGATAGTAGTGTGCCGTGGCCAAGCAAGCTGGGACGTGGCAGCGAGGTCCTTGGGTCGTAGGTTTTATATCAGAGTGGCCTTCTCCTATGCAGGTTTCTTACCCGGGCTGGAGGGGTCTGCCTCCCCTCCAGGGCCTCAGGACCTTCGTGATGCCACCATCATCACCCTGTACAAAAACAAAGGCGAGAAATCAGACTGCTCAAACTACAGGGGAATCACGCTGCTCTCCATTGCAGGCAAAATCTTCGCTAGGATTCTCCTAAATAGAATAATACCTAGTGTCGCCGAGAATATTCTCCCAGAATCACAGTGTGGCTTTCGCGCAAACAGAGGAACTACTGACATGGTCTTTGCCCTCAGACAGCTCCAAGAAAAGTGCAGAGAACAAAACAAAGGAGTCTACATCACCTTAGTTGACCTCACCAAAGCCTTCGACACCGTGAGCAGGAAAGGGCTTTGGCAAATACTAGAGTGCATCGGATGCCCCCCAAAGTTCCTCAACTTGATTATCCAACTGCACGAAAACCAACAAGGTCGGGTCAGATACAGCAATGAGCTCTCTGAACCCTTCTCCATTAACAATGGCGTGAAGCAAGGCTGTGTTCTCGCACCAACCCTCTTTTCAATCTTCTTCAGCATGATGCTGAAACAAGCCATGAAAGACCTCAACAATGAAGACGCTGTTTACATCCGGTACCGCACGGATGGCAGTCTCTTCAATCTGAGGTGCCTGCAAGCTCACACCAAGACACAAGAGAAACTTGTCCGTGAACTACTCTTTGCAGATGATGCCGCTTTAGTTGCCCATTCAGAGCCAGCTCTTCAGCGCTTGACGTCCTGTTTTGCGGAAACTGCCAAAATGTTTGGCCTGGAAGTCAGCCTGAAGAAAACTGAGATCCTCCATCAGCCAGCTCCCCACCATGACTACCAGCCCCCCCACATCTCCATTGGGCACACAAAACTCAAAACGGTCAACCAGTTTACCTATCTCGGCTACACCATTTCATCAGATGCAAGGATCGACAATGAGATTGACAACAGACTCACCAAGGCAAATAGCGCCTTTGGAAGACTACACAAAAGAGTCTGGAAAAACAACCAACTGAAAAACCTCACAAAGATAAGCGTATACAGAGCCGTTGTCATACTCCTGTTCGGCTCCGAATCATGGGTCCTCTACCGGCATCACCTACGGCTCCTAGAACGCTTCCACCAGCGTTGTCTCCGCTCCATCCTCAACATTCATTGGAGCGCTTTCATCCCTAATGTCGAAATACTCGAGATGGCAGAGGTCGACAGCATCGAGTCCACGCTGCTGAAGATCCAGCTGCGCTGGGTGGGTCACGTCTCCAGAATGGAGGACCATCGCCTTCCCAAGATCGTGTTATATGGCGAGCTCTCCACTGGCCACCGTGACAGAGGTGCACCAAAGAAGAGGTACAAGGACTGCCTAAAGAAATCTCTTGGTGCCTGCCACATTGACCACCGCCAGTGGGCTGATATCGCCTCAAACCATGCATCTTGGCCCCTCACAGTTTGGCGGGCAGCAACCTCCTTTGAAGAAGACCGCAGAGCCCACCTCACTGACAAAAGGCAAAGGAGGAAAAACCCAACACCCAACCAACCAATTTTCCCCTGCAACCGCTTCAACCGTGTCTGCCTGTCCCGCATCAGACTTGTCAGCCACAAACGAGCCTGCAGCTGACGTGGACATTTACCCCCTCCATAAATCTTCGTCCGCGAAGCCAAGCCAAAGTAGTGTAAACTCTTTTAGAAACCCAATTTATCTACACCAGTGAATTTGTGTGAATACTCCATACAATTGTGCAATGGGAAAATCTCTGAGAAAATGTAATCTATTAAAATTCAAAGGTAAAGTTGCCTTTTCAGGTGAATATTTTGGTCACTACAAATGTGATATTGGGATTGGTTAGAAGTGTAAGGTCAACATCAGATTCTAAAAGACTGATTTCATATAACCAGGAGTTGACATAAATATTTAACTTGAGATATTTGCCAACTAATATTTCAATTTGACATTTTAAGATCTGTATTTATGAATAGAATATAAGAGAACTAAACAAAATAGCCATTTGTAATGAGGTAGTCAAAATTGGTTCCTTGTGGATAGCTGAACCAGCAAAATGGATATTAAGAAGATAGAGAGACCTATTGTAAAAGATTTTGGCTAATTAGGAAATCCAAGTCCAAGGAATATGAGATATTGAGATATGGTGGTGAGACCTAAAGCAACTGCAATCACTCCATATGCTAATCTGCAATGATCATGTCCAAGCAGGGGATGGCAAATGGAAAGCAGGAATATTCGTCGATGATGTTATGGTCGGTGAAGGGCAGGGGTCCTCTACAGTCGATAATGAGTGGCTCGAAAGGGCAGTGACTTTAATAAGTTGTGTCCTGTCTAGTCAGTAGAAGTGTGGTTTGCACTCAGCATAGATCTGGAAATTCTTTGTCATGGTCCTGATCTCATCATTGGAGTTCAGCAGGCTCCGTGTTTTGACGAAGTGAAAGAACCTGGTGACTCCGGGGTGACAGATCATTATGGAGTTTTTGCAGTCGGCCGATCTGGACGCTGACACAAGTCCCACAGGATAGGGCATCTGGTGGCTTGTTAAGTTTCCCTGGCCAGTAATCTCCACCGCAGTATTTTATCGTTTTTGATTTTGCCCTGCTGTTGATTGTAAAAATGCACGGGTCAGAGCGTTGATCAGTCAGAAAGGTGAATCTCTTACTGGCCAGGTAATGGAGCCAGTGCCTCACTGCCTTGACAATGACGGGCCTTTTTTTCGACTGAGGAGTGTCAAATCTCAGGGACCTGCAGGATGCTTAAAAAATGCGACGGGCCTGTTAACCTGATTAAGGGTGTCTGCCAGGGTTCAGTCTGGCATGTGGTTTTGCACTTGAAGCATTCATTGTAGCCTTGGAGATATCGGATTTGATGCAGTTGAAGGCTGCATGAGCTTCCCCCACCAGGGTGAAGGACGTAGCTTTAATAAGGGGGTGGGCCTTGTCCACATAGTTGGGGATCCAGTGAGCATAATAGGAGAAAAAACCCAAGGCACCCCTTCAGGGCCTTGTGGCTGTGTGGGAGGAGAAGCTCCAGGAGTGGTTGCATGCAGTCTGGGTCTGGGCCAATGATGTCATTCTCTGTCACACAGCCAAGGATGGCCAAGCTAGTTGTGGGGAACATGCACTTGGCCTTGTTGTATGTCAGATTAAGGAGCTTGGCTGTCTTGATAAATCTTGATAAATCATGGTCCTTCAAGTTGTGGCTGCAGATGGTGATGTTGTCAAGATATGGGAACATGGCCCGCAACTTGTACTGATCCACCATATGGTCCATCTCCTGCTGGAAGATCGAGATGCCAATCGTGATGCCAAAGGGGACCTGCCATCCACCTCAAACACCGTACATTGGCGGTACTCTGGGCGGATGTGTAGCTGGTGATATGCTGACTTTAGGTCGATAGTCGATTTGGTTAACCATGTTGGCAATTCTTAGAAGGGGGTATATGTCCAATTGAGTGCATCTATTCATGGTCTGACTGTAGCCGATGACCATTCTATTCTTTTCCCCATTCCACACTACCACTATCTGTGCTCTCCAAGGGCTATTGCAGGCTTCAATAACCCCTTCCTTAAGTAAGCACTGTACCTCTGCCTGGATGAAGACCCTGACACTGGTGCTGTTCTGTTTGCTTTTAGTGGCAATGGGTTTACAGTCGGGGGTGAGAATAGCGACGAGGGGGGACTTTAAGTGTGGAGAGCCTGCAAGTCATGCATAGTGAGTGGTTAGATTGGTGGACATGTATGGCGGGGGTTGGTTATCGACTTGCTGATTACAAATGGATGGGGCCCATCAAATGCCATCATCACGTTTTTAAGGTGACATTGAAAATCAAGCCCCAACTGTACAGCAGTGCAGCGCTGCGACATTACCATCAGTCTAAAGTTGTCATATACAGTACCCTGCACCGTTAAAGTCACAATACAGAAACCCCGAAAGTCTACTGTAAACAACTTGGATGCCAGGGAGACCTTCTGGTTCACCAGCTGTACTGGAGAGACTCCACACTGTGTCCGGATGTATAAAACTTTCCATGCTCCCGCTATCAAACAATTGTTTACCTTGATGTCCATCATCGATCTGGTGAGTTGGTGCAGACTGTCCAGGTTGAGAGTGATGGAGGCTAGGGTTGGGCCACTGCACAACACCAAAGAAGGTGGCGGCATCCAAGATGGTGGTCTCCCAGGGCCTGCACACGGTGTTGCTAGATCCGAAAGATGGCAGCCTCCACGGCCCGCACGCGGTGCAGCTAGGTCCTGAAGACTGTGTTCAAGATGGCAGCCCCCATGGATTTCACATGGCCCTGCTGGCCCCGGGTGATGGCGGTGTTGCTGAAGACAGCCCCCATATGGCACTGGTAAGGAATGGGTTTGGACTAACACACTTTGGCGTAGTCACCCTTCTTTCTGCAGCTGGAGCAAGTTAAATCCTTCGCTGAGGATTTAATGCTTGCCCAGGTTTCAGAAGTAGCACTTTGGGGGTTCCCAGAATACCACAGTTGTGGTCAAGTTGTTACCAGAGCTGGCCGAGAGCATTAGGAGGTTTTCGCAGAACATTGCTGCTGTAGTCCAATCATTAGTGGAGTGGAGGGGAGGTGACACGTCCTAGGATGGCTGTGACCAGGGTGACCACATTATCGATCGAGTAGGCCTGCTTGTTCTGCAGAGCCACCTCTAGCGTACTTGCCAGCTCGACTGGTCTACAGATGCTGAGTTCCCCTTGCTCCAAACGTCTCTGTTGTATGTAACTCGACCTGATCCCCACGACATAGGCATCCTGAATTAGGTCCTCTGTATACGCCGCAGCGGACACAGTTTTGCATTCACAGGTCCTGCCAAGTGCTTGCAGGGGCCGGAGATATTCGGAGCTTGACTCCAGTGGGTTGTTGCTTTCTGGTCACTAGAAAGTGTCTACCATTGAGATCGTTGATCTTACATAGGTTTTGCCCTTTGAGGGTGTCCATGGCCTCCTGGTATGTTGTGGCATCCCTGATCATGGAGTACATCAGGGTACCGACCCGGGAGTGCAGTACTTGCAGTTTGTTGGTCTCTGATCACACAATGGTAGAGGAGATGCAGCCAGAGTTTGAAGCTGGTGGATGCCTCAGGCAATTGAGGGTCGATTTCCAGTTTTCTGGTTTGAGGATCTGCTCCATTGTAGAAAACTTCAAGTGAATTAAATTGATGCACCATCAATCACTCAGGAGACTATTGTGGAGAAACCAATAGGCTTTAATTCATTTGAGAACGTAGCATATCCATACTGCTCAGCTGTCCTGCACTGAGTTGCAGGGGGCTATATAACAGCCACCTTCATACAGGAGCCTGTGGGGAGGGTCCACAGGTACAACCGGCCAATAGGCATGCTTGACCAGATATTTATGCATTACAGTGGTTTACCACAATCTCCATCTTAAATGTTGAATAGTCTGAGGTTTAGAGCACAGAAATTGATCATTCAGCTCACCAGGCACATGCCAATCTTTTTGTTCATCTGTACTAATCCAACTTGCTTACATGATCTGAATTTTTCTTTTCTTTTGAAAACTTTATTTAAAAGAATTTAAACAACTTACAATCAAACATAACAGAGAAAAAAACACAATTTTTTTTGTATTAAAAAAAAACAAAATCTCTGCCCACCCTCCCACCCTTTCAGCCAGCCCCCTTAAGGGGAGCCAAATATAAAGATAATACAGTGATTATAAAGAATATTTCAAAGTATTTCTAAATTCATATACTCCAAATAAGAAGACCACATTTTAACAAAAACGAATAATTATCGTGTAGATTACATGTAATTTTTTCCATAATAATCCAATTTTTCAACTTGTTATGCCAGCGTGTTATATTATCCTTCCAAGTATGATCTGAATTTTTCAATGTCATCGTGGATTTGTGTATGGGGAATTGTGCCTTGATTGAGCTTTGTCGAAGAGGTTACTGAGAATATTGATGAAGGCAGAGTTGAAGGCATTGTCTGCATGGATTTGAGCAAGGCCTTTGACAAGGTCCAGCTGGACTGGAAGGTCAGATTACATGGTACAAAGATCTAGAGTTAGCTTGATGGTAGGAGACAGGTGGTAGTGGAGGATTGCTGCTCGGACTGGAGACCTCTGACTATTGGTATGTCATAGGAATAGATGCTGAAACTATGATTGTTTGTCATTGTGGTGGTACACCACCAGCCTACTGAGGGAAACCTCTGTACCTGCAGAAGTGTAAGGGGACAGGACAATGCCTGGCTGGCTGCCAATCAGTCGGCCTGAAAGGATCAAGCCCCACCTGGTCGGGTGTCAATCACCCTCCGGCATATGAGCCTGTGCCGGCCTCCCAAGGCCTCACACTGAGTTGCTGCAGCCACAGCCAGCCTGGCTCTGTGGAAGTCTTTGTGGATTAAAGCCTGTTGTACAGTCTTTACCTTGTGTGTGTCTGATTCTGTCTAACAGTGCACCACAGTCATTTGCATGAATGACTTGCAATTAGCATGGTTAGTACATTTGCAATGACACCAAAACTGGTGATATAATGGACAGTGAAGAAGATTATCTAAAATTAAACCAGGATCCAGATAAACTGGGAAAGTGGATCAAGCAATGGAAGATAGAATTTGACATGGACAAATCCTTATACCTTGGTAAGTTAAACTAGAGGAATGAATGGTAGGACCCTGGAGAGTGTTGTAGAAGAGAGAGACAGAGTAAAGAGTCTTAATTCCATAAAATAGTGACATATGTAAACAGAATGATGAGGGCACTTGGCATGCTTGGCTTCATTGATCAGATGAATGAGCACAGGAGCAGGGATGTCATGTTAAAACTGTACAGGATCTTGGTGAGACTGCACCTGGAGCACCCAGCTCTAGGGCACTGGAGCGGATGTAGAAAAGATTCACAAGAATATTACGGAGACTGGAAGCCTTGAATTATAAGGAGATGCTAAATCGCCTGAAACATTTCTCTCTGGAGGATTGTTGAAGGCTAAGGAGAGACCTTATAAAGGTTGATAAAAATCACAAGGTCCACAGATAAAATTAATTACTCATTGCTTTTTTTTCCCCAAAGTAGGTGAATCTAAAATTAGAGGGCATAGATTTAGGTTGAGAGGAAAAATATTTAAAAGGGGCATAAGCGGCACTTTTTTTCTGAGAGGGGGTGGATATAGGGAACAAGTTGAAAAAGGAAGGGAGATGAGGAGGGACAACTGTAACATTCAAAAGGCATTTAGATAGGTGCATGGATAGGAACGTTTTAGAAGGATATGGGCCTAGCACAGGCAAATGGGTCTTGCTTGGACAGCATGGACAAGTTGTGCCCCAGTGCCTTTTTCCATGTTCTATGATTCTCTGACTCAGTTCAGGCACCCATCTCAATGTCTCTTAACTGTTGTGATTATATCTGATTCCAGCACCATGGCAGCCGGTTCCACACATCAAACATGCCATGCAAACAGAAAAACAAAAAAACTTTATCCTCAAAAAATACTTCCTTTCACCTTAAATCTATTACCTTTTGTTTTGAAATTCTTACCTTGGAAAAAAGACTCTACTTTATCTCAGCCACTTATATCCAGTCACCTCTCAGCTTCCTTTGTTCCAGGGAAAACAAACTCAACCTATCCAATCTCTCCCTATAACAGTTTTCCAATCTAGACAACACCCTCATGAGTATCTTCTGCACTCTCTCCAATACAACCACATCCTTACCATAAGTATGATGAATAGAATAACACATTTTTGTCTTCCTTGAAAGTCAGAGTGATGGAACTGAATGATGGCTTAGAACTGATCATGGTGGTAGTAATGGCAGTGGAAATTGTGGTGAGACACAACATGCGAATAGGAAGCAACAAAGTGAGAATTGAGCCCTGTAGCTTAGAAATGCTGACAGTATTAGCAAAGCATTCTCTCAGAAATTTTGCATGCCTTTCCTGTTCTTGCAATTTCAGTGGAAACCTATTTAAAATAAACAAGTTAATATCTTAAGTAAATGTTCCAGAATCGTGTGATATGAATACTGACAGGAATTATAGAAAAACCCAAATCTTTAATGGTGAATTTTTAAGCATCTTTTGTTCTCATAAATTAAATAAATGGAAACTAAAATTATTTCTGTCATGATGAAGGTGCCTGAACATCATTCTAAGGTGACAATCAGTTATAGCATTACTGAGAGGTAAGATTTGCCTTCTCATTCCGAGTGTCATGCAGTGTCCTCAGCTAGTTGCCCTTGTCTAGCTCTTTATCTTTGTATTGGTCTTCAGCTACTTAAGTAGCTGGAAACCAATATTTATATCAAAATATAAATGTACCTTATTGCTGGTGCATCTTGCATTTGCACTCATGAAACATTAGAACACCTTTTAACTTTGTTATTGTCTATTTAAAATGGACTTCCACAATGGTTCTGAATGTTCCTTATGGTATGATTAGGAATAATAACTCTCTCAAAGATTGATTTTTCTTGCTATGTCAATTCTTTTGCTTCACAACTTTTGTGCCTGCCTTTAGATTTTTAGTGCCTAAAATGTCAGTAGACACATTAAGGATGAAAGAAGAAATAAACTTTTGCCCATGTCCCTCCAAACCTCTCCTATTGTGTACTTGTCCAAAGGACTTTTGAATATCATTATTGTTTTTGTTTCCAACTCTCCCTCTGGCAGCTTGTTCCATATACGCACCACAGCCTGCATGAAGAAGGTGCCCATCAGATCCCTTTTAAATCTTGTCCCTCACTCGTTAAATATATTGCCTCTATTTTTATATTCTGGGGAGGTGGGGGGGGGGGAGGCAATGATCTTATCTATGCTCATTATGATTGTTAAAAAAAGTCTATAAGATCCCCTGGTACCTTCCTGCACCCCTGAGAGATAAGTCCCAGCTTTCCAGCATCTCCTTATAATTTAAGCCAATTAGTCCCAGCAACATTTTCATGAATTTTTCTGCGTCCTTTTAGCTTAATGATGTCATTCCTATATCTGGGTGACCGTAACTATACACAATATTCCATATATGGTCTCATCAACATCCTGTACAGTTGTAAATTGATGCCCCTGGACTCAGTCCTGATTGTTGAAGATGAACATGCCAAATGCGTTCTTCACTACCCTGTATACCTTTGTTGCCAGTTTCATGGAACCAATGATCTGTAATCCAAGTGTCTCAGATCTCCAACACTCTCCAGCATGCTTCTATTCCCATGCACGTCCTGCCCTGGTTTAACTTGCCAAGGAGCAACATCTCATACTTGTCTGAGTTAAATTCCATCTGTCATTGCTTGACTCACTTTTTAAGTTCATCTAGATCCTGTTATAATTTGAGATGACCATCTTCACTGTCCAATATACCACCAAATTTCTCATTGTCAAAATTAATAATCATTCAAACTACTTTGGCATCCAATCATTAATATAGATGAGAAACAACAGTGGTTCCAGCACCAATTCCTGTGGCATTCACTCCTTGCAGGACTCCAATTTTAGCAGCCATCGTCAACTCCCACCCTCTCCAACCTTTAAGCCAATTCTGCATCCAATTGGCGACCACATCATTCAAGATTCCTTTTATTTTCATGTAATAATAAAAAACAATGCAAGATACAGTAAAAACCTTGGTATCTGGAATTCAAGGAATCGGTGGCCTCATGCATCTGGAAAAAAATTTGAAGTAAATTAAAAATATAGGTAAAAATATATGTAAGCTTAAAATTGTAAAAATGTCTCTGAAGTAACACATAAATCATAAAGGGCAACTCAGGAGGGGAAGGGGAGATTGGGGATAAAGAAGATAGAAATAGGAGAATAAGGAAAATGTTGGATGTTGTAGGAATGTTGTCTGGTAAAGAGTTGAAAATAAGAAAACAGAAATGGAAAAGGAGGAAAGGTAATGATGGAAAAACGGAAAGAGAAGATAAACAAAATATAAAATGGCTACGCTGAACTATATGACTCTAAATATTAATGGAATACATAACCAAATTAAAAGGAAGAAACTACTAAATTTACTGAAAAAGGAAAAAATAGATATAGCATTTGTCCAAGAAACACACATAACTGAATTGGAGCACAAGAAATTAAAGAGAGATTGGGTAGGACATGTAACAGCAGCATCGTATAATTCAAAAGCAAGAGGAGTGGCTATATTAATTAGCAAAAATGTGCCATTTAAAATAGAAGAGGAAATAATAGATCCAGCAGGGAGATATGTTATGATAAAATGTCAGATATATTCAGAGCTTTGGAATCTACTTAATATATATTCACCTAACGAAGAAGATCAAAAGTTTATGCAAGATATCTTTTTGAAGGTAGCTAATACGCAAGGGAACATACTAATAGGAGGGGATTTCAATCTGAATTTGGATCCAAATATGGATAAAACGGGGAAAAAAATTAACAGGAAGAACAAAGTAACCAAATTTATAATTAAATCAATGCAAGAAATGAAACTTGTGGACATATGGAGGAAACAAAACCCAAAAGAAAAGGAATACTCATACTACTCGACTAGACATAAAACATACTCAAGGATAGACCTATTCCTGTTATCAGCCCACATTCAAGGGAGAGTTAGGAAAACGGAATATAAAGCTAGACTATTATCGGACCACTCACCCCTGTTATTGGCAATAGAGCTAGAGGACATCCCTCCAAGAATGTATAGATGGAGATTAAACCCCATGCTACTTAAAAGACAGGATTTTAGAGAATTTATTGAAAAACAATTAAAAATGTACTTTGAAGTAAATACGGAATCAGTGGAAGATAAGTTTATACTATGGGACGCAATGAAAGCATTCATTAGAGGGCAAATAATAAGTTATGCAACCAAGATGAAGAAGGACTATAACCAGGAAACAGAGCAGTTGGAAAGGGAAATAATAAACATAGAAAAAAAATTAGCAATAAAGGAAGATACAACCAAAAGAAGAGAATTGGCGGATAAAAAAATAAAATATGAAACATTACAAACATATAAGGTAGAGAAGAATATAATGAAGACAAAACAGAAATATTATGAACTAGGTGAAAAAACACACAAAATCTTAGCATGGCAGCTTAAGACAGAGCAAACTAAGAAAATGGTATTGGCAACAAGGAAAAAAGACAAACAAATTACATATAATCCAAAAGAAATTAAGGAAAACTTCAGAGAATTCTATGAACAATTATACCGAACCGAAAACGAAGGGAAAGAAGGGAAAATAGATGAATTTTTGACTAAAATTGAACTACCAAAACTACAAATAGAGGAACAAAATAAATTAACAGAACCATTTGGAACAGTAGAAATACAAGAGATAATAAAAAATTTACCAAATAATAAGACACCAGGAGAGGATGGACTCCCAATAGAATTCTACAAAACATTTAAAGACCTAATAATACCGCCCCTCCTGGATGTAATCAACCAGATTGATGAGACACAAAACTTACCAGATTCATGTAAAACAGCAATAATTACAGTGATACTAAAACAAGGGAAAGATCCACTCTCACCAGCGTCATATAGACCAATATCTCTGCTAAACACAGATTATAAGATAATAGCTAAACTATTAGCGAACAGATTAGCAGAACAGGTACCGAAAATGGTAAATTTAGACCAAACTGGATTTATCAAAAAAAGACGCACAACAGACAATATTTGTAAATTTATTAACTTAATTCATGCAGTAGAAGGAAATAAAGCACCGGCAGTAGCAGTTGCTTTAGACGCAGAGAAGGCCTTCGACAGAGTAGAATGGAATTACTTGTTCAAAGTATTGCAAAAATTCAGTTTACCGGAGAAGTATATTAATTGGATTAAAGCATTATATAAGGGACCGTTAGCGAAAGTGACAGTAAATGGACATGTATCAAAGCAATTTAACTTAAGCAGGTCAACGCGGCAGGGATGCCCACTATCACCATTATTGTTTGCGCTAGCTATAGAACCACTAGCAGAATCGATAAGAAGAGATAATAATATAAAAGGAATAAAAATAAAAGACAGGGAATATAAAATCAGTCTGTTTGCGGATGATGTGATAGTGTACTTAACAGAACCAGAACTATCAATAAAAGAACTATATAAGAAATTGAAGGAATATGGAGAAGTGTCGGGATACAAGATAAACGTAAATAAAAGTGAAGCAATGCCTATGAATAACGCGGATTTCTCAAAATTTAAGGAGGAATCCCCATTCAGATGGCAAACGCAGGCAATAAGATACCTAGGTGTGCAAATAAACAAAAATCTAGGCCAATTATATAAACTCAATTACAATCCACTAATGAAAAAATTACAGGACGATTTAGAGCATTGGAAAGAGCTACCACTAACACTGATAGGAAGGATAAACTGTATTAAAATGAACATTTTTCCAAGGATACTATACTTATTTCAGGCATTGCCAATACAACTGACAGAAAAATTCTTCAAAGAGTTAAAGAAAATAATAAGGAGATTTTTATGGAGAGGGGGGAAACCGAGGATAGCACTAGATAAATTAACAGAATGGTATAAACAAGGAGGCTTACAATTGCCAAACTTCAAAAATTATTATAGAGCCGCACAATTAAGGTACCTATCAGATTTTTATCAAACAAGGGAAAAACCAGACTGGACGAGACTAGAATTAGATAAAATAGGGGAAAAGATACCTGAACACATATTATATAAATGGGACGAAAAATTGGTACAACATAGAACTTCTCCAGTATTACACCATCTCCTCAATATATGGAAGAAGATTCATGTAGAAAGAAATAAAATAAATTACCAAATACCAAAACTAATATTGACGCAAAATAAGCTACTCCCTTTTACAATAGACAACCTTGCCTTTAGAAAATGGGAAAAAAAAGGGATTAAAAGAATAGAAAATTGTTTTTCAGGAAGTAGATTCTTATCCTTTGAACAAATGAGAGATAAGTACAATATAACTGGAGATACAGCGCTGGCATATTACCAACTGAGATCCTACTTGAAAGATAAATTAGGAAACAACTTGAGTTTACCAGAGGGAAGTAACCTTGAATATGTGATTACAGATACAATGTTAATCAAAAGATTTATAAAAAATATGTATATTAAACTGCAAGAAAAGGAGAATGAGGAAACAAATGGTAAAACTAAACAAAAATGGGAACAAGATTTAAATATAAAGATAAAAAAGGAAACATGGGAGAAGTTATGCTCTGGAACGATGAGAAATACAATAAATACGAGGCTGCGTATGATACAATATAATTGGTTACACAGACTAAACATTACACCGCAAAAGTTAAATAAATGGGACCCAACAGTATCTGATAGATGTTTTCGATGTAAAAAAGAAAGGGGAACAACAATTCATGCAATCTGGACATGTGAGAGAGTAGAAAAATTTTGGGATGATCTCAATCAGATATTAAATAAAATAACAGAAAACAATATACCAAAGAATCCAGAGATCTTTCTCCTAAGTAACATAAAAAATAAAGAATTTGGAATTGACTTGGAAGATGCACAAAAAAGATTTGTCAAGATAGCCCTAGCCGTAGCAAAAAAATGTATTATGTCAACCTGGAAATTGGAAGATAATATGAAAATACAACAATGGTATATAGAAATGAATAAATGTATTCCATTAGAAAAAATAACATATAGTTTAAGAAATAATATTGAAATATTCGAACAAGTATGGGAGCCTTACATTAAATACAATAGCGAAAACCTACCGGGAACAAACATTACCTAAGTTGATGGAAGGAGAAGAAAAGAAAAGAATGGACTCAGTAGAATTTCTGGTGTATTTCTGTTGAATGACAACATTGTCTAACTGAATTAATGCAACCTAGATTGTATACCTAAAATGGATGAGAGGGGGGGGGGGTGGGGGGGTGGCTTGGGAGGAGGGAGGGGGGAGGGAGAAAAAGTCACTGTAAATGTGTGGAAAAGAAAAAGTGTATATCATGGCTATTGTGATTTATGGTGTGAAAAATAAAAAATTAAAAAAAAAAAAAGTAACACATAAATCTTTGGTGAAGATGGGAGCAAATATTCAGCCAGTGGAGTGCCTTGGTCGTGCTTTGCTCATAGCATCTGCTGAATAAAATGGCATGGCCAAGATGAAGAGTTGGTTGATGCTGCTGACCATTGGGGTGACTCTCTTCAACTATCTGCTTATTCCTGCATAGTAAGAGTTGCCCTGGTCAGAAGCTTTATCTGTAAACTTGGGGGGGAGGGTTAGGGTGGGGGTGTGGGTGTTTCATTATCTATAATGTTATTGTTCGTCTTTCGGGTGGCTCCATGGAAGAGGTACCTGCAGATGCAGCGACGATTTTCAAAGAAGGTGACTTAAAATAAAGTAAAATGCTTTAAGGTTTATATGTTCATTCAAGTGATGTTTGTTCAGTGTAAGTACTGTATAGTATTTTTTGTCTTTTGAACTGTTTATTCTTAATGCAGGTGTATTAGTTAGGCATTGTAAGAGTATGTCTCGAGCAACCAGAAAATACACATATCCGGTACCTGTCAATCCTATAGGTGCCAAATACCAAGGGTTTTACTTTGCATTATATACTTCAACTTGTGCAAACTATCAGGGAAAACTAGAGATGCCATATTATATGAAATTGCCTTTCAATTGCCATAAAGCAGACAAAAATTCACTATAAGTATTGCCCAGTGCCCCCTTACATTCAGAGAAAGTGAACCAAAGAGGAGCCCTTTCAGAGTCACTGAGTCACAGAGTCACCTCCAGTGCTCCCACAGCTGCAGTTAGAAAGACTCCTTTTCAAACCATTGGCATCCCAAGCTCCAGATCCATACCTCTGATACGATCAGGAAGCCTTCAATGCCCAAGGCCCTTTGGGAGCCCTTCTTCTTCTGCACCATCTCAAATCCTGGTTCCGATACCTGGATCCCATGAACCAGTCTCCAGCAGCCCGCAGCCTGGTGTGAGTCCTGTGACCTCAGGTGGCCAGTGGCCCACAGTCTATGTGGGTTCCTCATCTGCAATTCACCAACGGCACACCACTTGTGTGTGTCTTTTAGCCACAAAGCCCCTCGCTGGTCCTCCTTCCTAGTCACCATCCTTGGGGTTGTCTCCTCTGCTTCTCCTATTCAATGGGGAATATTTTCTGTGTTACTGGTGCCCTGCCTCCATCCGGAGAGTGTGCAACCCCTTATGGTATGCTGCCCAGCACAGGCACCATCATCCTGGGCACAGTTCATCTTAGATTCCATATGATCTGACCTTTCAGACTAGCCTAACATGCAGGACCTTGTCAAAGGCTTTGCTAAAATCCATATAGACAACATCTACCATGCTGCCTTTATTAATTCTCTTGGTCACCTCATCAAGAAGCTCAATCAACATCATATGATGTAAATTCCTATGCCAAAGCCATGCTGACTACAGTATTTCAAATCAGTCCTAGCTTTTCCAAATGCAAGTGACTCCTATCTCACAGAATCCTATCTCTCAGGATTAGAGAGAAGTGTCAATTTAGAGATAATAGCCATTCTATCCTCTTTGTGCACAACAAGGTGCGGGGATTGGGGGGGGGATGGAGGAGCACAGTCTCACAGACAAAAGGTAATAGGTTAATAATGAAGGGAGGGCACAACAGAAAGCTGGGGGGGGGGGGGGAATGGCTCTATACATGGAGAAGGAAGGGGGTGGAAAACTAGAGGAAAGGAGGCAGAGGAATAGGGAAGAGAGGGAGAACTAAGAGCTGCTAGCAGAAACTGGAGAAGTTGATATTAATGCCATCCAGTTAGAGAGTGCCCAGATGGAATATTAGGTGTTTCTCCTCCAATTTATGGGTAGCCATGGTTTGGCAGGGCATGAGGCCATGGACAGATATGTCAGTGGGGGAGGGGGTGCAGAATTATATTCAGCGGTGATCTCCCAGTCTGCGTCCACTCTCACTGATGTGGGGAAGGCCACAACAAGAGCACTGGATGCAGTAGATGACTCCTGCAGATTCACAAGTGAAATGTTGCTTCACTTGGAAGGACTGTTTAAGGTCCTGAAAGGTGATGAGGGAGGAGGTGTGGCAGAAGTGTGAAACTTCCTGCGGCCACAGGTGAAGGTGCCAAGGGGACAATTAGTGGAAATGGATGGGAAAGGCGGAGTCAAGGAGGGAGTGGCCCTACAGATGTGTTTAAGCCTCCATCTTTCATTAAAGGACCCACAAAATAAAATAAGAGTAAGTGTAAAGTTTTCTAATTAATCTTCTCATCTGAAGTTCAGATGAAACTATAAATTCCAAGATCAAATAATATCATCATACCCAAATGAGATGTGTAGCTTTAGAGGAGCAATTAACAGCAAGAAAGTTGGATTAGACCCACTGAGTGCAAAACATTAATTACTTTTGCTCTGTTGTTGATCATCTGTCCTAAATGGCTTGATTTTCCCTGTTACGAATTTCAGTCTGGTGTCAAAAGCTGGCACTGCTGAGATGGAGGGGTTAATGGAAACGCTGGAAGGTTTAATGTTTACATTTTGTAGCCATTATAGAATTTTTACTGTTTTTGGATAATGTGCAGCACCTCAGCAAAAATGTTTGGCCTGTCATTTAATAATCTTGTCTGAAGCTGATTAGATAGTTGATTTAAAGAAATGTGGAAATCTTAATAGACAGGAATGTAACCAAGCAGATTAATCAATCAGTGCAAATATTTAAACAAATGAACCACCCTGAAATATTGTGGCCAATATTAGGAAGTTAAATTTTTTCACAAAGGAAATTGAGACTGGTAAAACCAAGTCCATGATTTAATGAAGTTTCAGCAAACCAAAGCTGCGATATAAATTCAGACTGTGATCATATTGACCAATATCCGAGAAGATGGCTGGTTCACATTGTGCCCTCCAAATGGAAACCATGCTACTGTTTTGACATGTTGTCTGTTCAGAGATATTGTAGGAGAGCAGAAGTGATAGAAAAATAGTGCAAGTAGTTCAGTAGGCAGAACCAAGCCTCAGTATTGATACCAAATAATTACCTTGTTATTTCCAGTTAATTGTTGATTGACAATTAATTTTGAAATATATTGAACAAATAGATCTGCACCGACTCCCATGCACGATTTAAGCTGTGCAAGGCTGAAATGTTATGATTTTAAAATGTAGCAACAGAATTCACAACATTTCTAAGCTCTTGTCGTTGCTGTCATACTATGAAGTGGAGTGGACCTTGAGTGATGACTGAGGACCCATCTCCTGACCATTTGTACTGGCCTTGCAACCATTGATAAAAATCCCTGATAGCCAGAGAAATTTAATTAAAGTAGAAATACATTTAATAAACTAAAAAAAACTTTACAAGTAAAAGCAAAAAAAAAACTAAATCCTGTCAGTTACAGTAAATTCATTATACTTTCATAAAAATACAATGTGAAATATTAAAAAAATCTGACCTTCTCAAATGCATGTGACAGCATAATATACACCAGCCATTAAACCTGAGGGGCCAGATGCATGGTTTAACCAATCCCTAACTTGGGATCCAATGGAACTAACACTAAAGAGGCCAGTTGCACCAGTATCTAACCTCCCCACATCCAGGACTTTTGCACAGCAATGTGCAGTCAGGGAAGTTATGACCATGTCAAACAAAGGAAAGGCAATAGCCTACAATACTCTAATTGACTGCTAGTAAAAGATAAATTTAATTCATTTTTATCCAGGTGGATTGCAATATTGTTGCATTAGTATTTAAAAGTGTTCAGCCTTTAAAAATGCAAGAAATATCTCACAAAATTTTATTTATGACACTTCAGCTTCTAATTTAATCATGCATGCCAGTTTAACTTATTATTTAACATCCTTTATATATCTAGAAGTTAGAATGCAGTATTTTTAGTTTATAAAACATCATTATTAGTATTTCAATGCTAAATTATTGACACCTTCCCCGCCCCCCCTGAAAAAAAACACCTCACTGGTTGAAAAATAAGTGTTCAATAATTTCAGCATATTTTCCTCCTCAAAATTGTGTTTAATGTTGACCCACATGGATCTGGATGGGAGAAGTTGCTGCACAGTACTCAAGGAAGAATGTCAGCCCTCATGAGGATAATCCTCATGTCAGCGAGGTACAGGTAATGAATGGTATGAGGGAGGAGGAGACCTGGACTACCTACAGTTAGCACCTTGTGGATCTGGAACTCAGTCTCGGTAAAATTCTCCACTCGCCAAAAGGATAAGTATACCAACATTAGTATCCTTAACTAGGCCAGTATCCCCAGCACTGAGGTCCTGTTGTACTCACTCTGTTCCACTGGCCAGGTCACCTCATTGGTATGCCAGACATCAGACTTCCAAAGAGACATTCCGTTCAGGTCTCTATCATAATATGAGATTGCCAGGCAGACAGAGGAAAAAACTCAAGGATGTTCTCAATAGCTCCTTGAAAAAAATGAAATATCTCCACTTACTTGTTGAGATCTCTGACCCATAACCATTGAAAACATAATTTGGATGGTATAGAGAAGCTTATACATTGTGGGTACACAGAAACCCTGTTAAAGGGGATGAAGTGGAGCATCACCTTAGCGGCTCCATTCCACCTGCCCCCACCACAATGTGGAAGGGCATGGGTTCCCAACTTGGGTTCAGCAGCCAGATCAGAGGAAACAAGTCCATTTCAATTTCCATGGTAAGCTACTGTGTTCAAATGAACATGAGGTCCAGCACAATTGTTGAATTACTGAATTTTTCAAAATAGTGAAACTTTGCTGAAGAAAAGTTAATTTACAACCTTGACTTTCAATGGTTAGTGGATTATTTTGACTTGATAGTGTGCGAAGCAGCTAATTGACAGTATGTATTCCAATTCCTATAAAGCTAGTATAAAATTGTTAACATGAAATGTCATGACGACATAATATGATGGGAGAATAGGCATGTTTTCTTAGGTCCTGATTATTCATCACTCACTCTAGTCATAAATATAATAAAACTTGTGAGAGCTACTATGCAGGAATTAGGTGCACTGTTTCCTATAACTGAAGTTACAGAACTTGAATGTATTTTAGGAAAGTATGTTTGGGCATCTTGAAAGGACAATGTAAGTCTTTATATAAGTATATATTTCTTTCTCTTCACAGATTTAAATTTAAAGTTAGACATTCAGCGTGGTAAAAGGCCCTTTTGACTCTTGATTCTGTGCTGCCCAATTACACCCAATTGACCTATGAATGGGAACATTTTGAAGGATGGGAGGAAAATGGAGCACCAGAAGGAAACCCATGTAATCAGGGTGAGAGTGTACACATTCTTTGCAGAACCCCAGTCACTGGTGTTGTAATAGCGTCACTGTAACTGCCAAGCTAACCACACTGCCCCTGAGATAGAAACAGAATGACATTCTACTTTGGCTTTGTAGGAACTATTTCTTTCAAGTCATTGTGTATTTTTATTTTATTTTACTGAAATTGAATAAGTAAACCTTTGGATTTTTTAAATGAAAATTACACAGTAGTTTCCTACTTAAAATAATAATAGTTCAATTTATTGTCAAGAGAATAATTAATAAACATAAAGAGTGTAATATGAAGCTGTATATAAATAATTTCCTATTATTGACAATGAGTAGGTATTGAGTAAGTTTTCTGCAGGAGAAGTAGAATCATTCCTCAGAAATTTAGGATTATTCCAGGTCAGCAATAAGGAGACTTCTCAGAATAACAAATAACCTTTGTTGATAGTTGTATTGTAAAGGAAATAGGCACCACTACATTTCCAAGTGCTTTAAGTTGATTTGCTGCCAGTGGTGTTCAGGAGACGATGAACAGCTACAGAATGGGGTGTTGCTATAGAGACATAAAGCCCTGGAGCACTAAAACAGGCCCTCAGTCCAACACATCGACGCTGACCTTTGTAGCCCATCTGTAGTTCTCCCATTTGCCCACATTATGCCCACATCCTTCAATGCCTTTCCTATTTAAGTTTTTATCCAAATGTCCCTTAAACATAATGATTGTATCCAACTCATTACCTTCTTTGGCTCCAAGTTTCAGATATTAACCATACATTGTACTAAAATATCCTGTCCAATCTTTCTTGTTTTTGATATCCAGCTCTCCAAACCTTGAGACCTGAGAGCATATCCAGCACCACTATGTTAAGGAATTCTTTGCAGTCTTCTTATTTCAATGAACATTGAAGAATCGAATGAAACAGTAACCTACCAACTATTCACGAGATAGTGGCTGATAATTTCTACAAGTTCTTGAACTAAATTCCTTTGCTGAGCTAAGGTCTTCATTAATGAATACTATAAAATTACATTTTCTGCTGCAGTGCGACATGCTTGGGCTTTTTTAATATTCTGAAAGAGAAGGGCAAAGCATGTTTGAAATAATTTGACTGGAAATTGCATCAATAATATAAAAATTTTTGTGGCTATTTTGTACTTTTTCTTCCTAAACTTCCGTGAAATATGTAAAAACACACCTCACAACGTGAAGATTTAGCAGAGGATATCTAACAAGTAAATCTACTTTCAGAAAAATAGGTTTTCATTTTTTTTCTCTTCTATTATTTTTTAAATCTTTAAAAGAAAGGAAATATCCATGTAAGTGAGGATGAAACAACTTGAAGGGAATCTTGAGTCCATGAACGCAGTACACCAAATGCTTGAAAGCACGGATTTGAATCACTTCTTTCATTTTTTCCAGCTGATCTTGAATAGATCAATTAAATATAATTTAATTTCCATTTAAGCCTTGGCACATGGGAAGTTTTTTCCAGGCTTAAGTCAGTGAAACTTCAAAACTGCTAACAATGACCCATTGTTATTTGTAGTAATTAGGATTATCCTGTCACATGGTCATTTTAAATACAAATGAGCATAGATCAGATGATTAGAATTCTGAGTTTAGATAAATAAAAATAAAGTTAGGTTGTCCTTTTACATAGAAAATTAGAGTTAGTAAGGATAATTAGATAATCATCTTACTTTAATGGGTGCTGGATGAAAAACCTACCAACTATTTTTTTCTGGTCCTGTGAAAACTTCAGAGTGTGCCTGCTGACCTTATAAGAAGTAATGGATTCTCAACGAAACCAGCGACAGATTACTAATGAAGCTAATACTATAGAAGTGGAATCTCTATTCTAAGATTCATTGTTCTGTGTCTTTCCCATATGCAGAGGAACTAAGGTGCATGTCAGCACCTACGTGGGACCAAAAAAATCCAACAGAGATTGCTAATTCACTATCACTCAGGAAAACTAACTAACCCATAATCCTTAAAATCAACCTCACACTTTTAAAATCCCCATTGCTCTCTACTAAATCTGTTTTTTTCAACACGCTCATTATAAAAAGTAATAGTGCATTTTACTTTTCTCTTTGACAACTTTGTTCCTCTATCAGGGATTATCCTTTGTAATCACAGGAAGAAAAAAAATGACAAGAAGCAGTGAGACCTTTAATTTCCATGCTTGAATTGATTTTATGTACTCTTTCTTTGAATTCTATGTGGTGAATCTTTCAAATAATATTTTAAAATTTACATCATTTATGTAACGTTAGATTGAATTAAAACATCAGAAACTACGGTATCTAGTTATGGTGAATAAAGATTTAAAAATTAAACACTCATTGTCCAATGGATTCTTTTTACTATTTGCCATTTATCCAATCTTGATCTGCACCTCACCAACTAACTGTAGAAATCAGCTTTTCTGCTTTAATGCAAATATTCAGAGAGAAAGTCAGGATTTTAAACATTTAATAGAACTTCATAAAGCTTACTTTATAAAGGAGCAATGTGTCACAGAGGTATTCCTGAAAACATATACAATAAAATGACGGTTTATGAAAGAGAGAGGTTTTGGAACAATAATTACCCATGGCAAAGAAAGGAATTCCGAGTAGAGTGGAGTTGTATTTGCCATCAGTGCTGATGAATATCCCTGCTGCGGTCACGGTGGAAAGGCAGATTGTGATAACTCCTAGCAGTCCTAGGAAGGGTTTGCTGCGAAGGCAGTCTCTCATTGAACTGGTTAGAGTGGCAGCAATCAAGACCAACACTAAGCTCACCACCACCTCCGTTCTGGCCACAGTATTGGTCTTATAAAAGTCCTTCCAAAGGCCAGAAGATGTCAGAGGGTACAGCTTCAGATCACTGTGCTCCTGTTGAAATTTAAGCACGAGCTGACAGAACTCACTTTCCCATTTCTCTGCAATATCTTGTAAAGCAGAACCATAGCTTTGCAGGTAATAGGTGATCTGCACAGCGCTGGCTGATTTAACCTGGTGTTCTCTACTGTTGGGGATGAAGATCACTCCTCCAAGTTGATGCCCAATAAACGTCACCCTGCCGTCCTTTAACGATAAAAGTATTATTGTTAATGTTCAATAAGCAAAAATTTTGTAAATTTTTCATTAAATATATTGCAGCTAAACTATTAACTAAGTACTAAATTATTTCTAAACAAAGGTATTGTTGACAGACTGAAAATTTAAAAAAAATCAAAATTGACTGATTTGGCAGAACGATTAATTCTGGTAACATGCAGTAACTTCTTAACAGTGATTCTAAAAATTGTTGCATTTTAATGATATATTCAGTACATGCTGGACAATGTTGAATTTAGAGAGTTACACGGTTCCTGTGAAATTTCTTCTGACTTTATTGATAAACTCTGATGAGTGGAAGAAATGCATAATTTCTCTTCCTAGCTACCATCATGATCTTTGTTGCTGGTGATACGCCAAGTTATTCCTGCAATCTTACTAGTTCTACATAGCTCATTACTAAGTATTCCTACATCAAGCAGCACGGCACTAAGATCATATCCTCAATAGAATCAATACAATATAGATTCTCTTCACCCGGTTGGAGAGGTTGTTTGCTGGTGGGTAAATTTCAAGCAATAATTACAATTAAATTGCAAGCAATAGTTTTCCCCTAAAATTGGGACATCTCAAAGAGCAGATTTGTAGATGCACTTTGAATGGGACAATTAGATTTCTCAAATTCTTAATTTACTTATAACAGTTCTTTAATTAATTCAAGCAAAATTTTATGATGGATATTTCTCTCTCAATATATGTGTTCTGTATAAAAGCCAATTTATTTCAATTACGGTAATACCACGTCAATGTCATTTATACAAACCATTCTTGGCTGTGACTATTTCACTGTAATAAATATCTGCAGGGAGTGTGCTTTGTTGAAAGCAGTATACTGGTAATGATCAAAATATTTGTAACATCTCCTGAAACCTATGTAAATAATTGAGAATATCATAGTTTTCAACCATTAATTACAAATAGAATTGTAGATCTCCACAAATTAGCAGGTACTCTGCAGCTGTGCTGAAGAAACATTTTCAAGGCTCACCAGAATGTTCTGGCTCATAGATTTAAAAGAAAAATTATAATTAGGTTTCAAGTGGAAAGTAGGCAAACACTGTGAATCTAGCGTAATAAATTTGACAAAGTGGTGGAGAAACTTCTGTACATTGCTATATCATTAGGTTAGCAATGTACACAAGTACAAAATTAAATGTAAGGTGTTGTAACCTTCTCAATGAAGCCTTTTCACAATGTCATTCCAAATTATTTTGATGAGGGTGTTGTCAGCTTACCAATTCGCAAGCTTGGTCAGATATTTGCGACATAAAAAACTGAAATACAGTAATCTGTGCATTGATACCCAAATAATATTACTCTAGCAATAATAATCAGAAATAGTGCAAAATTAACAATCTGGTTCAAATAATGGCACAGGATTGTACATAATTGAAACATCGAATTTTCTGATTTGTTCATGACAATAAATCCTGATTCTGAAATGGTCAAATAGAGTCTTCAGGAGTGCTTCTCAAAGAATTGTATTGAAGAACATTAATGAAGATCAATAGTCTCAGCACCTTGATTGTCCATGGTCACATTTTAGAAGAACATTTGACTTTCTCACTAAAATGAGATGCACGTATGGCCAATCAAACAGACACATTTTCATTGGAACCAAAGAAGACACAAGAGGATCTCAATCAAACATGTTGCAGTGACAAAATATTCTTGTCCAAGATGTGACAAGGCAAGTTTTTCTCATGTTACTGAGGAGGATGAGAACCAATTTTCCTGGAGATGTAACATTTGAATGTAAATGTATGTAACAATTTTTTTTTAGTCAATTGATCTGTCCTTAATTATGAGGTTCAAACAATTCACTTCATGTGCAAACCTTTCATTAATTTGTTGAAAGATTTGTGTATTAGATGTTTAATGGGCAGTACATATAAAATAAAGAGATTTGTAAAGACTTTTAAAGACAGTTAAAACAGATGGAGAAAAGGGGAACACATATTACATGCTATAATTGCTTTCAGACTGGTTACAGCAACTGTGACACACTAAAATAACAAGTTTATTGTTAATCACAATGCATGGTGAGAAGGGTTCTTCTGCAAGGTTATCTCTAATATCCATCCATTCATGGATAGACCACATTTATAAAAGAATGCTGCAAATATTCAGCAGGTTGTGCAAAATCAGCAGAATATTTCCAGCATTTTTTAGATTTTCAGCCTGCATTTGTTTTTTTTTTGCTTGTGTTTTGAAATACTTCCCATGTTCTCATCTCAAGAAACATAACTTTTTATCAGAGATACTGCTGTCACTTTTTTAAAGGTTAGCATCAAGGATAAAAGTCTCATGTAAGATTAAGAAATAGCACGAGAGGAAATAAATGGGCCAGGAAGCATCCAGGAAGTGAAATGGTCCATAGACATTCACAGAATGCATAGACGTTTTGATGTGAAAAATTGGCTGTCCATTTTCCTCACCAACTTGGTGAGTTCCTCCAGTAGTTTGTCTTTTTGTTCTAGATCCAGCACCTGTAGTTTCTTGTTTCTCCAATGTAATATTATTATGTTCTTTCCCTAAGGAAAGCAGAGTTATCTGACAAATCCACAGATGAGGGTGGTGCAGTTGTGGTCTGGGGCACTGACCACTACCTTGCTGAAGCCAGACGGCACCTCTCAGACACCCCCCCCCCTTCACCAGGACCCCACCAAAGAAATTCAAGCCATCATTTCATGCACCATCTCTAACCTTAACACTTCCGATCATTTCCTGCCATGCTTCCCACATTGTTTCCAAACCTAACATTGCCTGGTTCTACCTCCTTCCCAAGATGCACAAACCCAATTGTCTTGGGAGGCCCGTTATTTTGGCATGCTCCTGCTTACCAAACTGGTAGCATCTTGCCTCATCTCCATATTGACCCCCCTGGTTCAGTCCCTCCTCACCTACATTGAGGACACCTCACATGCCCTCCATCACTTCATCAACTTTCAATTCCCTGAACTTGGTTGGCTCATTTTCACTATGGACATCCAATCCTGATTCTCCTCCGTTCCGCATTCCAGTTTCAAAGATCTTTGTTTCTTCCTCTGCAACAGACCCAACCAGTCCTTTTCCACCACCACCCACCTCCATCTGGCAAAAATTGTTCACACCTTCAATAACTTCTCCTTTGACATTCCACTTTCTCCAAGTCAAAGGGGAAGCCGTGGATACCATTATGGGTCCCAACTATGCCTGCCTTTTTGATGGGTATGTGAGAAATCCATATTAGAAACCTATATAGGCAAGGCTCTTCAACTCTTCCTCCTCTACACTGATCACTGATGACTAGATTGGTGCTACCTCATGCACCCATGATAAGTTCGTCAAGATTATCCACTTTGCTGCTAAATTTCACTGCGACTTCAAATCATATCTCTGGCAACATTTTTCCCTTGATCTGCTTCCATTTCAGGAGACAAACTCTCTACAGATATTTTCTACAAACACACCAACTCCCACAATTATCTTGACTACTCTACTGTCACCCGTAAGGATCCTATTCCTTTCTTTCAATTCCTCCATCTCTGTTGCAGTTGTTTCCAGGCAGCTGCATCTGCTCCCAGAATGAAGTCTTCCAGATCATTTAAGATACCCTCTTTCTTCAAAGACTGTGGCTTCCCCTTCACCGCCATCAACTCAGCCCTTACCTGCATCTCCTCCTTGTCCTGCACATCTGTCCTGGCTCCCTCCACCCCTAGATGCAACAAGGATGGGATTCCCCTTGACCTCACCTACCACCCCACCAGCTTCCGCATCCATCATCTGTAATATCCATCAGCGACAACGTGATCCCAGCAGCAGGCACATGTTCCCCTCTACTCCCATCTCTGCCTTCCTTGGGGACTGCTCCCTCCATGACTGCCTTATTGACTAATCCCTTCCCAATTCCCACCATTGGCATCTACCTCTGTGACCGTAGGAAGTGCTACACTTGTGCTCAAACCTCTTCCCTCACCACCATTTAGGGCCCCAGAGACTTCACTTGTGAACCTATAAGGGTCATCTACTGCATTCTGTGCTCCTGTGGGATCTTCTCTACATTGGAGAGACTGGATGCAGACTGGGAGATTCTCTTGTTGAGCACCTTTGTTTTGATGGCCATAATAGTGGGGATCTCCCAGTGGTAAACCATTTCAATTCCACACTCCACTCTCACACCAACATGTCTGTCCATGGCCTCAAGCACTGCCAAACCAAGGTCACAGGCCCTGAGTTGGAGGAAACATAGAAACATAGAAGATAGGAGCAGGAGTAGGTCATTCGACCCTTCGAGCCTGCTCCGCCATTCAACGAGATCATGGCTGATCTTAAAGTTCAGTACCCCGTCCCTCCCTTCTCTCCGTAACCTTTAATACCCTTATACTGAAGAAATATATCTAATTCCCTCTTAAATATATTTAATGAACCTGCCTCTACTGCCCTCTGTGGCAATGAATTCCACAGATTCACCACCCTCTGGGTAAAGAAATTCCTCCTCATCTCGGTCCTAAATGGTTTGCCTATTATCCTCAAACCATGGCCCCGGGATCTGGATTTTCCCATCATTGGAAACATCCCATCTGCATCCATTCTGTCCAGTCCTGCCAGAATTTTATATGTCTCTATGAGAACCCATCTCAATCTTCTAAACTCCAGCGAGTACAATCCCAATTTGCGCAATCTTTCCTCATAAGTCATTCCTGCCATTCCAGGTATCAGCCTGGTGAATCGCCTCTGCACTCCCTCCATTGCAAGAACATCCTTCCTTAGATAAGGTGACCAAAACTGCACACAATACTCCAGGTGGGGTCTCACCAAGGCCCTGTACAGCTGCAGTAAGGTATCCTTGTTCCTATACTCAAACTCTCTTGATATGAAGGCCAACATACCATTTGCCTTTTTAACTGCCTGCTGTACCTGCATGCTCGCCTTCAGAGACTGGTGTACAAGTACCCCTAGGTCTCTCTGCACTTCCTCATCTCTTAATCTATTGCCATTCAAATAGTAATCTGCCCTCCGGTTTGTATTACCAAAGTGGATAACCTCACATTTATCCACATTGTAGTGCATTTGCCATGTATCTGCCCAGTCCCTCAATTTATCCAAATCACACTGGAGCTTCCTGACCCCCTCTTCCGTGCACACAACCCTTCCTAGCTTAGTGTCATCTGCAAATTTGGAGATATTACATCCAATCCCCTCATCCAGATCATTAATGTAAATTGTGAACAGCTGGGGTCCCAGTACAGATCCCTGTGGCACCCCACTGGTCACCGCCTGCCACTCAGAAAACGAGCCATTTATCCCAACTCTCTGTCTTCTACCTGCCAGCCAGTTCTCAATCCACATCAATACTTTGTCCCCAATCCCATGAGCCTTGATTTTGGAAGCCAGTCGTTTATGCGGGGGAGGCACCTAATATTCTATCTCGACACTTTCCAACAAGGTGGCATTAACATAATATCTCCTGTTCCCCCCTCCCCCTCTTCCTCTCTTCTCCAACCCTCTGTCTCCTTTCCTCCTGCTCACAGCCTGCTTCCTTCTCCATTCAGAGAGCTAGCCCTCCTCATCACCTTTTCCTCTTGTGCCCTCACTCCAATAGCCATCTATGACCCCTTGCTTGTCCCTCCTCCATTTTATTCAGGAGCCTGCCTGCTTTTTGTTAATACCTTGATGAAGGGCTCAGCCAAAAACATTGGTTATGTATCTTTATCTTTGTGACACGCTTGACTTGTTGAGTTTCTCCAGCATTTTTGGGTAAATTACAATTGCACTGTCTGTAGACTTTCTTGTTTAAAGTCTAATGGATTCTCTGATCTCTGGATTTGCTAAAGCCCTTCAACGATTTTGTGCAATTTGAAGCTCTCATTGAGGCAGATAACCATGAGGCTCTCCTACAGAATTGTCAGGAGATTCAGAAGCCAAGCACAAATAGGTTGTGGAGTAGAAATGAACAATCAAACCACGAAATGTGAACAACAATTTCCTGACACTGATGGCTATGTACAAACCCAAGGTTAAGATTCAACAACAAAAACAAGGGACTCAATGGCTGTGGGAAAATGAGTCCACAGAGTGGGGGTGGGGGGGGGGGGGTGGGGCGGTGGGTAAGCTAGAGGAAAAATAAAAGCTTGAATAAGCAAGGATGAGATGAAAACCAAGAAACAAGGGTCACTACTGAATGCATGTATGGTTGGCGATTTCATTAAGAAAGACAAAATTCTGAAAGAGACCGTCAATAAAGATTCTGAGAGGTTGTTTCCCCAGGCTCAGAATCACAAGATGGGGAGCACAACTTCAGAAAAAAGGGTCAGCTGTTTCTGTAGAACAGAAGCATAGAATCATAAAATTATGGAAAACTTATACTAAACACCATTCATCCAGTATAAAAACAGCTGTCCAGCTTTATCCCACCAGCGTTTGTTCTGAAGCCCCATAAATCACAATTTTTCAATTTGACATCCAACCACTGTTTAAATGAGATGATGGTTTTTGCCTTCATCACCCATTTGGGCACTGCTCGAGAACCCTACCAACTTTCACCCTCTCTCCTCTCATCCCCCAACCAATTATTTTAAACCAATGAACTTAATGCAATTGACACGTGTGAAACATTATTTTCCTTGACTTATGGTCATTAAAACTCCTGTCATCCCAGCTCAAAAGTGAGAATAGTGCAAAAAGAGAGGGACAGAAAGTAGGAGCAAAGAGCGGAAAGAAAAACAAAACAATAAAATGAGAAAGAGAGAGACAGAGGACTAACAGCATGAAGACAACAGAAGCAGGAGATGTAATAACAATTTCCTCTGATGCACAGTAAAGTTGAGAATCAATTAGCACTGAAATAATAATGGTGCTCCTCTGGTGTTCATTTGCACAAATAAAATGTTGGTAATTGATAACCATCACAAATGATTTATGTAGGAAACTGAATTCCAGCTATCTTCAATAAGGGGAAAGAATGTTTCTAAACTTACAGATACTTTTATGTTATATTGCTTCAGAAATTAATGTTTCTTCAGCCCATTCAGTTTTTTGAACAATTCTTATTTTTATTTTCATAGATACTAAAAATAATTGCTTCTGGTCGTGATAAATATAGTTTGCTTCCTAGCAACAAGAAGAGACTCCTTTTTTATATCTTAGAAGTAAAGTCCACTGAAACATTTATTTTAATAGGAATTTATAGGACAATGGGGAAGTGGGTATGTGGAATGAGCCGCCGGAGGAAATTGAGGTGGTAGATGCAAGTACAAGATTTAAAAAAATATTTAGACCTATCCATGGATAGGAAAGCTTTAGGAGGGTTTGGGCCAAATGCAGGGAAATGGGACTCGCTCAGGTAGATAATCAGCACAGAAAGATGGGTAAAAGGATCTGTATAACTCCACAAGACAGCAATTCTACGAAGAATCTTCTAAATATTTTAAGATATCAATGTTAATTCTTCTCATAATAGCCCCACTGGAGCCACACTACCAGCATATATAGGCAGAGACTGGTAGTGTAGGGGGATAGAAAGTGAGAGAGAGAGTGGGATAGAGAGAGAGAGTGGGATAGAGAGAGAGAGTGGGATAGAGAGAGAGAGTGGGATAGAGAGAGAGAGTGGGATAGAGAGAGAGAGTGGGATAGAGAGAGAGAGAGTGGGATAGAGAGAGAGAGAGTGGAATAGAGAGAGAGAGTGGGATAGAGAGAGAGAGTGGGATAGAGAGAAAAAGTGGGATTAAGAGAGAGAGTGGGATAGAGAGAGAGAGTGGGATAGAGAGAGAGAGAGTGGGATAGAGAGAGAGAGAGTGGGATAGAGAGAGAGAGTGGGATAGAGAGAGAGAGAGTGGGATAGAGAGAGAGAGAGTGGGATAGAGAGAGAGAGTGGGATAGAGAGAGAGAGTAGGATAGAGAGAGAGAGAGTGGGATAGAGAGAGAGAGAGTGGGATAGAGAGAGAGAGGGGGATAGAGAGAGAGAGTGGGATAGAGAGAGAGAGTGGGATAGAGAGAGAGAGAGTGGGATAGAGAGAGTGGGATAAAGAGAGAGAGTGGGATAGAGAGAGAGTGGGATAGAGAGAGAGAGTGGGATAGAGAGAGAGAGTGGGATAGAGAGAGAGAGTGGGATAGAGAGAGAGAGAGTGGGATAGAGAGAGAGAGAGTGGGATAGAGAGAGAGAGAGTGGGTTAGAGAGAGAGAGTGGGATAGAGAGAGAGAGTGGGATAGAGAGAAAAAGTGGGATAGAGAGAGAGAGTGGGATAGAGAGAGAGAGTGGGATAGAGAGAGAGAGTGGGATAGAGAGAGAGAGAGTGGGATAGAGAGAGAGAGAGTGGGATAGAGAGAGAGAGAGTGGGATAGAGAGAGAGAGAGTGGGATAGAGAGAGAGAGTGGGATAGAGAGAGAGAGAGTGGGATAGAGAGAGAGAGAGGGGGATAGAGAGAGAGAGTGGGATAGAGAGAGAGAGAGTGGGATAGAAAGAGAGAGAGTGGGATAGAGAGAGAGAGTGGGATAGAGAGAGAGAGTGGGACAGAGAGAGAGAGTGGGATAGAGAGAGAGAGTGGGATAGAAAGAGAGAGAGTGGGATAGAGAGAGTGGGATAGAGAGAGAGAGTGGGATAGAGAGAGAGAGTGGGATAGAGAGAGAGAGTGGGATAGAGAGAGAGAGTGGGATAGAGAGAGAGAGTGGGATAGAGAGAGAGAGTGAGATAGAGAGAGAGTGGGATAGAGAGAGAGTGGGATAGAGAGAGAGAGAATGGGATAGAGAGAGATTGAGTGGGATAGAGAGAGAGAGAGAGGGAGAGAGAGAGAGAGAGTGGGACAGAGAGAGAGTGAGTGGGATAGTGGGAGTGGGATAGATAGGGAGAGTGTGGATGTGGAGCCTAGGGCAGGGGACTGCTCCTCTTGTAAGATGTGGATTGTTAGGGAAGTTGGCAGTTTCCCTGATGACTACAAATATGAGAAGTGCACCCAGCTGATGCTCCTCACAAGCCACGTTGAGGCTTTACAGCAGGCGGTGGATAAATTCCAGAACATTCGGGAGGCAGAATGTGTGATAGATAGGAGTTACAGGGACACTATTACACCTAGGAGACAGGATGAGGGTAGTTTGGTTACAGTTAGGAGAGGGAGAGGGAACAGGCAGGCAGAGGAGGGCCCCCCCAGTGGGCATCCCCTTGGAAAACAAGTATAATATTTTGGATACTGTTGAGGGTGGTGACCTATCAGGTACAAGCCATGGCAATCAAGTCTCTGGCACAGAATCTGGTGCTGTGGCTAAGAAGGGAAGGGGGAGAAAGAGGCGAGCTATAGTGATAGAGGATTCCATAGTTAGGAAGACATGAGAGGTTTTGTGGAGTAGATCATGATGGTATGTGGCTTCCATGAAGCTAGGATCCGGGATATCTCAGATCGAGGTCACGACATTCTTAGGTGGGAGGGTGATCAGCCAGATTTTGTGGTCCATGTAGGGACAAAATGACATAGAGGAAGGGTGAGGAGGTCCTGCAAGGAGAGTTCAGGGAGTTAGGCACTAAGTTGAAGAAGAGGACCTCCAGGGTTGTGATATCAGTATTGCTTCCCATGCCACATGCTGGAGATATTAGCAGTAGGTGGATAAGGCAGCTTAACATGTGGCTGGAGACATGGTGTAGTAGGGAGGGCTTTAAGATTCTAAATCACTGGGCTCTGTTCCAGAGAAGGCTGGAACTATACCAATGCGAAAAATTGATATGAACTGGAAGGGGGATTAATATCCTTGTGGATAAGTTTGTTAGCCTTGTCCCAATGGGTTTAAACTAGATTTGCAGAGGGAGGGGAACAAGTATGTTAGAGCAGTTAGTAAGGAGGAAAATAAAGGCCATGCAAGAACTGCATATACAGAAAGACATCAAATGTTTGTACACAATAGTAATTTTCTCAGGTGTATTTATTTTAATGCAAGGAGTATTATTAGAAAGGCTGTTGACCTAAGGGTATCGACTGACACGTGGGATTAGGGTATTATTGCTATTAGTGAGACTTTGTTGCAGAGGGGCAGGACTGACATCTTAATGTTCCAAGGTTTCATTGCTTTAGACGTGATGGAGGAGGGAGGATGAAAAGGGGAGGAGTGGCATTGCTAGTCAGGGAAAATATCTCAGTTGTGTGAAGTCAGGACAGCCAGGAGGGTTTGTATACAGAGCCCATATGGGTGGAGTTGAAGAACGGGAAAGATGTGACCACATTTATAGGGTTGTATTATAGACCACCCAATAGTCAGAGAGAATCTGTACAGTGATGGCAGACTGATGTAAGAAGCAGAAAGTTGTGATAGTAGATATTAATTTCCCAATTATTGACTTGGACTCCCACACTGTAAAAGGTCTGGATGGCTTGAAGTTTGTGAAATGTGTTCAGGAAAGTTTTCTATATCAATATATAGGGCACACATGTCAAACTCTGGCCCGCGGGCCAAATTTGGCCTGCGGTATAATTATATTTGGCCCGCAAGATCATTTAAAAAATGTATTAGAGGTGGCCCGCTGGCCGCCGCGCCAGAATAGCGCATGCACAGTAATACAACAAATCCCAGAATGCATTGGCGTCAGCCTGCTAATCACCCCCACCTCCTCTGTTTATGTTGCAGGGTCTCACCATGGACTCTGGTTTTGGGGCCTGGCCGGTGTCAGGGGAAGCCAAGGCCGCTTCCCAGCGCCTGGAACCGGAGGCCTCGGGCCTGACCTCGCCAGGACCATTGCCCACTCCCCCTTCCTGCCGCAGGCCGATCCGCGACTCACAGTGACGGGGCCGCTGATCCGCCGAGATGCCACCCTGCAGCGAGAGCCGATGCCCCCGCACTGTCGTTGTCCAACCCGATCGCCCGCAAACCCCGCCCTCCCGCCCACAGGCCTGAGTAAGTATTATGAACTTTAATCTCAGGATAAAACGATCTTCCAATAGTTTCATGTCACAGTGATAAATATCTTCTTTGGCTTGGCTTCGCGGACGAAGATTTATGGAGGGGGTAAAAAGTCCACGTCAGCTGCAGGCTCGTTTGTGGCTGACCAGTCCGATGCGGGACAGGCAGACACGATTGCAGCGGTTGCAAGGGAAAATTGGTTGGTTGGGGTTGGGTGTTGGGTTTTTCCTCCTTTGCCTTTTGTCAGTGAGGTGGGCTCTGCGGTCTTCTTCAAAGGAGGCTGCTGCCCGCCAAACTGTGAGGCGCCAAGATGCACGGTTTGAGGCGTTATCAGCCCACTGGCGGTGGTCAATGTGGCAGGCACCAAGAGATTTCTTTAGGCAGTCCTTGTACCTTTTCTTTGGTGCACCTCTGTCACGGTGGCCAGTGGAGAGCTCGCCATATAATACGATCTTGGGAAGGCGATGGTCCTCCATTCTGGAGACGTGACCCATCCAGCGCAGCTGGATCTTCAGCAGCGTGGACTCGATGCTGTCGACCTCTGCCATCTCGAGTACCTCGACGTTAGGGGTGTGAGCGCTCCAATGGATGTTGAGGATGGAGCGGAGACAACGCTGGTGGAAGCGTTCTAGGAGCCGTAGGTGGTGCCGGTAGAGGACCCATGATTCGGAGCCGAACAGGAGTGTGGGTATGACAACGGCTCTGTATACGCTTATCTTTGTGAGGTTTTTCAGTTGGTTGTTTTTCCAGACTCTTTTGTGTAGTCTTCCAAAGGCGCTATTTGCCTTGGCGAGTCTGTTGTCTATCTCATTGTCGATCCTTGCATCTGATGAAATGGTGCAGCCGAGATAGGTAAACTGGTTGACCGTTTTGAGTTTTGTGTGCCCGATGGAGATGTGGGGGGGCTGGTAGTCATGGTGGGGAGCTGGCTGATGGAGGACCTCAGTTTTCTTCAGGCTGACTTCCAGGCCAAACATTTTGGCAGTTTCCGCAAAGCAGGACGTCAAGCGCTGAAGCGCTGAAGAGTGATAAATATATTCCTGGTTAAAAATGGTCCTGCACCTGGATACAAGCTCATTAGGCATAAAACTTGAAAAGTGTGTAAATCAAAGGATATCTGTACCAATGGAAAAAGGGCATGACAAATAACCCTGCTAGAGTTCCTACCCACAATCAGTCACCCATTTGATTGTTTCAGGAATCATGTTATTCTCCCACATTCTCAATAGCCCTCAGATTTTACTATTCAACAGCACACTAGCAACATTTGACAAATCCTCTATAGAGAAATATTATTTATTGAATATTTTATTTCTCATTTGTTAATGCTTCTGGAAAGAGTTTATCCAAAACTATTATTAAACATTTATTTTAATAAGAAAAAGTTTAACGTTACATATGTTGAAAGAAGAGAAAACATGCAGATGTTGTTGAAAATTTTCAATAAATATTTAGTTCGGCCCTCGACTTAGTCCAAGTTTTTAATTTTGGCCCTCCATGAATTTGAGTTTGACACCCCTGATATAGAGGTACCAATGAGAGAGGATCCAGTACTTGATCTCCAGTTAGGGAACAAAACAGGTCAGGTAACAGATTTATATTTAGGTGAACATTTTGGGTCCAGTGACCATAATATTATTAGCTTCAAGTTAATTATGGAAAAGGACATCTGGTCCTCATGTTGGGATTCTAAATTGGAGGACAGCAAATTTTGTAGAAATGAGAAAGGATCTAGGAAGAGTGGATTGGGATAAGTTGTTTTCTGGCCAGGGTGTGTTCAGTATGTGGATGGCCTTCAAGGATGAAATATTGATAGTGCAGAGTTTGCATGTTCCTATTAGGATTAAAGGCAAAGATAACAGGTTTAGGGAACCCTGTTTTTCAAGGGATATTGGTGATCTGGTTAAGAAGAAGAGGGAGGTGTATAGGCAACAAGGAGCTGAAGAGGTACTTGAAGAGTACAGAAAAAAGCAAGAAAATACTCAAGAAAGAAATCAGGAAGGAAAAAAGACATGAGGTTGCTCTGGAAGATAATGTGAAGTAAACCCAAAGGGATTCTATAAGTATATTAAGAGTAAAAGGATAGTAAAGGACAGAATTGGTCCCCTAGAGCAGGGGTGTCAAACTCAAATTCACAGAGGGCCAAAATTAAAAACTTGGACTAAGTCGTGGGCCAAACTAAATATTTATTGAAAATTTTCAACAACATCTGCATGTTTTCTCTTCTTTCAACATATGTAATGTTAAACTTTTTCTTATTAAAATAAATGTTTAATAACAGTTTTGGTTAAACTCTTTCCAGAAGAAGCATTAACAAATGAGAAATAAAATATTCAATAAATAATATTTCTCTATAGCCTTTAAGCTCCTTTTAAATGTTTTTTTTTTCACAAGCCAACAAGTCAAAAAAAAAACAACTTGCTTCATTGACAAACAGGTTTGTCTTTTAAAATGATGAACATATAGTCTGTCTCCCACCTGTGTTGAAAGGCCCTGTTTTCTGTCTTTCGTTTGGCCATTTTTCGTAAGGGGTTTATTACATGTGAGTTGGGCGACAGGTCACAGATGCTAATGAAAGTAAAGAGAGGAGGTGGGGGCGATTAGTGGGCTGACGGGCCGGCGCCAATGCATTTGCAAAGCATTCTGGGATTTGTAGTATTAGCTGCGCATGCGCTATACTGGCGTGGCGGCCAGCGGGCCAACTCTAATACATATTTGATATGATCTTGCGGGCCAAATATAATTATATCACGGGCCAAATTTGGCCCGCGGACCTGAGTTTGACATGTGTGCCCTTGAGGATCAGAGTGGTCAACTTTGTGTGGAGCCTCAATGAAAGGGAGATCTTAAACAGTTTTCTTGCATCAGTATTTACTCAGGACCCTGGCATAGTGCAGAAGGAAGGAAGGGAAACAAACAGAAGGGTCATGAGGAGATTCAGGAGGAAAAGATGCTTACTGTTTTATAGTGAATAAAGGTAAATAAATCACCTGGGCTGATATGATATTTCCTTAGATCTTAAGGGAGACATTTCAGGGGCCCAGGCTGATAGATTCCAAATATCCTTGGCCAGGGGTGAGGTGCCAGAGGATTGGAGGGTAGCTCATGTTATCCATTTGTTTAAAAAAGGCTCCAAAAATAAACCAGGTAATTATAGGCCAGTGAACCTGATGTCAGTAGTAGGTAAATTATTGGAATGAGATCTGAGAGGCAGAATATAGAGGTATTTGGACAGTCTTTGGTCAGGCTTTGTGAGTGGTAGATCATGTTTAATAAATCTTGTAGAGTTTTTCGAGGAGCTTACCAAGAAGGTAGATGAAGGAAAGGCTGTTGATGTTGTCTACATGGACTTTAGTAAAGCCTTTTACAAGATCCCAAATGGGAGGTTAGTTCAGAAGATTATGACACTAGGTATCTATGTAGAGGTTGTAAATAGGATTTCTAATTGGCTGTGTGGAAGAAAACAGAGAGTGGTAGTGGATGGTTGCTTCTCAGACTGAAGGCCTGTGACTAGTGGTGTGAATCAGGAATCCATGTTGGGACTATTGTTGTTTGTTGTATATATCAATGATCTAGATGATAATGTGGTAAAATGGATCAGCAGGTTTGCTGATGACACAAAGATGGGAGGTGCTGTGGACAGTGAGGAAGATTTTCAAAGCTTGTGAAGGGATCTGAACCAACTGGGAGAATGGGCTAAAAAATGGCAGATGGAGTTTAATGCAGACAAGTGCGAGGTGCTTCATTTTGGGGAAGGGCTAACCAAGGAAGGACACTAAGGAGTGTGGAGGAGCAGAGAGATCTGGGAATACAGATACATTGCTCCCTGAAGGTAGTGTTACATGTAGTCAGGGTTGTAAAGAAAGCTTTTGGCATCTTACTCTCTATAAATCAAAGTATTGAGTGTAGGATGTGGGATGTTACGTTGAGTTGTTTAGCACATTGGTGAGACTAAATTTGGAAATACTGTGTACAGTTCTGGTCGCCTAACTACAAGAATGATATTTATAAGATTGAAAGAGTGCAGAGAAGATTTAATAGGATGTTTCCGGGACTTCAGGAGTTGAGTTACAAGGTCAGAATAAATAGGATAGGACTTTTGTGGTGATTGTTACTTGGTTACTGGCACTGTTTTTATGTTTGGTTTATATGTATGGCTGGCCCACCTTCCCTCGGTGACTCCACCCCCCTGGACTCCCCTAATAAAGGCAATAAGCCAAGTCCCTCCCTCAGTACAAGTCCTAGCATTGGGCCAGAACAGAACCATGGTCAAAGTCTTATGGTATTAAAAGCCTGTCATCCTGCAAGTCCAGTCTTTTTGTATTATTGATAGTATATCAATTTTAAAACCATAAAAATTTTGCAATGGAGAAGCTGCTAAAGCTGGACAAACTAGATATAGATCCGCAAATGCCCGATGCTCCAAACCAATTCATGCTCTGTCTTATCTGCTTCAATGACTTCCTACACACCAGCGCTCAAGTCGCGAACATTGACGACAACAAACTACGCTTGCTGCGATCGAGGGTTGGCCATCGGGCCTACCCCTTCATCAGAGGCTGAATGAGGTTCGATGAGGCGATGAGCAAACTCCAAAGCAGGTACAGCCCCAAGTCTAATGTGACCTAATCCAGGAATCCCCTCATTGCGCTCAAGCAATGGCTTGATGAGCCCCTTGAAGAGTATATTTGGGGCCTGCGTGAACTCGGGAAGGCCTGTGGCTGTAAAGACATAACTACAGAAGTCTATACAGATGAGCTCGACCAGGATGTCTGCATAGTGCGGACTATATCTGACAGCGGCTACTGCAGCTTGATCAACCAACCTTGGAAAAGGCCATCAAGGTCGCCAAAACACCAGATCTGCCTCTCCGTAACTCTGACCTTTTTGCATCTGACAACACAGCACCCTCATGGGGATCACAGGCACTGCCAGCTTGGGACACCAGGTCCCACTCCACCACGGCGCAGGAGTGTCCTGACTTCACCGCTGCTGCCACCACTGCCGAGCCCCTGAAATGCAACTACTGCAGCCACCCGAAACACCCCTGGAAGTGTTGCCCAGCCAAAGAAGCAGTGTGCTCAGGGTGCAGGAAGAAAGGGCACTACGCTAAAGAATGCAAGTCCAGACTTTCCCTCCCGAGCAATGCCGCGTGTGGGCTGTGGGGGCAGTCATCTTGGCTGATGTCACTTCCACTGTCACTTCTGACCCTGAACAATAGCACAGTGTGCATGCTGGGGAAGCTGTCATCTTCCCAGCCCGGGCCGTGGGCACCATCTTACCGACTCTGACTACAACTGGGTACTGGCTTCCATTGCACTCGACCAGCACAGTCCTCACCAGCTCGCTCGCTCAATAATGGAGGTCGTAGTAAATAGACACCCTGTCACCTGCCTGTTCGACAGTGGCATCACTAATGTGATGCAGGACTGTCCATCCAGTTGCAAGATATCCTTGCCATCCAGGTCACAGTCAGCAAAGACTCTGGGCTACTGCGCTGTATCACTAACTGAACTTATGACAATTTTAAACAGTTGGTCATGCCCCAGCTCTGCATGCCGATAATCCTGGGGCTGGACTTCCAGTGCTACCTCAAGAGTGTAATTTTGGAATTCAATGGGCTCCATCCTCCTCTCACTGTCTGCAACCACCAATTTTTAAACTGCCCATCCTCCCCTCCACATGTGTCCAATGGGCACATTGCATCCTACTCACAGAGTCCAACATGCAGGCTCTCCACCCTCTGGGTACCATCCTCCTGTCCCTGTTCGCTAATTTCACCCTTGACTGCAAGCCAATCGTCACCAAGAGCAGGAGATACAGTATAGGGGACAGGGCATTTATCAGGTCAGAGGTGCAATGGCTTATGGCTGAGGGGATCATAGAACCAAGCACAAATCCCTGGAGGGCCCAGGTTGTGGTGGTCAACAACGGGGAAAATCTCTGCATAGTGATTGATTACAGTCAAACCATAAACCAGTTAATGCAGCTGGATGCGTTCACCCTTTCCCGCATTGCCGATAATGACAAATCAAATCGCCCACTACTAGATGTTCTCTACCACTGATTTAAAATCGGCATACCACCAACTTCCCATCTGCCAAGAAGATCATCAGTATACTGCATTCGAGGCTCGACCACTTCCTAAGGGTCCATTTCAGGGTTACCAATGGGGTCTCCTTTTTCTCCATTCCTTCAGACAGCCAAGGCACTCAAACTCACTTACAACAAAGCAAAGGGTGTGTTCTGCATATCATGCCTGGCCATTCTCAGTTGCATTGTGGAACACAGTGCCTTTGGGCTAGACCCCAACTGTATGTACCCCCTGATGGAACTCCCTCTTGTGACAGAGTATATAGATATATATAGATATGATTTTGGGAGATAAATTGGGAAAGGTTTGTTAGAGTAGGTAACATACAAACAGTTTAAAACAGATCTTATTTAAAATACTGGAGCTCTGCCCTATGGTAGACATATTGGCTCCAGAGCTTTTGCAAGAGCTTTTGAAGAGTGCTTAAGACACTTCACCAATGGATTGTTGTTTGCAAAAGGCCACAGATGAAAGAGCATGTCAGAGCCCTTGCTGTCTGGAAGATAATTTTCTGTCATAAGAGGGTCATGTACTTTTGCAAGCTGAAAGAGTAAAATAAGCTTTCTCTCAGAGAGAGAGAGAGAAAAAGAGACAGACAGACAGAGAGAGTGACAACAGGGATCACTTGCACAGTGTTACAGTCAGTAGACAGCAGCTGGGACTGGAACAGGGCAAGCTTATGGAAAGCCCAGTTGTAAGACGGCCTGTTCAAAGCCCTTGTGGTTCATGCAAGAGGAGAGGACTGGCTGCTCATGTTCCATTTGGAATAAGTGAAACAAAAAGGAACTCTGTGGTGACCTGAAAGAAAGAGGTTATCATCTGGAGATCTGTGAAGGGGCAAGTTTCATCAGCAAGACACTGAAGTGGCTGATTAAAAAGGAAAAACAAATCTCTCTCTGAAAACCGACAAGAATCTTCCTGAGCCGTAACCATTTACCTTTCAAGCACCAAAGCCTGGTCAACTTCATAAATGTTAAATTCTGTGCACAGTATAAGAATTGCCTGCAACCAGTGAACTTGGAGGAATGAGAAGTGAGATTGGACTGTGAACCAAATAACTTTTCTGAACATACACATACATTACATACACGTGCGCTTAGAATTAAAAGGGAGTTAAGTTAGGTTAAGTAAGTCAATAGAGATAAGTTAAAGTTTGATTCTATTTTCATGTTTAAAGATAATTAAAGGCAACTTTTGTTCAAACAACCATTTGTCATGGTGAATAACTATTGCTGCAGGGTTTTGGGATCCTCTGGGCTCATAGCAGTCTGCCTCGCAGCCTCAAGGCCCTGAAGAGGTGCCTTGGGTTTTTCTCTTATTACGCACAATGGATTCCCAATTGGACCAAAAAGTCCCGACCCCTAGTGAAAGTCACATCCTTCCCACTCCCAGAAGAAGTTCAGGAGGCCTTCACCCGCATCAAAAGGGACATCATCAAGGCCACAATGCATGCTGTGGACGTCCACCCCTTTCCAGGTGGAAAGCAATGCCTCTGGTTTTGATCTAGCAGCCACTCTCAACCAAGCGGGCAGACCCGTAGCATTCTTCTCCTCCATCCTCCATGGCCCTGAGGTCCGACACTCCTCCATTGAGGAGGAGGCCCAGGCAATCGTTGAGGCAGTGCGCCACTGGAGGCACTACTTATCTGGTAAGCGATTTACCCAGATGACTGACCAATGTGCAGTCACATTCATGTTCCACAACAAACAGCGGGGCAAAATCAAAAATGATAGAATCCTGAGGTGGAAGATAGAAGTCTCCACCTATAATTATGATGTTTTATACTTGCCTGGGAAGCTCAACAAGCCCCTAGATGCCCTGTCCCGGGGGACATCTGCCAGCTCACAGTCCGACTGGCTCTAATCCCTCCACAATGAACTCTGCCATCCTGGGGTCACTAGGGGTTTTCATTTTGTCAAGGCCAAAAACATCCCCTACTCCATCTATGACATCCAGACCCTGACTAGAAACTGCAGGGTTTGCGCCGAATGCAAACCACATTTCTACAGGCCCGACAAGTCATATCTGATCAAAGCTATTCAATTCTTCAAGTGCCTGAGTGTGGATTTCAAGGGGTCCCTGTCCTTGTCCAACCAGAATCTGTACTTCTCCCATTTTCCCTTTGCCATCCCCTGCCCAGATATGACCATGACCTCTGTTAAAAAAGGCACTACACAGCATCTTCAGCCTATTCGGGTACCCGAGCCTCATCCACAACGATCAGGGCCCTCATATTTACGAGTGACAAGCTGCGATAGTACCTGCTGGCATGAGCTACAGCCCCTGGGGGAATGGCTAGCCAGGTGGAGTGGGAGAACGCTACGGTATGGAAGGCAGTCCTTCTATCATTAAAGTCCAGGAGTCTACCTGTCTCCCAGTGGCATGTCCTCCCTGATGTCCTCCACGCAATCAAATCCTTTCTGTGTACCACCACCAATGCCACACCTCATGAAAGACTGTTTTCCTTCCCCAGGAAATCAGTGTCAAGGACAATGCTAACATCCTAGCTGACATCTCCAGGCCCAGTCCTACTTAGGAGGCAGGTACAGAGCCACAAGAATGACCCATAGGTCAAGAATCTCTACCTCCTCCATGCCAACCTCCAGTACGCCTATGTGGTGAACCCAAACAGATGTGAGGACACAGTCTCTGACCGGGACCTGGCCTGCACAGGAAACCTTGAGATCACCACTGACCAACACCAACCCCTACACCCACTGACCATCCTCCCCCCCACCCGGGTATCCTACCCCAACCCAGACATTAGTTGCTATGACCACTACAGCTGATCCCCACCATCCCACCCTGATTCCTGCCCTGCCCAACTGCCGACATATTCCCACCCGATCGGGAACCAGCAGATGTGCCATAGTCGGCACCACAATGGTCCACAAGGAACAGAAGATCTACAGACTGGCTGAACTTGTGATGGACACTGTACTTCCCCACACCTCCCCCAGGACTTGTCTTTTTAAAGAGGGGTTGAATGTGGTGATACACCACTGTATGCTGTTACTTGGTTACTGGCACTGTGTATATGTTTGGTTCATATGTATGGATGACCCGCCTTCCCTCAGTGACTCCACCCCCTGGAATTCCCTAATAAAGGCAGTAAGCCAAGTCCCTCCCTCAGTACAAGGCCTGGGATCAGGCCAGAACAGGAGCACGGTCCAAGTCTTATGGTATTATTGATAGTGTATCAACTTTATTCCTTGGAACCAAGAAGAATAAGGGGGAGAAAGAGGTTTTCAAGATTATGAGACATATAGACAGAGTGGATGCAAGTAGGCTTTTTCCACTTATATTGGGGGAGATAAATATGAGAGTTCATAGTTTTAAGCTGAAAGGAGAAAGTTTAGGAGGAACATTAGGAGAAAGTTCTTCATTCAGAGGAGTGTGGAATGAGCTGCCATTTGACATGGTGAATGTGGGCTTGATCTTCTATTTAAATAATAAATTGGATAGAATCATGGATGGGAGAGGTATCGGGGTTATGCAATGAGAGCAGGTCAGTGGGACTAGCGAGGTGATGGTCAGTACAAACTGGGGGAGGGGGGGTGAATGGTTTGTTTTCTGTGCTGTAGCATTCTACAGGCCATTTCATGTTAGGCCTCTGCCTTGAGTCCGACTACAGGAGTGGATGGAAAACTAAGAACTTACCTTTCAGACAGCATCCCATTCACATGCAGAGTTGCCTCATGCGGCCCTATGGATCCAACAGAGGCAGGGCGATTGGTGCTGTTACGCCACCCATCATAAAAACATAGGAGAGCAGTGGCTGTCTTCCCTACCCATAATCCCCCAGGCAGCTGGAACCGCTCTGTGGTTCTCAGAACATTTCCAGCTGCCTGGGGGAATTATGGGTAGGGAAGACAGCCATTGCTCTGCCATATTTTGAGCCACAGAGAGTGGCCTCGAAGGCTGAAGCACCCAGTGTGGCTGTCCCAGCCCTCACTGGCCACTCCCCGACAGCTCCTGCTGCCCTGATAGGTCCCGCTGCCCCGCTGGCTCCCACTTCCCCGCTGACAGCTTCCGCTGCCCCACAGGCCCTGCTGCCCTGCCAGTCCCTACTGCCCCACCAGCCCTACTGCCCTGCTGATAGCTCCCACTGCCCCACTGGCCCCTGCTGGCAACTCCCACTGCCCCAAGGGCTCCCACTGCCCCTGACTTGGAGGGAGAGGGATGAGTGAGGAGATGGGTCGCGGGCTGACGGCATCATCAGCCCACCCCTAAACAGCTGGTTAGCATGTATTGATTGGTGGAGTGCTGTGCTCCGCCGATTATCCCTCTCTAAGAGGGTTTGGATTATGCAGCTCAGAGACGGCTTTCGAACTTTCAGAGAGGTACATGGTTATGTGTTTGGGTGGAAGTTCTCTGTCTTTACGTTTGGACTTTTGCCCTATTTGAAAGTGCCTTATGGTTCTATGGTTCATATATTAGTCTGCTTTTTTACCTCAGCTGGCAGATGTCCCCCGGGACAGGGAATCTAGGGGCTTGTTGAGCTTCCCAGACTTATGACATACAAACTGATCTACATTTGCTGGTAGCAAGGTGAAAGAAATGGTTGAAATATCTATGTGAATTTATTTGGACCTTTCTGGCCTTTACAATGAAATATGGAGATGGTATTGAATGGAGGGTTTTGTAACATTACCTTTGCCTCAGAATTGTCACATAATCTTCATTTTATATGTTCCCAATCATATACACTTCATCCCACAATATATTGGCTTGAAAGAATAACATATTTTACCCGCAGTTTAAAAGAGAACTGTTGATAAGTTGCTTTCCATGTGTCAGTGCATTAAGTACTCATGAGCTAGACTATTACAACATGAAACACATTAAAAGTCTGATACCAATACATCTCATTCCTCTGCTGGAGTTGCTAAAGGCATGTCTGATAATCCTGAAAGGGCTAAATACAATAGCATTTGGGCCCTTAGCCTTACACCAACTATGATAGCATATCCTGTATTCATATGGTTGGGTCATTAACCTACATGGAACAGGTAATTGAAAGAAAATTACTTTATTTTTAGAATCATTATTATTTCTATTATACATCAGATAAGTATGCTTTGGTTATATTTATTAATGTTAAATCATTTGAAATGTAACATTATTGGAATAGTTCATTTTTTTCTCTTCCTGATTTTTTTGACATCTTGAGCTATCTGATAGTCAGTCTGTAATAGATTAATAATTTGGTAATATTTGGGGAGAATTTGGTAAGATTTAAAGCAGGTTACATATATACACACTTTTTAAAACAGGTCTTGTTTGAAAGACTGAAGAAATACTGAAGATCTCTGGAGAATGTAGGTACATTTCACAAGTAGGTGCTTATTTGAACTGACTGTCATAAAATGTTTGGAACTGGAGACAGGCTGGCTATAAGTACCTTTCTGCAGGAAGGTCACTCCTGGGTTTTGTTTATCTAAGACAACAACTTGAGCAGAAGGATAACTCCTGTTGTTTCTGAAGAAGGTGGGGGTTTTGCAAGTGAGGGAGTCACATGGGGCTTCCTGGAAGCCAGTTGGGGAGAGAGAGAGAGGAAGAGAAGCCCTCTCAGCTTGTGTGGGTGAGAAACTGAAAAGCAGTTGAACAGTGCAAGCCAGGAAAAGCTGGTTGAAACTGATGAAAAGTTCCAAAAGCAGTGGATGGCTGGAAGTGCTATCTGTCTGATGTTTCTCTTGGAATAAGAGGAACAGAAGGAGCTCTGTGGTAACCTGAGAGAAAGAGGTTACCATCTGGAAAATCCTGATGGGGCAAGTTTCATCAGGGAGACATTGAGGTGACTAATGGTGGTACCTCAGTTGTGGAAATCCTGGAACAACAAATCTCTCTCTGCAAACCTACAAGAACCTTCCTGAGTGGTAAACATTTACCTTTCAAGCACCAAAGCCTGGTGAACTTTATACATGTTGAATTCTGTGCACAGTCTAAGAATTTCCTGCATCCAGAGAACTTGGAGGAAGGAGAAGTGAGATTGAACTGTGAACCAAAGAACTTTTCTTGAATTTACACACACATTTCATATACGTGCGCTTAGAATTAGATGGGGGTTAATTTGGGTTAGTTAAGTATAGAGTTAAGTTAAAGTTTGATTCTATTTTCATGTTTAAAGTTGATTAAAAATAACTTTTGTTTTAAAAACCACTTGTCTTGGTGAATGTCTATTGCTGCTGGGTTTTGGGATCCTTTGGGCTCGGAACAAGTCCATTATTCTGATAAAATATGAAACCTTTTGAGCATGATAGTCAGCTTGTTCATGGATGAGTGCAGCTGATGTCTATGTATTCATAATAGCTCAAGAAAAAGAAACATAGAAACACATGGTCCTTAATCCTGCTCTACCATTCAGTAAGTCCATGCTGATTCAACCTTGGCCTTAATACCCCTCTCTCACATTCTCCCCATGTCCTCTGCAGGTTAAATGTCTCCCTCACTCCATCTTGAATATATTCAATGAATCTGCCTCCACACCTCTTTGAAATGGAGCCTATCCCGGATTCACGATCCTCGAGATAAAATTCTTCTCATCTGAAATGGGCATCTCCTTATCCTCCCTCACCCAGGCTCTAAATGCCATCTTTAGACGAAGTATACTCTTACCATTCATCTCAGAACTTTATATGCTTTAATCAAATTGTCTTGCATTTTTTATACATTTTTTTAGGTCCAACTGCTGTTTGTCAAACCTTTCATCCCAGGATCAACTTCACACATGTTCTCTGCATTGCCTCCAAACCAAACATATTCTTCTCAAAATATGGAGACTAAAATTGTATGCAGTACTTACCTCGACCCTGCAATGGTTCATCATCATTTCCCTATGTATGGGTGGATTTGTAGTGCACCCAAACATTCTATAAAGCTTCCTAATTATTTGCTGTACCTGTGAATTGATCTATTGTATCCATGTATTAGGCCCCCCCCCCCTCCCACTTTATACTGAAATAAAGATGAATGTTAATTTTGACTTAAATTGAATGGATTTTGTCTACCAGGGACATTGGAGAAAATATTTTTATCATTTCAGTCTCAGCTGGATTCAAATGTATATTACAGAAATGAATACAGTTTCACTCCACTACCTTGACAATAGAACCAATCGTAATCCTTTGCAAGATCACAAACTGTTTCACAATAATGAGGTTAACAATGGGAAGAAAGGTAAAAATAGAAGTTAGTAAAATTGCTTGATGGTATGATTTTAAAGAATTCTACCCTATAGACTCCTTGAAGCGAAAGTTATCCATTACTTGAAGCTAAGAAATGATGGAATAAAATAATAATTTTGAGTGATAGTATGAAACAATAACAGGAGATTAGAAATAAGTGACTAGAAATTCAGTCATACAACTTTGAAAAGTGCAATGACGTTCTGTAGAAATTTAACTACAGAGGGAGGAGTTAAGCACGTATCAGGGTGCTTTTTTTTCTCCATGGGAGATTTCCTTCTCATTTTTGGCAAGAATATCAACAACCTTTTCAGCTTTTTACATCTCCATATAATTTAGTATCATAAATTTTTAAGGCCTTGAGAAGAAGTCATTTGGCCCATTGTACCCACCCTGACAAAGAAAGGACCTATTTAAATTTAGATTTCCCATCTCTCAGTTCATTGTTCAACTTCTTATTTTCAAGCGATTATCCAGGTGAGTTTCAGACAGTAGCCCTTTTTCCACTGGCATCTTGGTTAATTGGCTGTGCAGTGTACCAGGATAGGAAGCCTTTTATGCTGTTTCCACTGGGCCATCCTTAACTGAGACACTAATTGCTTTCCCACTGAACACAACTCATCCCCAGGGATCGGAGTGTTCTTCCTTCAACTGAAAACAGATGACTTTCTGCTGTCACTTTTCTACTGGTTTTATCAGCACGGCAGTAACAGCAAACACCGGGATATGAGTAGGGGTAGAGGCGGTTAAACTCCAGTGTGACATGACGTCATTTGACACCAGCATTGTGGCAGTGTTACTTTGACCCTCTCCCAGTAAATTACCAGTTAATTCCTGGGTCAGGGTGCCGGTGGAAAAGGGGCTAGTGAGTCTAACCTCTGCTGTTCTTTGGATAAAAAAAATTCTCATAACACACTGTAAACCATTGCTGTCCCTTGGCCAAGGGGAACAATTCCTCTCAGGTTACCTTAGGCAAAGGCTTTGATAATTTTGGATACTTCAGTTATACATCCCAAAGTTATTATTCTTCCAAAGAAATCACTCTCTCCTTACAACTATAATTTCCTAGTCCTGATAGTATTCTCACAAATTTAATCTATACTCATTCAAGCTATTTTGTGTACTACTTTATACAATTCTAACTTACTACCCCCTCCCTCCACCCCCGCCTCCACTTTTGACACAAAAACCAAAAGACTTGTTTACCTTCTTGACATCTGATCTGCTTACATCTGACCTGGCTCAATCCAAGATCTCTCTATCTCAGTGTCCCACTACTTATTATATACTTCCTTGCTTTCTTTGTCCTTCCAAAAGTTTGTTACCTCACCTCTCTGAATTGAATTATTAACCTGGCGATTTACTATTTCCTGCAGTTCACTATTTCCTTCCTATATATCAACCACATTATGAGTTTTTATGTGTGTACCTTTTATCTTGGGTCCTACGATTATCCAAATTGTTGAAATGAAGACTGCAAGAAAGGTACATTGCTGAACTATGTGGAATTCCACTATAAACAACCTTACATCAATAATAATCCTGTTGCCATGCACCTCCATTCTTTACCAATGGAACAAATTTGAATCCAACATCATTTTACCTTTGCCTTCCTAATTTCTTTTTACATGTTATCCCTGCATCTTTAATACTCCTTTTGGCTTCCTGTGACATTGAGCTCTCTGAATCTGTCAAAAGCTTCATATCTGCCATTTAAATCATATCCGCAATTGTTCAAACAGTAAACTTTTCTGGTTTCTGGGCACTGGAAACCAGAAAAGCTTAATAGTTGTGTAAGGGGACTTCCAAATGTTTATATAAAGGAAACTGCAGCAGGAAAAAAACAACCCTATAGCAGAAAGGCAGCGAGATTGAGAGATGTGGTGGCAAGGAAAAGGATGGGTCTTTTTGCACACATGTGAAACATCCCCAGATAATTTTGATAAGCAGCAAAATTAACCAAAAAGTCTGTGTTGGGAATGCAACCATTAGGAATTCTGGAGCTGCCAGCATGAGATGGAACAATAAAGCTCTGCAGGAGTTGCAATTAAATTTGTAATAGTGCCACCAAGAGAGGGCTGTCCACTGAGCTGGGGAATAGAAAAAGGCGTTTGAATTGTGAAAGCTGGAAAAAGTTGAGGAGGATGCAATCTCATTAGAGTTAAAGTTCCTAATAGCTTGAATATGTCTGATCTCGGTAGCTAAGCAGGCTCAGGACTGGTCGGTACTCGGAGGGGAGACCGCCTAGGAACACCAGGTGCTGTAGGCTTCTGTGGGGTCGCTGGACAAAGTGACAACTCTCTGTTTGACTTATGGAAGACAAAAGTTAAAGAATTTCAAATATGTTACATTCTAAATGTAGTATTACATGACAATAATAGAACCTTTATCTCTAATATGTCATTTATTCGTCATTTTCCTGTTTGTTTGAGGTGACTGAAAAACTTTGGAATTTAGTTTGGATAATTTCAAGTTATTGCACTTTAGTAAGTTAAACCAGGGCATGACTTGCACAGTGAATGGTAGGGTCCTAGCAAACATTTGAGAATAGAAAAATGATTCGGGAAGTGGGGGGCAGGTACTTAGTTCCATGAAAGTGGCCACATAGGTAAAGAGAGTGTTGAAGAAAGCATTTTGGAAAGTTGCCTTCATCAATGAGGGCATTGGATACAACTATACAAGATGTTGGTGAGACTGGACTTGGAATATTGTGTGCAGTTCAGGTTGCCAATCATTAAAGTGAAAATGACACAGAAAAAAATCATAAAGGTGTTACTGGGATGGAGTCATGAATTATTAGGAGAAGCTGGATAGACCGGAACTTTTCTCCCTGGAGTGTAGGAGGCTAAGGAGAGATTTAATTGAGGTTTATAGAATGATGAGAGCATAAGTAAGAGATAGACATAGTATTTTTACAGGGGAGGGAAATCTAAAACTAAAGAGCATAGATTTAAGGTGAGAGGGGAAGGTTTTAAAAGTGACCTGAGGGGTACATTCTTCACACAGGGTGGGGGAAATGAGTATATGGAACAAGCCACCACCAGAATTGGTAGAAGTGGGGATAACTGTTCAAAAGGTATTTAGATTGACACATGGAAGGAAAGGTTTGGAGGGATATGCACCAAACACAAGCAAATGGGATTAACTTGGTTACCATGGACAATTTGGGCCAAAGGGACTGCTTCTGTGCTGTAGAACTCTAAAATTCTTTGACTCTAATTGTGGTTGGGTTTCTTATTTTGGATTGGTACTGTGAAATAAAATTACGGTCAGATTACATTTGGAAAAGGGACATTGTTGAAGAGCTTTATCTCTATAATTCTGCCTTCAAGCTCATGGCTTCCTACAATCCAAGGCAGCAATGGTCATCATAGTAATTTTAAATGCAAAATTTGCAATAAAATACAATATTAATTATGCTCTTTAGCTTTTTTTTGCTTTCAACACATACCCTGAAAGACAAGTCATCTGATTTTATTTTGGATATGACTCATGATGTAGGTGAGAAGCTGTGGTCATCAGTTACCTATTGTAAATTCTCAGTGCAACATTCTTTTTGAGTAAGATAATTTAGCTGTTCCTGCGGAGACATTATTTTATTTTATTGATGCTTTCCTGCCTTTACTGCTGTTATATTTGCTGAGAAGGATTAATGCTTCCTACTAACATACAGTATACATATTTTCAAAGTTATGTAACCTGTTCCATCTTTTTATTACTCCCCTCCTTCCATCTTTTCATTACATGCCCAAATTAGCACCAGTGTTAAAAAAAACCTTCATGCAAAGCAAGGTAACATTTATTATTTATTACTCTTCAGGTAGCAGCTGTCCTAAGTTGTTAAACTATCCTCGCATGTGTATGCAAATTAAAGCACGTTGCCTTTTAATTCAGGTATCTAAATCTATTTCCAGCGATATCTTCATTCACACAGACATTTGTACCCAAGAACATGATTGGCCCTTCATTCTAAGATGGCACTCAAGAGTTCTAATACTTAACAAGACATTCTTTCTTCAAGATATCTTCATGCACCACAGTTGTATGCAATAAATTAACTCAACATGCATTAAATACCTCTGCTTAAATACACTATTGCAGGCACACCTTGCATTTAACGGTTTTGTCCTGTCCCTTTTCTTGACTCACAACAACTATGGGAACTATATTATTGCCTTGAGTGGAAGCACTCTCTGAAAGACTCCCCTACAAGATTTATAAATGGGTGATTTATAGCAGCCAGCAACAAAGTATTTCCCCTGCTACCTTCATCATAACATTAAACCGAAAAGCAAAAGTTTGCAGCATTACTTCCCAGTGCAAAAAGAAATAGATGTGTTGCCAACATACTCCTCCACAACAGTCCCTGCAATGTAAGACATTACTCTCACGTTAGCATTGGCATACATGTCCTGAGCATAACGTGGCCAAATGCGGTATAACTCTCCTAGTTCAGTGTTTCCGTTTAATTAACTACCCTTATGACACTAAGCCTTCAAATGGTCATGTTCTTCATTTTCTCATACTTTAGAAAAGTATATCACAATATTCGGAGGGACGTACATTCCTATACACTCCATCTAATCTGAGGCCCGAGTGTAACAAAGTTTCTGACCAGCCATTTATTGTCACTACCCTTGCAGGACCGTGAACTGCAAGGATGGGGGCTAATAGTTCTGTTTCAACATTAATACTGATGAAGGATAATGTCAGCGATTATGGCAAGCTAATACATCAGACTTCGTGCACTTTATCTGTCCCTGCTCTGCAGTCCCTTGCTCAGAAACAGCGACACGTTTAACTTCAGTGGCACCTTCGTTTAAAGAATCATTATTTACTCCCCCCACCCACCCAATCGACTGAATTCGAGATTCGGCATGTCTAGATTATTGAACTTCAATCTGGGAAGACAATTTGACCATTGCCCACATGGTCGTGCGTTTTTTAATTTAAAAAATACTTGGTTGTTGCTTTATTCAGACTGACGGTGTTCGCCTGCCTCACCTTCCAGCCGCAATAAGTCTGCGAGATGTCTGATGCCCCTCCAGACTTCTAATCCCTGCCCTAACTCTTGTTTTACCCCATGTCCGACATAGTTCATGTCCCGCTTGCACTCTTGGAACTGCGGCCAACTTTCCCGCTCAGTTCCGCAATGAGACTATTCATTCCTTTTTGGTTTGGCTAACGAGAAACACAGTAGTTAAGTGAGCGAAGCGACCCCAGGGTTTCTCACTGCTAGGTCTACAAATAAAGCCTTGGCAAAGCCCTGCGTTCTCCCCAGGCTTGCGGATTCGACCTCAACATACTGTATCTATTTCGAACATCGAATACATGGCTACATTAGCAAAGGGGTTCACCTTTAATTCGGTGTTGGGGTAGCGCAGTGACTTCCTCGGTCCTGTGTTATTAGCCAGCGCGGCTTGACTCAGATCCTCCAACACTTCGATTATATCGTCAAGCACGCACTTTTTGTCTCTGTTCCGCAACATACAGATATGAGAGAAAGAATAACTAAAACCCGACCCGTTGACTCGCATCTCCAGCACGGCTTTGTGCATCTGCAGAATCTGATCTGCTCTCTCCAGGATGTCAGCGCCCGAGAGAGAGGTGAGTACCATCCTCCCGTACTTGCCCGGGGTATGCACAGCCGAGTACAGGTTGTTCTTGGACTGGTTGATGGAGAACAGGCTGTTCACCAGGGTCCTCTCGATCTTGGCCAGGCTGTGCTTGGGAGCCACCAGCAACTCCAGGTCAGTTTCCCGTTGAAATTTATTGAGGAAGGTCGCCCCGAACAAGATGGACAGGATGGAGGGCACGGTCAGGAAAAAGACGGGATGTCTGCTCACAAATAATCCCAGCCAGTAAAAACATCCCTTCAGCCCTGAGTACACGACTTGCCGCAGCATCCTCCTCCAGCTCTTGCAGATCCCCCAGCCCTGGACTCTTTCGGTGAAGCTCATCTGACATCTGGCTTGCCCCTTTTTTTCAACATGTCAATCCTCACCAATCCTTTTTGGGTAATACTCTAGGAAGACTGCAGCAATTCGCAGCAGCCGGCCAACTATTGATCACTCCGGGCTTTTTTTTTGGTTTCAGGCCAGCCCTCGCTTCGCCATTGAGCAGCAATAGTTTGATTTGCACCGCATCGCCGTCCATGCATGTGTGCATTAGGGAGCAGGACAGGACCGTTGGAAATGCTGCTCGGATTTGTGCACCTACTCCACGCCAGGGTGGGATTCCGAATGGGGGAGGACGTCGAAGGTCTATTTTTAGAGCCGTCCACACAGCACTGGATCCGGAATGAATGGAGCATCCAAACACTGGACTAGAACCGTTCAAATCGCCGGCAAGATCTGGGCGCAGTTCGCGAAACGGGAGATGATCAGCTCCTGTTCTCACAGTAATGCCCGACTCGCCCATTCTGTCCTCCCCCCCCCGACTTCGGCTCGGCCCGTGAAACCGGGACAATGAAGCTGGCTTTATCTCGGCGACTGTTATCAGTGAGTTTTCAGCTGAACAGTCCCCGCATTTGCCCGGTTTCACTCCCTCTGACCGTTTTGATTTGCACAGTAACTTAAGATTTTCTTCAAGGGCTTTTCCCGTCCTTTACTAAACACATGGCGTGTCTAAAATTATGCATTGGTTACCATGATCCGTATTTTCTCTTCACTCCTGCCTTTTCACGTTAAATATGATTTTATAGCGAGAAATAAATGATCTCAATTGAATTGATAAAGTATTTTGAATGCATAATAATTTAAAAGATTGATTTAACTTGATTAATTAGACACTACGTAATTTCTAATGAGGAATATAAATCAATAGCATTCACCTAACATTTTTGTTAATATTCACCCCCTACCGCGATAGGGAGAGCACCATTGTTCTCTAATGCCACAAATGAGCTGGGAGAGGGCTGTAAGTATCCTGGATGCTAGAACACCAGGGTTTTTTTTTAACTACTCATCACTTTGCAGTTGACTTGGATGGAAAATGAGCAGCTTTTCCAACCATTAAATGCTCACACCCATATTGGCATCAAAACTCTTGAATCTGGGGTTCTGCTCCAAAGTAAAACATCTGGAGGGAGCAGAAGGAGTTAATCAATGTCTGGAGATATTGATTTGGGAATGGATAGATGGCCTGCAGAAGTTCAGCGTTGTATTCCACTTGAGAAAATTACTTACAATTTAAGAGATAAATATCATATTTCTTTTGAAATATGGAACCCATATTTCCAAATTGTAGGTCTTAAAATTTAAATGAATCTCGAACATTCCCTTCCTCCTATCGGTCTCTATGAATATATATACATTTAAAAGTATTGGTAAGTGAAGTGCTCCTGTGGTGGTTTTCTTGTTCCTTTTCTTTTTCTCTTTTATTTTAGTTTGTAGACGGTTGGGGGAGAGGGGCTGGTGGGGATTTAGTTGAGGTTTTTCTTTCTTTTTTTTAATATGTAAAATACCACATGTATTTGGATTAAGTTTGAAATATTGTGATTTGTTTGTGAAGTGGTTTATTTAAAAAAATATTAAAACATTAAATGCCTTAGAGGAATGACAATGGACAGTTGGCACGTGAGGGTTATTTAATTTTTTTTAAAATTTAGAGATACATCACTGTAACAGGCCATGCAGCCCTACGAGTCCGTGTGCCAAAATTACACCCCATTAACCTACACCCCAGTACGTTTTCCCCAGTACAATTTTGAAGGGTGGGAGGAAACCGGAGCCCCCGGAGAAAACTCATGCAGACACGGGGAAAAGGTTATGTTAGCGCCTGTTGAAACAACCCCATGCTAGTACCTCAGGAAAAGGGTTGGATGAACATTTCAACTCATGATGATTGCACCAGTTGTGTAAGACTCAGGATTCTAGGCAGGACAGGGAATTCAAGGTAAGAGGAGGGGCACCTTTGTTACACAGAGGGTTGCAGGTATATGGAATGAAGGGCCAGTGGAAGTGAGTCTGGTGGGACCTTTACAGCAGCATCCAGCAGGTTGTTTTCCTCTGTCTTTATGTTTGATGATTATGGACTCTTTAACTCACAGAGTAAGTCAGGGACATTTAAATTAGGAGACCTTGCCCTGACTCCAGATACTTTAATGAGGCAAGAGGTGAAACTCTACTACTTGAAAGAGGGCTGAGGAAGGTTCAGGATTTTAGCTATTCTCTCTCTTGAAGAGGTGTGTGGGGGGGGGGGGGGTGTGGTTGTAGCTGCCATGGGATCAGATGCAGAGGAAGTCAACTTGGAAAAAATATGTGAATGAATGTAAGAGTAGAAGCAGGAGCTGCAAAGCCATTTGATAAGATCATGGCTTATCTTTCATTTCAACATCACCTTGCTGCATTAATAACACAACTATTGATTCCTTTAACATCTAAAATTGATAAATCTATGTCTAGAATATTTTTATGGTTTGCGCCTCCACAATCTTCTTGGATAGAGACTCACAAGTATTCACTGCTCTTTGGTTGCAGAATTACCTTCCAAGCAAGGAATGGTTAAAATCACCACACCACCCCCCACCCCAATTTTGAGATTGTGACTCCTGGTGTCTCCCAATATCTTGTCATACCCCTTGATTCCTTTTTTTTAAAGAAGGCTCAGTCTGCATAATCACTCATCAAGGTCAACTGACGCCTTCCCTTCAAGATATCAATCCAGTGAAAAAGCTGTGTCAAGAAAATTGCATTCCTATTTTTCTTTGCACCATCATAATGAAATTAGAAGATTTGGAATCATTTAACAAGGATGTAGTAGCAATCAGAATGATTGCTTTTTTGTTGAGGAACTATATCTGGGTGTTAAGGTAAATGACTTAAGTTGAGATGATAATAATGTATGGAAAGCACAAGAATATGTGGACAAATATTTACTTATTCAGGGGAGAGAAATGCCAGCACAAAGAGTCAAGAGTAAAATAGTGTAAAATTCTGGGACAAAACACCTCCCTATCTTAAGCTCCATGAACTCTGAAATGAGGGTTAGGTCACGAGCATGCAGGTATGAATGCTGATCCTCACAACCTTTAATGCTTTCAGTTAATATTAGAATATTTTCAAATTTTTAACATTTATTTTATTTTTTTTTAATTTTAAATTTATAGATACAGCACGCTAACAGGCCATTCTGACCTATGAGCCTGTGTGCCAAATTTACACCCCATTAACCTACACCCCAGTATGTTTTCCCCAGTAAATTTTTGTGAAGGGTGGGAGGAAACCGGAGCCCCCTGGAGAAAACTCGTGCAGACACAGGGAGAAGGTTATGTAAGTGCATGTTGAAACAACCCCATGCTAGTACCTCAGGAAAAGGGTTGGATGAACCATGTAACATAATCTGAACTAACTGTTGAATGATGCAATGTTGAGGGTGCAGCTTTTTGTGTTGGGTAGTGGCAGATGCCCTCTCAAATACAAAACAGATTTAAATAGCAAATAAGGACTTAAAATTCATGACAGAATTATGTGCAAGATAAAAGTAGTTTTGACAGTCAAAAACAAGAGACCCTTTCATTTGGCTCCTTTCCATTGCATCCTACAGTGATATTTTTGACCAATGTTTTAAGCAAAGAAACTGTCCAGAATGTACATGGATGGGAAAGCTATGGAGAGCTATTGACTGGGTGCAAGTCAATGGGACTAGACAAAAAAAAAGATTCAGCACAGACTAGAAGGGCTGAAAGGGCCTATTACTGTGCTGTAGTGTTCTGTGGTTCTAATTTAAAAATGCTACACTTAGCATTTTCCACATTTCAAACACAATCCTAAATAATCAAATTATTCCAACTTGATAGGTATGTTACCTTGCAAGTTATAAAAGCATACATAAATGTGAATATCTTTCAAAGTATTGTCATTTACCTAACAAATGCCTTTTTACAATTGATCAATGCAAGATCATGAAAAAGATGTAATTACCACTGATATTTGCTGATGACACCTCCACTGTTGACTCAACAATGGGGAAATAATGAGTCAGTGAATGGCCCATTGGATAGAGCAGGGTGAATGGGGATCTTGTAATGGCCCAAGCGAAGTGAGCTGGTGCACCAAATATGGTCAAACACATCCAGATGGATGAGGACTAAAAGGGGGAAGGGCAGCATGAGGGGAAAATGGACCTGAAGGAAATTGACCAGCAGGGAGAATAGGAAGTGGACAGCGCAATGTGAAGAGCTATTGAGTGAAGAGCCAACGCTGCAAGTTGCGTGAAATGGAAATGTTTGGACATGGATATGAAAGGAACACAGTAGTGAAGAGCACAAGGCGGTTTGGTGCTTAAGCCAACATGAAAGAATGAGGAGAGTATAGAGCACAAGCGAATGTGAAAGAGTGAGGACAGTATGGATCGTTGGGATGACAAACCCAGGAATAGGCAACAGTATTGGATGGCTGGGTGATGCAAGGCAAGATGTGGTTAATGGACACACACACAGAATGAATGGTAGGTGTTTGGTACGATAAGGACATTTAAAAGACCCTTAGCTAGGCATATGGGAGTAAGAAAATGAAGGTTATGGGTGTGTGGTAGATATGTGTGAGATTGTTGTGGCACATGTTTATATAAGTTAGCTGCAGGACCCCTCTGTGCTATAATATTTGATGTAGTTTGCAGGATGGAGATAAGAATCTGCTTGGCAAGTGTGAGAGCAACAATCTTGCTCACAGTTTCAACAAAACCAAGAAGCCTATTGTGGAGTTTGAGAACAGGAGGCCAAAGGACCACAAACATGTCCTCATCGACAGGACAGAGGAGGAGAGGGTTAGCATCTTCAAGTTCTGGGAATCCATATCAGATTTCAGTTTTCAGATTTATTGTCAGAGTACGTACTGTAAACAGATAACAAATGTACAAGAGTCCTTAAATGAGTTCCTGTTTGAGTTTGTTGTTGAGGAGTCTGATGATGGAGGGATAGCAGGTGTTCGTGGATCTGGTGGTGCGAGTCTTGTGGTAGCTGTACCTCTTTCCTGATGTGCTGGGTGATGTGGATCCTTGATGATTGCTGCTGCCCTCTGACGGTGGCTTTCCCTGTAGATGTTATTGAGAGTGGGGAGGGTTTTGCCTATGATGTCCTGGGCTGTGTTCACTACCTTTTGGAGGGCTTTACACTCAGAGGTATTGGTGTCCCCATACCAGACCGTGATGCAGCTGGTCAGCACATTTTCCACCACTCCTCTAAACATTTGTCCAGGGTTTCTGCTGCCATACGAACCTCTGCAAACTCGCAAGGATGTAGAGTCATTGACATGTTTTCTTTATGTTGCCTTTTTGTATGTTGGGTCCAGGAAAGATTCATTAAAATAGTGACTCATCCTCTCCACCTGATTTCCCCAATGATCACTGTATTGTGTACCTCTGGTTTTCCCTTCCTGAAGACAACAATGAGCTCCTTGGTTGTGATGTGCAAGGTGGTTGTGGGTTCACCATTCAGCCATGTTTTCAATCCCCCTCCTGTATGCTGATTCATTGCCTTTCATTATACAGACCACTACCATGGTATCGTCGGGTCTCTCCTGGAACCAGCACATGAGGGCAACAGTAAAGGAGGTACACTATGCCTCTTCCTTCTAAAAAAAAAGTCTTAGGAAATTTGGAATGTCTTCAAATACACTTTCATACTTCCACAGATACACAAACTGATTGCATCACATGGTTTGGGAATTTGATTGCCCAGGAAGGTTGCAGAAAGTACCAAATGTGCAAGTCCATCATAGTCTCTGACCAACCATCCATTGAAGACATCATTGTGGGGTGCTGCCTCAAGAAGGCAGCCAACATCATAAAGGGTCTCATCACTCTGATCACAACCTCTTTTTACTGGTACCTTCAGGAAGGAAGAACAGAAGCCTGAAGTCCAGCCCTCAATGTTCAAGAACAGTTTTAATCCAACTTATGTCAGGCTCGTGAACATACCCTTACTACTCCAACCATGATTTACTCTGGGACCACAAAAAGCCTGTTAGCACTATTAATGCACCACCTTTTCAATTTGCATTAACTGTGACTAATATATACAGGTACATATTTTTTTTAAAGTTAGAAATACACCACAGCAACAGACTCTTATGGCCTATGAGTCCACACCACACAAATACACCCATATCACCAATTTGCCTACTCACTCCATTTGTCTTTGGAAAGTGGGAGGAAATCGGAGCACCCACGTGGTCACTTGGAAAACATACAAATTCCTTCCATCAGTGGTGGATTGTAACTCAGGTCACTGGTGTTGTAATAGTATTGACCCACCTCATCTTTTATATTTATTATCCTTTTGCATACTGAGGTAAGTTAAACGATTGAATTATTTTACACCATATGTACATTGTACTTATGACAATAAACTCAATATCATTACCAGCATCCTATGGAAAGATTTTGTTCCCTATACTGAAGGAAATAAAACTGGTTTAACTCTCCAGATACTCTGAAATGTAATGTTTGATACAATCTTTACGATCAATGGATGGACAAAATCTGACTCTATTGATAAATAATCTTTCAATTCTGCAAAGAATTGATTATAGTTCATCCAATATCTCAGGATTATATTCGATTATTCTGTATATACCATACAGAGAACTAATGCCCTCATTTTGTTTTACTTGAAAGAAATGCAAGCATGGCCTAGTTACCAAATGCACACAACACAATTTATATGCAATTTCAATGGAAATGTATATGTCAGTATTAATTAGTACTAACTAGTAGTTATGTAATAGAAGTAAAGAAATTTCTTTTAGAAAGGCTACAAAGGTCTGGAAAACAAGCTCAACTTGTCTATGCCAGAAGTGATCAGCTGTTTCATGGGAGCATGATCAAGGAAATGTTTGCCCCCTCCGAACTCTCTATGTTACATGGCTCTAACAATAGAAAAAAAGGGCAAATTCAAAGTTCCAATGTATTGTCAGAGTACATACACGAGATCACATTCAACCCCAAGGTTCTTTTTCCTGTGGACCAGGCTGACTTTCTACTTGGGATTATTTATTTACTTCATGATGTCAAGTGAAAGGCTTTGCAACTTTGACTCAATCATATAATGTTGACGTTATGCAAGAGATAAGTGGTTGGAGGGGATACAATCCTTACATTTGGAAGGACATGACACGCGAGGTCCTTTGAGGAATGATTGAGTTACATTCTAAAGTATTTACAGCTATTATATTGCAGCCTATGGAGGGTTTTTGCTGCATTTTTTTAATTAAGCAAATGGAAGGTTCCAACTGGAGGTTAGAGCTTACCTGTCAGTAAGCTTTAACTGCCTGGCCTAGATAAGCAGAAATTTGTTAAAGAAGAATCTTGCTTTTATGCTGGAAGACAGTTAATCTCAAGAGAACTTGTATAATCGCATTGAAACAAACTTTTAAATAACACTGTAAAGGACATCATTTCTCAAGTTCATTTTTTTATTTGATTAGTACATCCTTCTTTATATATCTACTCAGGAGTAGTTTTATAATATTTCTAAATTTTATTTCTGGCCTCAGGCTATATATAACCATATAACCGTTTACAGCGTGGAAGCAGGCCATGTCAGCCCTTTGAGTCCACGCTGGTTCACTTGAATAACTCCACTAGCTCCCCCTCCCGCTCTCTGCCCATAACCATCCAACCCCCTCATATCCATGTACACATCCAACCTTCTCTTAATTGACAGAAGGGACCCTGCCGCAACTATCTCCTCTGGAAGATCATTCCACTCTGCCACCATTCTCTGAGTGAAAAAGCATCCTCTAATATTTCTCCTAAAGTTTTACCCCCTTACCCTTAACTTATGCCCTCTTGTTCCAACCTCCCCTGCCTCAGGGGAAAGAGTCTATTTACATTTAGTCTATCTATTCCCTTCATAATTTTAAATACCTCTATCAAATCCCCTTTCAGTTGTTTATGTTCCAATGAATAAACTCCCAGTCTCCTTAATCTTTCTCCATACTCTAGATGCTGTAAGCCAGGCAACATCCTTGTAAATCACCTTATCTATATCCTTTCAATAATATGGAGACCAGAACTGAACACAATACTCCAAACCTGGCATCACCAGTGCCTTAAACAGCTGCAGCAACATTTACCAGCTCCTGTACTCTATACTATGATTTATGAAGGCCAGCATAAAATATGCCTTCTTAATCATCCTGTCTACATGGGAATCCACCTTCAATGAACTCTGTACCATAACCCCCAGGTCCCTCTGTTCCTCTGCATACATCAATGCCCTCCTCTTAACTGCATATGTCCTATTTTGGTTATCTGTTCCGAAAAGCAGCACCTCGCACCTATCTACATTAAATTCCATCTGCCATCTTTCAGTCCACTCTTCTAAACAAACCAAATCCTTCTGTAATCCAAGAAAATCTTCCTCACTATCCACCACTTCCTCTATTTTCGTATCATCTGCATATTTACTTACCCAGTTAACCACACCCTCCTCAAAATCATTAACATAAATGATAAATAACAAGGGACCCAGCACCCCACTTGTCACAGGCTTCCAACCTGACAGACAGTTGTCCACCATGACTCTCTGCTGTCTATCTTCCAGCCATCTCTGAACCCATGTCACTATCTCTCTGTTAATTCCTAGTGACTAAACCTTTCTTATTAACCTTACATGTGGAACCTTATCAAAGCCTTACTTAAATCCAAAAACCACCCTACCTTCATCCATTTTTTTTGTCACCTCCTCAAAAAATTCAACAAGTTTCGTCAAACACGACTTTCCCTTTACAAACCCATGCCCGGTGCCCCTAATCAATCCCTGCCTATCAGATATGCGTATATACTATCTCGAAGAATGCCCTCCATAACTTTCCCCACCACCAAAGTCAAACTTACTGGCTGATAATTACTTGGCCTGCACCTTATGCCTTTTTTAAACAACGGAACTACATTTGCAACCCTCCAATCCCGCGGCACCACACCTTCCTCCAGTGATCTTTGAAAAATCACTGTCAGAGTCCCTGCTATTTGCTCCCTGACCTCCCTTAACGTCCTGGGAAAAATCCCATCAGGACTAGAAGACTTATCTACTTTTACTGACCTTAGAAGCTCCAAAACCCTCACTTTACTAATCCCCATCCTTTCCATAACTAAGTCAGTTGCCTCACTTATCTTAAAGAGCCCAATGTCCCTTTCCCTCTTGAATACAAACAAGAAAAAATCGTTCAATATCTCTCCCATCTCATATGGTTCCTCACATAGTCCACCAGTCCCATCATCCAGTTGACCTACTCTATCCTTAACCCTCCTTTTACTGTTCAAGTATCTGTAAAAACCCTTAGGATTCATTTTCACCTTATTAGCTAATTTCCCTCTTAAGGTTCTCCCTGCAATCTAAGTAACCATCATACATCTCCTCAATCCCCTGTTTCTTATATTTAGCATGGGCCTCCGTCTTGCCCCAAACCAACTTCCTAATTTTTCTAGAAAACCACGGCTCCCTTGAACTTTTGGTCTTGCCTTTTGGCCGGACAGGAACATAAGATCCTGTACTCTCAAAATCTCACCCTTAAATGCCCTCCAATTTTGCTCTACATCCTTTCCAACAAAAAGATCAGTCCACACAACTCTCTGCAAATCCCTTCTCATTTCTTCAAATCTGGCCTTCCCCCACTTGAAGACCTTCGAATTTGGACTTGACCTATCCTTTTCCATAATTAAGCTAAAGCTAATGGACCCATGATCACTGGATCCGAAGTTCTCCCCGACGCTCACCATCGTCACCTGGCCTATTTTGTTCCCAAACAACAGATCTAACACTGCTCCCCCTCTAGTGGGCATCTCAACATATTGCTGCAAACAGCAGTCCTGAACACATTGTATAAACACTAAGCCATCCTGCCCTCTTACTGACTGTGTTTCCCAATCTATGTTTGGAAATTTGAAATCCCCAACCAACACCACCCTATTTCTACTGCACATCTCAGCTATTTCCTTGCACGTTTGCTCTTCTAGTTCCCTTTCCCCATTTGGAGGCCTATAATAGACCCCTATAATAGTAACCTCACCCTTCTTATTTTTTAGTTCTACCCACACTGCCTCCCTCGATGCTTAGAATTTGTATGTTCTACTTCTGTGTTTCTTTGAAAAGGAACAAATATCACTCTTCAAAATCAATGATCACAAAATGTTGCACTCCTACCATTCCAACAATTAGTCATTAACAGTAATATCACATTTCATCACTGAATTGACGATTGTGATCCATCTTCATTTCCTCAGTTATGGACCTTGATGATCCAAGTTAGATTGTGCTTGCTGGTTGGGAATGCTGGAGGGAGGTCAGAATTGGCCTGTCACCATTCTGGAGAGTCAAAGTATACAGATACCACATCTGGTTAAACCAGAAATTAGCACCAAAAAGGACATATTTTTAATAGGGAAGTATTTTCTCTTCAATGGTATTTAAATAAGGGAACTTGCTTGTTACCAGGATCATTTTTTTTTACCCTGACTCGCAAGATTCATTCAGCTGCTCCAAGAAGTAGCTTGGTTCACCAGGAGTTGGCCATCTTGTGAGTAATTGGACAGAATCAAGACTTTGGCGGAGAGAGCATTCGGGAAAGATGACATGAGTTAAGAATTAAGGGGCAGAGGTTTAGAGGTAACATGAGGGGGAACTTCTTTACTCAGAGAGTGGTAGCTGTGTGGAATGATCTTCCGGGAGAAATAGTGGCGGCGGAGTCAATTGTATTATTTAAGAAAAGGTTGGACAGGTATATGGATGAGAGGAAGATGGAGGGTTATGGGCATTGTGCAGGGAGGTGGGATTAGAAAGGGGTGTTTGGTTCGGTGCGGACTAGAAGGGCCTAATGGCCTGTTTCCGTGCTGTAATTGTTATTATTATTATTAAGATATGAAGATGACGAAGAAAGACAGGCCGCTGAATTCAAATGCAGTTTTGCTGATAAGTGACTCTCTGAATCTACTTTTCATTTTCTAGAAGGGATTTGACATTTTGTGCATATCAACTGCAAAATGTCTGTACAGGAATGAGTGGGAAAAATGCAACTGGGCGAGTGCATTGCATTACAATCACAGCATCACAGAGTTTCCTTTTAACTCCAGTGCCCTTTTCTTTTTTTTTCTTGGTGGTAAAAGTCATGGAGCTGAGAGTTTCTGTTGAAGTAGCTGTATTTCTGCTCTATGAACCAAAGTTAGAGCCATAAAATCATAATTAAGGTTCTTTGGCTCATCAACTCAAGTCAAGTCAGTCAAATTTATTGTCATCTGATTGCAGAAGTAGAACCTGATGAAACAGTGTTCTCCAGTCCTCAGTTCAAAACATGCAGACACACAATCAGACATAACGTACGTAGAGACGAGTGATACATAAGCAGGACAAGTATTCATATATGCAAATGAATAAATAAATAGATATTTGTTTCATGAATATGAGAGTCTTGAATAGTTCACTATCTCTGCTGAGCAGAAGCACTTCACAACAGAGACATTTGTGCACCAGTTATGATGATGTATATGCAAAGTCCTCCTGCTCGAGTCTTGCCAGAAGCAGCAGAGTCTCCCTTTGCTCTGAAGGAGATAAGGACATCCAGCTGGATAGCTGAATCTGGAATGGTCTCGTGGAGCCATCAAGCTCATCAAATCATTGCTGAGCATTAAGTACCTATTCATTCTTCCTACACACCACCAGTTCTCAGATTCTACTTATCTGCACTCTGAAGTTAACTCACAATAACTAATTATCCTACCAACCTGCATATTCTATGTTTAGCAGGATGTTGCACCTGCAGGACCTTTCAATTCTTCACTTAATTGGGGGTCATGTGGGCTCCTGCAGCAACTTCAGTTCAAGTTCAAAGTTATTATCATCCGATTGTACAAGTAAAACCTGATAAAACAGCAATCTCTGCTCCTTGGTGCAAAAACATGCAAACATAATACACATACGGATACTTGGAGGAAATGAGTATATTCAGAAGAGAAGACATTCAATATTAGATCAGGTTCTGCCAGGCATAGGAAGATGAAGGAGAGGACTAGATAAGCATCCATTAAGGAAGTCTGTTGAAGCTGCTCTATCTTTCCGAATGGAAGATAAAAATGCAGGCAGAACATGGTGAACATGATGTAAAATGAGAGAGGTGGGACAAAAAAGCTGGATACAAAGGGGAGGGTGCTGGCTAAGTCATGGATGAAAAGTGGAAAGAAAGCAGATGAGGGGAATGAAGGTTAACTGTGAGAATACTCAGATCCATTGATGTTCAGGCTGAACATGAACTCAGTTGGCCAAACCTATTGGTTATTCTTTGGGAGAAAGTAGAAATGGACTCTGGGGATGATCATTTGGCAGGAGTGAAATGTCAATGGATTGGTTGAAGATTCTCAGCAGTGAAGTCATAAGGGGTGAGTAGGGGAGGGTCAAGAGAGATGGTGTTTAACCTGTGCAAGAAATATGCAGTCACCAAACAACAATGATGCCATAATTCTCAGGAGTTTTAGATACTTTCAAACTTATTTTGATTTTATAGTTGGTTTGGGAGAAGAAAGAGACACAGGGTTATAAATCGGTACATGAGTGTGATAGTACAGACCTATCACCAATGTATATAGTTACAGTATCTAGAGTGTAATGACTGTGCTTACAGCGATTGGCTGAGAGCTTAGCTACGCCTACTGCCTGGGCCTTAAAGGGTTGTGTCCCTAGCCAGGTCGGATCATTCCGGACTGGTCGGCCACCTGTGAAGAGCTCCTGTCTTTTGCTAATAAAAGCCTTGGTTTGGATCAACAAGTCTTTGGTTCTTTCGATGAGCTCTACAATGAGTTACCCATGTCTCCTTTTGTACCTGCTCCCTCCCATTCAATGACACTGCAGGCTGAATTTTATCAATTGCTTTTCCATCTGATCTCGATATTTTTTGATTTGCTTTACCATGAAAAATTTACTATTCTCAGTATTGAATACAATTATAATTTAACATCCATTATCCTCTGGAGAGGCTATTTCAAGGGGTTCACAAAACAAATGCTGTTATAAAGTTACAAAACTCTGGTTTCTTTAACAGCAATGCATTAAGATGACATCTGTATACCTTCTCCTGTTTGTCCAGCATCTCTATCCACTTTTTATTTTTTGGTGTTCTAGTTCTGTCAAATGAGTTTCTTGGAGGAAGGTCAGGTCCACTCCCAATTTCTTAATGTGCGCCAAAATTCTTTTTCTCTTCATCGTTCCATTCAGAACGTTCTCATGACAACTCGCAAACCTTATACTTTCAGCCATTGTCCCAAGGGTTATCGTACCAAGTTTTCCTTTGTACCTTCATCACCAAGAGATCCATTCTAATCCAGCCCCTTATAATCAGCCATTTTCCCCCAACTGTTTGAATCATGCCGGACCCTTAATATTATTCCTCCTGCTGTAATTTTCAAAGGCATTCAATTTCCCCCATACCCAGTCTCTTTTCTTCCCTATGCTATTTATAATGTCCTTGGACACTCCCACCCTCTCCTCAACCTCTGCTACCCTTCTCATCAATCCTGAGAGGGCCCCCTGCATTTTATCCAATTTTCTCCCTATGTCCTCAGCCCTCTTTTCCATTGAATGGGAGAGCCTGTCCTCCATAAAGCTAAATGCTCTCATTATGTCACTCAGAAAAGGGTCTAAGCATCCCTGTATGCATTTTGGGGGAGAGAACCCACAAGGTCCTGGTATGGCAGTTGAGAGCAATACAAGCCTCAAGAACGATCAATGCAATACAAACGGGGGATGGCAGGATCTCTTATAAGCCAAAGGAAATTAACTATACCTTCCAGGAATTTTATAAAAGTTTATACAAATTAGAATTGGAAGGGAGGTTGAACAAACTTGGTGAGTTCCTGTCCAAGATAAAGTTACCAAACTTGGATTCGGAGAGACAAGAAGGTCTAGATTGCTCCTTTATGGAGGAAGAAATAGTGAACTCATTGAATTTGTTGCAAGCCAACAAGTCTCCTGGAGAGGATGGTTTCCACCTGAGTTCTATAAGGAATTCAAGGATCTGTTGATACCTCTTTATGTGAAGGTGATAGATCAGGCAATGGAGATCCATAAACTGCCAGAATCTTTTTTGACAGCAATCATTGCGACAATTTTGAAAAAAAGATAAGGACCCGTTAAAGCTGTCCCCTTACAGACCTATTTTCCTATTAAATACAGATTATAAGCTAATAGCTAAAGCCCTAGCAAGCAGATTGGTGAAGCATTTTCAAGATTTAATCAACAAAGATCAAGTGGGCTTTGTACAAAAAAGGCAGGCAGCTAACAACATGGGCAGACTGCAAACTATAATACATTTGGTATAAGCCTGAAATGGGGGTGGGGGGACTCACTGTGGCTCTCTATGCAGAAAAGGCATTTGACAGATTAGAGTGGGCTTTTTATTCAAAGTCCTGGAGAAAATAAGGCTGGGACAACTTTCATTAATTGGATAAGGGCGCTGTATTACGTGCCCAAGGCGAAAGTTGTGACTAATGGGCAAAATTTCTTCAGCCTTCCCACTCACCAGGTCAAGCAGACAGGGATTCCTGTTATCTCCAGCTCTGTTTGTACTGGCCATGAAACTGTTGGCTGAGGCCATTCATCAGTATCTGGACATTAATTGGATTCTAAGTGGCCCAGGAAGAACATAAAATCAGTTTATTTGTTGATGATGTACTGATACATTTGACAGACCGAATAAACTTGTTGCCCAAGCTGTGCTCTACTCTGGAATACTATGGAGAGGTTTCTGGGTACGATTAATTGGGATAAAAGTGAGATCATGCCACTTACAGGAGGGGATTATAGTCAATGTCAGAAGAATAGTTACCTAAAGTGGCAACAAAATAGGATCAAGTACCTAAGAGTCAAAATAGATAATAACCTAAAGAATTTATACAAATTAAATTATACCCCTTTGCTGGAAAAACTGGAGTAGGACCTAAACAGATGATTGACCCTGCTCAAAAGATGACGCTGCAAAAGATCAACAGGTCAAAACCTGAAATGTCGGATCATTGCTTTAGATGCGGCACTGAGATAGGATCCTTTGTGGGAAGAGTCACGTGATGGAGTAGTGGCTGGACGGTGAACTCCAGCCCTCTCCAGAAAAGTCGGGAAAAACAAGGGAAAACACAAAGGCACAGAAATAAAAGTTAAAGTAACGTGAGTATAAAGGTGGAAAGAAGATGGCGACAAAAAAAGAAAAATCAAAATCAACGGTAAGAAGAGAGGAAGAGAAGACAACGGAGGAAGAAGGAAAAGGCCTTACCTGTTCGAAGAGGCCCGCTGTGGAGAGAGAAGCCCGCTTCCTCAGGTCGGTAGAAATAGGTCTACAAAAATGGCTCGCTGAGCCGAGTAAAAGTGCGCAACCGCGCATGAAAAAAAACACACCGACGGGAGGGGGGACCAGCTGGGGAGTCGATCTCCACAGCCGGCAACGACAGCTGCAGAACACCTGCAGCAAGAAGAGAACACAGAAGACAATGGAAACAAGAAAGAAGAGAAGAAAAGGGCAACAAAGAAACAACAGATGGCCAACCCAGAGGAAGAAGAGGAGGAAGAGTACAGTGAAATAGAAGAAGAAGGGAAAGGCAAGATAAAGGATATACTTTCTCTTGTTAGAGGATACATGGAGTCATTTAAAGAATGGCAGACACAGGGATTTAATGATTTAAGAAGAAGAATAAACAACACAGAAGAGAAAATGAACAAAATAGATATGACCTTAACAGAAATGGGAAAGAAAATGGACAAGATGGAAGAGCGGGCAGTAGCAGCAGAAATGGAGGTAAAAGACTTAAAAAAGAAATTGGAGGAATCTAATAAAAAAGCTATAGAGACACAAGAACTGTTAGCTCAAAAAATAGATATAATGGAAAATTATAACAGAAGAAATAACATAAAGATAGTGGGCCTTAAGGAAGATGAAGAAGGCAAGAATATGAGGGAGTTTATAAAAGATTGGATCCCTAAGACCCTAGGATGTCCAGAACTACAGCAAGAAATGGAAATAGAAAGGGCACATAGAGCATTGGCCTCTAAACCACAACCACAACAAAAACCAAGATCTATTTTAGTAAAATTCCTAAGATATACTACAAGAGAAAGGGTACTGGAGAAGACAATGGAAAAAGTAAGAGAGGGCAACAAACCACTGGAGTATAAAGGGCAAAAAATCTTCATTTATCCAGATATAAGTTTTGAGCTCCTAAAGAAGAGAAAGGAGTTCAATACAGCAAAGGCGATTTTATGGAAGAAAGGGTATAAATTTATACTAAAGCATCCAGCGGTATTGAAAATATTTATTCCAGGACAACAAAACAGACTATTCTCGGATCCAGAAGAAGCACGAAAATTTGCAGAACAATTACAAATATAGACTGAGGGATGAAGACGGGTAATGAGAGTAAAAATGATCACGATTGATATGTATGTGGGTAAAGAGGTATAAGAGTGAATAGATACAATGTGCATACGTGAATGTATCTGTACTTAGAGGAAAATATAGATAGTATAGACAAGAATTAATAAGGGAAGGTAATGGAATAGAGAGAATAAGGAGGGAATTAAAAGAGTGACCTTTGTTACATATGAAAAGCGAAATCTTTTCTGGGGGGGTGCTGGGTGGGGGGGAATAGCGGTCACTGCAAAATCAGTTGACGCTTGCGAGTGAATTCGCAAACCCAAATGGAGAGGGGAGATGTGGTTGTCCGACAAGGGATAAAGGACAACTCAGGAGGGGAAGGGGAGATTGGGGATAAAGAAGATATAAATAGGAGAATAAGGAAAATGTTTGATGTTGTAGGAATGTTGTCTTATAAAGAGTTTAAAATAAGAAAACAGAAATGGAAAAGGAGGAAAGGTAATGATGGAAAAACGGAAAGAGAAGATAAACAAAGTATAAAATGGCTACACTGAACTATATGACTTTAAATATTAATGGAATACATAACCAAATTAAAAGGAAGAAACTACTAAATTTACTGAAAAAGGAAAAAATTGATATAGCATTTATCCAAGAAACACACTTAACTGAATTGGAGCACAAGAAATTAAAGAGAGATTGGGTAGGACATGTAACAGCAGCATCGTATAATTCAAAAGCAAGAGGAGTGGCTATATTAATTAGTAAAAATGTGCCATTTAAAATAGAAGAGGAAATAATAGATCCAGCAGGGAGATATGTTATGATAAAATGTCAGCTCCTAAGTAACATAAAAAACAAAGAATTTGGAATTGATTTGGAGGATGCGCGGGAAGGATTTGTTGGGATGGCCCTGGCCATGGCGGAAGGATGTGTTGTGTCAGCCTGGAGGTTGGAGGATGGTTTGGGGGTGCAGCAATGGTATGTGGAAGTGAATGGATGTATTCCATTGGAAAAGGTAGCATATAGTTTAAGAAATAATATTGAAATATTCGAACAAATGTGGGAGCCTTACATTAAATACAATAGCGAAAACCTACTGGGGGCAAACATTACCTAGGTTGATGGAAGGAGAAGGAAAGAAAAGAATGGACTCAGTAGAATTTCTGGTGTATTTTTGTTGAATGACAACATTGTCTGACGGGTTTAATGCAACCTAGATTATATACCTAAAATGGATGAGAGGGGGGGTGTGGGGGGGTGGCTTGGGAGGAGGGAGGGGGGGGGGGAAGAAAAAGTCACTGTATATGTGTGAAAAAGAAAAAGTGTCTATCATGGCTAATGTGATTTATGGTGTGAAAAATAAAAAATTAAAAAAAAAAGAGATAGGATCCTTTGTGCACGTGACCCTTCTGATCAGAACTAGGTGAAGTCCTAGGGAAAATTATAGGTAAAGAATTCCCACAGGACCCTGAGTTGGTCCTGCTGGGTAATATAATGGACATAAGACTTAAAATGAACCTGTCCAAGTACCAAATTCAATTCGTAATGATCACATTGGTGGCGATCAGGAGGTGCATAGCGGTTATCTGGAAATCTGACGCTTGCCTGAGTATTGCGCAATGGAGCAGGGAGATGCAAGCCTGTGTTCCCCTGGTGAAAGTTACATAGAACTTGAGGGGAAGGTATGGCATCTTCCAAAAAAATTGGCAGCTGTATCTGAGACATAAAGGAGCATGGCTGCAAAAAAAAGGCAAATTTGCCTCCCTAATCGCTGTTGGTGGGGGGGGGGGGGGGGGGGAAGGGGATGGGGATGGCGGAGGGGGGTGATCTGCCTCAGTCCAGCCAGGAAAAGAAAGTAAAAATGGGGCATTCTCTCGCCACCGGGCCAGGCCATGACTATAACTCCCTGATATGATTTACTGCTGTGGTTTGAACGCTTTTATGTCTTAATTTTTTTTTGCTTGTCTAAGTGTTAAATGTTTGAGGTCAAGGGAATGGGGTGGGGTGGGAGGGAGAAGGGGAAGGAGTGTTAGGCTTGGACTCAGCAGAGAATTCACATAAACGAGATTAGGATAAGCTGCAATTGATGCAGATTTGTAAAAACTGTTGGTGACATGTGTAAACTGTTGAGTTCAATTTGAAAACTATAAATAAAATATTCAACAACATTTTGGTTTTATTATGATGGTATAAATAAATAAAGGTATTAATATATATTCAATAGTATCAATTTTCATATTACACTTTCAAATAAATCACTTTGAACAAGATACCCTCTTCGCTTAGTTGGTTGTACAGTTTAAATCTTTTCTATAAAGATGTAAAATGGCAAGAATCCATTCTGTTTGGTGAGCGCTGCCACTTTCCATGATTTTATTTATTTAATGTTGGTGTTTGTGCTGATGCAAGTAAAAATGTAAATTTACTTTGTTCAAACTAAACTGCTACTGTTTTGAAATTTATTCCAAATTTCAGTCATTATTGGAAAAATGCTTACTCATGCTCAGCTTCTATGACGCAAAGCAAGTGTTCCACCTGACTCAGAGTCCCCTCCTACCCCAAAATCATTATGTTGGGAAGATTACTTTTACCATGTCACTATGGTGTTTTCCATCAGATTGCCATGTTAAAACTTTAGCCACACAGTTCTCGTTGGCAACTGCCTGTAAGAATGGCAACTGCTGCCATTTTGCTGCTGAGAATTATGGGAAGTAAGTCTCAGCCTTAAAACCCACTTTCCAATGTGTGGAGGTACACCACCGGCCTACTGCAGGGGGCAACCTCTGTACCTGCAGGAGTGTAAGGGGACAGGACAACACACGGCTGGCTGTCAATTAGTTGGCCTGAATGGATCAAGCCCCACCTGGTCGGGTGTCAATCACCCTCCGGGATATAAGCCTGCGCCAGCCTCCTGAGGCCTCACTCTGAGTTGCTGCAGCCACAGCCAAACCTGGCTCTGTGGAAGTCTTTGTGGAAGTCTTTGTGGATTAAAGCCTGTTGTACAGTCTTTACCTCGTCTGATTCTGTCTAACAGCGCACCACAATTTAATCCACAAAATTTTCCTATGGCTGCCATGGAAAAACTCCTGAATGCAGGGAGCCTCGAGGTCGACCCACGCCACACGGAAGCCCAGACACACTTCGAGATCTGGCAGCACGCTGTTGAGGCAATCATCGAGGCGCATGAGGGCGACATCCTGGACTCTGATCAAAAGAGGTCGGTCCTACTCCAGTCAAAGGTGGGTCCCCGCGCCTTCCAGGTAACCAAAGGCTGCTCCACATACAAGAGCACAATGGACACTCTCGAGAACTTGTACAAGCCCGCCATGAATTTGGTCTGTGCAAGGTACCTCCTCAACACCTGAGCCCAGCAACCCGGGGTGATGGCTGAGTCTTACCTGGGACATTTGCGAGAGTTGGCCCGAACGTGTCTGGCTGAACCCGGGGTAGGTGTAGAGGAGGTTGAGAGGCTATGATCTGGGACCCTTCGTCTGAGGGCTACGCTCGAGGGCCATCCAGCAGAAGCTGCTGGAAGACAACATCTATGCCCTAACCAAGACTGTGGAAGTGGTCCAAACCCTGGAAGCAGCAGCCCTGCACGTCGAAGCCTTCGATTCCAGGTTCCCCCAGGCTCCCTCATGGCCCTCCCACACTGCAGCTGCAGCCCCAGGCCAAGCTGGGGAGGAGAATGTCGCTGCGGCAGGCGCCCAGCACCCCTGTAAGTACTGTGGGTCCTGGTATGGGTTAGATCGACGATCGCGCCAAAACTGCCCAGTTAGGAACCAGTATTGTCCCTGATGCGGCAAGAAAGGCCACTTTGCAAAAGTGTGCTCCTCTAAACCTGCCAGCAGCTCAGCGCCCTCTATGACCTCCCCACCTCCCACACGGACACCCCCACGTGCATATGCCGGGCATCGGCATTGTCCCCGCGACGACTTCCTCCTTCCCCACTTCGACCGCGCAACATCCGTCCCCGCCAGCAATCATCACAGCGTGTGCCCCGAGCATCTGCACCAGCCCCCGCCCTCACCAGCGCCGCTCACTGAGAACTACAATGACGTCACTTCTGGCTCATGGTGTGACGGCACTTCCAGCTGATGTAACGACGTCACTGCCACCGGCCGTGATGATGTCACTTCCCCAGCGCAGCGGACATGACTGGGGAAGGAGGCCAGCCATGCAGCAGCTCCCCACGTGCCAGTGCCATCTTGGGCCAGGCAGCGCCCGACACGGAGGGCCCCCGATGATGTTGAGAATGACATGGTCAACACGGGCGATGACCAGGCCACCCTACTGACAATCCCCATGCCTCCAGGTGCCATCAGTTGCCGCACGCCACACCCAGGGACCGACGGCAACGTGGTCAACACGGGCGATGACCAGATCGCCCTACCAATGCTCCCCACACCTCCGGAGGCCATTGGTAACCACACGCTGCACCTCACGACCGATGTCGACGTGGTCAACATGGGCGATGACCAGGCCACCCTATCAATGCTCCCCATCCCTCTGGATAGTGACAACTATGACTCCAAGACGGTCCTGGCTGCCACCACGCTGAACAGGGACATCCCCCATGATCTCGGGCGCTCAATGATGGACGTGCGAGTCAATGAGCAGGTAACAAAGTGCCTGTTGGACAGTGGCAGCACCGAGAGCTTCATTCACCTGAGTGTGGCCCACTCCCTAAGGTTAAAGGTTCACCCCACCACCTGCTTGATTGCCTTCACCACCAAGGATAAGACTGTTGGTACCCACTGGCGCTGCTCGGTCGATATAACGGTGGGAGGGGAGAATTACACAGGATTCAGGTTCCTGGTCATGCCCAAACTCTGTGCACCACTCCTCCTGGGCTTGGATTTCCAGTGCCACCTGCAGTATGTCACCCTTGCCTTTAGGAGGCCCCAACCTCCACTCACGTTGCAAAACACGCCAACCTACCAGCCCCAGCCAACCTGCGGCCTCTCCACACTGCGCATCACCCTATTGGTGCTCTTTCCATATCTTCCGCTAGGCTGCAAACCGATCGCCACCAGAAGTAGGCGCTATTGCGCTGCAGACAGGGACTTCATCAAGGCGGAGGTGCGGCATCTCCTGGCGGAAGGCATTATAGAGCCCAGTAACAGCCCTTGGAGAGCCCAAGTCCTGGTGGTCAAAAGGAGAAGTAAGCCGAGGATGGTCGTGGATTACAGCCAGACAATTAATAGATACGCCCAGCTGGATGCCTACCCCCTGCCAAGGATCGCCAACATGGTCAATGAGATAGCCCGCTAGCGGGTTTTCTCCATGATTGACCTGAAGTAAGCGTATCATCAAATCCCTATCCACCTGAAGGAAGAGCCCTACACTGCCTTTGAGGTGGACAGGCACCTGTACCAGTTTTCCGCCGGGTTCCTTTTGGGTCACGAATGGGGTCTCCGTCTTCCAGTTGGAGATGGATCGCATGGTAGACTGGCACAAGCTGAAGTCAACGTTCCCATATCTGGATAACGTCACTATCTGCGGCCGTGACCAGCAGGACCACGATGCTAACCTGGAAAAATTCCTCCAGACGGCCGCGGAGTTGAACATCACTTACAACAAGGAGAAGTGTGTGTTCAACACCACCTGCCTCGCCATCCTGGGTAACATCGTGACCCATGGGGTCGTCGGCCCAGATCCGGAAAGGATGCACCCATTAATGTAGTTACCCCTCCCCCCCATGCTAAAGGCCCTCCGCAGGTGCCTGGGCCTGTTCTCTTATTACTTGCAGAGGGTCCCTCGCTTCTCGGACAAGGTCCGCCCACTGGCCCAAGCCACAACTTTTCCCCTCCCACCTGAGGCACAGGCAGCCTTCACCCGCATCAGGCAAGACATCGTGGATGCCATGATGCAGGCTGTGGATGAGGAATCCCCCTTCTAGGTGGAGAGCGAAGCCTCCGAGGTGGCCCTCGCTGCTACCCTCAACCAAGGGGGGTGCTCCGCCGCCTTCCTCTCCAGGACCCTCCACGACTCCAACTATGGCACTTCACCATTGAAAAGGAGGCCCAGGCGATTGTGGAAGCGGTCCACCACTGGCACCATTACCTGGCTGGCAGGAGATTCACGCTCCTCACAGACCAGCAGGCCGTGGCATTCGTGTTTAACACTACCCACAAGAGCAAGATCAAGAATGACAAGATCCTGCGCTGGAGAGTCGAGCAGGCAACCTACAGCTGCGACATCCAGTACCGCCCCGGGAAGTTTAACGACTCTCCTGATGCCCTCTCTCACACCTGCGCGTCTATGCACGATGACAGGCTGCAGGCATTGCATGAGTCCCTCTGCCATCTGGGTGTCACCAGGTTGTACCATTTCGTTAAGTCCTAAAATCTGCCATACACCATCAGGGACGTCAGGGACATGACCGAGGTCTGTCGGGTCTGTGCGGAGTGTAAACTCTGCTTCTTCCGCTCCCCCCCCACCCCCACCCCAGGCCCATGTTGTAAAGGCTACTCGGCCTTTCAAGCATATCAGCCCCTGGCTTCCACGAACCAAAACATCTACTTCCTCATGGTAGTGGACGAGTACTCACGCTTCCCTTTCGCCATCCCTTGTCTGGACACCTCCATGACCATGCCTTGACCTTGGGGCAGATTTTCACCATGCTTAGCTACCACGCCTTCATCCACAGCAACCAGGGGTCTAGTTTTATGAGTGACGAGCTGCGCCAGTACCTGACAGCAAGGGGCATCGCGACCAGTCGCTCGACAAGCTATAACCTAAGAGGCAATGGGCAAGTGGAACACGAGAATGCGGTCGAAAGGGTGGGCTGTTGAGTACTGGTCAATGCTGTGCACGGCTACCAACGAGACACCTCACGAACGCCTGTTCTTATTCCCCAGGAGGTCTGCGACTGGAATGACACTCCCAGCATGGCTCACGTCCCCAGGACCGGTGCTTCTGCGTAAGCATGTATGGACACACAAGGCCGAAGCCCTGGTAGAGCAGGTTTTCCTCCTTCATGCAAACCATAACTACGCTTACATTAGGTTCCGCAGTGGCAAGAGGACACCATCTCAACCAGGGACCTGGCACCAGTAGGAGCAGCCACCACACCACACCACCCTCCAACCCAACGACGCTGACTGGACATGCAGCTATGGGGCACGCAGGGCCTCCTTGACCGCTTCAGCCTTAGGAGATGAACCCACCACCCACCCATACTATACGACCCACATACGTCGACCCCATCCCCCTGGCCACCCCTCCGCACAGCACCACACCAGCCACACACACCTCTGCCGCCAGCCCCCCCACTTCTCCTCTGACCAGTGACCAGGGGCCAGTTCTACGACAGTCACAGAGACTCCGGCGGCCGCCGAATCATCTCAACCTGTAAATATTGTATGTACATAGTGGATGCGATTCCTTGTTACTGACCCCCCCCCCCCACTTTGGGACAATTTTAAAGAAGGGGGTGAATGTGGTGGTACACCATTGGTCTACTGCAGGGGGCAACCTCTGTACCTGCAGAAGTGTAAGGGGACACAGGATAACATCTGGCTGGCTGTCAATCAGTTGGCCTGAATGGATCAAGCCCCACCCGGTCGGGTATCAATCACCCTCCAGGATACAAGTCTGCTCCGGCCTCCCAAGGCCTCACACAGAGTTGCTGCAGCCACAGTCAGCCTGGCTCTGTGGAAGTCTTTGTGGATTAAAGCCTGTGGTACAGTCTTTAATTTGTGTGTTTTTGATTTTGTCTAACAGCGCTCCACACAATGGCAGCCACAGTACAACATAAAAAGCAAGCCACCCACAAAGCATCCCCTTAATGATCAATTCACCTTGAATCCTATGTCAAGAGCAGCCCTAGGTCAATGGGGATATTATTCTGCAAAGATTGCAGCATGTACCTCGACTACACCAGCTGCATTGTGTAATGTAACACCCAGCAATAATATATGAAATATTAATAGCTTAGGCTGCAAAAGCAGATAACCAGACACTAATGTCCCAGTGGGGATCCTTCAATTCACATCTCCTAGCCAACTTGCTGAGGTTTTGTTCACTCTTTTATGTGGAGTTAAAAACAAAATTCATCGCTGGCATGGTATTGCTCCAATTTCTGTCAGTAAGACAGAAGTGAAAATCAAGCACATTGATGAAACTATTACATGCACAAATGATACTACAAAAATGTTAGCTTGAAGGTGGATTGTGCCTAGAATAGCCTGATCCAGTTTCACAATGGGCAGGATTTCAACTGGAAATGGTTGCTATCATATTAAAACATGATAAAACAGGTGCCAAGGACCCATGAGTGAACATATTCAATTGCTAACCCATTGCAGCTTCATATTTGTCTGGTTTTGAGATGTAGGAGCCGAATGAGGCCACTTGGACCATCGAGTCTGCTCTGCCATTTAAATCATGGCGAATACATTTTCTTTCTCTACCTTAAACTCCTGCCTTCTCCACATAACCTTGATGCCCTTACTAATCAAAAACCTATCAACCTTTGCCTTAAGTATACTCAATTACTTCATCTCTGCTGCCACCATGGCAATCAATTCCACAGATTCACTACCTACTGGCTTAAGAAATTTCTCTTTGTCTCTATTCTGAAGGGATGACCTTTTATTCTGAGTCAGTGCCCTCTGATCATAGACTCTCCCTCCACTTTATCCTGCCTTTTCAATTTTCAGTAGGTTTCAATGAGATAACAAGATAAAGGAACAGAAGTAGGTAATTCGGCCCATCGCATCTGCTCCGTGACTCCACCCTGAATGAAACCGTTCTCGCATCAAGTTCCGAATTCTGGCATTTTCCCCATGTCCCTTGATACCTTGACTAATTAGATACTTATCAATCTCATCCTTAAACTTCCCCAATGATCGGGCCTCCACAGCTGTATGTGGCAATGAATTCCACTAGTCCATAATTATTGGGCTAAAGAAATCTCACCTCATCTCTGTTTTAAATGGGTACCTTCTAATTCTAAGACTGTGCCCTCTTGTCCTGGATTCACCCACCAAGGGAAACATCTTATTCACATCTACTCTGTCCAATCCTTTCAGCATTCAAAATGTTTCTATGAGATCCCCTCTCATTCTTCTATAATCCAATGAATACAGTCCAAGAGCCGATAAACTTTCCTCATATGCTAGTCCTTGCATTCCAGGAATCATCCTGGTAAATCTTCTCCATACTCTCTCCAAAATTATTACATCCCTTCTAAGATAAGGGGCCCAAAACTGCACAAGTTCTCCAAATGAGGTCTCATTAGTGCCCCATAGAGCCTCATCAACATCTCTTTACTCTTATACTCTATTCACCTTGAAATGAATGCCAACACAGCATTCGCTTTCTCTACTGCCGATCTAACCTGGTGATTAACCTTTAGTCATCCTGCACAAGGACTCCCATGTCCCTTTGCACTTCTGAATTTTGAATTTTCTCCCTATCCAAATAATAATCTGCCTGTTTATTTCCTCTTCCTAAATGTACATCTGTACATTTCTCAACATTGTAGCTCAACTGCCATTTCTTTGCCCACTCTCTTAACCTGTCCAAGTCTCTCTGCAATCTTGCAGTTTCTTTAACACTTCCTACTCCACCACCTATCTTGGTGTCATCTGCAAACTTAGCCACAAAACCATTGAATCCATAATCTAAATTATTGATGTACATTGTAAGAAGAAGCGGCCCCAACACAGACCCTTGTGGAACACCACTAGCAACCAGCAACCTACCAGAACAGGATCCCTTTATTCCCACCCTTTGATTTCTGCCTATCAGCCAATACTCCACCATTCTAATATCTTTCCTGTAATTCCATGGGCTCTCATTTTATTAAGCAGCCTTTTATGTGGTACCTTATCGAAGGTCTTTTGAAAATCCAAATACACAACATCCATAGCCTCGCCCTTGTCCATCCTACTTGAGATTCCCTCAAAAAAATTTCAATAGGTTGGTCAGGCAGGATCTTCCTATTCATGAAACCATGCTGACATGGACTGATCATGTCATGCTCCTCTAGGTATTTCAGAACTTCGTCCTTGAGGATCTACCAACTACTGACATCAGACTAATAGGCCTATAATTTCCTTTTTTCTGCCTTCCCCCTTTTTTAAATACTGGAACTACATTTGCAATCCTCCAGAACCATACCAGTCTATTAATTTCTGGAAAATCATTTCCAATGCCTCCACAATTTCCAAAGCCACCTCCTTCAGAACCCATGAGTGCACCTTATCCAGTCCAGGAGATTTTTCTATTTTTAGTTCATTTAGCTTACTAAGCACTATCTCTCTAGTAGTCTTTACTGTACTTAATTCTATTCCCTGAGACCTCTGACTATCAGGTATATTGCTATTGACTTCCTCATTGAGTTCCTCTACCATTTCTTTGTTACCCATTAAAATTTATCCACCATCACATACCTTTTAAATTTCAGTGACTAGAGGCCCAGAGCTATCAAACACTCCTCATATGTTTACCCTCATCCCTGGGATTATAATCAGAAACATTCTCTGGTCCCTCTCCAACACCAATACATCCTTTCTTATATATGGGGCCCAAAATTGCTCACAATACTCCAAATATGATCTGACCAATGCCCAATAAACCCTCAGGATTACATCCTTGTTTTTAGATTCTAGGCCTCTTGAAATCAATGCTAATATTGCATTTGCCTTTCTTTTGACTGACAACCTACAAGTTAACCTTCAGGGAATCCTGCACTAGGACTCTTGAGCCCTGTTGGACTGCTTTCTAAATTCTCTCCACATTTAGAAAATAGTCAACTTCTTTATTCCTTTACAAAAGCGCATGACCATTTCACTACACTATCTTCTATCCACCACTTCTTTGCCCAGCCTGTCTAATTTCCTCTGCAGTCTCTTTGCATCCTCAACATAACCTGCCTTTCCACCTTTCTCCATAGTATCCACAAACTGGGCATAAAATCATCAATTCCATTGTCCAATACATTCAATTATAAAGTGAAAAGTAGCAGATGGAATGTCAAACCCTGAAAACACCACTAGGTACCAACCGCCAGCCAGGAAAGGTCTCCTTTATTCCCACACTTTGCCTTCTGCCAATCTTTTATCCATGCTAGCACTTTTCTCATAATTCCATGGGGAAACTTGTTTAGTAGCCTCATGTGTGACACTTTCAAATCAAGTAAACAGTATCTACTGACTGTCTGACTCAGTATTTCCTCAAAGAATTCCAACACATTTGTCAGACAAGGTCTCCCCTGAAGGAAACCATTCTGACTTCGGCCTATTTATCATGTGCTTTCAAGCACTCCCAAACCTCATGCTTAATAATAATGGACTCTAGAATCTTACTAACCACTGAAGTCAATGCAAAACCTAACAGTTCCATCTGGCTTAGGCATTAAAACACAAGGTGAACTCCAATTTGAAGTAGACTTTTCAATGATACCATTCTTCAACTAATCTGCACGTTTCCATATTCATCCGATAGGGATGTTGTTTAATAGGTCTAGCATCACCTACATCAACATCATGATAAGCTATGGAAACTCTCTGAAGTACATCTGGAAATAAATTCTCAAATTTTAAAAGTAACTGTCTCATTTATTTCCTTTCTGAAGTTTGGAGATGAAGTTTGTTTCTAGGTCCTGCAAAACCATGGAATTTTTGAGTGCCATGATCTTCTCCAAAAATTGTTTTACTTGTCTCCTCATTATCCTGGTCAATAATCATCAGCTCTGGTGAAATTCTATTCACACTGTGAGGCACGTGCTCAAAATATGGCTTAATCATATTTACTTGACAGACCTGAGTTTCTCGTTTGCAATTAGATGTTTCAATAACATAAATGACCTATTAATTTTAGACTTAACTTCATATGATACAGAAAACCTAGCCCTAAGAAGATTTGAATTTGTAGAAAAGAGAGCCAATACTTTGTCACTAGGTTTAAAATTTCTCACCTCTGCCTTGCGATCATACTAAACCTTCATTTTCTGTTGAGTGGTCTTTAAATTCTCCTTTGCCATTTCACAAGCTTTATGCAACTGATCCTTAAATTTAAAGATATCATCCAATAAATTTAAATGCACATCATTATTAACCCACTGCTCCTTTAATAACATTGAAGAACCTCTCACCTCATGTCTAAAGATCAACTTGAATGGACTAAAACAAATGATTCTTGGACAAACTCCCTCACTGCAAATAAAAATAAATGAACCCTTTCATCCCAATCCTTTTCATTTTCAAAATATAAGTTTTTATCATGTTTTTCAGGCTCAAATGGAACCTGTCCAAGGCCCCTTGACTCTTTGGATGATATGCAGAAGATACAAATCAGTTTAACTCTCAATTGATAAACCACTTGTTGGAATAAGCCTGACAGAAAATTACTCCCTTGATCTGACTGAATTTCTCTAAGCAGACCAACCAAGGTGTTAAATTTTAACAAAGGTTTCAAAACTGCCTTTGCTTTAATGTTTCTCAGAGGAATGGCCTTCAGAATCCTATTTGTCAACAAATACTGATTCCCATCTTTAGTTATGGGCAATGGGCCAGCGTAGTCCACAATCACTTTTGAGAAAGGCTTTCCAAAAGCAGGGATAGGTTGTAAGGGTGTCACTGGGGTCCTGATTAGGGTTACCCACCAATGGACAAATATTACTGGTCTGGAAATATCTCACAACATCCTTTCTTAAACTAGGCCAATAAAATTGTTTAATTGTCTTATCCATAGTTTTTTCATCTCAAGATAACCACCGAAGGGTGTACTATGAGCCAAAGTTATATTGTCATAGGTTCTAGAGATCACAATCTGGTGAACTACTGCCCAATCTTCACTGGGAGAAAGATCACGTAGTTTCCATTTTCTCATTAATACTCCATCTTTGACATAATAACCCACTGGCATTTTCTTACTTCCTCATCAGAGAGAGCCTTATCTCTCACTTCAGCCAGATCAGGATCCTCATTTTGCCTTGCTATCAATTCCTGTCTGTATAATGACAAATCTGTAGCCTTAGGTTTACTGTCAGTGCTTGGGTCTAATAAGGAAGATTGCTCAACCCATTACCAGGTCATTTCCATCTAAATGCTGTTTTTGACTATCACAGACTTTATTTTCTGTTAAATCATTTTTCACAGCCTTATCTGCATTGACAATCTTTTTCAACATTGCTCTTGTTATAGCACAAGTGGGGTAAATATCGGATCCCCTCTCTGACTCATCAATGACTAGCTTAGCTGTCATTCATACTGCAGGATCAACCTTACCTTATACCAAGTTATTGCCTAGCAACAGTAAAACTCCTTCCTCTGGCAAATTCAACCTAACTCCTAATGTAATATGTCCATTAACCAAGGCTCATTTTAAAACCATTTTGTGCAAAGGAATGGGTCAGAATCACCTCTGATACCTCCAATCAAATTTATTTCCACCAGCGTCAGTTTCTTCGCCAAATTCCAGAGCACTATCTAACACAAGTATCTTGCTAGATTTTCACTGCCACTTATTTTAACTCTTCTTTAACTGAAACCAAACCCTCCATCATAAAAGATTGGAATTCATCTCTAATTTTATCAGTAAAGTTGGACCTTTCTTGGTTTTTATACCTCTTCTCACTTTGAATACAAGCATTCAGTGCTACCTTTTTTTCTCTTCTTTTTCAGCACAGGACAACTTGCGATTACATGACCAGCCTTCTTACAGTAGTGGCAAAGGGGACCCGAAGGTTTTTCTATTACAAACTTCCATTCATCTTTACCCCTAATACTACTTCCAAATTTACGCTCCACCTTACTTGGATCATCCACAGTGCACTTTTGAAAAATTTTGCCTGGCATCCATTTAGACTTACGTGTTAAAGCATATTCATCAGCTAACTTAGCAGACTCCTGCCAAGTTTTCACCTTCTTATCATCTAAGAATGCTTTAATATCATCAGAAACACATCTTTAATTTCTTCAATTATTATCAATTCTCTCAATTATATTCATTGTTTGCAATCTTCGATGTGTTCCACCAGTCAAAACACACCATATTTTCATAAGCAAAATCTGTATAAGATTGGGTTGTTGAATTTTTAAAATTCCTGAACTAACTCATAAGCCTGAAAAATAACTTTTTCCACAATTTCATAATTAGCTGTTTGCTCTGTGGTAAGGGAAGAATAAGCTTGTTGAGCTTTTCCTTTAATTACACTTTGTAACATGAGAGATCATTGGTTTTGTGGCCAATTTAAATTCACAGCCACTTTCGCAAACTGCTGAACACATTTATCTATTTCAGCTTCCTTAAATGGAGGAAAAAAACACCAAACTTCTCTACTGGCCATAAACCCCTCACCAGGACCAAGAATTTGATCTTGGGTCTCTTCTTTTCTCCTGTCACTTCCCACTCTAATCTTTTCCAGCTCATGTAGCCTAATTTTCTTCTCTGCCTCAAGTTCTAATATTCTCAGTTCCATTTCTAATCTCTTCTGTTCCTCATCTGCTTCTATTTCTAATATCTTCTGTTCCACTTCTATGTCCAATTTCTTTTGTCTCTTGGCTGCCTCCAATTCTAATCTCTTTAATTCCAACTGTATTTGCTCAGAAATTTTACTCTTGGGAAACTGCTCTAACACTTCTTGAAACATTCCTGTTTTTATATACTATTTTGCAATTTTCCTCCAAATCTCCACCTTTTTCGTTTGTGGTTCTACTGAAGCAATTGACAACTTGTTGGCATTAGTCATCAACTCATTTTTCTTAGCCTTTTTCAAATTCTCAAGAAAGGGTAATGCCAAAAATCCATTTATATCTATAGTTGATGGTTTGTTCCTGTTGATTTCACACCCATACACTAGCTTTTAGTTATTTTTACCAAAGGAATTTCCTAGACCAGACTGGAATCACCAAGCTCCAGTTTGATTCAGAATCAGGCGATTTTGTCACTAATCAACCTCTAAGCTCCCAAATTTGTTTGAATCCTAGGTTAGCCCCCATTTCATTACATCTCAAACCATTAACAACAATTCAAAAGGGTTAAATTTGAACTCTATATTTATTAATGACTATTAACAATATAATCAACTTTTTTTGAATAATTTATTTTGATTTTCAAAGATGCAAAATTCAAACAAACAGTATAATATTTCAACATTCATACAATATACAGAGTCTGTGGTTATCCCCCTCCCCCCACTTACATGACTGAAAAAAGTCAATTAAATTATACAGATACAAATTCTGGTGGGGTCATAGACCCCTACTGAAACCAAGGTTAAAAAAAAACAACCAGGATGGCTAATTACAAAGGTTAAGAAAAAAATTAAAAGGGAAAAAATCTTAAAAGTAAACTAAAAAAGTACATCACCTGTACCTGTACCATAAAAAAGTACATCACCTGTACCATGTCCACTTTCTTGATCACTTTCATAAAATATTTCAAAGTCGGAGGGGGGGGGGAAGCTAATCAATCTGTGTGCCAATATATTTCACATTCTAATAAATGTGTCATTTTTCTTCCTTAGATCTTATGTGATTTTTCACCAGGAGAATGCACTTCCATATTCCATTGTGTGGTATTTGTGTGGGAGTTGGACTTCCACAAAATTGCTATACACTTCCTGGCTACAGCCAAGGCGACCTTCATGAATGGAATTTGATCTTTGGTCAATATAAAACTCATGACCCCAGACTCTGGATTCTGTGGAAAATCTATTTCTGTAATTTTTTTCAGAATGTCCCCCAGGTTTTTCTAGAAGGGTCTCACCTTTGTTCATAACCAGGTGAAGTGGACAAAAGTTCCAACCTCCACACCACACCTAAAGCACATTTCTGAAATTTCAGGCTTTGATTTATACAATTTTTGTGGTGTGAGGTACAACAGGTGCAAGAAATTGTACTGCACCAACTGTATCTGGTGTTGATGACCCCTGTCACACTATCCAGACAATGAAGATGTCTTGCCACCACTCTTCATTGATTGTTGTACCCAAGTCTGACTCCCATCTCTCCCTAGACCTGTGTAAGACCGACTTCTGGTCCTCACTTTGGAATATGTAATACATCTTAGAAATAAATTTACACACATTCCCCTTTTGAATTAGAATCTCTACGTTGCTACATTCAGGTAGGGTCATAGATGGTCCCAATTTTTCCCTTAAGAAAGATCTTATTTGCAGATAGCAAAAGAATGTTCTGTTATTTATTTCTCAACTGCTCAAATGACATAAGCTGCCCCCTTTTCTAACAATCCTCAATACATGGGATCCCTGCTGGCACCAGGTGTCCAGGATTTTATTACTCAGAGTTAAAGGTATTAAATTATTCTGGGTCAAGGGCATTTTGTGGATTCAATACATTGTATTACTCTTTCCATGTCTGGAGTACTTCTTTAGGATGGGGCTACCGTTTTCTTTGAGAGTAATTTGGTATCCGACTTATATATGAATTCTTTGGCTATCTCTGCCCATCAAGTATAGTCCAATTTGTGCCCATGAAGGGGGCCCCCCTCCCTCAAAGAGTGAGGTGATAAACCTTGCTTGGGCTGCTCAGCAATACTTTTTTGTAATTTTAAACACCCTCCCCCCCAAGATGTAATCCCATGTCAACTTTTCCATGGAGATTCTAGCCACTTACCATTCCACAGGATCCTTCTAACACACTTGTTAAGTGCCTTAAAAAACCCTAAGGCAATGAAATTGGTAATGGTTGGAAAAGATATTGGAGCCTTAGCATCACAATATCTAACCAGGTTCTCCTCAATCTTCCGGAGCAAAGGGAGATAATTAAGTTTGTATAAGTTATGTAAATCTTTATCTACTTTAAATCCCAGGTATTTAATGCCTTCTTGTGGCCATTTAAATTGACTTCCTTGTCAGTACTGCCCATAATCCCATTTGGCAAAGGCATTATTTCACTTTTATCCAAATTATATTCTAAAACCTTCCCGTAATCCTCCAGTGTGGTCCTTAGTCTGGCCAATGACCCCCACCATGTCCATCAAATTGCACAAAGTTGCACAAAGTTCTTAGCAGAAATCCATCCTTTATAATGACAGTCTACAGTCCAAAAAGTCAGTCCATGGTCCATAACATCATATTTAATCTTTTCTCCCCTTATTGCTTCTTTAGTTGCCTTCCATTGGTTTTTAAAATCTACCCAATTCAATGGCTTCCCACTAGTTTTTGCTTTTATGCTGTCTTTAACTTTGCTTGTAAACCATAGTTTCCTCATCCATTTAGAGAGCTTCTTCTTTGGGATCAAATTATTCTACATCTTCTGAATTACTCCCAGAAATACCCATCATTGCTGCTCTGCTGTTATTCCTTGTAAGGTTCACTTCCAATCAACTTTGGCCAGCTCCTCTCTCATACCTCCATTTTTACTTTTACTGAGCTGGAATACTGACACATTATGTTCATTGACTCCTAAGGTTTCCTCTATCTTAAGATCACAAATCAAATCTGGTTCTTTGAGCAGCGCTAACTCCAGAATTGCCTTTTCCCCAGTAGGCTCAATAATCTGTTCTGAAAAGCCCCCTTGTAGTTTGCTGGAATTGTAACAATTACTCTCAGTGTCTTTGGATCATGAAATCTTCCTTCTCTTGATCAGTATCCAACCATTCCCAGAAAGCTCCCACATCCATCTCTCTCAGTTGGCTGCAGTATTTGGCATGGTATTTTTGTTAATTGGATAGAAACCAAAAGGAAAGAAATGGAGATGGAGAACAGAATAATTGGAAAATATTAAAGAAAGAAATAAGAAACATGAATTATCTGTTTGATGATCAGTCAAACCTGATTCCTATTACTGCTTCAAACTATTTTACTTCAAGGCTTATTTATTTTTCATGTGTTATATAACAACATCTGCAACTGTGCTTTCTCAATCCTCTGCCAATATTTTGCCTTTTTGGCATTTAATATCATTATCATCTTCTGTGATGCCAACCCCAAGTATCCTGACAGTCAAACCATCTGTTCTGACATTACTTTCACATTGTGTTATGCCATCAGTTCAGGTATACTTGATACTTGAAAGGTTGTCAGGCAAGGAATTCTGAAACACCATAACAATGAATACATATTTACTATGGAATTTAACTATTTTAGTTAATTTATATCTAGAGTTAGAATTTGAACATGAAAGCTGATATTATTTTTCAGATCCTGGAGGGAAATTGGAATTGGAATTTTAAAGAAAAATGATGCAGCAACTATGATATATTATAAAGATATAAGGCAGAAGTTGCATAAGGCAGAATACAGGTATACATATGATCGCATACATCTGTGGTCTCATAAGGTCATAGTAGAATTCAAAAATCCTGATCGGAGGATGGCATGTAGCAGACATAACTAGATGTACTCAATAACTTACAGCTCTCAAAACATGTATTTTATGTCTTTTGTAAACAAAGGGTTACATACGTAGGTACTGCACTTTCTGTCTATCATGGCTCCCAATCGCAGTAAAACCAGTGCTAGTGATAGCAGCAGCAAGAGGCAAAGGAGAAGTATCGATTTAGATTTGAAACAAAAGGTTATTAAACAACACAAAGATGGAAAAACAGTGACTTGTTGCTCACGATTTAGGCATCTCGTACTTGACAATCACGAAGATCCTCAAAACAAAGAAAAAATTCTCCAAGCTGTTAAATGTTTGGCTTCACTGAAAGCTACAAAGCCAATGTAAATACGAGAGGGACCTATATCGGAAATGGAGAAATTGCTAATAATGTGAATCGAGGAGCAAACACAAAAGCGAGTCTCTCTCAGCATGTTGAAAATCACTGCTAAGGCACGGTTTGTTCCAAATGCTTAAAAAAAAAGCAGGATATCGAGTTTAGAGCTAGCCCTGGGTGGTTCAGGTGCTTCAAACAATGTTTCGCTGCACAATGTGAAAGTGAGTGGTGAGTCTGCAAGTGCTGATGTGAAGGCAGCAGAAGAATTTGTTGAAACTTTAGATAAACTAATTGTTGAGGGAGGTTATTTGCCCCAGCAAATTTTTAATATGGATGAAACCTCCTTATTCTAGAAGTGAAAACCTGAAAAGACTTTCATCCATAAGAAGGTCAAGTCAATGCCAGGCTTTTAAAGACAGAATGACTGTGTTCTTAGGAGGCAATGCTGCTGGTTACAAGTTAAAGCCATTTCTTATTTGGCATAGTGAAAACCCTAGGGATTTCAAGAACAATAATAAACACACCTTACCAGTTTATTACAGGAACAATAAAAAGACCTAGATGGCAAAAATGCTATTTCAGGATGCCCTTCTCGATTGCTAAGCCAGTGAAATGGATAAATGCTGTTTGGAAGAAGGCATACCTTTCAAGATTTTGCTAATTATATAAAATGCTTCAGGATATCCCCCTTTCATTGGTGGCCTCACCCCGACATCAAAGTGGTGTTCCTCCCACCAAATACCATCTCTTTAATCCATCCAATGGACCAAGGGGTTATAGCAGCATTCAAGGCTGATTACCAGAGGAGGATCTTTGCTCAGGCTATTCTGCAACTGATGAAACTGGCAGGACACTGATGCAGTTCTGGAAGGAGTACCACATTTTCCACTGCTTAAGGAACCTTGCTTGGGCCAGTGATGACGTGACCAAAGAGTGCATGGGCAACATCAGGGAAAAAAATACTGAAGCAGTATGTGGGTGATTAAGGGATTTGAAAAAGATGATGAGATTGGAAGGATTGATAGAGCTGTTGTTGACATGGTAAACAACAACCTGAACCTAGACAGAGATGATGAGACATTGAAGAACTGCTAGAGGTGGTTCCTGAGGAACTAACAAATGAAGAGTTGCTGGAGCTAGAGCAAGAGCGAATAGCTGAAGAAGAGGCAAGGGAAAAGGAACCTGCAGAAAGAGAAGAACAGGTGCAGAAGAAGTTTACTGTTAAGGGATTAGCCAAATTCTTTGCAGACCTGAACTGCTTGCTGAAGAGATGGACCCAAACACTGAATGCTTTTCACTGATAGAGAGGAATGTTCATGCAGTTTATGACAAGAAAAAGCAAACTAGGCAAACTGGACATATTCCTGAAGAAGCCAAAACCTCTTTAAGAAGAGCCTCAGCCAGGACTTTTAGGCATTACAGAGATGATATTATCATTGTTTGTGACAGTTTTGACCTGAAACTCTCCAGTGGAACAGTATGAGGAAGTTGAGAACAGTAATGTGGATGATACTGATCCTCTTTGTTAAATTGTGTGTAATAGAACCATAGAACACTACAGAATAGAAAACAGGCCATTCATCCCCTCTAGTCCATGCCAAAACTTCATTCCTCTAGTTCCATCGATCTGAACCTAGTCCATAATCCTCCAGACCTCTACCATCCATGTATCTATCCAATTTATTCTTTAAACGTAAGAGTGAACCTGCATTTACCACATCAGATGGCAGCTCATTCTACACTCCCAAAACTCTGAGTGAAGAAGTTCCCCCTAATATTTCCAATAAACCTTTCCCCTTTCACTTGAAAGCCATGTCCTCCTATATTTATCTCCCCTAATCTAAGTGGAAAGAGCTGACTCACATTTACTCTGTCAATACCCTTAATAATTTTGTAAACTTCTATCAAATCTCCCCTCATACTTCTACGTTCCAAGGAATAAAGTCTTAACCTGTGTTACAAACTGGACAGCAGCAATAGAAATGAGCCCAGACAAAATGATACAGCACCTTATCTAATTTATTTACCCTTATCTAAACTTATCTAACTTTACCCCCAACTATGCGCGAATATACTGGTGTGTGAGTGGAATACCCCAAACCACTACAGCTCAAGGCCCAATTCTCAAAAGACAGTTCAAAATTCAGTTTCAGAAATTCATTGTTGACACATAGGCTTGAAATTGATGCAACATACAGGGGTTTTAGATGAAATTAGCAGTTCATGAAGTGGGTGAGAGTTCGGGGTGACAGAATGTTTATTAACTCACAAAACCCTTGTCGAAGTGCTTCCAGCGAGATATCCTTTTTAGACAAGTGACAACCAAAGCTTTCCTCTTCTTTGGCATGGGGACACGAAGCGAGTGATGCTCACAAAGCTTCCAAAACCATTTTTATGGGTCAGCTGAATTCAAGTAACTCTCACAATGGTCACAATTCACAAGAAGTGTTTCTTCTGCTTCCAGAACCCCAAATTGTGGGATTTTAAATGAAACTACCACCAGCTCCTTTAACGGGCCATTCAATGCATGTGAAGAGCTGACAGCAGTTGACTGGGAAGTTGGATCCCACGGGAGCACTGTATCTCCTCCGCTCCTCACTCCCCACGGTTCTGCACCAATGGCAGCACCGCCATTTTTGATTATCCACCCTTATTTGCTTTAAGACAGCAAGCACTTCCTCCTCTTTAATCTGTATAGGTCCCATGACCTCACTGATTGTTTTCCTTACTTCCCGTGACTCTGTCAGTTTTCTGAGTGAATACTGATGAAAAAAAAACATTTTAAATCGTCCCCATCGCTTTTGCTTCCATACAAAGCCGACCACTCTAGTCTTCAAGGAGACCAATTTTGTCCTTTACTGTCCTTTTGGTATTAATATACATGTAGAAAGACTTAGGATTTTCCTTCACATTGTCAGCCAAAGCAAAATCGTGTCTTATTTTACCCTTCCTGATTTCTTTCTTGAGGTTTCTCTTGCATTTTTTTATACTTAAGTACCTCATCAGCCATATTTAATACCTTTTGGTCATGTTTTTGTGACTATTGTGTCAACCTTCCTATTTTAGATTTCCACAGCAGTATTTGATGGGTTTTGCTCAGGCAAACAATACCATTATCCATTAGAAATGTATCAGTACACCTTTTGCTAAATAAGTTGAAAATGATGAATCTTGGCTCTCTGTTTTTCAACTTCATCAGATTAAGAAGAATGAGCTGGAAGTGGAGTGCAAATGAGAATATAATGCTGAAGCTAATGGCCAGACCACGTGTACAAACTTGCCTGCAGGTTGGTCAAAGCTGCAAAACGCTCTCTATCAAAACATGGTCCCATCCTTTACACACTTTACACACTCTCCATTTCTCTCAGTTCTCTTCCTCTTAGATTATGGGTGATAATTCTCTTCCTCTCAGACTCCATTGTAGGGTTTAAATGGACTCTATTAGAATTTGCAATCAAAGTAATTTTATTTTCATCATGATTGTTTGTGTAAACTCTAAACAAAGAAGGAATTTTAAAAGTAAACCGAAATGGCATAACAATTCAAACGTCAGAGATCAGTACTTGACCAAAGTTGCCCTCAGCCTGCATGTCTAATTTGTCTGCTGAGAATAACTTGCAGCATTAACAACTCAACTGAAATAAAATGTTGCTATTTTGTGTTTAGATTTTCCTTTGTTCCCTCTGATGATGTCAGTAATCTTACAAGAGTACATTTCTTTTCTATTTTTTTCCTCCAGACTTTCTTGACTTGTCAGATGCATGAGTTTAAATTTAGCAGCTTTTGGAAGTACTGCATGTGCAATTCCTTGAATGTTTGCAGTAAATATGTTGGTGTGCATTCGTCACCTGACTTATTTTTCAAGATGACGGAGACATTTGGATGCACATACAACAGGGGATGTTTGACTGTCTCTGCTAACTTCAGTTAATGCCCTGTAAGTTGCATCAAGTAGAACTAATGCTTACTTTTAATCTATCTACACAATGTATTTAGAGACACAATTGGAGCATAGTCTATTTAGAAAATATGAAGATGTGCAGTGTACAGGTGGATCATGTCATTTCAGAAAATTTAGCCCTAAAGGTCTTTATAAACTTTCTGTCAAAGTTTCCCAATATAAACTATTCTATTCTGTTCACACTATTACCAAGTTGCTGTAACTCTTGGGAGATTGTAATAACAGCATGGCAAACTTATAATAATAGCTTTTGTTAAACATTAATACAAGTCATTCTATTAGGGATTGTTAATGAGAGTACATATAGACTTAAAACCCGAGATTGTCCTCAAATGATGAGGTTGCAGATGTAAACTGTTCATTGGAACTACAAAAAAATGAGAAGCAAATATCTTTGGCACATTGAAGCAATATCCTTCAATAATTATTTTGCTCAGTAACAGAACATGAACAGGCCCTTCAGCCTGTCCACATTCATTCTATCTGCTTTCACGTAGTCTTTATCCTTCCATTCCTTCCTTGTTCATGCACCTGCCTAAATAGATCTTATCTGGTCCATCAATTTCCTTTGCAACACATTCTGAAATTGTGATACATTAATTCGGGGAAACATTTAAAATATTTTACAGATGACTGGATATGGTCCTCATGACTTGGCCTAAGTAAGTCTTGTACTCAATGGCTCCAAATTAACTTTTCAATTTCAGCTTTAACAAAATAGTCACAAAACATAGAAATAGCTTGAAATCAGTGAAAATTGGTGGGGAAAATCACAAGCTCTCCTTGTTTTCTTATTAGGCAAATTTTGAAATGCATCATATGGTCACAAGTTAGACTGACTTTCAAGTCTGAAACAAATGTGAACCCTCAGAAGATTGAAACATAGATGAATTTTACTGATTATTCAAGGGTTTTATGGAACCTAGTTATTTAATTTCAGAAACCCAAGTTATGTAATGCTCTCCCTGACCCCAATACCATATTGCAGCAAGATCTGTTATAACTGTAAAGAAAACAAAATGATTACCACGCTTCTTAATGACCAATTTCAAATTTGCAAACTGCTGTGCTTGGATTCTAGTTCAGTAATGAAACTACACAAGCAATTCCATTAATTTATCCAATTAATCTTGTCCAGTTACTTCTCAGAAAGAGTCATGCAATTGTGAAACTATTGATTGGTTATGGTAAATAATTTAGGTTTATGCAAGGATTCTCTTGATAAATACATGGGGGAGCAGTTGGTACTGCAGTTGGTAGTTCTCTTATATCTCCAGGGACCTAGGCCTGATCCTGACTTCAGACAATCTTTGCGCTATGTCTGCACATTCTTTTTTTTTTGCTGTTTTTTCTGATGGAAGCTCTGCTTCTTCCCATATTCCAAGGGCACACTGGTACATTAAATGTCTACTACAAATGATCCCTTAGTGTAGCTTAATAGTAAAAAGAAGCCAAGGGAAATTGCGTATGTCTGAGAAAAACAAACATTGCAATAGATCAGAGCAATAAAAAGAGGGGAACTGGATTAACAGTTATGCTATTTTGGAAAAAGACGTGGATCAAATATGCTGAAAGGCATCCTCTTTTGTCATTAAAAATATGAAGAAGAATTAAATAGAATGATGTTGGACTCAGGTAGGAAGACCTAAATTTAATGGCTGGGAAATTGTGTGAACACATATCAACCAGGCCAAATGATTTGCTTATCATTATGGGACACACTAATGTTTCAAGGTGCTGCTATTTTTGTGAAACTAGTATTGGTAACAATGGACACTACTTTTTCCCTGGTTTGCTGTACTATTGTTCAGTGCGTTAAGTCTTCAGTGCTTACAGATTGCTTTTGGATGGAATTGAGTAGTATGTAACTTCCATTTAGAACCATAGAACATTACAGCACAGAAAACAGGCCATTTGGCCCTTCTAATCTCTGCCAAAACATTATTCCACTAGTCCCATTGACCTGCACCCAGTCCATAAACCCCCAGACCTCTCCCATCCATGCATCTATCCAATTTAATCTTAAAATTTAAGACTGAGCACTCATTTTATCATGTCAGTTGCCAGTTTGTTCCACACTCCCACCACTCTCTGAGTGAAGAAGTTCTCCATAAATCTTTCCCCTTTCACCCAAAAGCCATGTCCTCTTGTATTTATCTCACCTAATCTAAATGGAAAGAGCCTACTCACATAGATGAAAATAATTATGCATTTCCATAAATTCTAACTAACATGTTATTTGGTATTTGATGCTAAAATTTAATTTTGAGGAGCAAATTTAAGTTTAGTAAGACGTGTATCCAAATTGTACTGATCAATTATTTTCAAAAGGTTTGCATCCTGAAAATAAACTGGGGATTATGATAGACAGTTTCAAGCTGAATATAAAGATAATTTCAGATTTGCTGTATCAAGTAGGAAGTTGGGGGAAACATTAAATGAACTTTTATTGAATTTGGCATGTTTAATCACATAATGATGCTGACATATTACATTAGTTCAAATGACCTAAAAGTATTTTGCCACTGATTTTTGTTTCTGCTCAGAATCTAATGCCTCTCCTGTCAGTGTCCAACAATAGTGGGCCAGCACTGATGGATTCCAGTTGCTCTGATACCATTTTTCCTTGGTTCCAATGTCCTGGTGAAACCTTTCACCATGTTCATCACTGACTGCACCAAGATCAGTAGGGAAGAAGTCCAAGTGTGAATGCAGAAAATGAATTTTCAATGACATGCTGCACTTCGTGGTTTTGTAGACTTGAAGTAGTCTTAAATTATGACAAGAAGTCACAAAGAACAGGCTATATCTAAAAAAAATGGTATGTGATAGGAACATTTTAAGGGGATTTTTGTGATCAGCAACCCAAAATCCATAAAATACACCCAAAAGTGTTCAGGAAGCACAATCTTTGTTGTCCAGTGTCACATGCAATTCCAGGGATTAATAAATTGGTAATTCTGGGCTTGATATTAATTAATTTAGACATCATGAACTGAAAATTGGATTAATCTCAAGTATAGCAATTCTGTGCCAATTTCTGAGTGACTTAATTTCCAGTGAGAAATTTGTTTCTTAACTTTTCCTTTTCTTCAGCGATCTTTCTTCCCAATGTAAAACGCTCCCAATTGTAGTCAGCACGAATACACAATCCAATAATCAACGGTGGTGAAATTTTCAACTTCTCTGATTACAAATGCAACTGATCTTATTCACTGTAGTTTGCTAACCCTGTTCTTCTACTTAACCCGTGCTATTTAAGAAGTCAGCACCCAGACAGCACTCTTTGTCTACCCTCTGAGGTTTTTGCCTCCAACTCCTCAAGCACCACCTCAGATCTTCCTTTACTACTTTTCTCATGGGGGTCAGGGTATAAAGTTAATCTCAAAATCCTAATTCAGAATCATTCCTGCCTGCTGCCACTGATCTGTGCCACATCTCATATCTTGCTGCTCCCTTATTCTTTATGCAGGTCACTGAACCTCCACACCTAAGGAGAAGCGATCTCACTAAATTCTGCTCAACTGAACAGCCACACTATCAAATGAAGACAACATTTCCCTGTAGCTTACCTGCTGGAAAACTGACCATCTTCTGTCTCAGCGAGACAATATTTTGTCAGCAACTGAGGCGAGTTAAAGACGTCCAGCCCACCATTTCAGCTCACCATTTCAATAGAATAGGTTTAGAGCATTAAATTGTTGTGATTCACTGAGGAAGTGGTATTGGAGCAGAGAACACTGTAAATGTCATTATGTTTCATCTCACTGGCAAAATGTATCTACTTCTGTAAGATTGGCATCTGAGTGGGCAGATTTACATAAATTATTCCCCAAATTCCTTGTGGGAAAATTCAGGGAACTCATTGTCAGGATGACAGTTACTGATACGGAATAGTTTTTAATATTTTGTGGCTGACATACCATTATTCACCATGGCCATTTACCTTTCCTGTTTGTAAACTGAAAACCACTGTGCGTGTACTTTAACACTGGCTCAGTGACGTAAAGATATGATAGCAGACCAAATATCACCTTTTGTGCCAGAATTATGGACAAAATCATTGAGGTTTAGCCACCTATAATGTGACAGGCAGAACTGGTCCCTCCTGTTCATGTCATGTTTTTTTCTTAGATGTAGGCTATGAGGTAAGAAACACCAGAGTGGAAATCTACCCTTGGATGCTTTGGCTAAATGTACAATAAAGCTATGTGTCATATTACACTTCAAAATGGAACATGGAGAGCAGCTGCTTGCTATATTCCACATTTAGCATGAGAAACTGAGATTAATTTCTTGTCCCTGTACTTGCAGATAACCAACGTGAAGAGGATGACAGTGTTCCACACATTTCTCTCTATCAGCTTGCTGCCTTCCAAGTCTGTGAATTAAGTACAAGCATCTGCCATGATACTCATTTCACAATCTGTTAAGAAATGCTGCATTGCTGCTATTTCCATTCCAGATTAAAGCGAGGGCAAGTAATGATCAGAAGTTTTTTTTACAGCTCAGCAGAGGGCAGCACAACCAAACAACAACAACCTACATTTATTTAGCAGATTTAAAGGGTTAAAATATCCCAACATGTTTTTTTTAGGAACAATAATTGAACAAAATAATGTGTGGGGTACATGGGTAATGTGATAGGTGATGAAAGGCATGTACAAAGAGATAACTTGTGCATCTTTGCAGAGGAAAGAAGGTCAGGGAGATACCTTTGTAAGGGAATTCAAGACCAGGATCACTAATGGTGGACCAAAAAGAATCAGGAATGTTCGAAAGGCCAGGATTATAGTGACATAAAGATCCCAGAACCTGCTGGGTCAAAGGATGGAAAAGATGAGGAAACAAGGTTAAGAAATTGGAAAAGAGTTCATCTTGAGAGTTGAAGGCTGTGCAGGACAATTTCAATTTCAGTTACACAACAACATGAAGCTACTGGAATCAGTCAACTATCCGTAGGGAATATTTTATTGGATTTTTTTTACACATATCTAAAGGGCCTATCTCATTGGCCTGGAGACTAGGTGGCGACCTGGTGGCGACTCGAGTCTCCGCTGGTTGCGGAGACGTCTCTGCAATGTCTCCTGGAAACTAGCCGGGTCTCCGGGAAGTCGCGGGAAAATCGAACATGTTTGATTTTTTTAGAGACTTTTTCCAGTCTCCAGCAGGTCTCCGTGATGTCTCCATCAGTTGCGGCGACATCGCGGAGACTAATTTTGTCCGTGACTGGGGAGACGTCTCTGCCATGTCTCCGAGACATTTCCGCAACATCTCTGAGTCCTGCTAGAGACTGAGGAGATGTTGCGGTGATGATGCAGCGACGTCTCCACGACGCTGCTTGACTTAAAGGCCACGTGACTGAGCGCGTGCTGGCATCACCGAGACGCCTTCACTCCTGGTCCAAGTCACAGGTAAATCCCGGTCAAGGTCTTCATCACCTGGTACTTGTTCCTGCTGCTGCTGCTCCTTGTACTGCCTTGGAAGAGGCCCCACCATCTTGTCTTACTAGGGGAGAGCTCCAACTCCATAGTAGTACTGTCCTTCCACCATGCCACCCAAGGGCAGTGGGGGCTGGAAGGGCAAGAAGGAGGATGAAGCAGTTGTAGCAGCTTCTGCGCAGTTTGTGGATGCTGAGGCAGCAGTTGATGCTGGAGAAGATGAGGAAGATGGTTCCAGGAGCGATCCGACTAGAAAACAATATGATTAGAAAGAGGGGCATCAAGAGGCAATGGCTGACTTCTGGGAGGATCATCCTGAATTTAACGATAAATCGCATGTAAGATACAAAGATAACCAATGCAAGAAAGCAGCAGTTGAATCCTTCCTTGTTGACATGCAGAACATCTTCGAGGAGATCAAGAAGCCCCTACCTACATGTGAGTGTATATTTAAATTGCATTGAATTTATATTTAATTACATTAAAATAAATACATGCAAAAATGTGTAAAAAATGTAGCTATAGTAATGATGAATATGTCTAATATAATTGTTGTAATACTATTACTCTTTCAGATGCACAGTTCCTAGCACCTGCGGAATAGGAGGACAAGATTCAACCGATGCACAACTAAGAAGTGGGCAGCCTGCACATACCGTCTCTGCCAAGGAAGCCTTCATCATAGAGAATACAATTTTCTGCGGAAGCACATTGAGGGGTATAGGCATCTCGCACATGAGACTCATTCAGTAAGTATAGACATGAATTGTACTTTTTTCTTATACCACATACAGTCCTGTGTCATGTGATGCAGTAGATCATTATTCATAATTACATTTTCATATTTTCTAGTTTGGCAGAGGTCACCACTCCAGAGAAGAGGATGATGACACCATCATCGTCGGGTCAAGTGTGGAATCTTCTTTGCCACCTGGACCAAGCACAAGCACCAGTTCCGCTACTACCACTTGCACCAAAGGAAGGAGGCAGAAGAAGATGCGGAAGGAACGCGGTGATGTCTCTGAGGCAGAGGTAACACCCAGGCTAAGTGTATTGTCATCTTGTGTGAATTGACGTTCAGATTGCTTTTTTGGAAATGCCATGTTTATATCTGATTTGCATTGTCACCTTCTTGCCATCTGATGCATCCTCCCCATTCTTTTTTTTGTATTCTGTACCACCAGCTTAATCTAGCGTGTTGAACTGTACTGATGTCTTTGTCCACCTTTTTTAAATCTTCTTTCTCCTTGCGAAGACCTATAGTGACTGCTGGAGACGTCGCCACAACTGAGAAGACATCTCAGAGATGTCGCAGTGACTGCCGGAGACATTGCGGCGACGTCCCCACAACTTCCAGGCGAATTGGTTGTCACCTTGTCTGGAGACATCACAGAGATGTCTCCGAGACATCTCGGATATCACCTTGGCATCACCTTGGTGAGAGCGCAAGCCATTTTTTGGTTTCCTGAGTCGCCTGAGTTGCCGTGACTGATCATTCATGGTGACATCTCCGCCAATGAGATACTACCTTAAGGCACTCATTTTATCACTAAAGGAAGTTACTTGGTCATTAACTTGGCCATCTGTGAGATCTTGTATGACTGCTGAGTGTCCTTCCATTGTCACAGTATCCGCAGCAAAGGTATTTAATTTGTTGTAAAGTGCTTTGAAACATTTAAGTTTCATGGATGCAAGTTTGTTTGAATTTGTGAAAGAAGTTTGTTACGTTGCTCACTTTTGAGTTAACTTCAACATGAAGTACCTTTTTGAAATCCAACCAACAGGAATGATAGGCTGATCAATTAAAATCAGGAAAACCCTCCTGCTCTTTCGAGAAATCTACCAATTGCTGTTTTAACTCTGGTCAGGAATATATTGGTCAGGAATATAACTGGCAAAATCATGTATTGTCTCATGAATAAATTCAAATCAGAATCTTGTTACATCATTTGAGGTCCAATAATTTTTTAAATATGTCATTCAGCAGTAAACACACTGAGTAAATCAACAGTTTTAACTTCATAAACTAACTGATCACTATGACAGACACTAAAATTAAAGGGACAATTAATTTCCAGCTTTAGACTCTATGATCTAGATATCTTAGTGTATAATGTCTTCCAAACCAGTTTCAATTTCTATTTTATATCACTGTTTTTTTTGGATTCACCTTCACTCCTTCAGATGGATGAAGAGTTGAAAGATAAGGTTAATAAATCACTAAATAGGACTTTATATCGAGGAAAACATATAGATGTGTAAAGAGGATAGGACAGAATAGTAAAACAACAATGAATAACTAAAAGATTAGTAAGGTAGGAAGAAGTAAATTACAGGATAACGATTGGCAGAAATATCAAAAGGAAAAGTTTTTGTGGATCCTTAACAATATTAAGGAAATGAACATTGGTGCCGTGAAGTCTAAGGAATTATTAATGGAAAACAAGGTGATGGTAGAGAGTCCTACCTTTTGGCCCAATTTCCCCACACAGACCAAAATGTCCCTCTCACACTAATCCCATCTGCCTGTATTTGGCCCATATCCCTCTAAATCGATCATATCCATGTAAGTATCCAATTTTCTTAAATAGTGCAATAGTACCTGCCTCAGCTACCACCTCTGGCAGCCCACTCCATACATTCATCATGCTCTGTTTAAGAAAAAGTTACGACCCAGGTCTGTGTTAAATCTCTCTCCTCTCACCATAAATCTATGTCCTTTAGTTGCCAACCATGCTAACTATCCCTAATCATCCTTTGATGAGCTGGGATATCCTGCATCAGCCTTCACTATGGAGGATTCAAGTAACTTTTCACAAAATTCTATCAATTAGAAAAGAAAAGGACGTTTTGATACCAAATCTATACCATTCTTTTGTTTGAGATCATTTTGGCTCTTTTGAACAATTGTGAGCTAAATTTAATCTTTCTAATAGACTTTTTTTTAGATATTTACAAGTTAAGCATTTTGCTCGGTTCAAACTTTGATTTTCCTTGAATCTCAAAAATTCTAATATTCTTGAGTTATTCTTTAACTTACAGTTCATTCACGGTGGATTAATATTATGCTCAATGGCAGGGATTAAGAATGATTGGGAATGTGATCTATATAACATTTTCAGATGACTGATATTCCACTCTTAGTTTAATGATTCTTCATTTTGTGCAAGGAATTGCTTATTACAATTTAAGGTTGTACACAGAATACATCTATCATTTTTATGCAGATGTTGATCCACCATGTAAGAAATATAAAATATTTGAAGTTTCCTTGATCCATATGTTTTGGGAGTGTCCCAATTTAGGAAGATTTTGGGAAAATATTTTCCAAAATTTAACAACGATTTTTAAGATTAAAATAAAACGTTGCTTTTTAATTGCCTTGTTTGGTTTTTCTCGTAAACCGGATATATCTCTGTCTGCATCCCAGGAGAAAGTTTTAGCTTTTACCATGTTGATAGCCAGACGAGCAATTTTAATAGAAGTGGAAAAAATGAATCTTCATCTATTCATACACAGTAGATGCATGATGTAACGTCATATTTAAGCTTGAAAAAAATTAGATACATTAAAGATAGAAAGTTTCCATTTGAAAAGATGTGGGGCCCATTCATAGAATGATTGGGAATCTGATCTCAATATAACATTTTCAGATGAAGACTGATATTCTGCTCTTAGTTTAATGATTCTTCATTTTGTGCAAGGAATTGCTTATTACAATTTAAGGTTGTACACAGAATACATATGTCCAAACTATATAATTTTAATGCAGATATTGATCCACCATGTAAGAAATAGAAAATATTTGAAGTTTCCTTGATCCATATGTTAATCCATCATGATTGGAAGATTTAAGAAGTTTGGATGCTCTGGAGGTTCTCTGTCTAGTTTCTGATGGTCACTATTTGATCCATATCTTAACATCCTTTTCAACAAGGTAACCTTAATTAGAGGGAGAGAATAGATTAGATTCAGTTTTAGTTTTTTTTTTCTCTTTTGTTCCTTTATTTTGATTAACTTGTTAAATATGGGTTTAATTATGGTTGTCATAGATCATATCATTAAATTAGACAGAATTTACCCTTTGTTTAGATCAAGGGATAGACTAATGTAGTTCTAATTATTTTTAAAGAAAATTGTTAAATAAACAAATATGGATAGGTTTTCGATTTACATTTGTATTAATTTGTGATATGGATATTATATGATCTGTTATTTGTTTAATTAAAATACTTTGTATGTACGATTTATATGTTAAACTCAATAAAATATTTTTAAAAGAAATGGAAAGGGAATGAAGGAAAAAGTTGATCTGTTATTTTTAATTTCTGTAAAATTTCTACATTTGGAGAAGGCTTCATTAGATTGGACAAAACCAAAAGAGGAAGGAGAGAGATGGCAAGAAAAAACAATAGGCTGTGTAGCTTCACATCCTTAATCGGGAAAATATTGCAAGTTGTATAAAACTTTCAGAAAAAAATATAAAGGTCATAATAGTTTTGTGAAAGGAAATTTTTTTTAAACGATTCATTAGAATTCTTTGAAGTAGTATTCTGTGGTATGGATCAAGTAGAATTATATTTGGAGGGCAGCAGCAATCATCAAGAATTCACACCACCCAGCACACACTCTGTTGTTTCTGTTGTTATCAGGAAAGAGCTATAGGGGCACAAGACTTGTACCACCAGGTTTAGGAAGAGCTGCCAACCCTCCACCATCAGACTCCTCAACAACAAACTCAATCAGGGACTCATTGAAGGACTCTTACTTTATCAATGCCCCTCATGATTGTACAAACCTCTACATTGTGCAATACAGAGAGAATAAAAAATTCAATCTGTTTACATTTATTATCTGTTTTCAATTCTTTATTCGTTTACATGTACATGCTGTGTAGGTTTTTTTTCACTCCCAATAAGTGGTAATTCTGCCTTGCCGACAGAAAAAAAAATCTCAAGGTTATATGAGATGTCAGGCATGTACTCTGACAATAAATCTGAAATCTGGAAAAAAATTTGAAATCTGAAATCTTATTTAAATTTCCAAAAGGTAATTCCCAAGATACAGGTTAATCGGAAAGAAAAGCTTATGGCCTTGAGGGTGTCATGTTCCGTACCATTAAACAATGGAACCATAGAACATTACAGCACTGAAACAGGCCTCTTCTGCCCTTCCAGTCTGTGCTGAACCATTTTTTTTGCCTAGTCCCACTCATCTACACCCAGCCCTTAGCCCTCCATACCTCTCCCATCCATATACCTGCCCAAATTTTTTTTAAATGTAAAAATTGTGCCCACATTTGTCACTTCAACTGGCAGCTCATTCCACACTCCCACTACTATGTAAAGAAGTTCCCCCTCATGTTCCTCCTAAATTACTCCCCTTTCATTCTGTGATAGTACAGATTCTATCACCAAGTGTATATGTACATATGTACAGATGGTAGTGTAGGATGACTGTGATTGGCTGAGAGTGTAGCCAAACTATTGGCAGGTCTTAAAGGATTGTTCCTAGCCAGACCAGGTCATTTTGGACTGGTCGACCTACTTGCGATATGCTCCATTATTTTAGTTAATAAAAGCCTTGGTTTGGATCAACAAGTCTTTGGTTCTTTCGACGCGCATTACACATTCTTAACCCATGACCTCTGGTTTGTATCTTACCTACCGTCAGTGCAAAAAGCCTATCTACATTTACTCGATCTCCCTCATAATTTTAAATACCTCTATCAAATCTCCCTTATCCTTCTATGCTCCAGGGAAATAAGTCCAAACATGTTTAACCATTCCCTGTAACTTAGTTCCTGAAGTCTTCTCTGCACTCTTTCTACCTATACCACTAGCTACTGGAAGTTAATGGCTTCTCCAGTTTATTTACAGAAAATGGTTGGTGCATGGAAAGACTCAAAATGCTATATTCTAAAATCTGTACTAAAGCACTTAATTTGAGCTTTAATTCTCTACTCCAAACATAGACATACAGAAGGTGAAGGTTCTGGAATTTCAGTTGAGAGTAGTGAGAAGGAAGGAAGGACAGCATAGAGAATATCTATGACAAGTGTGGAGCTAGGTAGAATGAAATCCTTTCTTTTCAAAATATTTCTATTGAAATTTACAATTATACAAAATTAAACCATACAGTTATATTTTAAGATACAATTGCAGATTACAATTGAATGAAATCCTGAAGACATTCTTAAATTTTAAATTTGACATTCAGCACTGTAACATGCCAATTTGGCCCTACGAGTCTGTGATGTCTATTTTGCACTGCATTAACCTTCACACCGGTTCACCTTTGAAGGGTGGGAGGAAACCAGAAACCCCGGAGAAAACCCATGGGGCGAGCGTACAAACACCTTATAGACAGTGCGGGATTTTAATCCAGGTCCGTCCCCAATCGCTGGCGCTGTAAAGGTTTTGTACTAACTGCTATGCCAACCATGCCACCCCTATTGTCACTGAGATACAAGGACAGCTTCTTTCCACTGTTACCCATCCCTTGAATAAACCCACATTTACCACCTCAGCAGGAAGCTCATTCCACACTCCCAACACTCTCTGTGTGAAGAAGTTTCCCCCTAAACTTTTCCCCTTTCACTCTTAACCCATGTCCTCTGGTTTATATCTCACCTACACTCAGTGGAAAAAGTCTATTTACATTTATTCAGTCTATCCCACTCATAATTTTAAATACCTCTATCAAATCTTCCCTCATTCTTCTATGCTCCAGGGAATAAAGTCCTAACCTGTTTAACATTTCCCCTGTAATTCAGTTCCTGAAAACTGGGCAACATCCTAATAAATCTTCTTTGCACTCTATCTTATTGATATCTTTCCTCTAGTGAGGTGACCAAAACTGCACAAAATACTCCAAATTTGGCCTCACTAATATCAAGGCCAATATGTCAAAAGCTCTCTTTACATCCTATCCACCTGTGACATGCCATTTTCATGGAATTATGTATTTGTATTCCCAGGTCCCTCTCTTCTACCACACGCCTCAGTGCCCTACCATACACTGTGTATGTCCTTTCTTGGTTTATCCTTCCAAAATACAATACTGCACACTTGTCTACATTAAGTTCCATCTGCCATTTTCCCGCCCATTTTTCCAGCTGGTCCACATCCCTCTGCAAGCTTTGAAAGCCTTCTTCACTCTCCACAACACCTCCAATCTCATCTGCAAACTTATTGATCCAATTTACTACATTATCATCCAGATCATTGATATAGATGACAAACAACAATAGTCCCAGCACCAATTCCTGAGGCATAACCCAAGCTACAGGCCTCCAGACTGAGAAGCAATCATCCACCACTACTCTGGCTTCTCCCCTCTAGCTATTGTTGAATCCAGTTCACTACTTCACCATGAATACTTAGCTTCTGACTAACCTCCCATGTGGGACCTAGTTAAAGGTGTTACTAAAGTCCATGTAAACAACATCCACAGCCTTTCCTTCATCAACTTTCCTGGTGAACTCCTCAAAAACTGCTAAGATTGGTTAAACACAACCTTCCACACACAGCCACGTTGACTATCCCTAATCAGTCCCTGCCTATCCAAATACTTGTATTCTCTTAGAACACCTTCCAATAATTTACCTACTACTGACATCAGGCTCATTGGCCTATAATTTCCAGGGTTACTTTTGGAGCCCTTTTTAAACAAAAGAAAAACATGAGTTATCCTCCAACCCTCTGGCACCACACCCATGGCCAAGGACATTTTAAATATTTTTGCCAGAGCCCCAGCAAATTCTACACTAGCCTCCCTCAAGGTACAGGGAATATCTTGTCAGGTCCTGAGGATTTAACACTACAAGCACACCCTCTTCTTTAATATGTATAGGTTCCACAGCCTCACTGCTTCTTTTCCTTACCTCCCTTGACTGTGCCCTTTTTCTGAGTGAATACTGACCAAGAAAAACATTTAAGATCTCCCCCATCAACTTTGGCTTCATACAAAGCTGACCACTCTGATCTTCAAGGGGACCAATTGTCCCTTACTTCCTTTTGGTCTTAATATACCCGTAGAAACCCTTAGGATTTTCCTTCACATTATCAGCCAAAGCAGCCTCATGTCTTCTTTTTTTAGCCTTCCTAATTTATTTCTTGAGGTTCTCCTTCCATTTTTTATACTTCTCAAGTACTTCACTTGCTCCATGTTGCCTATACCTGCTATATACCTCCCTCTTCTTCTGAACCAGATCCCCAATATCCCTCAACAACCAAGGTTCCCTATGCCTGCTAACCTTGCTTTTGACCTAAACAGGAACATACAAGCTCTGTACTCAAAATTTCACCTTTGAAGGTCTTCCACTTACCTGGCACATCCTTGCCTGAAAACAATTTATCCCAATCCACACATTCTAGATCCATTCTCATTTCCTCAAAATTGGCCTTTCTCTAATTCAGAATCACAACCTGTGGCCCAGACCTAAAATAATGGCATTATGATCACTGGGCCTTAAATGTTCCCCTACACTTAATTCTGTCACCTATCCTGTCTTGTTCCCTAAAAGGAGATAAAGTATTGCACACTCTCTAATTGATTCCTCTATATATCGATTTAGAAAACTTTCCTGATCACATTTGACAAATCTAAGCCATCCAGTCCTTTCACAGTGAGGAAGTCCCAGTCAATATGTGGAAAATTAAAATACCCTACTATCACAACCTTCCTGCAGCTGTATGCTAACTTTCTATAGATTTGCTCCTCAACTTTTCACTAACTGTAGTGTGGTCTGTAATAGAAACCCATGATGTGGTCATACATTTCACATTCCTCAGCTCCACCCAAATAGTCTCAGTAGATGACCCCTCTGTTCTGTCCTGCCTGTCCTCCCCTTTCATACACCCCTCACCCCAATCTCCCCGGTTCTATCACATCTAAAGCAACAGAAGCCCAGATCATTGAGCTGCTGGTCCTGTCCCTCCTGCAACCAAGTTTCACTCATGGTCACAATGTCATAATTTCACGTGCCAATCCACGGTTTGTACTGTCTTTCCTGCAGTACTCCTTGTATTGAATAGATGCACTTTAGAACATTTTCACCACGTACAACCTGTTGACTTCTAATGGTGTATGCAATTTTCACAACACCTTTTCCCTCCTCCTCTACTCTTGTTTCCATTCTCCTGAAAATCTAGTTTAAATCCAGCAGAGCAGCACTAGTTTGCCCCATTTCTTCTGTAAGGCACAGACTGATTGTATTCACTTTGTCTCGGGTCAGTAAATATAGATCATAAACACTGTGTATCACAAGTTTTTTGCTCATATCTGCCCTATATTTTTTTTCCTGATATTAGTGCCACCTGGTCATTGAACTGTTTTTTTTTTAAAATGGGAAATAATTCCCTCAATCTATCCCATCTAACCACGATCTAGAACAGATCTTTCAAATCTCTCATCTTTAATCCAAGAAAAACTCTGAATTCTCCAGTCTAATGGCTGGAATCCATCAGTCCCATGACAATTCTAGTAAATATCTTCTGATATCAAACCTTTCCAAAGGTCAAATGATTTTAACATAATGCGCCTGTTGTGATTTAGCCAGTGTTTTATAAAGATTCAACATAATTTCTATGGTTTTATACTCCATACCATTATAAAAGGTCTTAGGATTCCATGGATATTGCCACCTGTCTCCTTAACAAGTCCTATCATAATTAACAAGATAATCACAAATAGAAATTTTGTCCTGTACAGACCAGGATGTTGCCCCTCCTTCTTTCTGCCAAAGCAGATCTTGTCTTAATTCATGTCATACATGTTAAAAAGATTTTTTTTAAATGAGAGAGCTACTACTATCTGAATTTGTTTTGCTTTTATCTCCTGCTTTTTCAATTTCTGACAGCTGTTAGTAATTTGAATATGTGCATTTTCTGTAAATATAAAAGGAGCTAAATGAGAAAATTATGCTATTCGCTTTAAATACAGCTCTTAAAATAAATCCAAATAGAAACTGGATTAGTTTTCTCTTTGAAGTTAATCCTATTTTTCTGATTCGAGGGCCACAGAGTCAGGAAACATAAACAGGACCTTCAGCGCAACACATCCATGCCAACCAACATTTGCCTGCATCTGGTCCATAATCTTTTAAAGCCTTTCTTATTGATACTGTGGATATATCCAAATATATTTTGAAAGTCAAAATTGTGCTTATTTCTACAGTTTCCTCTGGTAGCTCATTCCAGATGTGGACCACCCCCGAGTGAAAAGGTTGCTCCTCACAACCCTTTCTAATTTCTCCCTTAAATGCTGAGAGATCCGCTGAGTTCCTTCAGCATTTCTGTGTGTTTTTACTACAATCACAGCATCTGCAGATTTTTGTGTTTCACTTCTTAAACCTATGCTCTCTAGTTCTAATATAATCTACCCTGCGGAAAAGACTATGAGCATTCATTTTATCCATGTCTCTCATGATGTTACAAACTTCTGTAAGATAGAGAATGAAGAATCAGCCTATCTAACTCCGAAAGATCAAGGTCTCAAGTACAGGCAAGAACTTGGTGCATCTCCTTTGCACGGCTTCCAAAATATTGATGACTTTACTATAGATGGGTGACTAGAACTGTACACACTAAGTGTCATCTCATCAGTGCCTTGGATGGGAAGTTTCAACTTCCCATCCATTGAATGGATCCATGTGAGTGCTGCCTTAAGAAAGAAGACAACATTATAAAGCATATCCATCAGCCTTGTCACATCTTCTTACTGCTACATTTGGGCTGAAAGTACAGAATCCTGAAACAGCTCTTGGTTCAAGAACAGTTTATTTTCCCCTACAGTTATCTGGCTACTGAACTTCCCCCATTACATTAATCATGGACTGAAAAGTATTTTTTTTGCACTTTGATAACTGAATATTTATCATCTATCTTTTGTATTTATTGTCTTTTTTTTAAATTCACTTAAATATACTATTGTAGTCGCCTTATGTTCTCCACTGCCATTAGGTTTCACATGGATTCCAGCTCCGGTTGCAGGCCTCCCACCAGGACCTGCAATGACACCTGCTCTCTTTGTTTTTTCCTCTGTTTCTGACAGACCACCCTGACCTTGATGCACAGATACTATTGGAACCTCGCTTATTCGTTACCATAGTTCCAAACCTCACTCACCACAACCTGCCACAGATCTCTGCAACACTTCGTCCTCCGCTGGATCCACAAGTTTAACCACCGGTTCTACACTTACCTGATGTCCATCAAGGATCAGGAGTTCACTTCCCTGGAAAATTCCGCCTCTGTGATCTCCTACACAGGTCTCCACCCTGGCTCCAGTGGCCTACAGGATTGAGCCTCCCATGTGGGTTTCCACCTCAATCCCAGTGGCATGCAGGAGCAAATATCTGTCTCAGATTCCCATCTCAGCCCCGGTGATCCACAGGACTTATCCTCCATCACACACTACCATCATGGCCCTGATGAATTACAGGACCAGGCCTCTGATGCCAACTCTCACCATAGCCCACATCCCCCTCCCCTTCCACCCTCTGATTTCCCCAAGCCTCTGCTCTGTCAGTTAGATTTTTTGTACCCTCCACCTCCTGATCCACCTCATACTCCTCACCCCCAACATCCTTCACCCATTCACCCTCCTCTCAACCCCTGCATGGACTTCACCATTCCCTACGACCCCCTCATGGAGACAGAATGGATTGTCCTCAGTAGAGGCCTCACCTTTGTCCCCTTTCACCTATACCTTAATAAGTTTCACACTTGCCATGATGCTGAGCTCTTCTTCCATTGTCCATCTCCATGCCCTCTTCTACAACAAGGAATCTCCACCCACCTCCCCCCCCCCCCACTCCCACTAGAGATCCCTTCTACTTTGAACTTTATTCCTCCTCCTGGACACCTCATTCTAGTCTTCTGTTTGTTTTAGACCTTTATATTTCCAATTGTTACTGAGACATCAACTATATTGACCTCATCGCACCCCTCACAATGCCTAGTCCTTCACTCTCTCTGCACTAATCCCAACATCACCATAAGGGACAGCAAGGCTGGCATAGTGGTTAGCGCACTGCTGATACAGCAATCAGGACCAGGGTTTGAATCCCATGCTGTTCGTAAGGAGTTTGTCTGTTCTCCCCAAGCGGGTTTTCCTTGGGGCCCCGGTTTCCTCCCACCTTTCAAAACATACTGGAGTGTAGGTCAATTGGGTGGCAGGGGCTTGTGGGCCAAAATGGCCTCTTACCGTACTGTATGTTTAAATTAAAACAAAATAAAATCTAGAAATTCTAAAACCCGCAGACAACTGTTGCATCAGAAGCCAGACAACAACTCTTAGACACCTTCTCTTACTTACCCATCCAACGGGACCCCACTAGAACTCATCAAACCACTGTATCACACACCATCTCTGAACTCATCACTTCTGGTCACCTCCTTCGGACAACCTCCAAACTTATTGCTATTCAGCCCTGCACTGCCTATTTCTACCTCCTACCTAAGATTCGTAAACTGAATAGTCCCAGAAGACCCACGTGCTCCTGCCCCATCAAAATGATATCCAGTTATCTCAAATCAGTTTTGTTCCCCCCGGTCCAGTCCCTCCCCACCTACATCTGAGATACTTCAAATGCCCTCCATCATTTTAACAACTTTCAGTTCCCTGAACACGACTGCCTCATCTTTACCATGGACACCCAATTACTATAAAACTCAAATCCCTTGATTCTTTCTTGACAATAGACCCCACCATACCCCTTCACTACCACCCTCCTCTGGCTGGCAGAACATATCCTCACCCTCAATAACTCCTTTGACATCCCACTTTTTCCAAGTCAAAGGGGTAGCCATGGGTACCCACATGGGCTTCAGCTATGCCTGCCTTTTTGTTGGTTATGCAGAGCAATTCATACTACAAATCTACACTGGCAAGGTCCCTCAACTGTTCCTCTACTTCATCGGCAACTATTTTGGTGCTGACCCATACAACCATGTTTTTATAAAAATATATTTTATTTATTCATGTACCCATGTTGAGCTCGTCGACTTCATCCATTTTGCTGCCAACTTCCACCATGACCTCAAATTAACTTGCTCCATCTCTAGCAACACTCCCTTTTCTTGATCTCTTTGTCTCCATCTCAGGAGACAAACTCTTGACAGACATCTGCTACAAACCCACCTACTCCCACAGCTTCCTCGACTGCACCTCTTCCCACCTGTCTCCTGTAATGATTCCATTTTTTTTCTCATAATTCCTCCATCTCCATTGCATCTTCCCCCAGGATGACATCTTCCATGCCAGATCATTAGAGATGTCCTCCTTCTTCAAACAAAGTGGTTTCCCCTCTAACACCATCAACTCTGCCTTTATCTGCATATCCTCCACTACCTGCACATCTGCCCTGGTCTGTGCCATCCCCATGGGCAACAAGAACAAGATTCCCCATGTCTTCACCTATCATCTCACCAGTCTCTGTGTCCAACACATCCTCCTCTGCCATTTCCGCCACCAACTATGTGATCCCACTACCAGACACATATTCCTGTCTTCTCTTCGCCTTCCATAGGGACCCCTCCCTCAGTGACACCCTTGTCCACTCCTCCCTCCCCAACTAATTACCACCTTGGCACCTACCCCTGACTGCAGGAGATGCTTCACTTGGACCCACAGATCCTCTCTCACCACCATTCAAGGCCCCAAACAATCCTTCCAAATTAAGCAACACTTACTTTTGAATCTGCAGGGTTATCTACTGCATCTGGTGCTCTCATTGTAGTCGTCTCTACATTGGAGAGACTGGATGGAGACGGGGAGATTGCTTTGTTGAGCACCTCACCTTCCCCCACCAAAATAGCACTGACCTTCCAGTGGCCACCCATTTTAATTCCCCACCCTTGCTGACATGTCCGTCCATGGTCTCATGCACTGCCAACTTGAGACCACCCACAAATTGGAGGAAGAACACCTTGTCTTCCGTCTGGTTACCCTCCAACTGAATGGCATTAACGTTGACTTCTCCAGTTTCCGCTGAAACCACGACCCACATCTTCTTCCCCCAACTCTTTCCTCTAGCTCTGCCCCCCTTCGCTTTCCTTTTCAGAGTCAAAATTAATTCTCACCTTTCCTCTTATCATATACTATTAACACCTTTTGTCTGTTGATTTATACTCCTCTCCCTCGTATTTTCCCCCTTTCTTTCCTCAGCCTTTAATTCAGTCACTTGTCCATTTTCACTTACACCTTCAGGAAGGGTTCAGGCCCAAAACATCAGTAATATACATTTATCTCCTATGGACACTGTGAGATCAGTTGAGTTCCTTCCTCCAGTATATCTGTGTTTTGATTACAAAGTACTTGTTTGGATGCAGGAGAAAGAATTTTGGTGCAATAAACTCATTTTCATTATCAATAGTACACAGAAGCCCTATGTCAGTGGTGAAAAGAGCATGGAAGCACACAAATTACTTGTCCCTTCACCATCTCCTGTACCATCTGTGCTCACCTATTGTTCTCATTAGCTGCCTCAGAATCCACAAAACCAGAGTGGAAACATGTATTCCTCAATCCAAGGGATGTCCTAAAAAGAGGCATCTGCTGATCCAAGAAATTCTCTGCAGAAGTTCATGGATTCAAAATACTGTCTGTGAGATGTATCACAAATTGCTCCATGGGCCTCAAATAAACTGCTGAAGATCTCCCTTGCAGTGCCTTTTCATATACATTTCTAGACATGGAAAAACATAAACTATTGTCTTATTTGACATGACCATGGGAAAGCTCAGTCCCACTTTCAGAGTATAAAACCTTCTCTAATGCAAGCCATATGGTTAGTTCAATATAACAAGTATTTGTAGATTCTAACCACATATACAGCAGATAATGGCATTTATTCTATTTCAAAGTCTACGTTGAACATGAAACATTCTTTGATGGATCGGTGAGAGTGTTCAAGTGTTGGATGAATACAAGGTTTTTATTCAAAGCTGTAACATATTCTTCAGTATGTTAAATTAATTCCTTGATCTTCTTCCCTCTTGTGGTGTAACCTAATCCAAATCTTTTGTGTGTTCTACATCTTTCCACAGACTCACACCAGCTATTATGTGTGGAATTTTGCCTTAGGGGTTTGTTGTGTCAATGCAAGTTTAAATGAAAATGAAGGTGACTGATTATTTGCATGAGAATGTGGTCTCCATGTTTGATTTGCTATTTATCTACGATCATGTTCATTAATCTTCGACTATTAAGGCCCTTTTATAGTGGGAAAACAGATATCCTTTGTCTTTAAATTGCTTCACATGCTTCCATAAAGGTCTGAAGGTGGATTGACTGATCGAACTCCCTCCCTCTTCCATCTGACCAGGGAGGTAGACTCAGAGGTAGAGTGAAGTCACTCCACCCCCTCTGTAAAAGGAATGCCTCTGAATGCAGTTCCAAAGGGGAGGGCTGATGACATCACAATGACGCTGTCAATCCGTGACCCCGAGTCCTAAGTCTGCTTGGACAGATCTCCACTAGTGCTCTTACCTGCTCTTTGGTCACCTTTTTCGCATATAGGCTGCTTTCCCTTCTCAGTGCACATGTTTGATGTCATGGTGCTTGCCCTACCTCACTCAGCTCCGGAAGCTGGCTCCCAACTCAGCTCTGCATAAAGGCACTGCGGGATCTGCATTATAGGTCATCACCTTAAAAGGTAAATTCACCCTATTCTTTTAACGAGCCGGCTATAATGCAGGGTTTCAGCATTAAAAGGGCTTCAGAAAAAAAATGTAAGATATTAAATGATAAAATTACTTCCTTGATTGAGATTCATTTGTTAAATACCTTGATAACACTGTGCATCTGGATGATGAAAGTTAAATAGATTATGGCCATCATTTATATCCTGGGATTAAGTTACTAATTTCTACCCAGTGATTCATATAACATTAAAATAAATTACATAATTAATGGAAAAGAGATTATGGTAATAGCACAGAAGTAAAATCAAAGGAAAAGCAGAAAAACATAGGGAAGGAAGGAAGAATGAAAAATCCCTACAGAAAGACCATAATTTCCAATATATGATCACAGAGTTCTACACCATGAAAACAGGGCCTTCTGCCCAACTTGTCCAAGCTATTAAAACTGGTCCCATTTGCCAATGTTCCACTCATGTCTTTCTAAATCTTTCCTATCCAAAAACCTGTCTAATTGTCCTTTGAATCTCACGATTATCTCTGCTTCTATCACTTCCTCTAGCACCTTGTTTCATCTACCCATCAGGTTCTGTTTAAAACTGATTCTTTTCACCCTTAAATCTATGGCCACTAGTTTGAAATTTCACTACTCTGAGAAAAAGGCAATGGTTATTTAATTTATCCATACCCTTCATGATTTTAATAAACCTCTCTCATGTCCCCCACTTAGCCTCTTATTCTCTAGTCTATCAGTGAATCTTATCTGCACCCTTTCCAGATTAACAATACATTTCCTATAGCTGGATGACCAAAGCAGCACACTACACCAGCATCTTAAACAGGTACATCATGATCTCCCAGCTCCTGTACTCAGTGTCCTGACTGATGAAGACAAATGAGTCAAATGTCTTCTTCACCACCTTGTCTCGCTGCAATGTCATTTTCATGGAACTATGCATCTGCACCTCCAGTCTCTTTGTTCTACAACACTTCCCTGGGTCCTACCATTCACTGTGTCAGTCCTACCTGGTTTAACCAAATGAAGTGCCACATCTCACATTTGTCCAAGTTAAATACCATCTGGAATTCTTCAGCTCAATTTCTCAATTCATCTAAATCCTGTAATAATCTTGACTTCCTCACACTCCACTACACCAGCATTTCTGGTGTCATCCATAAACTTACTAACCATGCTAACTACATTGGCGTCCAAGTCAGTAGTGGTCCCAGTACCAATCCTTGTGGGTTAGCCATGTGGGTTAGTTAAGTATAGTGTTAAGTTAATGTTTGATTCTATTTTCATGTTTAAAGTTGATTAAAAATAACTTTTGTTTTAAAAACCACTTGTCTTGGTGAATGTCTGTTGCTGCTGGGTTTTGGGTCCTTTGGGTACGTAACAGGAGAGACTGGACGCAGACTGGGAGGTAGCTTCACTGAGCACCTTCACTCAGTCCGCATCAATGACAGGGATCTCCCTGTAGCTAACCATTTAAATTGTGTCCAACTCCCACACTGACATGTCTGTCCATAGCCTCATGTACTGTCAAACCAAATTAGAGGATCAACACCTAATTGTCCACCTCAGCACTCTCCAACGGGATGGCATTAACATTGACTTCTCTGGTTCCTGCTAGCCTACCTACTCTTCCTCTCCATTCTCCATCACTCTGTCTTCTTTCCTTCAGCAAACCACCTCTTATCCTCTTCATTCACAGATCCATTCCCCTCCCTTTATTGCTGGTGTGCCCTCACCTATCCACCTATTTCTTCCTGCCTGTGGGACTGTTCTCCTCCCCCTGCTTCTCCCCCCTCCCCCTCCACTACTTTGTTTGGGTGCTTGTCTACCTTGGGTCCGTACCTTGATGAAGGACTAAAGCCTCAAGTGTCAGTTCTGTATCTTTATCTTTGCTATATAAAGTACACTGTTTGACGTGGTGAGTTTTTCCAGCTTCATGTTTTTACTTCAACCACCGTGTCTGCATACTTTACTGTTTTACTTCTGTCTTTGCATCAGGTCCTTGTACCAAATGTTGCATCACAAAATGCCCAGAATTTGCAGGTATGCCACACCTACAGAATAAATGCAGCTCTGAGTCTGCCTTCGATTGTAACTGGGGTAGCCTTTGTGGCTCCCATGCCTTTGTGACTTGAGGACATCGCTGTGAAGCCTCTTGCTGTGACCATCCATGGTGGGGAAGTTTTTATTGTTCTCTGTCACATCTCAAGTCAAATTGCCATGGCAGGGGTTCATCCTATGTAATCACCCCCTATATTAATTTTCTGTAAGGTTGTGTGGTGATACACCACTAGCCTACTGCAGGGGTGATCTCTGTACCTGCAGGAAGATCACCGGAGGACAGACCACACTTGGCTGGCTGTCAATCAGCTGACCTGAATACTTTTTACTCCACCTGCCCGGGATATAATTCTGAGCCGGTCCCTCCCAAGCCACTCACTCGGGAGCCACCATTAGAGACTTTTAACTGAATAAAGCCAGTTGTACAGTCTTTCTTGAGATTTGTGTCTGCTTACCGCTGCAGCAGTGCATCAGAATTTATTCCGTTAAAAATTTAGACCTGCTATGGAAAAGCTCCTAATCGTTGGGAGCCTAGAGATCGATCCTCACCACCCGGAAGCCCAAGCACGCTTTGAAATCTGGAGGCACGTGGTCGAGGCAGTCATCCAGACATACTCCGACGTGGTGAACACGGATCAGAAGAAACTCATGGTGCTCCGCATGAAGCTGGGCCACTGTGCCTTCCAGGTCCTCAAAGGCTGCACAGAGTATCCAGAAGCAATGGCTACCCTGGAGGCCATGTACAAACCCTCAACGAACAAAGTCTACACCAGATACCACCTGAGTATTCAGGCCCAGCAGCCAGATGAGACAGCTGAAGCCTACCTGGGAGCCCTGTGTGAGCTAGCTCATCCGTATCTGGCAGAGCCCAGGGTGAATGAAAAGGAAGTCAAGAGATTGGTCAGGGATGCCTGTATTTGAGGTCTGCGCTCGAGAGCTGCCCGCCAGAAGTTACTAGAAGACAATATCTACTCCCTGGCCCGAACTAAAGAGATAATCCGCTCCTTGGGGTCTGCCAAAGCCTTTGACTCCCGACTTCCCCAAGCCTCCGCATGGATGGCCCAGACATAAACCGTGACTCAGGGACTGCTGGTAGATGACATCAACATGGGTGCCGACCAGACCACCCTCCCGATGTACCCCAAGCCTGCGGATGCCACCGATCACCAGTCACCTCCATCGACGCATCCCACGCCTGCGAAGGATGCCACTGGCTGCCACTCACCTCAATTGTTGGGAAGCAGTGACTCAGACCCCGAGATGGTCCTAGCGGCCACAATACTAAAGAGAGACATCCCACAAGGCCTTGGGCGCTTCATGATGGACGTCGTTATTAACGGTCAAGTAACAATGGCAGCACCAAGAGCTTCATACACTTGAATGTGGCCCGAACTTTGAGAATTAAAATCTACCCTATGAGCTTTGCTATCACTTTCGCCACCCAGGACTGCTCCATAAAAACCTTCGGGTGCTGCTCCATTGATCTGACTGTGGGGGGTGGGGTGGTGAGTCATACAACGGATTCAGGCTCCTGGTCATGCCCAAACTCTGTGCCCTGATCCTCCTTGGCTTAGATTTCCAGTGCCATCTACAGAGCATCACCCTCGCTTTTGGTGGGCCCCTACGCCCGCTCACACTCCACAGCGTGCCATCCAACCAGCCCCAGCCCACCTGCGGCCTCTCCACACTGCACATCACCCCTCCCGCCCTCTTCTCCTACCTCACGCCAGACTGCAAACCGATAGCGGCCAGAGGCAGGTGCTATTGCGCAGCCAATAGAGAATTCATTAAAGTGGAGGTAAAGCAGCTCCTGGCAGAGAGCATCATAGAACCATGAAGAGCCCAAGTCCTGGTGGTCAGAGGGGATAGCAAACTGAGAATAGTCATAGACTATAGTCAGACCATTAACCGGTACACCCAGCTAGATGCCTACCTCTTACCCAGGATAGCCAACATGGTCAATAGATAGCCTGTTACAGGGTCTTCTCCACAATCGACTTGAAGTCAGCCTTTCAACAGCTCCCAATCCACGCATGTGACAAGCCCTACACCACCTTCGAGGCAGACGGGTGTCTCTTCTAGTTCTGCCGAGTTCTGTTCGGGGTCACTAATGGGGTCTCTGTCTTCCAGCGTGAAATGGACCACATGGTAGATTGGCAAAAGCTGAGAGTGACCTTCCCATATCTGGACAATGTCACTATCTGCAGCTACGACCAGCACGACCTGATCCAGAGCACATGTACCCATTAATGGAGCTACCCCTCCCACACATGCTCAAGGCCCTCCGCAGGTGCCTTGGCCTCTTTACTTACTACTTCCAGTGGGATCCCCGCTTCTCGGACTAGGTCTGCCCACTGGCCCAGGCCATCTCCTTTCCCCTCCCACCCAAGGTGCAGGCAGCTTTTACCCGCATTAGGCAGGACATTGCAGACACCACGATGTATGCAGTGGATGAGAACTCCCTGTTCCAGGTGGAGTGCGATGCCTCTGATGCGGCCCTTGCCACCACCCTCAACCAGGAGGGACGACCCGTCACCTTCTTCTCAAGAACCCTCCATGGTTCTGATCTCAGGCACTCCACCTTTGAAAGGGGGACCCAAGCAATCATGGAAGTGGTGTGCCACTGATGTCACTACCTGGAAGGCAGGAGATTCAACCTCTTCACTGAGCAGCATGCAGTGTCATTCATGTTCAGCACCACCCACAAAGGCAAGATCAAAAGCGACAACATCTTATGCTGGAGAGTCGAGCTAACAACGTTCAGCTACAGCATCCAGTACCGATTGGGGAAGTTCAATGACTTCCCTGACTCCCTATCCCAGACCTGCGCATCGGCCCAGGATGACCAGCTGCAGGCTCTCCAAAAATCCCTCTGCCACCCGGGCATTACACGCCTGTACTATTTCATCAAGTCCCGGAATCTCCCATACACCATTAAGGAAGTCCAGACTATGCCAGGTCTGTGCGGAATGCAAGCCTCGCTTCTTCCGTCCACCCCAGGCCCATGTCGTGAAGGCCACCCGGCCCTTCGAAAGCCTCAGTTTTAACTTCAAAGGCCCCTGCCTTCCACAAACTGGAACATCTACTCCTCGCAGTGATAGACGAGTACTCCCGTTCTCCCTTCGCCATCCCATGCCCAGACACCTTCATAGCCACCGTTATCAGGGCACTGACACAGATCTTCACTCTGTTCGGCGACCAGGGGTCCAGCCTCATGACTGAGTACCTGACAGCAAGGGGCATCGCATGACTAGTTACAACCAGAGGGGCAATGGGCAGGTAGAGCACGAAAACGGGGTGATCTGGAAGGCCGTCCTCCTGGCCCTTAAGTCAAAAGGCTGGTCCATGGACTACTGGCAGGATTCCCTCCCTGAGGCGCTCCACGCCATCAGGTCGCTCCTGTACACGGCTACCAGCAAGACCCCTCACAAACGCCTGCTTTAAATCCCCAGAAAATCAGCAACTGGAATCTCCCTCCCAGCATGGCTCACATCTCTGGGACTGGAGCTCCTGCATAAACACGCAAGGGCTCACAAGGTCGACCTCCTGATCGAGCAGGTGTTCCTCCTTCACGCTAACCACAACTACACCTATGTCAGGTACCCCAATGGCTGGGAGAACACTGTATCAACCAGGGATCTGGCCCCAGCAGGAGCACCTTCCTTGACACAGCAGCCTCCACCACCCCAGGACCATGTCAGCTCAATGTGTCTTCCCCATCTCGAACACTCATTGCACACTCACGCCGCAGAGGATGACCCTTCTCCCCCACCCCTCCAATGCCTCACATGCTTACTGATCCAGGCCGCCCCAGCCACCCCACCGCGCTGCACCACACCAACTGCCCCAGCACCCACCCTAGCCACCCTGGTGCCCGCCCTAGACTTCAGACACTCAGCACACCCTTGCCGACATTTGACCAGGAGCCAACCCTGTGACAGTCACAAAGACAGCCGCCGGACCATCTAAACCTGTGAATACACATACACCACCTAAGAATGTTGCTAAACCAACACCCCTGGACAATTTTAAAGAAGGCAGTGAATGTGGTGATAGCAGCAGTCGATCTCTGTATCTGCAGGAAGATCACCGGAGGACAGACCACACCTGGCCGGCTGTCAATCAGCCGACCCGAATAGACCTAACTCCACCCAGCCAGCTGTCAATCAACCGCCCGGGATATAATCCCGAGGCAGTCACTCGGGAGCCACCAGTGCAGCTACCACTGTAGCAGCAGTACATCACAGGCTGTTTTCTTTCAATAACCAAAACACACATCACAGCACTCAATTAATAAAGCTCTCTCAGTGAATACTTTGTAACTCTCCAAAATTTCTGAAAGAACTGGTTTAAAATGTCCCTTTAAAATTTCTGTAGTAATCTCACAAGTGACCACATCCAAGCTCTGTTGCACTGTTAAATTCACCAGTGTTTTGTATGCCTACTGTCCATAATCATGTTTCTTGTTGGTGTTTTCTCCTAGGATCCTGACAATATTGTTTATTCTCAGGAAGATCCTCACATATTCCGTGCAGTGAAAAAATATTCTGAGTCTTCTTGTATTTCTCAAGCATGTTAACATATCTGCCACATCTACTGCCAGGTATCATTTCCACTTTACCCACTCACCATTACTTCACATGTCATATTACCCTGCTAACTGCTCAGGAAGCAATATGGTAAACTTGCCACCAATGTTGTGCTCATTGTGTGACTTTCTCGATGAGAAGTCACAAGACACATTCTTTATTGAAGTAGTCAACTAAAAGTAGCAGTGGCTACAACAATCTATCAAAAGTGTTATACATAGTACAGGGTGTACTTGAAGTTACATACCCAGCTACAATATTGGATTTGCTTTGTTCTGACTTTCATGGGGTTAATGGAGAGTAAGTCACTAAAGCCCCTTTCACACTTGCATCCCAATAAATCGGATGCTCAGTGTCCCAGGATTGGATTGGGGGTTTTGGCTTTCACAGTAGACCACTCCTAAATGGGACACTGAACGCTTGCACACTTGCAAGGGTTTATCTCTGGCATTTGACTATTCTACCTTTAATAGGAAGTGCCTGCAATGTAATTGCCCATTTCACACTTGCCTGATCTCAACGCCGGCGTCTGTGGATGCCGGGGATTGTACTAAGGGTCAAGGCCAGCAATCCACGGTGTGAGATGACGTCATCTGGCAGATTTTTGCTTTCACACTTGCCACTTTAAAGGCCAATTGGCGTTTGATTCCTGGGATCACTGGCAAGTGTGAAAGGGGCTTAAGAGAGGGGCTTAAAAGAGGCATAGCAGCATAGGTATTATTGATCATGGGGATTCAGGATTTTAATGATCATTTACATTCCAACTGTCGTTGTTGTCTTCCTGAATAAATTCAGTCCCTACGGGAAGGAATGCTGAAAATGATGTTGTGGGCAGCAGCTCCAATACAATGAAGGACTGACAAGGAAAATTATACAGTACAACTCTGAGTACACAAAATGGTCAGAACGGGCCCATTTTTTAAAAACAGTCCAGTAGCAACAGCAAATCACCTGTAACAGTGTTTATACAACAATAAAGATCAAGATAAGGCTTTTTAAGCATTAAAATAAAAGTTTAATTCTCACCAAAAAAAAATGCTAGCCACTGAGGTCTCACTCCTGCCCAGGAGCACAAGGGTCCTGCCCTTGGCCGGGAGCTTGAGGTCAGCTGCTGCCACCGCCGGAAGCCTGACGGCCCTGGTCAGGGCGGCTCTGAAAAGAATTTGGATAAATGAGTATTTCAGATATTTTTGTTTATCCGAAATTTAAAAAATAAAAATAAAAAATAAAAAACAAAAAAATTAAAAATCGGATAATTGAGGATTTTGGAGAATCCAATTTCGGATAATCGGAGTTATACTGTACTTCCAGAGGAGGACTAAGAGTCAACCACACAAGTGGGATGGGTGCCTAAGTTGACAGCTTCCTCTGGACCTTCTTTGTGAAAGATAACTCTTTTTGTCACAAATCTGTCTTTAGCTTTTGAATTGTGGAATGGGTTTGATGAAGTGAGAAATTGAGAGCCAAGGTTTCACAGACAAATAGTTCTTGCAGCTAAATTAATTATGCACCGAGCCCAGGTTACCTTCAGTTCAGTGGTTCTAATGAAGTAATCGTGGTGCAACGTTGAGGGAAAATTATGACACTTCCACTTCATGGAGACAATCATTGCAGATGGTAATGTAATTTAATCCAAATGTGAATGACACTATTTGCCAGTAATAATAACTTTCAGCTTTACATTTAATAAATTGAACACAATGTACAATATGCAATATGACAGAATAATTAAACATGACATCAGGGGTGAGATTTGGTTAAAACATAAGCTGTTGCCAGTTTATCTAAAAACATTTTTTAAATTTAGACACTGCACAGTAACAGGCCATTTCGGCCCACGAGCCCATGCCGCCCAATTGACCTACACCCCTAGTACGTTTTTGACATCTTCAAGATTCCTTTAATATCATGTAATAGTACAGAACATGTAAAATTACATGAAATTGCCTTCTAGTCTAGTCAAGTTTAATATCTTCCAATTGCACATGTAAAATCTGATGCAACAGCATTCTCCGGTCCTTAATACAAAACATGCAGACACACAGCCAGACATAACACACATACAGACAAACAATACATATGGAGGGTAGGTGTTCATATATCTAAATAGATAAATATTGTTTCATAAATATGAGAGTCCTGAATGGTTAACGTGAGCTGTTTCTTTGGTTGTTCAGCAGTCTCACTGCTCATTGGGAAGAAGGTGGCTCTCAGCCTAGTCATACTGGTTCTGATACTCCTGTATCTCTTAATGGGAGTAGCTGAAAGATACTGTATGCAGCATGCTAGAGGTCATTAATGATTTTGTCCGCCCTCTTCCGACAACAATCCTGGTAGATCACATTGTTGGGGGGGAGGGGGAAGAGGGAGATCCCAGTGATCTTTTCTGCCACTCTTATGGTCGAGTGGATTTACCTCTGAACCATTTCTCTGCAGCAACCATACCACAATGTGACGCAGCTGGTCAGGATGCTTTTGATAGAGCTCCTTTGGAAGGTTGACATGATGGTAGTTAGAATCCTTGCCTGCTTTAGTCTTCTCAGAAAGTGCAGTCACTGTTGCGCCTTCCTGACATGTGAGGAAATGTTGTGTGTCCACAATAGGTAACTACTTAAGTTACCAAGGAACTTGGCATTGTCTACTTTCTCCACCACAAAGTTATTAATGTGTAATGGAGTATGGTTGATCCTGAAGTCCCTGATCATATCCTTCGTCTAGTTCATGTTGAGTTGTTTCTCTTGTACCATATCATGAGATTTTCCTCCTTTTCTCAATTGTGCAACTCATCATTGTTGCTGATAAAGCCAACTACTGTTGTGTCATTTGTAAACTAGATGACTCTGTTGGATCTGGCATTGCAGTCATGGGTCAGTAGTGGGAAAAATAAGGCAGGCAAAGAGTCACCATTAATATTGCACAGTGCTCCTTACAGAGTGAAAGAGAAGCAAAAGAAAGTCCCTTCAGAATCACTGAGTGTCCATGGATTTACCTCGAGCGCTCCCACAGCCTGTGCACTCACACAAACTCCTATTTGATTCAGCGGCAACCTGAGGTCCAGATCCAAACTTTCGACATGATCAGAAAGCCTTCAGTGGCCAAGGCACTTCTGGAGCCCTTCCTTCAAAAGGTATTAGATTCAATAAAAAGACATGAGGAATACCTCACCTATTAGAACTTCTCAAATTTGTACTGCATATAATTTCAAACATTTAAATTCACATTTAAAATATAAAGCACACAATACCTCTGCTCTGCTGATGCCTGTTGCAGCCTGGTGATGTTTTATGTTAGGGAGGAAGACAATGCTGTGTTCATACATTTATCATTAAGAATTATTCTGTCCTATATTTTAATAAATGTATATTCCCAGACACAAATTCCCAAAACAAATAGACAGAGAAATTGGCCAGTCAGCCCTTCATGCCAATTCTATCTATCAATGTTTCTGGTTCAACTTTAATCTTAGTGCAATTCTCTTGCACTAATCCCATATCACTTTATGCCCAAAATGTTTTAATGGTTGTCTTGGATCGACGCAATGATAGAACTTCCTTAGACTTCCTGAGTCACTGCTTTGTAAGTGAAGACATTTCTTATCATCTCTGCCCTGAATGGCTCACCCTTTATTTTGAGATTGGGATCCCTGGTTCTAGACACCCAAGTTAGGGTAAACATTACCCCTTCATTCAGTCTATCAACTCAACAGAAATTTTGTATGTTTCAATGAAATCTCTTCTAAACTCCTCATATAAGGCAAACCCATCCCCCCCCCCCCCCCACCGCACCCCCATATTCCAGGAAAATGCTGAACATTTATTGTACTCGAACTATTGCAAGTACATCCCTTCTTAAACTGGGGACCAGACCTGTACACAAAATTCCAGGTGGGGTCTCAGCAGCACTCAGTGGATTTGCTGTAAAATGTGCTTACTCTTGTACTCAATCCTCTTGAAATAGAGGCTGACACATACTTTGTCTCGCTCTCCCTGAATGTTCTATCAATGATTTATGTGGAACAACTCTTAGTCCCTCTAAACACCATGAGTAGCGTTCAATCTTCTACAATTTAAAAATTGATTTGCTTTTCTCTTTTTTTACATACTGGGTCAGTTCATTTCGTCTTCTTCTCCTTCTGTCATTTTAGGCGGTGGAGGTCCGCGGTAGGACTTCTCTGTTGTGTTCCATGTACGGTTCCCAAAGTTGTTCGAATACTGTGATGTTATTTCTTAAATTATGTTATTTTTTTCCAATGGAATACATTTATTCATTTCTATGTACCATTGCTGTATTCTCAGGCTATCTTCTGATTTCCAGGTTGACATTATACATTTTTTTGCTACAGCTAAGGCTATCATAGTAAATCTTTTTTGTGCTTCATCCAAATCGAGGCCAACGACTAGAATGTGAAATTTGCCCTATTTTTAGGTAGACTCCAAGCAAAATATAATTAATCAGTCATTAATTTAAACAATCACGTTTCTTTCTGAATTTTAACAATAGAAAAGATGGAGTTGATGGAAATTTGTGGAGTATACAATAGGGTAGGGTAGGATTAATGTTATAATGGGTGTTTGATGCTTTGTGTGGAGGATGAGCCAAAGGGGTCATCTTCATGCTGTATCTCTCCATGACAGGTTAAGAACAACAACAACATGAGCAATATGATCTTTCCTTTAATACTCCTCCATTCTGATTCAGTCTCTTGTTTAGACCAAGTGGCTTCAAGATTCAACTTACTGTCATTGTAATAAAACAGTATCACATTACATGAAATTGCTTTTGCCTGCTCCAAGGCAGTTTCACCATCAGCAGAAATTGCCTGAAGTGCCTCCTTACAGTCTGAGAAAGAGAAGCAAAAGAGAGTTCCCTTCCCCCCCACCACCACCGAGTCACCGAGAGCCCATAGATTGACCTCCAGCACTTCAGCAGCCACACAGAGTTCAGTCCAAACCATTGGCAAGCCGAGCTCCAGATCCGAACCTCCAACACAGTCAGGAACCCTTCAGCACCTTTGCCTTTCGCACTCCCCCTCAAATCCCAGTTCCACTACCTGGTACTCCTACAGCCAGTTTCGAGCCAGTCTCCAGCAGTCCACAGCCTGGCACAAGTCTCCTGACAGCAGTCTCCAGCAGCCCACAGTCTCCATGGGATCCTCGCCTTTAGTCACCAGCAACCCCCAGCATGCATTGGTCTTTCAGCCGCAGAGTCCCCCTTAATGGTCCACTGCCATAGTCGTCTCATGCTTCTCTTTCTCAGATGGGGGATGGTCTCCCTATTTCCTGGTCCCCTGTGCCAGTCCTCTGTTCTCTGTTGGAGTCTGCAACCCCTCGTGGCTGCTGCCAGTCAGAGGCGCTACCATCTTGGGCGCAGACCCCATGGTCACAGCTTCCCAACTCCACTAGAAGCTATACTTCTATCAGACTGGCCACTAGGACCCCCTCAGGTTACCCAACAATTAATTAACATTTATTGTCTGCAGGTGGATCTCACAAAAGTAATTTAAGTCCAAGAATAGACAGTGATGGTAATAAGGGTCAACCAGTGAGGAAGCAGAGGTGAATTAGCTAGTGAATTTCAGTCCTTCTGGAGCACTGAGAGATCACAGAAGCAACTCTTTGATGAGATTGTATCTATTCCAAATAAATATTGCTTGGACATAGTATAGAAATGTTGACAAGGAGAAAGTATAAAATTCAATACAAGATGCAGGAACAGACAGATGTGCGTGTACATAGACCTTTGCAGGGCAGATTAAGGGAATGCTGAATGATTGGCATCCTGTGAATCATGTCATGTACAAAAGCAAGGACATCATGTTGAACCTTTGTAATGCACCAGCTTTAGCTGCGTCAAAGTTCAATTATTGTATATTGTTCTGGATAGCAAGCTTTAGGAAGAAGGCCCCTGCAGGGACATAAAAAAATGTTAGAAGGTTTGCAGGGATGGAATGTTTCAGTTATTAAATGGACTGGAGAAACTGTGGTTGTTCTTTGAATAGCAAAGGTTATTTCAGGCATAGGTTGGGTACCAACTGTTTCTTTAGCAGATATAACAAGTAACAGAAGAGAGCAAATGTAATTGATGAAAATTCCAAGAGTGTCACGATGGAACCTTTTACATACAGCTATCATCTGGAACACATTGTCTGAAATTGTGATGGATTTAAAAATAATGATCTGGAAAAATACCCCAAAATAAGGAATTTAAAATAGTTTTTCGATTAAAGATTACAGAATACATGAATAAGGAGTGACAGAATAGAAATTACTGAATCACTTTGCAAAGTGTTGGTGGATTCAATGAGTCAAATGCACCCCCTTTGTGCTGCTACAATCCTATGGTTCGTTAATTATGGAGAAGGAATCACTGAAGGCTGTGGAGTTTCACTGTTTCTGCTTCAATAGCTTTTATCAAATCTTACCTCTAAGAAATTCTTCAATGTGGTAATAAAATGTGATGATTTAATTGACAAACAGAAGATACATTGATCATACTGCACAAATTGGTAAAGGTACAACTAGTTTAAAAAGCATATAATGAAGTAAGTTTTACCATTAAATTTTCAACACTGTTAGCTGATGGAAAAAAAAACAAAGAATTTTGAATTCCCTATACATGATTTAGTAAAAATGGAACAACACCAAATTGCAAAATAGCTGACATGACTGAACTCAATAATTTATACCCTAACTCCTTATTAATTTTACATAAGAGATATACAACTTCATTATTTAGGAGGACTGCAGTGAGCAAGGTTCACTGGTGGTCACATGCATGTTTACTAGCTTCAGAGAGAAATGAAGCATAAGCAAAGCAACATTTCTTCTTATTTATCTCATGCCTACAATACACCCTTAACGAGAAGTGATCCAAAACTGGAAACTTGTAACTCTGGTTCTTCTCTGCAAATCACTGATAACCAGAAACAAGTTGCATAAGAAGTCACTGCCTTTTTAACTTAACAAGTGGTAAATCACATAAATAAATCATAACATTGCCCCAGAAGATGAAAGTCTGCAAGAGTAGACTTCAGGATGAATATCTATCTTCACATTTGACAGCAGCTCAACAGAAAAAGGAATGCAATAAAATGCATAATTGAAGATTTCTTTGGTTAATGCAAGTTGCTATCAAGAATGACATTTTATTGCCCATCTCTAGTTTTCTTAAGGGAGATGTTAATGAGTCACACGGAACATATCTGGACAAAAGAAAGAAAAATGACTGCAGCAATCTGAATTGATCCTCCTGAGTTAGGATTTCCTTGCAGTGGATGCAGATTCTTTCATCATCTGATCCTAGGAGCAGCTGCACCTCATGTATCTCAATCTAAGTTAATGAGAATACATGAGAAATCTGAAATCTAAGCCCTTTGATGCAGTGCCACCAGAACTACACATGCAAAATCAATACCAGCATGATCAAGTCTGGATCCCACCCACTGCCTCAGTTGCTTCAAACACAGCTCAAAATGTTTGAGACTCATCATTCACTAAGCAGCAGACCTTTTCAGTCAGGCATTGAACCCAAAGCATTGATTATGTATCTTTACCTTTGCTACATAAAGTACACGGTCTGAACCGCTGAGCTTCTCCAGCATTTTGTGTTTCGACCACGGAGTCTACAAATTTTTGTGATTTACATCATGCCTAACGTTCCTTACTGCATATATAGGTGCCTATTGAGTGTTTCAGAAAATACAAGTACGAAAATACTTAAATATGGAATTTAGGATGACACAATCTCTTTTTTTTCTTTTGTATTCTTTTATTGTTTATTTATTTTACCTCTTTCTCTATGTTATAGAGGGTGGGGAGGGTGGGGGGGGGCAGGAGAAAATGTCACTGTGTATATTTTAATGATGAATGTATAGATTGTTATTGAAGTAGTTCACAGTGAAGTATTAAATAAAAAAATCTAAGATTTCCAATATTTTTCTGAAAATCAATTACACGGAGCTTCTGGCAGTAATGATCATCCTTGCACAAAATGCATACATTAAAATATAATGAGTACAGTACAGAGATATAATTAAATTGTAGTTAATAGTTTAAAAGAAGCAAATCAAATAGAAAAACTGCTTCAATGATACAACACATGCTAGGAGGTTTCAATTGTATTCACTTGCATCCAGTAGTAACCAATGCTTTGGGCTCAATGCCTGACTGGAAAGGTCTGCTGTTTAGTGAATGAGTGTCAAACATTTTTAGCTGTTTTTGAAGCAACTGAGGCAGTGGGTGGGACACAGACTTGATCATGATGGTATTGATTTTGCATGTGTAGTTCTGGTGGCACTGCATCAAAGAGCTTAGATTTCAGATTTCTCATGTATTCTCATTAACTAAGACTGAGATACATGAGGTGCAGCTGCTCCTAGGATCAGAAGAGTCTGCCTACAAATATATCAGGGTTGCTGGCAGTCTACAAAAGGGTCATTCCACCTCATTGATGACTACATTGGTGCTGCAGCTTGCACCAATAATGAGCTCATCAAGTTTCTCAAATCTTTTGCCAACATTAACCTCAAATACACTTGGGCAACTTTCTCTCCTTCTTGATCTCTGTGTCTTGATTCAGAAGACAAATTATCTACATAAATTTCTTATAAACCTATCAACTCCCACAGTTACCTCAACACACCTCTTCCTACCCCATTTCCTCTAAGGATTATGTTCCTTTCTCTCAGTTCATCTATCTCTGCTGCATCTGCTGCCAGGCTGAGGCCTTCCATTCCAGGACATCCAAGTTGTCTTGGATGACAATTAATGGCTACTGCCATTAATTCAGTCATCTCCTTCATTTCCCACACATCTGTCCTGCCTTCCTCCATCCCAAAACACATTAAGGACAGGATTACCCTAAACCTCACCTACCACTCACCAGCCCCTGCATCCAACATATTATTCTCCATAATTTCTGTCACCTCCAATGGGATCCCACCACCAGCTTCATCTTCCCTGCTCCTCCCCTCTCCGCTTTCCATAGGGATTGCTCTCTCTGCATCTCCCTCGTCCACTCATCCTTCCTACTAATTGTCTGCCTGGTACCACCCCTGACACCTCAAGAGGTGCTGCACTTGCATCCACACCTTCTCCTTCACAAACAGTCCTTCCAAATGAAGCAACACTTCCCTTGTGAATCTGTATGGGGAATTTACTGTATCTGATACTCCTGATGGGGGGGGGGGGGGGGGTCCCTCTATATCGGAGAGATTGTTCCTGATTGGGAAATCATTTCATTGAGCATCTTTACTCTATCTGTTGCAATAGCAACGATCTCCCAGTGGCCAACCACTTTAAATCTATTCAACATTGCGACACTGACACATCTGTCCATATCCTCAGGTACTGTCAAATCGAGGCCACCTGCAAATTGGAGATACAACATCTTATTTTGTCTCAGCAGTCTCTAATCAGATGGCATCAATGTTAACTTCTCCAGTTTCCATTAACCCCCTACCTGGTCTCTTCACTCCAACACCCCTTCACCTTGGACATAACCTCTTCTCACTGTTACCATTGGGAAGGAAGTACAGAAGAGTGAGGTCAGCACCTCTATCTTCGAGAACAGTTAAAAAAAAAAATCCAATAGCTATCAGGCTCTTGAGCCTCCCCTTATTTCCCTAACCATGAACTCTCCAGGACCACCAAAAATACCTGTCTGCACTATGTGCCATATAAAAGGTGCTGGAGAAACTCAGGCCATGCAGTATCTATAGGAAGTGAAGGGCAGCCAACATTTCAGGTTGAGCCCTTCATCAATTAAAATTTAATTCCTATGCACACTGTGTGACCTGCTGAGATTCTTCAGCATTTTTGACTATTGCACTGCAATCCCGGCATATGCTGGCTTTCCAGTTTAACTCCTGTCTGCACAATGCACTGCTTTAGTTCCTTTGGCTGGAGAATGATGCCACCTTTTCTGATATGGAAATAACCCATGGAAGCCTGTATTCTCTACCTTCATTTTATTGTTAATGCTTCATGGAAGCCCAACAAACATGTTCATTGTTCATGTGACAGATATCAGAATCCACAATTATTATCTGAACTTGTTTGCTACTTCGAACAATAGAAGCATAGAATATTACAGCACAGAAACAGGCCCTTCAGCCATTAAAGCCTGAACTGAACTATTATCCTGCCTAGTCCCACTGAACCTGCACCCAGTCTATAGCCCTCCATACCCTTCCTATCCATGTTCCTGTCAAAATTTTTGTTGCATGTTAAAATTGAGTCCACATTCACCACTTTAACTGGCAGCTCATTGCACACCCCCACTACACTCTGTGTGAAAAAGATTCCCCTAATGCTCCCTTTGAACATTTCCCCTTTCACCATTAACCCATGTCCTTTGGTTTATATATCACTTAACCTCAGTGGAAAAAGCCTACTTGTATTTACTCTGCTCTAGCCCTCATAGTTTTGTGTACCGCTATGAAATCTCCCCTCATTCTTCTACGTTTCAGGGAATAAAGTCCTAACCTGTTTAACCTTTCCCTGAAACAGTTCCTCAAGTCCTGGCAGACATCTTAGTTGTGGTGGCATGTTAGCTAGAATCAAACACACACAAGGTAAAGACTGTACAACAGGCTTTAATCCACAAAGACTTCCACAGAGCCAGGCTGGCTTTAGCTGCAGTAACTCTGAGTGAGGCTTTGGGAGGCCGGCGCAGGCTTATATCGCAGAGGGTGATTGACACCTGACCGGGTAGGGCTTGATCCCTTCAGGCCAACTGATTGACAGCTGGCCAGGTGTTGTCCTGTCCCCTTACACTCCTGCAGGTACAGAGGTTTCCCCCTGCAGTAGGCCAGTGGTACACTCCTGCAGGTTCAGGTGTTTCCCCCTGCAGTAGGCCGGCAGTGTACCACCACATTAGTAAATTCTTCTCTGCACTCTTTCAATCTTATTGATATCTTTCCTGTAGTTAGCTGACCAAAACTGCACACAATACTCCAAATATGGCCTCACTAATGTCTTATACAACTTTACCTTAGCCTCTCAACTCCTATATGCAATACTTTAATTTATGAAGGCCAAAAGCTCTCTTTACGACCCTATCTACCAGTAATGCCATTTTCAGGGATCCCTCTGCCCCACCTAACCCTAATGCATTTGTTCTTCCTAAATGCAACATCTCACACTTATCTGCATTAAATTCCATCTGCAATTTTGCATCGCATTTTCCCAACTGCTCCAGATTCCTCTACAAACTCTGAAAACTTTCTCGCTGTCCACTATACCTCCAATCTTTGCATCATCTGCAAGATAATACTTGCTGCAAGAAACCACCAGCTTCCTTGTGCTTGGCACAAGAGACCAGTACAAGGAATCAGAATAATTTTCACCAATTATGCCATATAAATTGAAAACTTTTCCAGAAGGTCTCCATTGTTCATTTGTTAACTGTTGATTTTTCATACTGTTCATCTACTAAATGATACAGGATAGTTCAGATTTATGGTATGGTTTAAGTGGTCTAAAATCTCCTGGTATCCATTTTAGTATCGAGTTATACAGCATTGAAATGGATCTTTAGGCCCACCATTTTGACACCAAGCATCAAGCACCCATCTATACTGAACTCATTTATTGGCACTTTAACAACAGCTTGTAGGCTTGAGATTCAAGTGCTTGTTTAGTTATTTGTTAAATATTCTGAGAGTCTCTGCCTCCAGCACCTCCTCAAATTGTCTGATTTAATGTTGCAACCACATGGGAGTGAAATAAACTTTCTCAGGAACCCAAAGAACACTCTGCCCCTCATCTTGAACCTCTGCTATAAAGCTACATTTCTTACTCTTTAATCTATCCAGTCCCTTCCTAATTTTGTTTACATCAATCAAGTTCCTGCTCAGTTTCTTTTCTGAAAAGAATCTTGTATTTAGAACAGAAAAAACATTGTACCATTTAACTGATACCAAGGAACAGAAACACCCAAGAGAAAATAAGCTTGGGTTTGAAAATGTAGCATTCATATTTCATTAACTTCAGTTTGATCAGTGGTACAATCCCTGTGAGTATTAGTGAAAGATGTGCCTGAACTTTGGGTCTTGTTAACAGGCAAGAAAATAATGCAGATGACTGTGAAGAGACGGGTTGTAGAGACAGATTGTAGAGCTGCGCGATTTGAGGGCTTTAAAGAAAAACAAATACATTTTTAGTACTCTTTTTGTAAAAAGTACTATAAATTAAGTAGCTGTTCCACAATATCTGATCTCCATTCATTGTTTACTTTCGTGTTAAATTGAGATGCGATCACATTTCATGGATGAGCTAATTAGGTCCATTCAAAATACTGCAGGATGCTTCATTTGTTCATCCATGGCACATGACAGAGAAATAAGATATTAACTAGTTGAGTATGTTTTATCAAAAACTTCCAGAATTCTGAATATCATGACTAAAGAACCAAGAGTAAATGGATTATTAAACATCCTAATAGTTGTCTAAGGAAATCACACAGGAAATACAATAAAGTCATGAGATCGCTTCCAATTATCAGGTGGTTTGATGAACATTCATCAAAAGGTATGGAAGATAAATTCTGAAACAATAGAACATGGAGTGTTCTGTGGACACTTCTAATTGGCCACTTATTTTATTGGTCAACATTCATATGATTGTGGTGAATATCAAAGATAATTTTCGTTCTCTTTTGGCACAAATTTTCAAAGAAAAGAAAATGACTGTTTGAAACTATTAGGAGGTTACATAATGGAGGCAGTGATGAGCAGTCTAAAAAAACTACAAGCTCCAGCTGTACCAGAGCAGCAAGGCCCCAGCTGTCGTTTCACTAATTATATACTAAGTGTTATTGAAGGCAACATCTGGTCTGGAGGATGCTCTAAACTGTGTGTTGAAGATCTACACGAGATCAGAATTTGTTGATTGATTTTTCCCCCAGACAACCTGAAGTTTAAATCTAACAAATGACTAGTTTTTTTTTTGAACTATCATTACATGATCAGCAACTTCAATTTCCTTAGAGACAGTACATATTTTAATTGCGGGAAGAAGAAAAGCGCATCAAAACCATAATTATGCCAATGCATATAATTTGCTGTTTCATCTATTAATATTGAGCATTTGTAGGAGGTATGGGGTTGCTGACAGAGGAACACAGTGGAAATTTCTGCTGGTCATTGATGCTCTATTAAATGCTCATCAGAAGAATTGTCAGTCAATATTCCACCAGCAGTTTACAAGTCTGCAATTGGCAGCCAATTGTCACTGGGAGCATGAGATCCAACAATGTTGATTACATGCAAACATTTTTTGTTAGAAGTTTAAGGAGGTAAATAATGGATTGAAAAACAACTCTTCATCAGTGATGCACTCAAGATCACTTCCTAGGCTATGATCTGGTCTATTAATGGGTAGAAGATTAGGTGGTCTCAGGATTATCTGCAAGATTAGTGTAGAAAGGAAGTGCTTGTGTATGCACTGGGATTATTCACTAACAGTATCAAAGAGTAATCAAACCAAAGTTCACATGAAGTTCTTATTGTGAAGTTCAGGACAGTGCTAGACAGAATCATGCATTGGTGGGAACATACGGCTTTATTTATTAGGACCTGTGAAATGAGGTGCAGAGAAAGTTCTCAAATACTGTCATTTTTTTTTTACCCAATATCCCTGTTATATCCACATATTGCAAATAAAGCTTGAAAATAAACAATTTAATTTATGTTCCAAATAAAGGACTTTGTATTCATTAAATGCACAGAGTAATAATCTGTCTAATAGCCCTGAAAGAAGTTCTGTCAGACAGCATCCATCTGAATGTAAAACAGAGCCCACAGTAATGGTTTTAATCTAATCTCTGTAAATTTATAGAATAATTAATATCCAAGGGGTATTTATATGCTGTTTAGCAACAATGAAATATTTTATGCAATGAAGAAGAAATAAACAGAAGAACAAAGCAAGAAGATACAGTTACGTGGACATCTGTCAGGAGTTGGATGAATTTGCATGCAGATTAGTCAGGATATATAGAGATGCATGAATAAAAATCCTATCATATAACTATTTCATGACTTAACTCATCTGACAGAAAGTTATACATTTGCAACTCATATGCAAAGCATTTTTAATGTTGAATAATACTTAGTAAGTGAGGAATATTCGAATTTGATCCTGCTTTGTTTAAAGTTTGAATTTCCAACCTAACAATGACTGAGCAGCCTACATTAAGATATTAATAATATTATAACATATTCCACATTTTTGTGTTTATAAACAGTTTTCTCTTTTATCTGTTGTGACCAGAAACTAGTTGGCCTTTAATAAATGATTTTTAATTCATATTCGTTTAATCACATTTATTTGAATTGCTTTGTAAAAATAGAAATGCCGTTGAGAGTATTGCAATACAAAAAGTTTTTCCTAGTGAGTACACTCAATAGAAAATGCTTAAGGATATATTTTGATAAATACTTGGACAGACATATGAATAGGAAGGGCTTTGAAGGAAATAGACCAAATTCAGGCATATGGGTCAAGCTCAGGTTGATAACTTGGTTGACATGAGAGAGTTGGGCTGAAGGGTCGGCTCCATATTGTATCACTCTGTGACTCAATAACATAGCATAAAACATAGAAGCAGTAATAGATTATTTGATATTCGAGGTTGCTTTGCCATTCAATAAAATCATCTTTCACCTTAACTCTACTTTCTTACCCTTTCTTGATGCAAAACACTATTCCCTAGATTTCAATACATTTGAAAATTGAGTATTCACAGAGCTTTAGACTAGTGAATTACAAAGATTCATGATTTCAGAATCTTTCTTCTCAAGGCACACTCTGTACTTATGGCCCCGTATCAGTAAGTCACGTTGTCAGACTAGTGCATCATGGGAATGCTCCACAAGGAAGGCATCAAAACTACAACCGGACACTAACTTGCATAAATTGTTTATCTTGGACACGTACTAGTTGTAAGTTGAGAGGGGTGCATATATTAAAAATAAATGAATCACTTAAAATTTACAAAACTGGAGACTGTTTGCCATTTTGGGTAATTCCTTTTGACTGATAGAGACAAAGTTTCATATAAAAAAACCTCAACATTTCAGCTAGCTTCTGTGGAAAGAGAATCAGTGAACATTATAGGTCCAGATCTCTTCATTAAAATTGGTGTTAGGTCCCAGGCATGGAATGCTATCTGTAACTCCTCAACCAGGTTAATCTCACCTCTAGCTCCAAGTCTATAGTTGTGTAGTTAAAAAAAAATGATGAGGGCTTCTGTCTCTCCCACATTTTTCAGCAATGACCTTCAGATCCCTCTCTCCTCTGGTGAACGCAACATTCCTTAACCCGTGCTAGTCTCCTCTGGTGAACGCAACATTCCTTAACCCGTGCTAGTCTCCTCTGGTGAACGCAACATTCCTTAACCCCTGCTAGTCTTCTCTGGTGAACGCAACATTCCTTAATCCCTGCTAGTCTCCTCTGGTGAACGCAACATTCCTTAACCCGTGCTAGTCTCCTCTGGTGAACGCAACATTCCTTAACCCCTGCTAGTCTTCTCTGGTGAAAGCAACATTCCTTAATCCCTGCTAGTCTCCTCTGGTGAACGCAACATTCCTTTAAAATGCCAAATTCTGATCTCTAGTTTTTTTTGCTAACTTTTTATTTGCAGCATTATTAGTTGGTTGTTCTCTGCAGTTCATTATATTTTGATAAGTGCTCAGTGTGATTCCAACTGTAACATTTCCAGAATTTCTGCTCCCTTCTTTTTTCTGATGGGCTGCATTTTCTGAGATAACCAAATGAAGGTTTCCTGCCTACACATCATGCAGTCTCATGCAATTTTGTTAGAGAGCAAATGTATAATATTATTCAAACTCCCAAATATAACCAGACACTCATACATACAGAAACACCATATTCATCCTGACCATTCTGCATTTTCCTCCATGGACCCTGACCCATCGAGTTCCTCCAGCAGTTTGAATTTTGCTTTAGATTCCAGCACCTGCTTTCTTACATTGACTATCATGTATTTTGGTCCATTTGAAGGAGACATAAGAGATTGCGGGTGCTGGAATCAGGACAAATAAAAAACATGCTGCAGAGGAAGTCAACCTGAAACGCTGGTAATTCCTTCCCCTCCCCCACCCCTCCCCCCCCCCCCGCAGATGCTGCTCAGCCAACTGAATTCCTCCAACAGTTTGTTTTCTGCTCCATCTCTATATAAATCTTCTTTAGTAGCACTTAGTCTTCAGTATTCCATGCCTCGCAGAAACCTATAATTCACACAGAATACTTGGTTCAGCCTGCTTCTCTCAAGAAAACGAAAATAGGAATGAATAACACTAAGACTCATGAGGCCACAGAGACCTTTAAACCAACTAGATCCATTCTTGCTGCCAAATGAGCAATTCCAATCCTCTTATTTATATTCTCTGCATTCTCTTACACACATATGTACCACCTTGATAATTTTGACATCAAGATCCATTAATTGATCATTTATTGATGTTCATTAGCCTACGTGCACATATCTGAGAATCGGGAAGATAACAGAACACCTATATGAACCTACTTCCTCGTAGGTCCAATCGTAACTCAGTGATAAGTGTGGAGTCCCTGTGGCTTTTTGGGTCTTATTGGATGCTCTGCTTTCATCCTGAATCCCAAATATGTGGAGGTTGTTTGGTTAAATGGCCAGTATAAATTACTCCTAGCATGTCTATGAAAAGTAGATTAGTGGAGTGAAGGGATAGGAAGATTGTGGGGAGGGGGGAGGCGGGGGAAGGAAATAAAATGGGATTAGTGCAGGATTAATGTAAACAAATGCTTGTCGCTAAGGATGGACATGATGGGCTGAAGGGCCTGTTTCACTGATGTGTAACGTTTTACTCATTAATTGAGCCTTGTCAGCCTCAATTATTGTCTATCTTACAATCAAAATGAGTACTTACATGTCCATATTTGGGATTAACTGTTTTATGCAAAGTCAAGATAAAGCTCTTCATCAAATGTGATCATTCCTCTTGTAAGGATCTCTCAGTCATTTCCATTCTGCATCCCACTCCCATGCTCACATGTCTGTCCATAACCTCATGTACTATCCCACCAAGACTACTCATAAATTAGAAAAACACCACTTGATTTTCCATCTGGACACCTCCAACCAGATGGTATTAACATCTACTTCCCTGGTTTATGGTAACCTATTCTCCTTTCCTTCTTTCTCCTAGCTCTCCACCCCCTTCCCTCTCTATTCCTAGAGCCATCCCTGCTTGCTGCTGTGCCTTCCCCCCCTTATCCCCTATCTTTGGGACCATGCTTTTTCACCTACTCCTACCCCCCCCCCACCATTTTGTTTGGGCATCTGCCAACATTTTTCCATACCTCGATGAAGGGTTTAAGCCTTTGGAGATTTTGGTTATGTACTGTCATCTTTACTAGATAAAGTACACTGTTTCTCCAACATTGTGTTTTTACTTCAACCACGGTGTCTGCAGACATTTGTGTTACACTTGCGCTAACAATTGTCACTGTAAGTGAGGTTTGCTGTTAAGTCAGGATTTTAAACTGTAAACAAAGTGTGAAACAATGCTCGATATTTGATTCATTCTTTTTGTGATCCTTATCAAGCAACTTAATTGCCGACCTTGTTCAGTCGGAGCAGTGAAGTGCTGTAAGACTTCGTCTTATTAATACATGTACAGTTGTTTTGTGTTCTTTATAGTTTCTGAAATAAAATAAAGCATTTTTTTTGGTTAAATAAATAGCAAGTTTCACTGAATATCAGGGATTAAAAAAAAACATTATAAAGAGTATATCTGAAAGTTATATGTTTGATCAAAGAACAGCGTCTCTTCCCGCAGTGGGAAATCTTGAATGGTATGAATATTGGTCCACCTCTCCATCCATTAGGATTATCAATCTAAACTGTTGACTTGTTTGGAAGAGTTGAATTTTGAATTTCAACCATATTGATCCATGCATTGGGTATGTGCACAAAACAATCCCTCTGGTTTGGGGAGGCAAGAATAAGAGAACGTGGGCTATTAAAAACTGAAAATGCACTCATCATATTGAAGAATGATGAACAAGGAAACTAGTAAAACATTTTGCAGCCATTTGCAAACCAGATACTCAGCTGGGCAGGCAGCAGCTATGGAAAAAGAAACATTTAATCGTTCACTACCAGGAAAAGATTGAAAGCAACTACATTTTGAGTTACAGAAATGGAAAACAAAGCGATGTTGATAATATGGTAGAGAGCGAGAAAGAACAGAATGCTGAGGAGAATAGTGAACACATTCAGCATTGTGAGAAAAAAAAGAACAAAGTTGATGATTCTGCTCAAAGTTAAAAGTTGGGATGAAGGGATTTTGACCCAAAATACATTTCGCTTTCCACAGATGCTCTCTGCCTTACCAAATTTTCCAGCAGTTTCTAGTTTTAATTTCCACCATTTGCAGTTTTTTTTTCATATTTTCAGAGGATGGTGAGGTATTTATCAGTGGCTATCTGAGATGTAAATAAAGAGAGATGAATGAGAGCAGAGAGGGAGTAAAACAATAATGCTGGAACTGTAAATTGGAGAACACAGGAGTTGCTGGAAATAATTGCCTAATCTTATCAAAAATAGAAATTTCCACCAACCTTTTAAGCAACTATTCCTTCGTTCTCACTGTATCTACCATTTCTAGATGGCATTATGATTAAAACAAGGAAATCTATAGTCTTCAAAAAGGTAGACTATTAAACACAACTAATCTGCTTATTGATATTTGTCACCCTCAGATTGTGCTTCTTTTTAAAAAAAAATGATGCCTAAACCATTTAAAATAGTGCTTTTATTTTTCAGGTAGATTTTGCATAGTAGGGGAATTATGTTTTATGGGGAAATGACAGGTAAGTGGAGCTGAGTCCACAGCCAGATCAGCCATGATTAATTTAATGGCAGAACAGGCTCAATGGGCCAGGTGGTCTATTCCTGCTCCTTTTTCTTAGGTTATTATATTCAAGACAATTGATCACTACAGCTTACAAAACCCATTATATTAGCTTTTATACACTTTAAAGGAAATTATCAAATGCTGCAAATTGAGCAGCAATCGATACCAATTGGTGGGACACTGCTTGAAAAAATTTTGAGGAAACCATAACAGCTTTGGATATGGCAAGTTGTCAATAGAAAAGGAACACAGCAATAGTGTGATAGTTTGATTTCTCTCTTCATCATTTTTATCCCTTCTATCATGTTATATTTTGAATCACATTATAGTCATGGGACTTGTGGTAACCTACTTTGAGAAAGAACCAATCAACAACTTCAAGCTCAAAAGAATCATTTTATATGGAGAAGCAAATCCATACATCCCACACACAGGCTTGTCTTCTCCCTCTGTTGTTTTTGCACTGCACACAGCATGGCCTCCAAGCTAATATACAAGGCATACCAGAAGTAAAGAAGACAGACAGGAAGTAAACCCCTCCCAGCCTCACTTTAAAAACAGCTCACATTACAACACTTCTCCCCCCCCCCCCCCCCTTAGAATCCAACATGCCCCAAATTTAACAAACAATAATGTCATTAGCTTGCGTACTCCTAAAACTTGTATAAAAATCTCAGCAACACTTTAATAATTTAAAAGCATCTAAAAATGTGGCAGATCCAGTCTTAACTATCAAAGATATTCTCTTTGCCCTACCCATCCCTCCTGGAACTTATTATGAACTATTTTCCCCTTCTTTCCAGTTCTGATGAAGGGTTGAGAACCAGAAATATTAACTCAGTTTCCTTTTCCACAGGTGCTACCTAATCGGCTGAATGTTTTCAGCATTCACTCTTAAAGTTTCTTTTCTCTTTCCGAAGCCTTGAGTTCAGATTTCTATGGGGTCTTTGACATTTGTTTTTCATTTCAAGGTAGGAAAGAAGATTAAGAGCAGCTGCGACCTGGGCAAGTATTTTTGGGAACCTGGCAGCAGTGAACACTATGGCAAAGGGTGAAGAAGGACATGGTAAAATTGGCTGTCCTGGGTCACCAGGGCATGACCAGTCACCATGAATGAGAAGTGATGTACTTGATAAGAAAAAAAAAATCGAAATTTGAAGAGGGGTAGTAGAAAAAGAAGAGTGAAAAATCACGTGTCAAGAAATGAAAATAGCCATTTTTTTTCAGTATAGATGCAAAAGAAGCACTCTTTCTGAAACCAAGTCTAATTTAGAAGCATGTTATCTTTGCTGTGGATCCAATCACCATTTGGATATTGAAGGTATAGATATAGTAAGTCCTTATTTGATCAAGCAAGCATGGGAGAGGGCTGACAAGAGGACCAGTGCTATCATGAAAATACAGTATATTGGTTTTTAAGCATACTTGAATCAAAGATAGTATGCAGACAGTGATATGACAATAGGTGTGTGGGTGTTGGACAGATGATCACATTCTGCATTGCTCTCTGTACTCTGTCAGCTGGGAGGACTTTATTCTCTTCAGTAACACCAGTAGAACCACTCACATCAGCCATCTGTGGAATCTTCCCTTTCCCTTATCACCCAAATCTCAAGGTAGCAAAGCAATTAACATCCTTGTGCCCAACGTTCCTGTTTAACTATCCTTGGACAATCTAATCAGAAGTACTAAGCTACAGTCCCAAACAAGGGTCTTCAAAGTTCAGATTTATTGTCAGACTACATACATGACATAGTTCACTGAGATTCCTTTTCCTGTGGGCCAGGCAGAATTTCTACTTATCAGTAGTGCAAAAATTGTACCTGTCTTCTTTGGCTTGGCTTCGCGGACGAAGATTTATGGAGGGGGTAAAAAGTCCACGTCAGCTGCAGGCTCGTTTGTGGCTGACCAGTCCGATGCGGGACAGGCAGACACGATTGCAGCGGTTGCAAGGGAAAATTGGTTGGTTGGGGTTGGGTGTTGGGTTTTTCCTCCTTTGCCTTTTGTCAGTGAGGTGGGCTCTGCGGTCTTCTTCAAAGGAGGCTGCTGCCCGCCAAACTGTGAGGCGCCAAGATGCACGGTTTGAGGCGTTATCAGCCCACTGGCGGTGGTCAATGTGGCAGGCACCAAGAGATTTCTTTAGGCAGTCCTTGTACCTTTTCTTTGGTGCACCTCTGTCACGGTGGCCAGTGGAGAGCTCGCCATATAATACGATCTTGGGAAGGCGATGGTCCTCCATTCTGGAGACGTGACCCATCCAGCGCAGCTGGATCTTCAGCAGCGTGGACTCGATGCTGTCGACCTCTGCCATCTCGAGTACCTCGACGTTAGGGGTGTGAGCGCTCCAATGGATGTTGAGGATGGAGCGGAGACAACGCTGGTGGAAGCGTTCTAGGAGCCGTAGGTGGTGCCGGTAGAGGACCCATGATTCGGAGCCGAACAGGAGTGTGGGTATGACAACGGCTCTGTATACGCTTATCTTTGTGAGGTTTTTCAGTTGGTTGTTTTTCCAGACTCTTTTGTGTAGTCTTCAAAAGGCGCTATTTGCCTTGGCGAGTCTGTTGTCTATCTCATTGTCGATCCTTGCATCTGATGAAATGGTGCAGCCGAGATAGGTAAACTGGTTGACCGTTTTGAGTTTTGTGTGCCCGATGGAGATGTGGGGGGGCTGGTAGTCATGGTGGGGAGCTGGCTGATGGAGGACCTCAGTTTTCTTCAGGCTGACTTCCAGGCCAAACATTTTGGCAGTTTCCGCAAAGCAGGACGTCAAGCGCTGAAGAGCTGGCTCTGAATGGGCAACTAAAGCGGCATCATCTGCAAAGAGTAGTTCACGGACAAGTTTCTCTTGTGTCTTGGTGTGAGCTTGCAGGCGCCTCAGATTGAAGAGACTGCCATCCGTGCGGTACCGGATGTAAACAGAACAAATACACATACAAAAGAGAGAAATGTAAACAAATTGCAATACAGGAAAAAAATATTCAGTAATGAATAATATGCAAAATAAGAGTCCTTAAATGAGTCTTTGAGTTTGTTGTTGAGGAGTCTGATGGTGGAGGGGTAGCAACTGTTCCTGAACCTGATGGTATGAGTCTTGTGGAACCTCTACCTCTTTCTGAATGGCAGCAGTGAGAACAGAGCATGTCCTGGATGGTGTGGATCCTTGATGATTGCTGCTGCTCTCCAAAGGCAGGTTCCATGTAGATTTTCTTGATGGTGGGGAGAGTTTTGCTTGTGATGCACTGCCCATTGTCCTCTACCTTTTGCAGGACTTTCTGCTTAGGGGTATTGGTTGTGATGCAGCTAGTCAGCACACTTTCCACGACACATCTGTCTTGATCCAAAATGTTTTGAATTCTACCCCCCCACCCCTCACTGAGGCTGCTCTACCTGATAATTTCCTCCAGCAGGTTGTTTGTTTTTGGTCTGTGCTAATAACTCCCCTGTTTCTGACATTCAAAAAGTTTAATCAGGTATCCCAACAAGCTTTTACAGATCAGTTCATACCTGGCAATAATGTCAAGTATATTTTATATAGTAATGTGTACAATTAGAAGGTTTGCATAACTGGAAAATATATAATTGATGTGTCTACACACTTGTCATCTTGTATTAACACCAATAAGAATTTGAGAACATTCGATCTGGTGTTATTAACCCCACTAAAACCATATCTGAGAGGTGGATGTCATCTTAAATCCTCCTGGAGGCAAAATGCGCAATAGGAACAAAGAGGGCCTTGTTGAAATGTGAATTGTAAAGCAGATAACCTGCCTTTGGGACCATGCTTCTCCCCATCCCTTAACTTTTTGGTCAGACACCTGCCGACATTTTTCCATACCTTGATGACGGGCTCAAGCCCAAAATGTCAGTTATGTATCTTTTATCTTTGCTATATAAAGTACACTGTTTGACCTGCTGAGTTTCTCAAGAAACATCCAAGTTTCTTCATCCGCAATGTCTACAGACTTCTGTGTTCTACTTAGGACAAAATCCTTGCTGCCGGGCATTCATTTCATCATTCTAAATGTAGCTTCAGAATGATATCAATGTTCATAAGATTAAAGAGTAGGGACTTGCAACATTGAATAGCTAGGTCTTCCTTAAAAATAGAAGATTTTGGATTGATCAGGCTGAGATAAATGAAGGATTTGATGAGATGTTTAGAGAAACTGTCTCCTTTAATAGGAGACTCCAGTGCAAAGATGACGATCAGCCATCTAGCTGTGATTTCAAGTGTACTGTGATGGATACATTTTGGAAAGGGAAAGCAATTGAGAGTTACAGAACAAGGATGGATAAAAGGATTAAAAGATGCAGTAGAGACCTGTTCTGAATGAGGGGCTAAATGGCCATCTGCTTTTCTATGTTCATAGTGCTAGCATTGTCCTGTGAATACTCCAGGGTGTAGCAATTGCAGAGGACTCACGTGCATTGTTGCAGATAGGCCTTGTTTCTGGGAAGTTACCTTCATCTCAGCAAGTCGGAAAATATGAGGGGCTACTTTAAAATAAATCACAAAAAACAGTGTTCATGAAACCAGGCATTTGGTTACTTGGTTAAATGTCAATGTTCAAAAGCAATCTGTACACTGGGGAGCTGGAAATTTCATGTCATTTATGAGATTGTCAGGTGGAGAATATATGACCGCAGTTTAATTGATGACTCGACCAAATTCTGGAAATCCTTTCTGTGGAATTCATATGCCCTTTGACACTGATACTGGAACTCCATTTGAGAAGTGAATGTTAAATCAATTTTGAGCAAACAGCATATCTGTCATCTGCTTGCCAGATCATTGCATTTCTGCTCAGCTGATGCTACAGATGGCTTCAAATGTATCCTGAAACTACTACATAGCTACATTAAAATTCTGCGTACAGGTGACCTTCACATCCATTCACTATGTAATGTTTGTAAATGAAATGGTATGCTATCAAATCCCAGCATATGACACAACCCAAGGGAGGCCTTATGAATCAGTTCCTGCAAATGTTGCTTCTAGGTCGGACAAAGAATTACTGAAGTAACTCAGCAGGTCAGAGTGCACCCATGGGCAGAAGTGGTCAGTCAATATATTGAGCTGAAACTCTTTATCAAGACGAAGAAAAAATATATATAGGTATGCACCACTTAATGTCCACGATACGTTCTGTGAAATTGGGCATTATACGAACCGGACATTGTCCAAACACCATATTGCTGTATATATGTAGGAAAACTAGATGGGATACTGAACTTAGGCTAAATTTAACTAATGTTTTTTTCACTTTTAAAATTTTTACGTAAACACTTAACCTATATCATACACATTTTACAAAGAGGATCAGGATCATCCACGTCACTGTTCTCAATTTCCTCAGTGTTCTATTGGAAGATTTTCCAGTGTTCTTTGATCTACTTGTTTTTTTCTTCATAAATTTCTTTACATGCTTGATTATTCCTATCAGTGAAAAGCGTTCAGTGTTTGGGTTCATCTCTTCAGCAAGCTGTTAAGGTCTTCAAAGAATCCCTTAACAGTGAACCTCTTTCTGCACCTGTTCTTCGCTTTCTGCACCTGTTCTTCGCTTTCTGCACCTGCTCTTCGCTTTCTGCACCTGCTCTTCTCTTTCTGCACCTGCTCTTCTCTTTCTGCACCTGCTCTTCTCTTTCTGCACCTGCTCTTCTCTTTCTGCACCTGCTCTTCTCTTTCTGCACCTGCTCTTCTCTTTCTGCACCTGCTCTTCTCTTTCTGCACCTGCTCTTCTCTTTCTGCACCTGCTCTTCTCTTTCTGCACCTGCTCTTCTCTTTCTGCACCTGCTCTTCTCTTTCTGCACCTGCTCTTCTCTTTCTGCACCTGCTCTTCTCTTTCTGCACCTGCTCTTCTCTTTCTGCACCTGCTCTTCTCTTTCTGCACCTGCTCTTCTCTTTCTGCACCTGCTCTTCTCTTTCTGCACCTGCTCTTCTCTTTCTGCACCTGCTCTTCTCTTTCTGCACCTGCTCTTCTCTTTCTGCACCTGCTCTTCTCTTTCTGCACCTGCTCTTCTCTTTCTGCACCTGCTCTTCTCTTTCTGCACCTGCTCTTCTCTTTCTGCACCTGCTCTTCTCTTTCTGCACCTGCTCTTCTCTTTCTGCACCTGCTCTTCTCTTTCTGCACCTGCTCTTCTCTTTCTGCACCTGCTCTTCTCTTTCTGCACCTGCTCTTCTCTTTCTGCACCTGCTCTTCTCTTTCTGCACCTGCTCTTCTCTTTCTGCACCTGCTCTTCTCTTTCTGCACCTGCTCTTCTCTTTCTGCACCTGCTCTTCTCTTTCTGCACCTGCTCTTCTCTTTCTGCACCTGCTCTTCTCTTTCTGCACCTGCTCTTCTCTTTCTGCACCTGCTCTTCTCTTTCTGCACCTGCTCTTCTCTTTCTGCAACTGTTCTTCTCTTTCTGCACCTGCTCTTCTCTTTCTGCACCTGCTCTTCTCTTTCTGCACCTGCTCTTCTCTTTCTGCAACTGTTCTTCTCTTTCTGCACCTGTTCTTCTCTTTCTGCACCTGTTCTTCTCTTTCTGCACCTGTTCTTCTCTTTCTGCACCTGTTCTTCTCTTTCTGCAGGTTCCTTTCCTCCTTGCCTCTTCTTCATCTATTCACTCTTGCTCTAGCTCCAGCAACTCTTCATTTATTAGCTCCTCAGGAACCACCTTCAGTGTCCTTAGCAGGTTGTTGTTTACTATGTCGATAACAACTCTATTAATCCTTACAATCTCCTCATCTTTCCAAATCCCTTAAAATCATGGACATACCATGTGGGAGAACACAGTAGGTGGGGACTTCACTGGACTGCTCAGGCTGACCTGCCTCCTACCTGGTAACTCCTCCCTGTAGTTTCCCAATAAAGACTGAGAGACCTAGTCTCCTCCCTCAGTACCAGTCTTGGATCCAGGCCAGAAGCATGTAGTTACGTGTTGGATGTTTCAGGACATTAAAGCCTTGGAGCACGCGCTTCATGTCTGCTTGTGGTTATTGACCATGCTACAATTTATTGTCCTGTTTACTTTTCCATGAACAAGGTGATAGGAGTGGAGAAAATGGAGACTAATCCCAAAGAACCAGAGGCCTCCATTAAATTCAATTTGTGGCTACACTACCTGAGGCCTTCATGAGGCACCACGAGATCTCAGCTGACATATTGATCAAGATTGCCCAGTTGCGGGTGCTCTCCACCATAGACCTCAAGTTCACCTACCACCAGATCCTGATCCATGCAGAGGACCATCCATACATGGCGTTTGAGGCCAACTGGCCACCTTTACCATTTTCTGCAGGTCTCATTCAGTTTCACGAATGGAGTGTCAGTGTTCCAAAGTGAAATGGACCACATGGTGGATAACAATTAAAAACCACGTATCGGGATAAGGTCACCATCTGCAGCAGTATCCAAGACGAACACAATGAGAACCTGCAAAAGTTTCTAGCCATCACAAAAACCTTGAACTTGGCATATAATCAGAAAATGTGTGTTCAGTACCACAGGGTACGTGGTAAAACATGGTGTCATTGCCCCCGACCCTGAGCACATGCTCGAACTCCCACTGCTCCAGAATCCCAAGGCTTTAAAAAGGTGTCCTGGGTTTCTTCTCATACTACGCCCAGTGGATCCCCAACTACATTAAGCCCACCCTCTGGTTAAAAACAACCACCTTTCTTCCATCAGAAGAGCCCCGAGAGGCATTTGAGGGCATTAAGGGAAAGATTGTCAAGGCACCCATGCATGCTATTGATGAGTCCATCCCTTTCCAAGTAGAGAGCAATGCTTCTGACTTTGCCCTGGCTGCAATGCTGAAACAAGCAGGCAGGTCTATAGCATTCTTTTCCTGAACCCTCCAGGGCCCTGAACTCCGGCATTAACCCATTGAGAAGGAGGCACAGGGTATAGTGGATGTGATGCACCACTGGAGGCACTATTTGGCTGGCAAACCCTTTACCCTGCTGACAAACCAGAAAGCCATCACTTTTATGTTCAACGATAAACAGCAGGGGGAAAAAAAAATCAAAAATGACGAGGAGGAGAATTGAACTGTTCACATTCAATTATGAGATCTTGTATCAGCCGGAAAGCTCAAGAGGCCATCTGGTGCTCTGTCCAGGGAAACTTGCACCAGTGCACAAGATCACCTTCAAGCCCTCCATGGTAACCTTTTTCATCCCAGAGTCATGAATGCCACCCCACATGAGAAACTGTTCTCCTTCCCTCAGAGGTCGGCATCAGGAACCACACTGATGGTCTGGCTGACAACCCCCTGCTATCTTCCAATTTTCCGGCACCTAATCTGTGGCTAAGGACATTTTAAATACATCTGCCATGGCCCCTGCAATTTCTACACTAATCTCCCTCAAGGTCTGAAGGAATATCACATCAGGCCCAGGAGATTTATCTACTTTTATTCGCTGTAAGGCAGAAAGCACCTCCTCATCTTTAATCTCTATATGTTCCATGACACTACTGCTGGTTTCCCTTCCTTCCTGAATAAATACTGATTTTAAAAAAAACTGTTTAAGATCTCCCCCATCTCGTGAGGCTCCACTCATAGACGACTACTACTCCCATCTTCTATGGGACAAATTTTGTCCCTCACTATCCTTTTACTCTTTACATACATGTAGAAACCCTTTGTATTTACCTTCACATTATCTGTCAAAGCAACATCATGTCTTGTTTTTGCCTTTCTGATTTCCTTCTTAATGATTTTCTATACTCTTCTAGTACCTCATTTTCTCCTTACTGTTGCCTATAACATCTATACCCTTCTCTCTTCTTAACCAGATCCTTGAAAACCTGCCTGTTAACTTTGCCTTTAATCCTGGCAGTAACATGCAAACTCTGCACTCTCAAATGTTGCCTTTAAAGGCCTTCCACTTACTGAACACATCGTTGTCTGAAAATAACTTATCTCAATCCACTCTTCCTAGATCCTTTCCCATTTCCATAAAATTTAGAATCTCAACTTGAGGACCAGACCTATCCTTATCCATAAATAACTTGAAACTAATCACATTATGGCACTGGACCCAAAGCGTTCACTTATATCTACTTCTGGCATCCGATCCACCTGGTTCCCTAATAGGAGATCAAGTATTGCATCCTCTCTTGTTGGTACCTCTATATATTGATTTCAAAAACTTTCCTGAATACATTTGAAAAACTCCAAGCCATCCAAGCCCTTTGCTGTATGGAAGTCCCAGTCAACATGTGGAAAGTTAAAATCTCCTACTATCACAACCTTACGTTTCCTGCAACTGTCTGCTATCTCTCTACAGATTTGCTTCTCCAATTCTCTGACTATTGGGCAGTCTATAATACAATCCTATCAGTGTGATCACATCTTTCCTGTTCCTCAGCTCCACATGTATGGCGTATGTAGACAAGCCCTCTGAGTTGCCTTGTTTAAGCACAGCTGTGATATTTTCCCTGACTAGCAATACTACTCCTCCCCTTTCATCGATCCCCCTCTATCATGCCTAAAATAACAGAACCCCGGAACAATGAGCTGTCAATCTGGGCCCTCCTGCAACCAAGTCTCACTAATAGCAATAATGTTGTAATCCTACGTGCCAATCCACACCCTAAACTTGTCTTTCTATTTCATCTAGCTCCAGTTTTCTAACTCAGTTTGTCAGGAGTTGCAGCTAGATGCACCTCTTGCAGATGTAGTTAATCACAGGACAATTATGCTGTCCTAGATTTCCCACATTCCCACAATAAAAGCAATCCACTGCCCAAGCTGACTCAATTACCTAATCCTAATTTAATTAAAGGATTAAATCACTTTACCTCACTGGAAGCAAGCTTGTCCTCAGCTCATTGAACCCTCCTGAATCAAAGCTCCACTCCTTCACTGGGCCACTCCTCTTCAGCTTCCCCTCTTTTATTTGTTCCTGCCAATTATCTCAAGTACTCACTCCCACAGATCAACAGTCTGTTTAACCCTTCAGTTGCCCTCCGCGCTCTTTTATAAAATCACACTCACTTAGGCTGGATCCTACATTCACCACTCTCCTGAGTCTGTTGCTCTTCCTCTTACTCCAACGGTCCCGCGATCACAATCGCCTGAGCGTGACAAATGGCCCACCTCCTCATTTCTTTATCACCTCAATTCAGGAATACAGCAGAATACTCTCTATTGTTGCAGCCACAACAACCTTTGTTACACTCAAAATCAAGGACAAAGCAGCTCATTTGATCAACAACGCATATTTATGTGCTCTGCTATTTACCATGGTTGCATCGTTTGCTGTTTACAAACTAACTACTATCTTTCAATCCCTGCTTAACAGTATTTCAATAGCACACAGCAGTAGACGAGCAATTGTTTTGTGGTGCTACTTGCCAAGGCACTGAGTAGATTTCTTTAAATAGAACCTTTAGTTCTCCAATTCTCCTTACAAATGGAGAAATATCACAACCACAAGATACAAATTTGCAAGCTCATGATTTAAGGCTTTCAGTATTTTCCTCTACTCAGCATTTTATATCTCTTACATTTTGAGCTGCATTTGCTCTCCACAAATTTGCTGTGTGCATCATCTATGCTCCTTCCTATAACAGAGCTCTCCACTGTGGCTGAATGAGTGTTGATGTTTGCCATTGAAGATGTGAGCAATTGAAGTATCTGTGGAAACCATTTCATATGAAAATGCAGCAGTGATTTTTGGAAGCCAACTTGAGAAGAGGAAACTCCCAGAAATATTGATGAGATAAATTACATCAATTGATGGCTAAATACTATTTTGGAAAATAAGGCAAATTCTTTGGCTTTACAGAACATAATTTATATTACCTGAGAAAGTAAACGGAACAACACATGAAATGCTGGAGGAACTCAGCAGGTCAGGCAGCATCTATGGAAAGAAATAGACAGTCGACATTTCAGGGTGGAACCCTTCATCAGGAATCAAAATAAGTAGATGGATCTGCGGTTTAACATCTTATAGGAAAGGCAGTTGCATAGTGCTAAAGTGTGAAGCTAGAACTTCTGCTGTTTCTGGATTAGGTCATGAATCTATAAACTTTAGAACATCAGATGGATGAATAACATTAGTTTAGTAATGTACAGAACCAGCTAGCAATACTTATTTAACACATTAATTTCTGTTAATAACTATCAACAGAGTTGGTGTATGTACATTGATATAATTAAAGTGGGCAGTAATGGTTTAATATTAACCTATTGAGAGCTTAAATCATCTAATCTTTTACCTGACCTTGTCTTTATAACATACAAAATGGCAAAATGTTTGCAAGGGTTGCCCTTGGAATAAATACCAATATCATTAATACCATTGTATAGATAATTTTAAAAATACATCTTTTTTAATAATTTTTTTTCACACTGTGAACCATATTAACCAAAATATGTACAAACATTTCTCATTAAATATACGCAGTGGGATTTTCTCCCTTTTTTCCCCCCTTTCCCTCCCTCCTCACCCCCCTCCAAAACCCATAAATATTCAACATATATAATACAATAAAACCATAAAACAATATCTTCACACAAAGGAAAATAAACAAGAAAAATGCATAATCTATTTGTTACACACTGGATCAAGTCATTTTGTCTTCTTATCATTATCATTTTAGTGGGTGGAGGTCCTAGGCAAGCCCTCTCTGTTATGTTCCATGTACGGTTCCCAAATTTGTTCAAACAATGTGACTTTATTTTTTAAATTATATGTTATTTTTTTCCAATGGAATACATTTATTCATTTCCATGTACCATTGCTGATTCTCATGCTCGCTTCCATTTTCCAAGTTAACATTGTACATTTTTTTGCTACTGCTAAGACTATCATAATGAATCCTTTTTTTGCACTTTATCCAATTTGAGGCCTAATTTGTTACTTCTTATGTTACTTAAATGAAAGATCTCTGGATTTTTTGTGATTTTATTTAATATTTGATTTAGTTCTTCCCAAAACATATTCACTTTCGTATATGCCCAAATTGCATGTACTGTTGTTCCCATTTCCTTCTTACAACGAAAACGTCTATCCAATAATGTTGAATTCCATTCTTTTAATTTTTGAGGAGTGATATATATTCTGTGTAACCAATTATACTGTATCATACGTAAACTTGTGTTTATTGTATTCTTCATAGTTCCAGAACATAACTTTTCCCATACTTCATTTTTTATCTTTATGTTTAAATCCTTTTCTCATTTCTGTTTAGGTTTATAGTTTATTATAGTTTATTTCATAATTTTCCTTATCTTGCAGCTTTAATGTTCATGTTCATTATAAATCTTTTAATTATCATTGTGTCTGTAATCACATATTCAAAGCTGTTTCCTTCAGGTAATCTCAATCTGCTTCCCAATTTATCCTTTAAATAAGCTTTCAGTTGATAATATGCAAACATTGTGCCATGAGTTATTCTATATTTGTACTTCAACTGTTCAAATGTTATTAAATTATTTCCCAAAAAACAATTTTCTATTCTTTTGATTTCTTTTTGCTCCCATTCTCTAAAGGAAAGGTTATCTATTGTAAAAGAGATTAGTGGATTTTGCATCAATAATAATTTTGTTATTTGGTAATTTGTTTTTTTCCTTTCTAAGTGGATCTTCTTCCATGTATTAAGTAAATGATGCAATATTTGTGAGCTTTTATATTGCACCAACTTTTCATCCCACTTGTCCCAAGTACCTTCTCCCCTATTTTATCTAGTTCTATCTTAGTCCAGTCTGGTTTTTCCCTTGTTTGGTAAAAATCTGATAAATACCTTTATTGTGTGGCTCTATAATAATTTCTAAAGTTTGGTAACTGCAAACCACTTTGGTTATACCTCTCTGTTAATTTATCTAACGCTACCCTGGGTTTCCTCCCTTTCCACAAGAATTTCCTTATTATTATCTTTGGTTCATTAAAAAAAAAATTCTGTTAAGGGAATTGGTAACGTTTGAAATAAGTATTGTATTGTATTCTTGGGAACACGTTCATTTTAATGCAGTTTACCCTCCCTGATAATTCTTTCCAATGTTCTAAGTCTTCCTGCAATTTCTTTATTAATGGCTGATAATTTAGCTTAAGTTATTATCTAAACTGATACCTAGGTATTGGATTGCTCGTGCTTGCCATTTAAATGATGATTCTTTTTTAAATTCTGTATAATCTGCGTTACTCATTGGCATTACTTCACTTTTATTTGTGTTGATCTTGTACCCCGATATTTCTCCATATTCCTTCAATTTCTTTTGTAATTCTTTTATTGATATCTCAGGTTTTGTTAGGTATACTATGATGTCATCTGCAAGTAAGCTTATTTTATATTCCTTCTCCTTTATTTTTATCCCTTTTATTTTATTTTCTATTCTTATCAGTTCTGTCAAAGGTTCTATTGCTAAGGCAAACAATGAGGGGGATAATGGACATCCCTGTCTAGTTAACCTACTTAATTTAAATTGATTCAATACATATCCATTTACTGCTACCTTCGCCAATGGTCCATAATACAATGCTTTAATCCAATTTATATATTTTTCTGGTAGATTGAATTTCTGTAATACTTTAAATAAGTAGTTCCACTCCACTCTGTCAAAGGCTTTTTCTGCGTCTTAAGCAACAGCCACTGTTGGTTTCTTATTTCCTTGAACTGCATAAATTAGATTAATAAGTTTACAGATATTGTCTGCTATCCGTCTTTTCTTAATAAATCCAGTTTGATCTTGTTTTACTATTTTTGGTACACAATCAGCCAATCTGTTTGCTATTAATTTTGCTATTATCTTATAATTTGAGTTAAGTAGAGATATTGGTCTATATGATGCTGGTGTTAATGGATCCTTCCCCATCTTTGGTATTACTGTAATTATTGCTGTCTTACATGAATCTGGCAAATTTTGTGTTTCTTCTACCTGGTTCATTACTTCCAGGAGAGGAGGAATTAATAACTCTTTAAATGTTTTATAAAATTCTATTGGGAATCCATCCTCTCCTGGTGTTTTATTGCTTGGCAGCTTTTTTAATATATCCTGTACTTCTTCTATTTCAAATGGTTTTATTAGTTTGTTTTGTTCCTCTTCTTACAATTTCGGCAGTTCAATTTTAGCTAAAAATTCCTCTATTTTATCATCTTTCGCCTCATTCTCAGTTTGGTATAATTGTTCATAAAATTCTTTAAAGCTTTCATTAATCTCTGTTGGGTTATATGTAATTTGTTTATCCTTTTTCCTTGATGCCAATACAGTTCTTTTACCTTGTTCTGTTTTAAGCTGCCAGGTTAATATTTTATGTGTTTTTTTTTTCTCCCAGTTCGTAATACTTTTGCTTTGTTTTCATTATATTCTTCTCCACCTTATACGTTTGTAATGTTTTGTATTTTTTTTGTCTTCTGTGAAGATCTTGGTCTTTTTCTTCCTCTTCTTCTGTGTCTGTACCTGTGTTTGTGTCTTCTTCTTCTCTTCTTTGTGTCTGAGTCTCTTCTGTTTTTCCTGATGAGCTGTTTCTATCTCTTTGTCGGGCCTCCTCTTGCTGGGCCTCTTGCTGTTGGTCCTCTCCTCCTGGGCTGCTCATCTGTCGGGCCTCCTGCTGTTGATCATCTTGTTGGTCACCCCTCCGTCTTTCTCCCTTGTCTGTTTCTTCACTCCCTCCTCTGCCGCCTTCCTCATCTTCCAACTGAGCGCCCTGGTGTTGGACATCCCTCGGCTGTTTGCGCTGTGGCTGAGACCCTTCCCATCGATGTCCTCTTCTTCCTTTGATTACGCACTTTTGTTTGGCTCTGAGAGCCATTTTTGAAGTCCACCAGTCGGGAGGTCATGACTCCGCAGGGCAGGCACCAACCTTGGGGATCGGGTGCTCTTCGCTACCTGTTTATTCGTGCAGGTAAGCCCTTCTTCTTTCTTCTCCGGTGACTTTTTTTTTTGGTTGTTTTTACTTTCTCCTTCTTGGGAGCCATCTTCTTTCTCTTCTCTGTAACTTTATCTTCTATTTCTTATATTTTATTTTTGTTGTGCTTTGTCTTTTCCTAACTTTTTTCCTTTTGTTCTAGTGAGGGCTGGTTTTCCCGACCGGCCACTACTCCATCACGCGACTCCTTCTAAAAATACATCTTGAGAGATGTATAATGTCTTAGAGCCATAAAACCAAAGTTTTACTGCATCTTTCTGACTAGAAAATGACTTCTTTTTGAATGATGAAAGGGAAAGGAACAGTAATGTATGGGAAAACATATTTTAAAATCCAAGTTGCCAAGTCTATCATTCTGCAATGTAATATTGGATTGAAATTAGGGATCCCTGCATCTGAATCTCAGTTTTATGCAACTTTCATTTCAGCTTCCTCTATGCTGAATGGTATTGAAAGATAGAATATTTCATGATGACTGAGTGCTGCATTATGAATCAGAGGAAAGTGGACAAGTTGTTACGCAGCTTGATTCCACTCCTGTTAATTCATCTGGAAAAGCAAGAAGTGGATCAAACCCAGCTGACAGGCTGGAGTTGATGTGAGCAGCAACCAGAACTGGTTCAGGGAATTGACCAAAAAACCTTTTCCCCCTCACAGATGTTGCTTGACCCATTGAGTTCCTCCAGCTTCAGCTTCCTGCATTTGTAGTCTCCTTATATGTTCCAATTTAGAATTTGAACTTGTGTCCATATAATCAATTCAGGTTGCTAAAGTAGTAATGCTACTGTGCCCAGAATCTCTCACACATCTTGATGCATTAAACAAATGACAAAACATTCATTGAGGTAAAACTTGCTTGTGTGATCCTAGCAAACTGCTAGACAGTTTGCAGTGCTCTCCCATATTTAAATAGCTCACCTCAACTATATGATAAGGGCATGGGAAGCATATCCAGGTGATTAAATTAAATTGAAAGATTTGTTTTATAAGAGTTGTGAACCATACCCTGACCATCAACCTTCACTAGTTTCTCATGCAAAAAAATTCCAACAGTGTGAGCGCTGCTGTGTGAATAATTCTGAAGCAAAGTCCACAGACTGTACAACAGGCTTTAATTAGCTTAAACTTGTATACACCAGTCTTAGTATCTTTGCTGGCTCCATGTGTCTGACTGTCCCCAAAGGGGCCGACTCTAATCTTTAGATGAAACAGTGATTAACAGCAGGCAGGTGAGGCCAACCTCCCAGGTTGGCTACTTCCAGGTACAATGGTTGCCCCTGCAGTAGGCTGGTATGAGTGCAGCCAGTGTAGTGGTGGTATCACCACAATCAGTATGCAAAATATTGCCCTGAATCACTTGATTTTAATTCTAAAATATCCGTCGACCACTAAATAAGCTATCAATTAAATTGTTGTGGTATTTAAAAGTATAAATTTAATCAAATATAATCAAAAGTCCTTCTTGGTGGAAATAGGCTAAGTCCTAGAAAAAAAAATCATAGGTAAAGAATTCTCACAGGACCCAGAGCTGTTCCTGGTGGGAAATATGAAGGCTTAAGATGAAGCTGTCCAAATTCCAAATCCAATTTGTAATGATCACATTGGCAGTGGCCAAGAAGTGCATAGCAGTTACCTGGAAATCTGACTCTCACTTGGGCATTGTGTGCTGCAATCTGGAAATGCAAAGCTGTGTTCCCCTGGAGAAAATTGAGGGAAAAAAAATAACATTTTCCTAAAAAACTTGGCAACCATATTTAAATTTTATATGAACACAGTTATAGTGGGGATCTGTGTGCCTCACCACCCTGCCTCCCCCTACTGAGGGACGGGGCCCATTCCATCCCAATCAAGTCAAGAAAAATGTACCAGCCTGGGTGCTGGGTGTCAGGCTGTGACAAATCCCTGATGTGTTCCCCACCTTTGCAGTGGGCATCTTGAATGTTGTGCGTAACTGTGGTTTGTTGAGTGTGGGGAGAGGGGACAATGGCTCGGACTCAACGGCAAATTTTGTATATAATTGACAACTCTAATCTTTGATTGATTACTGAAAACTGAGTTTGAGTTTGAAAATTTATAAAATATTCCAAAAAAAAATCAAATTACAGATTAGATACAGGAAATGATTTTCCCCATCACTCCTAAATCTAACTGAGAATCAGCATGTAGTAGATGATCCTGCTCCTACTTCAGTGAGTAAATAATTGCAACACAAAAAATCCAGCCTGTGCATCCTCTCTGACCCTACTGGAATGAAAATTCAAATCATATACCACCCAGATCTCCAATTATTTCAGAGTCAAATTATATGTAAAGTGGTGAAAAACAAGATCAGTTCCCTTTGCTTGAAAGGACAGTGACTGGAGAGCAGTTGTAGAAAATATTCAGAAAAGTTAGAATGAAGTAAATCTTGCTTTGCCAGGTTATCAAACTTTTTCCAACTCTTTCCATGGAGGGAGATTTGAGCATTTCTGTGGCATTTCCTTCCATGTGGTATGGAAGAAACAAGCTGAAAGAGAGTTTGCTTTTGATTATAGAGTATTTGATTAAATATTTGCTTTAAATACCACAATGATGAACTTGATAGCTTATTTAGTGTGGATATTTTGGGCTTCTGAAAGCATGTTTAGTCTATTGCCTACACTGCCTTTTGCCAACATCCTGGCAATGGATGTGGTCTGATCTCTGCATAATGATTGGAGTTATGTTGATAGAACGTGCAAACTGGCAATGCTGCCTTGTGGGCATTGTTATGCCATTCACCAGTGGCTGAAATAGGGTACTGTTGGAGGATCTACCTGCAGCCCTTAATGAGGCTGCTGGAGAGTTGCTGGTACAGTCTGCTCTGGAGTTTACTTGGCGAAGATTCCACAGATACAACAGTTGCAGCACCGGGGCATCTGCAGGTGGCAGTGGCAGGGAAATACCTACTGTTGCTGTTGCCTTAGATACAAACCATGCTGTTTCTGCATGCAGCGCAATGGTCGGGTTGCTGTCTAAATACATTGACTAATGTTATCAATCTAAGAATATTATCAGACACATTTCTATTTTTAATAAAACTTGTTCGATCTATATGTATCAACTGAGGTAAATTTTTGGCAAGTCTATTCGCTAACACCTTCGCTATAATTTTATAATCTACATTTAATAAAGAAATAGGTCTATACGAAGATACTTTCAATGGATCCCTATCTTTCTTAGGAATCACACTAATTATAGCACTTAAACAAGATTCTGGTAACAACTGCTCCTCTGTTACTTGCTGCAACACATCTCCAAATATAGAGGATAAATCTTCATAAAATACTTTCTAAAGTTCAACAGAAAATCCATCATCTTCTGGCGACTTTCCATTTGGCATCTCTTGCATAGCCTCTTTAATCTCAAAATCTGTAAATGAAGCTTCCAATTCTTTAGCCTCATCCTCCCCTAAAACAGGCAAGTTTAATTTAGATAAATAGGATTCGATAGTAATTGCCATGCTAATACCTTGTGAGCTCGCTCACCCAGTTTGTAATAACGTTGCTTAGATTGATGAAGTAGATGCTTCATTAGTACTACGTACTAATCTGCTCCTTAACAAAAGTAATAAACTCCGGTTTCTTCAATAGCATTGTATTAAAACTCCATCTATAAGATGATTGTACTACTTCTGAACCTACACAGGAAAAAAATAACATAGAATGATCCGATATAACCCGACTTTTATACTCAACCTGTAATACTCTACCTTGCAGATGTGCTGAAACCAAAAAAATCTATTCTAGAAAAGGAATCATGTCTAGAGGAATGAAAAGAAGTCTTTCTCTGTAGGGTTTACTCTCCTCCAAACATCAACCAAATTCAAATCCTTCATCAAAGCTCCTATTTGTATGCCACCTTTGATTTCCTCGTACTTTTAGGAGATCTGTCCAATAAAGGATCCAAAACATAATTAAAATCTCCCCTGATCAAAATATTATTATTGGCCTGATTAAACAATAAAAAAAATCCTCTGACATAAACTGTTCATCATCTATATTAGGTGCATAAATATTTAATAAAGTCCACAATTCAGCAAAAATTTTACAATTAACCATCAAAACCCTCCCAGCATTTCCTTCAAACGATTCCAATTCAAACAGTAATTTCTTATGAATTAAAATCGCTACACCTTCGCTTTAGAATTAAAAGAAGAAGAAAATACATGACCAACCCACTCTCTCTTCAATTTCAAAATGTTCTTTTTCAGTCAAATGTGTTTCTTGCAAAAAAGAAATATCAACTTTCATTTTTCTTATATAAGCCAAAACTCGTTTATGCTTAATTGGATTATTCAAACCCTGAACATTAAAAGTTGCAAAATTCAAATTAGAAATTTCTTAATCTAATAATATATTCCACTACTATAAAATAATGCTCCCCTTCTAATTCCCTTAATATTCTAACCCCCCATGTAAAAATTCCAAAAAAAGGAGAAAAAACCTAAGTCCCCAAAACAAACTACTAAAAAAGGAGTAGCCTCCTAAAAATCTGGGTGTGGCAAAAACCCACTAGTGGCACCCCCCCAGTCAGACTTTCACAAAGTACTGAAACAAAAATAATCAACCCAATGATTCCAGTCCCAATGATTGTTCCGGATCTTCAATATCAAGAAGACTTTGCGCCAATTCAACTTTCTTCCCATTCTTTCCAAGTTTTCCATTCTTCCCATTTCCGTTGCCATTTACCCTCCTCTTAGTTGACAATGGTGACGATCTTCCATTCCCTCATAGATCTGGCAATGAATTAGCAAAAATTAATGCAGCTTGATCATTTTTAAAGAATTGAGATTGAAAGATCCCATAAAAAACTTTCAACATGGCCTGATAACGAAAGGCAAATTTATATCCCTTTTGCCACAATACTTCTTTAGCTGAACTAAATTCTCGGCACCTTCTAATAATTTCTTGACTCAAATCCGCATAAAAAAACACCCTATTATTCTGGATTATCATTGGAGCCTGATTCTGTCGTGCTTTCTGCACTGCCATTTGTAATATAATTTCTGTCTTGATATTTCAAACAGCGAATCAAAACTGCTCATGGTGGTTGGTCTGGAAATAGTTTCTTCCTTAGTGTTCTATGTGCTCAATCTAACTCCAGGCCATCTGGAAAAAATTCCTTGCCCAACACCTCAGGAATCCATTTCTTAAAAAACTTTACTGGATCAGAACCTTCTATATCTTCTGGAAGACCTACTATTTTTACATTATTTCTTCGACTCTGATTTTCTAATGAATCAATCTTCTTCATTAATTCCTTCTTCTGGATCCCCCAATCCATGAATGAATCCTCCACTTTTTCTATTTTTTCTCTATTACGCTCCACTTGGTTCTTACATTCAAAAAAAGCTTCTTCAATTTTTTTAAAGTTATCTTGTACAGTGTCCACTGATTTTATACACCTACTAATATCACTTTTAACTACATTAATATCTTGCTTCACACAAGTAATTTCTTCACATATAGTAGTCATTTTAGTTCTCATCTCTGTAAATCCTTGAGTCAGATGAGTAGACATCTGTACTGACATATTTTCCATTTGATGAGCAATCCCTTCCAAAATTGTGAACACAGAATCCAGTCCAGGTTCCATTACCTCACTTTGAGGCCTACCTTCTCTAATCTCAGTCCCCATTTCTTCCTGTGTAAGTTCCTGTAATGTTGATCTTTCTTCCTCCTCTAACATCATAGGTCCTCTTCCAGTTCAGCTGTGAGTCTGGACACCCATCGACAGCATGCCGACCTCGTCAGCCCGCCGCCCCACAGCCCACACCTTGTCCAGTAGTTCCTGGACCTGCGACGCTCCGCGCATGCCTGGCAAAGTCACCAACTGCGCAGGTTCGTCTTCTGACACTACACTGCACACTCCCGGACCGCCAGGAAGTATTGCGGTTGAGTGGAATTTTTTGTTTAAGGTGTTAGAGAAGTTTAACTTTGGCCCTTATTTTATAGGCTGGGTTAAGGCCTTATATACAAATCCAACTGCTAGGGTGGTGTCAAATGGTCAAATTTCCTTATCATTTAACAACGCATTTGACTCGACAAGGTTGTCCATTGTCACCAGCCTTATTTGCATTGGCTATTGAACAGTTAGCTAAGACAATAAGACAGAATGATAAGATTAAAGGAATGAAAATTGGGGAGGATGAATATAAGATTAATTTATTTGCGGATGATGTGCTGGTATATTTGACAGAACCGGAACAGTCTTTAAAATATTTACAAGATTGTTTGTTAAAATTTGGAGAGTTATCTGGATATAAAATAAATTGGAATAAGAGTGAAATATTGCTAGTTGGGGATGGAGATTATTCAGAATATAAAAGTGTTATTGAAGTGGTCAGATAGAATTAAATATTTGGGAGTGGTAGTAAACACAGACTACATTATATCCCTTCATTAAAAAGGATTAAAATGAATTTGATTAAATGGAAAGATTTGCCGTTAACATTAATTAGTCGAGTAAATTGTATTAAAATGAATATTTTTCCTAAAATTCAATATTTGTTTCAGTCGAAACTATGTTTACTTTCAAAGGGTTTTTTTCAGGACCTGAATAGGGCAGTGTGGGAGTTTTTATGGAAAGGAAAATTAGCCCGAGTAGCTTTACATAAACTTACATGGAAATATGCTTTAGGTGGATTGCAGTTATCTCACTTTCAAAATTATTATGATGTAGCTCAGTTGAAATTTGTTAGCAGATAGATGGATGTGGACCAACCTCCAAGTTGGGCAAAGGTGGAAATGGCTTGTATATCTGAAGTTGAGATACATCAATTTATATTTAAATGGAATGTGGATTTATTGCGGGAATGTAATATGCCGGTATTAAAACATTTGTTAAGGATATGGGTTAAAAGAAATAGGGTTTTAGGATCAAAGGGTAAATTACCAATTCAAACCTCATTATATCATAACCAGCTTATTCCTTTTTCAATGTTTAATAACCATTTAAAGAGATGGAATTCTTAGGGCATAAAGATAATTCAGGACTGTTTTGAAGAAGGCCAATTTCTTTCTTTTATTCAATTGAGGAAGAAATTTGATATATCTGTAAATTCTCTGTTTGTGTCAAAGCTCTGTTGAGCTTTGATAAAAGAAAATTATGGCGAAGAGATGAATTTACCCATGTTGACAAATTTGAGTCTTTGATTTCTTCTGTACCTAAGAAAGGTTATATTTCAGATATGTACCAATTGTTACAGGATAGTATGGATAAACTGGAATGGGAGAAATCTAGGCTTAAATGGGAAAGTGATTTAACCTATATTTTTCCAAAAGGTAATTGGGAGGTTATGTGTTATGATAGTGTAACTAAAGTGACGGATGTACATTATGGAATGGTTAATTATAATTTTTTTTTTACATCAGTTATATTTGACTCCAGAGAAATTGAAAAAAATATGGATTTAGTAATTCGGATTCTTGTTTTAGATGTGGACTATGTACTGGAACTTTTTTTACATGCTGTTTGGTCTTGTTTTAAAGTACAACCATTTTGGGAAGGAATTAGGTTGATTTTGGAAAATTTATTTAAGATTAATTTACCATTAGACCCAACAATCTTTTTGTTGGGATATATGGTTTCTTTGAAAGGAGTAGGGTTGGATAAATTTCAAATTGCATTTTTACGTCTAGTGTTATCTTTAGCACGAAAATGTGTAGCCAGTATTTGGAAGGATAATGTGGAGGTTAATAATAAGTTGAGAAATTGTATTATTATGGAAAAAATTACATGTAATCTGCATGAAAATTATTCGTTTTTTGTTAAAATGTGCTCTTCCTATTTGGAATATATGAAATTAGAAATAATTGTGATGCAATACAAAACCCATCCATTATTCACAATCAAGGATGTTGACAGCATCTCTGAGCCTACCAGAATGGAAATTCAAATCTATATAACACCCAGATCTCCAGGGATTTCAGAGGAAAATTATGTCCAAAGTGGTGAAAAACAAGATTAATTCTCTTTGCTGGAAAAGAAAGTGACCAGAGACCAGTTGTAGAAAATACGCAGAAAAGTTACAGTGAAGTAAAATGGTTCTGTAGAAACATCAATGCAGAAATGATGGGAAATAAAACATCCTAAAATGGAATAAAGATAATTAAGTGAGGAACATTTTCATTGCAGGGCTATGGATACTAGGGCTATTTGGGGACTGAGGTAGGACTGCAAGCATATTCTCTGCGTGGGAATGGGATGTTCCTGGGTGCCTTTTCTCCCATCATCAAGCTTCAACAATCAAGGGCTGGGTCTAGTTGAGCAGCGCTGGGAGTGCTAAGCAGACTTGCTCACTCCCTGAGTCAGTAAGCCCAGTTAGTGGCCGTTCTTCCCACACCTGCTTGCTCTCCCATCACAGATGTTTCTGTGATCCTCTCCCACATGCTGTTTTTGTTCATTTGCAACTAACAGATTGTGCAACTCTCAGGAAATGAATCCTGTTGAAACCTGAGGATATTTTGTGTGCCTTCAGGGCCTCCCTACCAATGAACTTACTCTAAAATGGAAAACAAAATCAACATCTGACTGTGATACAGATGTTGGGATTTTCAAATAAAATGAGTAAACACTGGAAATACTCGGTAGGATTGGTAGAACAATTTTAGCAAAAACCTTACATTTTTCTTGAACTGAAAAATTCCGATGTAGCAGCTTTGATCAAGTACAGCATCCGCAGAAATGGGGAGAGTAAGAAAGGTCAATGAGGAGTAATTAAGGAATTGCAATGCATTGAGGGGTCTAGACCCTAAATCAAGAAAATAAGGAATGTGGAGGTGTTCAAAGGATTAATGGACATAATGGGTCAAAGGGCCTGCTTCTGTGCAACAACATGATGGAGCGAGTCCAAGAGAGGAGGAGCATTGAAGCAGTACTGATGCATGATCATGGCAAGAACAGGATCTGAGTGGAAACAATGGCTGCAGATGAGGCCTAAGCAAGAATGAAAGCCCAAATATAAAATGAGAGCCATCACAGTGATTTCAAAATCAGAACAATGAGCAAGAGGGAAAATAGGGTAAGTGGCGAGTCAAAGATCAAAATAAGGTTGACAAATTTAAATAATTTAACCATGTTAACTAATTAGTAATATTATTAGCAGCAAAAATCTCCATTAACTAAATAAATGACTGAACCCAAATAGTAGGTCATGAAATTATGGGAGTTGAATAGGAAATCTGTTTTTCTAAAATAAAACGAGATATTTTTGCAGTTTTAAATTTCAGTGTGCTCGTTCATAAATTTGAAAAATGTCAAAGGGCCGATGACTAACCTTTTTCTTGTTATCTCCCATTTGTACGCCATTTCTAAAGATCCCATTTTAAACTCATTGCCATTATATTATCATAATTATTTCAGATTCTTTGACCCAAATGCCGATTCAACACTACCTTTCAAATGGTGAATGTTAACCTTTGACGTTGATTGCCAATAGTTCAGGTTTATTATCATCCAATTGTACAAGTACAACTCAATGAAACAACATCATCCAGTTCTCAGTGCAAAAACATGCAAACATACATATGGCCATAACAGACATACAAATGATACATATGCAGTACATACAGACATATATTAGAAAATAGTCTCAGAGGGTTTGCATGAGTAGTTCATCCATCATTCAGCATTCTCTCTGCCCGTGGGTAAACGCTATTTCACAGCCTGGTGGTCTGATTCTGGGTCAATAACTTCAAATTCCTGGGTGTCAACATCTCCGAGGATCTGTCTTGGAGCGTCCATGTTGATGTAATCACAAAGCATGCTCGCCAGTGGCTATACTTTGTGAAGTGCCTGAGGAGATCTGAGATGTCACCAAAAACTCTCAAAAACTTCTTCTGGTGTACCGTGGAGAGTACTCTGGCTGGTTGCATCGCTGCCTGGTAAGGAGGCACCAACTCTCAGGATGAAAATAAACTTCAGAGGGTTGTTAATTCAACCTATGACATCACAGGTTCCAGACTTCACTCCATCGAGGCTATCTACATGAGGCTGTCTTTAAAAAAAACCCAGCCTCTATCCTCAAAGACCCCACCACCCAGGCCACACCACTCTGCTACCAGCAGGAAAAAGGTACAGGAGGTCAAAGACAAGCATTCAGCAGCACAAGGACAGCTTCTTCCCCGCTACGATCAGATTTCTGAATAATCAATAAACCAAAGACACTGCCTTACTTTTTGTGCACTACAATTTTATTTTTTTTTAATTTATAGTAATGTCGTAAGGTGGTTATAATATGAATGCACTTTGATGCTGCTGGAAATCACCGAATTTCAAGACTTGTTCGTGACAATAAATTTCTGATTCTACTGCATCTCTTTCCCAATGGGAGTAGCCAGAAGATGCTGCATGCAAGGTGATAGAGTTCAGAGGCTGAACATAAAAGGTTGGTTGTGTGTTGTTGGAGGTCAATCAGTCCACTGCTCAGAGTACCACTGCAGACCTTTCACGGGTTTGTTTCCTGGAAACACCCATTATCGATGACGCATCAATAACATTCCTTCCATCAGAAGTGAGGGTTGAGATGACATATAGGAATGGGCTGAGAAGTGGCAGCTCAAGATCACCAGATAATGAGATAGTCATCTTTTTGCACAAAAGAGAGTCTTGCCAAGTCAACACCATTGCTGAGTGCCCAATCATCAAGAGCCTGGGATCATCATTGATCAGAAATAGCTGAACCAGCCATATTAATACTGCAAGACAAGAGCAGGTCAGAAGCTGGGTTCACTTATTGAATTTCCAAAATCCTTCTAGAATCTGCAAGGCACAAGTTAGGAGCATGCTGGAGCCAAGAGCATCATTTGCCTGGATGAGGGCAGCTTCAACTCAAGAAGCTTGAATTTATTCCTTACAGCAGCTGGTTCAGTGACTACCACATGTTCCACAAACAGAATGCACTGCAGTGGATCAATTCCAACATCAACTAGGGAATGAACTCCCAAAGGACCTAGGAGCTGAAGGCTTCCTGATCATTTGAGAAGTTTGGATCCGTAGCTCTGGTTGCCAATGGATCGGTTTGGAGTCTGTGCGGCTGCAGAGGCCGCAGGAGCACTGGAGGCAAATCCACATGCATTCAGTGACTCTGAAGGGACTCTCTTTGCTTCTCTTTCTCTCATACTATAAAGGGTGATGGTCGACACTAATTGCAATGCTTTGTCTGCCTTATGGCAGGCAGAAGGCAATTTTGTGTAATATTGCATGTTTTGTACTATAATCTCTTGGTGCCTGCCACATTGACCACCGCCAGTGGGCTGATATCGCCTCAAACCGTGCATCTTGGCGCCTCACAGTTTGGCGGGCAGCAACCTCCTTTGAAGAAGACCGCAGAGCCCACCTCACTGACAAAAGACAAAGGAGGAAAAACCCAACACCCAACCCCAACCCACCAATTTTCCCCTGCAACCGTGTCTGCCTGTCCCGCATCGGACTTGTCAGCCACAAACGAGCCTGCAGCTGACGTGGACATTTACCCCCTCCATAAATCTTCATCCGCGAAGCCAAGCCAAAGAAAAGAATCTTGAATCTTCCAAATCTATGACCTCCAACACCAACTCGGACAAAGGCAGCAGACACATGGCAGGAGAACCACCTACAAGTTCCTCTCCAAACTGCACACTCTCCTGACTGGGAAATACATCATTCGTCCTTCATTGTAATTGGATCCAAATTCTGGACCTCTCTTCCCAATAACAGTGTGGGAGTACGAAAACAGAGTCCAATGATTCGGGAAAGCAGCTCATCACCATCCTTACAAAGCCAGTCAGTGATGGGCAATAAATAGAGGCCTTTCTGCTCAGACTACACTGTCCCCACCTCACTTTTGCACCACCATGATACTGCTGCGAGTGAACCAATCAAAATCATGGCATTGAATGTTAAGCTTCTTTGTCAAAGCTGACCTTTGCCTGCTGCATGTATGGTAAAGTTTTCCTTACCAAGTTATATGCTGAGTTCTTGTTTAATGCAGGACAGAAGGATTTATTACCTAAAGAACATCACATGTAACATCAGCAGCAAGTAATCAAGCCTGGAGCAAAGTTATTAATGAAGATACAGAGGCAGCACGGTTGGTGTAGGGGATAGCACAACACCTTTACACAGCACCAGCGATTGGGCCCAGGGTTCGAATCTCGCACTGTCTGTAAGGAGTGCGTATATTCTCCCCGTATCTACGTGAATTTTCCCCGGGGGCTCCTGTTTCCTCCCACGGTTTGAAACGTATCGGGGGTGTAGGTTAATTGGGTGGCATGGACCAAAATTGCCTGTTACCATGTTGTATGTCTAAATTTAAGATAATTTAAATGTAGAGGTTAGTTGGGTCAAGGACATTGTCCTGGGGTGAGAAAATTAATTCTCAACCACCACAACCATTTTAGCTCTGATTTCAATGTTCAGGGATGCTGTCCTTCATTCACATTGACTTCAAATTTAATTAACCCATTCAATGACTTACTCAGTCAAATGCTGCCTTGAAGTCAAGGGCAGTCACTCACAGCTACGATTTGTGGTTATAGATTGCGACACAGATTAATTCAATTGCTCCTGATGTTCAACAATGTATTAGTGGGAGCCTAGTTTTGAGTTGACAGCTGTGTGTTCTGAAACAATCTGATTTGGTGCTGTGGTAGCGTCACTTAAGCTATGGAAACTATGAGGTAGTCAATCCTACTCATCCCATTCAGATTGAATGTATCTATACTTAGTTTGATGAGAATGAGATCAAATTGCAGCAGATCCAGTGTGATTACTATGTCCTTTAGGTGGTGTTATAAAGGTATCCTTGATTATAAGTGTGGATGCTCTTCCCCAGAAAACATTCTATACCATATCACACTCAATGCTTCTTCTAAGCACTATTCAGCAACAGGTGAGATATGGGCAACACTAGCAGAACATTTTGCTTTCCGATATTAATGAATTCATGGGGGCTACATTATTGTTGAACCATCTCAAGACTATTCTCACAATGCATCCACCTCTGAGGTGGGTGTCTGACTGTTGGCCAAGGGTATGCAAAAGAAAGTGATGGAATAATCTGGAAGATGGCTGATCAATTCAATTCAATGCACATGATGATTTCAGATTGTTGCTTATTCTTGATAAGGTAGTTCTCAGCCTAGGTACAAATTCCCAGGTGTTGCTGAACATGACTTTACACCATTAGCTGGGCATGGGGTGCCTTTGGAGTTAAATGCCTAGATCAAATGGCTCATCCAGGTTTATTTTCATGCTGCCTTTTTATATAGTTTTTTTTTCCTCTCTCAATGGAATGGTTTACTTAACTAACCCAGAGGTCGATGAGAGTTAGTCTGGACTGGATAGACTTTCAGCTTTATGTTACTAAGGAAAATGAGCCAGTCATTTACATGTACATGTACATGTTTTACCTTGTCATTCCACTGCCTCACAAAACCTCATATCCTTGTACATTAATGACTCACTCATTGTCCTGATATCTTTTCAGAATTAATTTATTTGCTGGTACAACGTGAATTTTAACTTTTAATCATGTAAGTATCTTTAGTAGTTATTAACGTGAATTACAATTAGAATATAAAATTATTTTATAACATTTGATTTGGCTTAGAAACTGATAGTTTCATTTTTGAACAGTTTGACAAACCAAATTTTGAACTACAGAGAAAAATATTGTTAAAATTTCTTTTAGTTTCAGATCAATTTCTGTCTATAGAGGTGCAAACCAGTTCTGAACTATGGAGATGGAGATCAAAAATAACCCAGCTAATTATTCAAGGCCTCAGGCTCCCTCCAATTAGCAAATAACAGTGATGTAGTTAATCTTGATCTTCAGCAGCGTGGACTCGATGCTGTCGACCTCTGCCATCTCGAGTACTTCGACGTTAGGGGTGTAAGCGCTCCAATGGATGTTGAGGATGGAGCGGAGACAACGCTGGTGGAAGCGTTCTAGGAGCCGTAGGTGGTGCCGGTAGAGGACCCATGATTCGGAGCCGAACAGGAGTGTGGGTATGACAACGGCTCTGTATACGCTTATCTTTGTGAGGTTTTTCAGTTGGTTGTTTTTCCAGACTCTTTTGTGTAGTCTTCCAAAGGCGCTATTTGCCTTGGCGAGTCTGTTGTCTATCTCATTGTCGATCCTTGCATCTGATGAAATGGTGCAGCCGAGATAGGCAAACTGCGCTGGATGGGTCACGTCTCCAGAATGGAGGACCATCGCCTTCCCAAGATCGTGTTATATGGCGAGCTCTCCACTGGCCACCGTGACAGAGGTGCACCAAAGAAAAGGTACAAGGACTGCCTAAAGAAATCTCTTGGTGCCTGCCACATTGACCACCGCCAGTGGGCTGATAATGCCTCAAACCGTGCATCTTGGCGCCTCACAGTTTGGCGGGCAGCAACCTCCTTTGAAGAAGACCGCAGAGCCCACCTCACTGACAAAAGGCAAAGGAGGAAAAACCCAACACCCAACCCCAACCAACCAATTTTCCCTTGCAACCGCTGCAATCGTGTCTGCCTGTCCCGCATCGGACTTGTCAGCCACAAACGAGCCTGCAGCTGACGTGGACTTTTTACCCCCTCCATAAATCTTCGTCCGCGAAGCCAAGCCAAAGAAGAGTTAATCTTGAGATGGTGATTTTGCCATGACATCTTTGTCAGGCATCCAAAGTCACATTTCTGAGTGCATTTGTTTATAAAAGAGTAACTGTTGTAATTAACCAATTCTGAATTCCTGAGTGAATTTGCACTATAATTGAAGCTGATTTAAGAATAATTTTATTGGAGTATAATTAAGTAGTCACTACGGACAATAAAAGTTTTAGGAGATAACCTACTGGATACAACAGATATAAGAATCGAGCTTATGTAGCATGCATGTGTGAAAAGGATTAAAAACTAGAGTGAAGATTTTTCCTCAGATGAAGACCATATGATTAAAAGTACAATTATAGATATTGGAGATTGGACATTTAAAAAAATAATTAATGACTCCGTAACATGAAACACCTTTTTGTAGAACACACTATCTGGATCCCAACAGCATAATTGTAGAAACTGAACAACATTTTAAACTTGTGTGATACAAATATTTCAAGTACTGTATTGTACAGTAAAACCCTTGATATCTGGCATCTCAGGGCTCTGTGCTTAGCCTGCTTCTGTTCACACTACTGACCTGTGACTGCATTGCCAGATCCAGTTCCCACAGTGTCATCAAGTTTGCAGATGACACAACAGAAGTTAGCCTCATCAGAAACAACGATGAGTTGCACTACAGAGAAGTAGAAAATCTCACGAAATGCTGCAAGAGTAACAATCTGAATCTCAATGTGGACAAGATGAAGGAAAGGATTGTGGACTTCAGGAGGACCAGGAATGATCACCCTCCACTACACATCAATTCCTCTGTAATAGAGGGAGTGGAGAGCACCAAATTCTATGGCGTTCTCTTAGCTAGTGACTTATCATGGACACTCAACTTCTCCTTATTTGCCAGGAAGGCACCACAGCAACTACAGTTCCTGAGAAGACTGAAGTAGCCAAGGCTACTGGCCACCATTATGCCAACCTTCTACAGGAGCTCTATTGAAGCATCTTGGCCGGCTGCATCAGAGTGTGGTATGGTTGCTGCAGAGAAATGGATAGGAAATCAATCCACATGGCTATACGAGTGGCAGAGAAGATCAGTGGAGCCTCTCTCTCCCCAATTGATGTGATCTACTGGGATTGTTGTCTGAAGAGGGCATGCAAAATCATTGAGGACCTCTTACATCCTGCACACAAGTGTCTTTCAGCTGCTCCCATCAGAGTCGAGATGCAGGAGTCTCAGAGCCAGTAGGCTGAGGAACAACTTCTTCTCATGGGCAGCAAGAATGCTGAACAACCAAAGGAACTGCTGACACTAACCATCCGAGACTGTCATATTCAAGAAACAAGATTGATTTATTTATTTATTTGCATATGTATTGTTTGTCTGTATGTATGTGTGTTATGTCTGGTTGTGCGTCTGTAGGTTTTGCACTGAGGACCGGATAACACTGTTTTGTCAGGTTGTATTGATACAATCAGATGACAATAAACTTGACTGGTAGATACTGGATAGGTGTATTATCTGGATGCTTGAGACTTGCTCTTACAATGCCTAATTAATACCCTCATTAAGAATAAATAGTTAAAAAGACAAAAATGCTATACTTACACTGAACAAACCACTTGAATAAATATATAAACCTTTAAGCATTTTACTTTCATTTCAGCCACAATTCTTTGGAAACATTTAGCCATCACTGCATCTGCAGGTTCCTTCCCCCCACAGAACCACCTGAAAGACAAACAATAATGTTATAATTAATTAACCCCCTCCCCCAAGTTTACAGAAAAATCCTCTGATAGGGTAACCCTTACTAAGTAGGAATAAGGAGATATTTTAAGAGAGCCACACCAATGGCGACCATCTTGGTCACACCAATGGCGATAATGAAGAGCTCTTCATCCTGGGTGACACCATTGTTGTTTAACGCAACCTTATTCAAACTGCTGTTACGAGCAAAGCACAACCAAGGCACTCTGCTGGCTGAATATTTGCTCCCATCTTCACCAATTGTTTTACTTGTACAATTTTAAACTTTTAACAATTATTTTATTATTATTTTAATTGTTCTATTTATTTTCCTCGATTTTTTTTGCCGGTTGCCTGATGCTGCCAGTTGCTTGAATTCCGACATCAGGGATTTTACTGTATTAATTTAAAATACTGTATGTGTCCAATGATACATACATTGTATAATTTGGAAACAAGATGATATTTAGTTCTTCTGTGGAAAGTGTTTCAACCTGAAAGATAAATACTTTTTCATTGACGTTGCTTGACCTGCTACTTGTTCCTGTAACTACAGTCTGTTATTTTCCATTTTTAACTTTCATTAGGCTCGTAATAATTTTATGCGTCAGGTGGCAAGAAACAATTATTTATCGTGGGTTACTAAAATACTAAGGGAAGGTAGACATTGCACTAAAAATAGCTTTCAATCTTGAAGAATCAATTTATTATCATAGTAATTAAACAATGACCTATTACATGAAATTCCCTTTTTCCCTGCTGCAAGGCAGATTCACCACCAGCAGGAATTGACCAAGTACAGTCAGAGAAAGAGATGCAGAAGAGAGTAATCTTTTGATCTTTTCACAGGAAAAGAATAATAATTCTGTTTTTGCTCATTAACCCGATCCATTTGCTTTTAGGGTTTACAAGTGAACTTCCAACACACTGTCATTATTAGGGTCTTTTCATATGTTTGATGCATTGGATATCAAAAAATTGAGTATAGAAATTAGTTTTCAGTGCAGTATAATATGCAGGCCAGTTTGCATTCGTACTTACACAAGAGATTTGTATGCACATCTACGGCAATGATGTATGCTTTGAAGAAATGCCAATTGAACATACAAGAACTGTAATAGCTTACTGTGAACTGACTGAATTAAGTGAAATCATAGCTTCAATTCTTTGTTATATTTATCACTGGAAATCATTGACAAGGCTGAGGGGTGTGCAAGGCAAACAGATAACCCAGACACCAGAGACCGTAACTTGAAACAGTGGCGGGAAATTTGTAATGCTGGGAGAGATTCTGCACACTTTGGGACCTGGAATGCCAAGAGATCAGGGTGAGGTGTTAGTCAAAGGAATTTCTAGGGAAATTAATGCTCCCATTGCTAGAAGTTTAAGCATTTTTATACATGCCGTAAAACACAAAAGTCTGCAGATACAGTGTTTGAAGTAAAACAAAGCTGGAAAAACTTAGCAGGTCAAATGGCATTTTTATAAAATAAAAAAATTCATAACCAATGTTGAGCTTTAGCCCTTCATCAAGGCATGAGCAAAATGTTGGCAGATACCTGAATAAAATGGTGATGGGGGGAGGGGTGGAGGTGGGAGAGAGGCAACGTAAGGAACAGAGGTCCACAGGAAAGACGTATTAGGTGGATAAGGGAGGAGAGGCACAGCAGAAAACAGGGGGAGGGGGACAGCTCAGTGAATGGAGAGGGAAGGGGGTTGGAGAGCTAGAGGACGGTGGGGGCCACTAAAGTGAGGCGCATGGAGTCTCCGGGGACCTAGCCTTGATGGTCCAAGATCAGGACAGACCTCACCAGCTCAGCAACTCCATAGTGATTGTGAAGGTAAATGGACATTCCACTAATTGCCTAATCAACACGGGCTCTAATGAAAGCTTCAGACTCATAAACTGTGTAAGAGTACAACCTGAAGATGTATCCTTCTAATTACTGCATATTCCTCATGTCTCATTCACAACATTGTATAGTACATCTGTCGTTTGAAGAGAGAGAATTCTGTAGATTTTGATGAATTGTGTGCTCGGTGTTGTTAGGTCTGGACTTGTGCGTCACCTTAAAAGCATGACCTTGGAGTATTCTGGTCCTCTCCCCCCGTAATGGTTCAGAACGAAGGGCCCGTAAAATCAGAATCCACATGCAGCCTCTCCACACTGAAATATTGACCCCCCCCCCACCTCTCTTCCCAAATATGTCCTCAGACTGCAGACCCTACTAAGAGCAGGATGCACAGTACAGCAGACCGAGATTTGATAAAGTCTGAGCGACAACGTTTGCTTGACGAAGGTATCATCGAACTGAGCATGAGCCCGGGGAGAGCTCAAGTGGTTGTGGTAAAAGGGGCACATAAGCCCAGGCTAATTCACTATAGCCAAACTATTAACAGGTACACACTCCTGGACGCATACCTCCCTCCATCAAATTTCGGACATGGTGAATGATATTACGCAGTATCGGGTCTATTCGACCATCGACCTGAAAGCTGCCTATCACCAGCTGCCAATCCTCTCCGAGGACCATTCATATATGGCATTTGAGACTAACGGTCATCTCCGTCAATTCCCGAGGGTCCCTTTTGGTATTACTAATGGGGTTTCTATCTTCCAGAAGCAGATGGACAGAGTGGTGGATGAGTATGGGTTGAAGGCTATCCTTCCCCTACTTCAATAATGTCACCATTTGTTGCCATACCTTGGAAGACCACGATGCCAATCTCCAGAGTTTTCTCCACATGGCAAAAGCCCTGAACCTCATTTATAACTGTGACAAGATTGTGTTCAGGACTAAACATCTGGCTATCTTTGGCTATGTGGTGGAGAATGGCTTCATTGGCCTGACCCTAATAGGATATGCCCCCTGTTAGAGCTCCCCATCCCCAGGACCACAAAGGCTTTGAGGAGATGCCTGGGGTTTTTCTCATATTACGTCCAGTGGATCCCTCTATACACTGATAAGGTTCGACCTCTCTTAAAAGACATTGCTTTTCCCCTCTTGACCAAAGCCAAAATGGGCTTTAACTACCTCACCATGAATGCGATCAAACACGAGTCAGTGAGAAGCATAAATCTTCTACAATTCAGGTAGTGTCTCCAGGGCCTTACGGCTTCTACAGTGGCTTGAGCCTCCCTTTCCACTGATGGGTTTCGGAGCTCATGGCCTTATAATATCCACAAAAAAAAAATGCAAGTGGCTTTCCCGGCAGGTTGAGGGTAGCAGCCAGGGCTACATCCGAAGTGTCATTTTCCACTTGGAAAGGTACATTCTCGTCCACTATTCCAGGTGAGGTTTTAAAGTATTCCAATGGGAAGGTCTGGGCTTGTGATTGAAATCGTAGTTGAACACTCAAATTTTCAAATTTCACATTGGGGTACCCTATTTTGGTCCATTCAATTTATACCAGTTCTCAGAACATTCCCATCAGTCCCCTTCCTCTGCTTATTTCCTTTTGATCTATTCTCTGTGATATACCCATTTATTTGTCCTATTCTCCTGCCTCACACATACCATATATAACCATATAAAACTAACCCTTCCCTCTAATCAAGGTTACAAGAAAAATTTAGATGATCGAGTGTTGACCTCCAGAAAGCAGACGGATCAGCACTAGAACACCTAAAACTGCCCAATTATGATAGTATTCTATAAATCGGGCCTCAAACCCTTTTCAAATGGAAACTTTTTATCCATTATATCCAATTTTCTCTAAACTTAAATATGTCATTACATCATGTAGCCACTGTGCATGAGTTGGTGGAAGTTCATCTTTCCACTTCATTAAAAATGCTCGTCTGGCTATCAACATGTTAAAAGCTAAAACTTTCTCTCGAGATGCCAAGTTTACCCTGTTTATGTGAAAAACCAAACAGGACAATTAAATGGCATGGATCTAATTTAATATTAATTGTTGATAAAGACTGAAAAATATTCTGCCAGTATCCTCCTAATTTAGGACATTCCCAAAATACATGAACCAATGAGTTTTAATTTTTTTTTTAACACACTGTTCACAAAATAGATCAACATCTGCATAGAAACAGGACAATTTGAGTTTAGATATATGTATTCTGTGTCCCACCTTGAATTGTAATAAACAGTGCCTTGATCAAACTAAGAATGGAATACCAATCCTCAACAGAAAAAGATACATTAAGATCACATTCCCAATCATTTTTAATCTTAGTCATTGGAGCTAGTCTTAAATCCAAAAAAAAAATACAATTATGTGATATCAATCCACTATGAACAAATTGTAGATCAAAAAGTATATTTGAGCCTGCGATTCTAGGAAAAATATTTAATTTTGAACAAAATTCCTAACTTGCAAATATCTGAAAAAAATGTCTATCAGAGAGCTTAAATTTAATTGACAATTGCTCAAAAGAAGCAAAGTTATTTTGAATAAATAAATCTTTAAAAATTTTAATACCAAATCTGTACCATTCCTTAAAGTCAAATCCTGAAGGAGGGAATAAATGGTTATCTATTAGGCTATTCTGGACACATACGAGTTAAATAAAGTTATCTTCACATTCTTTGTAATTTTACAATTATCTTATTACTAACAAAAATAGGCTAATTATGTTACTGTTAGTCCAATTAATGCTGTTCAACATATATATATATCTATATATAGATATATATATAGATATATATATATAAATAAAAATATAAATAAATAAATAAATAAAAAGATGTAAACAAATAGATAGATAGATAAATAAATAAATAGAAAAAAATAAATATATATAAATATATATATAGGTGAACACTTAACCTTAACTCACCATTTAAATCAATTACAAGAGTTGTCACATTAACTTTATTTAGTCTGCTCTCTGCTAATATTTTAATCAAATATTGCTACCATTGCTGAATCACAATTGAATTCGTTTTCATTACTGTAAGGTAAAACATCATGAGATGGGAATGTGTAGGGAGTTACCCTGTACAGGGCAGTAACAAGAAGGGGAGGTGTCCTTGTACTCCTGTTAGGTAAAACATCATGAGATGGGAATGTACAGGGCTGTAACAAGATGTAAATGCATCCTTGTACTTACAAGATAAGAGAGACATTGATGGATTGAGAGGCAGGAAGCTAGCAGGGAAAGGATAGCAACAGTTTTAGTCATTGGACAAGTAATGATATAATGATGTTCTAAGCACATATCCAAGGGTATAAAAAATCACCATTTTGCTGATAACGGCAGAATGCATTCTCCGACTAACCTGGTTGGTCGCAAGTGTTACAATCCGGTAATAAAGAACAAAGAACCCTGATTTCGACTCAGCCTGGTGTTTGTCTCACTCATTCATGAACAAAGCAGACCTAACAATTTGGTGACCCCGACGTGATGGGTGAGTGAACACTGGACGACGGTTTCTGTTTTTTCTGACAATCATCTCAGCCGGCTGATAAAAAGGTCCAGAGAAGCCTGTTTTAACAAAATTCTCTTTTTTTTTAAATCTTTATGATTGTCAGTAAGAACTGGAGATCGGACAAATTAGACGACCACAATTTAAGGTCGCATGCCAGGATTGTAACACGTAAGTGATTACAGACAAGATAAAAGTCCTTAAGGTGTTTGAATGACATTTATTAAGTGCTTCGCAAGAAACTACTAGAGTTTAAAAGTCTTTATTGTGTCGTTGCAAAGTCCAATAGAGTGAGAAGGTGGTCTATAAACAATTGAGGACCTGAGTTTTCTGCCCTAAACTGGTTATTAAGAGGAGAAATCTCCCACGTGAAGGTTGGGCTTTGAAAGAAAACAAAGGTTCAGGCTTATTGGCCTCAATTGTATCTGAGAGACTGACTTATAAATGTCCGGTAGGTATGATAATGTCTGTACACTTGAGAAGTTAAGAATTTATTTCCCCAATTCGCCGTGGTGGAATACCACAGCAGACACTAGAGACCTTGAGACAACAAAAAAAGTACTCAGGGACGCCTGCCTGGTGAACAAGAACGACGACAGAAGGCTGCGACAGCTGTGTCCGGATCAGGTAGGAGATATTAATGAAAAAGTTGACAAACTCCTAAGAGACACCCAGTTTATTCGAAATACTTTTGATAAGTTAAATGAGGGTATTCCCAACATCACCAAGGAGATAAAGTTACGTAAATTCATAGATTGGTACAGGGAAACAGGACAAAAGTATAGCCCAAATATTTGGTTTTCTAGTTGTAATTTAACTTTCAGACCCCTTTGGGAAAACAGAGAGTGGAAAACGAGCAATCAGAGTATACAGGACAATCTGAAGTCAATTGGAGGACAAGACTTAGAGACTGTTCTTTTAAAAGATATTAGTCATCCAGCTTGCAAGGAGACATTTTTAAAAGCAATTTTCGTTGACATAGATCCCCTAAACGGACAAAAACCTAAATTAAAACAGGCATTAGAAAGCGGTCCCGCAGCTATGGCTGTACAGTTGCCTGCTAAGACTTTTGACCAAGTTATTAAGGAAATTAATCAGGAATTAGAGGAGCGAAATACCAGTAATGCGGCATTGGAAAAACAAAAAATGCTCCGAAAATGTGTAGACCGCTGGAGGAAGAGGGGTTGGTTACCCGGGGGCACTGAGATGTTCCTGACAGGTGAGGGAAACAAAAATTTTAAAACGTAGAGGCTTAGATAAGCTGGAAGAAACAAAACACAGAAGGGAAAGGAAAAGTGCCTGTTTCCAGTTTCCAGCCACGAAGTGTCCGGGTTTGCTCTCTCCCTCCCTCCTTTCACCCTCCCCCCTCTCTCTTCTCTCCCCCCCTCTCTCTTCTCTCCCCCTCTCTCTCTTCTCCCCCCCCTCCTCTCTCACCCACTCCCCCTCCCAATCCCAATCTGTGGCGGTGCTGCCCTGAAATCCCCAGGTTGGGCAGGGCAGAGAAATACAATTTGGTTTTAATTTTGTGCCCACAATTCCAGCTCCGCATCAAATGGGATCCTGTTTTATCCTCTCTCCCTCCCTTTTTCCCGCACCCCCACCATTGCGGGATCAGGGCAGACATTGTGGGCTGACGTGTAGCTCACTCGAGCTGGGAGGGAAGGAAGGAGTGATAGTTCCCAGTGGTGGGAGACCCAATCTGATCCAGACCAGTGATCACAGGATGAGAACCTTTTAAAACCTTTGAAACGAAAGTGTTAATCTGAAGACTTTTCTCCCAGTGGGGCCAGTGCAAGGCATTTTCTCTCTCTATCTCTTGTGCTCTGTGTATCTGCCTCTCTATCTCTTTCTATCTCTTTCTATCTCTTTCTATCTCTTTCTATCTCTTTCTCTCTCTCTCTCTCTCTCTCTCTCTCTCTCTCTCTCTCTCTCTCTCTCTCTCTGGCACCCCAGATGGGATACTGGAGTCACGTCCCTTATATCCAGATATTGAGACACTGGGGTGTGACAAGAACCTCGGGAATAGGGACACATCAGACGAGGTACAGGCCCCTTTAATAAAAATAGAAGGGGGAGTAATAGATGTAGAGACCCCTCTGGAGTCCAAGAAAATAGAAAAGGAGTTAGAGATACAGAAATGGAACATGAAAAAGGTTCAGGATAACATTAAAAACTTAAACAGAGATATTAATGTGCTGGGGCAGATCAGTGAGGATCAAAAAGAATTAATGGTAGGTGTATTTAAGGAAGTGGAAAAGATAACTACAACACTGTCAGGAGAAATTAAAGCTGAAGGAATGGTAATAGGAGTAAAGGATGAAAAGTGTAGTACAGATGAGGAAACGAGATACGATCCACCATGGGAGGAAAGTAAAAGGAAAAGACTCAGGAGGGAGAAAAATAGACATGCCTACCTGGACATAGTTAGGACAAAAGAGAAAGATGTGAAACAACTAAACTATGGCCGAAAAGATTATCTTAGAGATGAACGTGACCAATATACCTTTGACCCTGAGACATTGGAAGCTGATAGGGACAGTGACAGTGACGAAGAAGAGTCAGAACAAGGTGGGATAAATAAATGCATGCCAAGAGTAAAGAAGGAGCAGAAATCCCCAAAATTGAGATATCAATGCCCATTACTGATCACGGGACGGGGAACTCAAAAATATGTACCCTGGTCACGAATGGACTTAGAGAGTTTAATGAAAAAACTACCTCCGTTGAGTAATGGGGCTAGTCCATGGATTTCTTGTTTTGAGCGAGAAACCTGCCAAGAACAATTAGCACTCGCAGATGTCAGAACTATCATGATAAAATTGAAGGCAGAAGGGGCCCTGAAGCAAATAGAGAAAATTGTAAGAAGCAGTAAATTGGGGGATGAAATAGAATTTAACCCACTTCGGAATAAATTTTGGGAAGCACTTAGAGAAACATTTCCTACACCCTATAGTTTGGATGCCTTGGTAACCCTTCAACTAAAGGAAGGAGAGACTGCACACGAGTATTTCACTCGAGCATGGGACTTATGGGAAACAGGGACTGGAGAAAGACCCGACCACAGCCCCTTAGGAAGGGCTCACTTTCGTAATGGGATAATAAACGGACTACCTGCTACGGTTCAAGCAAAATTAAGGGACATTGTGGGATTAGAGACAATGTCAGAGGATTTGTGGAAAAGACACCTGACACATGCAATCAAACGACATCGTCAATCAGAGCATGCTAAGTCAGAAAGTGCGTCCCAGAAGGAGGTGGACAAAACAACCGATAAATTGGTGAGAGCTATAGAACATATAGGGGTTAAATTAGCGGCCCAACAGATAGTCCCACAGGTCATGGGGCCAGTGATAAATCCGGGACCCCAAGTAAGAAATGGTTGGGAAAGACAGCTAGGTACAATGTATAGAGGGGAACATGCAGTATGCTGGTACTGCCAAAATCCTGGACACTACCAGTGGAACTGTCCGGAGGCTGGGAGAGCAAGGGGAAAAAGATTACCCTCTATGAGAGGCTATCGGGGAAGAGGAGTAAACTTAAGAGGACGAGCAAGGGGTAGGGGTGGACACATTGATGGGCCCCAGAGAATCGGGGGGTGGCAGAGTGATCAACAAGTCCAGGCACCTCAGTGTAATGACTATATTGAGGAAGGTGCTGAATTTGATTATTGAAGGTGCCCAGGAGAATCAAAAATCACGCCTCCCTGGGAGCCACCAAAAATTTGGGGGACGGTAAATGGAGAAAAAATTGAATTTATGGTTGACACAGGGGCAGCAGTTACGACAGTGATTAAAAACCCCCAGGGAGCACATTTTCGGGCAAAACATTATCTACAATAGGATTCTCCGGGATAAGGGAAACACAGCCCTATACAGATAACATCGACATGACATTTGGACGACAAAGGGTTAAAACGCCTGTCCTGGTTGTGCCAAGTTGCCCCATTAATTTATTAGCAAGGGACATTCTTACCAAACTAGGAATAACCATACAATGTTCTGAGAAGGGCCTTCGGTTAACATACCCAGGGGATACAATAAGAAGGGGAGGACAGTTTATAGTAATGACCCCATCTAACGCTTCAGAAGACTCTGTGGAGGTTAGTATTTTCTGGAGTCGGCTACTGTATGATGAACCAGGCCCAGGGCTGATTAAACAGTTTTTTGAGTGGAGGGCCAGTATTCCTCGGTATGGGGATTACCATTACCCACTAGATCCTATGCATGTTACATTAAACTACACCATCCACCCGGACCAGGAATATGAGGAGAGGTGGGACTCTCTAAAAGAAGGGAAGACAGAAACGATACATTGTCCATTTATCTTTGTAGGTAAGGAGGGAATAGCTGCTATGGTTGTCATGACAGAAGAACAAATGGAGTGGTTCTGCTTAGGAGTAGAAAGTGTGCCTCATGTGACCTTGGGTATTGCCAAAGATCATCACGCTCGACAGCTGGGTCCGATGGTAAAGGAAGCGATAGGGTGTGAATACAGGCAGACAGAAATCCCGGGATATTCCACCTCGGAGGGAGGAAAATTTGTCAGACTGAATATTGAAGCATGGGACCAGGTAGTGAATGAGAAAGTAGAAAGAGACCGAGCCATAGAAGGAGAAAATATTGATCACAGAGACTCAGACAAATATCTTTCTAATCTGAGTCCACATATATGGACAACGGGGCCCTATGATGTGGGAGTAATAAAAGGAGAGGTATTTCTAGAATTGGCCAACCCCGGGCAGAAACCAATATGGAGAAAACAATACCGCTTGTCGCCCAGTCAGGAGGAGGGTATTAAAGGAACGATAGAAGGGTTAATGGAGTCAGGGGTTTTAAGGGCGGCACCTGACAGTATGTGGAACACGCCCATCATGCCTGTTCCCAAACCGGGTAGAAAAGACTGGAGGATGGTACACGACCTCCGGGAGATTAACTTGGCTACCAAGACCATCGGGAGACCAGTCCCAGACCCATATGTAGCACTTAGGGCTCTGAGTCCGGAGCACGAATACTATACTGTCATTGATCTGGCAAACGCATTCTTCTGCTTGAATTTAGCTGAGGAATGGCAAGACTGGTTAACTTTCACTTACCAAGCACATCGGTACACATACACTAGATTACCTCAGGGTTATAAGGACAGTCCAGGACTGTTCAATCAGGCCCTTAGCGAAATCCTAATGAAATTAAAGCTCCCGGAAGATGTTACACTGATTCAGTATGTAGACGACCTACTATTAGCAGGGAAAACGCCACATGGGTGCCTGACAGGGCAGCCAAACAGGTTACTGGTTATCATGAACATATACAGGGGATGATTTTGAGGTCCCATAACAAAAAAAAATGAATCTGAAACTAAGGAGACTTGTAGCAGATTGAATGACTACACAGATGAGTTTTGTGGAGGAAGAGTGCTGTACAACTGGCTCCCCGCTAACTGGGATGGTCGGTGTGCTCTAGTAACCCTTAATGCGCCAGTGCTGATTGTCAAAATGCAGGAGGGAGACGAGGATTCCCTAGAATTGCGCCACACAGAGAGTTGGCTGTGGAGAAAAAGGAGGAGTGTTGGACTCTTGGGGCCGGGAGGAAGGAACCCTGATGGGGTATGGATTGATGCCATTGGCCAAGCCCGGAATATTCCGGATGAATTTAAATTAGCCGATGAGATTGCAGCTGGGTTTGAAAGTTTTCCTGTTTTTAGTGCAATTTTTCCCATCACTGTAAATAAGAATGTTAATAGGATCAACCTTATTCACTATAATGTCCAGCGCCTTGCAAATTTGACCAGGGACGTTGTTGAGGCAATACATCAACAACTGTCAGAAACTTCCCTTATGACACTTCAGAATAGGATAGCGATTGATATGGTCCTGGCAGAGAAAGGTGGAGTGTGTGCTATGTTTGGAGATCTATGCTGCACTTCTATCTCTAATAACACAGGGCCAGATGGATCACTCACTAAGGGGTTAACGAAACTTAGGGCATTGGCGAAAGAATTAAAAGCCCAGTCTGGAGTCTCCAATCCTGTTTTATCCTGGTTACAGGGAGTGTTTGGGAGATGGAGCACATTGTTAGGACAACTTTTGCTGGGTTTGTTCATTTCTGTATCAATTTTTATCACTTGTGGCTGTTGTTGTATTCCATGCATTCGAACGCTGGTTACGAGGACCATAGAGAGAGCCTTTGCTGACCGTGATGAACTGCCTCCGAAATATCAAGCTGTGCAGGCTGTGGAGCAAGACTATCTCACATTACAGGAGACGGAGAAAGTTGCTGAGATCGATCTGGAGTCTGAAGGGGAATGTGATGGGAAGGAGGGATTGTGAATTAGATTGTTACACATATAATTTTAACCTTGCTTGTAACCTAAATATTATAACATTGATTGTAACACAAACATTATTAATCAGATTGTAGAACAAGTATTATGAATTAGATTGTAGACCATATGTTAACTTGGGAATTTACTAATGTACGGGGGGTTAGCTAGTTTTTTGCTTGGGGGCAAATGGGATGAAACTTGTAAACGGGCAATGGGATCGGGGTGACGGATGGGGGGTGTACGCAAAGGAGGGTTGGGGGAGCCCTCGCCCACCAGCCGAACTGCCCTGTGAACAGAACCCGTATAGAGCTTGGCAATAATAGGCGAACTAATGTAACGCGGTGGTAGCATAGTCAGGGCGAGATTGTCCTCTAAAGAGGACAAAGGAGGGATTGTAAGGTAAAACATAATGAGATGGGAATGTGTAGGGAGTTACCCTGTACAGGGCAGTAACAAGAAGGGGAGGTGTCCTTGTACTCCTGTTAGGTAAAACATCATGAGATGGGAATGTACAGGGCTGTAACAAGATGTAAATGCATCCTTGTACTTACAAGATAAGAGAGACATTGATGGATTGAGAGGCAGGAAGCTAGCAGGGAAAGGATAGCAACAGTTTTAGTCATTGGACAAGTAATGATATGATGATGTTCTAAGCACATATCCAAGGGTATAAAAAAATCACCATTTTGCTGATAACGGCAGAATGCATTCTCCGACTAACCTGGTTGGTCGCAAGTGTTACAATCCGGTAATAAAGAACAAAGAACCCTGATTTCGACTCAGCCTGGTGTTTGTCTCACTCATTCATGAACAAAGCAGACCTAACATTACTCAAATCAATACATCTTGTTTATGATAGGATTTTGAATATAAGAGTTGAGATAAAATATAATCTGTCAAATTTATAAAAAAAATAAGATTAAAAAAATAAAAAATCAGCTTAACCCAATTCCAGTTATAAATTAATGAGTTATATCTTCTTACGGAGATCATTGGACAGTGTTCTTTTAATTTTCAAGTTCATGGAGATAACAAACGATGTTTCCAAAAAGGCTTGAGAGATAGGCTCGAGAAGTGGTCTTCATGGAACACATATAACAATTTTTGTCAGAACATCACCTTAATTCTCAGAGACCACAAAATCCACTAAGGCAGAATTTTTTGGTTCTGAACTGGATTCCTCAAATCACAAGCTAAATTCAGGACCTTATCATTTATTCCAGTGATTCAAACACTGCTGGACTTGCAACAACCATTTTGGCCCTGAAGTGATGTAACCTAGTGAAGGGAATGTTGCTGGAGTTGTGTAACAGCAGCACCGATTTACCATTCTTCTGCCTGTGATGGTGCTTTTGAATAATACTTCAACTTTGATAAAGGCTCAGAGAGTATTGGATATGACTCACATGGAACTGCAACAGTCAATGTTCTAAATAAAGAAAGAGGCCATTTACTAAATATGAAAATAGTCTGTGTCCAGCATTAGAAATAGATTATGTGTGTGAATGCCAAATTTGTAAGCTATTGCTATGATTCCATGGGGCTCAGGAATTCTAAACACCTTAATGTGTTCTGGGCAGGGAGCCAACTCTTCAGATTGTTTTTAAGAAGACTCATCTTCCCCATGGCATTCATAAATCACAATTCATTCTTGAGATTCAAGAGCAAAGATGAGGCCCACTGCAACTATTTTTCAAACCTAATGGACATTGAGGTTATTAAAAGGATCAAAAAAGTTGTGATTCAAGCTGGACTGGATGTGAGGATCTTTGTAATATATCTCCCTGTGGAATATTGTTACTCACTTCAGGGTCTTATTCTTTCAGGAAATTTTGGGCTTAAACATTTGGGATAATTTGTCCTTCATTTGGAATTGGGAGAATTTGAAATGGATTCTCATAAGAATTGTTTCTTTAAACTTTGTCATTGTCTATGCAAGAAGAAAATCTCAGGCACATTAATTAAATCTCCTCAGGCAACATGATGGAAGCTGTGCTATTTAAAGAACCAATACCTGTTCTCCTCTTCCCCATACCCTTTCCAGTTCTCCTTCCACCCTTCACCTCGCCATCCCTCATCCCCTTGATCTCTGCTGTCCCCTCCCTACTTCACCTCCTGCCTTGTGGCCACCTCTTCACACTCGCCTATTAACATTTTCCCATACCTTGATGAAGGGCTCAAGCCTGAAATATCAGTTATGTATTTTTACCTTTGGTACATGAAGAACACTGTTTGACCTGCTGAGTTTTTCCAGCTTTATGTGTTTTTACATCAACCAGTGTCTAAAGAATTTTGTGTTTTACTTCCAATATAGTATTCTTTGTCCTCCCTGAAATCTAATAACTCAATTATTGGCCTATTTGCCTGATGGGAGTGCTTCCCCACCACCCCCACCCCCAATGATATTCTCAGTGCTTAGCCTCAGAATTAGTCAAGGGAGCTATTGCTGACTTCTGTCATGTCACAGAGTTTGATCTTCACTCCTGAGCACTTTAGCTTGCATTTACATATACTGTATTGTGAATTTTATTTTCAAATGATAGCATACATAAACAGTACTCACGTCCTTACAAAGGCTTATCTGACAATTTCCAGCCAGCCATATGTGGCTGCAACTTTAGAGGGTCTTTGTGGCCCCTGCAACAGAACAAAAATTCAACCTGTAAGCACCTTGCAGGAGTTGGAATTGTGTTAATCTGGAAACCCATTTAAGAGTTGGCTGTAAAGAACTCACCTGCTGAGCTACTCACTGGGAATTCTGATCACCTGAAACACATCAGCAGCAAATGAATACAGCATCACACAAGGAAATCCAATCATGCTGTTTGGTCCTCCTTACAACTGAAATTCTTGTTCTTTGTGCAACTTTGACAACACACTAGGACAAAATTTTCCCTAATACCCATCAATAAATCCAAGAGGAAGTACTGGAGAAATTGCTTTACCCTCAAAGTTGTTAGAATAAAGAAAATGCTACCACAAAGAGTATTTAAAATGCTTAACATGGGTGTTTTCAAGGAGAAACTGCATACATGGACAAGGAATTGAAGAATACAAAAATATATTTAGTTATGTGCACAGTTAGTGTAGCAGTTAATGCAACACTAGAACAGTCCAGTGCCAGTGGCTCATGTTCAAATCTGGTGCTGTCTGGAGGAGTTTATATCTTCTCTGTAACACTGAAATTTCCTCCAGGTGCTCTGGTTTCGACCCTCCCTTCAAAAACACACAGGGTTTGTAGATAAATTTGTCCATTTGTGTCATCGCGCTCATGTGCTGACTAGGCCTGTTACTGAGCTGCATGTCTAAATTTCAAATGTTAAATTAGTGAGTGTGGAAGGAGGTGTGTGTAGAAGATAAATGCTGGCATTTAAAGTGGCCCATTGCTATAGGTAGTAGTTCTGAAGGTTCCAAGGACCATTTGTGGCATCAGGGAGTCCAGCCAAAATGGAAGTATGTGGTATCAAGGGTTGGAGTCATGACCTGCACAAAGAGAGGCAATTGAGGATATTGGAAGGCTATTTGCCCAGCCCATGACATTAATGCAGGGTATTATCCTGGGCCTGACCATCATCAATGTGCTTCCTTCCATCATCGACCCAGGAATGGGATGCTTGTTGATGACTGCACAATATTCAATTCTATTTGCAAGTCCTCAGCAAATGAAGCAATCATGTCTGCATTTAACAAGACATGAATCGCCTTCAGGCTAGGGCTGACAAGCAATCATTCCTCAGAAGTGTCAGGTAATGACTGTCTCCAACAAGAGAGAATTCAATCATTTAACCTTGGTGAAACATTATCACAGTTAATGGAGCTATTGTATCATAATTTCATCAACCTGGGCTCAACTGTGTCCTTCAGTGCTGTCTATTTGGAGTTCTCATGTTCTCCCTGTGACTACACGAGTTTTTTTACAAGGTGCTCTAGCTTCCTCCGTAATCTCAAAGATGTGTGGACTCGTAATTGGCCACTGTAAATTGCCCCAACTGTAATCTAATTTATGGAAATGAGTGAGGCTGTAGAATTATTAGTTGGGGAATGGGATTTCTCTATGTACCAGTATTGTTGTAGAGGGACAAATAGGCTCTTTAAAGGCTATGTGGAATTATAGAAACAGAGATATTAATTGATTCCAGTATCACCCAATCCAAAATGATCAACATTTCATGGATCAGCTTTGACAAGAAACAGAACTGGTCTACTCTCAAAATTCCCTGTACTATGCCTGTTTCAGAGAAAGACAAAGGTTAAGGTACCCTTTGGTGAGAGACTCGGAGCCTTTCCTCTATCTAGAAAGTGTAAGTCTGATGCACTATCTAACCCTCTACATTTGCCAGGATGAGTGCAGGTCCAACAGCTTTCAAGTAGCTTGATACCATCCAGGAGCAAACCCACTATCTCGTGTCCCATTTATTCCTTTCAAAAGTGGGATACCGTTGCTGCCATGCATAGCATGTACAAAATTTGTTGCAGAGAAGCATCCATACTCCTTTAACAGCACTTCTCAAACCTTTCCACTGACAGCCACCGGAGCAGCAGGTGCATGGGAGAACCATGCCTGAAGGTTCATTCTAAATCACAGATTATCCTGATTGGGAAACAAATTGACTTGGCATTTCTTCATCATTGCTGAGTCTAAATCAATGGTTCTCAACCTTTTTTGGTCTTAAGCCCACCTGGCTTCCAGCCTAACATGCCATGGCCCATTACTGGCAATGACAGCAATATTTTCAAGCCAAAGGCAGTTCTGTAAGAAACTCATCTTTATCTAATTTAAAATATATATTTTTAAACACCTACAATGAAACACACCATGGCCCACTGGTTGAGAACCACTGATCTAAATTTTAAGAGTATGTTCATGAAAGAAGCTGTAGTGATTCAATAAGCTGTAGTTCTCCGTTTTCTCAAGAACAACTTGGGATGGGCAATACATGTCAGCCTTGCTGGTGATGGCTTGTTTGTGATAAATAGAAATTAAGTAATTTTGTGTGTTTGATGAACAGAAGAGTGAATAAAAAGATTGTGATCTTATTTATGATTTTTCTTATTTGTATCTTTCAATTATTTATTCAAGTAAACATAGATTAACAAATAGCTGTAAACAATCTAAGAAAGTGACAAAAAAAAACCCAAAATGTATATAAAACAAAAACTAATCTAATAATCTAAACCTTCCCTTGTGAAATTATGATTAAACATCTATGTTCCATTGATGCATGAAATAAAGGACAACCAAACAATAAATTGGGATCCAATAATCTTATAAATTCTGAAAATAATTAAGGAAAGGACCCTATAAAATTAGAAAATTAAGGTTCAATACATTAGTAGAGCATCTATTGTTTTTTTCCAGAGTCAAGCATGGCATCACGTCAGATATTCATAGAGTGTGCATAGGAGGGACAGCGTCCTTCCATCTCATAAGTATAGGTCTTCTGACAATAAGAAGGGCAAAGGCAGCTACATGCGATTGTAGTCCAGACACATTTAAATCAGTTGACTTATTTACTCCAAATAGGGAAAGACAAGGATTAGGAGCCAAATTAATATGAAGAACTAAAGACAAGGTACGAAAGATACTTCCCCAATTATTGGAAAACAAGAAACATGATCAAAACACATGAAATAATGTACCTTCTTCAGTCTTACATTTACCAAATTTTGACAAGATGTTAGAATAAAATTTAGCCAATTGAACTTTGGAAAAGTAAGCTCGATGTACTACTTTAAATTGCAATAACGAATGTCAGGCGCATAGAGAAGATGAATTAACCAATTTCAAGATAGAATCCCATGAAGCATCAGAAAATTCTTGATCTCATCAAGAAATTACCACTAGACATCAATAACAACTCATCGAGAACTGATAACAACTTTTTAGTATTTGGTTTAAGATTATAATTCTTCTCTATCATCTATAATTCCAAATTTTTAATACCAAGGAATTTAAAAAGCTCCTAATCTGTAAATATCTAAAAGAATGATCAGAATCAGAATCAGAATTTATTGCCATGAACAAGTCATGAAATTGGTGTTTTGTGGCAGCATCACAGGGCAAACATTCATATTATAAACATCTTACAATATTACTATAAATAAAAAAAATGAAAATAGTAGTCCATGAAAAGTAAGACAGTGCCTTTGATTAATTGATTATTCAGGAATCTGATGGCAGTGGTGAAGAAGCTGACTTGGTGCTGTTGAGTGCTCATTTTTAGGCTCCTGTACCTTTTCCCTGATAGTAGCAGAGTGAAGAAGGTGTGGCCTGGGTGGTGGGGGTCTTTGAGGATAAAGGCTGCTTTTTTAAGACACTGCCTCATGTAGATGGAGTGAAGACTGTAATGTCACAGGCTGAGTTAACAACCCTCTGGAGTTTATTCCTGTTTTGAGAGTTGGTGTCTCCATATCAGCCAGTAATGCAACCAGTCAGAATGCTTTTCAAGGTACCGGTAGAAACTTACGAGAGTCTTCGGTGACATACTAAATTACTTCAGACACATCACAAAGTATAGTCGCTGGTGAGCCTTCTTTATGACTGCATCAACATGGAGGCTCCAGGACAGATCCTTGTAAATGTTGACACCCAGGAATTTGAAGTTCTTGACCCTCTCCACTATTGAGCCCTTGATGATGATTGGGTCATGCTCCACTGACTTCCTCCTGAAGTCCACAATCAGCTCTTATATTTTGCTGATGTTGAGCATAAGGTTGTTGTTGTTACACCATTCACTGAGCTGATCTAGCTTCCTCCTGAACACTTCCTCATTGCTGTTTGTGATTCTGCCGACAATTGTGATGTCATTGGCATACTTGTACATAGCATTGGAATTGTGCCTGGCCACACAGTCGGGGGTGTATAAGGAGTAGAGAGGTGGGCTAAATAGACATCCTCGGGGTGTGCCTGTGTTGATAATCAGTGAGCAGGAGAGGTTGTTTCTAATTCATACTGACTGTGGTCTTCCACTGAGAAAGTCAAGGATCCAGTTGCGGAGTGGGATACAGAGGTCTAGCGTTTGTAGCTTCTTGACTAGCATTGAGGCAATAATACCATTATTGCTAAAGTCTATGAATTGCAGTTTTCAAGGTGATCCAGAGCTGAGTGGAGAGCCAGTGATATTGCATCTGGCATGGAGTGATTGTGATGTTTTGTAATTTTAAATTTAGAAGATAAGAGACTAAATTTTGGTCAATAAAGAGATCTTGGAAATATTGTATACCAAACTCTGACCATTGACAAAAACCAAAGTCTTGTACCAAAAGTTAAAAAAAAGGAATGAACTAAAAGAGAACTGATTAATAAAAATATATGGCATTAAAAATGTTTTCTAAATTGAAATCCTTAATGTATGCTTAATCACAAAATTATCAGTTAATTTAGAAGCAGAAAAGGGTAATGGAGCTCCAACTATCAAAATGAGGGAATACTTCTTGGTAGAATCAATTTCAAATAAATTCTGTCTGTCCTTATGAATACAAAAATTAATATATCTAATATTAGCTGCATAAAAATATAATCTAAAATTAGGCACCGCCAATCCCCCTTTCTTTTTAGGAATTTGAAGGAAAGTTTTATTAATATGAGGGCGTTTATTTCTCCAGACAAAGGAAGAGATGATAGAATCAAGCGAAACAAAAAAAAGGTTTTGGGAACAAAGGCAGGTATAGCTTGAAAAAAATATATAGGAATTTATGCAGGATATTCATCTTAATAACATTAATATGTCCAATTAGGGACATTGATAAAGGAGACCACTGAACTAAGGATTTATTAACATGGTCCATTAAAGTAAGAAAGTTCTCCTTAAACAAATTGTTGAAAATCTTAGTAATAGTAACTCCTCAATTTATTCTTAACAGTTTCAAAAGGAATGGCAAAATTGAGAGTGCTGGAGAAGTTTAAGACAAACAACTTTTTGGAGATTTAATTTATATTCAGAAAATTGACCAAATTGATGAAGGAGTGATAAAATAGTTTGAATCGAATGATTAGGGTCAGATATATGCAATAAGAGGTCTTCAGTAGAAGGCGAGACCTTATGAAAAGTCCCACCCCTTGTAATACCAGAAATGTCATCAGATTGCCAAAAGGCCACTGCGAATGGTTCTAATGCTACATTAAACAATAATGGGCTTAAAGGCCAACCTTGTCTTGTTTCATGCTGGAGCTTAAATGGTTTAGATTTCAATGAGTTGGTAAAAATTGAAACAGTAGGAGACAAATATACTAATTTAATCCAAATAATAAGTTTAGGCCCAAAATTAAATTTCTCTAATACATTAAATAAATAGTTCCATTCTCCTCTATCAAAAGTTTTCTCAGCATCTAAGGAAACAATATCTTCTTTCTTTGGCTTGGCTTCGCGGACGAAGATTTATGGAGGGGGTAAAAAGTCCACGTCAGCTGCAGGCTCGTTTGTGGCTGACCAGTCCGATGCGGGACAGGCAGACACGATTGCAGCGGTTGCAAGGGAAAATTGGTTGGTTGGGGTTGGGTGTTGGGTTTTTCATCCTTTGCCTTTTGTCAGTGAGGTGGGCTCTGCGGTCTTCTTCAAAGGAGGCTGCTGCCCGCCAAACTGTGAGGCGCCAAGATGCACGGTTTGAGGCGTTATCAGCCCACTGGCGGTGGTCAATGTGGCAGGCACCAAGAGATTTCTTTAGGCAGTCCTTGTACCTTTTCTTTGGTGCACCTCTGTCACGGTGGCCAGTGGAGAGCTCGCCATATAATACGATCTTGGGAAGGCGATGGTCCTCCATTCTGGAGACGTGACCCATCCAGCGCAGCTGGATCTTCAGCAGCGTGGACTCGATGCTGTCGACCTCTGCCATCTCGAGTACCTCGACGTTAGGGGTGTGAGCGCTCCAATGGATGTTGAGGATGGAGCGGAGACAACGCTGGTGGAAGCGTTCTAGGAGCCGTAGGTGGTGCCGGTAGAGGACCCATGATTCGGAGCCGAACAGGAGTGTGGGTATGACAACGGCTCTGTATACGCTTATCTTTGTGAGGTTTTTCAGTTGGTTGTTTTTCCAGACTCTTTTGTGTAGTCTTCCAAAGGCGCTATTTGCCTTGGCGAGTCTGTTGTCTATCTCATTGTCGATCCTTGCATCTGATGAAATGGTGCAGCCGAGATAGGTAAACTGGTTGACCGTTTTGAGTTTTGTGTGCCCGATGAATATATTCTGAAGGTAAAACAGTGGGTAAGTAAAGGATATTTAATAAATGACAGATTTTAAATTGTGAATAACACCCTTTATAAACCCAGTTTGATCTTCAGAGATATTAAGAGATATATTCTAGTCAACAAGCCAAAACCTTTGACAATATCTTAGCATCAAAATTCAAAAGAGGAATTGGCCTGTAGGAAAAACAATCAGAAGGGTCTTTGTTTTATATTTTATATTGAATATAGATGTTTTAAAAGGAGATAAATTGTGGCAGGATTTTTAGCATAGGTCACATACAAACACTTCAGAACAGATCTCATTTAAAATTCCAGAGCTCTGCTCAAGCCAGACAGTCCAGGCTCCAAGGGCCTTTGCAAAAACTTTGAAGGATGCCTATAAGAACTTCACAAGTAGGTGTTAATTGGACATGCTGTGGAGTAATGGATTATTGTTTTGGAAAGCAACAGATGAATGAACTCGGAAGATTAGGTCTGGAGCCGCAGTCTGTCTGTGTGCTGTTGGCTGTTCTATGAGGGTAGTCTTTTTCTCTGAGAGAAAGAAAGAGAGAGAGAGAGAATTTAGTTCTACAGTTCAGCAGCAGCTGCTGGGACTGGAACAGGACAAGATGGTAAGCTTGGGGAAAAACCCCATTTTGAAGTCGGGTTGTTAGTTTTTAGATCAGCCTGGTTAAAGCCCTTGTGGTCCATACAAGAGGAGAGGACTGGCTACATAATGTTTCACTTGAAATAAGGGAAACAAAAAGGAACTCAGTGGTGACCTGAAAGAAAGAGGTTATCATCTGGAAAATCCTGATGGGGAAAGTTTCTTTAGCAAGACACAGAAGTGGCTGATCAGAAGGTATCAATGATCAGCATATCTCTTTCTGAAAACCGACAAGAACCTTCTTGAGCAGTAACCATTGACCTTTCAAGCACCAAAGCCTGGTGAACTTCATAAATGTTAAATTCTGTGCACAGTATAAGAATTTCCTGCAACCAGTGAACTTGGAGGAATGAGAAGTGAGATTTGACTGTGAATTAAAAAGTTTTATGAATTTATAGACACATTACATACATGTGCACTTAGAATTAGAATGGGGTTAAGTTAATAGTAGTAAGTTGAAGTTTGATCCTGTTTTTATGTTTAAAGAAAATTAAAAGTAACTTTTGTTTAAGTAACCATTTGTCTTGGAGAATTTCTATTGCTGCTGGGTTTTGGGGTCCTCTGAGCTTATAACAATTTTTTTTAGGAATAAGAGAGATTGAGGCTTCGTAAAAGGTGTCCAATGGTCTCCCAGCAGTCAAAGATTTAGAAAGTACCAAATCCAAATAAGGTGTCAATAAAAAAGAACAAGTCCTATAAAATTCTGATGCGAAATCGTCGGGACCGGGGTGCTAAGTGTTAATTGCTGCAACAATCTCTTCAGAAGAAATAGGTTTCTCTGAAGACAATGAAGGAACAAAATTAGTCCTTACCGATTATGAAAGCATATGAGCAGAGTCCAGAATTTTTGTAGGGTCCTCCTTACTTCTCACTAGAGTAAAGCATGAGGGAAAAACAAAAAGTATTTTTTATCCATTGTGCAATTTCCCCAGGGGTTCAGTAGATCTCTGTCTGGACAATGCTCCATGAAAGTTTTTGATTTGTGTCCAGGTGGACTGTTACCTGTGATTCCAGGTTGTAAAAAGACAAAAAATAACAATGCTCTGGAGCTGGTGTAAAGGCAATGCTTGTTGCTGGTGTGGACAGAGAATGAAGACACAGTATTCCTCCAAATGTTTCAACCATTCAATCTTTATGCTAGCAGTCCCATACAGGCTTTGAACAGCCTATTAAAGGAGCTGTGGTGTTTGTAACCAGGGAGTCTATGCTCAAGATGACATCACCTGTGTTTGGCAGCGGCCACAAGAGGTTTCAGACTTCTGGGGTACAGCAGACAGTGTTGGGTTCATACACGCTCGTAGTAAAAACTACCTTGAGCTTGGAGTCATGGTTCGTAGCTTGCTTTATTTTACCATCCACTTAATGAATATCTACATGTGCAGGCTTTTCCCTGCAAGTCCAGAGCCTCTCTCTCTCAGATGCAGAAGTCCCGCCCTGTGACGTCATTGGCCTGATCGACGTCCCACCACATGTGTTACACCACATCCCCCTTACTTTGCATTTGAAGCCCCCTTTTCTGTGGCTTCATCTGCTACAGATACCTTCACGCATTCCAGTACAAATACACATACAACATTTACAATTCACAAGTCTTTCTTGACTCTGGGTGTTTTACAGTCTCTACAGATTCATTCTCTGAGGTTTCTTTACTTCTCGTTGTTAGGAATTAAAGTACCTTTAAAGAAATTGCTCGAGACAAAAATTGAGAACAAAGAACATTTATTACTACAACAATGCAAAGTTGGGTGCTTCCCCTTACCCTGGGAATACACACACATACTGGGGCTCACCCAACTTTTATACAGTCAATTTCAGTATCAGAATGCCCTCCCCCTTACATTCTTCTGCCCCCTGGATGGGTTTGGCATAGGTAATTCTTCCTGCCTACGTGCAGTTTCAGTACACTTGGAGGACCAGGGGGTATCCTGTGGGTGTCCCATCATGTCATTGTCCTTATTCACACCTTCCTGATTCTCTGGGCTACAGTCTCTTGATATGCAGAGTTGACTCATTCTATCTAGGGTTGGCTAATTTCATATGTATAAATCTGTGTATGGTTAGCTAATTAGAAATGTATGACTTGGTACTTCTGTCCAGGGCTAGGAGACCCTTATCTGATCCAGACTACCTCAACTTCCTACATTCTATTGTACCTTACCATTCCTTATCTTAGTCCTATGGTCTTGTCACAAAGGATAGAAGATTCTTATGTTAATCGTGCTGACTCTGCTTTCCTGCATCCTAAGCCCCAAACTTATCCTGTTTGAACTGGTTTCAGCCATTTTACTGATGAACTTTAGTTTCTTCCATGTTCATAATTTTAGGTCAATTTTCCCATCTCTCACAATCCTCACTTTTCTTTTAGATCAGTAATACTGATCTTTCACCATGATCAGTGTTACTGATCTTTGGTTACTAGTGTCAGTGTGACTGATATCCCCCCCCCCCCCTCTCCTCACTTTTCTTTTAGATCAGTAACACTGATCTTTCAAGTGTAAGGTGTAGTTTTACCCAGCTGGTCAATAACCGAATTGTAATGTCTGTGTAAAGTCTTTAGGTAGGGGAGCACCATGAAGGTCAGGGGAGTGAGTCCAGCTGCTTATTAGGGTTTGGAGTATCAGGCTCCAGTTCTCAGTAAAGAGTCTAGTCCATCCCATACGTTGAAATATTGAAGCAGTGTCTTTGAAGCACACGACCTTTGTTAAGTGTTGTCCCGACGAAGTCTGTGAGAGGCGCTGCCTTCAGCAGCGAACAAGTAGCAGTCTATGAGAAGCGCTGCCTTCAGCAGCGAACGAGTAGCAGTCTATGAGAAGCGCTGCCTTCAGCAGCGAACGAGTAGCAGTCTATGAGAAGCGCTGCCTTCAGCAGCGAACGAGTAGCAGTAGTCAGGCGGTTCCGTTTGATTGTGGCTAGTATCTGATGTCCTCTTCAGCCCCGAACCCTAGGGCCACCGATCTCCGAAGGCTGTTTGGAGCCTGATATTAAAGTGTCAAGCAGCTCACGTTGTTGGAAACTGGTGCTCCCTTTCATGGGGTGATGAAAAGAGACCAAGCTGGGGGGATTGTTTCTTGTGATTTAACTGTGTGTTGCAGCTTGTCTGCTAACATTAGCATATGTGTCAACTCTCTCTCTCTCTGCTACATGTACAATCCTGACTACCATTCTGTCTGTCTTTGTCCCACCATGTCCTTTGTGAGGATTTTGACACCCTGCACTCTACTTCGCTCCTTTCCACGTTATATAACCACCAGATGAGCAGCAGCTCCCTGAAAACAGGTGTTCCCCTTCAGGGATGATCAGAGAGAGAGAGCCAGGTGGGGGATTATGTGTCTCGTGGTTGTGTGAAGTGTCTGTTTGTCTTGCGGTTAGCTTGTTAGTTTCCCCCTTTGTGTGAAATGTACATTGTTTGTTTTGCGGTTAGTCTGTGTACACAGGTGCCTCACTGTGTGACTGCCTATCCCCACTGTGTTTCCCTGATCCGTATTCTAAATACCTTGCCTCTATGCCCTCTCTAGCCTGTAAAACAGTACAATCTGTAACCTCTGCTACCCCTTCTCCAGAAGTACTTAAAACATCGAGAGTACTCCACTAAAGCTGTTTAATTCCCCTGGTCCGTATTGGGATCCCTTATATCCCATTATGACTATACATTAAATCTATGCCCTGTCTACATTCTAAAGGAGCTGAATTGTAACCTCTGCTGCCCCTATTCCAGGGGGGCTTAAAACATTAACGAACAATATTCCAAAGAAATTAGTAAACAACAATGAAGAATACATGTAAGCTCATTAAAATACAATAAGAACTGAATAAAACACAAAAAATGTAAAGCTCATTGAAAACTGCAATAAAATGCAAGAAGAACTGAATAAAACCACAATAAATGTCAAACTCATTGGAAACTGCAATAAAATACAATAAGAACTGAATAAAACACAATAAATGTAAAGCTCATTGAAAACTGCAATAAAATGCAAGAAGAACTGAATAAAACCACAATAAATGTAAAGCTCATTGAAAACAGCAATAAAATACACAAAACTGAATAAACCACGATAAATGTAAAGCTCATTGAAAACAGCAATAAAATACACAAAACTGAATAAACCACGATAAATGTAAAGCTCATTGAAAACAGCAATAAAATACACAAAACTGAATAAACCACGATAAATGTAAAGCTCATTGAAAACAGCAATAAAATACACAAAACTGAATAAACCACGATAAATGTAAAGCTCATTGAAAACAGCAATAAAATACACAAAACTGAATAAACCACGATAAATGTAAAGCTCATTGAAAACAGCAATAAAATACACAAAACTGAATAAACCACGATAAATGTAAAGCTCATTGAAAACAGCAATAAAATACACAAAACTGAATAAACCATTAAAAAAACGAATAAAATTGTAACATTATGGCACTTTGTCATTAATTCTTTGAATGTGGGTCCAGCCTTTCTCTCTTGTTCTTACTGCGGTGTCTGTAATTAAAAGTACACAGAAGGGACCATCCCAGGCAGGTTTTAGTTGATCCTCTTGCCATGCTTTTACATATAACCAATCACTAGATTTTAATAAAATGAATAACAATCTGACTTTCCTTTGTGTTAGTGTAAAAATTGTAAAATGAAACACAAACCATATTTGCATGGGTTTTGAATATGTTAGACCTTATTAAAATGCAGTTGGAGCTGCTTGTCTGTATGGGGCACAACCCTCCAATTTGTTAGAGTGAGTACATAACAGACATTGCAGCACAAGAGCCCCTGCAAGAGAACTTGAAACATATTCAACCTTTAGTTCTGCCTTAAGTAAAATGCCTTGTGCCACAGCTCACAGGAGCTGGCCTTATTTAAAACAGTCTGAAAAACAGGCACCAAAAAAAAGTTAAAAGATGTTCTTATGAGGATTGCACACACAATAATTTAAGTACAGGCTAGTTTCTATTATATTCCACTTAAAAGTTCTGCTGCATGAATCCTGGAGCTTGTGGAGTCATTATTGAATCAAGAAATATTGGTACCATGCCAATCTCATTCTAACATGCCAATTTCTCCAGTCCTTAAGTCAAGATGTACTGAATAGCATCTGGTACAAGATCTGTGAGTTCTTAATGATATTATTATTCTTATGCACCCAATTGTTCTGAACTATGCCACCAATTTAAATCATATTCCACCTATTGCAGTACTCACACAGCACCATAGACCAGTTCGCAGGTTTATTTCTCCATTAAGCTGAATCCAGTTGCGCAGGATTTACCTCCGTGATTATTTACAATGTAACTTCCGCACTACCGGATTTAAATATAAACCTGATGAATGGGGGAAAGTTATCATGAATTAAATAACAGCGGCAATACAGAGAAATTGTGCTGAGGCATTAATTTCACTCGGGAGGAAAATGCACCAGAGAAATGAATGATTAAACTTATAGGAATCCCCATAGGAATCCCCAGAGGTATCTTTATTCTCCAGAGGTGGGTGATCTTTAAACTCACGGACCTTGACTGCTGAATGTGTAGAAGAAATGTATTAAATGTGTTGATAGGGCTCCATACCTCTAACTGCAAGACAAGAGCCTGAAGCCTCAATTTCAAGTGCCACAGTGCACTTAAAGGGACATGCACACTCCCCCTTCAACTGGCTGATCCAGCCACTTTACACATCAGATCCTTTCTTTATCTCACATACACTTAAAGTTAAGATGTATAGAACTCACCCTATTTGCGCAAACATTTCTCCCTGCAAATGTTATAACATCACTCAACTCTCAGGTACTCCCTGTGCAAAATCACATTTAAATACAATTTATTTCATAAATTGGAATTAACTGGTAGTTAAATTCGCTAATTCTACAGTATTGAAAAACGATCATTTATGACATTTAATTTTTAGCATGAATTTTAATCAATATTGGTCAGTGACTGAAGTGGGAAGTCGTGATTTATGAAATTATCTCTGGTCTCTACTCTCCCACTCCCTGCACTTCTCCCAACATTCAGGAGCTGGCACACAGTCCCTGCCTTTTCCATGTTACTCATCTACTATTACTTTAACTGCTTGCATCAAAATGTTAGCCTTTGCTTTCTGCTTATCCTCAGATGTCTGGACAAATGCTTTTTGTGTGATCTGTAGAAGCTGGGTTATTCCCTGCTCATGCCAATTTTCTGTCTTTTGTAATTTTCTCTTAATGTCTGGGGCTGAGTTGGTAACAAAACCTGTTAGTACCAATTGTTCCCCTGCTGGGGATTCTATGTCGAGACCCCCATATTGTATATATATTTGGTCCCAAAAATTGGTCTAACTGTTCGGCACATCCCTGGGGATCTTCTATCAGGGAGGTCAGTTCTTTCTTAAAGTTACACACTTCAGTACTGGTCAGGGGCACATTTACGAAACCGAGACCCTCTCTCATGGGAACTTCCCGCAGTGGTCTCATCCAATTGGTTTCTGGCTTATTAGGTCTGGGTTCCTGCTCCCTGGGAAATGAATCAAAGGGTTCTGCCCTTTCTTCCTGAAGAGTCTCACGCTGTTCTGAATTAAAGTTACCTCTCTCTCCTGCCAACAGAGGTGGTAATCGAGTGCTTTGTGAGCAAGTTATCATACCACTCCTGCTCTCTTCTCTCTTCTCTAGTGGTGGGGGAGGTGGGGAAGGTGCAGAAGGGTAGGTCATAGGAGGGGAAGGAAAGATAGGAGCCGGCATAGGAGGAACATAGGGTGGAGGGAGGGAATGTAACACATCCCAACCCTGTGATTCAGGGACAAGAGGTTCCTCCTCTCTCTTATCCCTGGATTCTTTCTCATTCAAAACCAGCTGTTCAATGGATCCCTTGAGCCAGCAGGCTGCATATTCCCTGCTCTCAACATTGTCTGGCTGGTTTTGATAGAGCCATAAGTTCAAAGCTTCACACATCCATTCATCCTCGGATCCGAATTTTGGCCAGTACACGGAGCTCCCTTTAACCGGGTATCCCACCCATTCATTACAACAATACCTGACCGTCGTCAGTTTGTCTTTACCGCGGGTCTTTCCTGTGCCCCACTCAGATAACATCATCCCAAGCGGGCTGTACGTAGCTATCTGGTGGTCACGTCCTGTGTCAGGACTCTCATCTCTACTGCCCGCTAGTTTGTCTTTACCGCGGGTCTTTCCTGTGCCCCACTCAGATAACATCATCCCAAGCGGGCTGTACGTAGCTATCTGGTGGTCACGTCCTGTGTCAGGACTCTCATCTCTACTGCCCGCTATTCCCATACTTAGGAACAAGTAAAATACTCTTACCGAGTTCTGGCAGTACTGCTCTAGCGCGCGTCCTTCCGCCGTTTGTTCTCAATGCCTCTTCTCGGATATCACTCGCTTCTTCCACTGACCAGCCACCCGTCGCCCGTGAGTCCAGCTGAATCAGCCGGGGTGCACCTACTCTCGTCGTCGGGGTACTCTGTCAGTGGAGGGAGTGTGATCCCGGACGAGCCCCCATTTGTTAGGAATTAAAGTACCTTTAAAGAAATTGCTCGAGACAAAAATTGAGAACAAAGAACATTTATTACTACAACAATGCAAAGTTGGGTGCTTCCCCTTACCCTGGGAATACACACACATACTGGGGCTCACCCAACTTTTATACAGTCAATTTCAGTATCAGAATGCCCTCCCCCTTACATTCTTCTGCCCCCTGGATGGGTTTGGCATAGGTAATTCTTCCTGCCTACGTGCAGTTTCAGTACACTTGGAGGACCAGGGGGTATCCTGTGGGTGTCCCATCATGTCATTGTCCTTATTCACACCTTCCTGATTCTCTGGGCTACAGTCTCTTGATATGCAGAGTTGACTCATTCTATCTAGGGTTGGCTAATTTCATATGTATAAATCTGTGTATGGTTAGCTAATTAGAAATGTATGACTTGGTACTTCTGTCCAGGGCTAGGAGACCCTTATCTGATCCAGACTACCTCAACTTCCTACATTCTATTGTACCTTACCATTCCTTATCTTAGTCCTATGGTCTTGTCACAAAGGATAGAAGATTCTTATGTTAATCGTGCTGACTCTGCTTTCCTGCATCCTAAGCCCCAAACTTATCCTGTTTGAACTGGTTTCAGCCATTTTACTGATGAACTTTAGTTTCTTCCATGTTCATAATTTTAGGTCAATTTTCCCATCTCTCACATCGTCCTGACTTCGTTCTTATTATGCCAGGCAAACAGGTGTTTCAGTCGGCCATGTCCCTGGACACGCCTTTGCAGGAGTATCCATTTCCACCCTGTGCTCTTGTTGCTTTTTACCTGGAGACTCTGATATGGGAAAGAGATGTTGGCGATTCTATCTCAGTATCCCTTGTAACCATGTACGACCATGGGCTGTGGTGCATGGAAGTTACTGTACCTTGCTGTCTTACATCAGAGATCCACACCTCATCTCCTGGCGCCAGCTTTTCCAGGTCACTTGTTCTGTGCCTTGTGATAGTACAGACCTATCACCAATGTATATAGTTACAGTATCTACTGTGTAATGACTGTGCTTACAGCGATTGGCTGAAAGCTTTGCCACGCCTACTGTCTGGGCCTTGGTTTGGATCAACAAGTCTTTGGTTCTTTCGACGAGCGCTACATGCCTCTCATTATTCCACTTCGCATTCTTACACATCTTCTCCCTCTCCTCATTCTGGAGTTGTGGGTGAGCTGCAACCTCTCTGGAAGGGTTGGTAGAGTCGTGCAAAGGTGACGTTCTATTAGCAACTGCGCTGGAATGTAGCCATTGCTCAGCGGTGTGGCTCTGTACACCAATAGTGCACAGTAAGGGTCCTTTGCTTTCTTTAGTAGGTTCTTCACTGTTTGTACTGCTCACTCTGCCTCAGCATTGCTTTGTGGATATTTAGAGCTACTGGTCACATGTTTGAACCCACAATCCACTGCGAAGGCTTTCATGTTTTGTCCAGAGAATTGTGGACCGTTGTCACTTTCTAATGTCTTTGGAATGTCATACTGTGGAAACATTGATTTTAAATGAGCAATTATATCAGTAGTTTGGGTCAGGCTGAGTCATGCTATTTCTAGGAATGTAGAGAAGTAGTCCACCACTAATAAATATGTGTTCTCTCCAAGAGTGAATAAGTCTGTGCCAAGTTTTTACCATGGCCTGTCAGGAAATTTACTCGGCATTAACGGTTCTCTTCTTGGATTCACTCTCTGCACCTCAAGATAATCTCGCTTATTTGATTACTTAGACCTGGCTACCACACTGTTTGATTGGCACATTCCCAGCACTTTACAATCCCCTGGTAGCCCTTGTGTATTTTCATGAGTACCTTGTTCCGCATGTTAGCTGGAATAACCAATCTTGTACCATGCAGGAGTAGTCCCTTGTGCACATTCAGAACAGCCCTCTCTTGTCAGTAGTGTTTGACTGGCCCTTGTAACTGGTTTCTGTCTGGCCAGCCTCCAGTGCAGTATTTCATAACCTGTGTGCACAAACTGTCAGTGCATAGTTGCTCTTGGAGCCCTGTCAGGTATCTGTCGCTTGTTGGGAGGTTTTCCATCATCGTCTCTTGGTCTAGGGCGTCGAATTGGGCCACTAGCTGGAGTCTCACTAAAACTGGTCTTCTCAATAGTGCCACTTATAAGTCTCTCACCACATACACTTCTTCTTTTGAGCTCCTCTCTCTGTATGAGAGCGTTTTTTTTGCCGATCCCGGAACCATCAATTTCACTCCCCCGGACCATAGAGCGGCTTCTGGGTTTTCCCTAGCTTGCCATCTCTGGGTATAATTCTTTTGAACATCTGCTCGGGAATGGCTGTAACATTGGCCCCTGAGTCAATTTTGAAGGTCACTTTGCTGCCTCCTACGTTAACGTCGGTCATCTAGGGCTCCTCATCTGATGATATTTCTCTGAGGAATAATTCGTCCATGTCCTCTGCTACCTCATTCACGGTGCAGGTTGACCTACAGACTTTTCCGTAGTGTCCTCGTTTATCGCAGTTTTGGCATTCTGCACTCATGTCGGGTATTGAAATGCTGGGTCATTGTTTTAACCTTCTGCTGTCCTGACGTCTGCCCTTTGCCTTTAAACTTCTGCTGTTTTCCTCTCTTAAGTTTCACTGCGTCTACTGCTAGTTTGCTTGCACACATTTCTCGCAAGGCGGTTTGCTGCTACTTTATAGCCTCCGGCTGTCTAGCTATTGTAACTGCTTTCATGAGGGTGAGGTCTTTATCGAGTTGCATCCTCTCTCACAGTGATGAATCTCTTAGACCCACTACTAGTCTGTCACGTAAAGGTTCGACATGCAGATCCCTATATTCACAGTTCTCCGCCAGTGCAGACAAGGCTGGAATGAATGCGTCTGTTTCTGCAGGCTGCTGCACCCTCTTGTTAAATTATGTTCTTAGGCACAAAATAATAATCGAACCCTCTCTGACCTGCATCGTACTGCTGCCCCTACACACCCGTTAAGTCGAGGCCTCGTAGCACGTGTCAACCTCGTCCCCCGTGCAGTTTACCAGAGTATTCACCTGGTTAGCTTCAGAGGAATTATTTAAATTACTTGCTAGTCTGAAGCACTCAAATCTTATCCACTTCTCCAACTCCTGTGGCTTTGAGAAGTCAAAGGGTTCTGGCAGTTTGATTGTGAAAGATGGAGGAGCCACCACTCCCAATCAGGGCGTCTCCACATGTTTAGGCCCATCCTCCATCTTAGCTCATCTCTTTCACACCTTGTCCTTCTCTCTGTGGCTCAAAGCTCCACTTCTGACACCAGGTCATGTTGGGTTCAGACACACTCGTTATAAACATGACCTTGAGCCTAGAATTGCAGTCGAAGCTTGCTTTATTTTACCATACACTTAGTGAATATCGACATGCACAGGCTTTTCCCTGCTAGTTCCAGAAAATGCTAAAGGCAAGCAAAAGTTATAGTAGATTAAGTATGTTATACGCTTAATGTATATTACGTGACAATAAAAGGAACCTTGAAGCTTGAAATACTCATTTTTGGCAGATATAGAAAAAAATGTCTTAGTAATATTTTGGAACACATTTTTTTAGCTTAAAATCAAATTGTTAATTTCCCTGACTTACTGAACATATTAACTGTTTTACTGTTTGCTGTTGATTTTAAATTATTTAACAGTTCCTACTCTTTCTGACCCATCAATTTCTGACCCAAATTTTATCGATGAGCTATTCACGTTACAATTTTTCATAAAGACATGATATCCATTTTATATTATGAACTATTGAATGTGAAAGCAATTTCTTTCAGTGGAATTAAAACTGAATGGGAGAATTATATGAATATCTCTTTCTCAGAAGAAGAATAGACTTCAATTTTGGGCCTGATTCATCGTTGTCAATTCAATTCAAAGTGTTACGTCGTGTACATTCCTCCAAAGTCAAACTTGCTCAAATTTATTCTGTTGTTAGGTCACTTTGTAATAAATGTAAAATATTCATTGCCTCTTTGTTACATATGTTTTGGACTTAACCTAATTTGCAAAAATATTGGACTGACATTTTTAGAACCCCCCCCCCCCCCTCCACCAGAACTTAATTTTATGAAGGGGGTGAATGTGGTGATACGACCATCAGCCTTCTGCAGGGGGCGATCTCTGTACCTACAGGAAAACCTCCTAAGGGGCTGAGTCCACCTGGCCGGCTATCAATCAGCAGACCTGAATACAGACCTGAGCTGGCCCCTCCTGAGCCAGTCACACAGGAGCTACCAAGGCTTGAAATGGTGTCTAGACTTTTTCTGGGATCAAGTCTTGAGTTTTGTGCTTGTTTGCTGCTATCTCAGTGCACCACACTGTGCTGTTCTCGAAGTCTTAAATATCTGAAAATTGATGTTGGATTTAACTGAACGTAATCACAAATGCTTGAATATTGGAATAGACAGCAGGTAAGGCAGAATCTACAAAGAGCAAAGAGTTAATATTCCAGGCTGATGACTTTTTGACATGCATTCAACATTCATCAACCCAAAATGTGACCTTTTCATTCTTTACAGATGCAACCTGACCTAAATAATCAGTATTTTCTATTTTAAACCACTATTTATTAAATTTTCTTTGTTCAAAAGAATTCTGCTCTCCCTATGAATTGTATCCCTGCACAATTCCCCACATTATATTTCATCTGTTCATTTACTGCCCCATCACTCAACGTGTTTATATTTTGTATAAACATATTCCTCCTCACAGATAATTTCTCCAGTAGTTTTATTTCTTCTGCAATGGTGAACAAATTCTGCCTTTTTACTGGAAGGCCCAGTCCTGATCCTTGTAGCAGGCCGATGGAAACTATATGTCAACATAAAATGTCATTTATTTCCTTCAATCAATTTACTAAAAATAGTAATAACCTGTACGTAGCATGTACTCCACGCACACAGGCAGCAACCGGGGGAAACCTTCAATGACCTCGTCAGGGCTCTGCAAGACAGCACATACAGCTGCTGATCAGAGATGACTGTGTAACAGGCATCCGCTCTGACAACGTGAAGCAGAGTCTACTCGGACAGAGACGACTGAGCCTACCTCAAACCATCGAACTGGCGAACACTCTAGAGGTAGCCATCCACAACGCTGATTGTTCTCCAAGAAAAAACACGCAGCCACCTCGTGGAGAACATGGGGCTGCTGTTTGGGAGGCGGGATCGCAAGCCTCCTCCCATCCTGAGCTGACCATCGCTGCCATTAGTGACCACCTGTTGTGCTACTTCAGCGGGCAGGCTAAGTACCTGAGGAAACATTGTCCTGCCAAGGACACTGCCTGCTCCAACTGTGGGAAGAAAGGAAACTTCATGAAAGTGTGTAATTCCAAACCATCCCAAATTCCAGCAGTGCCATGTGTGAGCAGGGGCATCCACCTTCAATGATGTCACTTCCACCGTCACTTCCAGGGACCTGGGATGGCCGCGCCCGTACACCACAGAGACCGCCGTCTGTGATGACATCACTTACGCCTTCTTCCATTTCTCTTCTGGTGAATGACAATGGGGCCATGAGGACCGCCATCTTGAGTGCCATCTTACCGGACCACCAGCATCCAATGAAACTCCTCAGACAATGAACTGACAATGGCATTGGTAACCTTGGACAGACCCATCAACTCTCTAGGTCCATGAAGGACATTCAGATAAACAGCCACCCCACCACTTGTCTATTTGACAGTGGAAGCACTGAAAGCTTCATTCACCTAGACACTGAACAGCACCACTCCCTTGGGGTGAAGCCTTCAAGCCACAGTGTCTCTGTGGCGTCCAAATCCCACTTGGCAGAGATTTGAGGCAGTTGAACAGTAACACTGACTGTCCAGGACATGACATATCGTGACTTTACACTCCTCATACTGCCACAGATCTGTGCACCCATCCTACTGGGATTAAACTTCTAGTGTAACATGAAGAGTGTTACCATGGAGTACGATGGGCCCCACCCTCCTTTCACAGTCTGTAATGAGCAGTTTCTAAACTGCCCACTCTCCCCCCACACTACATGGCCGACCAGCAACCCCAAACCCACGTGTTCGGCCATCAGTCCCAAACCCAGTCACCACGTCCGACATGTGGCCTCTCCACGCTCTGGATTTCCCCTCCAGCCCTGTTTGCCAATCTCACCCCTGACTGTAAGCCTGTTGCTACTAAAGGTCAGCGATATTGCGGTGGGGATAGAGCATTTATAAAGTCAGAGGTAAAATGATTTCTTTCTGGGGGGGGGGGGGTGGTGGTGATAGAACAGAGTACGAGCTGTTGGAGAGCCCAGGCTCCCAGTGGTGGTGAAAAGCTGGGAGAAACATCGGATGGTCATCTATTACTCCCAGACCATCAATAGGTTTGCTTGGCTGGATGCATACCCCCTGCCCTGCATAGCTGACATGGTGAACCAGATTGCACAATACAAGGTGTTCTCCACCATAGACCTTAAGTCTACATATCACCAGCTCCCCATTCACCCTGATGACCACCAATATACTGCCTTTGAGGCAGATGGCCGGCTTTACCAATTCCTGAGGGTCCCTTTTGGAGTCATGAATGGAATTTCAGACCTTCAGAGGGAAATGGATTGGATGGTGGATGAACATGGGCTGCGAGCCACTTTCCCAAACCTCGACAACGTCACCATGGCCATGTTCAGCAGGACCATGATAGGGATCTCCAGAAATTCCTTCACATCACAAAACACCTCAATTTGACATATAACACAGGGAAATGTGTCTTCAGCACACATCAGCATGGTGAGAATAAAGTACAGAGGTTCCAAGTTTATTCTTCATTGTGTTTTAGTTAAATTCTCATCTGACCTGCGTGCAGCAGAAATTCCTCATTGGGAGGCAGGGAGAGTCAACAAATAAGTCACCTTGTTCTCCTCCTGCATACTCCATCAGTAGTTCTCTGAGTGACATGAATATTGGTTTGTGAGTTGACTGATCTGCGGGCACCACAGAAGAAATCATGAGATAGATTTTTAAAAGCAAATTCCATAAGAGACTACAGATACTGGAATCTGAAGCCACAAAAAAGATGCAGGAGAAACTCAGTGGGTAAGGCAGCATTTGTGAAAGCAAAGGGGTGGCTAACATTTTGGGTCAGGATCTTGCATCAGGACTGAGAGTGTAAAGGGTGAAACTTGTATAAAGAGGTGATGACAAGGGCTGAGGCAGAAGCTGCCAAGCAGGTGAAGAAAGAATGATGAACATGTGAGGGAGAGAAGAGTGGAGAAAGTAACAGAAGCTGTGAGGTGACATGGAGACAACAAAGGCCTGCAGATCATGGAATCTTATAAGAAAGAAAGATGAAGGGTGAGGCGAGATAGGTGAGGGGCAGTAGATAGATGGGAACAGTAGGGGGACGGAACAGGAGACCCATTATGTTGTGTGTGTAGGTCATGGGCTGATAGAACCAAATGGGGGAGGGATAAGAAACAAGTGTGTGAGAGGTCCTTAATGGACTAGAAGGAGAAAAAAGAGAACAGAGGGGCAACTTGAATTTGGACAATTCAATGTTCCTGTTGTTTTGTTTAGACTACCCAGGTGGAATATAACGTGGTGTTCCTTAAGTTTGCTTTTGGCCTCACCCAGGCAACAGAGGTAGCCAAGGTGAAGTGCCAGTTGTGAAGTAGACAAAGACAATGTGGTCAAATAATAACCATGGCTTTTATTAGCAGAAACTCATGGTACAATAATGAAAGACAATAGATGCATATACAGTTATATCCAAGGGCAGTCTCTTTAACAGAAGAGATAATGTCACCAGAGGGGAGACAGGCAGCTTGGCAGACATTCACCACTGTCTCCCCCGGCAGAAGAAGGGTTAAAATCAAAAGGACAGCTGCTAGGAATGACTGAAGCAAGCGATACATGGATACCATGTTTGGCCTTGAGATACTCTTAACAGCCAAAATACGCCAGTATCTAGCAAGCAATCAAAATATAAGCAGATGTTTTATGAATATGTCAGCCTATCAGGTTGTTTACTAATTCTGGTGCTTTGTTTCAAAACAGGTGGCTCCTTTGCAACCTTGGAAACTGGTACAGGTCCTGGGTCAGTAGTGTGGGAAGGACTGACTTCTGGCCCCGCTCCGGAATCGCCAGCGTGAGGCAGTGGAGGCTCAGCATGGCCATCTGAAAGCTGACGAGGGGTCACAGGCTAGGGGGGTGAGTCCAACCTCTCAGGCTCACTCTGAGTAGGGGTGCGAGGAAGGGGCGAACCAGGCAGCAAGGCCAAATCTCTTAGGGATACAGTGTCAGTACTCCCGTCTGGGAATTTAACATGAGCGTAGTTGGGGTTAGTATGCAGTAGCTGAACTGGTTGGACTAGGAAGTCTGTTTTACGTGCCTGAGCATGGCTCTTCAGCAGCACGGTTCCAGGCTCAGATAAACAGGCTGGCCTGTCCATCACAGTTCCTGATTTCCTAGGAAAGGTAAACATACGTTCATGAAGTGTTTGATTTGTTGCAGTACAAAATAAAGACGAATGGAATGTAGTGCCTCAGGCAGCACCCCTTGCCACCGGGTAACAGGGTAACCATGTGTTTTTAAAGCAAGATTAACAGTCTTCCAGACTGTAGCATTAGCCCTTTCAACCTGCCCATTGCCTGCAGGTTGTAGCTCGTGGTCCAGCTGGTGGCAATCCCTTTTTGTAGCGGGGCTCGCCGCAGTTCAGCACTCATGAATGCTGAGCCTCTATTGGTATGAATGTAATTGGGAAAACCAAAAATGTTGAAAATTCTGTCAAGTGACTTAATGACAGATGCTGACGAGACGTCAGGGCAGGGTATCACAAAGGGAAACCTGGAATATTCATCAATTACAGTAAGTAAATATACATTTTTATTGTTGGAAGGAAATGGCCCTTTAAAATCTAAGCTAATCCTCTAAAAAGGTCGGGTTGCCTTGATGAGAATGGCCTCCGGAGGTTTGAAGAATTCCGGTTTGTATTCCTGACTTATCCCAGAGAGTAAGGAAGGTTGTTAGCCTTTATCTCGTGACTCCTGGGTGGCACAGTCTGCTATGGATCTCTTTTAGCCCCTCCAGCTGAGCACCAGCAGCAGATCATGACAATGCGTCAGAGGGATCATTTAACTTGCCCGGTCTGTACTGGATCGCATAATTATAAGTTGAGAGTTCTATTCGCCAGCGTGCCATCTTATCATTCTTGATTTTACTTTTGTGTTTAGTACTGAACATGTAGGCTACAGATTTCTGATCAGCGACAAGAGTAAATTTTCTGCTGGCTAGTAAGTGTCTCCAGTAGCGAACAGCTTCAATAATAGCCTGGGCTTCTTTTTCAATGGCAGGATGTTTAAGTTCAGGTCCGCGTAACGTGCGGGAGAAGAGTGCCACAGGTCTGCCCTTTTGATTAGGGGTTCTAGCCAAGGCACAATCTGAGGCATCAGTTTCCACTTGGAATGGGACATCCTTGTTAATGGACGAGAGTGCAACTTTGGCAATAACAGCTTTAATTCTCTCGAAAGCCTTCAAGGCCATTGAAGAGAGAGGAAAAGATTTAGTGTCAAACAGACGGCGTACCTTCGTGGTGTAGTCCCGAACCCATTTGCAGTAGTAGGAAAAGAATCCCATCCACCTTTTAAGGGCTTTTGCTGAGGGCGGTAATTTCTTAAGGGGAGCCATTCTTTCCGGGTCGAGACGAATTTTGCCTTTGCGGACAATGTAGCCCAGAATGGGTAGCTCTGTTGCGTTGAACACACAGTTGCCCTTGTTAAATGTAAGGTTGAGTTCTTTAGGTGTTGCTAAAAATTTCTTTAAGATGTTGTTGTGCTCAGCCTGTGTTTTCCCACAGATAGTGATATTATCCAGATAGGGAAATGTATCCTGTAACTCATACGTCCTAACAATCTTATCCATTTTCCTCTGAAACACTGACACACCATTAGTGACTCCAAAAGGTACACTTTTAAACTAGTATAACCCCCCACCAGCCTCAAAGACTGTATAGGGTCATTCCTTTTTTTAAAAAAAGCTGCTTTGAGGTCAATAGTGGAATACACTTTGTATTGCGCTATCTGATTAATCATTTCATTGATGCGTGACACGGGGTAGGCATCCAGGTTAGTGTAACGGTTGATTGTCTGGCTGTAGTCAATAGCCAGTCATTTCTTACTGTGATTTTTCACAACTACCATGGACTCTTACTGGGTTCAATTACTCCCACTTTAAGCAATCTCTGGGTCTCAGCTTTGATAAACTCACAATCCTCTTTGCTGTAAGAATGGCTCTTAGTGACAATCGGCCGACACGGGGGATAAATCACTGAAAAGGGAGGGAGCTTTGATCTTTAATGTGGACAGACCGCAGAAACTAGCTCAGGGGATGGTAAGTGTGGGTAGTGGCCCACCGAAATTTAACACTACACTGTTCATCTGAGATTGAATATCTAACCCCAGTACTACAGGGGCGCAGAGCTCCAGCATAATAAAGAGCCACACATCAGCCAGGCAATGTCCCTGCAAATTTAAAGTAACTTTACATTTGTCCCGTACAGTTTTTGTAAGTTCACTACAAGCCATCGATATCTTTCAGTTTTCTGGATATCTCCACAAATTTAAGGCTCCGGCAACTCTCTCGTGGATATAGCTGTCAGCACTCCCTGAGTCTATTAGACAATCAAGAGTCTCACCATTCACCTTCCCCTTCATAGTCAACCATTCCAGTCCGTAACATCCCCCAAGCTTTGGAGTCAATTGAGCTATCACAGGGGATCTCACCTCACCGTCACTTGAAGTCGATTCAGCCTGCTCATCTGAAGATTCCCCCTTTTCACAGTTGTCTTCCATTCCTGCAGCTCCAGGACTCATTTTCTTGGTGCTTCTCTTCTTCTTCTTATCAGTGGGTGTACTTTTCACCTTACACGCTTTAGCAAAGTGGCTGAGTTTCCCACAATAGCTGCAGGTAGCAAATTGAGCCAGGCACTTCTGAAGTGCCAGTTGATGAAGTAGACAAAGACGATGTGGTCAAACAATAATCATGATTTTTATTAGCAGAAACTCATGGTACAATAATGATAGACAATAGATGCATATACAGTTATATCCAAGGGGAGAGTCCTTAAGTGTAGAGATAATGCACGGCCAATGTTAGTACGACAAGGCTCACCAGAGGGGAGACAGGCAGCTAGGCAGACATTCACCACACAAGGACAGGCAGATTAGTTTGCAAATGGGGAGGGCAGTTAAAATGGCTTGGAATTAGGAAGTCAAAATGGCCATTAAAGAGTGCAGGTGCTCAGCAAAGCAAATATTCGTCTGTGCTTGATCTCTCACCACCATATCAAGAGCATATAAATGCAATAGACCCAGTTAGAGGAGCTGCATGTGAATTATATGGAAGGATTATAAGGTCCCTGGTGAGGGAGGAGATGTAGGGATAGATGTTACTCTTCTTATTGTGGTGGAGAAAGTACCTGGGAACAGGGAGGGATGGGTATGGAGAGACCACTCCTCCAAATTCCCTGATTGGATCATTATCTCCATGACTCCCTGGTTCCCCACCCATTTAAGAGCACCACTGTTATCTTGTCTACTGTATTCAGTAGTATCAATGTGGTCTCCACCACATCACCAAGGACAAGCCCTGATTAAGCAATTTATTCTGCCATGCACCTGCACTTCCCACACCAATCTGTCTATCCTCAGCCTCCTCCACTAGCAGGGTGTGATCAAATGATTAAAAAAAAGAGGAACAATACCTTGTAAACTGCCTGGGTAGTCTACAACCAAATGGCATAATTCTCCAATTACATTTAACTCACATCTCTTCTGTCCATCTCTCTTCTGATCTACCCAGATCCTCTCACAAATTTTTTTCAAAGCCCCCACCACCAGTCCACATTACTCAATTTCTTCCCCTCCTTCATTTGCATATCACCCAACACTCAACCCACTGAGTCTCCTGTCCCCTGTCCCGACTGATCCCATCAATTCACCCCTTATCTAGTTTCACTCATCATCTTCCTTTCTTATTGGATTCCCTAATCTGTCACCCATGAGTGTCTTTATTTATCACCACTTATCCCTGATGCTATTTCCAACCTTCTGTCCTCCAACTGCTTGCATCTGCCCATTAATCCCTCTTCACTTGCATCCACCTATCATCTGTCAGCTTATGCCTCACCATTTCCAGTCACCTGTTTATATTGGCTATCTCCTCCTTTCATTCTCAGACCTAATGCAGGGTCTCAACCCAAGCCATCAACTATCGCTCTTCAGCTGCTGCCTGATCTTTTGAGATCTTCCTGCAGTTTGTTTTTCGCTCAAAGACTGAGAAGTAGAATGAAACCTCTCAGGATGTATGTCAAAAGCATGTATTGCCAACATCCATTGAAAAAGAAAGCATTCAATTTTGTCTTGTGAGTTTTAACTACAGGAATACCAACATTTAGAGAGTTTTATTTTTGACCATGATATCAATACCATGATATCATGATATCAAACCAGAGATTCCATTGAGTCGGTGAGAAATGGAGATTGTTATTTCTCACAACAACAAGGGAACGCATGTTGCTGTGCCTTCCTTCACAAATGCTTTCAATGAATGAATCATCCAAAAAAAATCCATACCCAAATTTGCTCTCAAGTCAAAGTCTAGTATTTTTTATCTTGAAGTTCAATCACTTTTGCAATCTAACTCATTAGCTGATTTAACATTAGCTTATTTTCTCATGCATGGAATGGAGATAAGGATACAATATGTAAACCCCATCGAGTCACTGAATTATTCAAGTTCTAATAATACCACAAATTCAGACAAAGAATTTGTATCCAATTATCTATATAGAATAGACATGTTCTTCTAAAGTAAACTTTATACAGCAACAATTTTATTGGTTGACATTTTTGATTCAGTTAAGATTTTTCACTCACTGATAAATTTTGCAGTATACTCTGCAATTTTATTTGTTGCCATGCCAATATATTTTTGTAATAATTTTTGATCACAGCATGCCAAATACTGAGAATTAATATTGCTTCTGGCGTTTTGAGTAAACTCTATGATTTATATCTCATAGAAAAATGGTAAATGCCAAATAAATGTGTGCATTTATCTATTGATTTATCTGTATTTGTCATTTTGTAGAGCTTGCATCTATGGACTCCTCCGCATTGATCTAGATGTATGTATTATGTTAGAGGATAACTGTCTTTGCTATCTCCAATTCACACATCAAGTTATTGCACTGCTATACTCTCTTCTAAAGGATACTCTGCACTCAGATGCTTGGACATAACTAACCTTTCCCATAAAAATAAAGAGAACTGTAGTATGAAACTGAACCACACAAATAACATAACAGTTCCTCCATGCAATCTGAGAGATTTGTACTGGAAATATATTACTGGGATTGTGTCCAAATACTGGGCCTAAGAGTTTGAGGTCATATCTTAATCTCACTACAACAGTGGAGAAATTAAATCTAACTAAATAAATAATTCAGAGTATATCATCGTAAAAAAAATTATTTCATTAATGTCTTTCAAGAATAGGAATCTGCCATCCTCTTCCTGTCTGGCATGTTTATTATTTAAATCTATAATGTGAATGCCTTTTAGTTGCTTCTGACATAGCCAACCATTCTTGAAAATTTGACAACTTTCAGATTCAAAGTTAGTTTATTTTCTCTTGTTATTCAAATTTTAAGTGGATCTCATACTGCCCAAAAGTGATGCTTTTGCACAATTTTACTTAACTCAGTTAGATAGATTTTTACATAAAAAGGAATTAAGGGACATGGGAAAGAGGCAGGTAGGTGGAGTTGAGTCAATGATCAGATCAGCCATGATCTTATTGAATGGCGGAGCAGGCTCGATGGGCCAGATGGCCTTCTCCTGCTCCTAGTTCTTGTGTTCTTTCCTCTATACCCTGCTTTGTACATTTCTCCAGATCCTACACTGTAACATTTACCCCCTCCATAAATCTTCGTCCGCGAAGCAAAGCCAAAGACACTGTAACACTATTCCCCATGGTTGTTTATTCATCATTACTGCATAAGTTGACTTGCCTGAATGGCATGCAAAAACAAGGGTTTTTTTTACAGTATTTCAACACATGTGATAATAAATAATTTATTCATTTTATTCATTCAAGGGTTATTTGAAAAAAAATTTTGGGCTAGATAATGCACATCCTACAACCCCTCACCATTTTTTCCCAGCCACTTCTTCATCCCAATTCATTCCATAGACCCATCAATTTGAATAATATGGTTTACATATCTCTTAAATAAGTGCAATCTATACAAAAGGGAGCTCCTTCATAACTTTACTTGGGGACATGAAGGCAGGGCATTCTCAAGAATCAAAGCTTGAAAATGGTACCACGTGGACTTTATGAACAGTGAGAGAAACATTTGGAGAACCAGGTTACTAGAAGGAACCAGGTTACTAGAAGGAACCAGAAGATTAAAAAAACATGCCGTCAACTTTTCCTTTCAGGATGTCCTCCATCAGTGTTGGAACAAGAAGGAAGGGATACCTGTGATCAGGTTTCAGAGGCTTTACAGGATTTAGCAAGTGGCTGTGACAATGAGTCCTACTTCAATGAGTGAAAGGAGAGAGTAGAACAATCATCCCTCAGGATTAAGAAAGGCATCCCATTACCTTGAGTTTTCCTTGTAATCCTTTCGTACACACAATAGCTCTTGGTTTATTACTCTAATTTCTGATCCTTTCTGCTTTTTGATTTTACTGATTGCCTGCTATGAACATTGAAAAGTACAACACACAGAAACAGGCCCTTCAGCCCACCTTACTTCTGCTTGTCCAAGTAATCCCATCTGCTTGCACATGCCCTGCATCCCTCCATTTGCTGCCTGTTCATGGGTCTGTTGAAATCCCTGCAAAATATTGTTTTACTATTTCATGTGGCCTAATCAGTGTGTCATACAGTTGCAACAAAACCTTTTGACTTTTACACTGAACAAAGAAGAAAAAGCTGATTGGTATATATTCTATTTTTTTTAAGAACCATCTTTTATTTCATATTTTCAATATGACATGTATTTACAAAAATAACCAGACATTGACATGCAATTTTCATTTTAACATCAATTTTTAATCTTCAGTGGAATGTATAAACATTTTGCAATGAAGTTTCAGATCTGCCAGAAGAATATACATGGATTCACCTTCAATGTTTCCCAGAACTTATTGCAGTAATTAAAATCTGCTGGGAACATGGTAAATTAAGGGCAGAGGTAAGCACTATTCAAATGAAAATAATAATGTTTTAATGAAGATCTATTTCCTTCAAAATTAGCTTCTGGTCTTTGAGTTCAACAAGGTAACTGCAACAATGATGAGAACAAGTTTCAGTTTGTTAGGAATTAAAGTACCTTTAAAGAAATTGCTCGAGACAAAAATTGAGAACAAAGAACATTTATTACTACAACAATGCAAAGTTGGGTGCTTCCCCTTACCCTGGGAATACACACACATACTGGGGCTCACCCAACTTTTATACAGTCAATTTCAGTATCAGAATGCCCTCCCCCTTACATTCTTCTGCCCCCTGGATGGGTTTGGCATAGGTAATTCTTCCTGCCTACGTGCAGTTTCAGTACACTTGGAGGACCAGGGGGTATCCTGTGGGTGCCCCATCATGTCATTGTCCTTATTCACACCTTCCTGATTCTCTGGGCTACAGTCTCTTAATATGCAGAGTTGACTCATTCTATCTAGGGTTGGCTAATTTCATATGTATAAATCTGTGTATGGTTAGCTAATTAGAAATGTATGACTTGGTACTTCTGTCCAGGGCTAGGAGACCCTTATCTGATCCAGACTACCTCAACTTCCTACATTCTATTGTACCTTACCATTCCTTATCTTAGTCCTATGGTCTTGTCACAAAGGATAGAAGATTCTTATGTTAATCGTGCTGACTCTGCTTTCCTGCATCCTAAGCCCCAAACTTATCCTGTTTGAACTGGTTTCAGCCATTTTACTGATGAACTTTAGTTTCTTCCATGTTCATAATTTTAGATCAATTTTCCCATCTCTCACAATCCTCACTTTTCTTTTAGATCAGTAATACTGATCTTTCACCATGATCAGTGTTACTGATCTTTGGTTACTAGTGTCAGTGTGACTGATATCCCCCCCCCCCCTCTCCTCACTTTTCTTTTAGATCAGTAACACTGATCTTTCAAGTGTAAGGTGTAGTTTTACCCAGCTGGTCAATAACCGAATTGTAATGTCTGTGTAAAGTCTTTAGGTAGGGGAGCACCATGAAGGTCAGGGGAGTGAGTCCAGCTGCTTATTAGGGTTTGGAGTATCAGGCTCCAGTTCTCAGTAAAGAGTCTAGTCCATCCCATACGTTGAAATATTGAAGCAGTGTCTTTGAAGCACACGACCTTTGTAAGTGTTGTCCCGACGAAGTCTGTGAGAGGCGCTGCCTTCAGCAGCGAACAAGTAGCAGTCTATGAGAAGCGCTGCCTTCAGCAGCGAACGAGTAGCAGTCTATGAGAAGCGCTGCCTTCAGCAGCGAACGAGTAGCAGTCTATGAGAAGCGCTGCCTTCAGCAGCGAACGAGTAGCAGTCTATGAGAAGCGCTGCCTTCAGCAGCGAACGAGTAGCAGTAGTCAGGCGGTTCCGTTTGATTGTGGCTCGTATCTGATGTCCTCTTCAGCCCCGAACCCTAGGGCCACCGATCTCCGAAGGCTGTTTGGAGCCTGATATTAAAGTGTCAAGCAGCTCACGTTGTTGGAAACTGGTGCTCCCTTTCATGGGGTGATGAAAAGTGACCAAGCAGGGGGGGGATTGTTTCTTGTGATTTAACTGTGTGTTGCAGCTTGTCTGCTAATATTAGCATATATATCATTGAACTTGTGAGTTGCAGCCTGTCTGTGTACATTAGCATATGTATTAACTCTCTCTCTCTCTGTTACATGTACAATGCTGACTACCATTCTGTCTGTCTTTGTCCCACCATGTCCTTTGTGCTATCGCTTCAAAACTCCTGTCTTTAATACCTGTGTAGGCTATGATACAAATTAGATGTACTCCACTAAAGCTGTTTAATTCCCCTGGTCCGTATTGGGATCCCTTATATCCCATTATGATTATACATTAAATCTATGCCCTGTCTACATTCTAAAGGAGCTGAATTGTAACCTCTGCTGCCCCTATTCCAGGGGGGCTTAAAACATTAACGAACAATATTCCAAAGAAATTAGTAAACAACAATGAACAATACATGTAAAGCTCATTAAAAACAGCATTAAAATACAATAAGAACTGAATAAAGCACAATAAATGTAAAGCTCATTGAAAACTGCAATAAAATACAATAAGAACTGAATAAAACACAATAAATGTAAAGCTCATTGAAAACTGCAATAAAATACAATAAGAACTGAATAAAACACAATAAATGTAAAGCTCATTGAAAACTGCAATAAAATACAATAAGAACTGAATAAAACCACAATAAATGTCAAGCTCATTGAAAACTGCAATAAAATACAACAATAACTGAATAATCAAAAGACAAGTAAAATACAACAATAACTGAATAAACCATTAAAGAAACGAAAAAAAATGTTAAATTACGGCACTTTGTAACAATCTGACTTTCCTTTGTGTTAGTGTAAAAATTGTAAAATGAAACACAAACCATATTTGCATGGGTTTTGAATATGTTAGACCTTATTAAAATGCAGTTGGAGCTGCTTGTCTGTATGGGGCACAACCCTCCAATTTGTTAGAGTGAGTACATAACAGACATTGCAGCACAAGAGCCCCTGCAAGAGAACTTGAAACATATTCAACCTTTAGTTCTGCCTTAAGTAAAATGCCTTGTGCCACAGCTCACAGGAGCTGGCCTTATTTAAAACAGTCTGTAAAACAGGCACCAAAAAAAAGTTAAAGATGTTCTTATGAAGATTGCACACACAATAATTTAAGTACAGGCTAGTTTCTATTATATTCCACTTAAAAGTTCTGCTGCATGAATCCTGGAGCTTGTGGAGTCATTATTGAATCAAGAAATATTGGTACCATGCCAATCTCATTCTAACATGCCAATTTCTCCAGTCCTTAAGTCAAGATGTACTGAATAGCATCCGGTACAAGATCTGTGAGTTCTTAATGATATTATTATTCTTATGCACCCAATTGTTCTGAACTATGCCACCAATTTAAATCATATTCCACCTATTGCAGTACTCACACAGCACCATAGACCAGTTCGCAGGTTTATTTCTCCATTAAGCTGAATCCAGTTGCGCAGGGTTTACCTCCGTGATTATTTACAATGTAACTTCCGCACTACCGGATTTAAATATAAACCTGATGAATGGGGGAAAGTTATCATGAATTAAATAACAGCGGCAATACAGAGAAATTGTGCTGAGGCATTAATTTCACTCCAGAGGAAAATGCACCAGAGAAATGAATGATTAAACTTATAGGAATCCCCATAGGAATCCCCAGAGGTATCTTTATTCTCCAGAGGTGGGTGATCTTTAAACTCACGGACCTTGACTGCTGAATGTGTAGAAGAAATGTATTAAATGTGTTGATAGGGCTCCATACCTCTAACTGCAAGACAAGAGCCTGAAGCCTCAATTTCAAGTGCCACAGTGCACTTAAAGGGACATGCACACTCCCCCTTCAACTGGCTGATCCAGCCACTTTACACATCAGATCCTTTCTTTATCTCACATACACTTAAAGTTAAGATGTATAGAACTCACCCTATTTGCGCAAACATTTCTCCCTGCAAATGTTATAACATCACTCAACTCTCAGGTACTCCCTGTGCAAAATCACATTTAAATACAATTTATTTCATAAATTGGAATTAACTGGTAGTTAAATTTGCTAATTCTACAGTATTGAAAAACGATCATTTATGACATTTAATTTTTAGCATGAATTTTAATCAATATTGGTCAGTGACTGAAGTGGGAAGTCGTGATTTATGAAATTATCTCTGGTCTCTACTCTCCCACTCCCTGCACTTCTCCCAACATTCAGGAGCTGGCACACAGTCCCTGCCTTTTTTTTTCATGTTACTCATCTACTATTCCTTTAACTGCTTGCATCAAAATGTTAGCCTTTGCTTTCTGCTTATCCTCAGATGTCTGGACAAATGCTTTTTGTGTGATCTGTAGAAGCTGGGTTATTCCCTGCTCATGCCAATTTTCTGTCTTTTGTAATTTTCTCTTAATGTCTGGGGCTGAGTTGGTAACAAAACCTGTTAGTACCAATTGTTCCCCTGCTGGGGATTCTATGTCGAGACCCCCATATTGTATATATATTTGGTCCCAAAAATTGGTCTAACTGTTCGGCACATCCCTGGGGATCTTCTATCAGGGAGGTCAGTTCTTTCTTAAAGTTACACACTTCAGTACTGGTCAGGGGCACATTTACGAAACCGAGACCCTCTCTCATGGGAACTTCCCGCAGTGGTCTCATCCAATTGGTTTCTGGCTTATTAGGTCTGGGTTCCTGCTCCCTGGGAAATGAATCAAAGGGTTCTGCCCTTTCTTCCTGAAGAGTCTCACGCTGTTCTGAATTAAAGTTACCTCTCTCTCCTGCCAACAGAGGTGGTAATCGAGTGCTTTGTGAGCAAGTTATCATACCACTCCTGCTCTCTTCTCTCTTCTCTAGTGGTGGGGGAGGTGGGGAAGGTGCAGAAGGGTAGGTCATAGGAGGGGAAGGAAAGATAGGAGCTGGCATAGGAGGAACATAGGGTGGAGGGAGGGAATGTAACACATCCCAACCCTGTGATTCAGGGACAAGAGGTTCCTCCTCTCTCTTATCCCTGGATTCTTTCTCATTCAAAACCAGCTGTTCAATGGATCCCTTGAGCCAGCAGGCTGCATATTCCCTGCTCTCAACATTGTCTTTCTGGTTTTGATAGAGCCATAAGTTCAAAGCTTCACACATCCATTCATCCTCAGATCCGAATTTTGGCCAGTACACGGAGCTCCCTTTAACCGGGTATCTCACCCATTCATTACAACAATACCTGACCGTCGTCAGTTTGTCTTTACCGCGGGTCTTTCCTGTGCCCCACTCAGATAACATCATCCCAAGCGGGCTGTACGTAGCTATCTGGTGGTCACGTCCTGTGTCAGGACTCTCATCTCTACTGCCCGCTATTCCCATACTTAGGAACAAGTAAAATACTCTTACCGAGTTCTGGCAGTACTGCTCTAGCGCTCGTCCTTCCGCCGTTTGTTCTCAATGCCTCTTCTCGGATATCACTCGCTTCTTCCACTGACCAGCCACCCGTCGCCCGTGAGTCCAGCTGAATCAGCCGGGGTGCACCTACTCTCGTCGTCGTCAGTGGAGGGAGTGTGATCCCGGACGAGCCCCCATTTGTTAGGAATTAAAGTACCTTTAAAGAAATTGCTCGAGACAAAAATTGAGAACAAAGAACATTTATTACTACAACAATGCAAAGTTGGGTGCTTCCCCTTACCCTGGGAATACACACACATACTGGGGCTCACCCAACTTTTATACAGTCAATTTCAGTATCAGAATGCCCTCCCCCTTACATTCTTCTGCCCCCTGGATGGGTTTGGCATAGGTAATTCTTCCTGCCTACGTGCAGTTTCAGTACACTTGGAGGACCAGGGGGTATCCTGTGGGTGTCCCATCATGTCATTGTCCTTATTCACACCTTCCTGATTCTCTGGGCTACAGTCTCTTAATATGCAGAGTTGACTCATTCTATCTAGGGTTGGCTAATTTCATATGTATAAATCTGTGTATGGTTAGCTAATTAGAAATGTATGACTTGGTACTTCTGTCCAGGGCTAGGAGACCCTTATCTGATCCAGACTACCTCAACTTCCTACATTCTATTGTACCTTACCATTCCTTATCTTAGTCCTATGGTCTTGTCACAAAGGATAGAAGATTCTTATGTTAATCGTGCTGACTCTGCTTTCCTGCATCCTAAGCCCCAAACTTATCCTGTTTGAACTGGTTTCAGCCATTTTACTGATGAACTTTAGTTTCTTCCATGTTCATAATTTTAGATCAATTTTCCCATCTCTCACAAGTTGTTTTCATTTATCTTTGACATCTTTGTCAGGCACATTGCAAGTTATTTAAACCATTCACCTGTCTGAAAATTTGATAAACATTTTGGTCAATGATATTTGGAGATTTGATTAAATGATACCTCTCAAATAGCAGATCAACAAGAGTCCATAATTTTCTTGTTGATTTAATAGCAGTCAGTGATTTTCAATATTTATGATCTTAAAGATCAAAGATCAAACTGATATCATTTCCAGATGACAATCAATTTAAGTTATCTATCAGCTTCACCGTGCTCATATAAATAATGGAGAAATAGTAGCTGACCTAAGTTATAAAGCCTAAAATTACTAACTCATATTTCTTTAACACAAACCAGATATGCTAAGTAATGATATTTAACATCTGAGGTACTCTTTATTTATCTAATACCTCACTATAAGTTCTCAGGGATTTTCATGCTTTAGAAATTAGCCCAAATTTTAAATAAAATGCATATATATGAAAATTAGAAGAAATTTCTTCTTCTGAAGCAGGGGTTGTAAATTTAGCTTCAGCTTTCCTGGATCAGGAAAGAGGAAAGCTAATCTTGATTGCTGTTCCTTTGGATAAACATTATTTGAATGCAAGATCGGGCTGGCTTCTAACACTTATTCTGGCTGACAACCCAAGCAACATTCATTCCCAAATATGACCATGGCTGATTGCTACCTAGAAGAAGAAAAGCTGTATTGCAGCAAGTTTAATAGAATTAGGTTTGGACAGAACTAACAGTGTGTTATAAATCTAGCCAAACAGGATGGTTTATTAATCTTCTCCCTTGTTGAAATAATGTCATCAACTGCCAGTTCTTGAAAAAGGATGAAGCAGCACTAACTGACCCATCAGATAATTAAGTCAACCTGAAAGACTAGGCTGAGATTTGATATATGATGGCATAGAGAGTGCTTTTAATTGGCAGGACTGACTGTGGTAAAGTTAATTTAGTTACATTGAAGCATATGTGTAGCAATCCCCGATTGGATTCTATGCCCTGAGAGAGCTGTAGAGAAGGCTGCAACACAATGATTGTCTTCTGTTACTGACTTGAACTGCTCAGACCAAAGCTGGTTCATAGCAGTTGTAATGTCGTTGGGTTCTTTTGTCTTGTTTTGTTTTGTTGACAAGGGTAGAACTACCAACAAAACCTGGGCAAAAGTGATGAAACCTTTATAAGCTTGTAGGAAATAAATGATTAGAAGTTTCAATGTGTGAGAGATGAGTAAAACTGATATAAAAATATGAAGATGAGGAAACTAATATAGATATATGGGTAAATGAATAAAGCCAGTATGAACAGGATAAGAAATGGATATTAGAATGTAGGAAGTAGAGTTAGTCTGAATAAGATAAGGGTCTTCTAGCCCTAGATAGAATTAGCAGGTTTTGCATATGTAATTAGTAAGCCCTAGACAGTATTAGCAAGTTCTACATATGAAGAGGTTGTAGCACTGAGAGTTGGGAAGGAGTAAATTAGAACAAAGACAGGTTTGTGAATAAGGACAATGAGGGTAATGACATGAATGAGACACCGACAGGACGACAGGATACCCCCTGGTCCTCCAAGTTCACAGAAACAGCACATAGGCAGGCAGGATTGCCTAATGCCAAACCTATCCAGGAGGCAGAAGAATGTAAGGGGGAAGGTATTCCTATACTGAAATAAACTGTATAAAAGTTGGGTGAGCCCCAGTGTATGTGTGTATTCCCAGGGTAAGGGGAAGCACCCAACTTTGCATTGTTGTATAATAAATGTTCTTTGTTCTCAATTTTTGTCTCGAGCAATTTCTGTGAAGGTACTTCTGTTTCTAACAAATGTAATTTGATACAGCCTCAATAAAACCACTCATCCATGTTTATTCCTAAAGCATATAATTAAAACATTCAGAAGTTGCACTAAACTTGAATTGAATCATAGTTAAATTATGCTGTCTGCATTGTTGATTGGCATGAGGAAGAACTAAAGGTAGTGGAGAAAGTGCAAGAAAACATTTACAAGGATGTTATAAGAACATCTATCAGTAAAGGATAAATTGTAGATCTATTTCCTGTAGAGGCGAAACTTAGTTGCAATGAACGTTTTAATAGAATAGACAAAGATGGTTCACTTTACTTTATACTCAGGGATTTCAACAAAGACAGTCACCAAGAAATCAGGCTCACATAAAAAAAAACCTCTGCACTAAAGTTAGTGTTGAGAATGTTAAGCTTCCTACTGAAGGAAAAATGAAACTCTTTTAGAATGAATTGCACTGATTTACACATGATTCAATGATTAGAGAGGCCAAACTTTAATCAATTGTCAGAAGTTTTCAATTAATTTCTTAGGGTAGTCTGTCACCACTCTTCAAGACATTCTATCAGAATTCTATCATTAACCAGTTCATGTTCAAATGCTCTGAAACACAAATTAAATCCCTGTCTGCAACACTGTGCCCAATCTATCAGTCAAAACAGTCACTAAACCAGAGATTAATGGATAACATAATAATTGAGCTATTGATATCAAGGAGAACATTCAATATTATCATATGGACTTGCACTCCAAGATACAACTGTAGTTCAATGCTCCGAAAGGTCCCATCATTAACTATATAATTTTCTCTTGCATTTAACATCCCAAAATGTATCACCTCAAATTTGTTCAGATTAAACTCTATCTGACGTTTCTACACCCAACTAATTAGACATTGGCTAATAACCTGGACTTCAGTAGTCCATTGTTGATTTTCACCTGTATCAATGATCCGGATGATAAGATAGTAAATTAGATCAGCAAATTTGCAGATGACACAAAGATTGAAGGTGTTGTGGACAGTAAGGAAGACTTTCAAAACTTGCAGCAGAATCTGGAGGTTTTGAACTTTGGGACCAGGGTATGATTTGCAGCATATGGAGTGCAGCAGAAAAAAAGGATCTGGGAATGCAGATACATAATTGCTTGAAAGTGTCATCACAGGTAGATAGGGTTGTAAAGAGAGTTTTTGGCATGTTAGGGTTCATAAATCAAAGCATTGACTACAATAGGTATTGGTGAGGCCAAATTTGGAATATTGAGTGAAGTTTTGGTCACCTATGTACAGAAAAGATATCAATATGATTCAAAGATTGCAGAGAATTTTACAAGGATGTTGCCAGGACTTGAAGAGTTGAATTATAGGGAAAGGATGAAGATGTTCTTTTCCTTACATACTTGAAAATACATGAATGTAATGTAACTCTGCTCTTGTAAATATGTTCGATATAACTTAATAAACAGATTGAAAAAGAAAGAAGAAAGATTTTGGAGATGTTCTTACCAATCCTCACTGACTGTGGTTTGGAGGTGAGAAAATCCATGATGCAATTACACAGTGGGTTATTGAGTCCCAGGTCTTGAAGGAGTCAAGGGGTCTGTGTTTGCTGAGTAGTTTTGAGGGGATGATGGTGTTAAACACTGAACTATAATCGATCAAGAGCATCCAGATAAATGCATCTTTGCTGTCCAGGTGTACAGGGCTTTATGTAGAACCAGTGAGATAGTAACTGGTCTGTGGCAGATGCCATGATAGACAAACTGGAACGTATCCATGTCTCCACTCAGACAGGAGCTGATATGCTTCAAAACACTTCATCACTGTTGATGTAAGTGCTACTGTTTGATACTCATTAAGGCAGGTTACTACACTCTTCTTGGGCACCGGTATGATTGATGCTTGTTTGAAATGCCCCGCTGGAGAGAGAGTGAGACATTAGGAAGTTGATCAGCACATAATTTTAATACTCTGCCAGATACTCCATTTGGGTCGGATACTTTCCTTGGATTCATTCTCCTGAAGACAACACACACATCATCCTCAGATATGGACAGGATGGGATTATCAGAGGATGTGTGGGTGCGGAGGGGTGGTTCTTCATTGTTATTGTGGTCAAATCGGGTGTAGAAGGCATTGAGTTCATCTGGGAGCAAAGCGTTGCCATCTGCTACTTCATCTGATTTGGTTTTGCAGCAGGTTATGGCATTTAGGCCCTGCCTCAGCTGTCGGATGTCCCTTGTTGTTTCCATTTTCATCTGGAATCTCCACTGTGCCTGGGAGATAGCTTTATGCAAGACATACCAGCTCCTTCTATATTGATCTGGATCTCTGGAGTTAAATGTCTCTGATCTGGCTCTCAGCAGGTCTGGATATAATTGTTCATCCAGGGCTCTAATTGGGGAAAATCCTGAATGATGTGGTGAGGAAACACTCGTCCACAGACAGATCTTTTGATAAAGTCTGTGACAGTCCTGGTCTAATTGTTCAGGTTCACAGCCAAGTCCTTGAACACCACCTAATCTACTGACTCAAGGAAATCCTCTAACTGTTCCTCAGCATCCTGTGACCACCTTCTAGCTATCCTGATCTCTGGAGCCCCTCTTTTTATGATCTCATGGATTCCATGTAACTTATTCTTCTGAACCAACCTTCCATCTGTTGACCACTGGTCCAGTTCTCACTCCAGCCATGCTAGCTTAAGTCTCTTTAGTACCAGAAAACCTCTCAAAACATTGCAGTAAAAACAATATAAGGAACTGGTGGCTTTTTTTGAGAATGATATTAACTTAAAGCCAAGCTAGATTTTGCAAAAAATTAAGTTTGATCAAAGGTGAAGAAGTCATCATGAGGCCATGGCTGATTATGTGGCCAAGTGGAGAATGTTATCAAGGGTATTTAAGAAGCCTTTATTAGTCAGGAGATTCAGTTCAAGAGCTTTGAGGTAATAGTCCAGGTTCTTCAAACTTTGGTTAGATCACACTTGGAATATTGTGTTGAGTTCTGGTCTTCTCATTACAGGAAGGAGTTGGAAGTTTTGAAGAGTGTGCAGAGGAGATTTACCAGGAGGTTGCCTGGATTGGAAAATAAGTCTCATAAGGCAAGATTAATAGAGTCAGGACTTTCCTCTTTGGACCAAAGAAGGATGAGAAGGGACTTAATAGATGTCTACAAGATTATGAGAGGCACCGATAGGGATGACAGAAGCAAATACTAAAGGATATCAGATTAAGATGGGATGGGGGGGGGGGGGAGTTTAGGGTAGATGTCAAGGCTAAATTTTTTTTACACTTGTTACGAGCCCAAAGGACCCCAAAACCCAGCAGCAATAGACATTCACCAAGACAAGTAGTTACTTAAACAAAAATTGTTTTTAATTACCTTTAAACATGAAAACAGAATCAAACTTTAACTTATCTCTATTAACTTAACTAACCCAACTTAACCCCCTTCTAATTCTATGCGCACGTGTATGTAATGTGTGTGTAAATTTAAGAAAAGTTCTTTGGTTCACAGTTCAATCTCACTTCTCATTCTTCCAAGTTCACTGGTTGTAGGCAACTCTTATACTGTGCACAGAATTTGACATATATAAAGTTGACCAGGCTTTGGTATTTGAAAGGTTAAAAAAAAAGGTTGTTTGTAGGCTTGCAGAGAGAGATTTGCTGTTCCAGGATTTCCACAACTAAGGTACTACCATTAGTCACTTCAATGTCTTGCTGATGAAACTTGCCCCATCAGGGTTCTCCAGATGATAACCTCTTTCTTTCAGGCTACTACAGAGTTCCTTTCTGTTCCTCTTATTCCAAGAGAAACATCAGACAGATAGCACTTCCAGTCATCCACCTCTCTGAAGTTTTTTGTTTCAGTTCCAACAAGCTTCTTGGCTTATTGCACTGTTCAGCTGGCTCTCTCATCTGAGATACAAAACTGCCAGCCACATGTCTCTCTTTCTCTCAATCTTGCAAAAAACCACTCCTTCTTCAGCAAACAATAGGAGTTAGACTTCTGATCCAATCTGTTGCTTTTAGGTAAACAAAACCCAGGAGTGACCTTTGAGTGAGCACTTTGCAGAAAGGTCAGGTCTCATAAAAATGTTCAACACAGACCCCTTGACTCCTTCAAGACAATGGTCTCTGCATTTGATGATATCATTTCAATTAGCACCTACTGTGAAATGTGCATAGCATTCTCCATAGTTTCTGTAATGTCACTGAATATGAATTCTTCACTATTTCAAATAAAATCTGTTTTAAAGTGTATGTATGTATGTAACTTACTCTAATTTTTTACCAATTTATCTCCCAAATATATTCCATTACACACTGAGAGTAGAGGGTGCCTGGAATGTATTGCTGAGGGTGGTGGTGGAGGATGGTACAATAGGGACATTTAAAAGGCACATAGATGCAAGAAAATGAGGGCTATGGGTGTGAGGTAGGGAAGGTTAAGATTTTGTTATAAGTTGGCGCATCATCGTTGGCTGTAGGGCCTGTAACTGGCTGAAATGCTCTAAGTTCACTGTTAAACTATTTTGTGCCATGAACTTACCAGGGTGCTTTCTTTATGAAAACCTGGTCCAAGTTAAGTTTCAACCCTCATTTTAGAACAATTCATACTTTATTTAAAACTCCACTTCATTGTGCTAACACAAAGAGCAATGTGATCACTCTCTTTCCAAACTCTACTGAATTAAACATCAAAGCAATGGTTTATAAGATGTAAAATTAGACATTCAGCTGTTGATTTAGATGCGTTCAATATTTTTTTTATACATTTTTGCGATTTTACTACACGTTTCCGCTTTAGACCCATGAGAAATGTGTTAATTAAAACATTAGGAACTTTAGAATCACTTGAGTATGTTGTAACTGATTAGTAAAGATGTAGAATACTGATAACAGTCTGAAATGACAGGTTACATCTGGAGAGTACAATTAGAGAGCCAGTCTTCAAACCTTGCTTCACATCAGTTCCAATTTAGTATGCTGTTAATGTTTCAGTCATCAGACACAGTGGCCTGGACAGTTTCAGCTTTTAATTCTGCCTCAATTTGCTTCCTTTGTTTAGAGCAATCGTCCTATCAAAGGAATTCAGGAGAACACACAATGAATGCTAATGTAGTGAATTTTAACTCTTGAATCTTAAATCTTGAAAAGGAACTGGACCAATATCTACAGAACTGAGTTATTTATTGTTTATTGTGATTTCATGACTTTATTCCCTACCATGCAAGCCATGAACTAGTTATTCCATTCATCATGTCCCAAGTTTTTTGAATTAATTGCACTGCCATAAACAAATCAACTGTTAAAACAGGTCATTTAAATTTTTAATGATTAAGAGTCTAATCAACAGTTCCAACATTCCCCACCTATTCCATCCTTCTCAATTTTGCATCCTGGATTTCCTTCACACTTTTCTGCTATTTCTTATTGAGCTGCAAATCAACACAATTGATTCCCATGTAGCCGAGCTACTTGAAGAACTCCCATACACCTCGAGCAGTCAGGTTAAGCTCTGCATCTTATTTAGGGCTAAAGCCCGACTTTTATACTCGCGCCATTCTCACCATTGCCCCCCCCCTTTAATGATGTCATGACCTGCATAACAAAGGCAAGTTTCCCGTGCAAGGGTACTCTCCTGCATAACAATGCCCTTCTTCCCTGCATATTGTCCCTGTCCGTTGGCTGTGCACCAAGGCCAGAGCCATTTTGGGGTCACTGGCCTTTCAGCTGCCTTACCGTTCGCCCATCAGTTTGCTTGTTGGAGCCAGTGTCATTGTGCAGGCTGCTAGCCTTTGGTTGCACTCACTGCCTGAAGCGCTGGCTCGATTGCCGCAGCGACAGGCCACCATATGACCTTCTCCCTCCCCACCCCCAGAACCGGTAGTATTGGTCCTTGGTGCCCGGAGGCAAAGTATCTGCAGGCTTCGGTGGCCTGCCTCTCCAGCTTGGTGCTGGTATCTCGACCGGGCACGTTGGGTCCAGGTATGCCAGCTTTAGCCTGTCTGTAGTAAAGACCTCCACCTTGCCTCCAACCTCCTGCCCGAATGTGCCCTATTGTTGCGGTTGACTCGGAATGGACCCTCGTATGGCCTCTGCAGTGGTGGATGATGTGGACCCCTGCAAATGAAAACATACTCACAGACCTGTAGGTCTTTGGGTGTGTTGGTCCTTGCGTGTCCATGCCTGGAAGGTGGAATCGGGGCCAGGTTGCCGACTCTTTCCCTTAGCCTGCTGAGAAATGCTGCAGAGACATCCTACTGTCCACCTGGGGATGGTACAAGTTTTCCTGGACCCACCAGTGGAGGTCCATAGATGAGTTCAGCTGAGGAGGTGTTGAGGTCCTCCTTGGGTGCCATGCAGATGCCCAACAGTGCCCAAAATAGCTTGTCTACCCAGTTTGGTACCTGAAGCCTGGTCATGAACGTGGTTTTGAGGTGCCTGTGGAAGTGCTCCACCAACCCATTCGACTGTGGGTGGTAAGCTGTTGTGTGATGCAGCTGGGCACCCTACAGGCTGGCGAGGTCAGACCACAGACTGGAGGTGAACTGGGCCCCTCTGTCAGACTTGATGTGGGACAGTAACTCAACTGTCAAGACAAGATGAGGGCCCTGGTGCACACGATGGTGATTGTGTCTGCCAGCGGGACTGCTTCTGCCACCTGGTGAAGCAGTCGACCATTGTGAACAGATAGCGGAAACCCTGGAATACTGGTAAGGGTCCTACTATGTCCAAATGAATATGGTTGAACCTTCATTCCGCAGGTTTGAAGTGCTGAAGTGGGGTCTTGGTATGCCACTGTATCTTGTTGTTTGGCATTGCGTGCATGTCTTCGCCCACCTGCTGACCTGTTTCCGTAACCACATGCATTTGCTGGCCACCAGCTGGACCATGGTTCTGATAGATGGATGAGCCAGTCCGTGGATGGAATAAAAAATGTGCCATCTCCAAGCCGCCTGGACGATAGGTCTGACCTGGCTGGTGACCAGTCGCACAGGGGAGTGGTGTTACCTGTTACAACTGGGTTATCCTGGAGCTGCAGTCCCGATATGCCAGACCTGTATTGGGGTATCTCCGCATCTTTCTGCTGCACCTCCGCCAGTTCCACAAAGTCCACTCCCCTTGATATCACGTGGATACTTTGCCTGGACAGTGCGTCAGCCACCATGTTGTCCTTGCCAGAGATATAACTTATATCTGTGGTGTACTCTGAGATGCAAGACAGGTGTCATTGTTGGCGGGCCAAGCAAGGATCCGAGATCTTATCTAAGGTGAAAGTCAGGGGATTGTGATCTGTGAAAGCCGTGAAGGACCTGTCCTCTCGGTAGTACCTGAAGTGACGGATGGCTAAGTACAGCACCAGTGGCTCTCTGTCGAAAGCCCTGTTCTTCATTTCTGGAGGCTGCAGATGTTTGCTGAAGAAAGCCAGCGTCCATCAACTTCCTTCGATCACCATTCATAAGGCATCCACCATCAGGGCTGTTGGAGCATCTGACCTGGGATGTGCCAGGAGAGTAGCGCCCATCAGGGCTTCCTTGGCCTCCACAAAGGCCTCTGCTGACTCCTTGTCCCAGGTGAAGTCCTTTGCCTTGCCTGCCATTTGGTGAACAAGGGCCGCATGATCCGAGCAACCTTCCAACTGCAGATGGACCTTGTGGGTACCGTAGGTTCAAATCATGCTGTTGTTGGAAGCCCTCAGCATGGGGCCCAACTGCCTGTTCCTGATGTCCTGTCCCAACAGGGGAAGGATGCTGACCTCAGCTCCTATGTCTATGAGGAAGTGTCGTCCAGATTGTCAGTCCCAAATGTACAAGAGACTGTTTTGTTAGCCAGACATCATGGCCTTTAGCAATGGCTTGTCCCTGGTGTTTCCCTGAAATGTGCCGGGCAGCCTGCACTGGAGGGCTCCAGTGCCCCATCTCTGGTGGTAGAAACACCACTGATCATTGGGATCACCTCCTCTGTGGTGCTGCTGTTCTCTCGGTGGGCCTGCACGGGTTTGGCTGCGGGGTTTAGTGATGAACCCCACGGACACCAAGCATTCTCTCTTCTGTTTCCATAGAACGTCCACTCGTGCTGCAACTTTCCGGGGGTCGCTGAAGTTTGCATCAGCCAGAAACAGTTGGATGTCCTTGGGCAGTTGCTCCAGGAATACCTGGTTGAACATGATGCAGAGCTTGTGTTGGCCCAGGAGGGCCAGCATCTCGTTCATGAGAGCTGACGGGTGGCTGTCCCTAGCCCATCCAGGTGGTGCAGACATGCTCCTTTCTCACACCTTGAAAGGCCAAAGGTCTCGATCAGCAAGTCCTTGAAGACCATGTATGTGCCTTCTGATGGGGGATCCTGGAGTTGGCCACCTGGACTGGTGTGTCCTGGTCCAGGGCGCTCACCACGAGATAGTACCAGGTGGATTCTGCTGTGATCTGCCTGATCTGGAACAATATCTCAGCCTGGCCAAACCACCTGTATGGATGATTCGTCCAGAGCTCATTGCTGTATCTGACCCGACCTTGTTGGTTTTGGTGCAGTTGGATAATCATGTTGAGGAACTTTGGGGGGCATCCGATGCACTCTAGTATTTGCCAAAGCCCTTTCCTGCTCACGGTGTCGAAGGCTTTGGTGAGGTCAACAAAGGTGATGTAGAGTCCTTTGTTGTGTTCTCTGCACTTTTCTTGGAGCTGTCTGAGGGCAAAGACCATGTCAGTAGTTCCTCTGTTTGCGCGAAAGCCGCACTGTGATTCTGGGAGAATATTCTCGGCGACACTAGGTATTATTCTATTTAGGAGAATCCTAGTGAAGATTTTGCCTGCAATGGAGAGCAGCGTGAAGAAAACTGAGGTCCTCAATCAGCCAGCTCCCCACCATGACTACCAGCCCCCCCACATCTCCATCGGGCACACAAAACTCAAAACGGTCAACCAGTTTACCTATCTCGGCTGCACCATTTCATCAGATGCAAGGATCGACAACGAGATAGACAACAGACTTGCCAAGGGAAATAGCGCCTTTGGAAGACTACACAAATGAGTCTGGAAAAACAACCAACTGAAAAACCTCACAAAGATAAGCGTATACAGAGCCGTTGTCATACCCACACTCCTGTTCGGCTCCGAATCATGGGTCCTCTACCGGCATCACCTACGGCTCCTAGAACGCTTCCACCAGCGTTGTCTCCGCTCCATCCTCAACATCCATTGGAGCGCTTTCATCCCTAACGTCGAAGTACTCGAGATGGCAGAGGTCGACAGCATCGAGTCCACGCTGCTGAAGATCCAGCTGCGCTGGGTGGGTTACGTCTCCAGAATGGAGGACCATCGCCTTCCCAAGATTGTGTTATATGGCGAGCTCTCCACTTGCCACCGTGACAGAGGTGCACCAAAGAAGAGGTACAAGGACTGCCTAAAGAAATTTCTTGGTGCCTGCCACATTGACCACTGCCAGTGGGCTGATATCGCCTCAAACCGTGCATCTTGGCGCCTCACAGTTTGGCGGGCAGCGACCTCCTTTGAAGAAGACCGCAGAGCCCACCTCACTGACAAAAGGCAAAGGAGGAAAAACCCAACACCCAACCCCAACTAACCAATTTTCCCCTGCAACCGCTGCAACCGTGTCTGCCTGTCCCGTATCGGAGTTGTCAGCCACAAACGAGCCTGCAGCTGACGTGGACATTTACCCCCTCCATAAATCTTCGTCCGCGAAGCCAAGCCAAAGTCAGTGCCAGTGATTGGAACCCAACCAGGGTTCGAATCCTGCACTTTCTATAAGGAGTTTGTACTTTCTACACTGTCTTCAAGGGTTTTCTCTAGGGGCTCCAGTTTCCTCTTATCATATCGCACCAGGGTGTAGGTTAATTGGGTGTAAATTGAGCAGCACGGATTCGAGGGCCAAAATGGTCTGTTACTGTGCTGTATATCTAAGTTAAAATAAATTTAAAAATTGTATGGCTCATTTTCATAACACTCAAGTTGAAAGAAGCTTTCAAATGTAAATGTCAGCATGGCCTGTAAACTTTTAATGACTGCAACACTATGTGTTCACTCACCCCCAAGGGACATTCTAAATAGAAGTTAACAGCTTTGAATTCCTTGATGCATAAAGGAGACATTCAAGAATGTCATCCAGAAATAATCATCGTCTTACTACTGATCTAGCTTAATGAAAGGGGTAGGCAATGAAAACTATTTTGAAGACATCTTTGTTTGAAAAAACTATTTTTACTTGTACTGTTACGTGTTTTTTCCCCCAGAAAAGAGCCAAATGGAATGCTCAAAGGGTATCTCACTCCTTTAGTGAATCAAATTAAGAAAAGAGCTTATAGAGGCAATATCGTAGCACAACTTGGCTTCCATAAATGCATTGAAAGTGACAACAGTTATCAGGCAGAGTTATATTTAGTTGACTAAAATTGCATAATCCAAGTTCAGTCTCCAATTCTTTTTGGATTTTCTAATCAGTCAGTCCTCAATTCTGCCAGATTACTGTCTCTGTTATAAAATGTGAGGTTTTCACTAAAATATTTCAGGGTCATCAGTCAAAAAATAATTAAATTGTCACAAGGATCTTCAAATTTGTGACATTGAAAACATTCTGCCAAAATGATAGATGTCTCTCATGTCATCAGTATCCCTGACGACTTTATCTGTGAGAAGCGCATGCTCAAAACATATCCTTTTTTTTTGGACAATTATTATTTTTTAATGTTAGCAGTTGTGGAGGGAAGGGGGGAGGGGGAAGTGAGATTTGGGCAATAAAATGCGACTCTGTAATTTTAAAATACTAGTTATATTATGTATGTAATGATATTTTAAATGAGTTGGCAAAATTTAAATAATATTTTTAAAAATTGGAGCATAAATGTAGTCAAATGTATTTATTCCAATACAAGAAGTAATAAAGGAGATGAACTTAGAGCATGGATCAGTACGTAGAATTATGATGTTGTGGCTGTTACAGAGTTTTGGCTGAGGCAAGGACAGAATTGGCTGATGCAGGCATTGGCATTTAGATGTTTTAAAAGGGAGAGGATGAGAGGTAAAGAGGGGACAGTAGCATTACTAATCAGGGATAGGATCACAGCTGCAGTAACTGAGGATGCTGTGGAGCTATTTATTGTCTACTGAGTCAGTGTGGGTGGATATCAGAAAACGAAAGGGAGCAATCATTGTATTGGAAGTAGTCTATAAGCCACCAAATAGTCCTCAGGGCACTGAGGAGCAGATAAGTAGGCAGATTTTGGGATGGTGCAGAAATAATAGGGCTGTTGTTATGGGAGACTTCAACTTTCCAGATATTAACCTATCACTTCCTTACTGCAAGAAGGATAAATGGGGCAGAATTTGTCACATGCCCAAGAAGGATTCTGATACAGTATGTGGACAAGCCAACTAGAGGAGAGGCTGTTATGTCTCTGAGTTACTTGGGAGGCTTCTTAAACAACTTAGAGATGCAAGATTCAAATACCAAAAGAGACTTTACTTACTGATGCCTTCCACCATCTCAGGAAACTGTTCACTCACTCACATATACATATGTGCATGCCCCACAATGGTGCACTACAGTTACTACAGTGAGGTGTATTCTTGCGCAGTTACAAAATAGTTCACAATATCCTGACTATATAACAGAGGCCATACTGCATCTAGTACTGTGAAATGAACCTGGTCAGGTGAAAGACCTCTCAGTATGGGATGATTTCGGTGATAGAGACCACAACTCCCTTATCTTTAGCAGAGCTATGGACAAGGATAAGAGTAGACAAAATGTTTAAAGTCCACTTTTGTGGGGGTACTGGATAGGTTTTTCTCTCTGAGACACGGAAAGATGTTAGGATGAGAGAACCATGGTTGACAAAAGACGTGAGACAGACAGCCAGTTAAGAGGAAAAAGGATGCATATAGAGGGTCAGGAAGCTCAATACTAGAAGGGCTCATGAGAATTTTAGGGTAGACAGGAAGGAACAAGAAAGGAATTAGGAGAGCTAGAGTTGGAAAGAGAAGGCCTTGGCAAATAGGATTAAGGAAACCCCTAAGGTGTGCTATGCATATGTACAGAACAGAAGGATGACTAAAGTTAGGCAGGGTTGCTTAAGGATAAAGGAGGCAACATGTGCCTGGAGGCAGAGCAGGTAGGGGTAGTCCTAAATTAATACACTGCTTCAGTGTTCATCAGAGAGAGGGACTTTTTTCAATGGTGGTGAGATTAAAGCAGGCTTATGTATTGGGGCATGTTGAGGTTGAGAAAAAGGAAATGCTAGATCTTCTTAAAAACATTATCGGAATCAGAATTATTGGCATGAACAAGTCATGAAATTTGGTGTTTTGTGGCAACATTCATATTATAACCATCTTACAACTTTACTATAAATTAAAAAAAATAATAATAGTGCATGGCAAGTAAGACAGAGTCTTTTGGTTCAATAATTATTCAGGAATCTGATGTCAGCGGGGAAGAAGCTGTCCTTGTCCCGTTGAGTGCTCGTCTTTCAGCTCCTGTACTGTTTTCCCGATGGCAGCAGAGTGAAGAGGGTGTGGCCTCAATGATGGGGATCTTTGAGGATAGAGGCTGCTTTTTTAAGACACTGCCTCATGTAGATGTCCTTGATGGAGCGATCCCAGTGCCCGTGATGTCACAGGCCAAGTTAACAACCCTCTGGAGTTTATTCTTGTCCTGAGAGTTGGCATCTCCCTACCAGGCAGTGATGCAACGACCCATAATACAATAATTATGGTTGACAAATGCCCATGACCAGATGAGATACATCCTAGGTTATTACAGGAAGCAAGGAAAGAGTATGCTGGGGCATTTGCAATGATATTTATATCCTCCCTGGAGAGGTATCTGAGGATTGGAAAATGGAAAATAAGGTCCCCTTACTTTTAAAAAAGTAATAGGGAATATCCTGGAAATTAATACTTGCCAAATCCAAAATAGCAAAGCTTCATCTTTACGTTATTGGTGGGAATCTATTGGAGAGGATCCTTAGGGACATGATTTATGAGCATTTATGAGCAAGTATAGTCTTCTCAGGGATAGTTAACATGGCTTTGTAAGAGGTAGGTCATGCCTCGTGAGGCTAATGGAGTTATTTGAGGAAGTAACAAAAGAAATTGATGAAGGCAGTGTGGTATATGTGGTGTATATGGATTTTAATAAGGCTTTTGGCAAGGTCACCCATTATTGATACATTCAGAATGTCATGAGGCATGGGATCATGGAAACTTGGCTGAGTGGATTCAGAATTGGCTTGCCTGCAGAAAGCAGAGGGTAATAGTAGATTGAATATATTTTGCCTGAAAGTTATGCAAGGATCTGCTCTGGGACCCTTGCTCTTTCTGATTTTTATAAATGACCTGAAGATGTTGTGAGTAGTGAAGAAAGATGTTGTAGGTAACAACAGGATATAGACAAGATTCTGAAAATGGTGGATGTAATTTAATTTGAATATGTATAAAGTGATGCATTTTGGCAGGTATAACTTGAAGGCAGATTACATGGTTAATGGCAAGAATCTTAACAGTGTAGAAAAACTGAGGGGACCTTGAGATCCAAATCCAGGTTGACAAGAGGTCCACAAGATTATGACAGGCATTGCTAGAGTGAACAGCCAGCACATCTTTCCCAGGGTGACAGTAGCAAATACCAGAGGACATCCATTCAAGGTGAGTGGAGGGGGCAAGTTTTTTTTTTAAATACACAGAGGGTAGTGGATGCTTGGAATGCATTGTCAGAGGTGGTGTGGATGTTGGTACAAAAGGGATATTCAAAAATCTCTTAGACAGGCACATGGATGCAGGAAAACTAGAGGGTTATGGATGTGAGGTAGGGAAGGTTTAGTTTGTTGAGTGGGTTATTTAGGTTGGAACAACATTGTGGGCTCGAGGGCCTGTACTCTGCAGTAATATTCTATGTTCTATGTCAACTGAGCAATGATTTCCAAAATTTCAGTTCTGTTCTGAATGGTAGGATCATTCCCTTTACCATATAATACGTGCAATTAATCTTGTAGGTGCAATAAAGAAACAAGCCATATGAAAGACATCATCATAGTAAATAAACAGCAAAAGCTCTAGATCCATGAACATTGTCAAGTTCCTGATCATATTGGAGGTTTGGATCTCGAGTTCAGGTTGCTGATGGATCGAACAGGAGTCTGTAAAGATGCAAGAGTGCTGGCAGAGAATTTACGGACACTTAGTGACTCTGAAGGGACTCTCTTTTGCTCATCTTTGTTTGTTACTGTCAATGGTACCAGATGACACTAATTGGGACTCTTTCTCTGCCTTAAGGTAGGCAAAAGGCAATTTTATGTAATACAGCTGCTCCTCTACTTACAATTTTTCAAAATTACAATGGTACAAAAGCGATACACATTCGGTAGAATCCGTATTTCGAATTTCAATCTGTTCCCGTGTATGCGATATGTGGTTCGATATTTTCTCACAATGCTGACGTTGGCAGTGAGCCGCAGCATCTACTCAACCACATGTTCAGTCTCTGTAGTGATCACACGAATGAAGACTATATCTATTAAACCATCAACAAGTGTTGATGATACAGTGCCTTTAGCAAGGGTCAATGATATACTGCGTTCTACGAGTTGTTCTCGAGCATCATTAGATGAGAGAGAAATTGATCACCTGGATGATTTAGCATACCCAACATCATCACCGTCCAGCAATTAATTTTAGTTCCATGCTTCAAACGTTCTTCAGGCCCAGTGTGCTTTCCGCTGTGCACGTTAATGGTGAGTACCTGTGCATGTGTTACCAATTGACAGCAGCGCCACCAAAACCAGGTTCAGTACAGAACCTATTCTTTTTTGAATTATGACTTTTTCCACTTATGATAGGTTTGTCAGAATACGACCCTATTGTAAGTAGAAGAGCACCTGCACTACATATTCTGTACTAATATAAGTCCATAAAGGAATCATAAATCTTAAAAAATATGACATACAGCATGTATCTGGAATCTTCATAAATAAACAGTGATAAACAGTGTCTATCATGTTTCAAAATGACACTCTGATATATTTGGAATTCTTCTTTCTTTGGCTTGGTTGCGCGGACAAAGATTTATGGAGGGGTAATGTCCACGTCAGCTGCAGGCTCGTTTGTGGCTGACAAGTCCGATGCGGGACAGGCAGACATGGTTGCAGCGGTTGCAAGGGAAAATTGCTTGGTTGGGGTTGGGTGTTGGGTTTTTCCTCCTTTGTCTTTTGTCAGTGAGGTGGGCTCTGCGGTCTTCTTCAAAGGAGGTTGCTGCCCGCCGAACTGTGAGGCGCCAAGATGCACGGTTTGAGGTGATATCAGCCCACTGGCGGTGGTCAATGTGGCAGGCACCAAGAGATTTCTTTAAGCAGTCCTTGTACCTCTTCTTTGGTGCACCTCTGTCACGGTGGCCAGTGGAGAGCTCGCTATATAACACGATCTTGGGAAGGCGATGGTCCTCCATTCTGGAGACGTGACCTACCCAGCGCAGTTGGATCTTCAGCAGCGTGGATTCGATGCTGTCGGCCTCTGCCATCTCGAGTACTTCGATGTTAGGGATGAAGTCGCTCCAATGAATGTTGTGGATGGAGCAGAGACAACGCTGGTGGAAGCGTTCTAGGAGCCGTAGGTGATGCCGGTAGAGGACCCATGATTCGGAGCCGAACAGGAGTGTGGGTATGACAACGGCTCTGTATACGCTAATCTTTGTGAGGTTTTTCAGTTGGTTGTTTTTCCAGACTCTTTTGTGTAGTCTTTCAAAGGCGCTATTTGCCTTGGCGAGTCTGTTGTCTATCTCATTGTCGATCCTTGCATCCGATGAAATGGTGCAGCCGAGATAGGTAAACTGGTTGACCGTTTTGAGTTTTGTGTGCCCGATGGAGATGTGGGGGGGCTGGTAGTGATGGTGGGGAGCTGGCTGATGGAGGACCTCAGTTTTCTTCAGGCTGACTTCCAGGCCAAACATTTTGGCAGTTTCCGCAAAACAGGACATCAGCGCTGAAGAGCTGGCTCTGAATTTGGAAATATCAACATTTACCAGTTTCAGAAACTAGAACCAATCCAAACTTTCAGGTGAGGGAGTGAACCACATTGCACTTGTTTTTTTTTAAAGATTGGTGAAACCAAACTTAGAATGGGTGACCATTTTGGAGAACAGTTTCAGTCAACAGAAACATAAGAAATAGAGATAGGGATAGGCCTCCTGGTCTGACGAACCTGTGGTGCCATTCAATAATTTGCCTGTGGATTCAGCTCTACTTGCTGTTCCCAATTACCTTCATTCCCTTCTGTACAAAAATCTGTCTGTCCATCTATCTACCTACCTATTTGCAGAATCAATCAAATGAACCTCCTCTATACCATCTATGAAGCCAGTACATTCATTTCCAAGTAAGACCAGACTGTACACCAAATGCTTCCTCATCAATGCCTTGTTCCAGCAGATCCTCCCTGCTCGTAAATTCAATCCCTCGAGCATAGTACACCAACATCCTATTTGACCTGCTGCCCCTGCAAACTAACTTTTGCAAATCTCTCTGCACAAGCATGCAGTGATTTTTCACCATTTTAATACTCATCCAATTTAATATTTTCCTTCCAAAGTAGATGAGTTCATATTTACCAATATTGAACTCCATCTGACAGATTCTTGCCCACCCACTTTTACCAACATTTAATTTTGTCAACATTTCTCAGACAGGCATATTTTATACCATATTTTATGCCTGATTGGCATAATCATAATATTACCATAAGCATAATATTTGTAAAACAGCAATAGATCTTAACTGACTAGTAAGGGAACAAACTGATAAATTATCAGAGATGTATAAAGTTCTTTCTTCTTTGCTTGGCTTCGCGGACGAAGATTTATGGAGGGGGTAAAAAGTCCACGTCAGCTGCAGGCTCGTTTGTGGCTGACAAGTCCGATGCGGGACAGGCAGACACGGTTGCAGCGGCTGCAGGGGAAAATTGGTTGGTTGGGGTTGGGTGTTGGGTTTTTCCTCCTTTGCCTTTTGTCAGTGAGGTGGGCTCTGCGGTCTTCTTCAAAGGAGGTTGCTGCCCGCCAAACTGTGAGGCGCCAAGATGCACGGTTTGAGGCGATATCAGCCCACTGGCGGTGGTCAATGTGGCAGGCACCAAGAGATTTCTTTAGGCAGTCCTTGTACCTTTTCTTTGGTGCACCTCTGTCACGGTGGCCAGTGGAGAGCTCGCCATATAACACGATCTTGGGAAGGCGATGGTCCTCCATTCTGGAGACGTAACCCACCCAGCGCAGCTGGATCTTCAGCAACGTGGACTCGATGCTGTCGACCTCTGCCATCTCGAGTACTTCGACGTTAGGGATGAAAGCGCTCCAATGAATGTTGAGGATGGAGCAGAGACAACGCTGGTGGAAGCGTTCTAGGAGCCGTAGGTGATGCCGGTAGAGTTAACATGCCATTAAATCAGCAGGCAGGGAAACAAAACATTATTATAATTATCCAGAAGTAGAATTTACTATTTACAGATGAAGCAATCAAAGCAAAAGATGTTTAATGGAGTCAGCACCTACCAATTCTTTCTTATTGAAAAAAACAATTGCAGCATGACAGAGGCACAATGGTTGTAAGATTAAGAAAGTCATCGTATCATTAACTTACAGCTGTTCAGGAGCACTTTATAATGACAGTGTGTAGGTAAGTGGCAGAATTTGGGAAAAGTTGATGGGAGTGTGGGGATATTAAAAATGAGATCAATATAGGTTTAGTGTTAATGGGTGGTTGGTGATTGGTGCGGACAAGGTGGGCCAAAATGTCTGTTTCCATGCTATACTCTATGTCTCTTTGACAAATTAGCTGAGAAATTAGATTAAATGGTGCTTGTTCCTTTGTTGTAAATCACCCAGAACTCTATTAAACTGAACACAATAGTTTCTAAGAGAAATCACATCCATTGTAAATCCACTGTAAAGAAGTGCTTGACCAAACACTTCTTTCTCCTAGTTTCTCTGCATTAGATGTTCATGTAATTACATCATTGTTTGTGCAAAGTACATTTCTGGAATTTTGAAAATAAATTGGAAATCCAAGGTGCATTGTACCACTATTGTGATTCAATTACAGCGTAGGTAGGAGACCTTGAAAAGGGGATCAGGCTCAAAGCATCGGTTATGTATCTTTACTTCCTATGGACGCTGCGGGACCTTCTGAGTTCCTCCAGTATTTCTGTGTTTTTATTACAATCAGAGCATCTGCAAATTTTCGTGTTGTACTCCATGAGCACATCTGGGTGACTTCAGTACTAACTCTAGGCTACTCAGACATTTTTTAACTTTCAAAGTGTGATAAACAATCTGGGAATATTTTCTCCAACATTTACCAACTGCGACATTCAAGCAATGGATGCCTGAGTGGTAATAAACTGGTACATTCCTGAAGGTGTCATTATATTCATGCCTAGCCATTCAGGGTGGGTCAGGACAGGAAGCAAAGACGTACTCAGTAGTGAAGAATCCACTGCCTGGAGGTCCTCAGAGACACCTGTTATTTGGAGGATTATCCAATAGGTTGGACAGGAAATGGCTCAGGTCAAAGGATAATCTATGTGCTTGCTCCTGCAGGATCATCTGTCCAGGCCAGTTGAAAGTCATTTCCTCATGTCAATCAAGGTTAGACGCACAACTTGCTGTTGGTTCCTTTGAATGCATCTCGCCACTGGTTCCCTTAATCACCTTCTCTACTTGATTATACCTGTGCTGGCCCCTCCAGCCAGCTGCTGCATAAAGTTCATCACATAGAGCAGCTGGCTCTCTATTTCCCCTGAGAATGAACCCTAGCTCCACTCCAGGTAGTTAGCCGTGCGTGGGCAATGCTGGAGAGTCAATGATGAGGTGTGTGCCAGCACAGGATGGGGGGACTATAGTTGGTGTATGCCTGAAGAACTGTTCTAATTTATCCTTTATGTAACCTTGTCAATGAATTGTGGTGCCATACCTGCTGGTTACTGAGGGGTATAATTTTATGTTGTCTTTTCACACTGTGAGAATCATGGACAGTCGGGTCCCTCGATTGTTCACTTGTTTACACGGTGTGCGTGCGTGTACGCACATTCAACTCTGTGATAACGTGGCGATGGACCATCTAAATTCACACTCCACTACACAGGGGGTTTCTTTCCCCCCCCCCCTCAGATATTTTGCCACATCAGCACAGCAAAAGGAGGACGAGGATGGACCCTGAGGAGCCCAATATGGCATAGGTGCAGCAGCCACAAGGTCTGCCCAGTTGCTCAGGAAATGGGAAGCACTCGGTGGGTTGCAATCCTGGTAGAAACGTCATTATCTTGCTTCCACACTAACAAATTCTCCAAGAGGGAGTGAAGAAAATTTCACTCAATCACCCTGCAGGGCAAGGACAACTCAATGATTATGGAAGGCCACCCTGCAGGATAAATTCTACTTCAACACAACAGACTGCTGCAATTCCCTCACTGATTTTTATAATCTTCCAGTCATCACCATTAGCTCGTTTTTGCTGTACAACCTGTTGCCATGAATTATGCACAAAATTTTAAGCAGACAGACAAGAACTGTTGCTTTGAATACTTTATCACAGAAAATTCTATCTTAATATCAGCCACATCCTTTGTCATGCATCTTTCAATGACAGCCTTTATAATGAACCATTTTAAGTGGACCCTGAGATGTAGATACTCTTCACTAACGTCTCTCAGCACACTCCAGAAATTGAACTTTCAGCTTTCAATTATAATGTTGCAGATCATCCACATGCAGGAAATATTGTATAGATTTTGTAACTACTCAGTAATGAGAGCATCCCTCCAGTTCTCACCAGTAATAGAAACTAATTCCTCATAGGGTGAGTGTTTCAGGAGCTTTTATTTAAAAGCTACTAATTTGGCCATCTTTCAATTCTGACTCCTTCCGTCTTTTGTTAGAGAACAAAACAGGTATATGTTTAAAGGGAATGGAAGCAGGAATGGCATCCTGGTGTCAGACGACAGCCCAGAATAATGGGGTGTTCCCATGTGAATACAGGTACACCCTAGATATACACCTGTCAGCTTGTCTCCTACCTCACCACAGGATAGCATGGTGACAGGCATCTGTGCTGTGCTGAGGGAGCATCCAAAAGGTGAAGCCAAGGCATGAGATGCACAACTCAAGAGAAGGCTTTGGCCTCTTATGGATGACCTTGCACTGCCTGCTCGCAGTCATTGGTGGTAAAGGTGCACACATATGCCAGCTAAGCTGGAGAAACCAAAGTGATACACAGGAGTTTATTTGAAAGTTCCTGTCTGTGAAGTGTGTACACATGCCAATGGACTCCAAAGATGATATTATTATAAAGGTTCATACCTGGTTGTGGTAACCATGGAGAATCTCTGAGCTCACTGTCATGGGAAATGTCACAACAAGGGTTCTTCTATCTCCTCCAATAGCTGAAGAGCTGCTTTCCCAATGGCTGTGTAGATCCTGTCCATCTAGGGGATAAAGTGGACATTATCTCCACTCTGTAACATCTTTAAGAAAATTAAAGGATGTGGCACTTTACCTGGCTATTTATGACCTCCAATACAGAAAAGTACTCACCTTCAGAGAGTCTTATATTTATAAAGCGTATTCCCTTTTTAGACAAGTAATTTACATACTTTTTGAGGTCATGCAAAAAAATATTTCTGTGCAGATCTCACAAAACTGGGCCAAGTATGTCGTGATTCTGTTCTTCACTGGAATTACAATCAGCTGTTGCCAAAAGGAATTGTTGCAGTCAGAGACTAATCCTAAAACAAGGCCACTTGAATGATAGTCCTCACCCAGCTATTGCACCAACACCCTGTAGGAACTGTTCTTCAGACTGGTATGATTACAAGTAGATGTATAGGTTTGACTGGTTTGATTTTGCATGTAAACTTGCTGCTAAATATTCTTTGTGTTAGCTTTTATTGATACTTCATGCCCATAAAAATATTATGCCATCGCAAGTGACGGAGAAAGGTTAATGGTATTGGAATTTGTTGGTTAGTGGGAAATTAGGTCAAGTTTACTGGTATCACACACAAGTTACAAAAAAACAAAAAAGTGCTGAAGGAACTCAGCAGGTCCTGCAGCATCCATGGAATGCAATAGGCAGACCATATTTTGGCCCTGAGAGTCTCTCCTCCTCTCCCTCCATAAGAAGGGCTCAGGGCCGAAAAGTTGACTGCCCATTGCTTTTCATGGATGATACCTGACCTACTGAGTTCCTCCAGCCCTTATTTAGAGCACTGTTCCAATTGACGACCTCACATCCAATCTACTTGCTCAAGGCAGAACCATCACACATGGAGAATAAAAAAATATGGCCCCATTTCAGTTTGATCTTTTGGAAAATCGATGCTCAAGTGACATAACTGGGATCCTTGGCAATTATGCTCTTTTAAAAGTGGAAGTGTTTTAGCTGAGCACACTTTAAGGAAGTGAGATTACAGGAGAGCAACTGTTTTTTTTTTCTGAAGGAAGGCGACATGCATCAATTTTATAAAGTTAGCAAATGAAAATTCTGCATTTCAAGTTATCTATTTTCTATCTCTTCTTATGCACTGTTTGTATCTGGGAAACTGCAGCAAGTAAGAATTTCATTTCATCTGCACATTGTACTTATGTATATAACAATAAACATTTTTCATTCACTCATTCATACTCTTTATGTCAGATGGCATCAGTAGGTTGCTCCAAGGAGAAATACTTACAATGAACTTTTTATACACACAAGTTATGATTAATAATAATAATAAAACCTAGGTCATGGAATAATTTTATTTTTAAAGCACAAATCACAAAATGATCATTAATATGGTTCTGTATACAGAGGGTATAATTTATTTGTCACATTTATTTATGAGGTAATAATAAAACAGAGTATTATCTATGATAAGCACCACAGGCTCATTAGGTTTTAAATATTTTTTTCCCTACTTCATCTTTAATTGAGTGTTCTCTTGTTCAAAAAATAATTCCTTCCTACTACTGTTTACATAGTTAAAATAAATGTTGAAATAAAGCATCATTGCAAACAAGGTGAGACATTACACTTTCAATTCTATAATTGTGACTGAGTATGAACATTTGTTCAGTTTCCAAATGAGGGTCTAATGTACTACATGCTCTCTTTTGGCAAACAACTTAATCAAGCATGAATTGAGTGTAGAGGCATTCTGAGGATTGAAATAAATAACATTTTCTTTTCTATCTTGTTTGGCTAAACCACATTTTCTGGATATTTGCAGAAGTAAGGGATTGGAATCCTAAACTGTAATTCTCATACATCCCCCAAATATTCTTCCCATTTGCACATTTTTAAAATTACTGCAAGGCCAGGTAAATTTAGAGATTTGGATTTATGTCGTCAATATTTGTAAATACTAACATAACAAAGCAGTTAGATTCCTGACAAAGGGCTTGATTGTCTTTTACTTCCCATGAATGCTCTGTGACCTGTTGAATTTAGGATATTGCACAGAAAGTCCAATTTTCATTTGGTCTTGTAACTTCACCTGGAGTGTACCTAAAAATGCTTTTCATAGTGTACCTGGCATAATCTTGCAGGTGAAATCTCCATAGTTTCTAAAAGGTTTGAGGTTTAAGAGAAGAACAGGTTTCCAGATGCACTGTTGATTGTCACAAGGACTGTAACAGGTTTCTCCAGTTGATCTGTGGAGAAATCAGATCCAAGACAAAGCCTTGGCCCAGAGTCTTAAACCCCAATATTTAACATTTTTTTTAAGGAGCAGGATATTAAACCTTGATTTTAAAAAAAACTGGATCAAAGATGTTTACCCTCATTATCAATTTTAGAGCACCACATTTCTGTCACTATTTCTCACCTCTTTCAGCAAATAATACCAAAGAAGGAATTTGAATGAGGGAAACATTCTCATGCCTCTGTCACCTTGTTGGGATTAGTAATCTGCAATCCCCAAATGAGGTATTTGAAGCAATTGGACCAGAATACTGAATTTCCAAATTCTCTCTCTTCCCCACCTCCCTCAAGTAATGGTAGCTATAATTTCTGTATGGAAAGGGACTGGAGGAAACATGAAGGAGATTCTTAGTGATTAACAGCAGTGATGATAATTATCTTATTTCATTCACTGAAATAGAATCTTAGTATGAGAGCTTCTGAAGATACTTCACACAATCTTCTTCATGCTTATTTTCAGTCTTTAATCTAGTTGTTTCTACTATTTTAGAAAAGACACCCCAGTGTGTATGCAAAACTATCATTTGTAAAGAATACTATTGCATCTTGAAAAAGGAACTGGTTCCAATGATTTCTCAACTTTATATATATATCTATATATCTATATATCTATAGATTGAGATTGGGTTTAAAATTATATCCATTATTGCCTTGCTGAAAAAGAACAGAACATTGTAGAGTGTCACGAGAATGAGGGGTATGTTTTGGCATCGCTCAGTCACGAAACAACTAGAAATCCAGGAATTTGAATGTAAATTAGTTTTAGCGTGTGCAGCTTTTCTCACCTCCCACCTCATCCATAGGAGAGCCTCCGCAGAATAAAGGGGCCCATTTTTAATTCTCCCTATTGGAAATTAATGAGATTTTATTTTCAGATTGATTTTTGACCTACTAAATATTTGGTGGATCTGACCCAAGTACTTCCGGTCTACCCAAACTACAAAGAAAAACTAATAAATTGAGCTCCAAGTTTCTTTGGGAAACCAGCCATTACTTAAATGAGTTAAATTAATACATCTGAGAGAAAGAACAAAATTTAGAGAGATGCCAAATGCCTCATGCATTATTAGAGGCTGGTTACAATGACCAAGGAACTTTTTTATTCCCGCATGCTTTTGGTGGAATGGGAAAAATGTTCCTTATTCATCTATTCTTGGCTAAAGTTTGAGGACAAAATGTGATTGCCCTGATCATAACTCATGAGGCATTGGTTCAAAGGAGGGTTAAACTTGACAAACATGGAGATTTCAACATTTGGCCAGGGAATGAGAAAGAAAAGTATACTTAAAGATTATGAACTTGTTGTCTGGAATGACTATACAATAGCTGCAAAGCAGCTACTGAAGTGTTAGATTGAATAGAGACAAACAAATGTGAGAAGATGAGGACTGAAGGTGTATTTAAATGCAGTGTCTGAAACAAGGTGCATGAGCTTAGAGTGCAGTTAAAAATAGGCGGGTACGCTGTTGTGGGCATGACAGAGTCATAGCTGAAAGAAAGTCACAGCTGGGTGCTGAACATCCATGAATGCATACTCATCCTATTGAAAAGATAGGTGGGTGGGCACAGGGTGTGGGGTGGCTCTGTTGGTTAACAAAAAAGGAATCAAATCCTTATAAAGAAGGGACATAGGATCAGAAGATGTAGAATTCTTATGGTAGAGTTAAGAAACTGCAAGGGTAAAAAGAACTTGATGGGATAAGACTTGCCTCAAATTAGTAACCAGAATGTGGGGTATAGATTGCAACATAAGCTAGAGAAGGCATCTAAGAAAGGCAATGTGCTTGTGGTCATGGGGACTTCAATATACCTGCAGACTGGGAAAACCAGGTTGGTGTTGGATCACAAGAGGACAAATTTGTAGAATGCTTACGACATGGCATTTTATAAAGTCAAGGACCAGAGGGTACAGCCGCAGAATAAAACTATGTCCTTTTAAAGCATAAATGAGAGGAATTTCTTTAGCCAGATGATGGTGAATCTGTATCATTGTACTACATCGTTTCATTCAGACAGTCTAATTTTGTCTAGATCTACTATCAGCGGTTTGGTTGTTTTCCTTTCAGTTAAGAGCTGAATGAAGATATGTTCACTGATTTATCCCCCAAAGAGAGGAGAGTAATGCAGGATAATACTCAGTATAATATCAGTAAAGATGAAAAGAACAAGGGCTTTAGCCATGCTTTTTTGGAATCCAGAATAGAGGCAGCCAGAAATCAAATATCCAATAATCAATAGAGCAACACAAACCTAGTGGGTGATAGACAGGGATCAAAACAAGCACCAGCCTATGTGTTTTCCCCTTTTTATTGAACTTGGGACACAAGAAATACGAGCAAAGAATAGGTTGGTCAGCACCTGGCACCTGTTCAGTGAGTTTGTAGCTGATCCATTCTAAGTTTCAAAACCACTTTCTCATACTTATTCCATATCACATGTCTACCTTCCTATTTACACTCATCCAGGCTGAAGTACTGAACACCTGTCCAGAACTAGATCTGTCTCTGGGATATAGTACATTTATAAATTATTTATCAAATATTTCACAAAAGCAGGATTAGTACACTCCAGTTAATTGCTGGCCAAGCAGTTTACTCTAATTCATCAGAAAAAAATGGAGGTGTTGAGATGCATTTGCTCACTATTTCCATCTATTATTCACCAGGACAACTCATTAAGCTAGCCATTCTCCAACCTTTTTGCTATGGCCCCCTAAGGACTCTGGTCAAAGTTTATGGGCTCCCTTCCCTGTGAAGCAGTCAAGTTTAGTTGGTTTCTTTTGTACTTCTTTCCACCAATGACATAAAAGACAAAATATATTTTATGATTTCAGTCTATGCCCCCTCACCTTAAATGTGCTATGGCCTTCGGTGGGGGGGTGAGGGGGAAGAGTGGGGCATATTGTTCCCATTGAGAATGACTGCATTAGGTCTTGATTCAAATATGGACCAAAGAGATGAATTTTAAAAGTGAGAAGGTGAGAAGATGAGAGTGAATCTCCTTGATATCAAGTAGCATTTGACCAAGCGCATGTTAAAACTGATACCAATGGATTTCAAAGGAAATTATTTCATTGGTTGGAGTCATAGCCTGTGCAAAGGTAAATCTTCAAAGTAACATCCTCTCACTATTCATCCTCTCAATTCTCCTTCAAGCTATTAATTCATTTCAATAAAATTGCTTTTCATTATTCTATTATCCAATATCCAAACTACATTCTCTTCATATGTAAACCCCTTTATCCCAGAAACCTTATCACTACTGTTTGGTAGCTCAGTAACAATCAGCGACTTGTGAAGTTGCAATAAAGTTCAACATTCCAATGATCAGGACCCCATATATCTTTATATCTCCAAATATCAACTAAATTAAATAATTTTTGGGGGACATCAGAGGCACATTTTGTTTTTACATAGTGCTGTGGGTGCCTGAAAGGCATTGCCAAGGGTAGTGGAGGAGGCTGGAACAATAGGAGAATTTAAGAAACTCTTACGTATATGAATGAACGAAAAGTAGAGGGTTACAAGGTATGAAGGGTTTAGTTTATTTTTGATAGATATATTGTGGGCCCAAAAGCCTGTTCTGTGCTGTAAAGTTCCAAGTTCTATGGACCAAAAGATTCAGTTCCATTGAGAAAATGCCTTATTTCTTATTCATTCTGATAACAATGTAATCAACTATAAAAGTATTATAGTTGCATTTCAGACCAAAGCCATATGAAAATTGTAATTCTATTTGCACTTTTAACTTGATTGTAGGAAAGACATTTTAGTTAAAATCATCAATATTATTTTCTAATTGGTTAGAAGAAAATTATCTCTCTCTCCTGCAGGGATCTCACATTGTAGGATTTCTCTGGTGGCATCAGAGAATTGATGTGTTATGCCCCATTAGTAGGAACTATATTGCTGTACATTATTTAAAGGTACAGGAATGACCACTGAACACCAAATTTTAACAGCTGTGCAGAGATATAAGCAATGAGCCAGAAATGTAATATTGTGAAATCACACATTTTTTTTTCCTCTTCTTTCATTTATATAATTTCATCATTTACCTTTCCCATCGGTTTGCCTTTTTATTACTAGAGATAGTCCTCACACAAAATGTGCCAGATTTTGTTAAGCCAGTACCTGGGATGGACTGCCTACAAGAAGTTCCGCTTCCCAGAAGGCTCTATAAACAGAATTAGTCTAGATTTTCAAGAAGAAATTGGATAGGCACTTGATAGCAACAGTAGGGTCAGCACCAAGGGGGAGGGGTATTCAAAGGTGTTCATCCCCAAACAACATATTGTGACCCCTTCACCTGCTCACAGCCATTGCCCTCCAAATGAGGTATCGTGACCCACAGCATCACTAGTCTCCAGTCTATATAAACAGCACATTTGTCTGCTACGTTAGAGGGAGGGGGAAAGTGACAGTGCTGCCGCAGGAGGAGGTTCATGGTAGGCAACACCACCACCACCACCACTACCAGCCCCACCCCCTTTGGTGAGTGAGTTCTTAAAGGTTAGATTGTAGAAATGTTCATGTCATAAATCATTTAAGTAAATTGGTGATTTATTAATCAGCCTTCTTGATTAACTATACATCCTGCATAAACTGAACAGAGAGCCCCAACTGTGTGAAATCTGGAAGGCAACAATTTCCTCATCTGTTTATCTTTTGTTAAAATTCTTCACGCAAGCTTGCTTCTAGCCTATGAATTAAATGTGCTTTGTGCAGATCTCCCAAGGAAACTTACTGGACCCAGGTGATACTCACAGCTCCAGCAATCAAGAGGAGGACCTGGAAAAGCAAAGACCAAGAATGATCTACAATCAAGAAAAAAAAGCAGAGAAAGGTATAGAAGTTTCTTTATCTTCTGGGGAAATTAAGCAATTTTTAGATTCTTTTTGACAATCCGTGGAAGTATGAACTGATGAAGTAAGGAAGAATGGTGAAAGGATTGAAAGATTAATGCAACAAGTTGACAAGATTCAAAATAGTGGATGGGAAAATTAAAGGAAATTAATTCAAGATTCAAAATATTAAAGACCAAATGAAGAAAGTACAAGCAGAAGCTGCTGCCAAGAACGATCATTTAATGCAAAAAAATAGATATTTTGGAAAATTTTAGTAGATGGAATAACATCAAGATTGTTGGACTTAAAGAAGGTGACGAAGGTCAAGATTTGAATTTTTTTTTTTGCAACAATAGATACCAGAATCTTTGGGTCAGGCTGAATTTCAAGGATATTTGGAGAATGAGTGAGTCCACAGGGCACTGAGACCTAAACCTCAGCCTGTCCAAAGGTCCCATCCAATACTTGTCACATTCCTTTGATATGAAGGGAGAAGATACTGGAGCTGGCAGTGAAGCAAGCTGAAGAAAGACAATCACCTTTGATTTATAATGGAAATAAGTTTTGATTTGTTAAAAAAAAGAGAAAAGTGTTCAATCCAGTTAAAGATGAACTATGGAAAAAAGGCTATGCCTTTGTTTTGAGATATCCTGCTGTACTGAAAACATTTGTCCCAGGTGAGAGGAATAGATTTTTTACTGAGCCTAATGAAGCAAAGGTATCTGCTGATTCATTGCCTGCTAAAGAATAACAGGTGTTTGCTGATACCTGAATTAATTACATAACTGAAAGAATTTTGCTGTAACTGGAATTACATTGTGTTTTGAGAGAGTTTAAAGGGGAGGAAGCTTTAGCCTATAATGCACATGATCTATTATATTTTGATAAGATCAATAGATTATTAGATTTATTGAACAAACCATAGTAAAGGATGGTACGGTGTATCGAGTGAGTTAGTGGAGAATATGATGCTGACCACTGCGGAATCATGGGTACAAATGTGATTTTTTAAAATCCTATTTCGATCAGGGGATTGGAGACGTTTTACCATCATGCGCCTCTGGGGTTTTTCTTCACTTTCTTCTTCTTACTTCTTTCCTATTTTTGTTCAAAGCCTGGATTGTTTATGAAGGCAGTATGTTATATGAGTATTGGGGTGAGGGGGGAGGGGGATGCTGGATGGACATACGGTTTAATGCTAGTGTTTAATGGCATGGAAATTGACTATTATTAGTATTAATATTAACAGAATTCAGAATCCGATAAAGAGAAAAAGGTTATCAAGTTATATGAACAAAATTAAAATGGATGTAGCTTTTAAAAAAAAACATTTAACAGAAATTGAACATGCAAAATTAAAGAGAGATTGTGTAGGAATGGTATTTTCTTCATTTAACTCAAAAGCCAGAGGGGGTAGAGATATTAATAAATAAAAGTTTACAATTTAAAATATTGGACATATTTATAAAGTGGGATATGTGAAGGTAAATTGTAAAATTTATTTGGAATATTGGACATTGTTGAATATATATGCACCAAATAGAGATGATGGAAAATTTATACAAGATGTTTTTATGCAATTAACTAATGCAAAGGGAGGGGTCTTTCATGGCTTGCTGAACCAAGCCATGAAAGACCCCAACAATGAAGACGCTGTTTACATCCGGTACCGCACGGATGGCAGTCTCTTCAATCTGAGGCGCCTGCAAGCTCACACCAAGACACAAGAGAAACTTGTCCGTGAACTACTCTTTGCAGATGATGCCGCTTTAGTTGCCCATTCAGAGCCAGCTCTTCAGCGCTTGACGTCCTGCTTTGCGGAAACTGCCAAAATGTTTGGCCTGGAAGTCAGCCTGAAGAAAACTGAGGTCCTCCATCAGACAGCTCCCCACCATGACTACCAGCCCCCCCACATCTCCATCGGGCACACAAAACTCAAAACGGTCAACCAGTTTACCTATCTCGGCTGCACCATTTCATCAGATGCAAGGATCGACAATGAGATAGACAACAGACTCGCCAAGGCAAATAGCGCCTTTGGAAGACTACACAAAAGAGTCTGGAAAAACAACCAACTGAAAAACCTCACAAAGATAAGCGTATACAGAGCCGTTGTCATACCCACACTCCTGTTCGGCTCCGAATCATGGGTCCTCTACCGGCACCACCTACGGCTCCTAGAACGCTTCCACCAGCGTTGTCTCCGCTCCATCCTCAACATCCATTGGAGCGCTCACACCCCTAACGTCGAGGTACTCGAGATGGCAGAGGTCGACAGCATCGAGTCCACGCTGCTGAAGATCCAGCTGCGCTGGATGGGTCACGTCTCCAGAATGGAGGACCATCGCCTTCCCAAGATCGTATTATATGGCGAGCTCTCCACTGGCCACCGTGACAGAGGTGCACCAAAGAAAAGGTACAAGGACTGCCTAAAGAAATCTCTTAGTGCCTGCCACATTGACCACCGCCAGTGGGCTGATAACGCCTCAAACCGTGCATCTTGGCACCTCACAGTTTGGCGGGCAGCAGCCTCCTTTGAAGAAGACCGCAGAGCCCACCTCACTGACAAAAGGCAAAGGAGGAAAAACCCAACACCCAACCCCAACCAACCAATTTTCCCTTGCAACCGCTGCAATCGTGTCTGCCTGTCCCGCATCGGACTTGTCAGCCACAAACGAGCCTGCAGCTGACGTGGACTTTTTACCCCCTCCATAAATCTTCGTCATCGAAGCCAAGCCAAAGAAAGAAGAAAAAAAAAAGAAATGCAAAGGGAGAAATAATGGGAAGAGATTTTAATTTTACTTTGATTTGAAATTGGATAGATCAGGTGGAATTATGGTTCAAAAAACAAAGTAGTTAAAACTCTGATGAATTTTCTGAATGAAATAAAACTTGTTAAAACCTGAGTTACAGGGAAAGGTTATGCAGACTGGGGGTTTTTTCTCTAGAGCGTAGAAGATTGAGAGGGGACTTAATAGAGGTGTTTAAGATTTTAAAAGGGACAGACAGAGTAAATGTGGATAGGCTTCTTCAATTAAGAAAGGGGGAGATTCAAACTAGAGGACATGGTTTAAGATTGAAGGGGGAAAATTATAAGGGGAACATGAGGGGAAATTTCTTTATGCAAAGGGTGGTGGGGATGTGGAATGAGCTTCCGGCAGACGTGGTAGAGGCGGGATCAATGGTTACATTTAAGGAAAGACTGGATCGTTACATGGATAGGAGGGGACAAGAGGGGTATGGACCGGGTGCTGGTCAGTGGGACTAGGAGGGTGGGGATTTGCTAAGGCATGGACTAGTAGGGCCAAACTGGCCTGTTCTGTGCTGTAAGTGGTTATATGGTTATTTTTTTTTCTTTGGCTTGGCTTCGCGGACGAAGATTTACGGAGGGGGTAAAAAGTCCACGTCAGCTGCAGGCTCGTTTGTGGCTGACAAGTCCGATGCGGGACAGGCAGACACGGTTGCAGCGGTTGCAGGGGAAAATTGGTTGGTTGGGGTTGGGTGTTGGGTTTTTCCTCCTTTGCCTTTTGTCAGTGAGGTGGGCTCTGCGGTCTTCTTCAAAGGAGGTTGCTGCCCGCCAAACTGTGAGGCGCCAAGAAGCACGGTTTGAGGCGTTATCAGCCCACTGGCGGTGGTCAATGTGGCAGGCACCAAGAGATTTCTTTAGGCAGTCCTTGTACCTTTTCTTTGGTGCACCTCTGTCACGGTGGCCAGTGGAGAGCTGGCCATATAACACGATCTTGGGAAGGCAATGGTCCTCCATTCTGGAGACGTGACCCATCCAGCGCAGCTGGATCTTCAGCAGCATGGACTCGATGCTGTCGACCTCTGCCATCTCGAGTACTTCGACGTTAGGGATGAAAGCGCTCCAATGGATGTTGAGGATGGAGCGGAGACAACGCTGGTGCAAGCGTTCTAGGAACCGTAGGTGGTGCCGGTAGAGGACCCATGATTCAGAGCCGAACAGGAGTGTGGGTATGACAATGGCTCTGTATACGCTTATCTTTGTGAGGTTTTTCAGTTGGTTGTTTTTCCATACTCTTTTGTGTAGTCTTCCAAAGGCGCTATTTGCCTTGGCGAGTCTGTTGTCTATCTCATTGTCGATCCTTGCATCTGATGAAATGGTGCAGCCTAGATAGGTAAACTGGTTGACCGTTTTGAGTTTTGTGTGCCCGATGGAGATGTGGGGGAGCTGGTAGTCATGGTGGGGAGCTGGCTGATGGAGGACCTCAGTTTTCTTCAGGCTGACTTCCAGGCCAAACATTTTGGAAGTTTCCGCAAAGCAGGACGTCAAGCGCTGAAGAGCTGGCTCTGAATGGGCAACTAAAGCGGCATCGTCTGCAAAGAGTAGTTCTCGGACAAGTTTCTCTTGTGTCTTGGTGTGAGCTTGCAGGCGCCTCAGATTGAAGAGACTGCCATCTGTGCGGTACCGGATGTAAACAGCGTCTTCATTGTTGGGGTCTTTCATGGCTTGGTTCAGCATCATGCTGAAGAAGATTGAAAAGAGGGTTGGTGCGAGAACACAGCCTTGCTTCACGCCATTGTTAATGGAGAAGGGTTCAGAGAGCTCCTTGCTGTATCTGACCCGACCTTGTTGGTTTTCGTGCAGTTGAATAATCATGTTGAGGAACTTTGGGGGACATCCGATGCGCTCTAGTATTTGCCAAAGCCCTTTCCTGCTCACGGTGTCGAAGGCTTTGGTGAGGTCAACAAAGGTGATGTAGAGTCCTTTGTTTTGTTCTCTGCACTTTTCTTGGAGCTGTCTGAGGGCAAAGACCATGTCAGTAGTTCCTCTGTTTGCGCGAAAGCCACACTGTGATTCTGGGAGAATATTCTCGGCGACACTAGGTATTATTCTATTTAGTAAAATCCTAGCGAAGATTTTGCCTGCAATGGAGAGCAACGTGATTCCCCTGTAGTTTGAGCAGTCTGATTTCTCGCCTTTGGTTATATGGTTATATGATAGTTGGAGAACTATGTATTCTGGTACTAGGACCTACTCATTTTATTCTTTTAGACATTAGACATATACACATATAGATATGTTTCTGATCTCTTAACTACAAGATTCAAAAGGATTGAATATCAAGCAAGAATATTGTCTGATCATTCACCTTTAATTAGGCCAATTGTATTAGAAGAAGAAAAAAATATAGGTTATAGATGAAGGTTAAATACTGCATTGTTAAAAGGCAAGATTTTTGTGAATTTATAAGAGAGCAGACATTTTTTTTTAGACACTAATGAACAATCTGTAACCAATAAACCTGTGGTTTACGACTTTATGAAGGCTTATTTAAGAGGGAATATAATAAGTTTTACAGCTAAGATTAAAAAATATATATTTCTGAAGTTAATTATTTGGAAAAATAAATAATAAAGTTGGATAATGAATTACAGAATCAAGTGAATAATGAGAAACAATGGAATTAAACAATTGAAATTTAATGAAATATAAACATATAAAGTAGAGAAAGATACAAGGCGAACTTGACAAAAATATTTCTAGTTGAGAGATAGAGTCCAAAAAGTTTTAGCATGGCAATTGAAGACAGAGCAATTATCAAGAACAATAATAGCCATAAATAAAACAAAGGGTATTAATGATGTTTTTAATGAAATTTTATAAGAAATTATATCAATCATCATCCTTGAAGGATGGAGATAAAGTAGATGAATATTTATCACAAATTATATTGCTGGAAATAAATATTGAGGAAAAGATTGAATTAACAAATTCTTTTACTGTTACACAATTATATGACATATTGATGTCTTTACCAAATAATAAGGTGCGAGAAGAATATGGTTTCTCTCTAGAGTTTAACAAAGAATTTAAAGAGTTATTGATCCCTATATTTATGGGATTGCTAGATCAAATGAATAACTCCTGTGATTTATCGGAGTCATTTAAAACAGCATTAATAAGTTATTAAAAAAAAAAGGAAGGATCCTCATATAGACCAATAGAATTATTGAATATAGATTATAAAATGTTATATAAATAGCTAATAGATTAGCTAAATGTTTACCTAAATTGATTAATATGGACCAAACAGGTATCAGGAATAGAAGATCAGCTAATAATATTATTAAATTTGTAAGTTTATCAAATAAGCTTAAAAAAAAAACATCTGTAGCTTTGGTTTAGATGCAGAAAAAGAGAATGGAGCTATTTAAAGTATTGAAAGTTTTTGGAATTCCAATAAATTTTATAAATTGGATAAGGGATAAGGGATATAATCACCCAAAAGCAGTTATAAATAGACAAATATCAAAACTTTTCTCATTGGAATGATCATCTAGGCAAGGTTGTCCATTATCACCTTTTTTATTTGCGCTGGCTATAAAACCTTTAGCAGAGTTGAAAAGAAGAGATAATAAGATTAATGGCTTTAAGATAAAAGATAAAGAACATAAAATTAGTCTGTTTGCAGATGATGTAATACTATATATTACAAACCCTGAAATTTCATTTAAAAATGTAAAGTAAATATTGATAAAAGTGAAGTGATGCCAATGACTGATTATACTCAAAATAAGAAAATTACAACATATAAATGGCAGAAAGAGGCGGTTAAATATTTAAGAATTAATATTGATATGAATTTGAATAATTTATTTATATTAAATTATATACGTGAAGGTGAATATTTTTCCTAGAATACAATACCTAATCCAATCATTACCAATTTCTGTACCAACAACATTTTTTCAAGATTTAAATAAAAACATAAGAAAGTTTATTTGGTGAGACAAACAGCCTAGGATGTCATTGGAAAAATTAACATGGAAATATGTTATGCCTAATTTTAAAAATTACAGAACAGCTCAACTTAGATTTTTATCTTCCAGTTATCAGATTGGTGAAAGTACAGCGTGGGTACACATTGAAATGAGTAAAATAGGAGAAAATAATTCTGAACATGTTTTGTATAAATGGCACAAACAACTGTTGAAAGGGAAAATAGATACACCAATTTTGAAACATATACTTAAAAGTATGGAATGGAATCCATGTAGAAAGAGGAATGAAGAATTATCATTTAGCTAGAATGTTATAAAAGCAAAATCTTTTAATTCCCTTTACAGTGAATAATTCATTTTTTTGATACTTGATATAACTGGAATAAAAAGGATAAAGGATTGTTTTTGAATTTTTTTTTAAAACTTTTGACCAATTGAAAGAGAGTATATTTTACCAAATAACACCATCTTTTATATTATCAACTTAAATCATAATGAAAAAGAAAGTTATGACTGAATTTTAGATTACCTGAACAAATTCAATTTGAATATTCAATAACTGATAGGTTTATCAAAGGATTTATTACTAATATGCATATAAAATTGAAAGAGGCTATGCAGAAAAAAAAATCTATTTAAATCTAAATAGAGATGGGAAAGAGATTTAAATATACAAATCCAAGAAGAATGATCAAAACTACATTATGAAAGTGTAACCAACACAATTAATGCCAGATATCAAATGGTACAATTTAATTTTTTTTGACATCAGTTATATTATACTCCACATAAATTGCACAGTCTTGATTCAAATTTCTCTGATCAATGTTTTAGATGTAATAAAGTGGTAGGAACATTTTTACATGCAGTATGGCAATGTGAAAAAGTAGAAACATTTTGGGAAGATAAATATTTTATTGGGACAAATTATGAAGATACAAGCTCCGAAAGAATCAAAAATATTTTTGTTAGGGGATATTTATGTTTTGAAGTTAGATATTTATCAGAAGAAGTTTTTAAATGTAGCAATAGCAAAGAAATGTATGGTGGTAATGTGGAAACTAGACTATAATGTGGGGTTGAATAGATGTCAAATGGAATTACAAAATTGTATACCGTTAGAGAAAATAATGTACAATTTAGGGAATCAACCAGAAAAAATTTTACAAGATCTGGAAACTTTATATGGATTTTATTGGTAAGAGTTCATCTGCAGCACCTGCTGCTTCCACCCCAACTCACCCTAATTGATTATATTTGTAAATTTGAAATTTAATTACATTAAAAATTTTTAATTTAAAAGGATATATGAGAAATTCAGGCAGGCTTTTTTCTTACTTTTTTGGAGATGGAGGGCAGGGTAGGGGTGAAAAAATATAAAATCATATATTCTTTTTGCATTTTTAAAATTCTGTATGATTATGGATAAGTACTGAATTTGTTATTGATGCAAATAAAGAATAAAATTTTCAAAAAAAATAGTAAAATTTAACCTTCATTGAAAGGATATTTGAGTGGAAGTATATAGGTGTCTTACTGCAGTGGCTTAGGGTACTGGCAAGACCACTCATGGGATATTCTGCATAGGTTTGGTCTCTTTCCCTTTCTCAGGAAGAATAAACTTGCATTCAAGTGAATGTAGTTCAGGTTCATTAAATTGATATTTTTGATGTTTTTTTTTAAAAAAAAACAAGATGATGCAGATTGGGTGTCCACTCCAGAGTTTAGAAGAATGTGAGGTCACCTCTTGTTAAGAACCAACAACCTTCTCAGTTTTGTTAGGGACTAAAGAGACTTTGTTGGGACTAACAAAGGAACAGTAATGGCCAAAAGAAATCACCAGACGCAATGGAAAATTCAAAATAATATTTTTAAAATAAACTATAATAACATAACATTTCTTAATTATCATGAGCTTAAACTCTATATTTAAACCTCCACTATGCACAAGTGTGTGTTGGTGTCCCAAACTCTGAAAAATCAATTTTAACACTTCAGCATCATTTTGATCTTGCTTGAAGGTCTTAACATTTCAGTTCAGAAATAATTATAAAGCACTTTTGATCATCATATCTTCAGGCCTCTTTAAACTCTCAATTTTTTTGATGAGTTGTCCTTCAGAGAGATTTTCCTTCATGAGTGATTTTAAAAACTCCCTCCCAACTTGCATAAGAGTTCTGGAGTCTGTTTACTTCTCTTGAATGAAGACTTTTAGAATCTGTGTTCCAAATATTGAAATTGCCCTCTTTATCTTAAAGAGACAGTTGGAAGTGGGTTGACTATTTCAAAGTCACTTATTCTGTGTTCTCCTTTTCTTCAAGGAAAAACATAGGCAGCTTTATCCCTCTCTTCAGGAAACATTGCTGCTGATCAGTTCTGCATCTTAACTGCAGGTTTTCTTCAACTGAACTCTGTCGACTATTTCAAATATATTTCTGGCATGAGACATCATTTCTGTCTTTGAAGTTCATCATGTCTTTTAAGTCCACTTATTTACAGAATCAAAGTATTTCAAAGTTAATGGTTCTCGGCTGTCTGGAATTTACTAACAAAATGGATTCTTGTATACTCAAGCAAAAAATCCATTGTCCCACTTATTCAAGAACCATCATAAAAATCTTTCATCTCTTCTAGTTGCAATGCAAAAATCAGAATCTTTGGCTTTCAAACTGGCTTCTGTGATCAATAATGTTTAAATTGCAAATGTGTTTATTGATGCTGAAGCCAACTACCAGCAGCAAAGAACCATCTATATCTGTAGAATATAAATGAGCCTTGACCACCCAAAATGAACTTATTAAACCATATCCAGATAAAATATATTTTAACATTAAACTAAGGATTAATATTAACACAGATCCATTACACTTCATTCAAACAAAAAAATACCTTGAATAGAGTCTTCTAAAGCATAGGATGATGCTTCTCTTTCTAATTTCTTGATGCAGGGATCATGGCATTAAATGAAGGGACTGGTCATTCAGGTCTATGGAGATAAGAAATTACTTCACTCTGTGGGTAATGAATTTTCAAAATTCTTTAAACAAAGATGGTGGGAAACCCAGTCACTGACTTTATTCAAAACAGAGAAAATAGATTTTTAGTTATAAAGGGAATTAAGGCATATGAGGTAGAAGATGAACAAATATGTTAATGAATGGTAAAGCATAAACAAGGGACCTATACCTTCTTCCTGATTCTCTTATTTTCCAACCATCTAAGCCATAAACATTTAGCTTAGATGGCTATTAAAACTCCATAAAAGATTTAATGTTTCTTATACCAAGAGATATTTAATTGACATTGGGCTCTAGTTTGCAATTGAATTGTCTATTGCTTCATGTACACAAGGAAATTTTGTATTTCTCACATTCAAACACATTAACAAATGTAAATACCAAGACAAAGGCATAAGTAAAACTGAAAACAATTAAAACTTTTTGAGAAAATATAAAATAATTAAAAGTTCTTCAAACACAAAACATTAAACAATTTTAAAGTCAACTTGGGGAATTATTTAGGGAATGACAACTTAATTCCTTGCTGCTATTTTCTAAGGTAATAAGTTTCACGATGGGCTTGACTGTGGATGTGAAGTTGATATTTTTCCTGTCTGTGTTGGATAGAACCATGTCATATGATCAAAATAATGGGTTTTGCACAAAGATGAGGAGAAATTTCTCCTCTAGAAAGCAGGCTCAATTGCTGAGATTGAAACAGAAGCTTCATCTCAAATTTGTAACAGCATAACAGTGATACAGCCAGTAAAGATGCTGCCTCCTGATTCCATCCTGATCTCAGGTGATGCCCATGTTGAATTTGCAACTTTCCTCTGTGACTACATGCCTTTCTCCCAGGGGCTCTGACTTTCTCCCACTGCCCATAGATGGACAAGTCAGCATGTTAATTGCACATTGCAAATTGTACTTTGTGTGCATGCAAATGATAGAAACTGGGATGGGGTGGTGGATGAGAACAAGAGAAGACAAAATGAAATTTATGCAAGATTAGTATAAACAAGGAGTTGATGATTATCATGGACCTGGTGGGTCATTCTGCACGTTTCTATCACCAAGATGGAAAATAGAGATTGAAAGGTGAAATCAGAGATTATAGAGTTGCTCAAGGAAAGTGGCACCAAGGCCTTTATGTAGAACTAGGAGATGGCAACCTCTGTAGACATGTTACCATAGGCGAACTGGAATGTATCCATGTCACTATTCAGACAGGAGCTGAAATGCATCTGCCTTTGAAATCACTTCACTTTTAATACAAGTGCTGTTAATGGTCGATAGTTATTTAGGCAGGTAACTACACTCTTCTTAGGCACTGGTATGATTGACGCCAGTTTTAAACAGGTAGATGCCACACCTGTTATGCTTGTTCTTTCAAGAATTATATGGGTTTAGCACTTAACCCACTTTATTTTCCTTGAGTTGCTTCAACTGACTTTCCACCTTCTTCCAAACGACAACACCCATGACTCCCATCATATGTTACTTCCAGTTTCCACCCAACTACGCATATTGCATGCTGGGAAATGCAGTTCTTATTTACACACATAATAACACAACATTCTCATCCACAGCAGTGTTGATAATGTCTGTAACAGCCTTGGTGTAATCTTTCAGATTCTCACCTGAGTCACATCTTGAAGAATACAGAAAAAGCAAGAAAATAATCAAGTAAGTAATCAAGAAGGCAAAAAGAAGATGCGAAATTGCTCTGGCAGATAATGTGAAGGTAAACTTGAAGGGTTGCTGTAAGTATATTAAGAGTAAAAGGATAGCAAGGGACAAAATTGGTCGCCTAGAGGATCAGTCTGGTCAACTACGTGTGGAGCAGTGGGGGAAATCTTAAACAGCTTTTTTGCATCAGTATTTACTCAGGAAGCTAGCATTTTAAATAAGCAAGGAAGGGAAACAATCAGAAGGAATGTGGAAGATATGGACATTAAGGAGATGCTTGCTGTCTTACAGTGAATAAAGGTAGATAAATCACCTGGGTTGGATGATATTCCCTTGAACCTAAGGGAGAGTAGAAATTTCAGGGGCCCTGGCTGATATATTCAAAATGTCCTTAATCACAGGTGAGGAGGTACCAGAGGATTGGAGGGGAGTTCATGTTGTCCTGTTGTTTAAAAAAGGCTCCTAAACCAGGTAATTATAGGCTAGTGAGCCTGATGCCAGGAGTAGGTAAATTATTAGGAGAAATTCTGAGAGAAAGAATATATAGGTATTTGGACAGTCATGGGCTGATTAAGGACAGTGAGCATGGCTTTGAGCGTGGTAAGTCATGTTTAACGAATCTTGTAGAGATTTACCAGGAGGTTATCAAGAAGGTACATAAAGTCTGTTGATCTTGTTTACATGGACTTTAGTAAAGCATTTGACAAGGTTCCACATGGGAGGTTAGTTCAGAAGCTAGGTATCCATGGAGAGATTGTAAACTGGATTCCTAATTGGCTGTGTGGGAGAAAACAGAGTGGTAGTGAATGGTTGTTTCTCAGACTGAAGACCTATAACTAGTAGTGTTCAGGGAACAGTGTTGGGACCATTGTTGTTTGTTGTATTTAATCAGTGATCTGAGATAAATTGGTAAATTGGATCAGCAAGTTTGCTGATGACACAAAGATAGGAGGCATTGTGAACAGAAACAAAGATTTTCAAAGCTTACAGAGGGATGTGGACCAACTGGGAGAATGGGCCAAAAAATGGCAGATGAAGTTTAATGCAGACAAGTGTGAGGTGATGCATTTTAGAAGGGCAAACCAAGGTAAGACATACACAGTATGAAGAGTGCAAAGGAGCAGAGAGATCTGGGAATACAGATACATTGTTCTCTGAAGGTGGCGACAGGGTTGTAAAGAAAACTTTTGACATCTTAGCCTTTATAAATCAAAGCATTGAGTATAGAAGTTGGGATTTTATGTTGAGGTTGTTTAAGACATTGATGAGACCAAATTTGGAATATTGCATGAAGCTCTGGGAACCTAATGACAGAAAGGATATCAATAAGATTGAAAGAATTCAGAGAAAATTTACCAGGATGTTGCCCTGTCTTCAGGAATTGAGTTACAGGGAAAGATTAATCAGGTTAGGACTTTATTCCATAGAAGAATGTGGGGAGATTTGATAGAGGTTTATAAGATTATGGAGACAGAGTGGATGCGAGTAGCTGGTTTCTACTCAAATTGGGGAAAATAAATGAGAGGTCATAGTTTTAAGATGAAAGGAAAAAGATTTGGGGGAAGTTCTTTACTCAGAGAATGGTGGGAGTGTGGAAAGAGCTGCTACCTGAAGTGGTGGGTGTGGTCTCGATCTTGTGTTTTAAGGATAAATTGGATAGATACATGGATGGTAAAGGTCTGGAGGGTCATGGAATGGGAGCAAATCAGTGGAAGTGAGATGATGCTTGGCACATACTAGAGTATCCAAATGGCCTGTTTCCTGTGCTGTAGTGTTCTATGGAGTCCTTGAACACCTCTCAATTTGCTGACTCAAGGAAGTCCTGTAACCATTCATCAACCTTCTGTGACCACCTTTTAGCTGTCCTGATTGCCAGAGGTTTGGTTTTAGGTTCTATCTGCATGAAGGCAGAAGGCGCACAGCCAGTTGACCTGACTTACCAAGATGTGGTCTCGGGAAAGAACGTTAGGCCTTCCTTATCTTGGTGTAGCAGTGATCAAGTATGTTGAGACCTCTGATACCGCAGGTTACGTGCCGAGCATGATTTTCTTGAAGTCACTGATTAGGATTTGTAGTGTACCGGGCTAAGCGGTCTCTTGTTTACTGACCATATTATGCAGCTCCTCAAGTTCCTATTTGTAATCAGCATTGGGAGGGATATAAACTTCAGTAAGAATCACTGATGAGAACTCGGTGTAGATGGAAGAGTCTGCATTTAATCAAGATTTGCTCTAAGGCAATAGAGCAGGAGGGCAATATAACCCCATTTGTTATGGCAACATGCATGCTCACATGTCATTATGAACACAGAGTGACATTGTATGATGAGGTTCAGTTTGGCACCATCTTGGCATGAATAAAGATGCTTACAACTTCTCTCGAGTGAGGCCATTTTCAAAGGGAAAATAGACAACAAAGTGGCTACTAGGATTAAAAAAAAACAATTTCACACTCTGGGTGACGAGATCTACAGGATTTCGGAAAAAAGGACGACATAGGTGAAAATTTGGTTTAAAAAAACAATGACGAAAAGAATGTCAAGCTGCAGGAAGACAAAAACACGTGATCAGCAGCAGGGAAAAGCGCTGGAGCGCTGGAGCGCTGGAGCGCTGGAGCGCTGGAGCGCTGGAGCGCTGGAGCGCTGGAGCGCTGGAGCGCTGGAGCGCTGGAGCGGGCTCAGAATGAAACAAAGTGTTCAGGGATGAGGTCAAATAATTCACCTGTGGGACTGGTGCAGTTTTCTGATGAAAAATGAAGGCATCAAAACGATTCTGCTGAAGTCCTCAGAAATTAATCATGGGAAATGAAGACTGTTATGAAGAAACTCAAAGAATTTAATGTCTTCAGTACACTTAAGGTAGATGAGATTAATTTTAAAATCTTCAAGGAAATGAGCAAAGAAATTGGAATACACATGAGAGGGAAGGATAAAGAAAAGGAAAAAAGAGGGAACATGAGAGAAGGAAGTGGCAGTGAGATGAACAAGGCTTGCAGAGAATGGGAAAGGCAGAAATAATGAAAACAAGAGGAAAGGTTGATGGGAAACATTTGAAAAACTTGGATGACACGGAATCTAGTACACAAGATAGAGATAACCATTCGCAATTCTCCACACAGTCAAAAAGGATCGATAGAGGATCAAGGTGAGGAGGATGATTCTTTGGCAATTAAACCTCAACAAACTTACAAAACAGTTGAAAAGTCATACACTAGTTTGGTGTTCTTCATCCTTAAGAAGATCCAAGAGAGAAAGACACCCACCAATACATTTAAAAGACTATGTACTGTGACTTAAAGACTTTATTCAATACATCACAAAGACTATGAGTGGTGACTTAAAGACTTTGTACGTTTCCAGTTAATACATTTTAAGTTAAGTCGTGCGGGATCTAATAGTTACCATGATTAGTGGAAGTTATGCTTAAATTCTCTGTAGTGTTAACAATTAAATTTATACTTATGTACCAGTAAGCACAACATTTTTTTTGAGGAGGAAGAGTGTTATGGATATGTGCAGGCATGATATTATACACACAGATTTATATTGTACAATGAGGTTCAGTTTGGTGCCATCTTGGCATGAATAAAGATTTTTATAGCTTCTCTCAAGTGAGGTTATTTTCAAAGGGAAAATTCATGTCACCAATGTCCATGCATCACTCAGTACAGTATTAACAAAAAAAAAACACACTCTGCCAGAATCCGAGTTCTGATCCAGTGTATGAATGGTGAAACCATTTGGTCAAATAGCTATGTCTAGTGTGTACTCCTTTAACCAACTCTCGGTGCAGCAGACAACTGATATTTGTCTTACCTGTCTCTGATAAAGCAGCCTTGCTCTCAGGTCATCAATTTTATATTTCTTATGTCCTTACATTCTTAATTGGAGAATGACTTGCTGAAGTTATATGGGCCGATTTCTCAGGAGTTTCTGCAACATCAGATGTGGAAAGTTATGTGAAAATTCATTGCAAACAGCAATCAGCAAGTTTGGGACTTGAGCATTTGTGATATTACTTTCAAAATCCTAAATTTCCTTCCCATCACATTGTTGCAGATAGAGTAAGAGAGTCAAATAACAAAGAAACAGGTCCATCAGCCCACCATGTACAGGTAAACTATTTATCCCCATGTTTGTGGGGAAATGTGGCCAGTTTCAAACATTATTCTGCAAATTCCAACCCATTGTAATGAACAATAGACAAACTTCAAACAAATACTGCAAATTATCACAATCATGTGTTCTTTTAAAACTTATGATTATCCTAAATGCTCTGAGTTATTTTCTTTTTTCATTACTTTAATTTTATTTTGCATTTTTATACAGAATTATTTTATTATGATCTTGAAAAGCAAAGGAAACACTTCGTCCTGCAGTAGTCACCAGTCAGTAGATAAAAGAACAAAACAAATCAGAAGAATTGATAAATTACTTGGAGTTAGATGACAGGAGAACAGTGAATAAAAAAGTTAAAGTGCCAAAAGAGATGGAAAATTGTTTTTAGAAAGTTGCATTAACTGGAAGAAATGATCTAGTTTTACCATTGCTGATAGATACACATGGCCATGATTGCCATAAAATAAAATTGCAGAATGTATTTTGGGCAACATACATGCTGAATAAAAGGCTTAGGCTGGCAAAAATAACCCACATTCATGAAAACCTATCCTTTGTTCTATTTTTGTTAATTTCAAATTTAGTACAAGTCGATTCAGATAATAGAAAGGAAAAAAATAATTGTTGGTCCTTTTAAGTTTTTAAGCAGTTACTCAGAATTTTGAAAGAGCATTTTGTATGGAATCTTGTTAGGCAGGTTGCAGACTGAAAATACACCATGCCAAATCTCACTGGCAACCAAAGTTAACAGAATGCATTGGATAAATGCCACTGTATCACTCTCCTGGAAAATTATGGGAACATAGTTTAGGCGACTGGCTTGATCTATTTATGCTCAAGCTGATCTATTTATCCCATGGATGAGCAGAGTCACTTCTAATCACTTAAGAAAAGGCCCAGAATTTAAGGCCTTTTTGTGGCAGTAAGGGAACCACAGTTGATTCTCGGGTGGAGGCACACTTCAGGGATAGGTCTTCTTGTATTTTACAAGTTCTTATCAGTTGGTCTATGAGACAGATCATTCTCCAGTAAAGATCACTCTTTGCCGGGATCAATACAAGTGTTTAAGATTATGAAGAACTTAGACAAATGTTAGATATCCACTAAATAGAAAAGACATGCATAAAATAATTTCTATTTTTAATACTATAAATAGTTAAACAATAATACAATAAAAAGACAAATGTATTTTTCCAAACAGAATGTGGAACTGGGGATTAGCTGGAATGGGTAAGGCAAACAATATCAATATATTAACAAAAAGCAAAATACATCCACAGTTGGGTGGGTGGGGTGGGGGGAGAGAGAAGAGGAATGGAGCAATAGGCTTAAGACATTGGATGAATTAGGCTCAGAAGTGGTCCCTGTGATTGGTGATTCCAGTGCTCTGGCTTGTAGTTTCTTTGTCATTCATTAAGATTTGCATGAGACAAAAATCAAATAACTCCAAAGGGATAAGGGGATGGTAGGAAATATTGAAATTGATATAATAATTCTCAGTAATTTTACTCTTGATTGAATGTCCTTCAAAAATAAAATAAATTAGAACATAGATATTATTGCAGTATACTGTATGCGACCTATTACAAGGACACAAAATGTCAATAACTTCAGAGGTTTTTGAGAATGACAAATTTGGCACGTGTAGCTTACAATCAGAGGAAATGGTTAATGAAAATAGTCAGGCTAAAGGAACCAACCAAAGACGCGGTTCCTAGTATTGCTCAGCACGGATGGATTGGATCATTCATTATGCTGTGGATAAATAAGAGAATTCAGGCATTACTATTTGTCATACTGGACCTAGCAATGGAGCGAGCATACAAAATGACCAAGCTTGAAGCTGAAAGTGAAAGATGTAAACAGTTTTACTCAAGGAATGATTCTTCTTTGTGGCCATATCACATAATCATTCAACTGGGTTCATCAGAAAACCAAAGGTGCAAGTGCATGCAAAAAGACAAGGCGGCCATCTGCCATGTCAAGTAAAATTTGGAAGTGCTTCCAATGAGCCTCCCCAGAGGTGAAAGTAAGCCAGTGGGATGTATAAACAAGGAAGTGGTAATAGAAACTGCTCACAGCATAGCAGTTAGTTCTCCACTATTACAGCAAGAGCACCAGGGTTTGAATTTGGCTCCACCTGTAAGGAGAAAATACAAGTTCTCCCTGCGACCTGCATGGATTTTCTCTAGGTGCTCTGGTTTCCTTCCACAATGTTCAGGGGTTGGTAGGTTATTTGGGTGCATTTGGCCAGCCTGGGTTTCATGGGCCATAAGGACCTCCTAATCTGCTGTATCACATTTGAAAAGAAATCATGCAAATTAAATTGACAATGCTAATACTAGGACAGCTGAATTTCAGTTGCCTTTTACCCTGAACTTCCATGGCTCAGATTTTTGAATGTCTATTCCATGTAGTCTGATGGGAAAATTATTATACAGAGAAAGAGTACACAAAGTTTCCTGCTTAACATATAAGTATTAAATAATTGAGAGAGAAATACTACAGTAACATGGCATAGGAATGAATGGAAGTATGATGTTCCAAGGAATAGGGTTGTAATGCCAGCTGGAAATATCTACAAAAGATGCTCTTTACATGACATATCAATAATGGAAAATACTTTGTATCTATGGGTTTGCAGTACTGCTTGTTCAAGTGTCTTCCATTAACAGTGTATTGCTGCACAAGTGCTTATGTCACTGTAAAGCACCAAGTAAAATAAATATTGCCTCACAAATGAGCAAGAACCTTGGTCAAATGTTGCCCATCCTGAAGCAAATGATTCTGCTAAGCAAATCTGAAAATCAAGTCATTAAGCAAGCCATAAATTTAGACACACAATGAGATGTCTCAGAGCGAGGGCAGTTCATTTGAGCACTCCTAGTTAAGATCATCATTTGGATAGTTATTCAACATTTTTCTAAGCAATGGATCCATTTGTAATCCTCTAATAATAAGCAGTTTGGAGGAAGAGTTGTGAATCTTTTTGTAAAAGGAAATTGGTTCACTGATGTTTCAGGATGATGGATATATGGATATGCCATTGCAAGAATCCAGAGGTGCCTAATGCCGACACAATCTTAATTAAGTTAGATGCTACTGCAGCAAAAGCTGAGAAAGCATGGGTTTTGGGAAGGAGCTGTTTACCCACATGGTGCTTGTTTTTTTTGTTGCTTATGAAGTTATCAAACCAGTTGAGATTGATTTGAATATCGTAAGGAAAATTGTATTGTGATATGGAGACAATTCAAGGCCACACGTGTGGAAAAATTAGGCCTGGACTTCTTGATCTTTGGCCAAGGTGCAACAAGAGAGTGAAAGCAGTCAAGCTGGTAATGGAAGCCATTATTTTCAGACACTATCCGGAGAAGGAAAGTCAAAGGAGCTGACAGCTCATCTTCAAGAGGACAACACATCAGAGGGAAAATCCTGTGTCTACAGGAAGTCAAAGTGTGAGATCAGAGACATGAAAGTGGAAAAGCTCAAGAGGAAATCAAATTTAGACATATAGTACAGTAACAGGCCCTATTGGCCCACGAGCCAGTGCCACCCAATCACACCCACTGACCTACAACGCCCGATACATTTTGCAAGTGGGAGGAAACTGGAGCCCACGGGGAAAAACACACAGAAACAGGGAGAACATGAAAACTCCTTACAGACAGCGCAGGATTCAAACCCCTGTCCCAATCACTGGCACTATAACAGTGTTGTGCTAACCACTACACTAATTGTGACATCCTATCAAAGTAGAAAATTATCTGATTGACAACATGGCATAAAGAGATAACGAATAAATTGTAACTACCAAGGTCACTGATCAGTGTTATCAACCTGTGATAAATTAACAATGTTGTTTAAAAAATGTAATACCATGTAGTTGTAATTATGCATATTTATGGGACAATAATGCTTTGGTAATAACTGCAGTGTAGAATTTGGAATCAGTTATGTATCAGGTCATCAAAGGCTCTTGGAGGTACCAACGTCCAGGACAGGAAAAAAAACTCCAGAGGGTTGTTAACTCGGCCTGTGACATCACAGGCAGCAGACTGCACTCCTTTGAGGACATCTACAAGAGGCAGTCTCTTAAGAAAGCAGCCTCTATCCTCAAGGACCCCACCACACAGGGCATGACCTCTTCACTCTGCTAACATTGGTGTAAAGGTTCAGGACCCTGAAGATGAGCTCTCAGTGGCACAAGGACAGCTTCTTCCCCTCTGCCATCAGATTTCAGAATGAACAATCAACCACAGGTACTACTTTGTCTTTTTAGGTTTCTTCCACTTCTTGGCCACTCTGAGCTCTCAGATGCATGTCATTTCAACTCATTTTTCAGTATGTGTCTATCCTGCACCTATTTCATTTCTTGGACAAACTCCCTTCATTGCTGCTCTGCCATCTTCCCTGCTGGGGCCCCCTACCAATTCACTTTGACCAGATCCTCTCTCACACTATTGTAATTCCCTTTACTAAAATATTGACATCTGACTTTAATTTCTCAAAGTTAAATTTCAAATATAACTTGATCATCTTGTGATCACTGCCCACTAATAGTTCCTTTACCTCAAGCTCTCTGATCACCGATGGGGTATTTCACATCACCCAATCCAGTAGAGCCTAGTGGGCTGATCAACAAGCTGCTCTAAAAAAATCTTGTTGGCATTCTACAAATTCTCTCTCCTGATACCCAACCTGATACTCCTAATTTATTTTGATGTCAAATTCCCACATGATTACCATAACATTGCCCTTCTGACAAACTTTTTCTATTTGCTGTTGTAATTTGTTTTCCACATTCCAGCTACTGTTTGGAGCTCCATGTACAACTGCCAACAACCATTGGTTAACTTAACCTGCAATGATTGTATGTCTTGTTCCTATGCCATCTCTTTGTCTTGATTTCATGTTATTCCTTACCAGGAAATGCACTCCATACCTGCTGACCTGCCTATTCTTTCGCTACACTGTGTATCCTTGGTCATTCAGCTCCCAATGACATCCATCCTTTAGCCATGACTCTGTAATGGCCACAATATCATACTTACCAATCTGTAACTATACTACAAGATCATCTACTTTATTTTTTTATGCTGTGTGTGTTTAAATATACAGCGGTCATTCCTATTTTTTTTTGGACTCTGTGTCCCTGTTGCATTGCAACTCATTCCATTGGCAGCAAATTTGTTCCATCTGCCTGTCCTGCCACAAACATACCCGCTGTCTCCATGTGTGAGCCAACACCCTCTTACTCTGCCTCTTCAGTTCCCACCCCGCAAATCTAGTTTAAACTCCCAACAGCATTAGCAAACCTTCCTGCCAGGATATTGGTTCCCTTCCAGTTTAGTGCAACCCCTCCCACTTGTATCAGTCAAACCTTCTGCAGAAATAGTACCAATGATCAAAGAACTTGAAAACCTGCTCCATCTCCTCAACCATCTATTTGTTGGTGCTACCTTCCTGTTCTGACCTTCCCTAGCTTGTGGCATTGGGACGTATCCAGAGATTACCACCTTGGAGGTCCTGCTTTTCAATCTCCTTCCTAACTCCCTCCCAAGTATCTGAAGGGGTATACTTGTTTCTGAGGGGAATAGCCACAGAGTGACCTTGCATTTCTTTCTCCCCTTAACTCTCTGTGTTCATCCATCTTCCTGCTGCATCCTGGATGCACTCTGGGTGCAATCACCTGCTCAAAAGTCTTATCTATGACTTGTTCAGCCTCCTAGATGATCCTTCGATCTATCCAACTCCATTTCCTCTCTATGGTCTTTCAGAAGCTACAGTTGGCTGAACTTCCTGCAGGTGTAGTCGTCAGGGAAACAATTAGATTCCATGAATTCATACATCCTACAAGAGCTGCATTTCACTGCCATATCTGCCTGGACTGTTCTATGGGGACTGCAGTGACCAAATCAGCTGTGACAAAAAGGAAAACCTACCCCTCTTCTCTGCATCTCTAGCCTCAGCCGCGTCTCAGCAAAGCCTCTTGAGCCAAAGCCTCAACTCCCCACTGCCACGATGGTCCGGTCTGTATGTACCTCTCACCCATTTCAAGAGTCCTACTCTTGCTCCAACTCCTAATCATTGGGAAAGAATAATTTTCATTATACCATCATATCATATTTTTTTGTTCTCTAGTACAGGTAGCTCTTATTGCCACTTATCACCCTCTATCAGCTATTTTCACTTTGCATGGCTCATGATCCTCCACCTGATCCCTTTTCTCTCTTTCCTCCCCCTATATCTAGCACCTGACAATTAGCTGTCTTTATTTCCCTACTGCATTCCTGAGCCTCTCCTTAGTTTGCCAAACCCCTACTGGTTCCTATCTACCCCTCCCATCCTGTCTTCAATATGCATGCTATCTAAATGCTGTCTAGTTAGAAGAGTTCTGACTAGAAATGTTAACAATCCTTTCCCTCCCACTGATTCTGCTTGATCCACTAAGCATCCAACATATATTTGTTCCAGTGTTGAGTATGTGTGTTAAAGTCCCCTTAAGGATTTTGTATACCCTTGGCACAATCTTTGCTGTTCACTAATTATTGATTACCTTTAATAAAAGATGCTTTTAGTGCGATTCCTGTTATTTGTGATATTGAATTGCAACATGAATAGCCTACAAACTTTACAATTAATGGGCAAAGAAATCTCATTACAGCTAACTACTTAAAAATCCCTAGTCATGCATTAAACATCAACTATCATTGTAACTTATTACAATTTCTTTTGTAGCTCCATCTAAGCTTCAGACATTATTTTCTGTCTTTTTAAAATTTAACCATGTTATTCCAAAGTATTTCCATCGTGATATTGAACTGACATCACCCATTGACAAATTGTAACTAAAATAAAAGTCATTATAAATTATACTTTAAATGAAATATTTGCACATCAAGCTAAAAAATAAAGTAGCAATTACCAGCACTGATATTGCTTCATTTCCATCTCAAAAATATAAACCACAATCCAAAGACTACACAATAGGTTTATTAATCATCCAACCCATTACTGCAAAAGCATTGCAATAATCTTATTTAGACTGCAAGCTGAATCCTTTGGGTTTTCTTATCTGAACAATTAGCCCACAATTCACTCTCATAGCTTTGTGATTGGACTGCAGCTATTACCCATGATTGGATCTGCATGCAAGGTGCATTGCATTTAGGTCTATTTGCTGAATAGTAATGGACTTTGAAGAGAGAGAGAGATTATATATATATAATTTCCAAGAAAGTCTATTATGATATAATCAATAAATTTTGGAAAACAGCTCCATTTAGTCCACAAATTATATTATGATACAACTTCTATATAACCATAACAGTTTACAGCACAGAAACACATCATATCGTCCCTTCGAGTCCGTACCGGTTAACTTGAACAACTCCACTAGTTCCCCTCTCTCACTCTCCACCCATAACTCTCCAAACCCCTCACATCCATCTACACATCCAACCTTCTCTACTATCTCCTCTGGAAGCTCATTCCATTTCTAGCACCATTCTCTGAGTGAAGAAGCATCCTCTAACATTTCTCCTAAAGTTTTGCCCCCTAACTCTTAACATGCCCTCTTGTTCCAACCTCCCCTGCCCTCAGGGGAAAGAGTCTACTCACGTCTAGTCTATCTATTCCCTTCATAATTTAAAATACCTCTACCAAATCCCCTCTCAACCATCTACGTTCCAATGAATAAAGAGCCAGTCTCCTTAATCTTTCTCTGTACTCTAGATGTTGTAAGCCAGGCAACATCCTTGTAAAGCTTCTCTGCACCCTCTCCTCTTTATCTATATCCTTCCTATAATTTGGAGACCAGAACTGAATACTATACTCCAAACCTGGCCTCACGAATGCCTTAAGCAGCATCAACTCCCAGCTCCTATACTCTACACTATGATATATGAAGGCCAGCATACCATATGCCTTCTTAACCACCCTGTCTACATGGGAATCCACCTTCAAGGAACTCCAAGATTCCTCTGTTCCTCTGCATACCTCAATGTCCTCCCCTAAACTGCATATGTCCCATTCTGGTTATTTTTTCTGAAATGCAGCACCTCACACTTGTCTACATTAAATTCCATCTGCCATCTTTCAGCCCACTTTTCCAAACAAACCAAATCCTTCTGTAATCCAAGAAAACCTTCCTCACTATCCACCACTCCCCCCATTTTTTGTATCATCTGCATATTTGCTTACCCAGTTAATGACCTCCTCCTCCAAATCATTAATATAAATGATAAACTCATTCTCAATCAAGTTAATCCATAATTAAAAGTTTTGCTTCCCATATGCAATGTCCTAAGGAAAAATTGTTGTTATAACACCAAAGACAGCGACTGAAAGATGTGGGGAAATCTGAAGGATGTGAATTATACCAAATGTCCTTTCCACCACAAAGCAGTAAATCAGAACCAACCATTTGTTCAGTGAAGCATGCCGCCCCAATGATTTGAATTGAATGAGACATTTTTAGTAATAAATAGAACAGCTAACTATATGTGGTAAGCAATGTCAGAAAAATCTCAGAGATGCTGCTACTTTTTGATGTTGCTTCTTCATATTGCAATAACCTGAAGTTATACTTCTTTTGCCAAGCACCTTTTCCCACTATGTGCACTTCCACACCTTCAGGTGTAATCAGACTGATCATCCTTCAGAGAAAATTCTCATTGCAATATGTAGATCCAATATGCTCCACCCAGAATAGATTAGAAGACTAAGATCTAAATCTTAATAATCTATTCTGGGTGGAGCCTGGATTTAAAATCAAAACACTCTATCCACTACATTTTCATCCCATGGCTAGACAAACCAAGCATCTAATTCTGCAAAATAATCTGGTCATTTCCAGTCTTAGTTTCCTATTTTCTGGATTATCAGCATCATTTTAGAATACTTGGTAATTTGCCCTGCAAAGCCTGGTAGCTCTTAATATTGGCCCAATACTACAACATCCCAAAGTAAGCTGCACTGTGCCATCCATTTGAAGTAGGCAACTCATTGATTTCAGAATCTCCTTACTATTCTTTTGCATCCTAATCTTCGGTCAAAGTGAACAGGTTATCACCTTGAACATTTATTGGTGAATAGAATAAGATCCAAGTACAGGAATGTCCTTCCCAACCCTTCCAATTTGATCATTGCTGGGCATCTTGTCGTGTTACAACTTCAGACCACCATCCCCCGTTAACCTATGAATCTTGGCAGCCACTCCCCATCATCACTGCTGACTTCTTCTCTTTCCTCAAATGAGATCACTTCTAGCCTCTCCCTTAGTCACTCCATCACAACTGCTCTGTCTATAATTGGTCTATCTGAATCTCCCACACATCATCTACCACCAAGTCACTCTTCTGCTCCTAATCAGCTTGCCTTCAGAACACTTCACCATTCGATCATGTCTCTTTCAGACCGAGCTGAACACTTCCATTACCTTCCTACCTAAAGGCTACTGCTGGTGTCACAACAATTCATCCTTCAAGATCACTTGACAAGCTGCATGGTCATCACAATTAGGCACTGGCAAGTCAGATATGCACACCTTAGCCCTTTCCCCATGAGGATGGCACCCACTCCTTCCTTGAATATCTAGGCCTTGAGTTAAAACATTGTGCATTCCAAGCAGTAATTGATTATAAACCAGTCATCAATTGGCTTTGAGAGAGTGGAAGATCTAAAGAAGTAGAAGGCAGGGTGACTGTAACACGGAAACATTCAGTTTTCTGAAATTTAATTGAAAAGTCTGCTGATGCAGTAATTGTAGTGCAATACACAAAAGTGATGGAGAAATAGATTGGTTATATCTCTGCTTCCTATAGATATGCCTACCTGCTTTTTACTTGCACCTTGCTGAAAGGCCCAGGTCCAAAATGATGGTTATATCCCTTTACTTCCTGTACACAGGGTGACCTGCTGAGTTTCTCCTGCACTTTTACACATACAGTTTACTGATGTTATGCACAGGTTAGTCAGCCATCAATGTCATTAATGTTAATGGTGTATGTCAAAAAGTACACAGCCTCCACAAAGCATATGGGATTGGGACACAGCTACTAGGTGAGCAAATGTTTTGGAGCTGCTCCAACAAGATCTAAGGCAAGTTGCAGCCGACAACATTTATTGAATGAATTTCCTGGATTTGTTTGTTGTTCTTCAAATTATATTTACATTACAGAAATGTCTGCTCTTTCCAAGTGAAATTCAAAGTTATATCCCTTTGGAAAAAAATTACCTACAATTTAAGAAATAAATATTCTATGATTTTACAAATTTGACACTCATATACAGAGATAATGGGATTAAATTTGTAGTGATATGGTTTTTATCCCTCTTGCTTCCTCTGTATGTTTGTGTTCAAACAGATGAGCTGTACTGAATTACATCTATCTCTGCAATCCAAGATTCTTTGTTACTTTTTCTGTTTGTCTTTCTATATTTTTGTTATTTTTAAATTTGGATTTTTTTCCCCTTTGAGTGGGAGGAAGGGTTGAAAACCATAATGTATGTAATCAATTTCCATATCTGTATATTATAGCAATTGTAGTTATTGCATGTATGGAATATTAAATAAAATATTCAAAAATAAGTGTCTATTCTTTCTAATGTCCTCTTCATTTTTGTTTCTTAGTGAAATCATTTATATATTTACAGACTCTAAGAACTGTTGTTTACTGTTATACTTGTACTTTCAAGAATGGCATTGCAGGAGTTTAACACTCAGCCAATTTTATTTTCGTTGAGCTGCTTCTAATTGTCTAATGACAATGCCCGCGACTCTTGTCCTATGCTACTTCCAGTTTCTGTCCAACCATGTGCATTAAATGCTGGGAAATGTAGTTCCATTTATATCCATAACAACATACATTTACCCTTTTTAAAAAAAACACAAACACAATGCTATAACTACAATAGAAGGGTATCTACATTCTGTTGCCTGTCTCTTTTCACTCAGTCTCTGAGGTGGTGTTGTGAGTGAGGTAACAGGTTTGGTAGGTCTCAAAGGTAAGGACTCTGAACACAGTTTTGAAGTAGGGAAGGATTTTATTTACAGAAGGCAACTTATGGAGAGCACACACACACACACACAATGAACTGGTACATACAATCATCAGGGAAAAATCACTATGGTGCCCCTTGACTCAGTGCAGGCATGGTTCTATGATACAAGGGACACTAATTAAATGCTCCCAACCCTTTTAACAGTGCACATCTTACTAACTGTTTCTCCAACACCCTTCCACATTTCTAAGCCTGGAGTGAAGCAGGATGGTCCCAAGCTGGCAAAGAGAGAGAAAACAAACAGCACATGGCACCTTTATAGTGCTGGAGGGACAAACCTAGATCATTTCCAGGGGACCAATAGCTCAGTGGGAGGAGGGTCAATCTAATTAAAATAGGCCAAGTACAGGCAGGCTGGAGATTGGAATCCAGGTAATTTACATGTGGCCAACAGCAAGTTGGGTGGGGCAGAACCAACCCTTGATTGGCAGCTGATGTGTCCTCCGACTAAGTAGGGAGCAGTGGTGTCACATTACAGCTACAACCCTTCCCAATGCAGATGGTTTAACAGTCCTTTTTGGTCTCCTATGTGTTTCCACCGGTGTATTGCTTGCATTTGCTACGTTAGACTTTGTGTCTTTCTGTGGACTCTGAAACACACCTTCCTTTTCTTCCTGTGCTGGACCCTTTTGTGTGGGTTAGAAAGATGACGGGTTAGAAAGATGACGGGTTAGAAAGATGGGTTGGAGCTTGTGGTCATAGATTCATCCAGTTCCCCTTCTTAGAGGTGTCCCTCCCTCTGTCTGGATCTGGTAGGAATGTGGATCTATTTGTTGATCTGCTCTGTTCTGTCCTGGGATACTGGAAGTGAGGTAATAACCATGTCAACAGAGGCCAGTGTCACTGCATTAACCTCTTGGGTCATTCTTTTCTTTATTGTTCACTGCTCGAGACAGTGCAGATCATTTTCACATCATATTTATGTTGCCATATCAACATGTGGTGTGCTCTCATGGGACAGTGATTCAGTGGTTTGAACACAATTGAGACCAATGGTTTATGGTCTGACTCCATTTCAAAAGCTTGTCCAAAAATATATTGATGGAACCTTTCACATGCGTAAGTGCTGGCAAAAATCTCTCTTTCTACTGTGCAGAGTTGGCTTCTGCACTTGTTAAAGCCTTTGATGAATAGGCCACAGGCTGCCATAGGTCCTCATTACTGCTCCAAGGCTATGTCGGGATGCATCAGCCGGGATCCTGGTGCATCTAAAAATGGCGCTCAATCATTTGCAGTCGGAAGTCAGAGGTGATGCGAGTGCTTGGTGAATAACATGCGTTTGGAGGACAGTTTAAAAAGGGTTTGGAGAGGGACTCAGGCCTGCTCAGTCATTTGCAGTTGGAGGTGCCATGAGTAGTTAGTGAGTAATGAGTGTTTGGAGGTCAGTTTAAAAGGGCATGGAGGACAAAGGGTTAAGCTGAGTTTTGATTTGTGTTGAGTGTTGATTAAATCGGTAATTGAGTTAATTGGCATGGACCAATAAAAGGAGGGGCAGTTAAAAGAGCAGTTCAGTTAGCAACACAGAGAAGGAGTAGAGCTTGAGGCTTTGGTAAGCAGAAGCTGGAAAATAGCTTGCTTCTACCAGAGAAGAGAGGCAAGTAAAGTAATTTAAAACCTTTAATTAAATTTAGATAATGGAGTCAGCTAGAGTGTGAATTGCTCTGGTTCTAGGATGTGGGAAATTTGGGACAATGTAGTTGTCCCAGATGACTACACCTATAAAAGATGCATTCAACTGTAGCTCCTTACAACCTGAGTTAGGAAATAGGAGTTGGATGAACTATAGATCTTGAGGAAGGCTGAAGTAGTTGTAGGCAAGAGTATCAGAAGGCTGTTGCCCCTAAAATTCAGGAGGTGGGTGACTGTCAGGAGAGGGAAGGGGAAGAGTCAGATAGTGCAGAGCACCCCTATGGCTCTTTCCCATCAATAATAGGTATAGTGTTTTGTATAGTGTTTTGGATACTGTTGGTCAACCTACTTGGGTAAGTCATGGTGGTAATGTCTCTGGTGCAGACGATGTCCCCCAGCTCAGAAGGGGGAGGGGTATAGTAATTGGGGACTTGTTGGTTAGATTAGTGGATAGAGGTTTCTGGGAAAAAGATTGAGCCTCCCAGATGGTATGTTGCCTCACAGGTGCTAGGGTCAGGAATGTCTCTGATTGATTTTGTAGAATTCTGGAGAGGGAGGTTGAGCACCCAGATGTTGTGTTCCATGTGGGAACCAATGACATAAATAAGAATAAGGGAGCAGTTTTGAAGAAGAAATAAAAGGAGTTAAGAAAGAAGTTAATAGCAGGATAAGGGTGGTAATCTCAGGATTGCTGCTTGTGCCATGCACCAGGGAGGGTTAGGAGAGAAGGTTATGGCAGATGAATGTGCAGCTGAAGAATTGGTGCAGGGGACAGAGGTTCAGATTTTGGGATCCTTCTGGGGCAAGTCTGACCAGTACAAAAGAACAGGCTGCACTTCAACTAGAGGGGGAACAACATCCTGGCATGCAGGTTTGCTAGAATGGTTGGGGAAGGTTTAAAATAGTTTGTGGGGGTGGGAATCAGAATGTGACTGCAGAGATTAGGGTACAATGGAATCAAGGCCTTGGGGTTGAAAAAGAAGATTTGGAAGAAGAAAAGTAAAAAAAAATGTGCAGTGAAAAAAAAATGGGCAGGAGAAAAGACATTGCAATTTACTCAACAATAGAAATACAGCAGAATCTGTAACATACTGGTCTAAGAGTATTGTACTTGAATGCACAGACCATTAGGAATAAAGTAGATGACCTTGATGTAGTTTCCCAGAAATAGATATGACATTGTGGCATCACTGAGATGTGGCTTTATTATGGATGTGATTGGGAGCTTAATGTCCAAGTGTGCACAGTGTACAGGAAAGATAGGCAGGTAGGTAGGTAGAGGATGTGGCATGGTCCTGATGGTAAGCAATGATATTAAATCCCTACAAAAAAGGACATGGTAGAATCTATAGGTTGAGTTAAGAAATGGAAATGGTAAAAGGACACTATTGGCATTTGTATACAGGCCCCCCAAACAGCAGCTGGGAAGTGGACTACGAGTTAGAGATGGAAAAAGAACAAGTGTGTCAGAAGGAAAATGTCAAAATAATTATGGGGGAGGGATTTTAACATGAAAGGAGATTTGGAAAGTTAGGAAGGTACTGGATCTCAGGAGAGAGTTTGTAGAATGCTTTTGGGATGACTTCTTAGAGCAATTGGTTGATAAGCCCACCAGACCAGTTTTGGATTGGATGATGTGTAATGAGGTGATTAGAGAATTAAAGATGATGGAACCCTTAGGAAGTCATGATCATAACATGATTGAGTTCAGGTTCAAATATGAAAAGGAAAAGTTAGTATCTGATGTGTCAATATTTCAGTGGAACAAAATAAATTGGAGCTATGAGAGGAACTAGCCCAAGTTGACTAGAGGGATGGCAGAGCAGAATTGGAGGATATTTCAAAAGAAATAAAGTGCAGCATAGATTTTTTTCCAAGAATAAAGAAAATTATGAATGGGGGGGGGGGAGGAAAGGTAGGAGAAAGGCCCAAATGTGGGTAACAAAGGATAAGGGAGGGCATTCAAGGAAGAAAACATTAGTGGTAAAACAGGATTGGGAAAATTAAAAATTACAGAAATAGACAAAAAAATCCTGGAAAGAAAAGATGAATTATGAAAGGAAGTTAGCAAAAAACATACAAAAGGATACTAAGTTTTTAAAATGTATATATTAAAAAAAAGAGAAACGCAGGTTGACCGATTTTTGGGGGGGGTGGGGGGGAGGTGCGATAATGCTGGAGAAATTATAATGTGTAACAAAGAGATGGCAGAGGAAATAAATAAGTATTTTGTCAGTCTTCTCTGAAGAAAATAGCAATATACCTGGGGTAAAACACAGGATTCAGACACTGTTGTTCAGTTTAAAAAAAACCATACAAATGCTGGAGAAACTCAGCAGGTCAAACAATGCCTTTGACAATGGTGGGGGTGGGGGGAAATGGGGAAGAGAGTGCCCAGAGTCGATGAGCTGAGAGATGGTGTTAGAGATAGTGACTTGATGGATGATGGTGGGGTCCTGTGGGAGGGGTTGATAGGAGGAGGTGTCAGAGTTGTTGACTGGCCTCAGCAAGGTAGAGGTCAGTGTGTCAGATTACAACAGCACACCCTTGTCTGTGGGTTTGATAGTGAGGTTAGAGTTGTTGCAGAGCATTCTGAGGAGTTGAGGTTGAAATAGGAGAGGAGGGGGGTAGTGAAGTTGAGATGGTTGATGTCCTGGCGGCAGTTGGAGATAAAAAGGTCTAGAGCGGGCATTTGGGCAGGAGGAGGAAGAGGTCTTGAAGCAAGACAAAGGATCTTGGGGGGGGGGGGGGGGGCGGGGGGAGATTGGAGAATTGCAGCCAAAGTAGTGGACCTGGAGACAGACGACAGAAGAAGAGTTCAGCATTGTGATGTGCATGTGACTCGTTGAGGTGTGGATGGAGGGTGATGAAGGTGAGGCCTCTGCTGAGGATTAAGTGCACCACCTCGAGAGGGGATGGTATAAAGTGGGAGTTGGTGTGCTGGGGGGAGGGAGTATTAGAGAGGTCAGAGGGAGAAGGGAGGTGGGGGAGGAATGTTGGGGTTATACTTGATAGGGGTCTCAGGGAATATAAGTAAATATAGTCAGGATTACTAGAGTAATGATGCTTAGTAAGATGAATAGACTAAAAATAGATAATTCTCCTGGACCAGATGAGTTGCACCCATCGGTTCTGAAGGAGGTGGCTTTGGAGATTGTGGAGGCATTGGAATTGATTTTCCAGAAATCAATATCCTTTGGCATGGTTCAAGAGGATTGGAAAGTCACAAATGTAGTTCTGCAGTTTAAGAAAGGAGGAGGCAGTAAAAAAGGCCTATTAGTCTGACATCAGTTGTTGCAAAGTCAATGGAGTTGATCCTCAAAGATGAGGTTATGAAATACTGAGAAGTGCATGGTATGATGGATCCAAGCCAGCACGGATTTGTGTAGATAAGGGGGAGGCTGTGGATGTTTTTTTGGATTTTCAAAAGGCCTTCGATAAGGTGCCACACAAGAGGCTGCTTAATAAGATGAGAGCACATGGCATTGCAGGAAATCTATTAGATTGGGTGGAACATTGGCTGATAGGCAAGAAGCAGAGTATGTGGTGAAACAACCACTACTATAGCCACACTCCTACTGGTTTACTGTAGGGGGCAACCACTGTACTTACAGATGGGCAACCTGGGAGGCTGGCTCCACGTGCCTGCTGTCAATCACTGGCCCATATAAAGACTCAAGCTAGCCCCTTCCTAAACCAGTTGGGCATGTGGAACCAGAAGCTACACAGACCTGGTATTCTACTTTAAGATGATTAAAGCCTTGAATTTTATTTGTTTTCTGCACCACAGGATAGAAATAAAAAGATTGGTTGTTGGCTAAGGGGTCAGTGTTGGGACTACTTTTTACAATATATATTGATGATTTAGAATATGGACTGAATGGTTTTGTGGCTAAATTTGCAAATGACACCAAATGTCTTGAAGACTACCAATTCCCTTAACAGAGAAATTCTTTAATGAACTAAAGAGAACAATAAGGAATTTTTTATGGAAAGGCGGGGGGGGGGAATAGAGGATAGTGTTAGATAAATTAAGAGGTACAACCAACGTGATTTGCAGTTACCAAACTTTATTTTAAAAATAAATAAATAGAAAATATTATAGAGCAGCACAATTAAGGTATTTATCTGATTTTTCAGTCAAGGGAAAATCTAGATTGGACTAAGATAGAGCTAGATAAAATGGGGGAGAAGGTACTGGAACATATACTTTATATGTGGGATGAAAAGCTGGTATGATATAAAAGCTCAACAGTACTGCATCATTTACTTAATACATGGAAGAAGATTCACTTAGAAAGGAAAAAACAAATTGCCAAATACCAAAATTGTTATTGACACAAAATCAGCTAATCCCTTTTACAATAGATATCCTTTAGAGAATGGGAGAGAAAAGGAATTAAAAGAATAGAAAATTTTTTTGGGAAATAATTTATTAACATTTGAACAAATTAAGTACAAATATGCAATAACTCATGGTACAATGTTTGCATACCATCAGCTGAAAGCCTACTTGAAGGACAAATTGGGAAGCAGACTGAGATTACCAGAAGGAAGCAGCTTTGAATATGTGATTACAGACACAATGATAATAAAAAAGATTTATAACCAACATGTACATCAAGCTGCAAGGTAAGGAAAATTATGAAATAAGCTATAAACCCAAATAAAAGTGGGAAAAACATTTAAACATAAAGATAAAAAATGAAACATGGGAAAAGTTATGTTCTGGAACTATGAAGAATATAATAAACACAAGGTTACACATGATGCAGTATAATTGGTTACACGGGTTATATATCACCCCCCCAAAAGTTTATATTTAAAAAAAAAAGGATCCAACATTATCAGATAGATGTTTTCACTGTAAGAAGGAAATGGGAACAACAGTACATGGAATTTGGGCATGTGAAAAAGTTTTGGGAAGATCGAAATCCAATATTAAATAAAATTACAAAAAAACAACATACCAAAAAATCCAGAGATCTTTCTTCTAAGTAATATAAGTAGTAAGGAATTAGGCCTCAAACTTGATGAAGCGCAAAAAAGATTTATTAGCCTTAGCTGTAACAAAAAAATGTATAATGTCAACTTCGAAATTGGAAGCGAGCCTGAGCAATGGTACATGGAAATGAATAAATGTATTCCATTGGAAAAAATAACAATTTAAAAAATAAAGTCACATTATTTGAACAAATTTGGGAACCGTACATGAAACATAACTGAGAGGGCTTGCCTCGGACCTCCATCCCCTAAAATGATGAGAAGGCAAAATGACTTGATCCAATGTGTAAAAGTAGATGACACATTTTTCTTGTTTATTTTCATTGCTTAATGACATTGTTTAATGGTTTTATCGTATTGTATATGTTGAATATTTAATGGGTTTGGAGGGGGGGTGAGGGAAGGTAGGGGGTGGAAAAAAGGAGAAACTGCCACTGTATATTTAGGAGGGAAATATTTGCATGTATTTTGGTTGATATGGTTCAGTGTGTATATATAAAAAAAAAAATTAACAAAAAAGACTTGTGAGAAAGGGCAGCTCATGTCATTCAAGCAATTAAAAAAAAATAAATAAATAAATAAATAGAAATCAGTCAAATAGGGCCATTTTCTATCAAAGATCTTTTTTGAGGTGCAGTTTAGACCCATATGGGTTTGTCGATGTGTAGTAACATGGAGCCGCTAATTCAAAAGGGGATCAGAAATAGATTCATTTCTCCTATTTACCTCCTGTTCCAAAATGAGGGCTTGAAACTGGGCATCCATAAATCAAAACAATGATAGGGGTCAGATTTAGGAACAACAATGCAGAAGTGGTGCTAGTCCTACTTGTGCCAGGACAGCATGACAGCAATCATTAAAGCCAGATATAGGCTGGTGTAATTGCAAAAATTGCATAAGGTAAAGTCAGATTTCAGAATTGTGCTTTAGATGTGGCAGGGAGACAGGAACTTGTACATTCAACCTTGCTATGCACCAAGGTGAGACCCTTTTAGGTAGAACTAGGGGACATTCTGATGAAAATTACAGGGGTGGAATATCCACAGGACTTGGTATATTTCATGAATGTGTGTCTGAGGCTGTTGAAATAACAAATACAATTTGTAAAAGTTGCCTTGGCAGTTGCCAGGAAATGTATAGCGGTTACCTGGAAATTTGACTCCCAGCTGAGCACCGCATGATGGAACACGGAAATGCAGAGCTATAGTCCCCTGGACAAAATCCCTTATAATCTGAGGAGGAAGTACAATACTTTCATTGAACTTCATCTTCCATTCCTCTGCCCACTTCCCCAACCTGTTCAAGTCCCTCTGCATTTTCCTGACATCCTCCTCACACTTTACACTGCCATCTTGTTTAGTATCTTCTGCAAATTTGCTCATGTTAATAATCCCTTCATCCAAATCATTTACATAAATTATAAACAATTGAGGACCCAACAATGAACCCTGTGGTACCCCACTTGTCACATCCTGCCATCCTGAAAATGACCCGTTTATCCCAACCCTTTGTTTCCTATTTCTTAACCAATTTTCTATCCATGACAGCACCCTACCCCTAATACCATGCTCCTTGATTTTGATAACTAGCCTCCTGTGCAGGACCTTATCAAAGGCTTTCTGGAAGTCCAGGTACACTACATCCACTGGCTCTCCTGAGTCTACTCTCTTTGTCACATCTTTGAAAAATTCCAGAAGGTTAGTCAAGCATGATTTTTCCCTTAAGGAATCCATGCTAACACTGAAACTATTATTTCTGCCTAAGTGTTCTGCTATTTCTCCTTTTATGATAGATTCCAATATCTTCCCCACCACTGACGTCAGGCTGACTGGTCTATAATTCCCTGTTTTCTTTCTCCATCATTCTTACAAAGCAGCATTACATCAGCCACTCTCCAATCCACAGGCACCTCCCCTGAATCTATGGAACTTTGGAAAATGTTGACTAGTGCCTTCACAATTTCCAGAGGAACCTCTCTAAGCACCTAAGATGCAGCCCATCAGGCCCTGGGGACTTATCAGCCCTTAGTCCTAACAATTTACCTCCAACCACCTGCTTCTGGATCTGAATAGCCATCAGATTCCCCATTTCCTTAGAAAATTTCACTAAGTCCCTAGATACTACATGACCTCGACCCCCCCCCCCCCATCTGACCATAACCTGTATCCTCCTTAGTGAAGATCGATGCAAAGTATCTGTTAAATTCTTCAGCCATCTCCTTGCTTCCAGTAATAATTTCACCCTTCTCCATTTTTAAGGGCTCAATTTTGGTCCTAACCAATTTCTTCCTCTTTACATAACTAAAGAAGCCTTTGCTATCCCCTTTGATATTACTTGCCAATTTACTCTCTGTGACGTGCTGTGGTAGCAGCAAGCAGACACAAAAGACTGCACTGCAGGCTTTATTCGGCTAAATGTCTGTACACGCCAGTTTCAGCTGTGGTGGCTCCTGAGTGACTGTCCCAGGAGGGGCTGGCTCAGGCTTGTATTCGGATCAGCTGATTGACAGCCAACCAAGTGGAGTCAGTCCCCAGGTGGTCCTTCTGCAGGTACAGAGATTTCCCCCTGCAGTAGGCTAGTGGCCATATCACCACACTCTCGTACTTCATTTTCCCCTCCCATATGACTTTTAGTTTCCCTCTTGTTTTTTGAAGGTTTCCCAATCCTCTAACCTCCCACTCTGCTTTGCTATCTTGTGCTTACTTCTTTGGGACTTGATATTGCACTTGATTTCATTTGTCAGCCATGGCTGCTATTTGCTCCCCTTGGAGCCTTTCCTCCTCTTTGGAATGAATTTGTCCTGAATCCTATGAAAAATGCCTAGAAATACCTGTCATTTTTTTGCCCAGTTGTCCTCCCAGCTAGGGTATCCTTCCATTGTATTTTGGTGAGCTCCTTCCTCAGAGCTGATGTTTGATTTCTTTTCCTTCTCCTTTTCCATTTGCAGATTAAAAGTAACCATACTATGGTCACTATTACCTAATTTCACCCCTTCTTCAAGGTCCCTTATTAACTCCACAACATTACACAGTACCGTCCAGAATAGACTTCCCCGGTAGGTTCCATCACTAGCTGCTTCAAGAATGTATCTCGGAAACATTCTATAAACTCTCTCTTGCTTTCCCGCACCCACTTGATTTCACAGTAAACCTACATGTTGAAGTCTCCCATAACTACTGTATCACTACCACTCTGACATGCCACTCTTAATTCTTGATTTATACTGCTTCCTATATCTGAGCTACTGTTTGGAGGCCTGTATATTTAGTTACAGGAGAATATTGGTCAGAGACTTTGCACTTGTGCCAGGACAGTAGGGCTCTTGCAAGGACTATGACTGATGGCACAGCATGACCACTTGTACTGGGTCAGCATCTATCTGCTGATGACTGAGTAGTTCCTGAAGTGTTAGGAAGCCACCATGAATGAATCTCGTTTGGCTGCAATGTTAAAATACCAGAAACTCAGTTTGAACATTGACATGATTACTCTGTTCACCTTTGTTGTCACCATTTGGTTTTTCCTTGAATTTTTAAACTCCAAATTATGCTAGTGTAGTGACCTTTTTTTGCAATTCCTGAATAGAACATAAAGCAATGCTTTTCACTGCATCTCTGAAGACCTGAAAATAAATGATATCTCAAACCTAAATAAGATATCACTATCTTTATAAAGATCAGTGAAGTAGTGAGGCTGTGAGGAGGTGACTGGGGAAACTCCATGGTATCTTAATTCCAGTGTCCAGGCCAAGGTTCAGACCTCAAAGCATGATCCTCTTCTGGTGGCCAATGTACCATGCATCTCCCAATATACCAACTGAACTCTGGCATGGCTCCTGTACTGCAAGAGTCTCATCCTCTTTCAGGCATGAGCTACAAGCAGGTTTAGTAATGCCTAGAATCTTTTTTGTTTTAATTAGACATTTTGCACTCTCTTAACTTGGTTGTTAGTACAGGTTACAATGAAAATTTGTAAGGCATGGTAAATATTTAACATTTAAAAATAGTCTTTTTCTGGTGTGTATTCCCAGGGTAAGGGGAAAGCACCCAACTTTGCATTGTTGTATAATAAATGTTCTTTGTTCTCAAAAAAAAGTCTTTTTCTCAGGGGAAAAATCAAATCTTCAAATCTTTCCATTCTGTGTTTTTTTTTTAAATGTTCCATTTAGTTGGAGAGCATTATGTCACCTGTCCATCACAGAAAAGTTTGCAGTGCTAAAAATGGGGAAGGGTGAAATTATTACTGGAAGCAAGGAGATGGCTGCAGAATTTAACAGATACTTTGCATCGATCTTCACCAAGGAGGATACAAGTTGCATGGTTGAGCAGGTTGGACTATGGTCATTGGTAGATGGAAGAAGGAAAGATGATCAGATTGAAACAAGAATTTCAGAATGAATGGCAGGATAGTTAGTCCTTGTCATTGAGCTCTTCAGCATAGAAATAGGCCCTTCTGCCTCACTCATTCATGCTGATAAAGTTGAGAGGATGTTTTCTGTAGGTAACCCCTCATTGTGAAAATGTGCCCCCAAATTGCAGATTTGTACCTCAATACTGGGGACTTTTTAATATACGGATGCTGTCTCATTTATGCTGTCAGTGAATTGAGAGGGTTTTGCAGAGATTGTGTCAGTGGTAGCTTTCCAAACTTTGAGATAACTGCTCTAGATGTTTGAAAGGTATTCATGATGGAGGCATCACATCCACCAAGTAGAATGAGTTTTTTTTTTTGCCAAGGTGAGTTTTTTCCCCAAGTGATCAAAAATTGTTCTATGGCACTAAAGGTAATAGCAAATTTCAGTATTTGAGAGCCAACTCCAAGATTTGTGAAGAGGTCAACATTTTAGTGTCTTGTCTATACCCCACCCATATCAACAATAATAGTAACGTACAACGAAAGCAGGTGGGTCAAGGAACCTGCTTAAATTAAAGGCTTTTTCTCTTCATTAAATGAGTCAACAATGACTGACAAGTTGAAAAGGCTATATGGCTATTGAGAAACAACAACAAATTGGGAGCAGACAGTATTCCTGATGAAACTCTAAAGCAGAAGTCGTTCAGTCAAAAACTCATCTTCCATCTCTAGGATGAGAAAGAAATGCAAGGAGTCTTCAGAGATGCTCCAGTCATGACCACAATCAAGTTGCTCTTTGCTAATAGCAGAGGGATCACCAATGGAGGGTTGGGAGGGAGGGGGAAGAATTTAGGGTCTGATGCCCTTTTCCATGACCAGATTAAAGACAAAACAGATGAAAACCTTCCATGTGATTGCACCTGATTTCTTAATACAAGTTGCTTTGGCACAATTCTAAACTACTATCTGATATCACAAATTGTTGCAAGGAATCCAACAGTATTTTCAAACTGTGCATGTTCAAGGCAGAAAAAGTGACATATTTCTAGGCTACAGCAACTTAAGTAGCCAGAGTCGATGGCAGCGAGTCTGATGTAAAGGAATGTGGCAGAATTAGAGATCCCCTTTGACTTCCCATTGTCTGCCTCTCCCATAACTGAATAGAAATCCACGTCACCCATCCTCATCCCTTAAAAGCAATGAATGAGACTAGATAGCAAGAAGGTGAAAATAATGAAAAGATCATCCCAAGTGAAATTCAAAAAGACAAAAGAGATTTTCATTCATACTTTTGATACCAGTAACTTGTCTGATATTGGGATGTGTCTGTGTTGTGCAATTTAACCAATCCACTGTCTACTTACTACTATGGTCAGATTGCAGAAAGGTCTTTATTAATTAATGCATTCTACATTTTCTAATACCTTGTAAAAAGATTAATATTTTGTTAATTCTCAAGAATGTTTTCTGCTTCATGGTGTTCATCTACATTAGTTGCTTTGTGATAAAGGAGGGCATGATCTCCTGGAGGTGAAAACTTGGTCATTCACTTCCTCAACAAAGTGGGTTGAAAATTCATTGCACAACTTTCTCAATATGATATGATGGGGACCTCAATTGGGGAGGCAGGGGGGGGGGGTGGGGGGGGGAGAGAAGAGGGGGAGTCATGTACCAACAAATCATCTAGCTCATCACTTACTTAAAGGAGAGTTTAGGCATTCACTGTGTAATATCTGTTAGAAAGAACTTGAATAACAAATTATTTAATTTTGTGAAGTAGTTGCACAAATATTGGTCATGAATGCAAAAACTTTTAAAAATATTTCTGCCATGTAATATTGGTACAATTTTCATTTTAATTAACAAATTTTCTCTAACTTGAGCCAGTATTTTTAAAATGAAGGTAATGAGCTGTAAAAGCTTGGTGTACAAGGCCAGGAAGAACCTTGTCCTATGACTGGATATCAGGGAATCACAGCCAGTTCATCTACAAGTCTTTGCAATGTGTGCCTCTTGGCAGAATTCTCTGCCAATATAGACATAATACATTAAAATGTGTCAGTAATTAATTAAACATATTGTCTCTTAAAAGCAAAAAAAGAATGAATTCAGAAACATAGTAAAAGTAAAAAATGTGTAGGACAAAGATGCCTTAAGTAGTGCTATAATTTTACTGTAATGAACTGAACAAAAATCAGCAGATTCACATAACCTAGAAAAGAACATAATTGCAGTGAATAAGAACATGAACAAAGCTTTCAAACTCATTTGGTGCAATTGAGTTCAAAGCAGCCAACATTTTAAACTCCTTTTTCATTTGTACTTTAGTTGATCATGTATGAAAATCTTGAATCCTCAGAAACACTCTAGATTGTGCAATGAGAACCTAAACCAGTGGTTCTCAATCTTGCCTTCCTACTCGCATACCACTTTAAGTAATCCCTATGCCATCGGTGCTCTCTGATTAGTAAGGGATTGCTTAAAGTGGATGTGAGTAGGAAGGTTGAGAATCACTGCTCTGAACCAATTGTTATTGAAATATTTGGCCTGAGAAAAATTGTCATTGGCCCATTTCCTTTGAAGTTATAAAACTGTGCACATAATGAGACAATTAGGTACAATTCAAACAGTGGTTCTCAAACCTTTTCTACCCACCCACATACCACTGTAAGCAATCCCTTACTAATAACAGAGCACCTGTGGCATAGGGAGTGGGAAGAAAAAGATTGAGAACCACTGACCTAGATTCACAAGCCAACATCTCCAGAAAGGGTGTTTCCATAGGAGGACCTGCTGCCAGTCAGTGTAGTAGGAGGATGCTGGAGCAGAACACTCCTGGGCCTACATCAGAATCATGCCAATCTTCCACCTGTATGCTATTTTCTACATTCTGATTCACCACAATTCTATTGATCTCAGGTTTGTATAAACTCAATGACCAAGACTCTAGAGCCCTTCAGAATAGAGAATTTCAAAAATTTATCTTCCTTTGAGAGAAGAAATTTCTCCTTGGCTCAGTCCAAAACAGGCCCCTCTGATTCTGAGACCACGGCTTTTTGGATCTAAGCTGCTCCAGTAAGAGAAGCATCCTTTGAGCACACTGCTGGTAATATCTGGTCAGACTTTTAAGTTTCAATAGGCACTTTCAAGTGACCAATTGCTCTGCATGTAATCATGGGAGACTTTAATTTGCATATAGATTGGACTAGCCAAATTAGTAAAAATACTGAGGAGGAGGAATTCCTTGAATGTTTACGGGACGGTTATCTAGACCAATATGTCGAGGAACCAACTCTGGAGTAGGCCATTTTAGATTGGGTATTATGCAATGATAAGGGGCTAATCAACAATCTTGTTGTACGAGGCCCTTTGGGTAGGAGCGATCACAATATGATCGAATTCTCACTCAACATGGAGAGTGATGAAATTAAAACCGAGACTAAGGTCCTGAATTTAAATAAAGGGAATTATGATGGTATGAGACAGGAGTTGAGTAAGATTGATTGGGTGGTGTTTATGGGGGAGTTGACTGGCTAGACAATGGAAAGCATTCACAGATCTAATGGAGAAATTGCAAAAATCGTTTATACCGGTTTGGCATAAAAATAAACCAAAAAAGGTGACTCAACGGTGGATAACAAGGGAAATTAGAGACAGCATTAGGTCCAAAGAGAGCATATCAATTGGCCAAAAAAGTACCACAACCAAAGACTGGGAGCAGTTCAAGATGCACCAAAGGAGGACAAAGGGATTAATCAAGAGAGCAAAAATAAATTACGAAAGTAAGCTTGCGGCAAATATAAAAACCGACTGCAAAAGCTTTTATAAATATGTCAAGAGGAAAAGATTGGTGAAATCCAGAGTAGGTCCCTTGCAGTCGGAATCGGGGGAATATATAATGGGGAATAAGGAAATGGCAGACCAATTAAATTCTTACTTTAGTTCTGTTTTTACAAGAGAGGATACAAATAACCTCCCAAGGATGTTGGGAAACATAGAGACTAATGCAAGGGAGGAACTGAAAGAAATCAGTATCTCTAAGGACATGGTCTTGGGGAAATTGATGGGATTGAAGGCAGATAAATCCCAAGGGCCTGATAATTCACATCCTAGGGTACTTAAGGAAGTGGCCATTCAGATAGCAGATGCTTTAAGAATTATTTTCCAGAACTCGATAGACTCAGGATCAGTACCCATGGATTGGAGGGTAGCTAATGTTTCCCCACTATTTAAAAAGGGGGGTTGAGAAAAAGTGGGGAATTATAGGCCGGTGAGCCTTGCATCAGTAGTGGGCAAAATGATGGAATCCATTATTAAGGATGTAATAGCAGAGCATATGACTAGCAGAGAAGGGATCGGACGGAGTCAACATGGATTTACAAAAGGTAAATCGTGCTTGACAAATCAATTGGAATTCTTTGAGATGGTGACAGGTAAAATAGATGGGGGAGAGCCAGGGGATGTGGTGTACCTGGACTTCCAAAAGGCCTTCGATAAGGTCCCACATAAATGACTGGCTTCCAAAATCAAGGCTCATGGGATTGGGGGCAAAGTATTGATGTGGATTGAGAACTGGCTGGCAGGTAGAAGACAGAGTTGGGATAAATGGCTTGTTTTCTGAGTGGCAGGCGGTGACCAGTGGGGTGCCACAGGGATCTGTACTGGGACCCCAGCTGTTCACAATTTACATTAATGATCTGGATGAGGGGATTGGATGTAATATCTCCAAATTTGCAGATGACACTAAGCTAGGAGGCGTTGTGTGCATGGAAGAGGGGTCAGGAAGCTCCAGTGTGTTTTGGATAAATTGAGGGACTGGGCAGATGCATGGCAAATGCACTACAATGTGGATAAATGTGAGGTTATCCACTTTGGTAATACAAACCGGAAGGCAGATTACTATTTGAATGGCAATAGATTAAGAAATGGGGAAGTGCAGAGAGACCTAGGGGTACTCGTACACCAGTCTCTGAAGGTGAGCATGCAGGTACAGGAGGCGGTTAAAAAGGCAAATGGTATGTTGGCCTTCATATCAAGAGGGTTTGAGTATAGGAACAAGGATACCTTACTGCAGCTGTACAGGGCCTTGGTGAGACCACACCTGGAGTATTGTGTGCAGTTTTGGTCACCTTATCTAAGGAAGGATGTTCTTGCAATGGAAGGAGTGCAGAGGCGATTCACCAGGCTGATACCTGGAATGGCAGGAATGACTTATGAGGAAAGATTGCGCAAATTTGGATTGTACTCGCTGGAGTTTCGAAGATTGAGAGGGGATCTCATGGAGACGTATAAAATTCTGGCAGGACTGGACAGAATGGATGCAGATGGGATGTTTCCAATGATGGGAAAATCCAGAACCCGGAGCCATGGTTTGAGGATAATAGGCAAACCATTTAAGACCGAGATGAGGAGGAATTTCTTTACCCAGAGGGTGGTGAATCTGTGGAATTCATTGCCACAGAGGGCAGTAGAGGCAGGTTCATTAAATATATTTAAGAGGGAATTAGATATATTTCTTCAGTATAAGGGTATTAAAGGTTACGGAGAGAAGGCGGGGACGGGGTACTGAACTTTAAGATCAGCCATGATCTCGTTGAATGGCGGAGCAGGCTCGAAGGGTCGAATGACCTACTCCTGTTCCTATCTTCTATGTTTCTAAAGCTGCATATTTTGGCAATATGCGGCTGTGGGGAGGCCACATGAATGTGCAGGAGACGCCCTTGAGGTGAGCTATGTAAACCTCCTCCGAGAGGGATAATCAGCGCAGCTCAGTGGCTCCCTCCAGCCACCTGAATGGGATGTTAAAAGGTCAGGCTGCTGACGTGGCAGTGACGTCATCAGCCTGAGATGCCTGGCACGAATCGTGAAGCACATTGTGCAGGCAGCCTAGTGCAGTTTCAGTCATTTTCTTTTAGAAGTGCAGGCAAACAGTGCATTTGAACAATGGCTCCAAGAAAGGCTAGTAACTGGTCTGATGAAGAGGTAAGACTGCTTCTAGACCATCTGACTCAGGAATCCCAGGAAAGGGAGCTCACTGGGAGAGTTGGGGATGGTCCCACTTTTGAGTAGTGTAGAGCGTGTCGAAAGAATCAAAGGCTTCTTGATCCAAACCAAGACTTTTATTAACTAGAAGACTGGAGGGCATCACATGTCGGTCGACCAGTTCATAATGATCTGGTCTGGTTAGGAACAACGCTTTAAGACCTGCCAGTAGGCATGGCTGCTCTCAGCCAATCACAATCATCCTACACTACAATCTATACATATACACATTGGTGATAGAATCTGTACTATCACAAGCAGCAGTCTGGAGTGCTCGCAGAACAAGGGCACACGCGCAGTAAACACTAGGTGGTCGTGAAGCTGAAGAGCATGAGAAAGTAATTCCACGCAGTCTTGGAGCACAACAGGAGGAGTGGCAGTACTTCAACCGGTGCCACACTCTCTGGGGGGGCTAGCTGCTCAGTTACTCCCTTGAATGTAGCCAGCGCTCTGGTGACCCCTGAATTCCCAGAACTCATCCCTGAGGGATCTCCGGGTTCACACAGTGGCAATGGAGGAGACATGCCTGTCTAGGAGGAGGAGGACCCGGCAGCCACGGATTTGGATGCCTCCGAGAGAGGAAGCGCAGAGGCCACTGTCCCTGGAAGTGGCGAGGCGGCACAGGTACAGTAGCATTGAGGTTGTGTTTATGGAGAAGCACCCAAGTCCAATGTTGATGCAATTTTCCTGTTTCCACCCACCGCCTCTGTTCCTAAATGCAAGCGCCAGCGACTGACCAAGGGTCAAGTTCTCGTGAAGGAGCTGCAGGTGATGATGTTGGCACTTGACAGGGAGAACCGTGAGAGAGACTGCCAGCATACAGAGGAGACGCTGGATCACGAGAGAGAGAGAGAGAGAGAGAGAGAGAGAGAGAGAGAGAGATGCTCGCTGATCAGAGAGAGGACGAGGAACCAACGCGCCGCTCCGAAGTGGAGAAGCTTGCCCAGTCAATGTCTGAGTTTGCAGCTTCCCTGCGGGGACTGAGTGCCGCAATGGACAGTCATCTTCAACAGACTGGTCACGCGAATGGAGGTCGCCCCATTCCCACAGTCATGTGGTCAGCCTCGTCCCATGTACCTGATGAAGCCCCTCATAAGTGCAATGTTACGTGCAACACTTTAAGGATGGAAACATTCAGCAGTGAGATGCTGTGGCGTTGGGTGGTTGTGTTTGTTGTGTTTACTGTTTTAGTCTTTGATCTGCTGTGTTCAAGTGTGGAGTGGATTTGCACTGTTATTTGTCCATTCCATGGTTTCCTTCAAGTTTAAGAATGATGTGAAATGTTAACGTTGCGATATCTACCTCAGATATTTATGAAGCAGTGTGATTTCTCAAAGAATGCCTTTTATTAAATTTTTGACAAGTTCACAAGTCCCATGTTTCATTTATATGCACCCATTCATTCATGAGAGCACATAATATGCCAGGTAGCAGGCTCATGTCACCACATTGGGTGTGGAGGAGGGGTAAAAGTTGTGGAAAATGGGGAGCTGGGTAGCAGGGACATGCCCTTACAGGATGGACATGATGGCAGAATGGATGGCCTGGTGCCCATGGGCCTGCTGATCAGCACAATCTGTGTTATTGGGTGCAGGACTATCTGCTTCAACTAATGTCCACTCTGAAGGAAAGTCTTCCTTGTTAATCTCACATATTGTGCAGTACATAGCAGGCAAACACAACATCTAGGACTAAGGTGGTAGAGATATCAAGAAGCTGGGACAGGCATCGCCAGCGGCCTTTTAGATGGGCAAATGCATGTTCCACCACTATCCCTGCTGAATTAAGGGCCTTGCTAAATCTTCGCTGATCCTGATCCAGTACTAGGTGCTGTGTGAACCCCTTCATCAGCCAGTTTCGTAGGGGGTATGCAGCATCACCCACAAGATGCGCTGGAACCTCCACTCCCTCAACATCCTTGGACACCTGCAGACACAAAGATGCAGAAATGTTGTTATTCATGTTAACACAGCAAGCATGCATAACATATTGAAACATAGAGCTTTGAAGGGTGAACACTCACGTCACGTGGGAAGAGGTATCTGCTTTTCTATACAGAGGAGAGTTGGCAAGCACTCGGGCATCATGCGTGTGGCCCGGCCACCCCACAAACACATTAGAAGCTGTAACATGAATGGAAATTACACAGTGAAGTTAGTCATTTGAAATGTAATGTGATAAAGATCAATAGAGACTTAACTCACCAGAATCTGTGGTCAACCTCTGCTTGATGAACCACCGAATGCCACCCTTTGCGATTGTAGTAGGCTGCAGCATCCATCCTGGGTCGATAATGAGAATGTGTGACCCATCAATGGCACCAGCACACATTGGGTATCCCCTTTGGGCAAAGCCATCAATGGTCTCCTGGGGCCGTGTTCCACTTGGCAGGGAGATGAAACGTTTATCGAGGAACTTCCTCAAGGCGGCAGTCACCTTCTGCTCCACCATGCACACGGTGCTGATGCCTATTCCAAAGATGGTACTGATGGATTGATACTCACAAGGGGTGGCATACCACCACAAGGCCACAGCTAATTGAAGTCTGGGCTCCAATGGTCGCTGCAAGTTTGGTCTATGCATCTTCAGGTGAGGTTCTATGAGTTCTAGCATGAAGTGAAAGGTGCCACAGGACATACGAAAGTGTCTGCTCCACTTAGCATCATCAAATTTGGTGAGGACATTACTCCAGAACTCAGCACCCTGCAGTCAGTTCAACCTTCAGAGAGACCGATGTGTCACCATAGCTAATTGACCAGCAGCCTTCATCTGCGGCGCTTATGCTCCACATGCCTTTCGACCGCTAACTGTTGTCTTCTTGCCCTCAACCTTTGCAGGAATCTTCTCCTGATTGTACCTATGCAATTTTCAGATGTCAAGGATGATTGAAGAGCTTCAACAGCACAAATAGCCTTACCAAGGATCTGCCGTATCTCATTCTGAACACTCAGAAATGCTGAAATCATCATCATTATGTCTCCTGCCTGCACGTGGTCTGCCATTGTCCTGTGTTCCTTCTTGTTGCGCTGAAAATGACATCACATCAGTGAGCGGGACCACAGCCTTGTGTGCTCAGAGCCGCATCCAGTGCAGCTGTGTCCTTCAGGTGGCCAGCGTTGCGCTTTAAACGCTGCCACCTGAACGGCAATTTAAAGGGCCGCTTCTACTTCTTCAGACGCATTCTTAGCGTAGAATGCACCTGAAAAAGCCTAATGAGATCTCCTTTTTAGAAACTCCAGAGAATATAGACCTCACCTACTCAATTACTTCTCATTGAACAAATTCTAATTCTAGTCTTGTACGATGAACACTTGCTACATTCCCTCAATCTAACTTTGGTGAGGTTACAAATTATACACAGTACTCAAGGTGTGAAATGGCATTGTTCTATACAGTAGCTCCTGTTCAGCTCCGAATCATGGGTTCTCTACTTGCATCACCTACGGCTCCTAGAACACTTCCATCAGCGCTGTCTCCGCTCCATCCTCAAAATTCATTGGAATGACTTCATCACCAACATCGAAGTACTCAAGCTGGCAGAGTCCACAAGCATCGAATCCATGCTGCTGAAGACCCAACTGTGCTGGGTGGGTCACGTCTCCAGAATGAAGGACCATCGCCTTCCCAAGATCATGTTATATGGCGAGCTCTCCACTGGCCACTGAGACAGAGGTGCACCAAAGAAAAGGTACAAGGACTGCCTAAAGAAATCTCTTGGTGCCTGCCACATTGACCACCGCCAGTGGGCTGATATCGCCTCCAACTGTGCATCTTGGCACCTCACAGTTCGGTGGACAGCAACTTCCTTTGAAGAAGACCGCAGAGCCCACCTCACTGACAAAAGACAAAGGAGGAAAAACCCAACACCTAACCCCAACCCACCAATTTTCCCTTACAACCATGCCTGCCTGACCCGCATCGGACTTGTCAGTCACCAACGAGCCTGCAATAGAAGTGGACATACCCCTCCATAAATCTTCATCCGCGAAGTAAAAGAAAGAATACAGTAGGAGTTCTTCTCTTCTTTCAAATCCTTTTGTTATGAAGGGTAAATTACCATTTATCTTCCTAATCATGTTTGCACGTGATTTTCAGCAATTCACGTACAAGCCCACAAAAACCGCATCTGCATTATCCCATCTCCAACCACTTAAGCAGTACTTTTTATTGTCTCACATGCTTTTAGATGCTCTCCTCTCAATTATTCAGCTCATTCATCTGAAGACTTTTTGCATCCTCCTCCCTACTCAAAATCCCATCTAGTTTAGTAACATCAGCAAAGTTAGAAATATGATAGCTGTTTCCCCCCCCCCCCCCCCCACCCCCCCAAGTTAAACTGTTAATATATGTTGTGAATAATTCTGGCCCAAACACCTATTCCTGTGGCATCCCATTTGTCACAAGCTACAGAACAGAGTAAGACTTGCTTATTCTCATTCATTGCTTCCATCAAATACTTAGTTATTATTTCATATTAGAATCTCAATTCTATTCTAATCTTGTTGACCTGTGTGGGAAGTGGAACTCCAAGTACACTGCTTTCCCTCATGTATTCTATCAGTCATGTGCACAAAGAATATCAATCTGTGATTTGCCTTCATAGATCCATTTCAATCTCCTTAATTCTATTTTTGTTTGTGCCATTCTTCTTGAAAGATGCTAGTATGAGCCACTGTGCTAAAGTTAGGCCAACAGATTGATAGTTACCAGATTCTTCTCTTCTTCCTTTCTTTTATGCCAGGGTCTCATTTGTTATTCTTTAATCCACAAGAACAATTCAAAAATTTGTGGAATGCAAATTAAAAATGCATATCATTTGGGTCATTGAGATTTATCACTTTACAAGCTCATTGATTTTCTGACAATGCTTATTCCCTCCTGTGCCTCATTCTTATTAGCTCCTGTGCCATCTTCCTGTGAAGACAGTCACCAAATTGTTGTTAATTTCTGTCATTTTCCTACTCCCTGTTATAAATTCTCCTATACATTCCTATTGAAACTTGTCTTGCTGGTGTTTGCTCATCTTCTAATTCAACATTTTTTTCAATATCTTGGCCTTCCTTTGAGTTCCCAGCAGTCGCAATCCTCAGACCTACTCTATATGTGGTAATGTGACCTCCCTCCTTTGAGTTAATACTACACCTTCATTTTCTCTTGTGAGCCATGAATGCCATGAAAATGTTTCCTGATGAGTTTATGCTACAGAGGAAAAACTTTTCTTGCAATGTTTGCATTATTTCTTCAGCTATTACCCATCTAACATCAAATATTTTACAGTATTTTCCTAATCAATCACATTTAACTTTCCTGTCATATATTTGTTTCCTTGGTTAAAACTTGTGTGTTTTGCTTCAGATTGAACTGTGCCACTTTCAAAATCAATGCAAATTTCTATCATAGTTAGTTACCCCTCTCTCAAAGTCATTTTGAAAATGAGCTCAGTGGGTGGGATATGATGGTCAGCATGGGTAAGTTGGCTGAAGTGCCTTTGTGACCATGACTCTAAATGTTAAAAATCTTGAGCAGACAGCAGCGACAATGTTGAAGTATAAGCAAGATTTTATTAATGCCACGAATTCACCTACCTTGTTAAGAATGCTACAAGCATTCATATATGTTTATCACTTTAGCTTCACCATTTTTCATCCATTGGCCCCATTTGCTTTTAATCTTTTTTCCTACTCTCTATTATTTTCTTATCATTTTTCTAGTCTCCACTTCCTGCTTTGTTCCTGACAGTTCTGGAAAGGCAGATCAAAACTAGTTGAACTTTCTTGTGCCTCGTGCATTAATAACAAATAAGCAGCTAAATACGAGTTTCTTTGATCTTTACTACAGCACAGATTAATAACACTATCAATTATGCATAATTACATGGATATATATCCTAGATAGAAAATAATGACCAAGAAAAGAGGACAAAACTATTAATCCAGTGAAATGAAGAACTGACTCTTGAATGCATTTAAAATCAATCTGTGTACGATCCTAACACTGTGTATTCAAATCTCACAAAGAATCAGGTGTGCCAATGTGCGATTCACAGACAGCATTTTAAATTTCCTTGTGTGGTGTGGCATCCTGTCTATTTCAGCACAGCATATTCTATTAATCTATACCCGTTCCCATTTCAATGCAATTCCTTCAGATTGAAATGGAACATATGTCAATATAAGCAGTACCCATTAGACTTCAGGGAAATTTTGCTACTTAATGAATGGTTGTAATAATTGCAGGAGTGTGGAAAAGCAGAAGGTGAACTGGAACATGGACGGACTTGTGAAGAAGAGAATCTAGGAAGCACATTCTATGTTTGGTGATCTCCAGCCTTGGGCTCCTAGAATGGAATGGTCTATCTGGGGCTAATGTTACACAAGTACTCATTAAATGTCTGCAAACTGGGAAAACCTGTCATGCATTCAGATCTCTGGGCCAGTTGTACCCATTCCTGTGGGCTTTGAGGAAGAAAATAAAGGCCTTTATCCTTGAGAAACATTAGGATGACCTCTCTAGTGTGCAAAAGACTACAAGAAGTGGTGTAGATCAGAAGTGGCAGCAACACCCGAACCGATCATAAAGTTATGATACTAGGTGATTTTAACTTTATTTATGTTGGACAGACCCCAGAATTGTAAAGTGGCTGAATGGGTTAGAGTTTGTAAAATGTGTTCAGGGAAGTTTGCTAAATCAATGAGACAAATGCAATACAGGATCTCCTTTGAGGGAGTACAACAATGCAGGCAAGGGATCATAATACCATAGTTCAAGATAATAATGGAGAAAGGATCAGTCTGGACCTCTGGTCAAGATTCTATACTGGAGAAAGGCCAATTTTGATGGAACCAAAAAAAATCTGCCAAGTGTGGACTGAGACAAGTTGTTTTCAGGCAAAGGTGTGGTTGGTAAGTGGGAGACCTTAAGGTTAAGTTTTGAACTTTGTGTTTGTAACTGTAAAAAAAATAATGGCTTGGTTTCAAGAGATATTGAGGCACTGATTAAGCAGAAGGAGATGCCAGATGGCTCTGACAGACAAGGAGAAAGGAAAATCCCAAGGGCTTCTACTGATATAATATGAGCAAATAGATATCAAGGAAATGGAACTGGCGTTCTTGAAAGCCATAGTAGTCACCCATGCATGGAACCAAAAGAGATGGGGGAGATTTTAAACAGATGTTTTGCAGCTGCATTTACAGGCACTTGGGAGATGGACACTGAGTCAGTCGAAGTGAGGTCATGGACCTTTTACAGATTACAGAACTGGAAGCACTTGCTGTCTTGAGGCAAGCACGAGTGGATAAATATTCGAGGCGTGAAAAAATATTGTCAAGGAATTTAAAACATCCTTAACATGCGTGACGCGCTTGAGGATTGCTGGAAAGCTAATGCTGTTGCATTGTTCAAGGAAGGCTCTAAGAATAACCAGGTAAAGGCTGGTGAAAGTAGAAGCACAAATTGTTACAAGAAGCACAAATACTATGTAAGAGAGAGCACCAGAGGTTGGAAGAGTCAAAGTAAACTGCAGAACTTTGAGTACCTGTTGAATTGCTTTTAATCAACAACTGCGGTGTGCACTCTTCTTGCCACCAGCACTAGTGAGCATCAAGAGGGCTGGGGTGTAACATTTAAAAGTTGAAATTTCATTTCAGTTTGCAAAATTAACACATCATGATCATCAACTAGATTGTCTAAAGAGGGCCTAAAGTTCTTACTAAATTCAGTCATCAGTGAATTGGATCCCATTTTCCTAAGTGCTTGTATCATTCTTGATCTTCAACCATCCCCATTTTTCAACACATCCAAACCACATACTCATAAAATTCCTTTATATGAAGCAGCAAAATAATTTAATTATTAGAATAATATACATGGATCATTAAAATAATGAACATCTATACAAGATTTATAAATCCATACCTACACTGTTATTATCTTTTCCTGTTTAATCCAAGATGCATTTTAATGTTCATAGCAAAGATTAATTAGCTTTTATTAATTTAATGAAATTGTGAAGTTTGATAGATAATCATAAAAGAGATTTGGAAGAATGCATACAATCACGTTCCTCCACTCCTTCCTCAGCCAGGACTGAATAGATGAAAAATGTACAGCTGAGGCTATCCAGGGAGTGAACAGATGTTTTTTTTAAAAAAACTGCCAATAACTAGCAGAAGACCATTCATGAGAAAATGAATCAGATAGATTGAAATATGGCTGAATAAATTCATACAAGAATCTCTAGTGTTTTAACATCTGGTGTTCAACAAAGATACTTTGCAAAGCTGCCAGATTGTATAAACTGATGGATTGGTCAACGTGGAGATACATTAAATGAATTTGCTCACATTGCAAAATGATAATAACTCTGTTTTCTCAAAGTCTCACATTTCAATTTACAACATATTAAGCCTGGATGTTGAATGCATTTTTCTTCAGATTGTCAAAAATGCCTGGAGTCCATCTAGCAGTTAAAAAATATCAATAAACAACTGGAAATATGTAGTGAGACCAAGTGGTGTAATTTTCTACTACCTATTTAATCATGAGTTGCCTAGTTTATGCAAGGTTAAGTTGCACACCAAAAATAACACAGAATCATTTTGTATTTAATTTTCAATTACCAAAGTTTCTAAATAATAAATTATTTCTTACATTAATGATGTCCTGTTTTGTAGGTATATTGTAGTTAATATGAAGATAAGGCCAAGGTTTCCACAAATATACAGCGAAGTTAATAGTTACGCACAGCCCACAGTAATTTCAGTTCTTTTCTGACAAAGTCAAAAGACAAAATAAATTATTCTTTGCAACCAATGAATTTGCAATTATTCTGTTATTTCTGTATTTTTTTTAATGTGTTGGATAGCCACAAAGCAATGTTCCCTCTCATTTTTAGTAGTCAGTATACACAAAAATCTTATGTTGTGCAATTTTTTTTTCCCTATGACAAAAATATGTGTGCACTGAAGGCTTGTGCAAATACAAACTTGAAATTGGTTCAAGATAATTTTGGCACATGGCTAATAAACTGTATTGGCATGTTTTAATATAAATCAAGTATGATGGCATTCTACAAAGTATAATTATTAATGTCTACATTATTTTAGTAATGAACCTCATGTGTGCACATTAATTTCTTCTGAGCACTGGTTGCAAAACGTGTGTGCGCACACATACGAGCACAGCTTAGAGGGAGCAGTGCTGCAAAGTATAACAATGTCACAATAAAGCTACAATACATTCCACATTTACAGGGGTGGGTGGGGAAAGGAAGAAAGAGCAGATAAAATTATTCCTTACAGCTTGTGTTAAGCCATGTAGGTGAACCACAAAGGGTGACTAAAAACATGGTCCAAGAGCAGAGACAGTTTCAAGATTTGACTACAAACATGAAAATGTGAGTGGATCTGGCAAGATTTTCAAAGTGCACTATACAACTGCTAATGCTGGAAAAAGAGAAACAAGTCAAAGAGTGAATTAAAAGGCCCTAAGGAAAATTTTTAAAAAATACTTCAGATGCTGAAAATCTGAGCTGGGAGCAGAAAAGGATGGAATCATTCTGCAGGCCAGGCTGCATCAGCAGAAAAAGAAGCAAAGTTGATGTTTTAAGTTTGACATAGGATGGAGGAAGTCACGTGATGGAGTAGTGACTGGTAAGAAAATACCAGCCCTCTCCAGAAAAGTTTTAAAAAAGTAAAGAAAAAACAAAGGTACAAACACAGAAACCATAACAAATTAAAAATAAAAGTGTGGAGAAAATGGCAGCAAAGAAAGAAAAATCAAAAACAATGGGAAGAAAAGAAGGAAAGATGTCGGAAGAGAAAGGTGAATACGAGAAGGCCCGTCGTGGAGAGAGAAGCTCGCTCCCTGAGGTCAGTGGAAATCCCGAACTCAGGACTACAAATATGGCTCACGGAGCCAAACAAAAGTGCGTAATTGCGCGTGCACGAATCCTCGCGCACGCGCGACGCACAAGACAAAAACACCGACGGGAGGGGGGACCAGCTGAGGACTAAATCTCCACAGCTGAAACAGACAAGTATAACATGACAGCAAGGCTCCCAACAGGAAAGCATAGAAAATAACGGGAACAAGAAGGAAGAGAATAAAAAAAGGAAATCAGAGAAACAACAGATGACCAACCCAGAGGAAGAAGACCAACACCAAGACACCTTTAATAAAAATAATAGAAACAAAAATACCCAACAAAATAAAATAAACAACCCAACAAGAAAATCAGAAGAGACGGAGGTAAAGGACACAGATCCTGGAGTGGAGACAGAAGAAGAGGAGGGAGAACATCAAACTCTACACAGAGAAATGGAAGATGAAGGGAAGGGACAGTACATGGATAAAAAAATGTTTTAAAGAATACATGGAAACATTAAAAGAATGGCTGACACAAGAATTCAGTGAAATAAAAAGAAGAATAAAAGGTACAGAAGAAAAAGTGAATAGATTAGAGATGGTCATGACAGAAATAGGAAAAAGAGTAGACAAGGTGGAAGAACGAGAAACAGCCACAGAAATGGAGGTAGATGACTTAAAAAAGAAATTGAAAAAATCTGATAAAAAAGTTAAAGAAACACAGGAGCTGTTAGCTGAGAAGATAGATATAATGGAAAACTATAATAGAAGAAACAATATAAAGATAGTGGGCCATAAAGCAGATGAAGAAGGCAGAAATATGAAAGAATTTATAAAAGAATGGATTCCCAGGGTCCTAGGAATGCCAGAATTACAGGATGGAATGGAAATAGAAAAGGCACACAGAACATTAGCCCCTAAACCACAACCACAACAAAAAACCAAGATCCATTCTAGTAAAATTCCTAAGTTATACGACAAGAGAAAATATATTGGAGAAAGCAATGAAAAAAATAAGAGAAGACAAAAAGCCACTGGAATACAAAGGTCAAAAATTTTTTTTCTACCCAGACATAAGTTTTCAACTCCCGAAGAAGAGGAAGGAGTTTAATGCAGCAAAATTGACCCTATGGAAAAAAGGTTATAAATTTATGTTAAAATATCCATCAGTGCTTAAAATAGTTATCCCAGGGCAGCAAAGCAAACTTTTCTCGGATCCAGAAAAAGCACGAAAATTTTCAGAACACCTGAAAAACAGACAGAGTGATGAAGAGATGTAACAAGAACAAAAATGACAACAAACTATATATAAAGAAGAAGAATAAAGTATAAGTAAGAACTAAGAAGGGAAAGAAAGGAAGTAAGGAGAGAATTAAGAGAGTGAGCTTTGTTATATATGAAGATTAAAATCTTTTCTGGGGGGGCTGGGTGGGAAAGAATAACAGTCACTGCGAAATCAGTTGACGCTTGCGAGCAGGTTCGCAAATCCAAATGAAGAGGGGAGATGTGGTTGCCCGACAAGGGACAAAGGGCAACTCAGAGAGGGGTTAAAGGAATTTTAGATATGGGAATAGTGGAAATATTTTATGTTTTAGAAATGTTGTCTTACAATGTGTTTAAAAAAATAAAACAGAAATGGATAAGAAGTTAAGGTGGTGATGAGGAAACGGAAAGGAAAGATAAACAAAGTATGAAATGGCCCTGTTGAACTATATGACTAAATATTAACGGAATACATAACCAAATCAAAAGGAAGAAGCTGTTAAATTTACTGAAGAAAGAAAAAATTGATATAGCATTCGTGCAAGAAACACATTTAACTGATGTGGAACACAAGAAATTAAAGAGAGATTGGATAGGACACGTAACAGCAGCATCACATAATTCAAAAGCCAGAGGAGTAGCTATATTAATCAATAAAAACGTACCAATCAAAATAGAAGAGGAAATAATAGATCCAGCAGGGAGGTATGTAATGATAAAATGTCAGATATATTCAGAATTTTGGAATTTACTCAATGTATACGCACCTAATGAAGAAGATCAAAAATTTATGCAAGACATCTTTTTGAAGATTGCAGATACACAAGGGAATATATTAATAGGAGGGGATTTTAACCTTAATTTGGACTCAAACATGGATAAAAATGGAAAAAAGACTAACAGAAAGAACAAAGTAATCAAATTTATAATTAAATCGATGCAGGAAATGCAACTTTTGGATATATGGAGGAAACAACACCCAAAGGAAAAGGAATATTCATATTATTCGAGTAGACATAAAACATACTCAAGGATAGACCTATTCCTGCTATCAGCCCACATTCAAGGAAGAGTTAAGAAAATGGAATATAAAGCTAGATTGTTATCGGATCACTCATCCCTGTTATTGGCAATAGAGCTAGAGGACATCCCACCAAGAATGTATAGATGGAGATTAAACTCCATGCTACTTAAAAGACAGGATTTTAGAGAATTAATTGAGCGACAAATTAAAATGTATTTTGAAATAAATACGGAATCAGTGAAAAATAAATTTAAACTATGGGACGCAATTAAAGCATTCATTAGAGGACAGATAATAAGTTGTGTAACTAAGATGAAGGAGGACTACAATCGGGAAATAGAACAGTTGGAAAGGGAAAGAACAAATACAGAAAAAGAATTAGCAATAAAGGAAGATACAACTAAAAGAAGAGAATTGACAGACAAGAAAATAAAATATGAAATACTGCAAACATATAAGGTGGAGAAGAACATAATGAAGACAAAACAGAAATATTATGAGCTAGGAGAAAAAATGCACAAAATACTAGTGTGGCAGTTTAAGACAGAACAAACTAAAAGAACGGTATTGACATCAAGGAAAAAGGACAAACAAATTACATATAACCCAACGGAGATCAACGAAAACTTCAGGGAATTCTACGAACAACTATATCAAACTGAAAACGAAGGGAAAGAAGACAAAATAGATGAATTTCTAACTAAAATTGAATTACCGAAATTGCAAACAGAGGAGCAAAATAAATTAATAAAACCATTTGAAATAGAAGAAATACAGGAGATATTAAAAAAAACTACCGAACAATAAAACACCGGGAAAGGATGGACTCCCAATAGAATTCTATAAAACATTCAAAGACTTATTAATTCCTCCTCTCCTGGAAGTAATGAACCAGATTGAAAAAACACAAAACATACCAGATTCATGCAAAACAGCAATAATTACAGTAATACCAAAGTCGGGTAAAGATTCATTAACACCAGCATCGTATAGACCAATATCTCTACTTAACACAGATTATAAGATAATAGCTAAACTATTAGCAAACAGATTGGCCGACTGTGTACCAAAAATAGTAAAACTATACCAAAATGGATTTATTAATTCATTAATCTGTAAATTCATTAATCCACAATGTGATGTCAGACAGGCAACAACACAGCACAAACATGGCATTGCAGAAAATAATATTGAAGCAGCCTTTACTATCATCAACATACACATGGAAATGATTGAAATAGGTATCCTTGGGAAGATGTTCAATTTAATAGAGTTTATCTTTCCTATCAGTGTTAGTGGTAAGTCTTTCCAGTGCTCTAAGTCATCTTGTAATTTTTTTCATTAATGGCTGATAATTTAGTTTATATAGATGGCCGAGATTATTATTTAATTGTATACCTAGGTATCGAATTGCTTGTATCTGCCATCTAAATGGTGATTCTTTTTTAAACTTTGTGAAATCCACATTATTCATTGGCATTGCTTCACTTTTATTTGTGTTGATCTTGTACCCTGATACTTCTCCATATTCCTTCAATTTCTTATGTAATTCTTTTATTGATATTTCTGGTTCTGTTAAGTATATTATAACGTCATCTGCAAATAGACTGATTTTATATTCCTTCACTTTTATTTTTATCCCTTGTATTTTATTTTCTGTTCTTATCAGTTCTGCTAGTGGTTCTATAGCTAACGCGAACAGTGAGGGAGATAGTGGACATCCCTGCCTTGTTGATCTGCTTAATTTAAATTGGTTTGATATATATCCATTTACTGTCACTTTTGCCAATGGTCCCTTATATAATGCTTTAATCCAATTAATATATTTCTCTGGTAGGTTGAATTTTTGTAGTACTTCGAATAAATAATTCCATTCTACTCTGTCAAAGGCTTTCTCTGCATCTAAAGCAACTGCTGCTGTTGGAGTTTTGTTTCCTTGTACAGCATGGATTAAGTTAATGAATTTACAAATATTGTCTGTTGTTCGTCTTTTTTAAATAAATCCAGTTTGGTCTAGTTTTACTATTTTTGGTACACAGTCGCCCAATCTGTTTGCTAATAGTTTAGCTATTATCTTATAATCTGTGTTAAGTAGAGATATTGGTCTATACGATTCTGGTGTTAGTGGATCTCTTCCTGTCTTTGATATTACTGTAATTATTGCTGTTTTGCATAAATCTGGTATGTTTTGTGATTTTTTCAGTCTTTTTTCATTTACTTCCAGGAGAGGAGGAATTAATAAGTCTTTAAATGTTTTATAGAATTCTATTGGGAGTCCATCCTCTCCCGGTGTTTTATTGTTTGGTAGTTTTTTCAATATCTCCTGTATTTCTTCTATTTCAAATGGTTTTATTAATTTATTTTGCTCCTCTGTTTGTAATTTCGGTAGTTCAATTTTAGTTAGAAATTCATCTATTTTGTCTTCTTTCCCTTCATTTTCAGTTTGATATAGTTGTTCGTAGAATTCCCTGAAGTTTTCGTTGATTTCCGTTGGGTTATGTGTAATTTGTTTGTCCTTTTTCCTTGATGCCAATACCGTTCTTTTAGTTTGTTCTGTCTTAAGCTGCCACACTAGTATTTTGTGCATTTTTTCTCCTAGCTCATAATATTTCTGTTTTGTCTTAATTCTGTTCTTCTCCACCTTATATGTTTGTAGTGTTTCATATTTTATTTTCTTGTCTGTCAATTCTCTTCTTTTAGTTGTATCTTCCTTTATTGCTAATTCTTTTTCTGTATTTGATCTGTCCCTTTCCGACTGTTCTATTTCTCGATTTCAATCATTACCAATTCACCTAACAGAGAAATTCTTCAAGGAGCTAAAGAAAATAATAAGGAAATTCTTATGGAAAGAGGGGAAACCGAGGATAGCACTAGATAAATTAACAAAATGGTACAAACAAGGAGGCTTACAACTACCAAACCTGAAGAATTATTATAGAGCAGCACAATTAACATACCTATCAGATTTTCATCAAACAAGGGAAAAAACAGATTGGACCAGATTCTTCTTTGGCTTGGCTTCGCGGACGAAGATTTATGTAGGGGTAAATGTCCACGTCAGCTGCAGGCTCGTTTGTGGCTGACAAGTCCGATGTGGGACAGGCAGATACGGTTGCAGCGGTTGCAGGGGAAAATTGGTTGGTTGGGGTTGGGAGTTGGGTTTTTCCTCCTTTGTCTTTTGTCAGTGAGGTGTGCTCTGCGGTCTTCTTCAAAGGAGGTTGCTGCCCGCCGAATTGTGAGGCGCCAAGATGCACGGTTTGAGGCGATATCACCCCACTGGCGGTGGTCAATGTGGCAGGCACCAAGAGATTTCTTTAGGCAGTCCTTGTACCTCTTCTTTGGTGCACCTCTGACACGATGGCCAGTGGAGAGCTCGCCATATAACACGATCTTGGGAAGGCGATGGTCCTTCATTCTGGAGACGTGACCTACCCAGTGCAGTTGGATCTTCAACAGTGTGGATTCGATGCTGTAGGCCTCTGCCATCTCGAGTACTTCGATGTTAGGGATGAAGTCGCTCCAATGAATGTTGAGGATGGAGCGGAGACAACGCTGGTGGAAGCGTTCTAGGAGCCGTAGGTGATGCCGGTAGAGGACCCATGATTCGGAGCCAAACAGGAGTGTGGGTATGACAACGGCTCTGTATACGCTAATCTTTGTGAGGTTTTTCAGTTGGTTTTTTTCCAGACTCTTTTGTGTAGTCTTCCATAGGCGCTATTTGCCTTGGCGAGTCTGTTGTCTATCTCGTTGTCGATCCTTGCATCCGATCAAATGGTGCAGCCGAGATAGGTAAACTGGTTGACCGTTTTGAGTTTTGTGTGCCGATGGAGATGTGGGGGGGCTGGTAGTCATGGTGGGGAGCTGGCTGATGGAGGACTTCAGTTTTCTTCAGGCTGACTTCCAGGCCAAAAATTTTGGTAGTTTCCGCAAAACAGGACATCAAGCGCTGAAGAGCTGGCTCTGAATGGGAAACTAAAGCGGCATTGTCTGCAAAGAGTAGTTCACGGACAAGTTGCCCTTGTGTCTTGGTGTGAGCTTGCAGGCGCCTCAGATTGAAGAGACTGCCATCTGTGCAGTACCGGATGTAAACAGCGTCTTCATTGTTGAGGTCTTTCATGGCTTGGTTCAGCATCATGCTGAAGAAGATTGAAAAGAGGGTTGGTGTGAGAACGTAGCCTTGCTTCACACCATTGTTAATGGAGAAGGGTTCAGAGAGCTCATTGCTGTATCTGACCCGACCTTATTGGTTTTCATGCAGTTGTATAACCATGTTGAGGAACTTTGGGGGGCATCCGAGTAGAGCTTGATAAAATAGGGGAGAAGATATCTGAACATATACTCTATAAGTGGGATGAAAAATTGGTGCAACGTTAGAATTCACCAGTATTGCACCATCTGCTCAACATTTGGAAGAAAATTCACATAGAAAGGAATAAAATAAATTATCAACTACCAAAATTAATATTGACACAAAATCAACTAATCCCTTTCACAATAAATAACTTTTCCTTCAGAGAATGGGAGAGAAAAGGGATCAAAAGAATAGAAAATTGTTTTTCGGGAAATAAATTATTATCTTTAGAACAAATGAAGGACTAATATAATATAACTCATGATACAAGATTTGCATACCACCAACTGAAAACCTACTTGAAGGACAAATTGGGAAACAGTCTGAGGTTACCAGAAGGAAGCAATTTTGAATATGTGATTACAGACACAATGATAATTTAAAAATTTATAACAAACATGTACATCAAACTGCAAGAAAAGGAGAACAAGGAAACAAATTGTAAACCTAAACAAAAATGGGAACAAGATAAAGATAAAGAATGAAACATGGGAAAAGCTATGCTCCGGAACTATGAGAAATACAATAAACACGAGGTTACTCATGATACAATATAATTGGTTACACAGGCTATACATCACACCCCAAAAGTTAAATAAATTGGACCCAACAGCATTAGACAGATGTTTTCACTATAAAAAGGAAACGGGAGCAACAATACATGCAATTTGGACATGTGAGAAAGTGAAAAAATTTGGGGAAGATCTAAACCAGATATTAAATAAAATCACAAGAAGCAATATACCAAAAAACCCAGAGATCTTCCTTCTAAGTAATATAAGAAATAAAGAATTTGGACTCAATTTGGATGGAGCACAAAAAAGATTTATTATGATAGCCCTAGCTGTAGCAAAAAAATGTATTATGTCAACCTGGAAATTAGAAGACAACTTGAGAATACAACAATGGTACATAGAAATAAATAAATGTATTCCATTAGAAGAAATAACATATAATTTAAGAAATAACATCACAATATTCGAACAAATAGGGGAACCATACATGAAATACAATAGAGAAATCCTACCATGGACCTCCACCACCTAAAATGTCAGAAGGAGAAGACAACGAAATGAACTGACTCAGTATATAAAAGTAAAAGATAAAAATTTCTTGTATATTTTTATTAAGTGACGACGGGTTTAATGTATCTTATAGATTGAACTTTGAATAAATCGGAAGGGAGGGGGGAAAATGGGGAGAAAAATGTCTGTATGTATTTTGGTCAGTATGGTTTATAGTGTGAAAAATTAAAAAAAAAACATACACATAGAAATTAACTAAGTCAATATAACTTGCTTAATATGTACAACAGGGTTGTAAATTTCTGCTTCTAGAAATGGAAGATACATAACTGCCAAACACTAACCAGTATTAACAACATGGGCTCAAAAGTTTGATTTTGAGCTATCACTCTCAGTTCTGCTGTTTCAGTATTGTTCTGATTCCCCTGTTTCACCTAAAATTGTTAGCGACTGGTTATGAGACATTTAAGGGTGCAGGCAATAGCAAAGAAAGAGACTGAATCATGTTTGTTTCACACATGCCCAAGTTACAAGAGTTTTGTATTTCTTGTCAAAATTAATTTCACAAATACCATTTACAAAAAAAAAAGAAGATAAAGTAGAATCTAAAATCGAAAAGAGAAATTATCAGATTGGTTTACTTTAGTAGGAAAAGTGGTATTGCTTGAATTGCTAGTTCTTTAATTTGGAACATCTTTATTATCCTGAGGCATTGTTGTGGTTTTCTTATTGTGCTAAACAGTTCTGCGATGGAAAAAAAAATGTTATTGTCATTATATTTAAATATAATCTGTAATTATATTTATCAGCAAAGCAAAGTTCAAAAAGAAGTTTTCAACATTTCTGGGGCCGTACCATAATATATAACCTGATCACACTGATGTTTCTTTGGCTTGGCTTCGCGGACGAAGATTTATGGAGGGGGTAAATGTCCACGTCAGTTGCAGGCTCGTTTGTGTCTGACAAGTCCGATGCGGGACAGGCAGACACGGTTGCAGCGGTTGCAGGGGAAAATTGGTTGGTTAGGGTTGGGTGTTGGGTTTTTCCTCCTTTGCCTTTTGTCAGTGAGGTGGGCTCTGCGGTCTTCTTCAAAGGAGGTTGCTGCCCGCCGAACTGTGAAGCGCCAAGATGCACGGTTTGAGGCGATATCAGCCCACTGGCGGTGGTCAATGTGGCAGGCACCAAGAGATTTCTTTAGGCAGTCCTTGTACCTTTTCTTTGGTGCACCTCTGTCACGGTGGCCAGTGGAGAGCTCGCTATATAACACGATCTTGGGAAGGCGATGGTCCTCCATTCTGGAGACATGACACACCCAGCGCAGCTGGATCTTCAGCAGCGTGGACTCGATGCTGTCGACCTCTGCCATCTCGAGTACTTCGACGTTAGGGATGAAAGCGCTCCAATGAATGTTGAGGATGGAGCGGAGACAACGCTGGTGGAAGCGTTCTAGGAGCCGTAGGTGATGCCGGTAGAGGACCCATGATTCGGTGCCGAACAGGAGTGTGGGTATGACAACGGCTCTGTATACGCTTATCTTTGTGAGGTTTTCAAGCTTTGTTGGGACCAAGGAAAACTGCCTCAGGACCTTCGTGATGCCACCATCATCACACTGATGTAACGCCACAGCAAATTGTATTAAAATTGTGTTCAATTTAATTCAGTTGAGTCTTGAATACTGAGGGGCCATATGATTTCTCTGTACAAATTTGAATAACCTTCTGAGTTCAGCTACTGGTTAAATCCCCTGTATAACCTGAGAGGATGTTCAAATCATAAAAGCCAGCCTCATTTTCACCTTGCCATGACTGAACACTTGAATAAATGCAAACTGATCAGAGAAAGGCAGCTTGGTCCTCTTAAAATTTAAATTTTACCTAATTGAATTTTTTAAGATGTTATTAATTTGTCAGATAAGAGAGTATTTTGCCTCAATGACTTAGAAATGTCAATTAATGAGGTGTCTCACATTAACATTAGCAAAATGAAATTGTATGGCATTAGAGGCTGCTATTGACAAGAAGAGGAGGTAGGAAACAAGAAGCAAAGTAAAAGTTAAGTGATTAATGGTGTCCCCATGATTTGATGGGAGAGCCTTGATTTTTTTTTAAAATAAGTTATTCTATATGTAGGAGAATAGAGAATCTTACTGACAACACCAAGTTAGACGATATAGTAAGTAGACGACATGGGATAGCGTGCATCTGTGGTGAACATTAAAGGTCTCATTCCTTGGAAGACAACATGGGCTCAAAAGTTGCTGAAACACCCTCTGAATCAAGCCAGATAAAGATTATGTTCACACTCTGAATTAATCTCCATGTAGTCTTCAATACACTTTACATACCCCCAAAAATATGATTGACACAACAGAGATGCTGGGAGATCTGTGTTGGAGTCCTGTGCATGTAAGCATGTCATATGAGATAAGAAGATTCATTCAAGCTCTATCATGAACATATTGTAGAGGCGCAGACTTATTATTATCACTGTCAACTTTTGCAGGTAACAGTCATTTGGTGATTGATGATAATTTTTTGATGGAAGTAATGTAATGCCTTGAGGGATATTCATTTGAGTTTGTCTGCTTTCTGAATAAGAATGTGCTTTTCTAAATTCTACATTTGATTATTTTCTCAATGAACTAAACCTGAAATATACTGATTGAATTCATTAGGAATTATTGCTACATAATCAGCATTTTTATATAATTTATCCTAGATATTCCAAATAAGCATATTTAGTTATGCCAGTAATTGAAAACTCTGGCATATTTGCAACTTCTATTGAACCATTGAATAGAATTTCTTACACTTGATTATAAAAATTACAAAGTTCAGGAGTGGATTTAAAGCAATTCCACTGGCAGATTATTTGAAATAAACATCATCTGACATGATTTGTCTTCAAGACAAATTATATGAATGAAATAGTAACTCCAAGCTGCTGTGCAGTAGACAGCGCATCAGCAAACGTAGAAGGACAATACCAGTCCAGCAGAGATTTAGGTTATATTCTATGCAAATTATGCTGATTGAACATTAATTAATTGCCAATAGATCCATACCCCTCATCTTGGTTCACCAATAAAACATAATCACCATTTTCAGCATCTCTTTCAAGGGATCTTTCAACTCAAATCCTTTACCAATCACCTGTGTGATCACCTCACTGCCCACCACCTCTCCCCCTGCCAAGCACCCACACTCTCCACCACTCTCAACCTCTTGTAAAAGTTTCAGACAGTACACACTTCCTAAGATTGTTTTCTTGTTCTAGAATAGATTAAATACCCAGCCAAAAAGATTTAAAACTATCACATTTTTTTCAAAACCACAAATCCCTCAATCAAATTATCTTTAAACATATCTATTTAAAGAATTCAAATCTTTGTGAATGGGAACAAACTGGTGTGCCATTTTCCTAACCCCCCAAAAATGCCATGATATAAAATAACATCAGCAACATTTAAACCATTGCTTGCTTTTCATGACTATTTTGCTGTGCAGCTTAATCTAAGTCTTTAAATGTATTGCTTTACTGAAAGGGATATGTGAAATAACTTGACAATATGATTAAGAAGTGCACCTGTGTGTTCAGATCTGTGAACAAGTTTGACAAATGGGCTACTGTTGTCCACATAGCACAAGTGTGTTATTTCCTTACATGTACAGAATGCCGTGGTGGAAGAGGCCAGCAGAAAAGGTGAAGCAGCGGACTATTTCTAGTGGCTGTACATCTGCGCAATTAAGCATTTAATTGCACAAAATACACCATTCAAACACCACACATACGTAATGATTATATTTAATTTAATTCTGATTCAGAGTTTCTTCATTGACAACTAATTATCTCTGCTCACCACTTATGGTTATGGCTATAGCCTTCATTTATACTTTTTACTAATTGTACTTAATTATACCAGTCATCTCATATTGATTGATCTTCTAAAAATCTATCAAAGCACTTTTATACCCTGATTTCTTTATGATTGGTAGAATTCATCAGACTTGTTGGAGGAAGTAATTCATCCAGCTGCTTTGTCATCATTTTTTCTTAATGGTTTTTCATACAGAAGTTATTCATGTTAAAAGCAATATCATCGATAATTGATTTTTTTTTCAAATTTCAATCTCAGCAGACACAAATGTACCAGACTGGTTTTAATGTTCCTGTGTGCGAGAGCAAGGGTTGATAACATTTAACTAGGAGGATGAGATGGGAGGGGTGCAGGTCACAGTGATGGTGGAGGGGTCAGCAGCCACAAAGGGGTAAAGGAAACCCTGAAATTCTTCCATGCATATTCTGGTGATTTTTGGTCACTGGAACATTGTACAGTCATGCAGAGGTTAATATCTGATAATACAGTAACTATGCAATAATCAATAATTAAAATTAATTAATTTCAGATTTAAAAAAAATTCATATGAACAAATCAATGCTTTTTTTAAGGTTTCCCCGGATATGCCAAGTGAAGAGTAACATCTGTATCACTTCATTGGACAAAGGACAGTACAAATCGGGAATGGTTGATTTAATCTTCATTAGGTACTGGCTGACAGACACTGAGAGCTTGATATTTCCAATAGAAAGATTTATGCAGGATATGGAACATAGACAGTCAAGATCTAACAGAAGGATTGACCTGACAGAATGAGAAGATTATATACATGTTCATTTTTCTCCTCTTGACAGATGACTTGGATATAGAGCTGTGTTTAGATTTTGCAATTCCTATATTTCTAAGTATGAGGAAGAAAATGAAGAAATGGGCTCAGACAGTGTCTCTGCCTCCCATGTACAGTAAAAACCCTGGTATCCCTGGGTGGCACGGTTGGCACTGCAGTAGAGCAACACCTTTACAGCACCAGTGATTGGGACCAAACCAGGATTTGAGTCTCGAGCTGTCTGTAAGGAGTTTGTACATTCTCCCCTTGTCTGCAGGGGTTTTCTCCAGGGGCTCCAGTTTCCTCCCACCAATCAACATGTACCGGGGGTGTAGGTTAATGGGGAGTAAATTGGGCAGCATGGACCCGAGGGCCGAAAATGCCTGTTACTGTGCTGTATGTACAGTATGTCTAAATCCCGCACCTATGGCAATTGGTAAATGCCAGATAAGCAAAATTTCCGGTTGCTTGAGATTGTGTATTGCATGAATGGCAAACTAACGGCAAGCCATGCCGATTTTAAACTTCCTTATTTTTCACCCATTTATTTTCTGCAATTTTTTTTGCCAGTTGCTTGAGGTTACCTGTTGCTTGAATTTCAGATAACAGGGATTTTACTGTAGATAGTAGCATTATTTCCTGTTGTGCTTGGGGGAAACAAGGCTTCAGGTAGAGGAGTGAGTCATGACTTGTGCTATGAGCTTGTCACACAGTGTCTGCCACATCACTGACTTTTGAAGACAGTTTTTTTTTTGCAAAGGTCCAAAATGTGCAGTTTTCTAAATGGCCTAACTGTAAGTTTCTCACTGACAAGGGGCAGATTTGATAAAGTTTCATGGACTGCTCTTCCAAGGGGTAGTATGAATAGGGTGTGGGAGGCATTATCTCCCTATTAAGAGGAAATGTGAATAAAGTGATGATTTCAATATTTTACATATTGTAACAAGATAATTATTTCTATTATGGATCAATCTTTGGTTTGGCTTCGCGGACGAAGATTTATGGAGGGGGTAAAAAGTCCACGTCAGCTGCAGGCTCGTTTGTGGCTGACAAGTCCGATGCGGGACAGGCAGACACGGTTGCAGCGGCTGCAGGGGAAAATTGGTTGGTTGGGGTTGGGTGTTGGGTTTTTCCTCCTTTGCCTTTTGTCAGTGAGGTGGGCTCTGCGGTCTTCTTCAAAGGAGGTTGCTGCCCACCAAACTGTGAGGCGCCAAGATGCACGGTTTGAGGCGTTATCAGCCCACTGGCGGTGGTCAATGTGGCAGGCACCAAGAGATTTCTTTAGGCAGTCCTTGTACCTTTTCTTTGGTGCACCTCTGTCACGGTGGCCAGTGGAGAGCTCGCCATATAATACGATCTTGGGAAGGCGATGGTCCTCCATTCTGGAGACGTGACCCATCCAGCGCAGCTGGATCTTCAGCAGCGTGGACTCGATGCTGTCGACCTCTGCCATCTCGAGTACCTCGACGTTAGGGGTGTGAGCGCTCCAATGGATGTTGAGGATGGAGCGGAGACAACGCTGGTGGAAGCGTTCTAGGAGCCGTAGGTGGTGCCGGTAGAGGACCCATGATTCGGAGCCGAACAGGAGTGTGGGTATGACAACGGCTCTGTATACGCTTATCTTTGTGAGGTTTTTCAGTTGGTTGTTTTTCCAGACTCTTTTGTGTAGTCTTCCAAAGGCGCTATTTGCCTTGGCGAGTCTGTTGTCTATCTCATTGTCGATCCTTGCATCTGATGAAATGGTGCAGCCGAGATAGGTAAACTGGATGACCGTTTTGAGTTTTGTGTGCCCGATGGAGATGTGGGGGGGCTGGTAGTCATGGTGGGGAGCTGGCTGATGGAGGACCTCAGTTTTCTTCAGGCTGACTTCCAGGCCAAACATTTTGGCAGTTTCCGCAAAGCAGGACGTCAAGCGCTGAAGAGCTGGCTCTGAATGGGCAACTAAAGCGGCATCATCTGCAAAGAGTAGTTCACGGACAAGTTTCTCTTGTGTCTTGGTGTGAGCTTGCAGGCGCCTCAGATTGAAGAGACTGCCATCCGTGCGGTACCGGATGTAAACAGCGTCTTCATTGTTGGGGTCTTTCATGGATCAATAGTATGAATTGATCCAACATTCAGTAACTACACTTAAATCCATTTGCTGAATAATTTGAAAAGAATGGGAAATCTTCTCATTCTGTGAAAGAACTGGATTCTGTGCTCAGCACGCTGTGGGAGTGTATGCCAAAATGTTACATGCTGCAAGAATACTCATGAATTATGCACAACCTATACTGCTCTCTCAATTGTCTTCCCTTTCTGATCTTTATCATCAACTATGTGGTAGGCTGCGTTCAGTCAAAACATGCCACACCGATTTATTTCTGGAATTTAAAACACTTTCAACGGACGATTATGAAATCAATTGCAACACTAGAAATTATAGGAGCAAAGTTTTGATCAAATGCTATTAATCCTGATATCTTTCACACCATGAGTAGGATACCACTGTATAAAATAATGTTTATTACCATTTCCTTTTACAGTAAGTGTTAGTTTTTGTCTAGGTTGATAGAATGGATCAAAATATATTTTCTTCAATTACCAGGCAAGTATTTGAGAGTGCAAAAGGGAAAATCAATTGAGGAAATTCTCCCTGAAAACTTTCAATGTGTTGACCAATGGGTGGTCGATTATGTCGGGTAGCCTGTTGCCACATGTGATAAGTGACCACCAATGAGAAGTGTGAGAGTAAAGTGATTGCAAAAATGAAGAGCCTGGATTCGCTACCATTCTGTATTTAATTCAGGGTGCTGAATTAAGACAGAGAGGAAAGAAAGGAGGAAAATAGATTACAATTAAGCCTTGCTGTGGCAGATACAGCACTTAGCAACCCCCCAGCTCTTGGAGACCATGAGCAGGGCAGAGGCCATTGGCCTCTGGCTCCAGGAGACTAAGAGCAATGGAGAGACTGACACGACCAACACCCTCCCCCCCCCCCCCCTCCCAACAGCTCCAGGAAACTGGGAGTAGGTCAAATGCCATGGCTCCCCAGCTATAGGAGAAAAATACGAGCCAGCCAGGAGAATGAGGAGCAGCAGCACAGCCAGATCTCTCCCAGAGACACCACTAAGTTTGCCTGAGGAGACTCCATTCCCAGAGAAAGATAACATCCTGTCAACAATCAGTACTGACTTCACTAAAATGGTGGGCAGGTGGGCTCAGACTGATTTTTTAAAAAATATTTTATTTAAAATTTAAAAACCACAATACTTGACAGATTATGTTGGTTTTATATTGTATATGATTTTGAGAGATAAATTGCAGTAGGTTTTTTTTAGTGTAGATCACATACAAACATTTCAAAACAGATCTCATTTAAAATACTGGAGCTATGCTCAAGCCAGACAGGTCAGTTCCTTGAGCTTTTGCAAAAACTTTGAAGAGGACCCAAGAGACTTCACTAATGGATTGTTGCTTTAAAAAGCAACAGATGAAAGAACTCAGAGGAGTAGGTTCAGAGCTGCAGGCAATCTGGGAGTGCTGTTTGCTCTTCTAAGAGGGTCATGTAGATTTTTGCAAGTAGAGAGGGAGTCAAACAGGCTTTTTTCTGAGAGAGAGAGAGAGAGAGAGCGAGAGAGAGAGAGAGAGAGAGAGAGAGAGAGAGTTCAGTTCTGCAGTTTTACATTCAGCAGCAGCAGCAGCTGGGACTGGAACAGGACAAGCTGGCAAGCTTCTGGAAAAACCCCATTTGGAAGATGGGCTGTGAGTGATTAGTTCAACCTGGTCAAAGCCCTTGTGGTCCATACAAGAGGAGAGAGTTGGCTGCATAATATTTCACTTGAAATAAAGGAAACAAAAAGGAACTCTGCGGTGACCTGAAAGAAAGAGGTTATCATCTGGAAAACCCTGATGGGGCAAGTTTCTTTGGCAAGATTCTGAAGAGGCTGATCAGAAGGAATCAGTTGTGGATGTCGAGTGAACAACAAATCTCTCTCTGAAAACCAACAAGAACTTTCCTGAGTGGTAACAATTTACCTTTTAAGCACCAAAGCCTGGTGAAGTTCATAAATGTTACATTCTGTGCACAGTTCAAGAATTGCCTGCAACCTGTGAACTTAGAGGAATGAGAAGTGAGATTGGACTGTGAATCAAATAACTTTTCTGACATACACACACATTACATACACGTGCGCTTAGAATTAGAAGGGGATTAAGTTAGGTTAGTTAAGTTAATAGTGATAAGTTAAAGTGTGCTTCCGTTTTCATGTTTAAAGATAATTAAACACAACTTTTGTTTAAGTAATCATTTGTCTTGGTGAATATCTATTGTTGCTGGGTTTTGGGGTCTTCTGGGCTCGTAACAATATATTCAATTAATATTGAATTATATATACAAGAAAATACATGTGGTATATAACCTAATCCCTTCCTCCTAATTCAAATTTCCACGTTAATTTCTCTAAGGATACTATTATCATTTTCCCTTTCCACAAAAATTTGCTAATTAACATAACATAACATAACATAACAATTTACAGCACGGAAACAGGCCATTAGGCCCTTCTAGTCCGCACTGAACCAAACACCCCTCTCTAGTCCCACCTCCCTGCACAATGCCCATAACCCTCCATCTTCTTCTCATCCATATACCTGTCCAACCTTTTCTTAAATAATACAATTGACTCCGCCGCCACTATTTCTCCCGGAAATTCTATTATTATTATTATTATTATTATAGGTAAACAGTTCCCTCAGGATCCAGACTTATGGGAAATACATTGGGCACAAGGCTCACAATGAAGCTGTCCAAATTCCAAATCCAATCTGTATCAATTGCATTGGCAGTGGCCAGAAATTCACTCCATGAAGCGGTGCCTCAAAGACCCCCACCACCCCGGCCTCGGTCGAGTGATTATTGAATTTAAATCCTTAAAATTTTTTTGAAGTATATAAGGAATAGATTGAAAAAGATATTGAATCCTTGGAAAAATATTCATTTTGATACAACTCACTCAACCTATTAAAGTTATAGATAAATCGTTCCCTCTATTGAAATTCTCTTTAATTTTATTAAATAATGGTAAATAATTCCACTTGTATAACTTATCCAATTTTTTGTCAATTTTAATACCTAAATATTTAATTCCATTTTTTTTTACATTCAGTATAATCACCCTTAACCGAAGGCATTATTTCATTTCTATCCCAATTAATTTTATAACCTGATATTTCTTTAATCTCATATACATAATTGTACTCAATCTTCAATTGCTAAAATAAATAAAGCTGGGGACAAAGGACATCCTTGTCTAGTTAATGAAAAGGCAGAAGATGTTTGTCCATTTTTCACCACTTTAGCAGAAGAATTTTTATATAAAGTTTTAATCCAACTAATAAACACTTATCTAAATCCAAATTTTTCTAACACCTTAAATAAAAATTTCTATTCTAATCTATCAGCATCTAGTGATAAAACCATTGCTAAATCAGATTTCTTCTGAGGGATAGGAATTAAACTAATTCACTTAGCAATATTATCTGCAGAATACCATTTTTAATAAATTAAGATTGATCTAAATTAATTAAATTTGGTAAATATTTAGTCAACCTGTTTGCTAGAAATTTATCTACAATTTTATAATCAACATTTAATAATGAAATTATCAATAATATTCAGTCTTTAACAAATCTTTATCTTTCTTAGATATTACTGTTATTATTGCATTAGAAAAAGACTCCAGTAAAGAATGGACTTCCATTGCTTGTTTCAATACCACCATTAGTGGAGGTATTTAGCAAATCTTTAAATTTCTTATAAAATTCAGGTGAAAATCCATTTTCACCTGGAGACTTACCATTCTGCATAGTGTTAAGAGTATTAATGACTTATTTAACCATAAATGGGGAATCTAAATATTCACAATCTTGGCAATTTGAAGAAGGAAGATGAACTTCAGATAAAAAATTATTAATCTTTACTTCATTATTAGATTGAGATGTATATAAATTAGAATAGAAATCTCTAAGGAATCATTTATATCTTGAGGTTTATAAGTAGCTTTTGAATTTCTTTTAATAACATTAATAGTTATTGAAGCCTGTTCTGTCTTCAATTGCCAAGTCAATACCTTATGAGCCCTGTGAGAGATTATGAGATTATGTTATATTTTATATTGTATATAGATATGTTTTAAAAGGAGATAAATTGTGGCAGTTTTTTTTAGTGTAGATCACATATAAACACTTCAAAACAGATCACATTTAAAATGCCAGAGCTCTGCTCAAGCCAGGCAGTACAGTCTCTGAGTGCCTTTGCAAAAACTTTGAAGAGTGCCCAGAAGGACTTCACAAGTAGGTGTTAATTGGACATGCTGTGGAGTAATGGATTATTGTTTTGGAAAGCAACAGATGAACAAACTCGGAAGATTAGGTCCAGAGCCACAGTCTGCTCAGTGCAGTTGGCTGTTCTAAGAGGGACATGTGGTTTTCTGTGTGTGTGTGTGTGTGTGTGTGTGTGTGTGTGTGTGTGTGTGTGTGTGTGTGTGTGTGTGTGTGTGTGTGTGTGTGTGTGTGTGTGTGTGAGAGAGAGAGAGAGAGAGAGAGAATTCAGTTCTACAGTTCAGCAGCAGCAGCTGGGCCTGGAACAGGGCAAGCTGGAAAGCTTGTGGAAAAAAAACATTTTGAATTCATGGATAGGTTGTGAGTTCTTAGTTCAGCCTGGTCAAAGCCCTTGTGGTCCATACAAGAGGAGAGTGCTGGCTGCATAATGTTTCACTTGAAATAAGGGAAACAAAAAGGAACTCAGCGGTGACCTGAAAGAAAGAGATTATCATCTGGAAAACCCTAATGGGGCAAGTTTCTTTGGCAAGACTCTGAAGTGGCTGATCAGAAGGAATCAGTTGTGGGTGTCCATTTGTGAATTAGTTGTGGGTGTCCATTTGTGGTATGATCAAATTTGCATTATCTTGCCAAAGAACTGCCTCCTCTCTTTTACATCTACACAGTAATGGATGAGACCACACATGGAGTACAGTGTAGAGCTCTGGTCAACCAGCTACGGGAAGGATTCACCGGGATGTTGCTGGGACTGGAGTTATGGGGAGAGGCTAGGTAGGCTGTGCCTCTGTTCCTTATGAGACAAAGGAGATATACAAAATCATAAAAGTTATTTATAAAATGAATGATTACAGAACAAGAAGGCTTAAATTCATGGAGAGAGGGAAGAGTTATAAAGGACCTGATGGATTACATTTTTTACTTGGAGAATGATACATATCTGGAATGAACGGCAAGGGGAAACTATAGAGCAGTTACAATACAACTGTTCCAAAGACAGTTGGACAGATATATGGATAGGAAGGGATTAGAGGAATATGGACCAAATGTGGGCAAATGAAACAATGCCAACTTGGTCACCATGAACAAGTTGGGCCAAAGGGCAAGTTTTGTGCTGACTTACTCTGTGATTCTATCTATGTTCTTACCCTAAACCATTAAATAAGCCTGGCCTGACATATTCTTAATTTCCCACAAAATGAGTAAGCACACATTAGATTATTTATTGGAAATTTTAAGTTTTTCTCCATATTTTATCATGCCATTTTTTAAACTCCATATTGTCTCTACTTTATTGTCTCACACCAAAGTGGAGCCTGGTTCTGAGAAATGCACCTCAACTCCAAAATATAGGAAGTGAAGGCAATTCTGCTGTCAGGGCTTCTGAGGTTTGGGATAAATTGATTCTTCGTCAACATCTCCACAGTAGACAAGTTCTGCACAGATGAAGCTCTCTGAAAGAAACTGATGGAATGCAGATCTTCACAATTGTAGTGAGGAATCTGATCTCATTGGTCTCAACGTCAGCTACTCCACCAATAACATAAACAAGATTCAGATCAATAGCAATCAGCAATAAAACTGATCTCAAAGAAATAAGCACTAAATTCCTGAGGAAAAGCAGCTGAGCAGTTGGTCAGTCAGGAGTAGAGGTAAGGCTGGCCAAAGAAGATTGCATCAAGGTCACTCATGCCAAGAACTCGATCAAAGTTGAGGTGGTCTTCAATGTGTTCCATCCAGCAGGACTATTATTCTACTCCTCACCCCGTGAGCTGTGGCCTTTGGAGTTTGAGGTGTAGTTGGCTTTTTCAGCAATGAAGTATTCAGGGATATCACAGCTGTCAATCAGTTTCTGGATCTCCTGTGCTCTCTCCAATCACCATTAGTTCTTTGGGTCATGGACTTTCTGCTAGATCTCTGCCTTCAGGTGCTTGTGGAACTGCTCCATTCCCCATAATTTACAGTGAAGCTTCAGTCCAAGAACAGTTTTTTTTTCTGTCTGTGGTTAATTAGTCCTTCAATCTCCAGGTGGATTTTTACCAAACAAACCTTATTTCTTCTTGGCAGAGATGCCAAAAGTTATCACCGCTTCTTCCCAAAATGCTGCCTCACTTTTGGCCCAATGTTTCACCAAAAAGCATATATGCAAGACCATAGTCTCCTGCCTACAAGCTTATAACTTGGGTGCATGTTTATAACATGAACTGAAAATTGGTCATCACACTGAAAACAAACAATTGAATTAAATAGGTATTCTTCAAGATGGAAGGATATACAATGCCCTCCAAAGACAATTTTCCTTTATTTGCCCTTGTGCTCCACAGTTTTAAATTTGCCATCAAACATGTGATTAAATTACACATTCCAGATTTTACTTTGTAATTTGTATACATTTTGGTTTGACCATGTAGAAATTACAACACTTTTTATACATAGTTCTCCCATTTAAGTGAAACATAATGTTTGAGACATTTGGCTCAACAGGTGCTTATGATAATTCAGGTAAGTTTAATTGCTTCATTGGTGCAGGTATAAGAGAGCTAGGCTTGCTTCTAAGATTTTGATCACCTTTCGAGTCTGCAGATGCCGTTTTTCAACATGAGGAACAGAGTTGTGCCAATGTAAGTCAAAGAAGCCATTGTGAGGCCAAAACACAAGGATAAAACAATAAGAGACACCATCCAAACTTTAGGATTATCAAAATCAACTGTTTGGAACATAATTAAGAAGAAACAGGATAATTAGATTATAGTTTGCAAAGAAGTATTTAAAGGAGTCCGCAGAATTCTAGAAAAATGATGAGACCAAGATTAAGCTGTATCTGGGTGATGGCAAGATCAAAGTGTGGAGGTGTAAATAAACTGCCCAAGGTCCAAGGCATACCACTTCATCTGTGAAATATGGTGGTGGGGGTTTTATGGCCTGGGTTTGTATGTCTCCAACAGGTACTGGCACATTTATTTTCATTGATGATTTAACTGCTGATGGCAGGAGCAAAATGAATTCTAAGGTGTATAAAAATATTTTTTCGACTCAAGTTCGAGCAAATGCCTCTAAACTCATTGTATGGCATTTCACCTACAGCAAAACAATTATATCAAGCATACTGCTCAAGCAACAAAGGTATTTATTTATAAGCATAAACTGGAAAATTCTTGAATGGCCAAGTCAGACACCCAATCTAAACCCAATTGAGCATGGCTTTTATATGCAAAAGAGAAAACTTAAGGGGACAAGCCTCCAAAACAAGCAGGAGCTGAACATGTCTGTAGTTGATGCCTGGCAGAGCATCAACAGAGAAGATACTCAGGACTTGGTGATGTCTCTGAATTACAGACTTCAAGCCAGTGGTTCTCAACCTTTTTCTTTCCACTCACATACCACTTTAAGTATTCCCTGTGCCATAGGTGCTCGGTGAAAAGTAAAGGATTGCTTACGGTGTGGAAAGAAAAAGGTTGAAAACTACTGTTTTAATCATACCTAATTGATTCGTTATGTGCGTGGTTTCATAACTCCAAAAGAAATGGGCCAATGACAATTTTTTTCAAGCAAAGTATTTTGGTAACAATTGGGTCTAGAGCAGTGATTCTCAACCTTCCCTCTCACATACCACTTTAAGCAATCCCTTACTAATCACAGAGCACTGATGGCATAGGGATTACTTAAGGTGGTATGTGAAAGGAAAGGAAAAGGTTGAGAACCGCTGCCTCAAGCAGTTATTGCATGCAAGTAATATGCAACAAATTACTAAACATGACTACTTTGTGCTGTTCTGCTTTAGCAGTTTTAATCATGAGTGTCTGAATAATTAAATGTTTCCCTGTTGTGCCTGCTAATAACATGGCCCCGTCCCATCTTGGAACAAAATATATTTGAAAATTGTAAATGATCTTGAACATGAATCACAAAAAAAGTTAGCAGGTTGATGTCCCAAGAAGTGAAAACAGCAAATAATATATTGGTGTTTATTGAAAGAGGTTGGAGTTTAGGAGAAGGGCTTGTCTTCTTATAATCTATAAGCTGCATCGAAAGTTCTGTGCATAACTTTCATCCCCTTATTTAAGAAAGATTATAAGAACTTAAGAAATGGGAACAGGAGCAGACTTTCTGGGCCGTCGTGTCTGCTCCGCCATTCAATAAAATCATGGGTGATCCAGCCATAAACTCAGCTTCACTTTCCCCATAATCCTTAATTCCCTTAGTATGGAAAAATCTATCTACCTGTGTCTTAAATAAATGTAATGCAGCAGCCTCTGCTGTTCACAAATTCACTACCTGCCACAAAATCCCAACCGTCTGGTAAAAGAAAATCCTCCTAATTTCTCTCTTCCAAATCTATTCCTCCAATCTTGAGGTTATATCCCCTAGTTCTAAACTTATCATGCTGGTGTTATATATAAAGAATGTGATGTAGGGACAGACCATCCAGGGTCTCCCAGTGCCCAGCTACTTTAAACCCACTTGTCTGTCCATGGCCTTGTATTGCCAGATTGAGGCCACTCACGAATTGAAGGAACAACACCTTCACATTCCATCCTGATGATCTCCAACTAGATGGCATCAACATTGACTTTTCCAATTTCTAGTAGCCTATATTCCTTATTTTACTTTCCTTCTCCTTCCCCTCTCTAGCCGCCTGTCACTTTCCTTCTCCTTTTTCCAGCTCTCCTCTCACTTCCCTCTTTCTCATCTCAGAGGACCTCACCCTCTGCCTCTTCCTATCACTTTCTAACTTCTCACTTTTGCTTTATTTCTCACTCCCACCTATATTCACCTATCACCTGCCAATCTATGCTTTTTTTCCCCCAACCCTTTCATTCAGGCATCTACCCATTTCCTGCTATTCCTGATGAAGGGGTTCAGCCCAAAAGATCAGCTAACCTTTGCCTTCCATAAATGCTGTCTGTCCCACTGAATTCCTCCTGCATTTTGTGTTTTGCTCCCATTTTCCACCATCTGCAGTCTTCTTGTTTATGCAAATGTGAGGTCACATCATTTACTAATGAGGATGGGACACATGTCATGAAAGATAAGCTCCTAGTGGGTATTGTATTAAGGAATAGAGGGATCTGAGTATGCAAGTCCAAAGATCCTCTAAGGTGGTGGCACAGATGGACAACATCATTAAGGAAGCATATGGGGTGCCAGCCTTCATTAGTCAGGACACTGAGTAAAAGAGCAGCGAGGTGCAGCTCCAACATAAAAAAAATAGTTAGACTTCAGATGGAACACTGCACGCATTCTGGTCATAACACTATAGGAAGGATAAGATAGTGATAGTGTTGGAGTGGAGATTCATCAGCATGTAGATTGGAATGGAGGATAGGCAAGAGAGGCTCGTTCTGTTTTCTCTGGAGCAGAAAAGGTTAAAAGGGAATATGATTGAGGAATATGGTGGGCTGCAGGAATCTTTTCCCTCACTAAAATTAGAGGACCTAGATTTAACTGAAATTGCAACAGATTTAAAAATAATATGAGAGGAACGCTTTCACTCAGAGAGTGGTGAGCACTCTGAATGAATTGCCTGAGAGAGTGGTGGATCCAGAGATGCTGGCAGAATTTAAATGTGTCCAGATAAGCCCTTGAATTGCCTGGTCTGAGCAGGTTACAGACTAAATCTTGATAGATGAGATTAATATAAATGAGTACTTGCTGGTCATCATGGAGTGTTGGGTTAAATGGCTTGTTTCCATGCTGTGTTACTCTATCACACATCCAATTTTTTATTTCAGCTGCACAAATGTGTTGGAGTGGTTTGTAAAGTTGTCTTTGCTTATTCTCCTTTATGCTTTGTTTGGTCAATTAAATAGATTGTTTATACATTTTAATTGCCAATTTACTGACAATTACATACAAGAGGCAAATTTCCGTCTTGATGTGATAGAAAAATATGCAGGATTTAATCACACATGATTTGTTTATTGCCCATGTAAATGACAAATTTATTATCTGTCAATAGCTTAAACATTCATGGTTAATTAAAGTCAAAGTTGAAGTTAATTAACCATTCCTGCTGCTTCATTCATCATGCAACATGTGACTCAGATATTTATTAGTCGTAGAACATTACGACCAGAAGTTGGATGTTGGGTGTATTGTTATACAGGTAATTTAAATTAAGGCTGTTTGAAGTCCAAATTATTAATGAACATCACTACCAAATTAAGATTATTTGTGCAATGTTATTGGTTGCACTGCTTTTTTTTTAACAGTATATTGCGTTGGATGCGTATGGTCTTTGAGGACTTTCATTTATCTGTCTATCCCCAATCCTAAAATGCTCCCAAAAACAATTCTGCGGTGAAGTGATTTGAAATGGTCTGACAATTAGTAAAAAGCTCAGGACAAAAAAAAACATTTCTTACAGTATTAATTTTTTAGATAACCTTCATTGTGACTAGAAATATCATATGGATCTTCAGTCTAAAAGAGAGCATGGTAAAAATCTTTGCTATATTATGACTAACCATGCACAAGAGATTATCTGAATACCTTGTGACACCTTGTTACTTTAATTCAACTCACTTATTTTAACATCTTGGTTTTAGACAATCAGTGTGTGAAATATTTTCATAGTCTACTGCAAGTGGCAATTTTATTTGGAGTGTTCCTCACCACTTTGATATAGATTAAGGAATCATGTTTAGTTTGATAACAAATTGCAGCACCTTCGTAGCCTTCCTGCGACCCTGGTGAGATTACTGGGTAGTTTGTGCCTCCTGCACCTTTCAAATATATCTATATTCTGTCACAGCACTCAAAAACGCCCTAACAGAAGAGCCTGTACAAAATTTTTATGATCCAGGTAGGTGCACCAGGATCTCGGCTGATGCATCCCGACATGGCTTTGGAGAAGTACCACTACAACAGCATGGGGATACATGTAAACCTGTGGCTTAAGCATCAAGGGATTTATCATGTGTAGAAGCAAATTAAGCATAGATAGAAAAAGAACTTGCCAGAACTTATGCATGCGAAAGGTTCTATCAATACATTTATGAACAAAGTCTTGAAGTGGAGACAGACCATAAACCACTGGTCTTAATTATGTCAAAACCACTTAATGACTGTTCCATGAGAATTCAGCACATGTTGATAAGACTGCAGAAATACGATGTGAAAATGATCTACATGCCAGGAAAATACGGTTGCAGCTGATCCACTGTCTTGATCAGTTGACAAGAAAAAAATAGCAACTAAGAGGTTAAAACTGAGATAGATTATCACCTCATTTCCAATATCCCGAGATAGAACAGAGCAGATCAGGAAAGCAATAGAAACAGATGAAACAATAGAGGTTTACAAATTGGATTGTAACATAAGTTTAACCTACCAATTTGGCAGGTTATCTACCTATGTAAAGGCCAATTGGTGGGTAGAATTTTAAAAATACTGCATGTGTAGGCAAACCACCTCAGAGGTGGAATGTCTACCCGTGTACACATACTGTGTAGATGCTGCTGGTCAAATTGTAAGCGATCGATGGCTGCCCGGGAAGAAAATTACGTCAGTGCTTGCGAGCAATGGCCGTCTTCCTTACCCATAATCCCCCATGCTGCTGGAACGCCAGAGTGGTAAGAAGGACAACCATTGTTTCTGCCTCAACTCCACTCCCAAGACAGACCATGCTGCTTCCTGCTGGCCCACTCCACCCCCCACCGGCCTTACAGTGTTCGTCCAACAGGCCAACACCATTCTCCTCCCCAACCCCGAGAGTGTTCTCCCCCGGCCCCGACAGAGGTCTCTACTGGCCCCAATTCTGCATTCTGATTCCACCCTTGCTCCGGCCCCAACAGCACACCACCCCCCCCGCCCCAATTCTGCACCTACCCTGGTAGACCCTTTGGAGGTCTACATGGAACAGGGGATTCCCTCCTGGGCCTCTGGGGATGTGGTAAGTGTGTGACATGAAGGGGCGGGAGCGCCCTTAAATTGCCCAATCTTCGTTCGACTGGGTAATTAGGATCCAGTGTGTAAGGGGCTGCAGGGGTCTGCTACATGGATCACAAGCAGCCCCAGTTTGTAAATGCCAATGAAAGAGCTCAAAGAAACAATATAGAAAGCATGCCTGGCAGCTAAGAATGACTATCCAATGGGTATTTGGGATTACTGAGAATGCAGAGATGAACTGACACTTGTGAAAGATATAGTCTTCAAAGGGAACAAAATTCCAGTGTTCCAGTGCAAGGAAATGCTCCAGAAGATACACAAAGGACATCTTAGTGAGGAAAAATGCAAACGTAAAGCTCGAGAGGTGATGTACTGGACAAGAATGAACCAAGACATAGCCAGATCACTGCTTCATGCAAAACATGCCTTACCTATAGATCAAAGAGGCAAGCAGAACCGTTTACACCACACCTGCACCAAACAGGCCATACTTCAAAGTTGGAGTATATTTGTTTGACTATAATGGGAAGAGTCATATAGTAGTAACAGACTATTTTTCCAATTACCCAGAGGTAGCAACACTGCAGTCAACATCCAGCAAAGCAGTTATCATTTTCATGAAATACTGTATATGTTTGTGAAGCAGTGCCAGACAATTTTCGAGCATTGAATTTGAGTCCTTTGCCAATACTTGGGAGCTTCAACATATAACTTCAAGCCCATATAGCCCAAAGTCTAATGGCCTAGCAAAGAGTTCTGTCAAGGTGGTGAAGAGCCTCGTGAAGAAATCACATGATGGACAAAAGGATTTCCACAGAAATCTAATGATTCACAGAAGTGCACCACTACAGAATGGCCTTTCTCCTGACCAAATACTGATTGGTCGAAGCATACGCACTAACCTTCCAATGTGTGAAAATCTGTCGACACCTAAAGGAGCACGTAAGGTCAAATAGGTTAAAGTGGAATAGAAAGTAAAACAGAATATTGAAAAGCCGACTAGTCCTGAAGCCTGGAGTTCAAGTGCAAATCCGAGATCACAATTCTGGGACATGGCCCATGTAAGGATACGTACAAGAGGAAATAAATCCACATTCCTACCAGATCCAGACAGAGGGCGGGATACCTCTGAGAAGGAACTGTGTGGATCTACGATCATAAGCTCCAATCCATGGTTGTGACCCGTCAGCACATGTAGAAAAGGACCATGTTGTTCAGAGTTCACAGAAGGACACAAATACTAACACAGCAAATGCAAGCAATACACCAGTGGAAACACATACCAGACCAAAAAGGACTGTTAAAAAACTTCAGAAACTGATTAAAAGCTGTTGAGTGGAAAAAGACTGGCCACAGAATGTAGATACCCTTGTTATGTAGACATACTGTTGTGTTTGTATTTTTTTTTCTCTTCTTTTTAAAAAGGGGAAAGATGTGTTATTATGTGTGTATAATAAAGAACTTCATTTCCCAGTAGGCAACGTACACGGTTGGCACAGGAACAAAAAAAAGTAGAGAATGACAGAAGTTGAGTGCATTGTTGGTTCAAGCAGCTCGAAAAATAAAGATGTTTAAATATTAAACCCACAAAGGTTGTTCTTCTTCAAGGAACAAACATAACAGTGGTCAGCGAAATTATTTCCCAGTCTGTGTCTCGTCTTTCTGATGCAGAGCAGGCCACAATAGGAGCACTGGATGCAGTGGATAATCCTTGCAGATTCACAAGTGAAACGTTGCTTCACTTGGAAGGCCTGTTTGGGACTATGAATGGTGGTGAAGGAGGAAGTGTGTGTGCAAGTATGGCACTTCCTGAGGTCATGGGAGTCGGTACCAACGGAGCGACTCGTGGACTAAGGAAGATAGAAAGAAGAGGAAAGAGAAGAAGTTTTTGATGGTGGGTTCATACTGTAGGGGATGGAAATTGTCAAGGATAATACATTGGATGCAAAGTTGGTGTGGTGGTAGGTGAGAATGAGGTGAATCCTGTCCTTGTTCCATGTTGGGACAGAGGGTGCCAGGACAGATGTGCAGGAAATTAAGGAGATATGGGTAAGGGGTGAGTTGATCTTTGTACAGGGGTAGCCATGTTTTTGCCAAAGGAGGACATCTCAGATGATCTGAAATGGAAGACCTCATCCTGGGAGCAGATGTGATGGAGACTGAGGAAAGGAAGACTCCTGGCTAGAACAGGGCGTAAAGAGATAATTGTAGGCGTTAGCAGGTTTGCAGAAAATGACTGTAGAAAGCTTGTCTCCCAAGAGAGAAAGGAGTGTGTGAAAGGGGAATGTGCATGGGGTTGCAGTGGCCACTCTGGCTCCCCACAACAATGAAATCCCCAACCCTCTATGTACTGTCTATGATTGGGAAACAATCGTCAAAATAAAAACAATGAACCGGACTTGCAAATTAGTGGATCAGATTGGTAAGCTCTGTGCAATGTAAGCCTACTGAAACAAGGAACACAGACTGCAACAAACTGCAGAACAGATTTCAGGAGATATGTGGGAGGCCATCAGAAGTGCTGCTAAAAAAGGCAGAGCATGGAAAATGGGCCAGCATCGAGGTTAGACTGAGTATTAACCCCTTTGAACCAGGACTCCTGATGATCTTACTCTCAAATGTAAGATCGCTGGAGAAGAAAATTGATTACTTGAGTTTGCATATGAACCAGAGAGAACTGTAGGGCTGCTGAGTTCTGGTGATTACAGAAACATGGCTCCAAGACACCATTCCAGACTAGCGAATCAGCTGGATGGCCTTATCTCCTTCAGGGCAGAAGGAAAAACTGTTGCTTCTGGCAAGACTTGAGAAGGGGGTCTGTACATTTACATCAACGAGAACTGGTGCACAAATGTCTCATTTGTGATGATCTTCTCTTCAGCAGAGATAGACTACCGCTGGTGAAATGCAGATATTTCTATCTGCGCAGGGAATTCTCAGCTACACTGATTGCCACAGTCTATGTTCTGCCTTTGGCTAATGAGGGTGATGCTATGAAGTAATTTTATGGTGCCGTCTACAAAGCCCAGATGTTTCACCTTGATAGTTCTTTGATTGTCATTTGTGACTTCAATCACACCAACCATCCCTGGTGTGTACAAGGCTACAACACCCCCCCCCCCCCACCTTGGTTACCTGGATCACATATCCATCCTGCTAACCCCAGCATAAAGACCACTGGCAAAGCCAACTAGATCAGTTGACAGGGAGATTAGGGGATGGCCAAGAAAAAGGGGATCTTAGCAGCATTACAAGAGTGCTTTGAGACCATGGAATGGAGGTATTTCAAGGAAGTAGCCACCTACAATGGTCATACAAATGAGCTCAAATATTTCACAACCAGGGTGACCAAAAGCTATAGTTGGATGCAGAGCTCCAGGGCCTTCTCAGAGTTCATGATGTTGCCTTCAGGACAGAGGATAGGATGGCACTAAGATCACCCAGGTTTGAACTCTCCCATGCCATCCAGAATGCAAAGCAGAGGTACTGACAGAAAATACACAGACAGATGTATGACACCACTGACATGAGGTGCATGTGGCAAAGGATCTAGACTATGATGCATCACAAGTCAACATTGCAAATTAAGGACAATGACAGCTCTCTTCTGCACAGTCTGAGCATCTTCTATGTACGTTTTGATGAGAAGAACAGACAGCTTTGTGACCCCCTGATGAACAGGCCCCCTGGATTACCTTGACTGAGGTGAGAAGAATCCTATCCAAATTAAACCCACATAAGCTGGCAGGACCAGATCAATACCTCGTTGGGTAATGAAGGACTGTGCAGACCAATTGACAGAGGTCTCCATGGACATCTTCAATACGTTACTGCAGCAGTCCATCGATCCCATAGGGTTCAATACAGCCACCATCATACCGGTAACCCAAGAGGGCGACAATAACAGGCCTTAGTGTAGCACTGACCTCCAGTATGAAATGCTACAAACACCTGGTTGTGGAACACATCACACTCCCCAGATAAGCTGGACCTGCTTCAATTCACCCATAGAAGAAATCGCAAAACAGACAATGCTATAGCTTTGTCTCTTCACTCTGTCATGACCCACGTTGAGAACAATGGTTGATATGTCAGGTTGTTGTTTATTGGCTTCAGCAGAACGTTCAATACAATCATCTCCCAGAGGTTGGTGGAGTGTTGTTCTCGGTGGGATTCAATACCCCTCTCTGTAACTGGACTCTGGACATTCTAAATGAGTCGGTAGCAGAATGTCGACTGCAGAGTGTCGACTTTTGTCACGCTGAGCACTGCTGCTCCTCAGGGCTGTGTGTTTAGCTCACTCTGGTTCACACTACTGACTTACAACTTCATCACCAGATCCAGCTCCAAAAGTGCCATCAAATTTGTAGATGACACAACAATAGTTGGTCTCATCACCAACAACAATGTATCACACTACAGACAAGAGGTGGAAAATGTCATGAAATGGTGAGAGTAATAACTTGCATTTCAACATGGACAAGATGAAGAAGATGATTGTTGACTTCACGAGAACCAGGAATGACCACTCTCCAATACAAATCAACAACTCTATAGTGGAGAGAGTGGAAAGTACCAAGTTCCTTGGTATTCACTTAACTCATGACCTATTGTGGACACACATATCCTCACTTATCAGGAAGGCGCAACGGTGACTGCACTACCACAGAAGATTGAAGTGGACAAGACTAGTGGCCACCAACCTTGTACAGGAGCTCTATCAAGAGTGTCCTGACCGGCTGCATCACTGTGCGGTACAGTTGCTGCAGAGAAATGGATCGGAGTTAAATCCACAGGACCATAACCCCGCCATTGATGGGATCTATCGGGAATGTTATCTGAAAAGGGTGTGCATAATCATTGAGGATCCCTTCCAACCTACACACAGCACCTTTCAGCTGCTCCCATCGCAAAAGAGATACAGGTGTATCAGAGCTAGCACCACCAGGCTGAGGAATAGCTTCTTCCCTCAGGCAGTGAGAATGCTGAACGACCAAAGTTATCTGCTCACACTAACCATGAAGCTCTCATATTCATGAAACAATATTTATTTATTTTTTTGTATATTATATATAAGTACTTATCCTGCATATGTATTGTTTGTCTGTATGTGTGTTATGTCTGGTTATGTCTGCATGTTTTGATCTGAGGACCTGAGAACACTGTTTCGTGCAATCGGATGACAATAAACTTGACTTGTGTCGCCAGAGATGGACCAAGTGAATTTGTAGATGGGGTGAAAGTTTGCCACAAAGAGCTTAGGGTTGACAAACTCATCATCATGGTGCATAATATAGTCATTAATGTAGAGGTGGAAGAGTTGAGGAATTTAGCATTGATTCTTCCACATAGCCAACAAATCTGTTATATATTAAAAAAAAATCTGTGCTGCTTGACTGTCCTGCATAGACCGTTGTTTTTCTGAGCTCATGGTTTTCCTGCTAATGGTCCAAGGAAGATATTTTGAACACATTAATGTTGGGAATTTTATCCTCTCTTTTTTTTAGCCTATGAGTGTCGTGGATCTGAGTGGCAAGAGTTGGAGAGGTAATACAAATACAGAGGAAAATAGGGATAAAACCAGGCTTGTTACTGATCACCTGGTATTGACTGACATGCACCTTTCTTGCCCTTTGTCCCTTCTACCTACTGCTCTTCAGGTTGCACCTCCTGTCTTTGACTTTGTCTGCTTTCTTTAGTAAGCAGGTCTGTGGATCATATCACAGGCAAATACTGAAACCTCCCCTGGACTGATGCAGTTGTGGAATTTCATTTTCTGAGCAACATGACATTCTCCACAAAGATTCTGGTGCTTGTGTGATTCTGTTGGACATGATACTTAACTGCTGTGATCGAACTTCAAATTGTGAGGAATCAGGGCAATAAAGAGGAGCACTTGTGCACCAGGGCCCAAGTCTCTACATAATATTGGTGACATAAAACGGTTCGCAGTTTGGACTTCCTGAGGATGAAGACATCATTGACCATGTGAAGATTCATGTGATGATTCTCAACCATTTGCTCCCAAGGGAATGGAAATCCTTCCTGTTGAAAAAAATGTTTTATCGGTGAGAATCCTGATAAGTAAATGACTGTGGTCAAGGATTGCCTGCACACATGGAAATACAAAAAAGCCCATTTCTGAGATGCCACATGTTCCTCACTGAAATTCTTTCATGGGTGATCATCTACAATGCCACAGTAGCCTTGGAAAGCCTGAGCCTGCAAATGCATTGATCATCAAAGGGATTGAGTTAGTGTTAGGGTGTTAGGGTGATGACTCGAAAGGATCTATTTGACTTGCCTCTTGCCTCTTTGCAGGTGGACATAGCCTCTCCTTAAGTGCCTGACTTCCTCAATTTAGCCAGTCCCTTGTAATGGAACAGTTTCTGTGGTATCACCATTTAGGGGCCAATTGAATGGAAATGTCAAGGACAAAGTAGTGAGAAAACCAGATAGAGTAGTTTGAGCATATTCTATGATCGTTCTGCAATCAGTTCTAAACCTGTGTATTCAAGTCAGCAGGGTGCCCCTTTAAATAGCAATAAATGCAACAAAGCAGCATAATGTAAGTCTTAGCGGCAGAGTAACTGTTAAATAAAGGTTGGAACAAATCTCATCCAAAGGGTCTTTTTTTTTGATGTGAGTGGAAAGGGGTGTTGTGTAAGTAGTTATGGTATTGGAGATGATGATGCGGAGCAAATATCATACACACGTCAAGTCTGAACAAATATCTCAGGCCCAATTGCCTGATTTCGTGCTCTTCTTGGTGGTTGTGGGTTTAAGTAGTGCTGTTAGAACAGTCAAAGCAAATAATTGGATTGCATTTTGTGGAACTGTAGCCACAGGGTGTTAGTGGTGGATTGGATGAACGTTTATGGTGATGGATGATCCAATCAAGGAGGCTGCTTTGTCCTGGATTATGTCATGACTTTACCACCGCCAGTGGGCTGATAACGCCTCAAACCGTGCATCTTGGCGCCTCACAGTTTGGCGGGCAGCAGCCTCCTTTGAAGAAGACCGCAGAGCCCACCTCACTGACAAAAGGCAAAGGAGGAAAAACCCAACACCCAACCCCAACCAACCAATTTTCCCTTGCAACCGCTGCAATCGTGTCTGCCTGTCCCGCATCGGACTGGTCAGCCACAAACGAGCCTGCAGCTGACGTGGACTTTTTTACCCCCTCCATAAATCTTCGTCCGCGAAGCCAAGCCAAAGAATGTCATGACTTTTGACTGTTATTTCAGCAGCTCTCAGTCAGACAAGTGGTAAGTATTCTGTCATGTTCCTGACTTCTGCTTTGTAGATAGAATACTGGCTTTTGGGTACTCAGCATTGTCAATGGAAATTATACAAACATAAACTCGAGAAAATGGCTGGACAAAAGTGTGCTAGATATTTCCTTGAGTAGTTTTCATTTTCAGTCCAGCTGCTTAGAATATTGCATGAGGTTTTGTAGTTTCCATTGAGCTTGTTCTCTCTACCCAGTTGTATTCACACTTAGCATTTTGTAGTTAGATGTAATTTTTTGTATCTTTCCAATCATATGAAGTTACTCTGACAAGGCTTGTTATCAGCCCATTTGTGGTTAGAGGGATGGCCTGCAGGCAGGCAGGATCATTCAACTATAGGCTTTTTCAGGTATATTCTACGCTAAGAATGTGCCTAAAGTAGCAGAAGCGGCCCTTTAAATTGCCATTCAGGTGTCAGCGTTTAAAGCGCAACGATGAAGGACACAGCTGCACTGGATGCGGCTCTGAGCACACAAGGCTGTGGTCCCGCTCACTGATGTGATGTCATTTTCAGCGCAACAAGAAGGAACACAGGACAATGGCAGACCCTGTGCAGGCAGGAGACATAATGATGATGATTTCAGCGTTTCTGAGTGTTCAGAATGATACGACAGATCCTTGGTAAGGCTATTTGTGCTGTTGAAGCTCTTCAATCGTCCTTGAGATCTGAAAATCGCATAGGTGCAATCAGGAGAAGGTTCCTGCAAAGGTTGATGGCAAGAAGACAGTAGTTAGCCGTCGAAAGGCGCGTGGAGCGTAAGTGCCGCAGACGAAGGCGAATGCTGCTTTTCAGTCAATTAGCTATGGTGACACATCGGTCTCTCTGGAGGTTGAACTGACCGCAGGGTGCTGAGTTCTGGAGTAATGTCCTCACCAAATTTGATGATGCTGAGTGGAGGAGACACCTTCATATGTCGTGTGACACTTTTCACTTCGTGCTGGAACTCATAGAACCTCACTTGAAGGCACATAGACTGGACTTGCAGCGACCATTGGAGCCCGGACTTCGATTAGCTGTGGCCTTGTGGTGGTATGCCACCCCTTGTGAGTATCGATCCATCAGTACCATCTTTGGAATAAGCATCAGCACCGTGTGCATGGTGGTGCAGGAGGTGACTGCCATCTTGAGGAAGTTCCTCAGTAAATGTTTCATCTCCCTGCAAAATGGAACACGTCTCCAGGAGACCATTGATGGCTTCGTGCAAAGGGGATACCCAATGTGTGCTGGTACCATTGATGGGTCACACAGTTCCATTATCACACCCAGCGTGGATCGCAAAGGGTGGCATTCGGTGGTTCTGCAAGCAGTGGTTGACCACAGATTCTGGTGAGTTAAGCCTCTATTGATGTACATCGCATCACATTTCCAATGACTATTACTTCACTGTGATTTCCACTGTGATTTCCATTCATGTTACAGCTTCTCAGTGTGCCCAGGACACACACATGATGCCCAGTGCTTGCCAACTTTCCTTTGTATAGAAAAGCAGAGGACCAGGGCGGATACCTCTTCCCACGTGATATGAGTGTTCACCCTTCAAAGCTCTGTGTTTCAATATGTTATGCCTGCTTGCTGTGTCAACGTTCAGGTGCATGAATTAACTACATTTCTGCATCTTTGTGCCTGCAGGTGTCCAAGGATGTTGAGGGAGTGAAGGTTCCAGCGCATCTTGTGGGTGATGCGGCTTACCCCCTACGAAGCTGGCTGATGAAGGGGTTCACACAGCACCGAGTACTGGATCAGGATCAGAGAAAATTTAACAAGGCCCTTAATTCAGCAAGGATAGTGGTGAAACATGCATTTGGCCATCTAAAAGGCCGCTGGCTGTGATGAATGTCTGCCAAGCTGCCTGTCTCCCCCCTCTGGTGAGCCTTGTTGTACTAAGATTGGCTGTGCATTATCTCTACTCTTAAGGGCACTCCCCTTGGATATAACTGTATATGCATCTATTGTCTTTCATTATTGTACCATGAGTTTCTGCTAATAAAAGCCATGATTATTGTTTGACAACATCGTCTTTGTCTACTTCATCAACTGGCACTTCAATTTTAATAGCAGAAATGGATGCAGCCCTCAAGCCAGAGCGGCTGATAATCGACCAGTCTGCCTGAGGGCCAGAGAAATTTTCAACCACTGGATTGCTTGTTTCGATTACTACATGGCTCAATACAATGTGGTCGATGAGGCGATACAGTGGGGCCACCTGAACTCTCTGCTAGGTGAGGTCCCTTTCAACATAACGGAAGGAGCTACCACTCTGGCTATACCCCGGGAATGTCTGACTGCTTACTGTGCAGTGCCACGGAATATGGTGCTTGCTCGACACCAGTTGCTCAATTATTTAAATCAACTTGTGCTATCTCAATGGTCATATTATTGAGACTGGTAGATTTCAGGTTGGTCTGAGGCCTTCCATACCAAATCAGTGTTCTGATTTCTTTTGTATCTCAGAACTTCTATCATCCACTTACACCCAGCACTTAACAGCTGAATTTGCTATTGAATAAGAAGTTAGATTTTACCTTAGAGAATCATCTCAAGAATTAATAGAGACTCTTACTTGAAGGTTCACCAAAATATATATTGGATAATAAATTCAAGCACTAAATATACCAATTTAATTTTAGTAATTTTACTTCATAGAATTAGCAATGAAATCAAATTAACACACTTAAATGCATACATCTAATACATTAGATACGACCATGAAATATTGATGCAGCAAAATTGGCATGCTCATGTTCAAAAAGCAATAGCCTTGCATTTTCTACTTTAGCAAAGCAAAGATCTATATCATGGTAATTAAAGAAAGACCTTCCATGTTTTTTGCAAGCTTTGGAGAAGGTTATCTCACACTCGGGGAGCTGATTCAAACAAGTGTCGAATGTAGCTGTCCAGATTAACCTTGCACGTTGGCACAGAGAAACAACTTTGTAATTTACTCAGAAAACAGGTCTTTAACATAATAAGACAGTAACTAATTATTTTATTTCATGATTTTTTTTATGTGAATAACCGTGAAATCTCAAAGAGTAACATTCACAAAATCACACTTTCTGCAGGTAATTTCGGTAGAGGCAGAACATTAAGCTCTAATTTCTTTCTTCAAGAACACCAATTATGTTGTTGAATCAATTACTTCTTAAATGAAATCAACATTTTTCTGCATAACTTCCTGGCATTTATCTGCAATGAGGCTTTTTCTGTCTTCTAAAGGTAACCAAGAAGTCCTCATTTACCAAGGAACTGGTGTAGAATTCAAAAGTGTGGAGGAACTCAGCAGGTCACGCACCATCTATGGAAAGGAATAGGCTGTCGACCTTTCGGGCCTGAGCCTTCTTCAGGTATTTACCTTCTTCCAAAGGTCAGGGTTGTATTTAAATTGATAGATTGACTGCACTTCCTGAGAAGACTGAAGCAGGCAAGGCTAATGTCTACTATCATGTAATTCTTCTACAGAGGCTCTATTGAGTGTCCTGCCAGCTACATCACAGTGTGATATAGTTTCTGTAGAGAATTGGATCTGAGGTCAATGCACAGGACCAGAAGAGTGGCAGAGATGATCCCTGAGGTCTCCGTCCATCTCATCAAGATAATCTACTGGGATCATCATTTGAAATGGGTACGCAAAATTCTTGAGGTTCCCTACCACCCTGCACACAGCATCTTTCATCAATTCCCCTCGGGACAGCTTCTTTCTGCAGGCAGTGAGAATGCTGAAAAACCAAAGTAACTGCTCGCACTAACCATATAATAGTTAATGGCATGGAAACAGACCATCTCGGCCCTTCAAGTCCACGCCAGTTCACTCAAACAACTCCGCTAGATCCCCCCCACTATTCTCCGCCCATAGCCCTCCAACCCCCTCCTATCCATGTATATATCCAGCCTCCTCTTAAATGAAAGAAGTGACTCTGCCTCAACTATTTCCTCTGGAAAATTATTCAATTCATCCACGACTGTCTGAGTGAAGAAGCATCCTCTAGTGTTTCTCCTAAAATTTTGCCCCCTTACCCTTAACTTGTGTCCTCTTGTTTCAACCTCCCCTGCTCTCAGGGGGAAGAGTCTACTTGCATCTAGTCTATCTGTTCCCTTCATAATTTTAAACACCTCTATCAAATTCCCTCTCGACTGTCTACGTTCCAATGAATAAAGTCCTAACCTCTTCAATCTTTCTCTGTACCCTAGGTATTTAAAGCCAGGCAAATCTTCTCGGCACCCTCTTCACCTTATCTATATCCTTGCTATAATTTGGAGACCAGAACTAAACACAATACTCCAAACCTGGCCTCACTAACACCTTAAACAGTCGCAGCATCAAAAACACTCATATTTAGTAAACAGTATTTATTTTTATATATATTTAATTTGCCCTCATATGTTTTGCTTTCTGTATGTGTGTTATATCTGGTGGTGTGTCTGCATGTTTTGCACCGAGGACCAGAAAACACTGTGCATTTGGGTGACACTAAACTTGAACTTGATCGAGTGTCACTCGCATGAGCCTTATGTCATATATAGATATAGAATTAAGAGCAGAACATATGCTGTCTCAAGCTTTCTTTGATTTTGTCACGTCCATGTACTTACCTGCATCCCACAGTATCTGGTAAATTTAAATAAAATATGCAGATATTGAATATCTGAACTGAAACATAATATGCTGGATCTATTCAGCAGGTCAGCTGGCACCTTTGGAAAGCAAAACTAAGCTACCATTTCAAATTGGAGATAGATACAATTCTAATGAAGTGTCTTTGACCTGAAACATTAATGCTGTTCCCCTTTTGATAGATGCAGCCTAAATTGCTGAGTGTTTCCAGCTGTCTGTTTTACTATTTATACATGTATCCATCTCAACCTTGAACATATTAAATGTATATGCCTCCACAACACTCTCGAGGTCAAAATTGAATTGAAGAGTAGAGAAGGCTCAAAATATGTTTGCTATTGCAGTTAATGATTTCCTCATTTCCATTGGCATCCAATTTTGAATTATGGTATTTAACATTTCTGTCCTGTACCCACATTTTTAAAACTAAGATCCTGGAAAAAAAATGTGATTATTTCACCTCATTGCCTCATAAACTCCCTACTCTTCTTTCTCAACTCTCAGAACCTTTGTGCACAACCAAGCTTAATCACACCTCTATATATCACAGTTATATGCAGTTCTGGGCTAATTGCCTTAAATATATATCAAATGAGTGATGTAGATACAACATCTCCATTGAGTAATATAGTACACAATCAACAATGACTCTCTTAGATGGCAACCTCTCTCTCCTCCCTACCACCAAATCACAATAGGGTGTAGTTTAATCACTCCACACTTGATTTTTGGGATTGATCCAATGTAGCCCCTAAATTTATATATTAAAAAAAAAACAAGTGACAAGGAGCCACATATGTGCTATGGTTAAATTTTTACTTTGGAGGAAGATTTTTTAAAAAGTTAATGGCCTTTGTAGTTGCGCTGACACCACTCACACCCCATCTCTGAGCTTATTTAAATCGTCACTGAGGTAAAGGTAGAAGAGTTACTGGCCCTTTAAATGAAACAAAAAGTAGAAAATGCAAGAAACCCTCAGCATAAATCTATAGAAATGAATATTCCAGGACAAAATATTAATTCTGCTTCATCTGCTGTCTGTTTTCCGCATTTTCTGTTTTTATTTCAGATTTCTAGTACCCATAGTTATTTTATATCCACCCCCTTTTAAATGAATTTATGAATACAGAACCAGCAATGAATCTTGCACTAGAGTACATGAAGAGACTGCTCAGTTTAGTGTCTGAGTATTTCCAGAGGTAATCTTTTAATTAAATGGGACCAACTTTTCCACACAAAAGTAATTGAAAATCTTAAAGTTCCTTCCCAAAATACTGGCAATATTGAGTTAACAATATTTTGGAAACTGATTGTAGATTTTTGCTGGATAAGTGTATCAAGGGACATGGGTCAAAGACAATTGAAGTACAGATCAGCAGTAATCTAATTAAACAATGGAGTAGGCTCACGGGACTGAATGACCTACTCTCGTTCTTACTTTCTTATGACAAAGAAATAACATTAGATTTAAAGAGGTGACTGAAGCCCTTTGTTACTCCAATGCAATGTGAATTGACCTGAGCATCTTGATTTATCTTGGCAATCAATGCAAGGTCGTGGAAATTCTTGCTGTACTGAGTGGCAGTTTTTGGGGTGGTGGAGCTTTCCTGACAGCCTCAATTACCTTCGATCAAGCAGAGTTAGATGCAGCCACCTATAAAACTGTCGGTGAATGCTGTGTGCAGTGCTAATAGAGCGGAAAATGGAACAAAGGGAAAGTGGTCTGGGCATTCTGCTGCAGTAGGAAAGATGCATTAAACACATAATGTATGGGATGGGGAAAGGCATGCTTTATGTCAGTGATGAAGTCGACAAAGTACCATGGCACACAAGTTCCAGTGGCTTTTTTCAAAAGGGCAGGTTTTTCAGGTTTAATATGGATCAAACAGAGAAATATAGGTGAAATTTATAGGGCATGGAGAGATGGTAGGAGCAGTAGGCAAGGTTGGAACATAAAATAAGATTCAGTGTCTGTGCATTGTGGGAAATAAAAAAATGAACAAACGGATGAATGAAAAGTTTATTGTTATAAATATAAGCACAGATGCAATGAAAGTCTATGGAAAGAGAAAAGAAAATGTAAGAGGAAGAGAAAACAATCAGACATAAATATTTAGAGTTGGTTAGAAATGTAAAAATGTGCTGTGTCAGTCATGCAGACAGATCTTTGATGGTGGTGTGGTGATATGTAATTACACCACTAGGTCACCAGGGGTCATCCCAGTGACCTTGTATATAAAGCAGTCCAGAGCTACAGTCTAGCCTTCCAGATTTGTCTTGCAGAGAGACAAGATCTCTTAGTGTACATATTAGTTTATTAAAGCTGTCTTATATTCGCACTGCTGGTGTGGTTATTATCAGTACAGTCTTGAAATAGTGTTACATTTAGTGTAGTAAGTGGAGGTTCAAGAGCCTGATAGCTAATGGATATCTGTCCTTGAACTTAAGAGTCCCAGGATTTCCGGCTCTGTACTTTCTGCCTGAAGCTAACAGTGAAAAGAGAACATTACCATGGGGGTCCTTTATGATGCCTCACGTTGATTTCTTCAATGGGTGGGAAGAAAATGGGAGGAATAGATGCGTTAGAATTTGAAAAGTGAATGCAGGCTCTGAGGAAGATAAACTGTGAGCAATAGGTTTTTTTTAATAGAGGGGGCACTGACCCACTAACAGCCTCAATGGGCTTTTGGACACAGCTGTACATACTATTGGATGCTGTATATCCTTGAGATTATATTCATTGCATATTATATACAGAGAGCATTCAGAAACAAAATCAAAATCTTCAGTATAAATTTGATAAAATTATATTGCCTTATGGATATAAAAGCTGTGTTACATAATTGTTTTCAATCACTATCTGTTTTTTCCTTTGTAATAAAAAACAGGAAGTTTTGGAAACATTTAGCAGGCCAGGGAACATTGATGGAGAGAGAAATATAGACAATACCCCCTTTTACACAGAGCTTGAAAGCTGGGTTTTATCCACCTTTTAAGTGTTGTGTGAAAGAATCGCAAGTTGGATTGCCACCTAGGTAGGCAGTCTCAGCAGTGGCGTGTATTTGACTCATGGAGCCGACTTTTTTTGGTTGTGCCGCTTCCAATAATGCAGCTTTTCAGTGTAAAAGGACTAATATTTCAAATTAATGTCCATTCATCTGCCCTGTTGCCTTTCTTTTGAGCATTATTTGTAAAGAAGAGAAAAGAAAACCGGACCATATTCTTCAGTTTCAGGGCTGCAATCTAGAAAATGTTTGGGCTAATCCTCTTCAGATTATTGATGTGAAACACTTGGCTGCTTAGTTTTGCTCACATTCAGCTTGATGGTAGATCTTAAAATATCTATTCTGTTGCTTGGACATAAAAGATTTCATGCAATAGTTTGACAAGGAGCAGGGAAATTATCCCTTGTGCCTGGCTTAAAATTTATCCCACAATCCATGGGTCAAAAGCAGATTATATAGATATAATCATATTGCTGCTTTTGAGGGCCTGCTCTGTGTAACTCGCCTTTGCTTTTTGAATGGTTATGCTTCCACACCTGAGCAGCTCTGCAACCTTTTGTGATGCCTGAAAGGATTGTCCTTCTTGCACAACCTCGAGTCTAATCTTATAACAAGATTCCTTTATTATCATTTATTAATACACAAAATTTGTCAACTTTGGTCTGTCATAAAGGCATACAAAGAAGCATCACCAGAGTAGCCCAGTGGTTCCGATAAGAGAAAGAGAAGCAAAAGAGTCCCTTTAGAGACACTGAGTGTCTGTGGATTCACTTCCAGCAATCCCGCATCCTCTGCAGCCATACAGCCTCACTGTTGAACCTGATTTAAATCCGCCACTCCCCCCCTAGAATCTTTCTAATAAATCATTTGTGGAACTTCTTTCCAAGTCTCGCAAGACTAGAATTGCATGCATCATTCCAGCTGCAAAATATATTTTTAATTTATTCCTTTTTCTTTTCTGATTCAGGATCAAGTTAAGTCAAGTCAAGTTTATTTGTTGTTTGTACCATAACTATTGCAGTGTACAGTGAAAACGAGATAGCGTTTCCCTAGACCGTGGAGCTGGTTATTTACATCAGGAACCTTTTTATAAATAACATATCACTTATAAATATCATGTTACATATGCTAGACCTGTGTCCCAGAGTTCAGAAGCCTCACAGCTTGGGGGAAAAAAACTGTTTCGCAATCTGGTCATGAGGGCCTGAATGCTTCAGTACCTCTTCCCAGATGACAGGAGGGAGAACAGATTGCGGGAGGGGTGTGTGGAGTCCTTCACAATGTTTATGGCTTTCTGCAAACAATGGCCATTATAAATGTCCATCATGGCAGGGAGAGAGACCCCAATAATCCCCTCAGCAGTCTTTACTATCTGCTGCAGGGACATGTGATCTGGGATGGTGCAGTTCCCAAAAAAGGCGGTGATGCAGTTATATAGGATGCTCTCAATGCATCCCCTGTAGAATGTAGTGAGGTGGAGGGTGGAGTCTGGACCCCTCAACCTTTGCAAGAATTTAAGGCATTGTTGGCCCTTCTTGGCAATGGATCTAGTGTTGGTGGACCAGGAGAGATTCTCTGCCAGGTGCACACCAAGGAACTTAGTGCTCTTGACTATGTGAATGGTGGAGCCGCCGATGGTCAGCAGAGAGTATTCCCCTGAGCTCTCCTGAAGTCAACCACCATCTCTTTTGTTTTATTGATGTTCAGGAGTAGGTTGTTGTCCTTGCACCAGTCCGTTAGTGATTGCACCTCCTTTCTGTAAGCTGACATCGTTCTTGCTTATGAGCCCCAACACAGTCGTCAGCAAACTTGATGATGTGATTAGAATTGTATCTTGCTGCACAGTCATGGGTCAGCAGGGTAAACAGCAGTGGGCTGAGCATGCACCCCTGGGGGGCCCCTGTGCTTAGTGTGATGGTGTTGGACATGCTGTTTCCAATTCGGACTGACTGAGATCTTCCAGAAAGAGGATTTCCCGAACAAAAGAAGCACTATACAAACATCAAAGGTCATAAAAGAATTATTTATGGTGAATATATAAAGCTTATAAAACTATTCATTAGTATAATAGAATATAGAAGGAAAATACTTAACAACCATTCTATTTCAACGCTCAAGGGACCCCAAGCTTCTGTGGATCCCACAACCTTCTCCGATGCTCAAAATACAGCATTCCCATAATCTCCTAGTTGCAAGGCCTCCATCCCAACAGTGAAGCAATGCTTTATGCATTCGAGTCACCCTTCTTGGCCCCTGGTTTTGAACCCCCGTTATGATCAGAAAAATGTCAGCGCCTGAGGTCCTTCGGAATCAAGCCTGTCATCAGTACACTCACAAATTCAGAAGCCCACAGCCTGGTGTGAGCCCTTCTGCTGCCGAGCTCTACGCTGGCTCCCTGCAGTGGTCTGTTATCCTGTAGGTTCTTCTCCCAGGCTTCTCCTCAGTAGGAGGGTGTTCTCCCACCCTGGTGCACCAGTCCTGGGGACCCCAAAACTCTCATTTTCTGGACTGTCAAGCCACCATCTTGGGCATAAAGCTCTGTGGATTCACTGAAACAAAGAAAAAAAACCAGACAAGTGCATTCTGTCAGCAATTTAAACCTGTTCAGGCTGTCAGGGGCGATGTCCAGCAGTACCACCATCACTGCAGCTGTGGCAGTGTTGTTGTTACCATACCTGCTGCAATGTTTCTGTAACCAAAACAATGCTGCCATCCTCACTCTCTCAGGTTCAGCATGTCTTCTCGACTTTTGCATTCTCAGCAATATCCCGATATTTCAAATGCTTTACTAACAACAGCTGCTTTCAAGGGCTTATGGACATACAGTACATACCGAGATCACTCAGTTCCTGCAAATCCTGCGGAATTGAATTCTGTCATTGTCTTTCCTTATTCCTTCAGTATAACTTCACGCCTCAGTTCCACATTTCATGCATAATGTGTCTGTCCATTTAGTCAGCCTTTTATGTCTTATTTCTGTCTATTATTACCCATCATTATTGCACATCCAAGCTCTGTGTCATTTTGAAGATTAAAAACTCAACCTTACATACTCATATCCTCTACCCTTCACTGTCGTAGGCAAGATGAACAACTGTTATGAGGAGTACAGAGGCGAGGTAGAGGAATTAGTAGATTGATGCCAGGACAGCAATTTTTCCCTTTTAGTAAGCAGGGAAAAGGAGCTATTTTTAGACTAAAGGAGGAGCTGAACATACTCCTCAGTCCACATCAATGGTCCTGAGGTGCAGGCAGTAGACAGGTTTATGTTTCTAAGGGTAAACATCTCCAGTGAATTGTCCTAGTCCACCCATATCAATGAAATGGGTTAGGAGCCTGAGGAAGTTTGGCATGTCACTTGAATCCCTTAACAGCTTCTGCAAGTGCAAGCATCCTATCAGAATGCATCTCCGTGTGGTGCGGAGGAACTCCAGCCAAGACTGCAAGAAGCTGCAGAGGGTTGTGAACGTGGCTTGGGCATCACACATACACCACACCACCCCTCCATCAACTTCATCTATAATTCTCACTGCCATGGAAAAGTAGCCAATTAAAAGGTTCATCCTTCTCCAGCTCTCAGAGGAAAAAAGCTTAATGTTGGACAGGCCAGACATAGAAAGTGGCTCCAGAGCGCGCCACAGTATAGCTGGTAGGAGGAGAGTGAGATGAAGCCAGGGTGACAGCAATTAATCATATATTTAACTATGTGTCAGGAAACAGCATAATTCTTTACAGCTTTTTATTTTGAGGTCATAAGGTAGTTTGAAATTTTAATTAATGATATCATCTATACAGTTGGTGTTCTCTTGCAATTAATGTGATAATGCTCTCAAGGCTTGACCTTTCTTCGTGATTTATTTATTCTTTATTCACGGTGAATTTGTATCAACCAAAATGCACTCAATACTGAAGCTCTCAAGCTGTTAAATTTCTGATACTGAAACTTACACCCTCTTCAATGTAATTAGTCACCATGTAGTCGATACCATAAACAGCTGAGCTTGTAGAAAATGGCAGCAGACTGATTATTCTATAAATAATTGCAAAAGTAATTAAGTTAATCATGACCCAATAGTGTCCAATGGTGTCAAGAAAGTACATGACTATTTTCAGTTTTACTTCATTATTTAAAAGAAATACACCAAGTATATTTAAACCATAAGTTGAATGAATGGCAGAGTCCATTTGCCAGCTGGGTAACAGTGATTTTTGCAGAGATATAGATGAAACATTAGAAATTCAACACCTGTTGAAAGATGTAGTGCCCAACTGATTTTGGAAGATGCAATTGCACTTTGAATAAAGAATAAATTGATGGCCAGGCTGATGCACTATTAATAACTCAAAAGACTAGAGTTAAGGAACTATAGGCTTTTATTTACAATAAACTTGAAGGTCATCCTGTGCTGTGACCCAGGCTTTCTGGGGAGGGGTTGTGGTGTTGCAGCATTTATACAGGGTCAAGAAGGAGGAGCCAGAGATACAGTCACGGGGCGGAGCCAGATAAACGAGTGAACAGCAGTTCACCACATTCACCCTTTGTTTTTTTTTTAAATTTTGTACAGCAGGATGGCGTGGGGAAAAAGTGTTACAAAGGTCTCAGAGGTTAAGTCTGTCTGGCGGCCTGGTCTTCCATTGAGACCGGCAGAGAGTCAGTTGCTCTATTGCAGCTGGGGCCATTGTTTCATCCTGGACCTCCAGCGCTGTGTCGACCTGCTGGGGGTGTGGCGACTCAACCGGAGTGACTGGGGCAGGGGCGGGGCTTGGGTGCCATGATATGTAGTGTGTGCCCATGGGAGGGGAGGGTGTAGCTTGGTGGGTAGGCTCCTTGGGTGGCCCTGCATGCACGAGGTCCTGGATGGAAACACTTTCTTCGTGCCCATCAGGATAGGGCACATCCATATACTGGGGGTTTGCTTCAAGGAGCTAAACCCTTTTGACCAGTGGGCTGGTTTTATGGCCCCTCGTATGCTTCCATAGCAGGACTGGCCCTGGGGACATCAACTAGGTTGGAAGGGTGGTCCCGGTTGTGGACTTGCTGGTGAAGGAGAACATTTGTTCACGAGGAGTAGCATTGGTGGAAGTACACAGCAGTGCACAGCAGTGACTTGATTGCATGGAACATCTAAGCAAAGATCTCCTGCCATGAGAGACAGGCAGCCCCCTGGACTTAAGGGCATGGTGGCATTCTCCCTCTCTACCTGGCCATTCCCTTGGGGGTTAAAACTTGTGGTCCTGCTGATAGCAATACCTCTGGCCAGCAGGTATTGACACAGCTCATCGCTCATGAATGAGGATCCCCAATTACTCTGGATATATGACAGTTATGCAGTGCCCTGATGACTGTGGTGGTGGTCATGTATGGGCAATGGATGGAAAAGGGATAACTCGTATACACTTTGCGGTTGATGGAAGGGAGGGGGACCTTGAAATACATACTCAAATGTTCAAACAACTATGTGGCTTTCACCAAGTTTTTGAAACAAATCAAAGTCTTTAACAAGTGTAACATATTCTATTGGGAATGTCCTGAGAATGAACTTCAAATCCAAGGATTGAAACTATGCAAAATCCCTGAGCACACGATGGAAGGTATGTACCACTTTACTGACACTTTCCCACCTCTATAATCTTGGACAAACTTCTTCAGTGTCCATTTTTGGTGTTGTCTGCAATCCTACTGAGCATGCTAACTATATTGCAATCCAAGTCGTTAATAAAGTTGACAAACAACAAGCAGTCGACATGTTGGGCTTGTGCCTGAAGAAGGCCTCAGGTCAAAAATGTCGACTAGCTATTGCCTTCCATGGATGCTGAGTTTCTCAAGCACTTTTGTGTCCTTGATTCCATGATTTCATGTGACATTTTTCTGATGGATTACATTTTTCCATAAATTCACTCCCAGTTTTCATTTTTTCCATTATTTGTTGTATTTTCTGTTACCCATGAAACATTTTTGAAGGAGTTTAGCTATTAAAAATTTTGCTGCAATACCAAAACTAAGAGCAAACTTAAAGCAGTGGTAATACAACCAATTTTCAAATTACCCTTAATTATTTTCTTTTTTTGAAACTTTTATTTTTCATTTGCATCCATGACAAATACAACATACTTATCCATAATAAAACAATGCAAAAAATACATAATTTTATATTTTCTCCCTTCCTACTTTCCCCCTCCCTCCCCAAAAAAGTAGAAAAAAAAGGAAAAAAAAAAGCCTACCTAAATTTAACATATATCCTTCATTGATTAATTAAATTTCAAATTCACAAATATAATCTTAAACCTTACATTAACTAGAGTGAGTTAGAGCAAGAGCAGCAGACGCTATAGATGAACTCTTATCAATAAAATCCATATAAGGTTTCCAAATCTTATAAAATTTTTCTGGTCGATTCTGTATATTATACATTATTTTTTCTAACTGTATAACATTTTCTAATTCCATTTGTCATCTATTCAACCCCACATTATAGTCTAGTTTCCACATTACCACCATACATTTCTTTTCTACTGCTATTGCTACACTTAAAAACTTCCTCTGATAAAATCTAATTTCTAATCATGAATATCACCTAACAAAAATATTTTTGGGTCTTTCGGAACTTGTATCTTCATAATTTATTCCAATAAAATATTTATCTTCCCAAAATGTTTCTACTTTTTCACATTGCCATACTGCATACAAAGGTTCCTACCTCTTTGTTACATCTAAAACATTGATCAGAGCAATTTGCATCATTCATGTAATTTATGTGGAGTATAACTCAAAATGGTCAACTAGTTTACCTATCTCAGCTGCACCATTTCATCGGATGCAAGGATCGACAATGAGATAGACAACAGACTCGCCAAGGCAAATAGCGCCTTTGGAAGACTACACAAAAGAGTCTGGAAAAACAACCAACTGAAAAACCTCACAAAGATTAGCGTATACAGAGCCGTTGTCATACCCACACTCCTGTTCGGCTCCGAATCATGGGTCCTCTACCGGCATCACCTACGACTCCTAGAATGCTTCCACCAGCGTTGTCTCCGCTCCATCCTCAACATTCATTGGAGCGACTTCATCCCAACATCGAAGTACTCGAGATGGCAGAGGCCGACAGCATCGAATCCACGCTGCTGAAGATCCAACTGCGCTGGGTAGGTCACATCTCCAGAATTGAGGACCATCGCCTTCCCAAGATCATGTTATATGGCGAGCTCTCCACTGGCCACCGTGACAGAGGTGCACCAAAGAAGAGGTACAAAGACTGCCTAAAGAAATCTCTTGGTGCCTGCCACATTGACCACCACCAGTGGGCTGATATCGCCTCAAACCGTGCATCTTGGCGCCTCACAGTTCGGCAGGCAGCAACCTCCTTTGAAGAAGACCGCAGAGCCCACCTCACTGACAAAAGACAAAGGAGGAAAAACCCAACACCCAACCCCAACCAACCAATTTTCCCTTGCAACCGCTGCAACCGTGTCTGCCTGTCCCACATCGGACTTGTCAGCCACAAACGAGCCTGCAGCTGACGTGGACATTACCCCTCCATAAATCTTCATCCGCGAAGCCAAGCCAAAGAAGAAAGAAGAAGAATATATCTGATGTAAAAAATTAAATTGTACTATTTTATATCTTACATTAATTGTATTAGTTACACTTTCATAACATAATCTCTTTCCCATCTCAATTTAGATTTAAATAGATCATTTTTTTCTGCGTAGTCTCTTGCAATTTTATATACATATTAGCAATAAATCTTATAAACATATCAGTTATTAAATATTCAAATTGACTTTGTTCAAGTAAACTAAAATTCAATCCTAACTTGCTTTTTAAATATGATTTAAGTTGATAATAAGAAAAAATAGTATTATTTGGTCAAGGTCAAAAAAACAGATCCCAAAAAACAATCCTTTATCCTTTTTATTCCACAATTATACCAAATATCAAAAAATAGATTATTAACTGTAAAAGGAATTAGAGTTTTGCTTTAATAACATTTTGGCTATTTGGTAATTCTTCATTCTTCTTTCTACATGGATTCCATTCCATACTTTAAGTATATGTTTCAAAATTGGTGTATCTATTTTCCCTTTTAACAGTTCTTCATGCTATTTATATAAAATATGTTCAGAATTATTTTCTCCTATTTTACTCATTTCAATTTGTACCCACACTGTCTTTTCATTGGTCTGATAACAGGAAGACAAGAATCTAAGTTGAGCTGCTTTATAATAATTTTTTAAAATTAGGCATTCATAATGTTCCCCCCCCCCCACAACCGATCATATTTCTACATTAATTTTTCCAATGCCATCCTAGGCAGTTTGTCTCACCAAATAAATTTTCTTACATTTTTATTTAAATCTTGAAAAAACATTTTTGTTTCAAAAATTGGTAATGATTGGATTAGATATTGTATTCTAGGAAAAATATTAATCTTCACACAATTTATCCTTCCTATTAAAAAAATTGGTAAAATTGAGGGACTGGGCAGATACATGGCAAATGCACTGCAATGTGGATAAATGTGAGGTTATCCACTTTGGTAATACAAACCAGAGGGCAGATTACTATTTGAATGGCAATAGATTAAGAGATGAGGAAGTGCAGAGAGACCTAGGGGTACTTGTACACTAGTCTCTGAAGGTGAGCATGCAGGTACAGCAGGCAGTTAAAAAGGCAAATGGTATGTTGGCCTTCATATCAAGAGGGTTTGAATATAGGAACAAGGATACCTTACTGCAGCTGTACAGGGCCTTGGTGAGACCCCACCTGGAGTATTGTGTGCATTTTTGGTCACCTTATCTAAGGAAGGATGTTCTTGCAATGGAGGGAGTGCAGAGGCGATTCACCAGGCTGATACCTGAAATGGCAGGAATGACTTATGAGGAAAGATTGCGCAAATTGGGATTGTACTCACTGGAGTTTAGAAGATTGAGAGGGGATCTCATAGTGACATATAAAATTCTGGCAGGACTGGACAGAGTGGATGCAGATGGGATGTTTCCAATGATGGGAAAATCCAGAACCCGGAGCCATGGTTTGAGGATAATAGGCAAACCATTTAGGACCGAGATGAGGAGGAATTTCTTTACCCAGAGGGTGGTGAATCTGTGGAATTCATTGCCACAGAGGGCAGTAGAGGCAGGTTCATTAAATATATTTAAGAGGGAATTAGATATATTTCTTCAGTATAAGGGTATTAAAGGTTACGGAGAGAAGGCGGGGATGGGGTACTGAACTTTAAGATCAGCCATGATCTCGTTGAATGGCGGAGCAGGCTCAAAGGGTTGAATGACGTACTCCTGCTCCTATCTTCTATGTTTCTATGTTTCTATGTTTCTTCCATCTTATTAAGTCTTCTTTAATTTTATTCGATAAAGGTATATAATTTAATTTTTAAAAATTATTCAAATTCTTATCAATATTAATTCCTAAATATTTAACCACCTCTTTCTGCCATTTAAATTTTGTCATTTTCTTAGCTTGAGTATAATCAATCAGTCACAATCATTGGCATCACTTCACTTTTATCAATATTTACTTTATAACCTGATATTAACCCATATTCCACCAATCGTATTTATTTATTTTTAATGAAATTTCAGGGTTTGTAAGATATAATATTACATTATCCACAAAAAGACTAATTTTATTGTCTTTATCTTTTATCTTAAAGCACTTATCTCATTATCTCTTATCTCCTCTGCTAAATGTTTGCCAGTACAAATAAAAAAGGTGATAATGAACAACCTTGTCTAGATGATCTTTCCAATGAGAAAGATTTTGATATTTGTCTATTTGTAACTACTTTAACTTTTGTGCGATGATATAATGCTCTTATCTAATTTATAAAATTTATTGGAATTCCAAAAACCTTCAATAAATTGCCCCATTCTAATCTACCGGCACCACCTACGGCTCCTAGAACGCTTCCACCAGCGTTGTCTCCGCTCCATCCTCAACATCCATTGGAGCGCTTTCATCCCTAACGTCGAAGTACTCGAGATGGCAGAGGTCGACAGCATCGAGTTCATGCTGCTGAAGATCCAGCTGCGCTGGATGGGTCACGTTTCCAGAATGGAGGACCATCGCCTTCCCAAGATCGTGTTATATGGCGAGCTCTCCACTGGCCACCGTGACAGAGGTGCACCAAAGAAAAGGTACAAGGACTGCCTAAAGAAATCTCTTGGTGCCTGCCACATTGACCACCGCCAGTGGGCTGATAACGCCTCAAACCGTGCATCTTGGCGCCTCACAGTTTGGCGAGCAGCAACCTCCTTTGAAGAAGACCGCAGAGCCCACCTCACTGACAAAAGGCAAAGGAGGAAAAACCCAACACCCAACCCCAACCAACCAATTTTCCCCTGCAACCGCTGCAACCGTGTCTGCCTGTCCCGCATCGGACTTGTCAGCCACAAACGAGCCTGCAGCTGACGTGGACTTTTTACCCCCTCCATAAATCTTCGTCCGTGAAGCCAAGCCAAAGAAGAACTTTTGTGCGATTATATAATGCTCTTATCTAATTTATAAAATTTATTGGAATTCCAAAAACCTTCAATAAATAGCCCCATTCTAATCTATCAAACACTTTTTCTGCACTACTGATGGTATTTTTCTTTTTTGAGCAACATTTAATAATCTTAAAAACAACAATATTATCAGCCGTTTTTCTCTTCTTGATGAAACATGTTTGATCCATATTTATCAATTTAGATAAACATTTAGCTAATATATTAGCTAATAATTTGGACAAAATTTTATAAGCTGAATTCAATAATTTTATTAATCTATATGAAGATGGAAGCAAAGGATCCTTCCCATTTTTTGGAATAACTATTATTAATGCTATTTTAAGCAACTCCAGTAAATCATAGGAGTCATTCATTTGACCTAACAATCTCATAAATATAAGGATCAATAGCTCTTTAAATTCTTTGTAAAACTCTAGAGGGAAACCATCTTCTCCTGGTGCCTTATTATTTGGTAAAGACATCAATATGTCATATGTGACATATTATGTTGTGTTTGTATTGTGTTTTTGGGAGATAAATTGGAGCAGGTTTTTTAGTGTGGGTCACATACAAACACTTGAAAACAGATCTTATTAAAAATACTGGAGCTCTGCTCAAGCCAGACAGGGTGGCTCCTGAGGGCCATTGGAAAAATTTTGGGGAGTGCCCAAGATACTTCACTAATGGATTGTTGTTTTGAAAAGCAACAGATGAAACAGATCAAATGAGTAGCTCAGAGCTGCAGGCTGTCTGGAGTGCAGCTTGCTGTTCTAAGAGAGTCAGGTGGTTTTGCAAACAGAGAGAATCAAACAAGCTTTTTATCTCTGAGAGAGAGAGAGAAGAGAGAGAGAGAGAGAAAGAGAGAGAGAGAGAGAGAGTGAGAGAGAGAGAGAGAGAGAGATCAGTTTTGCAGTGCTATAGTTAGCAGCAGCAGCTGGGACTGGAACAGGACAAGCTGGCAAGCTTGTGGAAAAACCCCATTTGGAAGATGGGTTGTGAGTGCTTAGTTCAGCCTGGTCAAAGCCCTTGTGGTTCATGCAAGAGGAGAGGACTGGTTGCCTAATATTTCACTTTAAATAAGAGAAACAAAAAGGAACTCTGAAAGAAAGAGATTTTCATCTGGATAACCTCAATGGGGCAAGTTTCTTCGGCAAGACACTCATGTGGCTGATTAAAAAGGAATCAGTTTGTGTCCAGCGAACAACAAATCTCTCTCTGAAAACCAACAACAACCTTCCTGAGTGGTAACCATTTACCTTTCAAGCACCAAAGCCTGGTGAACTTCATAAATGGTAAATTCTGTGTACAGTATAAGAATTGCCTACAACCAGTAAACTTGGAGGAATGAGAAATGAGATTGGACTGTGAATCAAATAACTTTTCTGAACTAACATACACATTACATTCTTGTGCGCTTAGAATTAGAAGGGGGTTAAGTTAGGTTAGTGATAAGTTAAAGTGTGATCCTGTTTTCATGTTTAAAGATATTTAAAAGCAAATTTTGTTTATGTCACCATTTGTCTTGGTGAATATCTATTGCTGCTGGGTTTTGGAGTCCTCTGGGCTTGTAACACATATATTGTTAATTCAATCTTTTCCTCAATATTTAATTCTGGCGATATAATTTATCTATCTCATCTCCATCCTTCAAAGATTCTGATTGATATGATTTTTTTAAAAAATGCATAAAAACATCATAAACACCCTGTGTTTCATAAGTAAGATGACCCTATTGCTCTTTTATGGCTATTATTGTTTTCGATAATTGCTCTGTCTTCAAATGCCATGCTAAAACTTTGTGGGCTCTATCTTCCAATTCAAAATATTTTTGTAAAATTCGCCTTATGTCTCTCTCCACTTTATATGTTTGTATTTCATTAAATTTAATTTTTTTAAAATTCCACTATTCTTTGTTTCTCATCATTCACTTGATTGTGTAATTCCTTTTCCAACTTTATTATTTCTTTTTCCAAATGGTTAACTTCAGACCTATATTTCTTTTTTTTAATTTTAGCTGCATAACTTATTATTTAAATAAGCCTTCATAGAGTCTCAAACCACAAATTTATTAGTTACCAAATGTTCATTAGTATCTCAAAAAAATTATCTGCTGTCTTATAAATTCACAAAAAACTTGCCTTTTTAACAATGCAGTATTAAACCTCCATCTTTAACCTATATTTTGCTTCTTCCAATACAATTGACATAACTAAAGGTGAATGATCAGATAATATTCTTGCTTGATATTCAATCTTTTGAACTTGAGTTGAGAAGAGATTGTAGTTGAGAAGACATTAAAAACATATCTGCACATGAATATGTTTTATCTCTAAAGGAATAAAATAAATAATCCCTAATATCAAGATGCATCTTCCTCCATCTTTCAATAAGTTTAATTTCATTCATAAAATTCATCACATTTTAACTACCTTGTTACTAACCATAATTCCACTTGATCTATCCAACTTCAAATCAAAACTAAAATTAAAATCTCCTCCCATGATTATTTTCTCCTTTGCATTGGCTAATTGCATGAAAACATCTCGTATAATTTTTCATCATCTATATTCATCAATGTCCAACATTCTGAATAAATTTTACAATTTACCATCACATATCTTCCCACTTTATTAAGAAATACATCCAATAATTTAATTGGTAAACTTTTATTTATTAATAGCACTACTCTCTCTGGCTTTAGAGTTAAATGAAGAAGACAATACCATTCCTACCAATCTTTTTTTAATTTCACATGTTCTATTTCCATTAAATGAGTTTCATGTAACTTAAGAACTTTTTCTCTTTATTGATTTTTGAGTTCCATTAATATTAATACTAATAAAAGTCAATTTCCCTACCATTAAACACCAGTATTAGACCGTATGTCCATCAGCATCCCCCTTCCTGCTCACCCCAATACTGCTTATATAACATACCATGTTCAACAATCCAGGCTTTGAACAAAAAAAGGAAAGATAAAGAAAAGAAGTCAGAAGAAGAAAGTGAAGAAAAACCCTAGAGGCGTGTGATGGTAAAACATCTCTAATCTCCTGATCTATACGGGATTTTAAAAAATCACATTTGTACCCATGATTCTGCTCTGGTCAGCATCATATTCCCCACTAACTCACTCTATATACCTCACTATAGTTTTTCCAATAAATGTGATAATGCATTGTTCTTATCAAAATATAATAGATCATGTGCATTATAGGTTAAACCTTTATCCCCCTTTAAACTCTCTTGAAACACAATGTAATTCCAGTTACAGCAAAATTCTTTCAGTTATGTAATTAATTCAGGTATCAGCAAACACCTGCTGTTCTTTGCTTCATTAGGCTCAGTAAAAAATCTATTCCTCCCACCCAGGACAAATATTTTCAGTACAGCAGGATGTCTCAAAACACATAACACATCTTTAACAGGATTAAACACTTTTCTCTTTTTTAACAAATCAAAACTGATGTTTGGATAAAAGAAAACCTTATTTCCATTATAAATTAAAGGTGATTGTCTTTCTTCAGCTTGTTTTGCTGCCAACTCCAATATCTTCTCCCTTACTTCATATCAAACAAATCTGACAAGTATTGGACGGGACCTATGGTCAGGCTGAGGTTTAGGTGGTTTAGGTCTCAGTGCCATTTGGACTCGCTCAATCTCCAAATCTCCGTGATATTTGGCCTGACCCAAAGATTCTGGTATCCATTGTTGCAAACATTTTTTCATATCTTGACCTTCGTCACCTTCTTTAAGTCCAACAATCTTGATGCTATTCTATCTACTAAAATTTTCCAAAATGTCTATTTTTTGTATTAACTGATCGTCCTTGGCAGCAGCTTCTGCTTGTACTTTCATCATTTGATCTTTAATATTTTGAATCTCAAGTTCATTTCCTTTAATTTTCCCATCCACTCTTTTTGAATCTTGTGTCAAATTGTTGCATTAATCTTTCAATCTTGTCACCATTCTTCCTTACTTCATCAGTTAATACTTCCATAGATTGTCAAAAAGAATCTAAAAATTGCTTCATTTCCCCAGAAGATAAAGAAACTTCTATACCTTTCTCTGCTTTTTTCTTAATTGTCTTTTCTTTGCTTTTCCAGGTCCTCTTCTTGATTGCTGGAGCTGTGAGTATCTTGTATCTTTTTTTAAATTTCCTTCTATTTTTTGGTGTGCTCGAGGAGTCGCGCATGCGCAGAATCACTTCTTCACTCGATGTCGGTGGCCATTGTCGGAGGAGACCTTGTGCAGCAGTGTCAAGGTCTCCCTGGTTTCTGTCCTCTCTCCTTTGGGTATTACCTTGTGGACAGCTCCTGTATTCTTTCTCAAGATAGGTCTCTCTTCCTTTCCTTGCTCCATTTCTTGTATTGAAGTAAGGCCTTTATCTTCCTTCGGTAACATTGTTAATGCCTTTAGGCAGTTCTTTCTAATACTTTTGGTAACTTTTATAGTCTTTTTTGTCCCTTTTTCTCATCTTTTTTGGATAGAGCAGGGATTACCGCACATGGCATCACATGGCATGCCCCCCACCCTTCATTATTTTCTGAGCACTTTTGTATTGCATGGGGCATACTTGCTTCCTCTGCACTCTGTCATAAGTATTATGGAAAATATAAGATCCTTTCTTTAATTTCCCATTCAATAAAATTATATCATAAACATTTCTGCCATTCATCCATTCACAATTTACAAAAACTGCACTTCATATAGTATCCTGCCGTAGTCTGGTAACACCACCCAAAAACGGCATAAACAAAAAATGGAAAGCTGCCATCCTTCACTGAGATGCTGGCACCTATTCCAATGCACAGAAGGAACAATTATAGCAGCAGAGACAAATTTCTGCCACCCTATTGCATCACATTGGTTGTCCAGCATTTATTTGCTTAAAAATGTTTTTTAAAAATCATGGACTTCAAGATGTACTATGTGGATGGCACAGCACTTCACTGAATAAAAGCAGAATAAGCTGTCTGTCATTTTTCACCTTGTGACAGGCAATTAGCCAACCTAATTTTAACTTGAATTTTTTTTAAGGAAATAAACTGAAACTTTCATTTGGGAAATGGCTATGAAAGAAATGAAAGGATTATTTTATGTCAATTGGCAAAGACCAACTGTTGTAAGGATTAAAGAGCTCCAACATTCATGAATGCTTGAATCTGCAGGTTTACTTAAACAATACATCAGACACTGAACAAATTGACTTCCCATTAACATTTGTTTGATTCTGAATGATTAACCTGATCCAATTTTGGGATCATAAATTTGTGTGTATACCTTCCATGATGTTTGGGACAAACACATTTTTCCTTCATTTGCCTCTGTGCTCCACAGATTTAAATTTGTATTCAAAAAATTCACATGTGATTCAAATGCACATTCTAGATTTTATTCAGTGTTATTTGTATACATTTTGGTTTGATCATGTATACATTACAATTCTTTTTATACATGGTTCCTTCATTTCAGGACACCATAATATTTGGGACATATCTTTAATTGTTTCATTGGTGTTGGTATAAGAGAGGTAGACTTGCTTCTAAGGTTTTGATCACCTTTGGAGTCTGTAGTTGCGAATTTTCAACATGAGGACCAGAGTTGTGTCAATGAAACTAATATGAGGCTGAAAAACAAGAATAAAACACTAAGGGACATCGCCCAAACGTCAGGATTACCAAAATTAACTGTTTGGAACAACATTAAGATGAAAGAGCATACTTTCAAGTTTTACTATTTTTGGTACACAGACAGCCAATCTGTTTGCTCATAGTTTTGCTATTATCTGATTCCACCTGCATTGAATTCGCCCATCGTTATTGAATGAAGATCTACCGGGACCAATGCCTGAAGAGGGCGCACAAAATCAGTGAACCGGTGCGGACTCGAAAGGCCAACATGGCCTGTTTCTGCTCCGTAAATGGTTATATGGTTATTTGGTTATGGTGATCTTAGTAATCACAAAAGCCAAGGAAGATCTCCACTGCTGATGACTGAAGAACTCTCATCATAATGAAGAAAAATCCCCAAACATATGACCGATAGATCAGAAGACTTCATGAACAGAAATACAGAGGGTGCACTGTAAGATGTAAACCACTAGTTGGCCACAGAAACAGAATGGCCAAATGACAGTTAACCATGAAGTATTTAAAAGGGCCTGCAGAATTCTGGAAAAAGGACTTGTGGACAAATGAGACTATGATTAACCTGTATCAGAGTGATGGCAAGAGCAGTGTGGAGGCGTAAAGGATCCGCCCAAGATCCAAAGCATACCATCTTATCTGTCAAACATGGTGGTGGGTGCTATGGCCTGGGCATGTATGTTTGCCACAGGTACTGGCGCACTTATCTTCATTGATGATGTAACTGCTGATGGCAGTAGCAAAATTAATTTTGACATGTATAGAAACATCTTATCTGCTCAAGTTCGAGAGTGGCACGGTTGGCATAGCAGTTAGTGCAACGCCTGAACAGCGCCAGCAATTGGGACTGAGGTTCGAATCTCGCGCTGTCTATAAGGAGATTTTACATTCTCCCCATGTCGGTGTGGGTTTTCCCTGGGGGCTCTAGTTTCCTCTCACTGTTCAGTTAAATGGTTGTAAATTGGGTGGCACAGACTCGCGGGCCGAAATCACCTTTTACCATGCCGTATGTCTAAATTTTAAAAAAAAATTAAAATACCTCCAAATTCATTGGACAATGCTTCATCTTGCAGCAAGACTATGATACCAAATATACTGCTAAAGCCATAAAGGATTTTTCAAAGGTAAACATTGGATAATTCTTGAATGGCCACATCAGTCACCTGATCTAAATTCAATTGAGTGTGCCTTCCATGAGCTGAAGAGAAAACTTAAGGAGACAAACCCCCAAAGCAAGCAGGAGCCGAAGATAGAGAGGCCTGGTAGAGCATCATGAGTGAAGATACTCAGCACCTGGTCATGTCTATGAATGACAGATGTCAAGCTGTCATTGCATGCAAGGGATATGCATCAAAGTACAAAACATGATTACTTTACTATACATACCATTGCTATGTCCCAAATATTATGTTGCCCTGAAATGAGGGCTATGTGTAAAAAGTCCTATAATTTCTTCATCTTCAAAACAAAATATATGCAAATAACCTTGAATAAAATCTGGAATATACTCTTTAATCACATGTAAATTGTTTGATTAAAAATTTAAAACTAAAAGAAAAAAGTGTTTTTGACTCAAAAATTATGGAGGCCACTGTAGGTGGAATATTTTTTGTGCACCTGTCTTTGCATGCAAAGTTTCTGTTGAAATGTACTGGTAAAATTGGCCAATATTCATTCTGACTGTAATTTCCTCCAGCAAACGCATACAACAAATACACTTAATTTCAGAAAATACAAATCAATGTGATAACACAGTTCTCATTTGTCATTTACACTACCTTGCAAGCATGACTTTGTTGAATGTTCAGCAATGAAAAGTCAAGGGTCCAATTCAATTCCTATAATTAATGTGCTTAAGTATTACTGAAAACATGATTAGACTTAGCCCGCAATTTCTCAGAACCTTTTACTATCTGCCACAAGTATTTCACTATATGTGTACAAATGAAATTATATTTTTAAAAACTTGAATTAGATTTTTCTCCATTTATTGATTCAACACTTTGTACACTATCTGTACACATTAGGATACCATTTTTGAGAGTGTACTGTGAGCCTAACGAACACATAGAATCTTGTGTGATTTGAAGCTCGTCCAAAAATCACTGCGAGAGATTGCTGAGTAAAGGAACTACTGAGTTATGCTGCAGTGTTTGCAAAATCTTAAGCAGGAAGTATTTCTTTCTAACCTTGTTCTTGTAAACATATTTTACTGTTGGAATGTGTGATTTTTTTTTAAGTTCATAGATCATAGACCACAACAGCACAGTACAGGACCTTCAGCTTATGACGTTGTGCTGGCCTATATAAACTTGATCAACAAACTACACCTTCCTTACCGCACACCCATACCCTCTGTTTTTCTTGAATGCCTGTGCCTGTCTAAGAGTCTTTTAAATGTCCCTTGTGTACAAGCCGCCACACCACCCCTGACAATGCATTACAGGCACTCACAACTCTGTGTAAAAAAGTAACCCCTGATTTCTCCCCTAAACTCATCCCCTCACCTTGTACAGATGTCCTCTGGTGTTTGTTACTCTTACCTAGGGAAAAAGATGCTGCCTGTCTACCCTATCTATGCCTCTCATAATCTTGTAGCCCTCTATTAAGACACCACTTATGCTTCTCCACTCCAAAGAGAAAAGTCCTAGCTCTATCTCATAAAGCATATTCTCCAACCCAGGCAACATTTTAGTAAATCTCCTCTGCACCCTCTCCATAGATTCCACATCCTTCCTACAATAAGTAACCAGAACAGAGCACAATATTCTGAGAGTTTTATACATTCCCACATGACTCTCGAACTCAATCCTCCTTCTCATGAAAGCTAGCATATTACAACCGTTCTTAACTACCCTATCAACCTGCATGGCAACCTTGAGAGATTATGGCCAATGCCCCAACAATCTCTTCCCTCATTTTCTGTAGCAATCCAGGGTATATTGCTTCCAGTCCCAGAGACTTATCAATCCTACTGCCATTATGAAAATCCAGCACTTGCTCGTTCTTAACCTCAACATATACCAGCAGATTTGTTTGTTCTACACTGACCTCATATTAACCAACATCTCTCTCTCTCTCTGGTGAACACTGAAGCAAAATATTCATTTAGGACCACCCCTCCCTCCTCTGCCTCCAGGAACATTATAATTAAATTTATGGGAGGAGATCTGTCATGAGAGCATTGAAGAGATGGTTTTCATGTGTCAGCAAGCCCCTATTTTTTTGGTTTACATCATTGACTGTTTTTCGACTAATTTCACATTCATCAGAACGAATTTGCATATACGACCCTCTGTCAACTTCAATATTGAATTAAAATGCTGGAAATAGAGCATCATATCTATTTTCTCAATAGGTCTCAGAAAGTGAATAACTGTCTTTATTTGTAAGTGGGTGGAACTTGTTCAGATTTATCGAAGTTCAGATTTATTGTCAAAGCTCATACATGATATCATGTACATCCCTGAGATTCCTTTTCCTGCAGGCCAGGCAGAATTTCTATTTATCGGTAGTGCAAAAAAACTGTACTTAGGAAGATTCATATGCAAAATAGAGAAAGGTAAACAAAGAAAGAAATGTAAACAAACCAACTGTGCAATACAGAATATTGGGTGGCATGGTTAGCACAGCACTGTTACAGCGCCAGTGATCGAGACCAGGGTTCAAATTCTATGCTGTCTATAAGTAGTTTGTATGTTCTCACTGTGTCTGTATGGGTTTCCTCCAGGTACTCTGGTTTCCTCCCACTGTTCAAAACCCATACTGGGGACATAGGTTAATTGGGTGGCATGGACTCATGTTCAGTAATAAATAATGTGCAAAGTAAGTCCTTAAATGAGTCTCTGATTGAGTCTGTTTTGAGAAGTCTGATGGTGGAGTGGTAGCAACTGTTTCTGAACCTGGTGGAACCTATACCTTTATCCTGATATTTACTCAGCAGCGAGAACAGAGCATGTCCTGGGTGGTGTGGATCATTGATGATTGCTGCTGCTCTTTGTTACGGCATTCCATGTAGATTTTCTTGATGGCAGGGATAATTTTGCCTATGCCATATTGGGCTGTGAATATTACTTTTGGCAGGCCTTTCCGCTCAGAGGTATTGGTGCCCCCACACCAGGCTGTGATGCAGCCAGTCAGCAAACTTTCTATATGTAGAAGTTTGCCAGGTTTCTGGTGTCATACAAAACCTCCACAAACAAAGGCTGTATCTATTCAATACACAAGTTGCAAGCGATGCTTATGGATAAATATTGATATTTAAATTAGGCACAGGAGTCGATCTCTCAGCTCCTCAAGCCTGCTCTGCCATACAATCAGATCATGATTGATCTGTTTGTAACTCTACTCCACATTTCTGCCTAGGCAGCTAACATTTCATGCCTTTACTTATCAAGAACTTTAAATCTATTCAATGTCTCTGCTTCCACTGTCTTTTGAAGAAGAGAGTACCAAGGACACATGTCCTGAAATTTAAAAAAAAAGTTTTATATCTATTTTGTATTGAGGTTCTCTTATTTTTAAATAGTGACATCTACAAGAAGAAAGATCTTTACCTCAGAAGTGACAGAGAAACACACACACACACACACACACACACACACACACACACACACACACACACACACACACACACACACACACACACACACACACACACACACACACACACACACACACACACACACACACACACACCTCTCCTACAATATGCCCACCCATCCATCCTGTTGGACTCCTGCCTTATCTGTAGGTCACCTTCAATTTGGAGGGACTGCACAAGGAGAGGGATGTGTATTCATGCATACATTTGTAAACTAGACGATAGTTGAGAGAGATAAAACACAAGATTATTTAATCTTTCTTTTTAATTTCATCTCAAACTGCCATATACTTATAAGGAAAGCTTTCTTGTCATGTTTCAATTTTTTTTATGTGAAAGTTTCTAGTCTGCAATGGCCTTTCAAACTGCAATCCTTGCGATGTCAACGCCATATCTTTAGACACCATAAAAAAACCAGCCTGCAACATCAGCATTGCACTGAACACTTGGCACAATCCAATAGGTGCATTCTCCAGCCTTTCAAAGCTCACAGTGCTTGTAGATGTACATACGTGCTTTGAATTTAATCAGTTTGGAGATATGCTGCAGTGCTTAGTTCTTTACCTTAATGCCAGCACTTGCTGATATTGAGGATGGACTACTTTATGGTAAATCATTCTGTATTTCTTGCCTGCACATTGTATCAGGTGATTGAATACAATTCAAAAATCAATGCATTGAAATGACTGTGTCCAGAACTCATTCAATCAGATGTATTTCCACTGATAAAATCAACAGGAAACTATACAATTCCTGAAATGGTGGAATGGATCTTAGCTTAGAACGACTGTGACTTATGATCAGAGAAATCTTCAAGGAAAAGATTGTGAAAATATCATTGTTAAAATATTCCAAGACATCATAGAATAATTTAATTATTCAATTAAAGTTTCATTCTAAGCTGAGAGAATGCACAGATATGTTCTTTATGAGGTGCAGACCTTATATGCTGTATCTACATATCCATCAGAGGTGACACAGTGTAGCCAATAATTTGATTGATGCCTGTCTCACAACTCATCATCCAATATGGTGATCAGCATGACTGCACACTTTCAGTGTTAGAATTGTACTATTAGGTGTTCCTTGGTATTCCTAATAATCAGGTGGAATATAGTTTGTTGGAAAGCTAGAAACCCTTAAAGCTCCTTTGAACTAAGAGCAGCAGTCTGACCAAATTATTGTTTCAGTGCCAGTCACCCGGGTTTGAATCCACCACTGTCTGTAAGGACTTTGTACGTTTTTTCTTGTAATGTCATGGCTTTCCTCCTGGTACTCTGGTTTCTTCCCATGTTCAAAAGACTTAGCGGGTTAGTAGGTTAATTGGTCACATGGGTGTATTTGGGTCACCCAGCATCATGGGCCCGAGGAGCCTTTCACTGCAGTGTATCTCTATGATGACTAAAATTCTGAGCTATTCCAGTACCTGGAGTGAATCTTGGCTATCAATGCTCCTTTGTGCTTGCGTATGTGTTGATTTTTGGTGCTGGCCAGCATTTCTATGCTGGAAGAAAAGAGGGTCCAAACCACATACAAAAAAAGCCCTGCTCAAGGTAGGAGCAGGACTCCATAGTTCATTGCACTATTTCACACACTATTTCAGGCAGGCAAGCCTGATAATATGCTTGACATGTGTAATCCCAAACTGTGGAGCTATCGATCAACCACATTAGACAGAAAGTTGTGATTAATAGGCTTTAATCACCTTAAGGTATCAACACATCTTACATATTGCTGGCCCGGTCCCAAGGCAGGTACTGAGGGAGGAATTTGGGCATAACAGTTTTTATATGGATTTCTGGGAGGGAGAAGTCACAGGCTCAGGGGGTGGGCCAACTCATACAATGCAAGTAATACAATGGTTACACCACATTCACCCCTTCTTTTGAAACAAAATCCGGGGAGGTGGTGGGGTGATGTGATTCAATGTTCATTATAGGTTCAGCCTGTCCAGTGGTCTCGTCTGTTGCTGTGACCACCATAAGGTTTGCTATGGCACAACTACTGGTTCCCGGGTGGTGTCTTACATGACAGATTGTGCCTCTGGTGGCTGAGAGGGGGGGAGGGCTAGTAGGACCGTGGGGTTGCTTGGTCTTGGATTGGGGAGCTATGTCGGGTGCAATTAGTGGGGCCAGTTGGCCAGGGTTACTGTGAGGGGATGTTGATTGGTTGGTCCCCTGCATACATCAGGTCTCAGATGGAAACTATGTCCTGCTGCCCATCCTGGTACTCCATGTAAGCCTATTGGGGTTAGCGTGGAGGAGGTGGACCTTCTCAACCAGAGGGTTAGTCTTGTTGCATCTGATATGCCTCTGGAGCAATATAGGCCCAGGGGTTGTCAGCCAGGACAGCAGTGTGTTTCCCAACGCCAACTTCCTGGGGAAGGAAAAGAGCCTTTCATGTGGTACTACATTTGTAGCGGTAGAGAGGAGGGTCCTGGTGGTAAGGAATGCCTCAGAGAGGACATCCTGCCTCTGGAAGATGGGTAGGCCTAGGAGGATTGCCTTCCAGGAGGTGCTGTTCTCACTTTCTATCTGGCCATTCCTCCGGGGGTTATAACCCATAGTCCTGCTTGTGGCAATGCCCTTGGTCAGCAGGTACTGGCATAGCTCCTCACTCATAAACGAGGATCCTCAGTCACTATGGATATAGCAGGGGTATCCAAATAGAGTGAATATACTATACAGTGCCTTAATGACTGTGGCCGTGATCATGTCCGGACAGGGGATGGCAAATGGGAAGCGGGAATATTCATCAATGATATTCAGGAAGTATACATTCCTGTTGGTGGACAGAAGGGAGCCCTTGAAATCCATGCTCAGCCACTTGAAGGGACGGGCAGCTTTGATGAGGTGGGTTTTGTCTGGCCAATAGAATTGGGATTTACTCTCGGCACAGACCGGGCAGCTTCATGTCAGCTCCCTGATATCTTTAACAAAATAGGGGAGGTTACGGGCTCTAACAAAATGGTAGAGCCTGGTGACCCTGGGATGGCAGAGATTATTGTTGAGGACTTGAAGGCACGTGTCCCCCGGGACAGGGCACCAGGAGTCTCATTGAGCTTCCCAAGCCGGTACAAGATCTCATAGTTGTAGGTGGATAGCTCAATTCTCCACCTCAGGATCTTGTTTTTCTTAATTTTTCCCTGCTGTTTGTAATTGAACATAAAGGCAACTGCTCACTGGTCAATCATCAGGGTGAACCAGGTAGTACCTCCAGTGATGCACAGCTTCCATTAAGGCCTAGGCCTCCTTTTTGACAGCTGAGTGTCAAAGTTCAGGGCCATGGAGAGTTCAGGAAAAGAAAGCTACTGGCCTGCCCGCCTGGTTGAGCATGGCAGCCAGGGTAAAGTCAGATGGATCACTCTCCACCTGGAAGGGGATGGAATCATCCACAGCATGTATTGCCGCCTTGGCAATGTGTCACCCTTGATGCTTGTGAACACCGCTTGGGCTTTCGCTGACAGGGGAAAGGTGGTAGATTTCACCAGGGGGTGTGTTTTGTCCGCATTATTCGGGACCCATTGGGTATAATATGAAAAGAAGCCCAAGTACCTTTTCAGGGCCTTGAGGGCATGGGGGAATAGGAAAACCAACAGGGGGTGCATGCAGCAAGGTTGGGCCCAATGATGCCATTCTCCACTACGCAGCCCAGGATAGACAGCTGTGAAGTACTGAACACACACTTCTTTTCGTTATGTTAGGTTGAGGTTTTTGGCCGTCTGGAGAAATTTCTGCAGGTCAGCATCATGATTCTGCTGGTCATGTCCGCAGTGGTCACATTATCCAGGTAAGGAAATGTGGCCTTGAGTCTATAGTCATCCACAATTTGGTCCATCTCCCTCTGGAAGAAAGAGACCCCCATTGGTGACCCTAAAAGGGACTCATAGGAAGTGGTAGAGGCCGCCATTTGCCTCGAAGGCAGTGTACAGGCTGCCCTCCGGGCAGATCAGTAGTTAGTGGTAGGCTGACTTAAGTTCGTGGTTGAGAACTAGGCGATCTCATTTACCATGTCAGCGATGCGGGGGAGTGGGTAGGCATCCAGCTGGGTGAAATGGTTTACAGTCTGGCTATAGGTGATGACCATGTGGTGTTTCTCTCCACTCTTAACAACCACCACCTGTGCCCTCCGGGGGCTTGTGCTGGGTTCTAAGATTCCTTCTGCTAGAAGCTGTTTGACTTCTGCGTTGATGAAGGCTCTGTCCATGAGGATGTATTGCCTGCTCTTGGTGGTTACTGGCTTGCAGTCGGGGGTGAGGTTCTCGTACAGGGGCAGAGGTGGGACCCGGAGGGTAGAGACCACAGGTCATATTTGGGGTGGGGGTGGGGGTGGGGGTGGGTGTTGGGTGGTTTAAGACTTTGCAGTTGCAAACCGCAAGGGGCGGGTGTGGGTCGTCAAACTGCAGTTGGACACTCTTTAGCTGGCACTGGGTCCAGTCCCAGTATGACTGGTGCACAGAGCTATGGCATGATAAGGAGCTTAAAGTTCTAATACTTCATGTCTCATACAGTCAGTGTTATGGTGCAGCAACCATGGATCTCTGCTGAGTGGGATTTGGAGGTCAGAAAGACTTTACATTTTGTTGGGGTTACTGGGAGGGAGTAGCACTGTACTGTGCTCAGATGGATGAAGCTCTCCGTGCTCCCTGTATCAAATAGGCAATTTGTGACATGACCACTTACCTCGATGTTCATCATGGTCCTGGCCAGTTGTTGTGGGCTGTCCTGATCCAGGGTAATGGAGAGAAACACCTGGTTGCTATCTCTAGAGTTGGTTTTGGGTATCTGCCAAGATGGCTGCCCCCATGCCACCCATGTTGTGCTGTTTCTCGCCACCAGAAATTATGCCAGAAGTGATGCTGTCCCAGTTTTCCACCCTCATGGCCCCGCCAAGCCATTTCCCATGACCAGAAGTGATGCCGGAGGTGAAGCCTGAAATGACGTGGCCATACGCAGCACTGCTAGAGGAAGGTTGGGACCTACATACCTTCCCATAGTGTCCCTTATTCCCGCAGGTGGACCATGTAGCGTTTCAGGCTAGGCAGTTCTTTCGGGGATGCTTCACATGTCTGCATAAGTAACACTTTGGCTGCTCGATGGTGGCAGCGGTGACCTGGGATCCCGTGTCCCAAAATAGCAGCGCCCAAGCTCCCCATGTGACAGCCGTATTCCCTAAGGAGAACTCTGAATTCAACTGCACTGTCTCAAGTGCTTTAGCCAGGTCAACTACTTCTTGCAGGCTTCAATCACCCTTTTCCAGGAGTCTCTGACCAACGTGATCAGACTTGAACCTAGCCACACATGCAACGCGTATCAGGCCTTCTAGATGGGCAGCATCAGAGATTTCTCTGCAGTCGCAGGTTCGCCCCAGCTCCCACAGGACCCACATGTACTCGTCAACTGACTCACCAGGCGCTTGCCTACAACTGCCTAGGAGAAATCTGGCATAGATGACGTTCGTCAGGGTCTGATACTGTTTCTAAGTAAGAAGTTTAGTCTCTTATCATCTAGAAGATTCGGTGGCCGACCTGAGCAAAGAGTAGATCTTGTTTGTTTTCCTCACTCTGCACATCATTGCATTTCATGAAGGTTTTGAGGCAGTGCAACCATTTATCGAATTTGACCAAGGCTTCCTGATCATTAGGGTTGGTGTCCAGTTTATCCACCTGTATTGCCTTGCCCATGGCCCAAAAATTTAAGGTGATTAAATTGTAACACTATCAATCAACCACACTAGACAAAGAGTTGTGATTAATAGGCTTTAATCATCTTAAGACATCAACACATCTCACATGTTGCTGGCCCGGATCCAAGGCAGGTATTGAGGGAAGAGTTTGGGCGTAACAACCTTTATAGGAATTTCTGGGAGGAAGGAGTCACAGGTTCAGGGGTGGGCCAGCTCATACAATACAAACAATACAGTGGTAGCACCACACAGACATGCCCTATCAGAATCCTTGACTGTAAGTATTAGGGTAGAACTCGTGTCTATAAAGTTTATATAGGTGTGGTCAGCCATATTAATGCCAGGAAGGAATCATGACTGACAGAGATAGATGAATATGGAGTGTGTATACAATTAAATGAATGAGGCTGGTGATGCAACTGTGGATGGTAATTATTATCCCATCAATCTTAATCTTCCAGGAAAAATCTTTAAACTTTTCCTGATATTCTCTCCATCTGTTGGCATTAATTGCTTTAACCACATCTTTTTCATTGTGTGGGAGAAGGGACTCGAAGGGCTTCAGGAGTCCCTGAGCTTGGAAGACCTTTATCCTCCTTTCCACTTTGACAAACAAAATGTTGAGAGGTGTTTTTCAAAATTATAGTGCTTTCATAAACTGTTAATTTTTTTCCTGAAAAATAGTACAAATTAAAGTTCTTTCAAATTTACATGTACTTATTTGTCTCACTCATGTAGATTATGCGAAGACTTCCATGCAGTCTCTTAAGAGATATTGTTCATTTGTCAATTTCAGTCAATACAGGTACACAATCTTTTATCCGGAACCTTTGGGGGACAGTGCATTCCGAATTTTGGATTTTTCCAGATTTCAGAACAAAAGCTAGCTGTCCCAGATTTAAGCCCACCCATATTCTGCTGCCATCTCTCTCCCCCCCCCACCCACCTGAATCACGCTGCCATCTCTCCCTCTCTCCCCCTCCGCTGCACCAGCACCGGGAAAAAAATGCCAGTTTTTGGAGCTTTCTGGATTTTAGATGTCCAGATAAAGGATCGTGTACCTGTAGTAGGAACTCCAATTAATTTATTTCCTACTCTTGAATAAAGAAGACGATAATATCTTGGCTATCATAGCTTAAATTTAGATCTGATTTTTTGGTTCAGTACCATATTTTCTCAAATTTCCTGACAACATCAAAGGAAGCCATTCAGCACATCAATTCTATGCTGCCTCTTAGTGCAATACCATTCTTATTATTATTTCTCTATAACCTGTTCACTCACAAATACCCAGCACTGTTCATCTGATTTCTCCACAGCCACTAAAATGTAGGGAAATTTTCAATGAAACTAATGACTAGCAGACCTTTGAGAGAGTTGAGAAAACTTTCATGACCCCATGACTCCCCTCTATCCCAAGACATGTTCAATAATTCCAAATACACCACAACCTATTATCAACTTCTATGTCTTCCAATCCCCTTCATAATTCCCAACCACAACACAAGTTACAATCATTCGCAATATCCGTACACCTCCATGTCACCCTCCCAAACTCCTGCCAATCCCTATTGCTCGCAATTCACACATCTCACTTACAGCACTTAATAACCTCAATATGCTTGGGATTGTCTGATCTTGGAAGCTAAGCAGGCACAAGACTGGTCAGTTCATGGAGGGCAGACCCTTGGAACATTAGGTGCTGTAGGTTTCTGTGAGGAGCGCTGGATAAAGTGGCGAATCTCTGTTTGCCTTACAGTAGAAAATAAATTAAACACATCCAATCAATACTGCCTCTCAGAACATATCCATCAATTCCCCACTTAGACCCACATGACCATTACCTTTCATGTGCCCATTAAGAAGCTTTTGATTTTTACCTGTCCACAATTGAGGTAATTTATGGCAGCCATTTTAGCTAACAATTGATACATTTTTTTGGATGTGGTAATAAACCAAAATTTCCTGAGATATCCTTCCAATTGCAGGCAGACTATGTAAGCCCTTGCATCAAACCAAGGTCAATGGAGCAGAAAGGCAGATACAGCACTGCCACACCATCCATTGGCTAATGTTGATTGCACCTAGTTTTGGTGAGAGAGAAATGGGGCAAGAAAGGAAGCTAAGGATCAGGCACGTTAAATTTCTTTTAACTATTAGCATTTCCTTAATGTTTTTGCTATTATATGGTTTTGCTATGTTTATATTTAAAACTATAATATATACAGATTTTGTTTGTGTATCAGGAACCTTCAGAAACATTGTAAAAATCTTAATACCTTGTGTCAAAGGACAACAGTGCAGAGGCAGGTTATTTCTGTCTATCAAAGGATAGGTCATGCAGGTCTTGTTGGGGTGGGGTTGGGTGGATGTTTGTTAGCTGTGTCCATACCACCTGATGATGTTGCTTAAGATCTGTGCTCCCCACAGGGCCTTGCCATTCAGCTCCAGTTGTGACCCAATAAATTGGTCTTAACTGGTATATTTGGGGCTGTGAAGAAAAGTGGTGAACAAGAGGAAAAATGGTAGATGTATTTATGAATAATTTAGATTTATTTAAAAGGGAGTAACTGGCTCTGATGGCTGGAAAGTCCAATTTTGAAAAGACCACTTTGAGATGATATTTGCAGCAGGCAGTCAGGATTTTGAATTGGATACAAATATGTTTGCTTTCAATTGGTCAGTGAAGGAGGAAGACATGGGGATATGAGGAAAGTCCCATGGTTAGTCCAAGTGTTCATCACAGATCAGGATGTGGAAGTAAATATTCTAATGTATGCAACTTTCAGATGTTAACTCAACTATAATGTTCAGCCTTGTAACTGTATGGTACAGGAAAATCCCTGATTTCCAGAATTTAAGCAACTGTCAGCTTCAAGCAACCAGGAAAAAAAAGCAAAAATTAAATGAATAAAAAATGTGTAAGTTTAAAATGGGTGTGCCTTGCTGTTCATTCTCCATTTATGCATCACAGTCTCAACCAACAGGAAAATTCACTTATCTGACATCTGCCAATCCCTGTAGGTGGCAGGGGTTTTTACTGTATTAAGAACTGTATAGCATCAAAAATATCTGCATTCATGCATCCTTGGTCTGGGGACACCAATTAATAGACACTTGTGTAATAGTTTCAACATCAAAATTGCCAGAAATCTCCAAATGAATTTGGTTTCTTATTTGCAGAGTTAAAGTTGTTTTAAAATAAGCAGCTTGAACAAGTGTGGAAGTTTACATTGGGGTTCATTTCCATCTTGAACTGGAAATTGTAGCTTATATCCCTTTATTTTCCACCCATGAATATTAACTTCCCGAGTGCTGAAGGTGAAATGCTAGATGCTAGAAGACTAAGGGTGCACAGCTCATGCACTGAAGAAGCATACTGCAAGACAGAATCTTAAACTGTGTTCAATGCCCATTACAACCATTTCAAGAATGCACTGGACAACAAAGATTTTGCTTCCTAAACACTTCACACTTGGATTTTGGTCTGCTGATCATAAAAATTGCCTTAAAAGTTTCCTATCACATACTTTTTTTTAGATATAATCTATTTTTGTGATTATCTGTCATATTTTATATCCACTGGTATATTGCCCACAAAGCCAACTGTTTTGGTCAGTCCAAGAATTCCTGGGCCTGCACTCAGTGCAGATACTATGCAAATATTGTCTTGGGTCTGGGCATGCTTATTTATAAATGCAGCTCTCATATACAGATGCTGTGCATTACGTTGATTATAGCTTGAATGGATGTCGATGCACATGTTTTTCAGACAATAGGATTTACTGTCTTCAGGAAGATTCAGTACAGCAGAAATGCCTGGTCAATGTCACAACTACTGTGATACATTCTGTTACATTTGTGGCGACTTTACACTTGATGCTCAAAGATGCAGCATGACTGCGCTTATTGAGAAAGACTATGAGCTCTAGTTTGATTATAAAAGTGGTGACCCAAGACAAACCCTGGGCTCTTCATGTTTGTTGTGCAACATGTGCAGTTATCCTGAGAGTATGGTTCAGAGTATGGTTTGTTACCCCTCCATAAATCTTGTCCGCGAAGCCAAGCCAAAGGAAGGATGGTTCAGAGGTACATTCTGTGATTACACATGCTAAATTCCTACCTGATGCATCATATCTGAAATGACCTTGATAATAACTTAATGAGCTTGAAGTTTCTTATTGTTATCCCCAATTTATTTTCAGGAAGCAAACCTTTTGGGGGAAAAAATGTTGTCTAGTGTTACAGACTTGAGGGGAAAATCTACACCATTCTTGAATGTTATTAACAATTAAATACTTTGAGTTGTATTGGTACTTGCTGTTAAGTGATTGACATGAATATTAAAAATGACAGAAAACTATAAATGAATAATAACTTTCAGATGACAGTAAAAGTAATAAATAACAGCAATGTATCAGGCAGAAGATTAATGAATGAATTGTTCACCAGTGATGAAATCTCAATGGGATTTGATGTGATAGAACAGTACTGAGCAAGTGAATAATTACAGAATAGAACTCACCCACATTTTTATGGCTGAAGTATTTTAGGATATTAGAATCTCAATTTGTTAGAGAGAGTAGTCTTGCAATGCAAAATCCTTCTGCTAATAACTTTGCTGAAGTAGAAAAAAAAACATAATTTAAGCATCAGCTACTGTGAAAATTTTCCTGCTGCACCAGCAAATTTCCATACTTTAAATGTGCCAAGAATCCTACTTCTCATATCTATATTTTTAATAGCCTTTTGGCTCTAGGTTTTAATCACCTCAAGGAAGCTAAGAGCCATCCATTTCTATCCTACAGTGTTGTTTTCAGCAGTGCAGATGATACCACACGTAGGATCTGTGATCTGAAGTCTAAAGAGAAACAAGTCTCTTCTGCTGGAAAGGTGGGTGGGCCACATTTGTGTCTGCAGCTAACACAGCCTGTTACAGTGGCCCGCTGATGCTCACTGACAAGACCGATGCATGAAATATTGGGTTTTGTCTCCAGTAAGAGGATCAGAGCATACAATATTATAAGAGATAAGTAAGAAAAAAGTTTAAAAAATGCAAACTCTCATCAAAGTTAAAATTTGTATTGTACCTCATGTTAAATCGGAACAAGCAGCCTCAGGGGATCCAAATAAGCACAGCCAGTGACATTCATCACCGCATCTAATTAGTCAAATTATGGGAGTGAGCTATAAATGGGCCCCAAGTTTTATCAAAAGAAATCTTGTTTTTCATGATATTATGCCTAATTTTCTCCAGATTTAAAAAAACATCTAATAGCCATTGATTATGTGTAGGTAAGAACTCATATTTCCATTTTAACAGAATTGTTCTTCTTGCTAATAAAGTGGAGAATGCTATAACCTGTCTTTGATTAGAAGATAAAATTATATTTTTAACTTTAGAAAAACCAAATGGTGCAATTACCAGACATGGCTCTAAAGTGATCCTAAATATGGTAGAAAAAGTTCGAAAAATGTCAGTCCAATATTTTGCCAATTCGGGCAAGTCCAAAATGTGTAACAAAGAAGCAGTGAATATTTTACATTTGTCACAAAGTGAATTAATATCTGAATAAATCTGAGCAAATTTGACTTTGGAGAAATGTACATGATGGAGCACTTTGAATCGAATAAGACTATACCTAGCACACAATGATGAATCAGGCCCAAATTTGAGAAATATATTCAGATCATTCTCCCATTCAGTTTTAATTCCACTTCAAGAAATTGCTTTCATATTCAATAGTTTGAAATATAAAGCAGATATCATGTCTTTATGAGTAAATTGAATCTCTAATAGCTCATCAATTAAAATTTGGGTCAGGAAGAGTAGGAAATGGTAAAAGCTTAGAGCGAACAAAAATATGATAATATCTGAAATAATGTCTATTTGATCGGTTAAATATCATCCCCAATTTTTTTCTTATCTCTTGTAGTGTATATATGAACATTTATTGGGTTTAGGATTCAGCAGTATTGTAATATATGCTATTATTTTTAATAATATGCTATTATTTTTAAATCCGCAAAAGTTCGTTGCAATTGATTTTACTGCTTATTCTTATTTGTTTTTCTGATAAAACTCAATCAAAATAATTTTTAAAGAAAGAAAGAGGATCAGAGCTAGCAGAATCCCATTGTCTTTAGGGTAGAACATTTGGAAGGGAGAAGAAGGATCTATATCATATGTAAATAAGAATTTTAGTTTAATTTGGTCATCGTCTTGCACAGACATGTGGGATGAAATGGCTGCTCCTGTGCTGTACTGTTTTATGTTCTATATTATGTATTTAGTTAAATTAGTCAAATAAAGTTGTCTGTCATCATAAACGCAGAACCCTAACTAAATACTTTCCTGTGCAGCCCAATAGATTGTAAAAATCTTGCACTGTCAATTTAGAACTGGATGGAAATCCTTAACAGAGGGCTCTGCCCAGGAGGAAGGATTTAAAAATGATTTAGCTATGACTTCCTTTCACATTCAAGAAGAGATAATCCCTTGCCCCTGATTTATGCAAAAATGTTGTGAATTGTACAAAGGCTGGTTTGCTAAAACCCCAAGCATTAATTTCACACTTGAAATGCCATCCCTCCTTACAGATATTGTTTACCTGCTTAGCATTTTCAGCAAATTTATTTCTATTACAGATTTCTAGCAAACTCTGTCTGGCTTTGTTTTTATTTTGGTTTTGATTATGGTAAATCCTCATTTCCTGTCTTCCACCTCTGTGGTGAGCCACACAGAGCCATTTAACTCTTCACCCAGTCAATAAAATGAAAAGCATGTCCTAGTGAAATTAATCCAATATTAATGAGAAAACTCTGTGGGGGGGAGGCAACATACCAGCTTTCTAATGCTGAACTGTATCCCATTCCTGCTGGTAAATAAGAACTTTGCTATCCTGACAAAGTCAATGCACCACTTGCACATTCTGCAGATAAATCTAGTAAAGGATTCCACAACAAATTTAAGAGTCATTATTTCATGATCATAAAAGAATGTCGAAATTCATCTCAAAAAGTTTTAAAAAAATTGTATTATGCACCTGTGGTGAACTGCTGTACACTCATTAACCTGGCTCCACCCTGTTCTGTGACTGTACCTGTGGCTCCTTCGTCTTGACCCTGTATAAAGGCTCCAACATCACAACCCCTCCCCAGAAAACCTGGGTCATAGCACAGGATGGTTTTCAAGTTTATTATAAATAAAAGCCTATTGTTCTGTAACTGCAGTCTTTTGAGAATTAATAGTGCATCAATTTTATTTACAATTTTTTTCCAACGATGGAACAACTCTCGAAGCCTGATAAAGTGGAGATCAATCCACAATCGCCAGAAGCCTCAAACTGCTTTAAACTCTGGCTACGCTGCTTTGACGTCCTTTCTGCAAAATTCCTCCGGAATCGTGGCGACAGAGGCAAACAAGGTGCACCTATTCTTCTCCTGGGTCGGACATCGAGTGTTCTAGATGATCAGGGACACCTCAATGTACAGAAAGGCAATGGACATACTGAAGGACCAGTACAGGGAGAAAGTCAATGAAGTATATGCCAGGCACATGCTGGGTACCTGTAGACAACGACCGGGTGAATTGAGTGATGAGTTCCTCCAGTCTCTGCGGGGACTCACACAAGCATGCAACTTGCAGTCGATGTCGGCCACCCAAAACAGAGGACATAATCCAGGATGTCTATGTCGCAGGCGTAACGTTGGACTGCATACGCCAAAGGCTACTAGAGCAGAGTACTTAAAAGGGATGATCGACCTTGATAAATCACTGGAAGCGTACTTGAAGAATGGGTGGGGTCCATACGGGAGCTGTCATCATGGGATGTGGATTTGTAGGCCTGCAGTCCGCTACCATGTCCGACAAGTAAGTCCACCACAGATACTGTCTCCCAGGAGTACCCGAAGTGCTACTTTTATGGCCAACCAAAGCAGCTCCAAAAATGCTGCCCAGTGAAAGACCCGATGTGCTTAAAGTTCAAAAAGAAGGGATACTATGCGAAGGTATGTTGAAAAACAGTGGCCTTCTAGGCCCAGAGCTACCACGTTCACGGCATGGAGGCCACTGTCTTAGCTGCCGTCATCTTCAGGAGATGACCATGCCATGACATGGAGGCTGCCATCTTGGACACTGTCACCTTCTGGGGATAACCATGCTGCTGCATGGGTGCCACCATTATGCTCCCAAACTATGAGTCAGTACAGACCAGACCAAGAACTGACACTGGCCTCCATGGAACTGGATCAAAACAGTCTGCATCAACTCTCCTGGTCTATGATGGACATCTCAACCAACGATCAGGTGACAAGGTGCCATTTTGATAGCAGGAGCACTGTGGGTTTTATCCACTCCAATAGGTGCAGCATTACTCCCTTAAACCAAGACCAATAAGCTATAAATTTGCCCTGGCCTCAAAATCCCATTCAGCTGAGATCAGCATCTACACCACTGTGATGCTGACCATGTGGGGCACAGAATGGGGTGGAGGCAGATAAATGAGTGTACAGCAGTTCACCATATTCACCCCCTCTTGAATTTTTTTATTTTGTTGTGGGGCACAAAGTCTTACAGGTTAAGTCTGTCCAGTGGTCTGGTCTTCTGTTGTGACTGTACTGTAGCTGGGACCGTTGTTGAGTCCTGAGCTCCAGCGCTGTGTCGACCTGCTGGAGGCGAGGTGACGCAGCCAAAGTGACTGGAGCAGGGGTGAAAAGCTGAGAGCAATGCACAGAGAAATGATTGCGCCACTGAATAATACCCCTGCTGTAATGCGGAGATTTGTGCAGGTAGTCCTCCTGCCTCCAAGTTCTACTGTCCCAAATTTGATCCTGAACTTTGCTGGTCTCTGTGTACAGATGGCATATTCTCCCTGTCATCACCTCACTTTCTTCCCTTTGCTTTTATTTTTTCCCACATCCCAAAAGCATACTAGTGTTGGTGGCAGTAGGAGTAAAGTTTGCTAACTGGTAAATAGGGAAAAAATAGGATTGAGGCGATTGCTCAGAGAGCTGGCATAGGCTCAATAGGCTGAATGACTTCCTTCCTTCCTTTGCAAGAGCATATGAAATGCTAGCCAAATCTGGCTAAACTGTTTTAGCATTTACAGTGTGAGCATTTAGAATCAAATATGGCAAACTGCCTGGCCCCTCTTATCTATCAAAAGCAGAGAAAAACAATTTGACTTATTATTGCAGAACACAAGTTCTGGAGAAACTCAGTAGGTCACACAGCATCCATAGGAAACAGAAGGTAGTTGATGTTTTGGACCTGAGTCTTTTGTCAGGCATCTAATATTGGGCAATGTAATCTGACATTATTGCCCTATTGCTCTCTTCTCTTTCATCAGCCAAATGATACAAGGTGTCATAAAGAGACTTGTCAAATATCACTTATTCACCAATATTCTGCTGAGTAGAGGCTACTGGGATTCAGACCTCATCACAGCCTTCGCCCAGAGGTGAGGCAAGAGTGACTAGCCCTGACATCAAGCAAGTATTGGACATAGTGCAGCATTGAGGATCCCTGACAAAATTGATGTCAAGAGGAAACAATAGAAGAGCAATGCACTGGCTGACCTGTACCTCACAAAAAGGGAGGTGGAGGTCAGTCATTGTAGCCGCAGGATATTAATGAAGTTCCTCAGGTAGTGTTGTAACACAAAGTGTTATCAAACAGTCAGACAGGAAGCCGATCAGATTGGAGATCAGTTTCCATTATTTATAACTGTAGGGTCATCTTACTGCCCAGACAGGAATCAGGTCAAGCTTCACCATGTCAATCATGGTGAAGCTCACTCACTCACAGGTAAAGCCACCTTCTCATTGGCTCTCCTCCTCAGCTGAAGTTACAGGTGTCTACCCGGGTCAGCCCCTTAGCCAGCTGTAGTATAAAACTCAGCACTGGGCTATTTTTCTCTCTCTTGGAACCATCCCAAAGCTCAACACCACGTTGCAATCCACAGATGATGCTGAAGGACTAATTGTGAGGTGTATGCCAGTGAAAGGTGGCACACCTGGGAGAATCTGTCATGTCTCACCTGTTGTAACATGTAAATAGGTATTTAATTTTGTTAATCAGTGTGCCTTACCTATACATTGGGAGAGTGGTCGCAGGTACTTTTTGTTTTACTCTCAATATAATGTGGATAATTTAGTAAGATCAGAAATGTGCAGGTATGTTGGTTTTATTTAATTCGTGTTTAATTTCACATTAATAAATTGCACAATTTGAGTATTAAGATGTGCCTAGGATTGGCACTCATTGAACCTTTTGAATCTGCAACCTATACCATCACCACTACAAGTGTCTTGGTTCCTATTGTTTTCAGCTACAGTACCTTTCATAATTCTGGCACAAACACACTATTTTCCTCTATTTGTCCCTATGTTCTCCTGTTTTAAAATTGAAATCTAACAATTCACATGAAATTAAAGTACACATTTCAGATTTTATTCAAGGTTATTTGTATACATTTTGCTTTGACCCTGTAGAAATTGCAGCACTTTTTATACATAGCCCCCCATTTCAGGGCACCATAATGCTTGGGACATTTGGCTTTACAAGTGTTTGTGAATACTCAGGCATGTTTAATTGCTTCTTTGGTGCAAGTATAAGAGAGCTACAATTGCTTCTAAGCTATTGATCACCTTTAGAGTTTGTAGTTGCCATTTTTCAGAGATTTAAATTTTGAATACAGCACGATAACAGCTATTTAAGTCCATGAATCTGTGCTGCCCAGTTTACATCCCATCAACCTACACCCCTAGTACGTTTTGAACTGTGGGAGGAAACCAGAGCCACCAGAGAAAACTCATGCAGATATGGGGAGAACGTTCAAACTCCTTACAGACCGCACGGGATTCGAACCCCGGTCTGATCCCGATCGCTGGCACTGTAAAGGGGTTGCACTAATTGCTATGCCAACTGTGCTGCCCTATGTTGTGCCAACAAAAGTCAAAGAGGCTGAAAAACAAGAATAAAACAGGAAGAGACATCACCCAAACCTGAGGATGACCACAACCAACAGCTTGAAATATCATTAAGAGTGTACTGGTGAGCTCGGTAATTGCAAAGGGGCTGGTATTCCAAGGAAGACCTCCACTGCTGATAACAGAAGAATTCTCATCATGATGAAGAAAAATCCTCAAATGTATATCCCACAGATCAGAAATACTCCTCAGGAGCCAGGTGTGGATATAGCAATAACTATTGTCCATGGAAGACTTAAGGAACAGAAATACAGAGGCAATACTGCAAGTTGCAAACCATTAGTTAGCCAGATTGCAGTTTGGCAAGAAATTTTTAAGAGTCTGGAAAAGATCTTATGGACAGATGAGACCAAGATTAAGCTGTATCAGGGAGATGGCAAGAGCAAAGTAAGGAGGCATAAAGGAACTGCCCAAGATCCCAAACCTATATCTTTTGCTATGGAGAGCACTGTACTTCAATGATCTCCCTTCAATTCTATGATAAAATGTTAACAGATGATTCATCAAATCCATTTGCAATTTCATATTTGCACAGATCAAAGCCAAGATGATATTCTTGGGAAAGTAAGCTAAGAAGTGCCAGGTCACTACAATCTCCAGTGAATATAACTATTTCTCTGTTATTCATGGAGGACCCCTTGCTCTTGCTGATCAAATGAACCAACCATATAGGCACTGTGGATACAACAGATCAGAAGCTGGGTGTCGAGAGAATGCTGAGTTACGTTCTGACACCACTAAGTCTTTCCACTATGTCCAATGCAAAGTCAGGATTGTGACGGAGTATGTTACACATACCTGGATGAATGTAAACATAATTATTCAAGATGCTCAACACTATCCAGGACAAAGCAGTCTGCCTCATTAACACCAAGCATTTCATCTCTCCTGATACACCAGTAGGATGCAAAGTTCAGTCAAGCTTTTTCCCAAAAACGTGTTCCAATCCCATAATGTGAAAGGATGGGAGCAAATGCACAAGGGATTAGTAGGAAGTGCAGGTTACTCTCCATTCTGATTTAGGAGTACACATTTCTTCACTGTTGTTGGGTTTAAATCTGGAATTCCCTTTTTAAAGGTACAGTAAGGGAATCTCATCAAAAGACTGCAGTGCTTCAAGGAGGCAACTCACCACCAGGAAAGAAGATTATTTTTGCCACGGATAGAATGAGCTTATACATAACCACAGCATTTACATTCTGCTCACTGGTGACCCCAAGATTAAAAAAATGGTTTGTGGATGGGGGCCAAGATGAGAAATCTGGTTCCTCATTAGTTATAAGCAACCAAAGAAGAAAAAACACAAGAAAGACAAATAAGCAGAAGAAATTATGGAGAAGACAGGGAAAAGCAACCAGAAGAAAAAGAAGGGCCTAGGTTGGGGGGGGGGGGGGGGGGAGGAGGAGTAGTATTATTATTTGAGGAAATGTTTGAAGAAGAAGTGGTAAGAAAGAAAGTTAAAGCTATTGCTAAAGTTCAACATACACTGATTATGGAAGAGTTGAAGTTAATAAGTTGAGATATTAAGAGATCAGAGGCTAAAGTTAATAAAGTATGTGAAATTATTAAAGAGATGCAGAAAAAGCATCAGGAAGTGGAAGAAAAAATCAAAGCATTAATTTGGAAAATCAATTTCTTCAAGAAAAAAATTGATAAAGCAAATGAAGGATTAGAGCAAATGTTGGTGATGAATAAACAATTGTCTGGAAAAAGTGGATTCATTAGAAAATTTTAGTTAAAGAAATAATGTTAAGATTGTTGGTCTGAAAGGAGAGGAAGGGGGAGATGTTTTTCAATTTTTACAACATTGGATCCTTCAGACTGTTGGACAAGAACATTTTAAAGGAGATATTGAGATTGAGAGAGCCCTTAGACGTAAACCTCAGCTGGATCAAAAGTCAAGGCCTATTTTGGTCAAATTTCTTCATTATCAAGTGAGGGAGAAAGTCTTAGGAATTATCAGCCAAATAGGCTGAAGAAAGAAAAACACCATTAGAATTTGGAGGGAACAAAATCTTCTTTTATCCTGATATAAGATTTGAATTATTGAAGAAAAGGAAGAGTTTTAATCCAGTTAAAAATATTGAGGAAGTAGGGATATACTTTTATTCTGCATTATCCTGCAACTTTGAAAGTATTTGTTCAAAGAGGTCCAAGTAGATTCTTTATGAATCCGGAACATGTTCAAGAATATGGAGAAAGTTTGCTGACATACATCAAGAATTGATCCAAAGAGTGGACACTTGAAGGTGGAAAGTTATATTCATGTGTTGAAATAAATCTAGAAACAGTTTGTAATATTGAAGGGATGAGTTTAATTACTTGGAGGAGCCAGAGATATGCTGACTGGTTCCTGCTGAACCGTGGATGTTTTTTTAAGGCTTTGGTTGCAATCCAAAAAATGGAGGGTGGTAGCGTTGTCAGGGAACTTTATGATGATGTTCAAGGAGGGGGTGCTTTCTTTTCTATTTTTCTTTTTTTTCTTCAAGTATTCAATCAAGTACTTTTTTTTACTGGATTTAATGTTTATTTTGCATTTAAGAGGTTAGTGAAGAGCTGAGGGCTGATGGAGGGGCATCATGAAAAAGGGGAAAATGTAAGAATTTTCAAATTTTTTACAATGAGTAAAAGATTAAAATTTGTGAGTTTTAATGTAAATGGGCTTCAAAACCCTATAAAGAGAGAGAGAGAGAGAGTTTTGACATGTTTAAAAAAAATTAGAAGTAAATATTTCTTTTCTACAAGAAACACAGTTAATTGAAAAAGAACATCAAGAATTGAAAAGGGACTGGGTTGGAATAGTAGAAGCATCGCATTTTAATATAAAAGCCAGAGGAGCAGCAATTTTGATAAATAAAAATCTTCCAATTAAAATACCAGTTTTATACCCATTTGCTCAACTTGTTTTAATAAATTGTCACATTTTTTTCTGAACAGTAGACATTAATGAATATTAATGTGGATAATGGTAAATTTATACAAGAAACCTTTTTAAACATGGGGAAGCTAATGAAAATATCTTAGTGGGTGGATATTTTAATTTTTGCCTTGACCCTCTATTGGATAGATCTGAAAAGAGTGTGTCAAAATCTCAGGCAGAGAAAATAACTTTGTTGTTAATGCAAGATTTGAAGTTGGTGGATACGTGGTGAAAGATATATCCCAGAGAAAGGAACTATTCATATTCCAGAATTGATATTTTTTTGCTATCAGCAAGACTTCAAGGTAGGGTACAATAGGATCAATATAAGGTGAGGCTTATATCAGATTATTCTCCTTTGTTCTTAGCATTATATTTAGAGGATAAGCAGAATACAAGCTTTCTTTGGCTTGGCTTCGCGGACGAAGATTTATGGAGGGGGTAAAAAGTCCACGTCAGCTGCAGGCTCGTTTGTGGCTGACAAGTCCAATGCGGGACAGGCAGACACGATTGCAGCGGTTGCAAGGGAAAATTGGTTGGTTGGGGTTGGGTTTTTCCTCCTTTGCCTTTTGTCAGTGAGGTGGGCTCTGTGGTCTTCTTCAAAGGAGGTTGCTGCCCGCCAAACTGTGAGGCGCCAAGATGCACGGTTTGAGGCGTTATCAGCCCACTGGCGGTGGTCAATGTGGCAGGCACCAAGAGATTTCTTTAGGCAGTCCTTGTACCTTTTCTTTGGTGCACCTCTGTCACGGTGGCCAGTGGAGAGCTCGCCATATAACACGATCTTGGGAAGGCGATGGTCCTTCATTCTGGAGACGTGACCCATCCAGCGCAGCTGGATCTTCAGCAGCGTGGACTCGATGCTGTCGACCTCTACCATCTCGAGTACTTCGACGTTAGGGATGTAAGCGCTCCAATGGATGTTGAGGATGGAGCGGAGACAACGCTGGTGGAAGCGTTCTAGGAGCCGTAGGTGGTGCCGGTAGAGGACCCATGATTCGGAGCCGAACAGGAGTGTGGGTATGACAACGGCTCTGTATACGCTTATCTTTGTGAGGTTTTTCAGTTGGTTGTTTTTCCAGACTCTTTTGTGTAGTCTTCCAAAGGCGCTATTTGCCTTGGCGAGTCTGTTGTCTATCTCATTGTCGATCCTTGCATCTGATGAAATGGTGCAGCCGAGATAGGTAAACTGGTTGACCGTTTTGAGTTTTGTGTGCCCGATGGAGATGTGGGGGGGCTGGTAGTCATGGTGGGGAGCTGGCTGATGGAGGACCTCAGTTTTCTTCAGGCTGACTTCCAGGCCAAACATTTTGGCAGTTTCCGCAAAGCAGGACGTCAAGCGCTAAAGAGCTGGCTCTGAATGGGCAACTAAAGCGGCATCATCTGCAAAGAGTAGTTCACGGACAAGTTTCTCTTGTGTCTTGGTGTGAGCTTGCAGGCGCCTCAGATTGAAGAGACTGCCATCCGTGCGGTACCGGATGTAAACAACGTCTTTCATGGCTTGGTTCAGCATCATGCTGAAGAAGATTGAAAAGAGGGTTGGTGCGAGAACACAGCCTTGCTTCACGCCATTGTTAATGGAGAAGGGTTCAGAGAGCTCATTGCTGTATCTGACCCGACCTTGTTGGATAAGCAGAATACAAGCTTTAGATGGAGGTTTAATAGCATGTTGTTGAAAAAGAAAGATTTTTGCCAGTTTATTAGAAATCAGATAAAGAAATTCTTGGACATTAATGCTGACTCTATGGATAATAATTTTTTTCTCTGGGATGCAATGAAGGCATATATAAGCAGACAGATGATAAGTTTTTCTTCTAAAGTTAGAAATGAGCATGTCTCAAATTTATAATTTGGAGACAGAAATATCAACTTTTGGAAAGGAATTACAAAAATTGTCAGAGAAAAAAGAATTCTTTTGAATAAAAAGTTACAGTATAGCACATTACAATCAAATAAAATGGAAAAATGATTATGAAAAACAAATAGATATTATGAACTTGGGGAATGAACACAAAGTGTTAGCGTGGCAATGGAAAACAGAACAAGAATCAAAAGTTACTATTGCAACTAGAGATTAGACAGATCACATGTCCTATAAACCCCAGGATACAAATAATAGATTTAAGCAATTTTATATGTAATTATATAAATCAGAATCTATGCAGGATGACAACAAAATTGATCAATGTTTTTAACTCAGAAGATATTAGGAACCTCTTTTACAGTTGAGATATTAGGAACCTCTTTTACAGTTGGAGAGGTTGCAAGAATTATAGCTTCTTTACAAAATAATAAATCCCCTGGTGAAGATGGATTTACATCAGAATTTTATAATGAATTTAAAGATGTGCTGATTCCTGTATTTATGCAAGTTTTAATACAATTGGAAGAAATGGGAAATTTACCTGATTCTTTTAAGGCAGCAACTAGAACGATAATTCCAAAAAAAGGTAAAGATCCATTAATCCATCGTCTTATACACTAATATCATTATTAAATGTGGATTACAAGATAACAGATAAATTATTGGAAAATAGGATGGAAAATCTTTTACCAAAATTTATTAACAAGGACCAAACAGGAATTATTTAAAAAAAGAAAATTGGTGGATAATGTAACTAGGTTGATTAATTTCTTTCATCTAGCCCAAAAGACCATTTAAGTGTAGCAGTGGCTTTAGATGCAGAAAAGGCATTTGATAGAGTAGAATGGGACTTTAAGACACTTGCTAAATTTGGCTTAGGACAAACATTTATAAATTGGATAAAAACATTGTATATCCAGAAGCAAGAATAGTAATAAATTGTCTAATGTCTGATTATATTAAATTAACAAGATCAACAAGACAAGGTGGTCCATTATCAACTGCCCTTTATGTAACAGTAATTGAACCATTAGTTGAATTAATTAGAATAGATTTAGATATCAAGGGTATTAAAACAGGGGCTAACGAACATAAACTTAGTTTATTTGCAGATGATTTAATTGTTCATATGACAGACCTGGAAATTCACTAGGTAAATTACATATGCAATTAGAACAATATACAGAAGTTTCTTGTTATAAAGTTAATTGAAATAAAAGTGAAATCATGCCATTTACTTTTGGTGACTATACACAATGTTTACAAACTACGAAATTTAAATGGCCTGAATGTGGAATAAAATATTTGGGAACAAGAACTGTTAACCATTTAGGGAATCTTTTTAAAATTAATTATGGACCATTGTTTAAGAAAATTGAAAAGGATTTTAAAAAATTGATTGATTTACCAATACATTAATTGGCTGAGAAAATTGTATTAAAATGAATATTTTACCACAGGTACAATATTTATTTCAATCTTTACCCAATGATATTCCTAAAAACATTTTAAGGGTCTAAATAAAATTATAAGGAAATTCTTGTGGAAAGGCAAGATGTCAAGAATTTCTATGGAAAAATTAACTTGGAGATTTGAATTGGGAGATCTACAGCTTTAAAGTATTATTATAAACCAGCCCAACTACTATTTCTTTCTTCTTTTATCGAGGAAGGAGAAAAAGTAGCTTGGGTAAATATAGAAATGTAGATAGGTGAGAAAGAATCTGAAGAATTTCTATATAAATGGAATGGGGTATTATTAACTGGAGAAACAGGCACACCAATATTAAGACATTTGGTTAGAATGTGGCATAAGGTACATGTGTTGATGGGAGTTAAAGGGTATGGATTTGTGAGGATGACATTGGTGCAAAATAAATTGATCCCGTTTACGCTGAATAACAGAAATTTTATTAACTGGTCAATAAAAAAATAAAATGTATTAAAGATTGTTATCAAGGCAGACATTTAATTACATTTGACAAATTCAAAGCTAAATATGGAATACAATACAATATTTGGATATTATTAAAGAGAAAGATTAACTACATCTTATTTACCATTAGAAGATGATGAAAGAAACAATAATATCAAATCCAAATTCAAAAAAAGTTCATGTATTTATAAATAGTGTATTTATTACTTTTGAGGAGAGTGAAGAAAAGATTTTTATAAATCTAAACAAAGGTGGAAAATTGACCACGGTATAAATGATAAAAATTGGACACAAATATGTTATGATAGTATGAAAAATACAATAAATGTTAGATATACAATGGTGCAGTACAATTTCAAACATCAATTATATATTATGCTGGGAAAGCTAAATAGATTGAATTAAATATTTTGGATGTGTTTTTTATATAAGCAGGACACAGGCACCTTTGTACACTCGACATGGACATGCCCAAAATTGAATTATTTTTGGACTAATTTAAAAGATTTTCTCCAACAGATTACAAGTGTTAAACTCCTGAGAACCCCTATGCGGTTTCTTTTGGGCGATATATCAAGGATGAATCCAGATTTAAAATTGGATTGGTTTCAAAAAGAATTTTTAAAGGTCCCATTGGCAGTTGCCAGGAAATGTATAGCTGTTTCATGGAAATCTGATATAGATTTGGTATGAGATAGATGGCATGGTGAAATGCAAAGTTGTATACCTTTGAAAAGATCACATAATTTAAAGAACAAATACTGTAATTTTTTGAAAATTTATTCCATATATGCAAAGATTGGTGTTATAACTTTATAAGTAATTAAATTATGTAAATTGGTAGAAATTTGGTGTGAACTTTGTCACTCCCCGGTCTCACCTTAATGTATCTCATTTTATTTTATAAGATATTGCATGTATATATACTTTGATTAAGTGTTGTGTGATACAGTAGTGTTTTATTTTACTATATACTTTATATTTAAAAGATATGATAATTGTAAGTGTTAGAATAATTAGGTCATAAGGTAATATCCAGTATTGTTTTAAAATTAATCTTTTATTCTTTCTCTGTTCTTTATTTTTTCATCCTTCTTTTGCTTTGGGGGGTTTTTATGTGGGAGGGAGAAAATGATAAAAACGCATGTATTGATTTTGATATAGAGAATTTTTGGATCTGTATGTAATTCTGTTACATGTGCCAATAAAATAAAATTTGAGGAAAAAAAGTTTGTAGATGCCAATACCATTAAGTATTAAGGAGCAATCTAACTTTTCAGTGGTGATATCATCTGGAAGATCAGATCTCCATTTTCTGTATTTTTTTTTCCAATAGATTTTTTTTTCCTTATTGTGTGATTAAAGTATTTTCTTTCTGGATCTCCATCTATTGTCCAAACTTTAATCCCTGCACCATTTCTAACTTTTCTGTCCCTATTCCTTTTGATGTCCCCTCTTTCTTTCTCACCAATAATGAAAGACGTCTGGACCAACTACAACTATCTCATTGGCCTGGAGACTAGGTGACGACCTGGTGGTGACTCAAGTCTCCGCGACGTCTCCGGGGAGTCGCGGGAAATTCAAACACATTTGATCTTTTTGGAGATTTTTTCCAGTCTCCAGCAGGTCTCGGAGATGTCTCCGCGATGTCTCCATCAGTTGCGGCGACATCGCGGAGACTAATTTTGTTTGCGACATCTGAGACCTGCTGGAGACTGAGACGTTGCAGCGACATCTCTGTGATGCTGCTCGACTTAGAGACCACATGACTGAGCACGTGCTGGCATCATCGAGACACCTTCACTCCTGGTCCAAGTCACAGGAACACCCTGGTCAAGGTCTTCATCTGGTACTTGTTCCTGCTGCTGCTCTTTGTACTGCCTTGGAAGAGGCCACACCATCTTGTCTTGCCAGGGGACAGCTCCAACCCCAGAGTAGTACTGGGTCAGGTACTCTCTCTGGTTCTTGGCAACAGACGACATGTTACTTCCTCTTCTCTGCATCTCCTCCAACTGGTTGGTATGCTGTCTCCACTCTCCAGGGGCAACTTCATGGGTATGTGGGTCCTCTGTCAGCTGAGAGTCTTATGTCTGTCATCATGTTGTGGAGTGTACAGGCAGCAAGGACCACCTTTTCAACCATCTGTGGGCACCTCATCATCATGGTGTGGAAGCATCTGAATCCAGAAAGAAAAAAAATAGAAAATTAAACTCATTGTATTTGCTGTGTTTACAAACTGGCAAATATGACTGTGTGTGGTAGGAAAAATAATAATAATAAAGTGCTGCACACCTGTTTGCCAAGATGCCCAAGCTGTTCTCCACAATAAGCCTGGACCTGGACAGCCTGTAGTTGAAGATTCTCTGTGCATGGGTCATCTGGCTCTTGGAGTAGTGCTTCATCATCCATGTCCTCAGGGCAAATGCATTGTCACCAGCCAAGAAGTAGGGGACATCTTGATCTCCACCAGGAAAGGGTTCAGGAAGTGGCAGGTTGGCTTGACCTTCATCCAATGCCTTGAATAAACTGCAGTCCCTGAAGATGCCAGCATCTGAATCAGCCCCAGGAGTCCCCACGTTGAGGTACAAGAACTTGTAGTCAGCATCTACCAACACCAGCATGATGATGGAAAAGTTGCCTTTGTAGTTGTGGTAGACACTGCCTACTCTGGAAGTTCAAGAATTCTGACATGCTTCCCATCCAGTACACCACAGACATGATGGAAGCTCCACTTCTCAGAAAAAACCCTTGACCACTTCTTTCCACTCCTCTGGTGAAGATGGACACTTGATGGCCTCCTCATAATACTCATCATAGATGGCTTGGCACACCTCTGGGACAATACTGACAATGGTGTTTGGTGCCACACAGAAGCCATAGGACAGGCTCTTGTAGGAGTTTCCTGAAGCAAGGAACCTCAGAGTGATGGTAACCTTCAAACCAGGGGGCAGGGTCTTTCTGAAGTTAGTGTCTTGCTTCTGGATCCTGGGAGTAAGGTGAGCCACCAGCTTCCTGAACATCTTTGGATCCACCCTCAGGAAATTCTTAAAGGACCTCACATCCTCTTCTTCTAGGTGTTTCATTAGCTTCTCGTACCAGCCATGGTGTTGCCGTTGAAGGAGCCACTCAATTACCCACACTGTCTTTGCCTTCCTGACACCCTTTCTGGCCCTATCCCTAGCCTTTGCCTTGTTTACGGCCAGAGCTATCAGCACGAGGGCCAAGGCCTCTTCCTGCTCATTCTCCAGGTAGGGATCCTGCTTCAATAGCATAACAGCCTTATTGCAGATGTCCATGGTGAGATTTCTTGACTGTCTGACGTCTGAACAGTGAATGATAGATCTAGTTGTACATCTAGGTATATATAGACAGGGAGAAGTCACGGCGATGTCTCCGCAATCTTGCGGAGACCCATGGCGACCTATCGGCAATGTTGTGGAGACGTCCCCGTGACTTCAGGGCGAATTGGTTGTCATCTTGTCTGGAGAAGTCTTGGACGTCGCCCTGGCATCACCTTGGTGAGAGCACAAGGCATTTTTTGGTCTCCCAAGTCGCCGCGACTGATTAGTTGCGGCGACGTCTCCGCCAATGAGATAGGCCCTTTAGTTATCAGTCTTGGTCTGCAGGAGTTTGATGACTGCTTCTTCTCAAACAAGGTGGGAATTTTCCCCTTCGTCCTATCATAATTCAGTAAAAGATTGCACGTTTATTTTTCCCCAGGAATTCTGCCCAAAGAGTTTGATTTAGCTACATGCCAGTTTGCTGGAATTATAACACAAGGAAGGTTAACCTTGCTTATTTTGATGAAGCCCATACACAACTTGTTTTCTTCATTCTATGTGCAGTGTTTTTATTATATTGCATTGGTCATGGCTCAGCAGAGAGATATAAAGGAATATAATGCCCCATAGATTTCTTGTGGTTGGTTAACAAACCTGGCTTTGATTGCAAGATAGGTTTTAGCCAGTCTCAGCACTGTTTCTCACAAGGTTACATAATTGCAAGAATGAACAATTTAACATTTCATTTGTTGCATTGCAGCATTTCAGGTACACTGCATGCAAATTATATGTTTATATCAAAGAACAGATGAGAAAATTAGTGAAAAGAAATCCAGCATGAAAAACCTGTTGAACAACAATTAGCAAAGTAAATACATAAGTAATGCACCAAACTAATTCTGAAAAAAGTTGAGTCGTTTTTTAAATATTATTAATAATTTTACAAACTTAAATTCAATTATCAACATTAACTGAATCAACATTGTCTACAATTCACAATTATTTATTTTGTACAGTTTTCTGCAGAGTTCAAGCTCTTTGCATCTCCCTCCTTCCCCAACATTTAACACTTCACTAACACAGTTACACCCGTCATTCAAGACACTCACCTCAAAGGTACAAGACTCGTATCAGGGTTTTATGGGTTTGTCATGACACATTGGCCAGTACCCAGGCTGTTTTCTTCTCTTGACTCTTCCTGGTTGTGATGGGATGGACCACCCCTTCCCCCTTCCTCTTCCCCTTCCCCTTCCCCCACCGACTGAGGGATAGACAGGGAAGATAGGACAGCGAGGAACGATGGTCCACCTTATAATCGTGCTCCTATGGAATTTGTATGTTTGCCAAATTTTTTTAAAGTATTGTACTCTTACTTGTAAGTAATTTTCTTCAGGCTTTGCATTTGTGTTCCAGTGTTCCAGGAGTCTGATTTCCAGGTAGCCACTATGCCTTTCCTGGCCACTGCTAATGCGATCATTACGAATTGGATTTGAAATTTAGACAGGTTCATTGCAAGTCTTATATCCATTATGTTTCCAACAGGAACGTCTTTGGGTCCTGTGGGAATTCTTTATCTTACTGGAATCTTGCATTAGTTGAATTAGCCCACTATAGGTCATGGAAACACAAGTTTTACAGAGTATAACGTAATGGTCTAATTCAGGCTAAGCATCGTTTGATAGCTAAAATCACCTTGAGTGACAGGAAAAAGGAAAACTATGGGTTGAAACCAAAACAGTATAAAATTTTTTTAAGCAACTTGAGAAAACAATCACATAGCCCTGGATCAATTTCCCTTAACAGCAGCAATTCCAAGAATGCAGAGCAAAATACATATCACCTACACCATAAAAGTCCTACCAGCAACTTCTGATACTTGTAAGAACAAAAGTTAGCTCCACCCAGTTAATGTCCAGACATCAGAATATATGCATATTCAGAAGCAAGGATAAAGCATTAGTTAGTGTCTGGGAAATCAGGGGCTTGCTCCATTTTGGTCATGTCGACTGATGGGATTGATTTTTTTTTTTGCAGCTATTTCCCCAAACACTACTGATGGTTAATATAACCGAAACCATAATGAGATGTATTTGTATAGGGGGAAAAGAAGAAAGCAGAGAAATTACCAGGAGCATGCTCCATTTCATCATTACCAATTCATTTATTCAGCTTCTACCAATGCCCATGGTTGCTGGATACCAGAGCCTAACCGTTTGAGACATTGCCTTGTCGTCATTTGGGGATGTAATTAATTTTAGTTATAAAAGAGGAGGAAGGTTGTCAAAACCTTTTGAGATCTCAAATGACCCCCGCCTTAGGTTATTTCAGTTACGTGATTAAACTGGAGAAACTGTAGTTGTTCCCTGAGAGTTGAGAAAATTTATGGGAAATTTATAGCAATGCCCAAAATTATGAACTATTTTGATAGACTAAACAAGGAGAAACTTTTCACAGATTTGAGATAATTGGCAATAGAATTGGATGCAAGGAGGGAAGAATTATTTTTGCACCTCAAGTTATAATCTGGAATAAAACAAAAAAAAATTGAGGTTAGGAAGTCAGGAAGCAACTATGAAAAGAAAAGGGAAACAGAGTTAACATTTCAAGTTGTAGACTCTTCCTCAGAACTGAAATGTTAATGGTTTATCTGTCCATAGATGCTGCACGTCTTTCCAAGATACTCCAGCAGATTGTTTTTATTTCAGATTTCTAACTGCTTGTGATTTTTTTTTCCAGTTACAATCTAGAATTTATGACCTCAAGGATATTTGATGATTAAAAGGAATTAATGAGGACTTTTTCAGGAGTGTGCGCGAAAGCCAAAGGGATTAAACTGGATACCTCTTGCAAAAGACTGGCTCAGTCACATTGGGCTGCAGGATCCTCTTCTGTGCTATATTATTTTATACTACCAAAAAAATAAGGAAACCTATGTATGAGTGAATAATTCATCACCTCCTGCACTTGGGAATTTAGGGTGTAGTCCAATTACGTGCATTGACACTCATGTCGTGTCAGTTCAGAAATGCTGATAGCAATAAACATTGCCAAAAGGTGTCAACATTTTGGCAAGTATGTTTGGTACAGCAGTGGGGCAAGGTTTAAATTAATTTGGCAGGGGTATGGGAACCAGAGTGATAGGGAAAAGGGTAGGGAAGATAAAGTAATGGCCAGGAAAAGTAAAATAGGAAAAGTAATGTTGGGAGGAGAAAGTAAAAAAATCAGATAGTGCAGTGAGTTTTCGGGTCAATGATAGTGTTAAGAAAATTACAAAGAAAAATAGTGGGCAGAAAAATCAAAAGAAAAAGTTACAGAAGTCACTAGATATTAAAAGGACAAAGAGCATAAGGGCACTTTACCTGAATGCCCGCAGTATTAGAAACAAGGTTAGTGTACTTGAGGCGCAAATTGGTACCCATGCCTATGATTTGGTAGCCATCACAGAAACATGGCTACAAGGGAATTAAACTTTCAAGGGTATCAGGTGGTGCAAAGAGATAGACAGGATGGTAAGGGAGGTGGAGTTGCACTCTTAATCAAAGATGAGCTCCAGGCAGTAGTGAGGAATGAAACAAGATCTAAAGAGCATAATGTTGAGTCCATTTGGGTAGAGATAAAGAATAACACCCACCAATAATTTTTTCCTTTTGTTATCTATCGCCCACCATATAACAATAGTTTAGTGGCACAGGAAATAAATAGAGAGATAAGTGAGGCATGTAATAATGATACGGCAGTCGTCATGGGGGACTTTAACTTCCACATAGATTGGGAAAATCAAGTTGGTCGTGGAAGACTGGAAGAGGACTTCATAGAACGCATCCGTTATAGCTTTCTTGAGCAGCATGTTAAGGAACCCACAGGAGAAAATGCTCTCCTGGGTCTAGTGTTGTGCAATGAGATAGGTAGAGTAAATGATGTAATAGTCAGAGATCATCTGGGAAATAGCAATCATACTATGATTGAATTTCTCATTCAGATGGAAGGGGAAATAGATCTAAAACTAATATATTATGCTTAAACAGGGGTGACTACCATAGGATGAGGCAGGAATTGGGCAGAGTGGACTGGGAGCAGAGGCTAATTGATGAAACTGTTGAGGAACAGTGGAAGATTTTGAAAGAAATATTTTGTAACGCTCAACAAAAATATATTCCGGTCAGGAAAAAGGGGAGCAAGGGAGGGAAAAATCAACCATGGTTAACAAAGGAAATACAGGAGAATATAAAATTGAAGGCACAGGTGTACAAAGCTGCAAAGAGCAGTGGGAAACTGGAAGATTGGGATAACTTTAAGAGACAACAAGGGTTACAAAGCAGGTAATAAGAAATGGGAAAAAGGATTATGAAAGTAAATTGGCACAAAATACAGAAACAAAGCAAAAAATTTTATAAATATATAAAACGGAAGAGGGTGGCCAGAGTTAACATAGGACTCTTGGAGGATGAGAAAGGAAAACTGGGAGCAAAAAAATGAGGAAATGGCCAAGGAATTAAACAAATATTTTGTGTCAGTCTTCACGGTGGAAGACATGTCCTGCATGCCCAAGTGCGGAGTTAAGGATGCGAATGTTGGGGAGGGCCTTGATAAAATAGTTGTTACAAAGGAAGTAGTGATAGAGAAACTAATGGGACTAAAGCCAGACAAATCACCTGGTCCTGATGATATGCATCCAAGGGTTCTGAAGGAAATGGCAGAAGTTATAGTTGATGCATTGGTGATCATATACCAAAATTCCTTGGATTCTGGGCAGGTCCCGGCAGACTGGAAGACAGTAAATGTCACGCCACTTTTTAAGAAGGGATGTAGGCAGAAGACTGGAAATTATCGGCCAATTAGCTTGTCGTCTGTGGTTGGAAAAATGCTTGAAGCCATCATTAAAGATGAAATAGTGAAACTTTTGGAACATAAGGGTTCAATCAGGCAGTCGCAGCATGGTTTTAGAAAGGGAAGATCTTGTTTGACAAACTTGTTAGGATTCTTTGAGGATATAATGGGTGCGGTGGATAGAGGGGAACAGGTTGATCTTGTATATTTGGATTTCCAGAAAGCATTTGATAAGGTGCCGCACAAGAGACTTATCAGTAAGTTACAGGGAAGTATATCGGCCTGGATTGAAAATTGGTTGTCTGACAGGAGGCAGAGAGTCGGGATAAATGGGAGTTTTTCAGGTTGGCAGAGAGTGGTAAGTGGGGTTCCGCAGGGATCAGTGTTAGGCCCACAACTGTTCATCATTTACATTGATGACTTGGAGGAGGGGACAAAATGTGGTGCAGCCAAGTTTGCAGATGACACCAAATTGAGTGGAAGAGCAAATTGAAATGAGGATGTGGAGAGTCTGCAGAGGGATATAGTTAAGCTGGATGAGTGGACAAAGCTCTGGCAGATGGAGTACAATGTTAGTAAGTGTGAGGTTATCCACTTTGGCAAGAAAAATAAAAGAGCTGAATATTATTTAAAGGGTGAAAAACTACAGCATGCTGTTGTGCAGAGGGACTTGGGAGTGCTTGTGCATGAATCGCGAAAAGTTAGGTTGCAGGTGCAGCAGGTTATTAAGAAGGCAAATGGAATGTTGGCCTTCAGCGCTAGAGGAATTGAATTCAGGAGTAGGGAGGTAATGTTGCAACTGTATAAGGTACTGGTGAAACCGCACCTGGTGTACTGTGTCCAGTTCTGGTCTCCATATTTGAGGAAGGATATACTGGCTTTGGAGACGGTCCAGAGGAGGTTTACTAGGTTGATCTCTGGGATGAAGAGGTTGACTTATGATGAAAGATTAAATCATCTAGGATTGTATTTGCTCAAGTTCAGAAGAATGAGAGGTGATCTTATAGAAACATATAGGATTATGAAGGGTATGGATAGGATAGATGTAGGAAGGTTTTTTGAGCTGGCCAGGGAAACTAAAACGAGAGGACACAGTCTCAAGATTTGGGGGAGTAGATTTAGGACAGATGAGGAAAAATAGTTGTTCCCCAGAGAGTAGTGAATGTTTGGAATTCTCTAACCAGGGAAGTGGTTGAGGCTGCCTCATTAAACATATTTAAAATTCGGTTAGATAAATTTTTACATGATAGAGGAATTAGGGGATATGGGAAGAAGGCAGGTAGGTGGAGTTAGGTCATAAATTAGATCAGCCATGATCGTATTGAATGGCGGAGCAGGCTCGATGGGCCATTTTTGGCCTACTCCTGTTCCTACTTCCTATGTTCCTACAATTACAGTGAAGAACTTGAGCTTTGGCACCATGATATGCAGTGACTTCTTCAGAGCATAAGAATCCAGAGGGTACTTCACTCAGTTTTACAGTGTATGCCTGAGGGAATACGACAGAGAACCACATTATGATTTACATATGATATTCATTTAAATATAAAGTGATTTTACTTTGAATTCAAATTCACTGAGGTAACTTTTTGGAGTAAAGTTTTTATCTTACACTTGCCATCAGCATCTGTGCTGCAAACAATATGTGGAAATCCAACCATTGCAAATTTGAATTTAATTTAAATAGTAAAATTGATATCAAAGACCTTTGAGTTTACGCAAGCTGTCTTGTACAAAAATATGCCAATCAAAATAGTTTGAATTTAAACAGGAAAATCTCCAGACACTTTGATTGTATTGATATTTTTCTGCTCAGCTGGGTGTTAGATCTTCAGCAGTTTAACTTCATTATCCAAGAATCATAATCTTTTCTTCAAAAATAATGACTGGAACATCCCCAGTATATTCTCCTTCCTAAAGTTCTCAAATTGCTGTCAATTATCAGTTTCATTTTCTCTTTTCCCAACACTTACCAGGTTGAAACTTCAATCCTCCTCACAGCCAGAGTAATGGATTATAACTTGAGTGTGCCTGTGGCAAATGATTCAGTCTCCTCCTGCTTAATCTTGCTTCCAGCATCACATGTCCTTCACTGCCTGTAATTGTAATACACCTCTGCAGCTGGCTCTTCCCTCTGGTCTGCATGATCTCCTCTAGTGTATTTAAAGGCTTCATTTTCATCTTTTCCCCCTCATTTCTATGATACCTCTCAGCAACGTTGCTGGTGGTCTTCAGATCAGCTTCTAAATGAATGCTGTTTAAAAGCCAAGCCTCAATTTCTGTATTTTATGTATCCCACCTGTCAATGACTCCTACCCTCTTGTTCTTTCTGCAGCAAACTCCTATTTTCACTATCTCTGCACCTCTGAACAATTTTTAAAGCCTAACTGACAGGAATCTACATTATCCTCCACTTACTCTTGCAATTCTGTATGCCAGGTGACCAGTGCTTGTTTGTCTGATCATTTCCAATTAAATTTTTGGGAACTTTTCTGTGGCAAAGAAATTGTATAATGACCTGCATGAGTTTCTTCCAGGTGATCTGGTTTCCCCTCATTCCAAAAATGTACAGGATTAGTAAGTTAATTGGTCTCATGGGAGTAATGGGTGGTGCGGACTCAGGGGCCAGGAGTCCCTGTGACAGTGCTGCATCTCCAAATTAAAAATTAAATGCAAGGTCTGTTACAGTTATTGATGAGGACATGGGAACATGGGCTTGGTTCCAATGCCCACAGGCAATCAGATATACGTATTTGTAAAAGTAAAACACAAGACTGGAGACTCCGTGGTTGAAGTAAAATCACAATGCTGGAGAAACTCATCAGATCAAACAATATACTTTATATACCACTGATAAAGATAAAAATCGACATTATGTGCTTGAGCTCTTCATCATGATTCCTTGGGGGATGGTAGTAAGGGAAGGGTAGGGAGTGTTTGGGAGAATTCTCTCAAATGTGGTGAGTTGGTTGATGTAGTAACATGATAGATTAGTCAGGAGCCACCTCATATGGGGGAGGAGCAGAGGGGTGGCTGTTCTGGGTCAGAGGGAGTGGTGCATTGGGATCGTGACTTCCCTCTGCAATGCTTTTTTCAGAGCACATACATGCCTCCTTGAGCCACCAGCAGGGTGGCATTGCTGAACTTTGTTTCAGCTCTGCAAACTTGAGTGGGTGTTCCCCACTCCATGCACTCTAATCCCTCCAGGAGGGTAATGGCTTTCCAGAGGGCTTTCTTGGTCACCAGTCCCATGAGGGGCTAAACTACCCCTCTAAGGTTAGGGTGTGTGGTGGTGACTAAATAGCTTGCCAAGGCACCAGTCACCCTTGTGTTCTCTGGGAAGTAGAGCTCACGGGCACCCTCGTAGATGCCTGTGATTCTCCCATGAAGGGGAAACATCCTCTAAGCAACTATATTGTCCAGCACCCTCAGAATATCATCTTTTAATGAAAACACTTCTTATTCTTCTCTGTAAGAAGAGGTCTATCTTAATCTTTACTCATGGAATCAAAACCAATCTCTATCAACTCTTTCTCTCCCTTCCATTGTCTCTGGAATTCTGCCGATATGTTAAAGATGCCATCCAACAATGATCATACTCTCTTCACCCCCTTGATCAGTTTTTTTCAACTGTTTTAAGACTTGAATGGGCCTCTCATTTGGTAAAAGAAGATGCATCTGCAATGTTTAACTATGTTTCTCTATATTATAGAATATAGGATAGAGAACATTACAGCACAATACAGGCCCTTTGAGCCTCAATGTTCTGCTGACCTATATATTCCTGACCAAAGAATCCTCATAACCCTCTACATTTCTGTCATCCATGTGTCTGTCTAAGAGGTTCTTAAATGCCACTAATGGTTCAGCCTCCACCACCACCCCTGGCAAAGCATTCCAGGCACTCACAACTCTGGGGGTGGTGGGAGGGGAACTTACCCCTGATGTCTGCCCTAAACTAATCTCCAATTATTTTGTACAGATGTCCTCCGGTGTTTGCTATTCATGCCCTGGGAAAAAGGTGCTAGCTGTCCATCCTATCTATGCCTCCAAGAATTTTGAGTGCCCTCACATCCTTCTTCGCTCCAAAGAGAAAAAATCTGAGCTCTGCTAACATTGCCTCTTAAAATTTATTTTCCAATCTAGGAAACCTCCTGATAAAGCTCCCCTGAAGCCACTCCATAACTTACACAACCTTCCTATAATGAGGTGACCAGAAATGAACACCATATTCTAAGTGTGATCTTACCAGAGTTGCAACTGTAGAGTTGCAACAGGACCTCTCAACTTTTGAACTTAATTAATGAAGCCCTGCATCCCATAGGCCTTCTTATCAATCTGCATGGCAACCTTAAGAGATGGATGGATTTGGACCGCAAGGTCCTTCTGTTCCTCCAGTTAGTTATCCAACCATTAATTCTGTACTCAGCCTTCTGGTTTTACCTTCCAAAATGCATCACCTCACACTTATCCAGATTGAACTCTATCTATCACTTTTCCACCCAATTCTGCATCCTGTCTATATATTTTTGAAAACAACAACAATCTTCAGCATGATCCACAACTCTTCCAACCTTTGATTATTTGCAAACTTAGTTACATATCCTTCTGCTTCTTCATCTAGATCATTAATGAATGATCATTAATTAATCATTAAGAGCAGAGATCCCAGAACAGATCCATGCAGAACTCCACTAGTCATTGACCTCCAGACTGAATACTTTCTGTCAACTACTACTCTCTGCTTTCTACATGCAAGCCAATTTTTAATCCACACAGCTAAAGTTCAAAGGATCCCATGGCTCATGAATTTCTGAACGGTTTCTCTTGGAGGACCTTTTCAAATGCCTTACCAAAATCCATACATTGCAGACTACATCTACAACACTATCTTCATCATCAGCTTCTTTTGTTACCTCCCCAAAAAAAGGGCAAGGTTGATGTAGCAGTTAGCACAACACTGTTACAGAGCCAGCGATTGGGACTGGGTTTTGAATCTCATGCTGTCTGTAAGGAGTTTGCTCATTCTCCCCATATCTGTGTAGGTTTTTTCTGGGGGCTCTGGTTTCCTCCAACTGTTTGAACCGTACCAGGGGTTGCAGGTTAATTGGGTGTGTTACGAGCCCAGAGGACCCCAAAACCCAGCAGCAATAAATATTCACCAAGATAAATGGTTACTTAAACAAAAGTTGTGTTTAATTATCGTTAAAATTAAAAACAGATTCACACTTTGACTTATCACTATCAACTTAACTAACCTAACTTAACCCCCTTCTAATTCTAAGCTCACGTGTGTGTAATGTGTATAAGCTCAGAAAAGTTCTTTGATTCACAGTCCAATCTCACTTCTCATTCCTCCAAGTTCACTGGTTGCAGGCAACTCTTGAACTGTGCACAGAATTTAACATTTATGAATTCACCAGGTTTTGGTGCTTGAAAGGCAAATGGTTACCACACAGGAAGGTTCTTGTCAGTTTTCAGAGAGAGATTGGTTCTTCATTTGACACCCACAAATGATTCCTTTTAATCAGCCACTTCAGTGTCTTCCTGAATAATCTTTCCCCATCAGGGATTTCCAGCTGATAACTTTTTTTTCATTCAGGTCACCAAAAAGTTCCTTTTTATTTCTTTTATTTCAAGTGAAACATTAGGTAGCCAATCCTCTCCTCTTGTATGAGCCACAAGGGCTTTGGCCAGGCTGAACTAAGCACTCACAACCTGCCTTCCAAATGGGGTTTTTCCAGAAGTTTGCCAGCTTGTCCTGTTCCAGTTACTGCGGCTGACTAAAACTGTAGAACTAATCTCTCTCTTTGTGTATGTGTCTCTCTCTCTCACACAGAGAGAAAGCCCATTTGACTCTCTCTGCTTGCAAAACCACATGACCCCCCCTAAAACAGCAAGTTTCACTCCAGACAGAATGCAGCTCCGACAAGTTCCTTCATCTATTGCCTTTTTGTAAAAAAACAATCCATTAGTGAAGTCTCTTGGGCACTCTCCAAAGTGTCTGCAAAGGTTCTGGGGCTGATATGTCTTTCATTAGCAGAGCTCCAGTATTTTAAATAAGATCTGTTTTAAAGTGTTTGTATGTGACCTACACTTAAAAACCCTGCCCCAATTGGGTGGCATGAGTTTGTGGGCCAAAATGGCCTGTTACTCTGCTATATTTCAAAAGAAAATTTTAAAAACTCAATTAGGCTTGTGAGGCATGACCTTCCACTCATAAAGCCTTGCTGACTATCCATGAGTAGTTTGTACTTCTCCAAATGCTCATAAATCCTATCCTTAAGAATCCACTCCAATAGTTTGAATACCACTAACGTAAGACTCACTAGTCCATAATTTGCAGGATTCTCCCCATTTCGTTTTTAAATAAGGGGGCCACATTTGCCAATCTCTAATCTCTGGCACCTCTCCTGTGGCCAAGAACTCAAAAATCATAGCCAATACCCCAGCTAGCTCTTCCCATCCTTCCCAAAGCAAACTGGGGTATATCATGTCTGGCTCCAAGGACTTATCAATAATATTTTTTGAGGATCCAACACTTCCCTCTTCCCTAATCTCAACATCGACTAGTACACAAGCCTAATCAAGGATCTTTTCTCGGGTGAATACCAAAGCATTCATTTCAGATCTGTCCAACATCCTCCAGGCTGATGTTGTCCCCTTTATCCTTGAGCTGCCCCACCTTCATTGTCGTCATCCTTCTGTTCTTCACATATGCATAAAATGCTTTGTAGGTTCTCCTTAATCTGTCTTGCCAAGGCCTTCTCACGCCTTCTTTGTGCTCTGCTAAGTCCTTTCTTAAGTTCTTTCCTGGCTACCATATAATTCTTAGAAGCCCTTCTTTTTTGCTTCCTAAATCTAAAGTATGCTTCCTTCTTCCACTTAACTACCTGCTGCACCTGTTTTGTCAATCACAGTTCACTTTTCCTACCATCTTTTCCCTGTCTTGGGACAAACCTATCTTGAGCCCCATTGCAAGTTGTCTCTAAACATTCCTCCACATTATTTCTCAGCTTTTTCCTGTGTATGTTTGTTCCCAATTTACTCTCCCTAGTTCCTGTCTCATCTCATCAGAATTATCCTGACTCCAATTGAACACTTTACAAGTTTGTCTGCATTTATTCTTCTCCAAAGCTATGCTAAGGGTCAGAAAGTTGTGGTCACTCAAATGCACCCAGCTAGCATGGCCTCTCCTCTAGTTAATTGGTCCAATCCTTCTTGGGCACACCTGACAAATTCTGCCCCATCTATCCCTGAGTCGGGAGGTGAAGGGAATATTTGGGAAGTTGAAGTCTCCCGTAACCACAACCCTACAATTTCTGCACCATTCCAAAATCTGCCTACTTATGTACTCCTCAGTATCCCAAGGCTATTTGGGGGCCTATAAGACAACTCCACCTGCCTCCCCAAAGATCCAGAGTTCATCCAGCTCCAGTTGCTTAACTGAGTCTCCAAGGTGCTGCAGCAGAATCAGAATTTATTGTCATGAACAATTTGTTTGCGGCAGTGTCGTAGTGCAAATGTTCATATAAACCAGCTTACAATAAAATAAATAAACAGTGCAAGAACAGTCAAAGTAAAGTCAATGTCTTTGGTTCACTGATCATTCAGGAATCTGGGGAAGAACCTGTCCTTGTGCAGCTGAGCACAAGGTAGCAGGGTGGAATTGGCATGACCTGGGTGGTGGGAGACCTTGAGGATAAAGACTGCTTTCTTAAAACACCGCCTCTTGTAGTTGTCCTTGATAGAGTGTGCAGTGATATGTAATTACACCACTAGGTCACCAGGGGTTATCCCGGTGACCTTGTATATAAAACAGTCCAGAGCTACAGTCTCGCCTTCCAGGTTCGTCTTACGGAGAGACAAGACCTCTTAGTGTACATATTAGTTTATTAAAGCTGTCTTATACTCACACTGCTGGTGTGGTTATTGTCAGTACAATGATTCCAGTACAGCAGCCCCTTGCCATCTCTGTCCTCGGATGCACGTGTGTGCTAGTCATCCCTGGATTCCATTCCTCAGGAAGAGTCTCCAGGTGGTTGGGAATGTGCATTGAGGCAGAAGCAGTTTCCATCCTAGTAGCTATCATATTAGTTTATTAAAATGTACTGACAATAACCACACCAGCAGTGCGAGTATAAGACAGCTTTAATTAACTAATATTTATACACTAAGAGGTCTTGTCTCTCTGCAAGACAATCCGTGATATCGTAGGCCGAGCTAATATCCCTCTGGAATTTTTTTCTTGTCCTGAGCATTGGCACCCATACCAGACAGTGATGGAGCCTGCCAGAATGCTCTCCACAGTACACCGGTAGAAGCTTTTGAGAGTTCAGTGACATATTGAATCTATTCAAACACCTCAAACTTCATTTCTCAAATTTCCTTACAGCCTGGATGAAGGTGATTTTTGCCCATTTCCCTTTTTCATTAAGCTTCGCTACTTTCTCCATGAAGCTGAATACCTTTTAGTAGAATTCTGTTAAATCTGTGTCCACTAAAATACTAGACTTCCTACTTGATGATGCACAGAAGTAAATCCACAATTCTATTGTACAATCTTTAACATAAAATTCTTGATTCTGTAATCTCTTAAGTTTTAATTTATTTTTCTGGATCTGGACATCACTGGCAAGCACAGTACAATTAATTGCCCATCCCCAATTGTCCTTGAAGATAGCAATGAGCTGCCTTCTTGAACCACAGCAGTCCTCCTTATGAAGCTACTCCCACATTGCTGTTGTGGAAGTAGTCAAGGAGTCCCAGAACTTGAACCCTGTAATTGTAAAAAAAATGGCAATATATTTCCAAGACAGGATAGTCTGTGACTTGGATAGTAATATGTAATATGTAGGTGATAACATCACCATGTATCTGCTGTCCTTGACTTCTTGCAGATTTTGAGATGCTTTCAGAGGAGCTTCAGTAAAACAATTTAGTGCATTTTGTAGATGGTACATACTGTAGCAACATCTTACCACCTGTAGAGGTAATAAAGGCTTAAGGCAAAGAATGAGGTGCTAACCAAAGTGGTTTTCTGTCCTGGTTTCCATCACTGTCTGCAAGACCATGGAAGTTCCACGCAAAATCATTGTTCATAAGAGAGACCAGCCATCTACATTTGACATTAAATTACATTAACTTTTAATACATTTCACTAAATCTTACTACATTTCCCATTACCATTGACTGCAAACACAGAGCATAGCAACAAAAGCAAGTGAGAATACAAGAAGCCTGACATACACACTTCTCCTCCTGACTTCCCAAACAGCTCTCTCACTTACAAGGCACAGCCAGGAGTGCAATCAACTACTCACCACTTGTCCAGATGATCATAGCTCCAACAGTAGTCAAGAGCAATCCATTTGATTGAAGCCTCTTGCAAAACTCTGCTACAAAATTGTAAATCCCTCAACCACCACCACCCAATAGTTGCAGTGTGGACCACCTACAAATATATTGCAGTTCCTTGCCAAAATTACAGTGTTAGCACCTATCAAACCTGACCCCCCTGCCACCAAGAAATGTTGGGGCTACTATTTGTGAAGCCACCAGCACTTGTACATCCACTACCAATTTGTACACCATCTTAACTTCAAAATAAAACATCATTCCTTCAATGCCACTGGATCCAAATCTTGGTACCATCAATCACCAACAGTAAGAATCCCCCCCAGGACAGTGAAGAATGGACATTAAATGGCACCCTTGCTAGTTTTGTTCAGGTCCTGGAAAATTAAAAAAACTCTTGTGATTTTTACTATTTCTTCTGAGTAAGGAAATTATCAGATTGTCAGGTATTTTTGCTTTTTTAAAAAAAATACTAATCCTTGCACTTTACAACATCCCTGAATGCAATATCATAAATTATAAAATTCAGTCTTGAGCCTGAACAACAACTGGAGTTGGCCCAGTTTGGTCTAAACTCTAATTTAAGCTACAGTCAGTGTATTAAAGATACATCAGTTCCTTAGATTCCCAGCCAGCTTTATGAGGTCATGGACATGTCTGCTCAAAAAAAAACCCATTGTAACAGGTACTATGATAGATATTACTAAATAAAGGCAAACATGCACAAAGGTAGTCAACTCAAGACTAGTTTATTGCAGAGATACACAGACCTTTTATTCCCTGCCTGTTAATGAGCTTGTTAGTGAACAGCTGCTGGGCCTGTGGACCAGCAGGTTAAAGCTATGAGCCATTAGTGCCCCACCCTTTTAGGCAGGGGCTTCATCTAATCCACTCACTGTACTTTGGTGCCCAGCGCTGCTAACCTGCGATGAGTTAGGTAGGTCTGTGAACTGACGGTGGTGCCCACTACACCGTGATATTTGTATATTACATTGCAAGTTGAACACTATGTATTCCTAGTACCAATTGAATCACTCCTGCACTTTGTTTAACATGCAACTTCAGCTTCTTCAATTAATGTTTTCATTAAGCTGTGATGTATAAATTCACCAACACTGCCAAGTGATTCTCCAGTAATCCACAAAACAACCTATGTGAGTAATACATTGGGGTGTTTCTGATGGAATATTCTTATTTGTACTTACCATAAAGGTGAAAAATGAACAAGAAGCAAATGAAATTCTCTGGCCTTCATAAAATGTAATATTTAAACTTTCCTTCTACATTTTGCACAGACACTTAAAAGTAAAGATCCAGAGGACATTCAATCCCCATTGGTGTCTCTTCTTCTTCTCTTTGGCTTGGCTTCGCGGACGAAGATTTATGGAGGGGGTAAAAAGTCCACGTCAGCTGCAGGCTCGTTTGTGGCTGACCAGTCCGATGCGGGACAGGCAGACACGATTGCAGCGGTTGCAAGGGAAAATTGGTTGGTTGGGGTTGGGTGTTGGGTTTTTCCTCCTTTGCCTTTTGTCAGTGAGGTGGGCTCTGCGGTCTTCTTCAAAGGAGGCTGCTGCCCGCCAAACTGTGAGGCGCCAAGATGCACGGTTTGAGGCGTTATCAGCCCACTGGCAGTGGTCAATGTGGCAGGCACCAAGAGATTTCTTTAGGCAGTCCTTGTACCTTTTCTTTGGTGCACCTCTGTCACGGTGGCCAGTGGAGAGCTCGCCATATAATATGATCTTGGGAAGGCGATGGTCCTCCACTCTGGAGACGTGACCCATCCAGCGCAGCTGGATCTTCAGCAGCGTGGACTCGATGCTGTCGACCTCTGCCATCTCGAGTACCTCGACGTTAGGGGTGTGAGCGCTCCAATGGATGTTGAGGATGGAGCGGAGACAACGCTGGTGGAAGCGTTCTAGGAGCCGTAGGTGGTGCCGGTAGAGGACCCATGATTCGGAGCCGAACAGGAGTGTGGGTATGACAACGGCTCTGTATACGCTTATCTTTGTGAGGTTTTTCAGTTGGTTGTTTTTCCAGACTCTTTTGTGTAGTCTTCCAAAGGCGCTCTTTGCCTTGGCGAGTCTGTTGTCTATCTCATTGTCGATCCTTGCATCTGATGAAATGGTGCAGCCGAGATAGGTAAACTGTATGCATTAATTATTTTGGTGTTAGCTTGGGTTGCAGTCAATCATTTCAGAGAGTTAGTTCTTTTATATCAGAACATTCTGGAATTGGGTGCAGTATTTGAGCAAAAAAATATTAAGTCTCACAGTTCAGCACAGTACCAATCAGCTGCTACACCAGCAAAGCTGGTGTCTTTTAAACTGAGACTGTCAGCTCCCTAATGTATTGTAAGAGATTCCATTGCTTGAGAAGGAGCCAATATTTATCCTCACCTCCAAAGAACATTTTTCTTTGTTTACTGTCACATTCCTTACTGTGAAAGCTTTCTGAGTGCGAAGAAGTGATTGTAGCAGCAGCTACACTACTCCTGAAAGAACACACAAAACCAAACGGCTTGAGCTCAGTGAGCAGACTAGTTTATTGCAGGCTGCTGGGCTGCACTTGTACTCCCAGCCCGGACCTGGCTGAGAACCGCGCTGGAGGATGCTGACGTCACCCGGGGATCACATGGTCCCCTAATGCAGGCTTCTGAACCCTGTGTTGGGAGGAAGGCAAAACCCCTGATGGCGCCATTTTAGCCGACTGCCCCACCGCATGGCTTACAAGTGGGGCTGGTTCGCCTACCCAATGGTGAGCCGCCAGACAGCCCGAGCCGCCAGACAGCCCACCCCCCCCCCCCAGAACCGGTGCCAATGTCCTTTTTTGCCAGGTGGCCTCGTTTCTTGGGCTAGGCTATGACCACTGGCTCGGTGGGGTCGAGGTGCGCTGGCTTCAGCCTGTCCACAGTAAATAGAGCCGCCTGCCACCAATGTCCAATGTGAATGTAGAGCCGGAATATTGTAGAATCCTGTATGGCACTTGTACGATTGCTGCAGAGGTGCCGTGGTCGGGCCCCGCTGAATGAAAATGTACTGCGCAGAAAGCAGTTCGCCAGGAACGGGAGACTGGCGGGTGCCATGCCTGAGTGGCGGTGGGGGTTCAAATGAGTCCAAGCGTGTCCTGAGGTGAGGAAGTAGTTTGTGCGCTGACTGCTGGGGATTGTGAGGTGCGTTGATTAACTCACCAGGTTGTGCCAGCAGCGCACCGAAGACCAGCTCAGCTGATGACGCCTGCAGATCTTCCTTGGGAGTGGAGCAGATACCCAGGAGTGCCCAAGGCAGTTCGTCTGCCCAGTTGGGACCGGTGAGGTGGGCCATGAGTGCCGACTTAAGGTGGTGGTGTAGATGTTTGACCAGTCCATTGGCCTGCGGGTGGTAGGCCATGGTGCGGTGTAGCTGGATCCCCAATCTGTTGGTGAGCTGCGCCCAGAGTGCAGATGTGAACTGGGCACCCCGATCGCTGGTGAGGTGACCTGGGACACTGAACCGGGTGACCAAACTGTGCAACGGTGCTCAGGAGCAGGAGTCGGTGGAGGTGTCTGGCATCGGGATTGCCTTGGGCCAGTAAGTGGTGCTGTCCACCATCATAAACAGGTAATGGTTACCCTGGGAAACGGGTAAGGGCCCAACGATGTCCAGGTGAATGTGGCTGAACCCTTCCCGGACATGCTCGAACTCCTGTACGGGCGCTCTGGTGTGCTTGTGCACCTTGGACGTCTGGCAATGGGTGCATATTCTGGCCCAGCCCGCGATCTGCTTCTGCAGCCCATGCCATATGAACCGTTCTGCCACCATCTGGAACGTGGACCTGATGGACGGATGTGAAAGATCGTGGATGTGTTGGAAGACCTGCCTGAGCCACTGCTGGGTGACCACTGGTTGCGGGATGCCCATAGAGATATCGCACAGGATGGTGCCTTCACCGCTCAGAGTTGGGAGGTCTTGGAACCACAGGCCTGTGATGGTGGTCTTGAAGGCTCTAGTCTCCTCATCAGACTTCTGGTCCTGGGCGAGCTGGTCGAAGTCGAGGCTGGGCATCAGCGCGCAGATGGCTGGTCGCGAGAGTGCAGCGGCAACCACATTCTCATTCCTTGCCTTATGCTGAACATCGGTGGTAAATTCCGACATGAAGGAGAGGTGATGCTGCTGGTGGGCTGACCAGGGATCCTTTGCCATTGCGAGTGCCTGGGTGAGGGGTTTGTGGTTGGTGAAGAGTAAAAGTCCTCCCCTCCAAAAAAATAGCGGATCTGTCGCACTGCCAGGTACATGCCCAGTAACTCGTAGTCGAAAGCACTATACTTGCGTTCCGGTGGGCGGAGCAGGCGGCTGAAGAATGCCAGCAGCTTCCAATGTCCATTCACCTGTTGTTCCAGGATGGCACCGACGGCTGTGGCAGAGGCATCAACAGAGAGTGCCATATACAGGTCAGTGTGCGGGTGGGTGAGCATGGTGGCCTTCACGAGGGCATCCTTGGTGGCCTTGAATGTGGTGCAGGCTTCTGGGTTCCGAGCGTGCATTTTGTGCTTGGCTGCGATGAGGGCGAATAGTGGCTGCATGATGCGCGCAGCTCCCGGGATGAAGTGGTTGTAAAAGTTGACCATACCCGCGAACCTCTGCAGCCCCTTGAGGCTGTCCTGGCGTGGGAATTTCCTGATAGTGGCGACCTTCACAGTGGCAGGCGTGGCTCCTTCAGCTGTGATGGTATGGCCAAGGAACTGCATGGACTCTTTCCCAAACTGGCATGGCCAGGTTGATGATAAGGCTGAAGTCGGCCACCCAGGAGAAAAAGGCACATAGGTAGGCCTTGTGTTGCGCCCGGTCCTTGCTGGTGACGAGGATGTTGTCCAAATAAATAAAGACAAAATCCAAGTCCCTGCCCACAGAGTCCATGAGGTGCTGGAAGATCTGAGCACCATTCTTGAGCCCGAATGGCATGCTCAGGAATTTGAACAAGCCAAAGGGGGTGATGATGGCCGTTCTGGGTATGTCCTCAGGGTGGACCGGGATCTGGTGATATCTGCGCACCAGGTCAACCATGAAGAAAACCCTTGCACCATGCAGGTTGGCCATAAAGTCTTGGTTGTGAAGGATGGAGTAATGGTCAAGAACGGTTGCCTCGTTGAGCCATCAATAGACTCCGCAGGGATGTCAGCTGCCGGAGGTTTTCGGGACCAGGTGGAGCGGCGAGGCCCATGGGCTGTCGGACTGCCGAATGATCCCCAGTTCCAACAGGTGCAAAAACTCCTCCTTCGCCACCTGAAGCTCATCAGGCCGGAGCCGGCATGCCTTGGCGTGAACCAGTGGGCCCTGGGTGGGGATGTGGTAGAACACCCCATGGTGTGGCGAGACAGCGGAGAACTGTGGCTTCAGGAGTGTCGGGAACTCATCCAGGATTCGCTGGAACTCTTCTCTAGGCATGCTGATCGTGGCCATCTGTGGTTGCTCCGAGCGGGAGGCGTTGAGGTGAACGGCCTGGAAGGTATGGGTGTCCACCAGGCGCCTACCTCAAATGTCCACCAAAAGCCTGTGCGAGGAGGAAGTCTGCACCCAGGGTGGCAGTCAGGAGAGACGAGACGGTGAACCTCCACGCAAAATTTCATTGGCTGATCTGGAAGTGGACTGTCTTGTCTCCATATGTCCGGATTTCTGTTGCGTTGGCCACACGGAGGGGAGTTCCATGGGGTTGGTTCCTGGACTTGACAGCCGTGGCCGGGGTGACACTGATCTGCACTCCAATGTCAACAAGGAACTGCCGGCCGCTGACTGAGTCTGCAGGGAGAGGAGGATGTGTCCTTGGCCGGCCTGGTCATTTCCCTGGAACGAGCAGGGCTGACGACACTTCCGAGCCTTGGCTCCCCAGCGCTGGTGCTAGAAGCAGAGGCCTGGAGCGAATGCTGTGCCCTTGGTTATGTTCTTGGGAGCCCCTGCAGAGGCTGGATGCTCTGCCGCAGCGCTGAGAGTGGGCTTGGCATGGTCGTGCCCATACCTCGTGACCTGCTGGACTGCTGAGCCCTCTGGGAATCATGTGAGCCATAGCTCTTGGGCCTTCTAGGTGACCTTCCTCGGGTTGGTGAAGCTCTCCTGGACCAGCAGCGGCTGGATGTTGCCGGGCATATGGTCGAAGAAAATGCGCTCAAAGAGTGGGCAGTTGGTGTGATCACCCATGGTTGCGAGCATCTCGTCCATCAGCTCCATCGGGGACCTGTCCCCAAGGGCGTCGAGGTGGAGCATCCGAGCGACTCGCTGGTGCCTGGATAGTCCGAGGGATCCAGTAAGCACTCGCTTGATGGTCTCGTATTTGTTTTCAGTAGGTGGGTGCTGAATGAAGTGCAGCATGCGTCTGGTGGTGGTCTGGTCCAGGGCAGCGACCACATGGTAGAATTTGATCGTGTCGGACGAAATCTGGTGGAGGTGAAACTGAGCCTCCGCATGGCCGAACCAGCTCTCCGGCTCCTGAACCCAGAATTCAGGCAGTTTCACGGCTATAGCACTGATCCCAGGATCGCTCATGATGGGTTCAAAGACGTTTGAAACAGTTGCAGTCACCAATTTTAGCAGCAGCTACACTCCTCCTGAAAGAACACACACAACCAGAAGGCTTGAGCTCAGTGAGCAGACTAGTTTATTGCAGGCTGCTGGGCTGCACTTATACTCCCAGCCCAGACCTGGCTAAGAACCGTGCTGGAGCATGCTGACGTCACCCGGGTGTCATGTGGTCCCCCAGCGCGGTCTTCTGGGAGGAAGAGAAAACCCTCGATGGCGGCCAGCTGCCCCACCGCGTGGCTTACAAGCGGGGCCGGTTTGCCTGCCGAGTGATGAGCCGCCACTCAATCACATAAAATTTGCATCTCACTATAATACACACAGCCCTACATGTCTGAATATTTTGAATGCTTGTCAGAGGCTAGTTGAATAACTTAAAAATGGAAGCAGAGATCAAGGTACAATTAACCCAAGTTTTTCTTCCAGGAAAGGGTTAAATTTCAGATTCAGATTTCAGATACATTGTCAAAGTATGGGTGAGGCATTATTTCCACTTACTGGTAGAGCAAAATAAAAACTGTATAAGCATACATATGTAAACAAATAAAGAAATATAAACAGATAACGATTGTAAACAAAGTGGTTGCAATACAGCAAGAATTTTTTAAAAATTAATAAATTGCATAAATCAGAGTCCTTAAATGAGTCCTTGATTGAGTTTGTTCTTGAGGAGTCTGGTGGAGCAGTAGCAGTGCAAGTCTTGTGGCACCTATATCTCTTTCCTGATGGCAGCAGCAAGAACAGAGCTTGTGGATCCTTCTACTGTTCTCCTACATTCCCTGTCAATGTTCTTGATAGTTGGTAGGTTTTGCCTGTGATATCATGAGCTGTGCCCACTACCTTTTGGAAGGCTTTGCGCTCAGGAGTATTGATGTTCCCACACCAGACCATAATGCAGTAGCCTGCTTCCTTACACAATTGTTGCGGGTGCGACCAAAACCAAATCAATGACTACAAAATACTGCAAGAGGTCGGAATCCTGAAATCAAAAGATCAGTTTGTAGGTTAGACAGTATCTGTGGAGTGTTTCAGGTTGGACCTGAAACAGAATTCTGTTTCTCTCTCCTTCAATGCTATCTGAATTTTTATATTGTCAGAAAGTGTAAAAAATATTCACCAAGTCAGATATCATCTGAGAAGAGAATAACACAGATGACATTTCAAACTGAAGAACTTAATGACGTTAATACCATGAAACATGTAATTGTTTCAGATTGATCAAAATCACCACATTTGGACAAGGAAATGTACCTGAGGGTTAATGGAATCCTTGCATTCAGGTTGCCTACTGCTTACCTCTCATGAGTAAACAAGAAGAATGGGAATTCCTCTGCATCACACATTGAGTGATATTACTGATATCTCCAGCTGCAAACTCTAAGCAACTAAATACTAAAGATGAAGAGATGAAGTAACATTGACATCCACAGAGATTGCTGCACACTGCAATAGTTGTGACAGAGCCACCTGTTTGGACTCTTTCAGCTCCTTCTCACAGCTTTGAGATTTCTTCATTCACCCAGCGATGAACAAGCCAACCATCCACAATAGCATCAACTTCTTTCGGTGCAATATTTTGTGACCAAACAATTTCTTTGAGGCAGCCAGAGTATCCAATCTATAGCCAAGAATAGGAATCCTCCAGAATAAACATATTCAAATCAGCAGGCAATAATTTGAGAATTAATCCACAAGCACTTGATTATTACTTTAAATAGAACTTGTTTATTCAGGATAAGGCAGGACATGTATTCCATTTAAAGCTATTCAGTGATATCTGATCAAGCCAGGGCATTGGCTATATGTGGGTTTCCAATATGACAGCAGGATCCTCAAATCAATGTTGCCCTCTAATTTGTTGCTGCTCCTACTCTGAGAGCGAGTTTCAGATACAGACCTACTTTGCAGCGCATTCAAAGGGTCAATAATCTTTCGGCCACAGGGAAATATACAACTGAATGAATAGATGCTACATTCAGAAAGATGGTCAAGTACTTCCCAAGGACCCCCCCCCCCCCGACCGGAAAGCAATCCCAGAGGTGCATGGGCAGATGGTGAGTATCAGTGCCTGTGAGAATCATTTGTACTTTGTGTAATGGGACCATGGCACAGTGGTAAATTACTGGACTAACAATCCAGAGTTCATATTCCATCATGCCCTCTATGCAATTTATATTCAGTTAATCATCTGAAAACTATCTCATTGTCAGAAAAATAAATAGGCTTACTTTTGTCTTTTTGGTGAAAGCAAGTCTACTAGCTTGCCCAGATGTCTGTCCAGATCCCTAGAGTGGTTGATTCTCAAATACTCTGCTAAAATCGAGTAACAAATCACCCAGAGATACCACCGCTTTCTCAAAGAGTAAATAGGGACAGAAAATAAATGTTGGCCTTGGTTGGGATGCCCAGATTGCACCCAAAAATTAATAAGTAACAAAAAGGCTACAGCCAGGTACTCTTGGCAGGATATTGCCAGTGAAATCTTAAAGGACACAAGTGTGATGCATTCTGGAAAAGATTGTAATGTACGCCCATATTGGTAGCTTGATCCTGCAGGTGAAATCTTCACTCTTTGAGATTGTAGTTTAATTGATTTCCAAAATGTAGTAATGAGCAGTAAATGGTGGAAAATGACTGATACTGGCAGAAAGACCACAGCTGTCTGGGTTGGTAGCAAAACCTCAAGTCCCTCACACTGGTGCATCTCAGAGCTGCGTTCTCAGCCGTTAGTGTTCACATGCTTACTCATGATACTAATGCCAGGTTGTGCTCCAACAGAATAATCAGATTTGCAGATGATGAAATGATAGTTGGGCTCATTGGCAACAAGGATGAGTCAGTTTACAGAGAGAAGGTTGAAAGGCTTGTACAGTGGTGCAAGAACAACAACCTGAGTCTCAACGTGGATAAGAGGAAGGAGATGATTATGGAGTTCAGTAGGATGAAGGACCACTCTCCACAACATATCAATGGCTCCGTCAAAGAGAGAGTGAAGAGCCCAAAGTTCCTTGGTGACCATGTAAAGGACGACCTATGTTGGACCTACAACACTACCTCATTTCTTACACTTACGCCTACACTTTCTAAGGAGGTTGAGGAGGCCAAGGCTACCAGCCACCATTCTAATAATGTTCTACAGAAGCACAATAGAGAGTGTCCTTGCTGGTTGCATCATAGTGTGGTATAGTAGCTGCAAAGTATCAAATTAGAGGTCAGTATTAGGGTGATTAAAACTGTTGAGAAATTCACCAGAGTTTCCCTTCCCTCTATCTTCAGGGAGCAGTGCTTAAATAGGGCTCAGAGAACCATTGAGGACCCTTCCCACCCAGATCACAGTATCTTTGAGACACTACATTAAAGGAAGAGGGACAGGAGCATAAAAGCCAGGACTACTTGGGTATGGTCTGGAAATGCATTGTTTTGTCAAGTTGTATATGTATAATCAGATGACAATAAACTTGAACTATCAGCAGCTGTCCACATGATCCAGAGACTAATAAGCCAAGAATCATGATCCTGACTTCAAGACACACATGATGTTCTATTTGAGGTTGTTGTTGGGCACAGATCTCCATAGGGACAAAGAATGTTTGGGGAAAATGGATGAATACAGTGAGCTGTTTTGTGAATCAACAAGAAGTGTAGACACCCAGAGCTATGTTCAAAATTGCTCTCTTGAGTTAAAGTAATTTTCCACAGCATAATAGAACTTCTTATGGATTTGTGTGAATCATTGTTTCCTTTGCTTAGCATTGGACTATGTTATAGAAAGACAACAGGGCTATCAATTTACCAAAATGTTAGGAGGTCCATAGATTGGTAGTTTGGAAGGGAGGGAGGTTGTTGGGGGTTGCAGCAGGGAAGAGAACTCTTACTTCTGTCCTCATTCTCCACTTTATTTCTCATCATTTTTCTCCCCTCCTTTCTTCCTCCTTTGCCTCTGCCACCAAGTTACTGAAATTTTCTTGCCCAAGAGAGATGAAACAGCTTTAAATGATTTGATGTTAGATCGTGCTTTAAATCTAGCTTTCTTGAAAGCTAGATTTGAAGCACGATCTAACAATCAGCATCTCTATTTTGGTCTCTTCTGGAATGAAGCCCAGTCTACTTTCCCTGATTGAATGACAACACTCTTAATGTGTCATTTGCAACAGGATGAGTACATTTGTCATGACTATTTTAAGGAAAAGGTCATTCACTTTTGCTAGCTCTCTAATTATTGGGATTGGTATTCCTCTGAGCCTTCAAGTCATAAATCTACGTTTGCAATTAATAAATAAAGAATAATAGAATAAACAAAAGTATTCATGATTTTCATCTAAAAAATAACAATTTGCTTGTCACCTACCTACAGTTCAAAACTTTCAATTACTCTTGAATTCTGCAAAACAACTCTCTGCATGTTCTGAGATCGAGATTCAAATGTCATAATTGGGAGAATGTAGTTTGGTCTCACACTAAAAGCACAGGGGGAAACATTTCATACTCCATATACAGTCATGACTATTTGGGGCTAAATACTGCTCTCACTTTATTTACAAGTCTACAGATGACACCACTCTCATTGGCTGGATCTCAAACAATGAGACGGAGCAGAAGAAGGATATAGAGAGTCTGGTGGTGTGGTTTCAGGATTACAACCTCTTCCTCTATATCAGCAACATGAAGAAGCTGGTCATTGACTTCAGGAAACTGAGGCAAGGGGTGAGGGTACCATATTTCCCTGTATATTATCAAAGGTGGGGGATGGGAAGGGTGAAGAATGTCAAGTTTTTAGGAGAAAATATCACCAACAGCCCACCCCAATTCAACCATGTGAGCATTACAACCAAGAACCACCAAGGACTCTTCTTTCACAGAAGCCTCTCGAAACCTCACATCTCTTACTAATTTTTTCAGATCAACACCATCTGTACCTGCCATTGTTTCGAGATAGCTGTCAATATATTAAAGGACCATTCTACTCCTGTATCACTCTCTTTTTTCCTTCCATTAGACAGAGGTACATGAGCTTGAAAGCACAAAATTCAACATTCAAAGGAAGTTTCTGTTTTGCTGTTACCAAACTCTTGGTAAAAAGATGTACTGTTTCATTCTATTTTTTCTTTATTTCCTTCACTTTGTAACACTACATTCTGCACTTCTGACCTACTGTAAGACTACGCCCTGCATTTTTGTTTTATATTTGTACTTAACTGGCTGTCACCTACTAAACAAAGCTTTTCATTGTATCTCAGTACATGTGACAAAAAACAATTATAGGATAGATAATTCCCATACCCAAGTTAACTTTTGAACTGCAGTAATAGACAGCTTCAAATTCATGCAAATAAATATATTTTCATAAAAATCTATTTGTGAAACCTATTTGTCCAATTCCATTAGAAGGTCCCCATAATAAGTTGTCTGAAACTTGCAGCTAAGTCTTCAATCATAGCCAAAGGTCTGTTTATCAGCCTGGGGCAAAAATGACTGAGAGCTTTCCCTTTTTTCACTGTTAAAAATAATCTGTGAAAGTATTTCAAATTTTAGTTGTTCAGACTTTTTGAAAAAAACCTAAGAGAAACTGAAATTCCAAGCCATGGAATAGGCCCAATGCAGACAAATAACTTTGAGTTCAGGATGAATGGATGCATTTAAGTTGAGCATATGACCCACCTTGTTGTGATTGGATTAATCATAAATGTAATTCTTATTAGTTGGGGTGCTTGATTTTCATCCTCCTCCTATCATACTCATGGTGCAGTTACATGAATATTTAAGCCAAAGGTGCTTTCCTTTGACCAGCAGATGCCATATCGACTGTAAGCAGATTTAGATTCCGGCTGGCATATGACAAAGATCGCAAACAAGTTGCAGAGAGTTTGTAGAACTTGCTGGAGATTAATCATTTCAAAATGCATTAATTTGTTTTCCTTAAAAAATCCAAAGAGCTTTTACAGGTATATTAAGAGCAGAAGGATAACAAGGGACAAAATTGGTCCCCTTGAAGATGAGAGTGGTTAGGTTTGTATGGAGCTAGAAGAGAAGGGGGAGATCTTAAATGGGGTTTGTACATCAGTATTTACTCAGGAAACTGGAACAGAAACATGGGAAGTAAAGAAGTCAAGCAGTGAGGAGATAGAACATATACAGATTAAAGAGGAGGAGGTGCTTGCTGTCTTAAAACAAATAAGGGTGGATAAATCCCCAGGACCTTACAAGATATTCCCTCGAACCTTGAGGGAGGCTAATGTTGTAATTGCAGAGGCCCTGGTAGAAATATTTAAAATGTCCTAAGGTGCTGGAGGATTGAAATTGTTGCTTATGTTGTTCTGTTGTTTAAAGAAAGTCTCCAAAAACATAAATCAGGATATTATAGGCCAATAAATCCTGACATCAGTAATAGGTAAATTATTAGAAGGTGTTCTAACAGATTGGATATACAAGTATTTCGTTAGCAAAGGACTGATTAGTGATAGTCAACATGACTTTGTGTGTGTGGTAGGGTTGTGTTTAACCAATCTTAGAGGTTTTTTTGAGGAGGTTACCAGGAACGTTAATCAAGGGAAGGCTGTGGATGTTGTCTACATGAAATTTAGTAAGGTCTTTGAGAAGATCCACATGGGAAGTTAGTCAGCAAGGTTCAGACACGGTATTCATGGTGAGGTAATAAAACTGGATTCGACATTGGCTATAATGGAAAAGTCAGAGAGTGGTAGTGGATTATGGCTTCTTAGACTGGAAGCCTGTGATTAGTGGTGTGCCTCAGGGATCAGTGCTGGGACTATTGTTGTTTGTCATCTACATCAATGATCTGGATGACAAATTAGATCAGCAAGTTTACAGATGACACTAAGATTGGAGGTATTATGGACAGCAAAGAAGGCTTTCAAAGCTTCCAGAGAGATCTGGAGCAATTGTAAAAATGGGCTGAAAAGGGCAGATGGAATTTTATGCCGACAAGTGTGTAAGGTCTTGCATTTTGGGGAAAAAAACAACCACAATAAATAGTAGAGGAGTGAGGTGCATAGAACAGAGGGATCTGGGAATACAGATACATAAGGCCCTGGAAGTGGCATTACAGGTAGAGAGCTTTTGGCATATTGGCCTTCATAAATCAAAGTACTGAATATAGGAGTTGGGATGTTATAGTGAAGTTGTACAAGACATTAGTGTGGCCAAATTTGGAGTATTATATGCAGTACTGGTCACTTTGTTACAGGAAATGTATGAATAAAATTGAAAGAGTGCAGGGAAAATTTACTAGGATGTTGCCTGGACTTCAGGAACTGAGTTACAGGATAAGGTTAAACAGGTTAAGACTTTATTTCCTGGAGGTTAAAAGAATAAGGAGAGATTTGATAGAGGTATACAAAATTATGAGGGATATAGACAGAGTAAATGCAAGTTGGCTTTTTCCACTAGGTTAGGTGACATTCAAACCATAGTACATGGATTAAGAGTGAAAGGGGAAAAGTTTAGCAGGAACATCAGAGGAAACTTCTTCACAGTGAGAATAATGGGAGTGTGGAATGAACTGCCAACTGAAGTGGTGAAAGCGAGCTCAAAATAACATTTAAGAAAAATTTGGACAGGTTCATGGATGGGGAGGAGTATGGTCTGAGTGTAGGTCAGTGAGACTAGGCAGATTAATAGTTTGGCACAGACAAGAAGGGATGAAGGGCCTGTTTTCTGTGCTGTAATATGGCATCATTCTATGGTTCAAGTTAAAGCAACTCCATCAACTGGGCTGGGTCAGCTCTGATTTTCCTGCCAGTTTAGTTCCCTACAAATTTAGGCCACACGGTTAACGTAGCAATGAGTGTAACACTGTAACAGCACCAGCAATCGGGACCAGGGTTCGAATCCTGCGCTGCCTGTAATGAGTTGGTACATTCTCCCTATAATCTGCATGGATTTTCCCAGGGGGATCAAGTTTCCTCCCACTGTTCAAAATGTACCATTAGTTGTAGACTAATTGGGTGCAATTGGGTGGCATGGGCTCATGGGCCAAAATGGCCTTTTACCATGCTGTAGGCATCCTTTGCGCAGGCCTGAGGACATGTCCACGTCCTCCCCCTCAAAAGATGCTCACAAACTCAAGCTAGCATGCTGGAGCATCAGAACCATGCTAGACAAGGCTGACAGCCACCGACCTGAACGTTGGTCTACCCTCATCGCACATGAACTCCTCAGACTTGACTTTGACATAGCCACTCTCAGTGAAGTCTGCCTTGCAGATGTAGGCAGCCTCCAAGAATGCGGCACGGGCTACACACTCTACTGGTCTGGCAAGCCTACGGGTGAACGGCGCCTATCTGGTGTAGGCTTCATGGTCAAGAACTCCATTGCCTCCAAACTCGAAAACCTCCCGACAGGCCACTCGGACCGGATCATCTCCATGCGATTTTCCCCTTCAAAACAAGTGTCGCATCACCCTCATCAGTGTCTATGCTCCAACCCTCCAGGCGGAACCAGCAGAAAAGGACAAGTTCTACATTGATCTGCGCAACCTCATTCAACACACCCCTACAGCCGACAAGGTTGTCATCCTTGGCGACTTCAACGCTCGCGTCGGCAAAGACTCAGAAACCTGGCCAGGAATCCTGGGCAAGCATGGTGTCAGCAAGTGCAATGACAATGGGCGGCTCCTGTTGGAGCTCTGCGCAGAACAGCGGCTTGTCATTACAAACACCCTTTTGCAGCAGAGGGACAGCCTGAAGACTACCTGGATGCATCCCCGATCCAAACACTGGCACCTCCTGGACTACGTCCTGGTGCGAGAAAGAGACAAACTAGATGTGCTCCACACCAGGGTCATGCCCAGCGCGGAATGCCACACTGACCACTGGCTGATTCGCTGCAAGCTCAACCTTCACTTCAAGCCAAAGTCCAGGAACAGTAAAGCCCCCAGAAAGAGGTTCAATGTTGGAAACTTGCAGTCAGATGAAGTGAGAGGAAACTTCCAGGCAAACCTCAAAGCAAAGCTCGAGGATGCAATCCGCCTCACAGACTTGTCCCCTGAAACCCTCTGGGATCAGCTGAAGACTGCCATACTGCAATCCACTGAAGAGTTACTGGGCTTCTCCTCCAGGACAAACAAGGACTGGTTTGACGAAAACAACCAGGAAATCCAGGAGCTGCTGGCAAAGAAGTGAGCTGCCCACCAGGCTCACCTTGCAAAGCCATCCTGGCCAGAGAAGAAAAGAGCCTTCCGTCGTGCATGCAGCCATCTTCAGCGCAAACTCCGGGAGATCCAAAATGAGTGGTGGACTAGCCTCGCCAAATGAACCCAGCTCAGCGCGGACATTGGCGACTTCAGGGGTTTTTATGAGGCTCTAAAGGCTGTGTACGGCCCCTCACCCCAAGTCCAAAGCCTGCTGCGCAGCTCAGACGGCAAAGTGCTCCTCAGAGACAAGATCTCCATCCTCAACCGATGGGCAGAACACTTCCAATCTCTTTTCAGGGCCAACCTCTCAGTCCAAGAATCCGCCCTGCTCCAGCTCCCTCAACAACCCTTAAGGCTAGAGCTGGATGAGGTCCTCACCCAGGAAGAGACATATAAGGCAATTGAACAACTGAAAAGTGGCAAAGCAGCAGGTATGGATGGAATCCCCCCCAAAGGTCTGGAAGGCTGGTGGCAAAACTCTGCATGCCAAACTGCATGAGTTTTTCAAGCTCTGCTGTGTCCCAGGAAAGCTGCCTCAGGACCTTTGTGATGCCATCATCATCACCCTGTACAAAAACAAAGGCAAGAAATCAGTCTGCTCAAACTACAGGGGAATCACGCTGCTCTCCATTCCAGGCAAAATCTTCGCTAGGATTCTTCTAAATAGAATAATACCTAGTGTCGTCGAAAATGTTCTCCCAGAATCACAGTGCGGCTTTCACGCAAACAGAGGAACTACTGACATGGTCTTTGCCCTCAGACAGCTTCAAGAAAAGTGCAGAGAACAAAACAAAGGACTCTACATCACCTTTGTTGACCTCACCAAAGCCTTCGACACCGTGAGTAGGAAAGGGCTTTGGCAAATACTAGAGCACCTCGGATGCCCCCCAAAGTTCCTCAACATGGTTATCCAACTGCACGAAAACCAACAAGGTCGGGTCAGATACAGCAATGAGCTCTCTGAACCCTTCTCCATTAACAATGGCGTGAAGCAAGGCTGCGTTCTCGCACCAACCCTCTTTTCAATCTTCAGCATGATGCTAAAACAAGCCATGAAAGACCCCAACAATGAAGACGCTGTTTACATCCGGTACCGCACGGATGGCAGTCTCTTCAATCTGAGGCACCTGCAAGCTCACACCAAGACACAAGAGCAACTTGTCCGTGAACTATTCTTTGCAGACAATGCCGCTTCAGTTGCCCATTCAGAGCCAGCTCTTCAGCGCTTGACATCCTGTTTTGCGGAAACTGCCAAAATGTTTGGCCTGGAAGTCAGCCTGAAGAAAACTGAGGTCCACCATCAGCCAGGTCCCCACCATGACTACCAGCACCCCCCAAATCTCCATCGGGTACACATTTTTAGTGATGGAAGAAACACATTATCATAACCTGACTGGGATTAATATTCATGGGGTGCTATCCCACTTCACTTTGCACAGCAAGAGATGTAAAGGATGAACAATACATTTTGGAGCAGTTGGGTTTTTTCCCCTAAGCCTAGCACTGAGTAGCCTTTAACTGTTGCAACTCAAAAGTGAGAGTTTTTTTCATGTTTCCAATGCAGCAGTAGTAAATTGAATTGTTTGAGATTAATTTCTGCTGCTTCAACCTAAGAATAACTTCTCGGTTTTTTTTCCCCCACTTATATCAACAATTTATCTTTGATTAACTGTTAGTTGTGGATCTTGCAAGTCTAAATTAACATAAGGTCCAAGACTAAAGCACACACAGTAATGTGAGGCAAACACTCTGGAGTGGAAAGGAATCATTGGAATTGCTGGAGTCTGAGGCCCTCAGAACCAGAGACTTGACCTAGAATTGTTTTCAAGGCTGGATCATGTCCAAAATTTAGATGTAATCTTTGCAAACTATAAATACTTCAAGGGTGTGTGGAAATTGATGAGAAGCAAATAGAGTTGATGGGTCAAAGGCAAAAGAATTCCCAGGTTAGAAATTTCCTTAGCTCTTTTCTCATTACACAGACATGTGGATCTGCTCTGCAGGTGAGCCAAAGGTGTGGTCATCAGAATGCAAATGGAAAAGTTGTTAATGTGTGTTTACATAAGGAATTGATATGGCCACCAGCCCTTCAGTTTGGATGAAATAATGCCGCAGATTGTTGGATGGCTTACTTCATTTACCCCCAACTCCATACACCTCGCCATCGAGTAAGAATAGGTGAGATGCTCCAACATCGAGACACTCAAGACTGAATGCAGGAATCTCGAGCAAAAAATGACAAACTGTTATTGGATCACAACAGGTCAGACAGCATCAATGGAGGAAATTTGGTAGTCACTGCTTGCAGGATTTTGACCCAAAATGTCAATTGTCCATTTTCCTCCAGGTCTGTCTGACCCATCGACTTTCTCCGGTAATTTGTATTTTTTCTCTGGTATCCAAAATGTATCAGCCAATAAATCTGTATAAATTATTTCATCCTGTCATGACACTAGATATTGACTTTATTCAATTTAATGATTTAAAGTTAATACTTTCTTCGACAGCACGTCTTTTTTGCCTTCATGTACTTCATTGGCTAAGAATATGAACATTTCTCTATAATCCTCAATACTGGGCACTAACAAAGTAGCAGGATGATCTTTCCCTGTGACCGCTTCCTCGACAGAAGGAATCTGCAGTCAGATGCTGGTTTTATGAAAAATGAATGCAAACTATTTGGGTGAACTTTAAACCCCCAATTAATAGATTGGGGGCTAAGCAATAATGATCAAATTTGTCACCATAGTTCAGCTGCAGTGCACCACTTTGGGTTTTAATTGAGGTGCACTTGTATGACTTTGTGTACCATATATGCTGCATTTGGGATTAGTGCAGGTTGACACATTGCAGTAATTATCATTCTCAGGGGATCGAAATATTTTTAAAGTTTATTTGGACTGGCCACACTTGACCATCTCTGGCATGGGCTTCCCAGGCTTTGTGTAGCTGAGCAGGAAAGATACAGTTGCATGGTCCAAGATGATCTGAACTTCAGACTTTATATAAGCTTAGTTCAAAGGCATATTGTTTGGCCCATTGGTGACCATCACATTCAAAAAAACCAGAAAAGGCCAAGCCCATGTATCCATTCTCCAAAGCCCATAATGAATTAAGTCAAGCAAATGTCCAAAATGTTTTTAAATGCAATGAGGGTTTTTGTCCCCTCAGCATTTTTGAGACCAAACATTGTGATTGTCTGTGAAAATGACTAATATTTTTTATGTTGTGTTTGATTTCTTCCATACTTCTGTAGTCTAGAAGAGGTAAAGGAAGGGTGATAATATGAATTTCCCCTGCAATCCCAATACATGGTTCTTTTGAAGTGTTCCAATGTTTATACAATCAACTCTGAGCAGGAAAATTGTTGTGCTCTGTTGTTAGTACTGAAGACAGAAATCAGGAATCTACGTTGAATTCTTCTTTTGAAACATTTCCATTGGGATGATTAAAGGCAATCTAAATACAATTCAAAAAATGCATTGCTATATTGATGTTAGAGTGTACATTCTCTTGTAATTAGACCCTCTAGCCAGTGATTGAGGGGATGAAATTGTGCCATTTGCCTTCAGGATTCTCTGCATCCAAGCCTCTCCAAACCATTTGTGTTATGAACTCTATTTTCAAAAAGTAACTATGAATAGCAAGAGATTAATCATTTACCTAAATGATGCACTGCATTCAATGAAGATGACCGGTACAGATAAATCAAATGTGCAATAGTTGGGGGATAATTGGGAAGAATATGAAGTGTATATGATGTGCAAATTATTTACGAACAGATAATTTATTTTTTTCGTATTGATCAGTGAATATAAGATGAATACCTGGTCATCTTTAGCATAATGAAATCCCTTTCCAAATGAAGAGACCAGTCCAGAGTAGGAGTCTCAAAACAACATATTGGAATTGTCTATCTTCTTCAAAAGAAGCTGCCTGACCCACAGTTTGTTCTTTTCCTCCAGATTCCAGCTTCTGTTGTTGCTTGTATCTCCTATTTGATTTTTTTTTTGGTTGCCTATCATGCAAAGGTTTTTGGATACAAAATGTACTGGCTTCATCAGCTTTTAAAAAGCTGATCAATGTGTTTCAACCTTTCAAACATTTGAACACTAACTTTTCACTGACTTTTGGAAATGAACCCAGATTTGGTGGGACTAAGATTGTTACTTCTCTGTGGATTTGAAGATCTTATAAGCTCAAGATTCAATTTTCTTTTATTTTCATGTAATAAAGCAGATGTAAATTACATGAAATTGCATTTAGTCTGTTGTAAGACAGATGAGATTCGCCCTCAGCAGAAATTGCCCAGCACTCCTTACTGTCAGAAAAGAAAGAAGCAAAAGTAAATCCCTTCAGAGTCACTGTGTCTGTGAATTCACCTCCAGCGGTCTTGTAGTCTCTGTAGGCACACAGACTTCAGTGCAAACCATTGGCAACCCGAGCTCCAGATCCAAACCCGAGGCCCCTCAGGAGCCCCTCCTGCCCTTCGTACTCTTTCACATCCTGGTATCCCTTCAACCAGTCTTGAAACAGTCTCCAGCAGTCTGCAGCCTGGTGTGATTATTTTGATTGCGTTGCCAGCAGTCTGCAGCCTTCATGGGTTCCTTGCTTTGAATGTTCTTCAGCTGTAGAGCCCCTCACTGGTCTTCCACTGTAATCATTGCCTCTTCTCCTTCCCATTCTCAGAGGGCACGATCTCCGAGTTTTCCGATGCCCTGAACCAGTGCTCTCCTTCAAGGGAGTCTGCAACCCCTCAAGGCTGCTGCCAGCACAGGTGCCCCTCTCTTGGGCCCATAACCCAGGATCACAGGATTTAAAATAAAACAGCATTGGCTTCTAAAATAAAACAGGCTGTGTGTATGAAGTTGTCAGTAGTTAGACTCGGCAATATAACCCTGCAGAGGAGCTGTAGCCGCTCCAGCAGCACTGTCCAGTTTTTTTCCCGTATTTATAAGTCTCTGGTATGGCATAATAGTCAATTTCTATCTGTATAAAAATCCAAAATTTTCTTCGCTGTTAAGCTGCCTGGCCCCTTAAATATTAATTTATTTTGAAACTAAGTTTCTATGATTTCATCTGACAGACTACATCTTCAACAGTGCAGTTCTCCTGCTGAATTACAGCAACTTTCAACTTCAGAGACTAATATTTGAAAGTTATAGATAAGTTATAGTAAAGCATAATTAAGATGCTGGAATTGGAGTGACAAACAAACTATACTCAGCAGGTTATACAACAAAGGTAAAGGGAGATAATTTGTTGGCATTTCAGGTCAGGGGTTCATTGCTTGAATGAACTATCTAATGTAATAGTGGGTATTAGAAGATCAATACCTCGGATGGCACAAAACTAATGGAAAACTAGGTGGCATATGCTTTTGAGACTTTCAGTAGTTAGAAAGTTCACCATATTTGCTTCTGCAAATTCATTGCAAGAATAAACAAACCATATCAGTGTCTTCTGCCAGGACAGCATCACCAGTGTTGAGGGCCAAGATACACTCAGTCATTTACATTAAGTAAGCATGTTCAACAATAGACCTCCAAAATAGACTGTGGTCATGAGGAATGAGGTAACATCTTTGAAGGGATCAAGGTGGACACCAATGCCAATCTCTCTAAAATTCAAGTTCACAAAACTATAACAAAAACACACCAAAGTGCTGGAAGAACTCAGGATGATTTTGGCCCGAGCCTTTCTTCAAGGAATAAGTAAAGAATAAACAAAATAGGCAAAAAAAGAAAGAAAATCTCAGAATAGACATTGTTCTGGCTGGTGGAGGATTCCAGACCAAAAAAAGGTGTTAATTGTATATGATAAGAGGAGAGTTGAGAATTGTTTTTGTCTTTATGAAAGGAATCAGGGAAAAAGGAGAGACAGAGCTGGGGAAGCTGACCAGGGAAGAAGTGGTGGTGGTGGGGGGTTAATGAAAGCCAGAGGTTGATATTAATGCCATGCAGGTCCCCATTCAGAAGATGAGGTGTTGTTCCTCCAATTTGTGGGTGGTCTCAATCTGACAGTGTATGAGACCATGGACAGACATGTCAGCAAAAGAATGGTTTGGGGAATTGAAATTGGTCAGCTACACCAAACAGGTCCCTAAGGTTTCAAAGGACGTGATATGGGCACCATAAGTTGAATTGCCTCCTTTTATCACAGGTTTCAATGGTTTCTATAATAGCTATTCCAGTGTAGGGGGATATCCAACTCTTGCCTATCCTAATTTTCTTTCCTCCTCATCAATATTTCATTTCTCCTATTGATCCATGTCACACTGGCACTGGTGGTAATAGGTGTTCATGGTTGCAAGATGGTGGAGGTTGTACCAACATACCATAAATGTGGAATTCCCTTTACTCGCCACTCTCTTCCACCACAACAGCCTGATCTCATGACTCTTCCCTTATAATGGAGATATTCAAATCCATCAAGGGAGACCTTGAGCAATGTGCCATTGGCCAGACATTCATTCTTTTTAGGTTTTTTTTATGTCACCTATTAAGGTATAACAGCACAAAATCTACTTTCTGTGGATTAAATCCCCTTAAAGCTTTTGAATTAAATATTAACATAGTTTGAAAAACTCATGGCAAAGTGTCTCAACAGCCTTGTCAAACCTTCAGCAACAAATAGTGAAACACATTTAATTAATGCTCAAATTGAATACATTGATTTCTTTATTCCCAGTTATTTGGCACATCTAAATCAAATGCTCTTCACCAGAATGCCATTTTGTTAAAGAGGGCTAGCAAGCAATTAAAGTAACAATTAGCTGCTTTGCAAAAATACCTTTATCAAGCTGGAATCTTGCATCGGGTTAAACGAACATTTATCTTAAAGCATCTTCAGCTCTTTAGGACCTAAAATAATCAAAAAGAAAAACTAGTTCTGGGATAGGTAAGGGAAGAAACTTGAACATCTAATCTTAATGTAACAAATGAAATATGAAAGTGTTCTATTCAAGGTACAGACCAATGTCACAATCTGAGAGCATACGCTGGAAAGATGATATAAAACACTACAACACAACAAGAATAGTAATATTAAAATATCATGATAGATTACTATTTTACAATCATGTAAGTACAAATTAATACTCCAGTGTAATATGGTGCACAAAATGTAATTTTCAAATAATCACACATTCTGCTGATAATTTAAAATACAGCTTCAAATGTTAATAAGGATGCTATTGAATTTTGTAATTGGCAAAGGGTTACATGTTATTAAAAATGATATTTTAATTTATTGAAATAAATTATTATTCTTGTATAGAATGTGGTGTTTGGGAGTTGGTGATGCTCCTGACCACTAGATGGAGTCAGAGACAAATGTTCCATCTCAGGTTAATTATGAGGTTGTGAGTTTTTAATAAAATATAAATAACCCATGTTTCCTTATTACAATACAAGAAACATCACATGGTATCAGGAGTTGGTATCATCAGGAAACATGAAAAGGTGAAGCTTCCTGACGCTGTGAATTGGACTGGGAATGTCAACCATAAGTGGCGGTTGTTCAAACAATGATTCATACTGTATTTGCAAGCCCTTGGACTCAATAGCAAACTGGATGCTTGGAAGATTGCATTGCTACTTCTCATGGTGGGACTTCAAGCACTAGAGGATTTCAACACATTTGTTTTTGCCGAGGTAAATGACCAGGACAAGTTCAACAAGATTATCGTGATGATTGATGAACACTGCTCACCAAAGAGAAATGAGGTATATGTTTAGCTCATGTACATATTGAAAGCAAGAACATGCAATTTTGGGTCACTACAAGACTCAATGATCAGTGATCAAATTGTGTTCACAATTATTGACAAGAAAGTGTGAGAGAGAGGTTGCTATGAGAAATGGAGCTTACCTTAGCTGGAGTTGTGAATATTTTCCACACCAGTGAATTAGCTCTGAAGCACATGAAGAAAGTTTGGTGAGTGCGCAAGGGTCGGTGAAAACAAAAGCACAGCCATAACCACAATGTCTGGATGCACACATGAACAGAGAACAAGACAAAGGAAACAACAAAAATATGGAGAGACATTCAAATGTAAACAATGAGGCACTCAACATGCACCAATGCCCAGCCTATGGAAAAGTCTGTAACAAGTGCAAAGGACAAAATCACTATGCAAAGCAATGTTTTTCCCAAGGGAAACAAAACAGAAGTGAAAGTGTGCATGCTATAGAAGAAACTGCCCTTAGTTATGCATTGTTTGTAGGCATGGGAGTGCAGGAAGTTTTCAAACCAACAGACACTGAACAGCCAAGTGTGAACAGAGTTGAGCAGGACATGTGGAAGGTGCCATCTCATGCAAATGAGCAGATATTCCTTTCAAGCTGGACATAGGAATAAAGGTCAATTTGATCTGGAGCACGACATCAGGGTAATGAATAAAAAACTATACGTCTATCAAAATTCTGTTCAGCTCAAGGCCTACAATGGACAGCGCACTGACATGAAAGACACAGGTAGACGTAAGGAGAAAGTTAAAGGTAAAGAGCACCACCTCACATTTGCATTAGTGCTAGATGGGCATGACACACTGCTTGGTGACAAAGCATATGAAAACTTAGGCTTAGATAAAAGGGTGTTCCACATTAAAAACATCAATGCACAGAAGAGAGTGAGGAAATACTGGATCAATTTCCTAACATCTTCAAGGGGTTTGGGGTTCACCTATAAGATACAGTTAAAGGAGGATGCACAGCCAGTAATGCATGCCCCAAGACGGGTTCCAGTACCACTAAAAGAAAAGCTCATGCAGGAACACAACTGAATGACATCACTAGGGGTCACAAAGAAAGTGGAGGAGCCCAGTGAATTCAATGGAGTGTGTCAAAAAGAAGAAAGGTGATCCATGCATGTGCATGGACCCCAAAGACTTGAATGCAAACATAGAGGGAACATTATCAGATTCCAACCAGAGATAAAATTACAAGTGAGATGGCCAGTGAAAAGTTTTCACTAAATTGGATGAATCCTAGATATTCTTGCAATTAAAACTGCATGAATGCAGCACAAAATAATGTACATTCAATACACCATTTGGCTGATACTCCTGTTTGAGGATGCCTTTTGGAATTTTCTCAGCTCCTGAAGAGTTCCACAGGAGAATGGAGCACATCATAGAAAGAATAAATTGGGTACCCATGTACATAGATGAGATGATCCTATGAGAATCAACACAGGAGAAATACAATGATAGGCTCATCAAAGTACTGCAATGCATTGAGAAGTATGGATTAAAGCTAAAAAGAGCAAACTGTCAGTTTACTAAGAAGGAAATCACCTTTCTGGAAGATGAACTGACAGAGGCAGATGTGGAGCCAGACAAGAGCAAGGTGAAAGCAATCCTAGAGATGCCCGGACCCACTGACAAAAAGGGCATATTGAGAGTGCTGGGAATAATTAATTTCTTTGGTAAATTCATTCTATACCTGTCTTCCCCAAAAAAAGTATCTGAGAAAATCGTTACAAATGTGAATTCAAGTGGATGCCAACCATGAGGAAGAATGGAGATGATTGAAGGCCATTCTTGCAACAGAACTGGTGCTCTTGATGTCCTTTGACCTATCCAGAAGGACAAAAATATCCATGGATGCTTCAGGCCCATTGCATATGCATCAAGGACAATGACCGGATCTGAATATCAAAATGTGCAGGTAGAGAAAGAGGTTCTAGGTCTCATCTATGGACTTAAGAAATTCCACAGCTCTGTATATGGTCTACCAACATTCATGGCAGAGACTGACCACAATCCACTAATAACCATAATCAAAAAATAGTTTCAGTGAGATGTTGCCATGAATCCAAACACTGTGAAGCTACAACATTATGACTTTGAATTTCTGTTCACACCAGGGAACCTTATTGTGGTGGCTGATGTGTTGTCTAGGGCATAACAGAGTGCATTACACAATCAGAGTTCCACAGAGACAGATGTGAATCTCCACGTGAACCTCATCATTGAATCTCTTCCCGTATCTAACATGAAATCCAAGCAGATTGCAGCTGAAACAGAAAAGGACATAGTTCTACAGAAGGTCATCAAGAATCTGAATGAAGGATGGCCTAGAGGTGAATGTCAGCCATACTACAGCATCAGAGTTGAGCTAAGTGTTGTCAAGTGGCTTCTGCTCAGAGAGAGCAGAATTGTCATTCCTCAATCACTGTGACTAGATGTTGGAATGGGAAAATGCAAGGGGAGGGCTAGAACTGCTGATTATGGCCAGGGATAAATCCTAACATTAACAGAATTGTCTCAAGCTGTGAGACCTGTCTGAAACATCATGTAAAGCAGCCAATGAAACACATGATCATAATTGACTTATTGGAAGAACCATGGCAGAAAGTTGGGACTGACTTGTTCCACCTGGATGGAAAGAATTACCTGCTGGACATTGACTATCCATTAACCATCCTGATATTGCACTGCTTTCTCAAAATGTCTGACACCTTTGTGATCAAATATATGAAATCGATCTTTGCAAGTCGTGGAATTCCTCAAATTGTCCACAGTGAAAATGGACCATGCTACAGATCTATGCAGAAGAGTATGTTTTTTGACATGTGACTTCAAGTCCTCTGCATCCCCAGTCAAAAAAGCAGAGAAAGGAGTTCACATAGTTAAACAGCAGCTCAAGAAAGCACAAGACAATGGCTCAGACCTCTATCTAGCTCTGTTGAGTTACCAAGCTTCACCACTTAAACATGAGATGTCACCCACTGAGCTCCTGATGGGAGGTAGACTACAAACACTTCCATATTTTGCAGACTCAAACAGAAACAAAAGGATCTGCAAAGGAGACAAAAATGCAAACTGTCAAGTTAGCAAGAGCTTAGGGCCACTCACACAACATGACACAGTGAGATATGGAGATTCCAACACCTGGGACAATAAGGCCACAGTTCTGGAGGAAGAAAATCTAAGATCCTACTCTGTAAGAGCAGAGGATGGTCAAATACTAAGGAGGAACCAAAAGAGTCTGCTGAAAACGCAAGTGACACTGCAAGAACAGACAAATACAGAAGATCAGCCTGTACAGCAACAAAGGAAACACCACCAATGTTAGACAGTAGTGGACCAGCTGAGTTGATACATCCACCTGCGTTGAGAAGATCCACACACATTATCAAAGCACATGACAGGCTGAATCTCTCAAAGAAAATGAACTGCACACTTTAAAAGATTGTGCTGCTGATGTTTGAGCTAAGCTTTAAATTGAAATAAATATTGCATTAGCTTGTCATATTGCTAGATTGAACATCTTAAGGAAAAGGGGATGTGGTGATTGAGAGTTGATGATTTTCCTCACCACTAGAAGGAGTCAGAGATGAATGTTCCACCTCAGATTAGACACAAAATAGATGCCCCATGAGGTCAAAAGTTGTTAATAAAATATAATTAATACAAAATAACCCAAGTATCTTTATTACAATTAAAGAAACATCACAAAGAATTTTAAAAAATGAGAAGGCACTGGGCCAGAAGTCCTATTTCTATGCTATGTTAAGATATGTAATTCGATCCAAGTTCATTCAAACATTCAAAATCTAGCTTGTAAGGCACCAAGTATTAAACCTGAGGTAAAACTGACTGAATGATTGCTGATAATGAACGCGTCATCTCTCCATACTTTCCTGATATTTAAACTCTTGCTTTTCTGGTATCATCTTTGTAAGTCCATGGTGTATCTTTTCTAGAAGTTGTATGAATATTTTATCATATTATGACCAGAACAGGACGTAGTGTTCTACCCAAGGTTTAAGGGAGGCTTAGATTAATTTCCTACTTTTCAAGTCAATGTCAAGAGGGGAAGCCATATTTTTGAAGGAGTAGGGGGATAAACTGCAAACATTTTCCACAAATCTATCAACTGCTACAGTTACCTCGATTATACCTCTTCACAGCCTGACCTCTGGAACGATTCTATTCCTTTCTCTCAGTTCATCTTTATCTGTCTCATCTGCTCCCAGGATGAGATCTTCCATTCGAGAACATCCAAGAAGTCCTAAATCTTAAAAAAAAAAATGGCTATCCCTCTACTGCCATCAACTCACCCTTTACCTGCATCTCCTCTAAGTCCCACACATCTTCCCAAGGGCCCTCTGCACTTAGACCCAACAAGTCACACTTCCATCTACCACTCCACCAACCTCCATGTCCAACATACTATCCTCTGCAATTTCTGCTGCCTACAATGTGATCCCATCACCAGACACATCTTGCCCTCTCCTTGGCTCTCCACTTTCCACAGGGACCACTCCCTCCCTTGTCCACTCATCCCTTCCCATAAATCGCTGCCTCATCACCTACCCCTGTGACAGCAAGAAATGCTTAACTTATACTCAAACTTCCTCCCTCACAAGCATTTGGGGCCAGAATCAAATCTTTCAAGTGAAGCAACACTTCAATTACGAATCTTCAGAGATCATCTACTCCATCTAATTCTCCCATTGTGGCCATGGGATATTGTTCCATTGAGCACCTTCATTCTGTCCATTGCAAATAATAAGGAGCAATGGCCAACCATCTCAATGCCACACCAATAGTCTGTCTATGGCCACCCACAAATTGGAGGAACAGCACCGAACATTTCTTATGGGCACTTTCCAATCAACTTCTTTGGATTCTATTATGTCTCTCTCTCTCCTCTCATTTTTTCCAGTTCCCTACCCCTGACCCTCTCCATTCAGAGAACTACCCATCCTCCCCTATCATTCCTCAGCTTTTTTTCTCCTCTGTCCACTCACCCCTATCCACCTCATCTGTTGGCCTGGGGCTTTTCCTCTAAATCTTCCCTCCTCTCCCCATCTTTTTATTCAGATGAGCTGAAAACCTTCTATGCCCATTTGTGAACCCATCAGTGCCTACTGGAATTTCTGTGATATCTGTCTCTGAGGGTGACATGAGAACATCATTCAAGAGGGTGAACCCTCGCAAGGTGTCAAGCCCTCATGGCATACCAGGCAGGGTACTGAAAATCTGTGCCAATCAACTAGCTGGAGTGTTCATGGACATTTTTAATCTTTCATTGCTGCAGTCAGAGCTTCCCACCTGCATCAAAAAGGCATCAATCATCCCAGTGCCCAAGAAGAGTAGTGTGAGCTTCCTCAACAACTACTGCCCAAGAGCACTAATATCTACTGTGATGAAGTACTTTGAGAGATTGGTCATGGCCAGAATTGAGACATACGAATTAAAACAAAGGACGAGACCCACTGCAATTCACCTATCATCACAATCGCTCCAACACAGATGCAATATTATTGGCTCTCCACTCAGCTCCGGATCACCTAGAAATCAGCAACTCATCCATACAGCTGCTGTTCATAGACTACAGCTCAGCCTTCAACACCATTATTCCCTCAGTGCTGGTCAACAAGCTCCAAACCATTAGCCTCTACCACAGGATCCTTGACTTCCTCATCAGATGATCACAGTCAGTGCGAATTGAAAGCAAGGTCTCCTCCTCACTGACTATAAACATAAGTGCACCTCAAGGTGGTGTGCTTATCCCACACCTCGATCCAAAATACATCCAAGACTGTGTGGACAGGTGCAATTCCAATGCTATCTACAAATTTGCCGATGACACCACGGTTGAATCACAAACGGCAATGAGGAAGCATACAGGAGGGAGAAAGGTCAGCCCGTTGAGTGGTGTTGCACCAATAACTTTGCATTCAATGTTAGCAAAGCCAAGAATATGATTGTGGATTTCAGGAGGGAGTCAGGAAAACACAAACCAGTCCTCATCAAGGGCACAGTAGTGGAAAAGGTCAAGAACTTCAAATTCCTGGATGGCAGCATCTCCAAGGATCAGTCCTGTAGCCTCCACTTCAATGCAATTACAAAGGCAGCTTGCCAATGATATACAGGTACACAATTCTTTATCCGGAACCCTTGGGGGACAGGGGGTTCCGAATTTTGGATTTTTCTGGATTTCAGAACAAAAGCCAGCTGTCCCAGATTTAAGCCCACCCAAATTGTGCTGTCGTATCCACCCCCTTACAGTTTCTCTCTCCCTCACCCACCCGAGTCGTGCTGTCATCTCTTTTACTGTGGAGAACATTCTGGCAGGCTGCATCACTGTCTGGTACGGAGATGTCAATGCTCAGGACAAGAGAAAAAAACTCAGCCTGCGACATCAAGGGCACTAATCTTCACTCCATTGAAGATGTCTACAAGAGGCAGTGTCTTAAGAAAGTAGCCTCTATCATCAAGGACCCTCACCACCCAGGCCATGCCCACTTCATTCTGCTAACATCAGGATAAAGGTACAGGATCATGGAGATGAGCACTCAGTGGCACAAGGACAGCTTCTTCCCCGCTGCCATCAGATTCCTGAATAATCAATGAACATTTTTCTTTTTTCTCTTTTATTTTTTTTTCTATTTCCTACTTTTCTTTGAAGGATCAGCCCGGTATGTAATTTTGTATTTATAAACAATAGTGCAGAATTTGATAATGTGCTGATTCTTCTTTCTTTGTATATCAACACGTAGTTTGGTTTTGGTATTTTATTGTGCATATCTGCAATTTTTTTTTAATTTTTGTATTTTTAATTAATGAACCAAAGACACTGACTTGCTTTGACTTTTTGTGCACTTTTTTTATTTATTTTTGTAAGATGGTTTATATAAATGTTTACACTGTGATTCTGCAACACTAATTTCATGATTTATTCTTGACAATAAATTCTGATTTTCTTTCCGATTCTGAATTATTGCCAACGCAGCACTTTACCAACTGTGACATCAACGAGCCTGTTTAAAACTGAGGAAGCTGTCATCCAGTGAAAAAAAACACAATGGTTTGAGCCATACTTCATGCAAAGGTAGATGGGTGTGATTGTTGAAGGTTCAATCATCCTCTGTCTGCCTCACAGTAGGCAAAAGCAATTCCGTGTAATAGGACACTGTTTTATTACAATGACAATACATTGAATCTGATCTTGAAACAAAATTCTAAGCGTGTAATTAATTAACATTTAAATAAAACAGTAATGCTTAAGTTAAAAAAAAATTACAACGGTTACAGGCTAGTTTTTACCCAGCCCTTAACCTCTGCTCCCTCCCTCCTTATATCCCCCCACAGCACAAAAATTATAGAAAATATAAATGTGATATATAATTGTATGAAGTACAGTAAAACTCCCATTATCCGAATTCGGAATCTCCGAAATCCTGTTACCCTAATTTAAAAAAAAAATTTGGATAAACGAGGATATGACAAATCCTTATTTCTTTGAATTTTTTTCGAAGCCGAACTGACCGGGGACATCGGGCTTCCGGCAACGGCGGAGTGAACCCCAGGCTCCCGGCGGTGGCAGTGGCGCGGCATGGCGGACCCCGGGCTCTCAGCAGCGCAGCAAGGCATGGCGGACCCCAAGCTCCCGACGGCGGCAGCGGTGCAACGGACCCCAGGCTCCCGGCGTGGTGGACCCCGGGCTCCCGGAGGCAGCAGCAGTGGACCTCAAGGTCCCGGGCCGGAGCGGAAGTGCCGGTGATTGGCGGTCAGCATTTTTTTGGTGAGAATTAAATTTTATTTTAATGCTTAAGAAGCCTTACTTTGTTGTAACAAGTGATTTGCTTTTGCTACTGGACTGTTTTTAAAAAATGAACGGTTCTCCAAATAAAACCCGTTTGTCCAAAGTGGAACCAGTTCCGAGCATTTCAGATAATCAGAGTTGTACAGTATAGAAAAGGGAGAAGAAAATAGTTGCCTGGGTTGGTTGAAGGATCTGTTCGTACACTGGGATCCCACAGTGTTTGTATGGCCGTTTTAGGGAAGAAGATTAACATAGGTCTCAAGAGGTCAGAAATACATTTTTACATATTTAACCCTAAACTTTGCATATATGGGTTCCAAATTTGCAAAAAGATACTGTATTTATTTTTAGATTGTTTGTAATTTTCTCCAAAGGAATATAACTTTGAATTTCTGAATTCAATCCCTCCATTCTTAAATATGCATCTGATTTCCAAGTCACTGCAATATATTTCCTTGCCACCACTAACGCGATTTTAATAAATTTCACTTGATAAAATTATTATTTCAACTTGTGTCTTGTTCTTTCTATATATCTCAATACAAGTAGATGTGGATTTTGTGGAAATGTGTTGCGTATAATTCAATTTTTTTCAGTTTTTGCAGCGTTAAATATAATTGATGCAGATAATTAAATTGAACTAATCTATAACTTACATTTATATTTTTTGTCATACAATCTCAACAAAGATCTGACCATCTTTTCTCACCAATTGTGATATTTAGATCTACCTCCCATTTCTATCTAGATTTATGGACTTCCTGTTTAATAGTACCTGTTTGTAATAAAAAATACATTGCAGAAATAAATTTCTTAGTATTACCTCTCCTAATAAGAATTTCCAACTCACTGCAAGCCAGTAAAAATATTGTTGGACCCAACTTTTCCCACAGATATCCTCTCTCTTGAAGATAGCAAAAAACTATATTTTGAGTTATTTGATATTTATCCTTATTTGTTGAAATGACATCAATTGACTTTGTTCATAATAATATTCTATATTTTAGTGCCTTTGTGAAACCAAATATTTAAAAATTGATTATCTTTAGTAAAAGTTATAAGATTATTTTGAATCAAAGACGTCTGAGATGGCACACTTTTTTTCCAATTTAATTATTTCAGATAGTAATCAAATGTTTCAACAATGGTGCTTCTTTCACGTTGGTTATTAACTTTGAATCCTATTTATATATAAATTCATCAACTAATTCCAAATTCACTAATAATTTTATTTCATGTAGCTTTTGTTCTCATCACAGATTGAAGGGTGAGCTTTGTGATTCTTTGCAGTCTTTCTGATGTATTGTTAGCTCTATTAAATATGCTGACCAATGATAAATGTGATTTCTACACTCTCTGATCTTTCGTATCAGTGTCGATACTGCACAATTGCTCATCAAAAGGAGATGAAAGATGCTCCTTCTGTCCAATAAACTAAAAATGCTGGGCAAATGAATCTGCTGATCAATGGGCAGGGTTACCCATCCAATATGAACACTGCAACTGAAGAAGGTGACGGGAAACCACTTCAGTATTTTTCCCTTTTATAATCATGAACTCAACATCGATTATGGTCTCAGCCTAAAGATGGAGCCTTCACCGAAGAAGAACAAGAAAGGCAACAATTACAATTTGGAGGGCCAGAAATCGTGACAGATGGAGAGACATGATCACCCAGGATGAATGGCAAGGCACCTAGATAAATGATCTTTTGTACATAAACATTTCTGGCACTGCTTGAGGTTCATTTTTTTTCAATCGTATTATATAATTTGTATAATATGTAGCTACATTAAAGAATGAAACTAATGGCATAACATTCATTTGCAAAGTTTATTATATTATACTCGAGCAGTAATATTTCATAAAGATTTGAGTTTGAGATCCAATATAATTGGCGCCACGGTTAACTTAGCAGTTAGCACAATGCTGTTATAGTGCAAGGTACTGGGGTTCAAATCTGCTGCTGTCTATAAGGAGTACATTCTCCCCGTGTCTGTGTGGGTTTCCTCTAGGTGCTCTAGTTTCATCTCACTGTTCAAAAACGTACCAGTGTAGTAGGGAAATTGGGTGTAATTGTGTGGCACAGGCTCATGGGTCAAAAATGCCTGCTACCATGCTGTAGATCAAAATGAAATTAAAATAATGTTTAATCATTTGAAAGTTTTAAATGTGGCTATATTCCACATATTTTGTTGCAACATTGAATATGCACAATGATATCTGGGAAAATAAAAATGGGAGAGACAAGCTAAAGAAAAAAGTTATGACAATGAGAAATTACAATAATGAAATCCTGGACCCATAACACCTTCTCATAAGGAGATTGAGGAAGACAAGGCGGCCACCCCATTGTGACAACATTATGCAAGAGCACAATTGAGTGTGTCCTGTCTGGCTGCATCATTTTGTGCTATAGTAGCTGCAAACCATCAGACCAGATGTCAATAAGGAGGATCATCAAAATGACTGAGAAGATCACTGGGATCTCCCTTTACTCTGCAGCAGCATTGATGTACTACAGCTTACAAATAACAAATGCACTTTTCTTTCTGCATACCATGGAGTCGACTTTCTTTATTATTCACTAGACACAACATTGCATTCTTCAACTCCTCAGACACCACCCAGCCAAACTCCTCTAACCTTCTCATTGGCTCACTGCCACACAAGTGATCCTGACACTCTCCTCCACCTGTGTCTGAGATCCATTCCCCCATATACTGATGTTTAACACACCAATATGTGCACACTATTACTCATGCGTGTAGCATTGCTTACGTCATCAGCAGTGACCGGCACCACTCTTGACAAGGGTAAGTACGTGACCACGACAGCAGCATTCTCCACCCCCCCCCCCCCCCACCACCACCACCACCACCACCCTCCAAGCCATACAAGGAGGTGACTGATTGGGACTGTCCTGCTATGTAATGGTCTGTAGGACTAGCAGTTCAGCCTGACCTCATCATACAATACTGCAAGATAGGCAATGCATGGTCTGACTGGCAAGGGTGCGACTGGTCCTCTAACTGTGACTCCAACACAGAACATGGACCACCAATAGACTCTGGCTTCAACCTTTTGATGGAAACCGGGTCAGCTTTTCCATTCCTATCAATCACAAAGTCTTTGGGTGGTGTTGTAAGAACGAAAAGGACCAATGTAAATGTGCTAAAGTAGTTTGTGAACAGCATCATGCTAGAGTAACATGAGTACAGCATTGTTAATCATTTGGCACGTGCACTGCAGGTGACACCTGTCATGTAAAAGTAGGTTGGAGCAATCTCATGTTTTCCCAAAAACAATCAACATAACTGGCCAGATCATAGAGCGTTGTGCTTGGACTTGGATTCACAAACTTGTCTTGCAAGGTTAATGTAGTGCCATATATTACCTCCACTGCTGAACATCCAAGGTCTGCCTTAACATCAGTACACACTCCAAGGAGAACCATGGGCAAACAATTGCTCCATGTAGATGCATCACCATCTGCATTTAATGCTGTCTTTAATTGTCAAAGGAAACGCTCAATGAGGTAGTTGGTCTGTGGATGGTAAGCTGTAATGCGAATACAGATGGTGCCCAGAAGATCAGTGAGAGTTCGGAACAACGCCGACTCGAACTGAGACACTCAATCCATTGTAATAGTGACAGGAACACCAACAGATGGAATCCAATGATCCATGAAAGCCCTAGTGACCATCTCTGTAGGGATGTCAGTGATAGGAATGGCCTGTTACCATCTGGTAGTCCGGTCTTCATATGGGAGCAGATAAGTATATCCCCGAGATGGCAGAAGCAGGCCTACCAAGTCTAGGTGCACATGCTGGAAATGGGAATCTGGAACAACAAAATCCCCAGCTTGGAATTTGAAATCCTTGCCCATAATCCAACATCCCATTTAATATGAGGCCAGGTAAAACATTCCATACCTAGTTTGATTGATGCTCTTCTGACAGGATGCGATAGATCGTGAAGAGACTCAAAAATCTCATGCCTCATAGCCACTGGTATAAAAGGACTAAGCTCTCCTGTGGAAAAATTGCAGACTAACTTTTCACCCGACTTACCCAGGGCAATTTGAGTCTCCCTAGGTGGCTGATTATGCTGCAGAATAGCTGTCTAAAACATATCATATGGGAGGTTCCCATCCAGATCCACTAAGACATCCTCCACTTTACAGGCAATCTTCTCTGGATGATGCTCCACATGTAAACCGTACTTCATCTTCTGACTTGTCACACTGAGGGCAGAGAAGCACACTTCGAGGATCATGAACCATACGAGTGTATTATTAATGAAAGGGGGGGTGAAACTTCACTTTGACCTCCCCAACTGCTCCTGGAAGGGGTTTGTCCTTATCACTATCCATTTTAAATTAGAAGGTCCTGTGAACTCACAGGTCACCACTTGTAACAGCACTGATTTACTACAGCTTACAAACAAATAAAAAATACACACTAAGTTCTTTCAGTACATCATGAAGTTGACTTTCTTTATCTTCCACAGACACAATATTAAATTCTTCAACTCCCTAAACACTATCCAGCCAAACTCCTCTGAACTTCTCATTGGTTCACTGCCACACAGGTAATCCTGACACTCTCATTCTCCTCTTCCTGTGTCTGAATCCATCACCCGTATATTGACGTTTAACACACCGGCACACATGCGCTATTACTCATGCACGTAGCATTGCTTACGCCATCAGCGGCAACTGGCACCACTTCTTGACAGGTAAGTACACAACTGCAACACTCTATTGATGACATTCACTGGTTGCATAAATAGGGCTCAAATAATTATTGAGAATCCTTTCCATCCATCACACAGTATCTATGACCCACTGCCAACAGAAAGGAGGTAGAGGAACATAAAATCAGGACTGCCAAGCTTGGAAATAGCTTCTTCCTGCAGGCTATTAGATTCAACAGTATCCTGAAACCAAGCAAATTATTCCAAAATATATATATTTTATATTATATCCTTATCTATATATGTGATTGTTATGTGTTGTATATTGTGCACTGTGATCTGAAGAAATGCTGTTTCTTATATGTTGAATTTGAACTTAATAAATGCTGTAGCTCTGTAGCAAATTGTGAACTAATCTGTCAAAAAAATCTCTTCTGACTTCTTCAACTATACAATCCACCTTGTTGTCTCACCTAATTTTGTGCAAAACCAGACATGAATATTGTAATAATTTCATTCTCTTGGTTATCTAGATAAATTCTGAAAAGTGAATATGCAAAAAAACTTTATTACAGGAGAAAATGTAATGATAGTGATCATGTTTGCATGGCCACTAGCAAGGTCTTAAGGATCATAGTTCCTGTTTGATTATACTTGGCTGCCAGCAGGGGGCTCACACAGATGATGAGACTGCTGTAGGAGAGTTCTGTAATAGAGACTTCCAACCTCATGGACTTCTTACAACAACTTTAAAGTAAAGAACCTTTTCCTTCATCCATGCGTTGTCTTAAGAACTCACACATATGAATACAAGATGAAACACGGTGTCAGAAGTGGGATGAAGGAAATACTTTAAGATGAAATCTAAAGGCAGCAACTGATCAGTGAAGAGAAGCTAACAAAGTGGAAAAATGGAAGGATTACATCCACCGCAAAACTTCAGCTGACAGGTAATGTGGCTGAAAATTGGAACAGTTTAAACAGCATTTTGGATTGTATTTAGTGACAGTCAGAGCTGACAAGAAAAATGATAAAGTTAAAGTGTTAATTTTCTTATATGTCATGGGTGATGAAGCCCTGGAGGTGTATAATAACTTCACATTTGCGGCTGAAAGAGACAAAATGAAACTGGAAAAAATAATGGAACAGTTTGAGACATACTGCATATCTAAGTGTAACGTGATGTTCAAGAGGCATAGATTTTTCAATATATACAGAAAACAGAAGAAAGTATTGATCAGTGTGTGACTGAATTGAGAAACAGAAGCAAAATGTGTGAATTTGGTGGACTGACCGACTCGCTGATAAAAGACAGACTTGTGTGTGGTATTCCAGATAATAGTCTAAGGGAAAGACTGCTAAGAGAGCAAAATCTAGACCTGGATAAAGCCATAGCACTCTGTAGGGTTACAGAAACTAGCTGCAACTTGGATGCATTGAGCAAGAATGGACATAAACCGTTTAACAAAAAGCATGCCAAAGTGGAAAGAGAGGCGTGGCCAGTGAACAAAAATGAAAGGGACAATCGAAAGCCATTTTGTCGATGCAGTACACAACACCTACAAAAAAATTGTTCAGCATATGGTAAAACATTCAATTGTGCAACAAAAGCAACCATTATATCTGTTGCTGTAGGAACTAAGTACAACAAGCAAAGGTTCATGCAGTAGATGAAAGGGAGATCTTCAAGACATGTGAATCCTCCTAAGAGACTCATAGAGCAAATTTAAAGACTCCTGGTATTGAATGAAGTAGTGCTATCTTATTCGCTTTTCAGGTTTTAGTATATGTAAATATGAACACAAAAAACAAGCTTTAAAAATGTTAACAATGATAATAATGAAAATGTAAGTTCCTGGTGTTAAAGTTAAAATTGCAGAGTTATACAAAGAAAACATGTTAGTTAAAAGTAAGCTACTTTTTTTGTTAAGAAAGGAAGATGTAATGATAGTGATCATGGTTGCTTGGCCACTAGCAAGGTCTTAAGGATCATAGTTCCTGTTTGATTATACTTGGCTGCAAGCAGGGGGCTCACACAGACGAGACTGCTGTATGGGAGATTTGTAATGGAGGCTTGAAGCTTCATGGCATGCCTTGTGGGCTTACAAAAACTTTAAACAACCTTTTCCTTCAACCATGTGTTGTCTAAGAACTCTCACATAAGAATAAAAGATGGAACATTAATCATTTTTTATTCTCTTGGTTACCAGATAAATTCTGAAAAGTGCATGTGCAAATTCTTTATTACAGGAGAAAGTTACAAACTTTATTTTTACTGTTTTTTTTTTACTGTTGTCTGCTTTTTCATTTAGTCTTGCCAGTTTCCAAATTGCCTGACAATTCTGCATTCTATCAACATTTTTCAGACTCTTGGGCATTAAAAATGTCTGAAGCTCAAGTGATCCAGTTCTCAATGTATGGTGCTTTTTTAAATGTTTGAATGAAGCCCACAACCTATCACCCAGCATTAGTCAAAGTGCACAGGATACTTATGTATGCAATTACACAATTAGGACTTGGAGATGTGGTGTTTTTCTCATTCTTTAATTCCATCTTACTAACATGGCTACTGATATACAGATATATTATGTGTGTGGTGGGTGACATCATGACATTGGCATCATGATGGACAGCAGGTGGGCTTACCCACAACACTCTTCCACCCTGTTCAATAAATGTTGAATGGGCCCTCTCTAACTACCATTGCTACATCAGGCCCATGACTACTAGTGTGAATAAGAGTACATATACTGAGTGGTTATAATATGGAAAGGAACTTAATAATAATTATGGAACATAGTCCTTAAAGTGCTCTGGTGATCTTCTTTCTCTCTTGGACCACCTCGGCATGGCATGCTGGATCAGTATTTGGTCAGGGCTGTTCTGGGTGGAACCCATCGATATTTGGGTCGACGGCGACTGCCCGCCTTCGATGGCCTCCGAGTTTCTATGTGCTGGTTTGCTTGTCGCAGTTACTGGGCTACCTGTCTCTGCCCTTCAAAAGGTTGGATTGCCATGGCAGGCCACAGCAGGTAGGGTTCTACCTCATCCAGCTCGTGAGGTAGTCCGTGGACTTTGGTGTCAGACAATGGCCGCAATTGGTCAATGTGTCATTTCCACAGTCTATTTTCCACTAGAACAGAGTATGAGCAGGGGTCTTTGTATTGTCTGTAATCTTGAGCCAGTACACTCTTGCCCACCTCCAGTGCTTTAGGTAAGGTTTGTGGCGATGTGAACCTTTCTAAACAGAGGCCCAGATCTGGGTGAAATGTGGACAGTCTTGTCTGCAGGTTGTGGCCAAACATTAATTCTGCTGGGGTGTGTTTTGTGGTAGAATGCAGTGTGTTCTGTACCCCAATGGGAAATCTGCAATTTTGTGAGTCCAGGAGGCGTTTAGGAGTTTTTTGGTTTTCATCTCCTTTTTGAATGTTTGCACAAAGCGTTCTGCCTCCCCATTAGTACTTGGGTGATAGGATGCTGACCAAATATGTCTGATATTGTTGCCACACATAAATTTCTTGAAAGGTTCTTGTGTAAACAGGGGTCCATTGTCAGTGACCAATTCGTGAGGTAATCCGTATGTGGCAATCATGGTCTGTAGCTGTTGAGTTATAGAATCGGTTTGGACGTTTTTCATATGTGACACTACTGGCCATTTGGAATGTGTGTCCACTGCTATAAGGAAATTGTCTCCCATGAATGGCCTTGTGAAGTCTACGTGAATCCGATGTCAGGGTCTGAAAGGCTATTTCCATGGGTTGGCCTTGGCCTGTGACACTTTTGGCTGCATTGACTGATATATTTTCAATGTCTCTGTCTATTGATGGCCACCAAACATGCATCTGGGACAGTGCTTTCATTTGTACCATTCCTGGATGGTTGTGGTACAGTTCTGATAATATGGTGTTTTGCCATTTGGCCGAGATAATTGTACAGGTACCCCAAAGTAAACATCCTTCTTCAACCAATAGTTTATGGTGGTGTGTGAAGTAAACTTTCAGGTCTTCTGGTATGAACTCAGCTAAGACTTTGCTTAATGTTGCCTCCTTTTAGGTTTCTTTGCCGATCATCTGGGATGCAATGGGCAGTTGTTGCAGTTGTTCTTGGTTGATAGCTGCGGCTTCTGCTGTCCATTTAATAATTTCATCATTCTGTTCAGTTTCGGGTAGTGGTAAGCGTGATAAGGCATCTGCATGGCTGTTGAATGTTCCTAGTTTATGTTTTACCTCATAGTTGTATGCGACTAGTAGTATGGCCCATCTTTTGAATTCTGGCAGCAGCTAATATTAGTATCCTTTTGTGGAGGCCCAGAATCAAACAAAGGTTTGTCGTCAGTGATTAGGGTGAAAGTTCTTCCATAGAGATATTAGTGGAATCTCTTTACACTAAAAATTATTGTTAATCCTTCCTTTTCCAGTTGTGCGTAATTGTGTTCGCTTGCAGTTAATGTCCATGAAGCATATGCCACGGGTTGCTCACACTTCTCTGTGATTTGGGACAATACTGCTCCCAGTCCTACTAGTGAAGCATCAATGCTAGAGTCACTTCCTTGTTTGGGTCCTAGTGGATCAGAACCTCATTTGTTGACGTTAATATTTATTTTAGTCGATTGACTGTGTTTTTAGTTTCCGAATTCCAGTACCATTTTTGATCTTTCTTGAATAAGCGGTTTAGGGGGCTGCATAGTGTAGAAATGTTAGGGATATGTTTCCAATAGTGATTTATCAGCCCTAGAAAGGACTGTAATTCCAACTTGTTGGTTGGGTATGGTGCTTCGCGAACAGCTTCTGTGGCCGCTGAATCCATTCGTACCCTCTCCATGTCAATTGTAAATCCTAAGTATGTCACTGAGGGCAGCATGAAGACACACTTCTCCTGTTGTAGTCTGCTTAGGACCTTTTCAAGGTTTTATATGTGTTTCGTATGTAATGATATCATCAAGGTAACATTCCACTGCTATTCCATGCAGTAATTTGTCCAATTGTAGTTTGAAAAATTGCAGGTGTTGCTGAGATTCCGTATGGTATGCGTGTATAGGTGAACAGTCCTAGGTGGGTATTGATTGTCACATATTGTCTTGATTCTTTATCCAACTCTATTTGTTGGTATGCCTGTGACAAATCTAGTTTTGTGAACTTTTGCCCTCCATTTAGTGCTTGGAATAGTTCTTCTGCCTTGGGCATGGCTTGTTTTGGTTCTTTCAGTGCCTGGTTGATGGTGATTTTGTAATTGCTGCAAATGCGAATCTCACCGTTTGCTTTGTGTACAGGTACGATGGGCGCTGCCCCATCACTATTCTATTGATTCTAATATGCCTTCATCTCTTAATCTATTTAACTCAGCTTCAATTTTTCCTTTCATTGCAAACGGAACTATTCTCTTTTAATTGCAGTTTGTCTTGAACCCCTTTGATCTTTATCAACCCCTGTTGGAAAACCACAGCGTGGTCATTGAGGACCTGGTTGAGTTCTTGCTGGGTGTTGTCTTCATGGTTTACAGTCAGTATTGAACCGATCTCTAGCCAGCCCAGGGGAATGTGTTGTAGCCAGCTTCTTCCGAAAAGTGTCCCTGGGTATCTACGGTGTAGAGAGATAGTGTTTTTGTTGTTGTTGCTTGTATTGTACCTTGACCGTACATTTTCCCATCACTTTGATTCTATCTCCCGTTACAGATCTCAGTATTACTTCAGTTGTTTTAACCAGAAGGTGTGGGAGCAAGCATTGTTTTACATGTAATGGCATCAGAGACACTGCAGCTCCTGTGTCGAGTTCCATTTTCAGAGGTTTGTTGTTTATTTTCAGTTGAATATAAATTGCTGTGTGTTTTTTTATTGTTTATCCTTTGGATATGTAGGACTGCAGCTGTTGTTTTGTCCTCTTCAGAGCTGTTGCTACGTTCATTGTCAGGGCTGGTCTCTCTCTTTGCTAGAGTTCTGACCTCGGTTGGGTGGTTATCAGCATTTTGAGTCCAGCTGCGTTTTACTGTTACTTTAATTGGACATCTTACTTTGATATGTCCTTTTCTCTTGCAGCGGTGAGATTTGGAATGTTTGAAGAAACAGTTTTCTGGGCGACGTTTGCCTTTCCTGCAGGTCTTCTTGGCCTACATCCAAATTTTTGTCTGCCATTTCCGAGTGCAGGCAGTTCTATAAGCAATCTCGAGAGTTATTTTGTTGTCTCTTGCCAGTAATTTTTGCTTTGCTTGGCAATCTGCCAACCCCATCACCAATCTGCTTAGGTCTCCAAGTGCTTGGGTCATAAACTGCTCAAAGTGACAGTGCTTGGACAGTTTACTCAATGCTGCCAGGTATTCACTTAGGGAACTCGCGGAGTTCGTTAGGTAGTCCCTTTTATCTTTATCCCTTTGCTGCCTTCCCCCAGCTGGTGCATGGAGCACGCATAGGTTTTGTTTCCATCCTCATCACCACTGTTGTGTATGCACTTACACAATTAGGACTTGGAGAGGTGGTGCTTTTCTCATTCTTTAATACCATCAGGCTAACATGACTACTGATATACAGAGATATATATGGAGGGGTGACATCATGACGTGGGTGTCAGCAACTTGCAGTTAGGTTATGGAGGTTGTAAATTTCCAATTGTTTTTTGGAGTATCAAAAATGAATTAATCTTTGTTTTCCTCTTCATTTCTGATATGGACAGTACATTCAGACCATCATATAAAGTAAATACCTCCATCTACTTTACATTCTCTTGGAAAAGAAGCCAACATGTTAAAGAACTCATCTCACCCCAGCCACGCTCTCTTCACTCTCCTCCCATCAGGGAGAAGAGTCACGAGTGTGAGATCACACAATACTAGGTTCAATAACGGTTGCTTTCTCACTGTTATCAGAGTCATGAATGGACCTCAAAAAAATAAAATCTTTTGCTCTGTAAGGACTGGTCTTTCCCTGTAACCCTGCATTTCTGTACTGTGCTTTATTTGCTGTACTATACATGGGATGTCTATTCACAGGAAAAAAAAACTTTCTGGGGATACAGTAAAACCCCTGTTATCGGAATTCAAGCAATTGGCTGCCTCAAGCATCTGGCCAAAAAAAAGGAAGATACATAAATAAATAAATATTAATACAAATTTTAATAAACGTTTAAAATTGTAAAAATAATGTGCTCTGAAGTAACACTTAAACCTTTGGTGAAGATGGGAGCAAATATTCAGCCAGCAAACTGCTTTGATCATACTTTGCTCATAGTAACTGTTGAATAAAGTTGTGCGAAAAAACAGCAGTGGTGTTGTCCAGGATCAGAGATGGTTGCCGCTGTTTGCCGTTGGGGTGACTCTCTTAGTAAGGCTTTAACTGTAAATTTGGAGTTGAGGGGCTTAATTATCTATAATGTTATTGTTCATTTGTCTGGCAGCTCCATGGAGATACAATGACATTTAAATGTTTTCAAGGTAAGCATATAACATGGTACTATATATCTTTCCTGATGGCAGCCGTAATAATAGAGCATGTCCTGGGTGGTTTGGATCCTTGATCATTTTTCTTGTTCTCTGATGTCAGCATTCCATGATTACTTTAAATAATCCCTATACCACGGGTACTCTGTGATTAGTAAGGGATTGCTTAAGGTGGTATATGGGTGGAAAGAAAAAGTTTGAAAATCACTGTTTTAATCGTACCTAATTGACTCATTATGTGCATGGTTTCATAACTCCAAAGGAAATGGGCTAATGGCAAGTTTTCTCAAGCAAAATATTTCAATAGCAATTGGGTCTAGAGTACACCATTCATCCAAGTTTTCAATGTTGACTCATCACCCCTTTATATACAGCCCACAACTGTAGTATTGTCAGCAAATGTGTAAATGGTTCTGCTGTCGTACCGAGCCACACGGTCATAGGTGTAAAGTGAGTAGAGGAGGGGGCTAAGTATGCAACCCTGTGGTGCTGCAGTGTTGATGGAGATTGTGCAGGATATGTTCTTGCCGATCTGCACTCTATATGGTCTCAAGGTGAGGAAATCCAAGATGTAATTGCATAATGGCATATTGAGGCCAAGGTCTAGGACTTTGCTGATTAGTTTTGAGGGGATGAAGGTGATAAATGCTAAACTGTAGTTAATACTTAAATTGCCTACAAGTCCATGCCGCTCATTTGCACTCAATTAATCTACAACCCCCCGGTATGTTTTGAACGGTGGGAGGAAACCTGAGTCCCTGGGGAAAACCCAAGGAGACACAAGGAGAATGTACAAACTCCTTACAGGCAGGGTGTGATTCGAACCCTGGTCCCAATTGCGGGCGCTGAAAAGGCATTGCGCTAACTGCTAAAGAACATCCTGATGTCTGCATCTTTACTGTCCAGGTGTTCCATGGTTTTGTGCAGAGCCAGTGAGATGGCATCTGCCATTGACCTGTTGATTCTCTACCTCTGCCAAAAACTGAATGTTTCATAGCACTAAGAGTAAAAAAACTTGTTTGCAACTTCACACATAATGTTTGAATCCAGCACCAATTTGTCATGAACCACACACTTGCCATGATCTAATTATGGGGTGAAATAGGTGTAAGAGGTCGTATAGCCTTTTAATTAAAAAAACATCAATTAACCTATAACCCCCAGTAGGTTTCAAACAGGCCTTCTCCTGTGCCAATGTTCATTGTAGTTTTACAATAAGCCAGTGTCTATAAACTAAAATTGGCTTTAAACCCAGATTACATTCCCAGCTCTTTCAAAGACAGTATGCAGCAATAACCAACAGAGTTCATTGGAATTAATCTCTTCCTCAGAGGTGAGGCTCGTTCACTAACAGATAAAATGTCATCACATCTGTCATTTATTGTACTGGATTTTATATGTGAGAAATAAATAAAATTATAAGAAAGCAAACATCTGCATATACTGGATTGCTCCTATAGGATCTCCAAACAAGGCAACTACAGGCAAGGCCTGGGCACTCTCCCATATTAACATCAAATCCTCAGGTTTCTGTTAGGCCTCTCTCTTTCCCTATCTCTCTATCTCTTTTCCTACACCACCCCAGCCCCTTTATCTCCATTCATAGCTACGCCCCTCCCCTATCACTTCTCAGCTTTTTTCTCTTCTGCCCTCCCACCCATATCCACCTTTAACCTCTTACCTTTTGGCCTGTGCTCCTCCATCTGCCCCTTCTTTCCTTATCCCTCCACGTTTATATTCAAGTGCCTGCCTGCGTTTTGCTGAAACAATGAACGGCTCAGGCTTGAAACATTGGTTATATATCTTTTCCATCGATGAACGCTGCATGACCTGCTAAGCTTCTCCAATCTACCCTGCTTGGCTTCCTGTTATTTCTGGTTCAGCACTCTGATGGATAAATTAGACATATTGTCCATATTTTACAGCAATACTGAGACTTGAAATTGGACTCCAGGATATGTGCTAACTTATAAAGGAACAGCACAAGAGATTCTATTGAAGCTTCTGTCAATACTGATTTTATGGTTTGTCATACAGATAAAGGAAATGAGAACAGTTGAATACAGCTTTATGAACAGCCATACTAGAGTAATATCAATCTACTGTTTTAATTATTTTTTAGTGGATTTCTCTAAATACCTTCCGCAAATAATTGTAATAAAGAGAGAGATCTCAGAGAGTAGGATAACATCCCACAGTAAAGAGGAGCAGGATACTAAAATGGGCATCATATGCACTAATACCCTTATCACACATACCGGGCTCCCGAAGGGCCTCAGGCTCTGAAGCCTTCATGATTGTCTCGGAGGTTTGGATCTGGAGCTTGGATTGCTGACGGTTTGAACTGGTTTGTGCAGCTGCGGGAGTGCTGGAGGCAAATCCACAGACGTTCAATGTCTCTGAAGGGACTCTCTTTTGCTTCTCTTTCTCCTCTTGTTAGAGGCGCTGGGCAATGCTCACTTTGTTTGCCTTATAACAAACAAAAGTTGAAGTATATCATATATAATACATTTTAATGCATTATTATGCAACAGTAAAAGAAGTCTTTGAACCTTTCCCACGGTTTAAACATGGAGCAGTACACAAGAACTCTATGATGGTGCAGCAGTAAATGTTACAGTCCGAGGAACGCAGGGTGAGTGCTGTCTGTGTGGAGTTTGCAAATTCTCTCTGACCACGTGGGTTTCCCCCAGTGGCTTGGTTTTTCCCCACATCCAAAGAATTACCACTGAGTTAAGTGATCAATATAAATGGCCTCTTTGAAGCTGATGGACATATGAAAGAAAATAAGGCAAGATGTAATAGGACTGATGAGAATGCTTTCCTGGGAGGCAATACGGACCATATGGATCAAATGGCCTACTTCATTATTAATGTACGCAATTTCTTTTCACAAAAGACAACAGTGAGAAAAGGCAGGGTATCAGCTCTCCTTACGGCCACTAAGATGACTGTAGCTCACAATTTATGTTTCTGGCTTCTTCAAACTGAGCTGCAATCAGCATTTTCACAGTTTTCAGCACACATACACTAAGAGAGGTCATTGCAGAAAAAGAAACCCAGATCACATTTCATCTTGTTGGACACAAGCAGGAAGAATAAGCACAGGTTTCTGCATGGGCTTCAAGCATCCAAATGCTGCATACTGCCAATGACGGCAAATACATCACCTGTGTCATCTTCTGAATTTGCCAATGCTTCTCAGCTGAGAGGGATTCCACTTGTTCAATATGCATCTCGGGTGCTTCTGAAGGAAACTCATCTTGTATTTTCATTTAGCAGTACTTCACTGTGCCACATTGTATGTGAGCAAGCAGTTCAATTCAAAGGTTGGTGTCTGGAGAAAAAAAAGCTTCCTGATCATGAGTGGTCAGGAACTCACACTCCTACTGTATGAATAGCAGGTCTGTAATGAAGAATACTGTAAATCACACCATTTGTGCCCAAGAAAATATTCCACAGTGATGAAGGCACCACTAAGGGCATCGAGATCTGTGGTTGTTTGCTGTACAAGGGGAAAAGGTTTTCAACCAGCCATCAGGTGAAAAGCTGAGTCAGAAGAAAAGGAAGGGGAGGGTTGCTGATGCCTGGAATCATGAGTAATTTCTAATTTTTTAAAATATAAATTAGACACACAGCACAGTGAAAGGTCATTTTGTCCCACGAGCCCATAGTGCCCAATTACAGAGGATTATCATTTATTAATTAATGCATACAAATTGAAATTCATCAGCCTTGTTCCATATTTCTTGATGACATAGAAGAGGGCTCTGATGAATCTCTGACAACTCGCACTACAAACTTTTCTTTCCATATATGCATCAACTACTCCTGTCAAATCATCTCCACTGACTGTCTCCTATTCCTTTGTTTGTTCTGTTGCTCTGCAAAATTTTCCTCAGTGAGCCTTGTGGCTGTTCTGTGGCGGGTAGAAGTTCCTGACTTCCAATTGACTGCAGTCGAAAGAGAATAGTTACAGGAAAAAAAGCAAGATGAAAATACATAATCTGGAATTGCTCCAGTGCTACCAATCAATATTGATGCCAAATTCCATAATGGCCAGCACAGTTTCTACACTTTTCAAGTGCATTGTCACATTATACCTGTACAGTGATGGATTCATTTGACAAGCTATCTACCAAGTCACCTCTAACATAGTACAGAAGTACAAAGTAGAAAAGCAAGATCACATTAGTGTGTGCTTTTTCAGTGAAAGGATCAATTAGTACATTGCAAAGGTAGCATGAGATCACTATGTGAGGTGCATTTAGGAGTCTGACAGATGCAAAGAAGAAACTGTTTTTGAACCTGTCAATCCCTGTGATTTCATACTCTAGAACTTTATCTCTGATGGGATAAGAGAGTGTCTCAGGTGGGATAGGTTCTTCAATAGGCAGTAGCAAGTGTACAGGGAGTTGATATGGTAGGGGAGGGAGGTTTGCTTGACATTCAGAGCTGCATTCACCATCTGCTGTGGATTCTTCTGATCTTGAGCAGAGCAGCTCTTGTGCCACACAGTGAGGCATCTAGCCACTATGCTTTTGCCTGTATAAGTTGTTAAAGGACATGTTGAACTTCCTTAGTCTTTCTAAGAAAGTAGAGGCATTGATACATTTTTTTTTCATCCTGTAAAAATTTTATTGACCAGGTTGATGTTATGATCATAAGTAAAAAGGTATTTTTTCTTAATAATTGTTTCAATGTGGTTGGTCCTGGTCAGGTCACTAGAAATGTTTACTTTCAAGAACTATCTCCTCTTATATGTATATGTATATCTCCACTTATCATATGTACTATCTCCACTTCAGTGCCTTTGACGTGAACAGGAGAGAGGGCTTTCTCCCCAAGATAATCTTTGTCTTACTGACATTGAGAGAAAAATAGTTATCTTGACACCAAGTCACTGGGCTCTTAATTTCCTTCCTATATTCTATTTAATTATTATTTGATATCTGGCTAACAATTATGTTGTTGACAGTGAATTTTAAGATGGATTTGGAGTGATAGGTGGCGATGGAGTTATGGTATAGAAAGTGTTTTGTAGAGGACTGAATACACATCTTTGCAGGGTGCTGATGTGAAGTGTGGACGTGGAGGAGATGTGGCTTCTCATCTCCACAATTAGCTCTCTGTTAGATAGGAAGTCAAGGATCCAGTTGCAGAGGAAAGTGCTGAGTCATTAGTCTTGGTCTGAGTTGAGGCTATTTGGGATTGTGGTAATGAAGGTGGAGCAGTAGTTGATAAACAGTAAATGGTCATAGGTATCCTTGGTATCTAAGCGTTCCAGGCTGAGTGGAGGGTCAGAAAGATGGCATCTGCTATGGATGTGCTTAGACAGTAGGCGGGCTGGGTGGCTTGAGTTGAACGATGACCAGGCTCTCAAAGCACTTCATGGGAGCAGATGTCAGGCCCATAGGTCAATAGTCATTTAGGCACATTAAACAGGTTTTTCCAATCTTGAGCAGAGCAGCACCTATGTACCCCTCTCCCATACTTTTTCCATTTGATCTATGTAAAGAAGGGAGAAGTAGATTCAAGATTAAATTTATTATCATAGTAATAAAACAGTGTCATATTACATGAAATTTCTTTTTGACTGTTGCAAGGTAGACAGATTCAACACTGGCAGGAATTGCCTAAGTGCCTCTTACAGTCTTACACTCAGAGAGAGAGAGAGAGAGAGAGAGAGAATGTGGTGGTACACTACCAGCCTACTGCAGGGGGAAACCTCTGTACCTGCAGGAGTGTAAGGGGGGCAGGACTACACCTGGCCGGTTGTCAATCAGTCGACCTGAATAGATCAAGCCCCAAACGGTCGGGTGTCAATTACCCTCCGGGATATAAGCCTGTGCCAGCCTCTGAAGTCTCACTCAGAGTTACGCTGAGGGTCTTTCTGGATTAAAGCCTGTTGTACAGTCTTTACCTTGTGTGTTTCTGGGTCTGTCTAACAGTGCACCACAATTTAATCCACAAAGGACTTTTTTTTCCATGGCTGCCATGGAAAAACTCTTGAGCGCAGGGAGCCTCGAAGTCAACCCACGCCACCCAGAAGCCCAGACATGCTTTAAGATCTGGCAGCACACGGTCGAAGCAATTATCGAGGCGCACGCAGATGGCATCCTGGACTCAGATCGGAAGAAGTTTGTTCTACTCTGACCAAAGCTGGGTCCCCACGCTTTCCAGGCAACCAAAGGATGCTCCAAGTACAAGAAACAGTGGATACTTTCGAGACCTTGTACAAGCCCCCCATGAATGCAGTCTTTGCAAGGTACCTCCTTAATACCCGAGCCCAGCAACCCGGGGAGATGGATGTCTTACCTGGGGCACCTACGAGAGTTGACCCGACCGTGTTTGGCTGAACCCGGGGTAGGCGCAGAGGAGGTCGAGAGGCTGATCTGGGATGCCTTCGTCCGAGGGTTATGCTCAAGGGCCATCCAGCAGAAACTGCTGGAAGATAGTATCTACGCCCTGACCAAGACTGTGGAAGTGGTCCAAACCCTGGAAGCTGCAGCCCTGCACATCGAAGCCTTCAATTCCAGGTCCCTTATGGCAATCTCACACTGCAGCTACAGCCCTAGACCAAGGTGGGGAAGAGAACATCGCTGCGGTGGGTGCCCAGCGCCCCTGTAAGTACTGTGGGACCTGGTGTGGGTCAGACTGATGATTGTGCCAGAATTGCCTGGCTAGGAACCAGTACTGTTCCCGATGTGGCAAGAAAGGCCATTTTGCTAAAGTGTGCCTCTCAAAGCCAGCCGGCAGCTCAACAGCCCTCTATGACCTCCCCACCTCCCCCCACGGACCCCTCTATGTGCATATGCCAGGCGACGCCATTGTCCCCACTATGACTTCTGCCTTCCCCGTCCTCGATGGTGCAGCATCCATCAGTGATGATCGCAGTGTGTGCGCACCCGGACCAGCCCCTGCTCTCGCCAGCACCGCTCGCCAAAAACTACAACGACATCACCTCAGGCTTACGGTGTGACGCCACTTCCGGCCAACGGGGTAATGTCACTTCCCCCAGCGCGACGAACACGGCTGGGGAAGGAGGCCAGCCACACCGCGGGCCCCCACATGGTGCCGCCATCTTGTGCCAGGCAGAGGCCGACAAGGAAGCCCCCCGACAATGACGGGGACAACATGGTCAACACGGGCGATGATCAGGCTGCCCTACCAATGCTCCCCACGCCTCCGGACACCATAAATCGCCACACACAGCCGGAAAGCAATTACTCCGACTCCGAGATGATCCTGGCTGCCACCAGTCTGACCAGGAACATCCCCCATGACCTCGGGCTCTCTATGATGGATGTACAAGTCAATGGGCAAGTAACAAAGTGTCTGTTCGAAGGTGGCAGCACTGAGAGTTTCATTCACCCAAGCATGGCTAACTCTCTGAAACTAAAAGTCCACCCCACCACCTTCTTGATCGCCCTCACTGCCAAGGACAAGACTGTTGGTACCCTCGGGTGCTGCTCGGATGATATAACTGTGGGAGGAGAGACATACACGGGGTTTAGGCTCCTGGTCATGCCAAAATTCTGCGTCCCAGTCCTCCTAGGCCTGGATTTCAAGTGCTACCTGCAGAGCATCACCCTTGCCTTCGGCGGGCCCCAACTTCCACTCACGCTACCAGCCCCGGACAACTTGTGGCATCTCCACACTATGCATCACCCTCCCGCCCCCACTCACTTTGCACACCTTACACTAGGCTGCAAGCCAATCGTCGCCAGAAGTAGGCATTATTGCGCCTCAGACTTTATCAATGCGGAGGTGCGGCAACTCCTGGCGGAAGGTGTCATAGAGCCCAGTAACAGCCCTTGGAGCTCCCAAGTCCTGGTGGTCAAAGGGGAAAGTAAGCTAAGGATGGTCGTGGATTACAGCCAGACCATAAACCGATACACCCAACTGGATGCCTACCCCCTGCTGAGGATAGCCAACATGGTCAACAAGATAGCCTGCTACCGGGTTTTCTCCACGATTGACCAAATCCCTATCCACCCGAAGGACAAGCCCTACACTGCCTTTGAGGCAGACGGGTGCCTGTACCAGTCCCGCCGAGTTCCCTTTGGGGTCACGAACGGGGTCTCCATCTTCCAGCGGGAGATGGATCGCATGGTAGACTGGCACAAGCTGAAGGCGACATTCCCGTTTCTGGATAACGTCACAATCTGTGGCCATGACCAGCAGGACCACGATGCCAACCTGGAGAAATTCCTCCAGTTGGCCTGGGAGCTGAACCTCACTTACAACAAGGAGAAGTGCGTGTTCAGCACCACCCACCCCGCCATCCTGGGGTACATCGTGGCCCGTGGGGTCATCGGCCCAGATCCAGAAAGGATGCGCCCATTAATGGAGCTACCTCTTCCCCCCATGCTAAAGGCCCTCCGCAGGTGCCTGGGCCTGTTCTCTTATTACTCACAGTGGGTCCCTTGCTTCTCAGACAAGGTCCGCCCACTGGCCCAAGCTACTACTTTTCCCCTCCCACCCGAGACGCAGGCAGCCTTCATGCGCATCAGGCAGGACATCGCCGATGCCACGATGCAGGTTGTGGATGAGGACCTCCCCTTCCAGGTCGAGAGCGATGCCTCCGATGTAGCCATCGCCGCTACTCTCAAACAAGGGGGACGCCCCATCGCTTTTTTCTCTAGGACCCTCCACGGCTCTGAGCTAGGGCATTCCGCCATTGAAAAGGAGGCCCAGGCAATTGTGGAAGCAGTCTACCACTGGCATCACTACCTGGCTGGCAGGAGATTCACCCTCCTCACCGACCAGCGGGCTGTGGCGTTCATGTTTAACACCGCCACAAGATCAAGATCAAGAACGACAAGATCTTGCGCTGGAGAGTCAAGCTGCAAACCTGCAGCTACGACATCCAGTATCACCCGGGAAAGTTTTACGACTCCCCTGAGGCCCTCTCTCTGACCTGCGCGTCTATACACGATGACAAGGTGCAGGCACTGCATGAGTCCCTCTGCCACCCGGGCATCACCAGGTTGTATCATTTCATAAAGTCCCGGAACCTTCCGTATACCATCAGGGACATCATGGACATGACTGAGGCCTGCCAGGTCTGCGCGGAGTGTAAACCCTGCTTTTTCCGCCCACCCCAGGCCCATGTCGTAAAGGCCACTCGGCCCTTCGGGTGTCTCGTCATGGATTGTAAAGGGCCCCTGGCTTCCATGAACCAAAACATCTACTTCCTCACAGTAGTGGACGAGTACTCATGCTTCCATTTCACTATCCCTTGTCTGGACACCTCCACGGCCATCATCATCAGGGCTCTGGAGCAGATCTTCACCATGTTTGGCTACCCCACTTTCATCCACAGTGACCGGGGTCTAGTTTTATGAGTGACGAGCTGCGCCAGTACCTGATGGCGAGGGGCATCGCAACTAACCAGCCACATGACTAGTTATAACCCGAGAGGCAATGGGCAAGTGGAATGCGAGAATGGGGTACTCTTGAAGGGAGCCCTCCTGCCTGAGGCACTCCATGCCATTAGGTCACTTCTGTGTACCCTTCATGAATGTCTGTTCTCATTCCCCAGGAAGTCTGCGACTGGAATGTTCGTCCCAGCATGGCTCATGTCCCTGGGACAGGTGTTCCTGCGTAAGCACGTACCGACACACAAGGCCGAACCCCTGGTCGAGCAGGTTTTCCTCCTACACGCCAACCACAACTACGCCTGCGTTAGGTTCGGCAGTGGCAGGGAGGACACCGTCTCAACCAGGGACCTGGCACCAGTAGGAGCACCCACCATTCCACAGCATCCTTCAGCCCAGGACAACACCGACTGGGCATACATCCCTGTCCCCAGGCAGCTATGGGGCGCACAGGATCTCCTTGACCATCAGGGCCCACTTCAGCAATGGGGGACGAACCTGCTCCCCCCAACCATCCAATACGACTCTAACACCTCGACCTCGGCCCCCTCAGCCACCCCTCCGCGCAGCACCACACTAGTCACTCAGACCTCTGCTGCCAGCGCCCCCACCTCCCCTCCAACCAGTGACCAGGAGCCAGTCCTACGACGGTCACAGAGACTCTGGCAGCCACCGGATCGTCTCAATCTGTAAATATTGTATTTTGTATAGTGGGTACGATTCTGTGTTACTGCTCCCCCCACCCCAGGACAATTTTAAAGAAAGGGGTGAATGTGGTATGCCACTGGCCTACAGCAGGGGGCAATCTCTGTACCTGCAGGAATGTAAGGGGGACAGGACTACACCTGGCTGGCTGTCAGTCGACCTGAAGGGATCAAGCCCCACCTGGTCAGGTGACAATCACTCTCTGCGATATAAGCATGCGCTGGCCTCCAAAGTCTCACTCAGTTACTGCAGCTACAGCCAGCCTGGCTCTGTGGAAGTCTTTGTGGATTGAAGCCTGTTGTACAGTCTTTACCTTGTGTGTGTTTGGTTCTGTCTAACAGTGCACCACAGAGAAGCAAGAGAGAGTTCCCAACCCAGAGTCACCAAGTGTCTGTAGATTTTCCTCCAGCACTTCTGCATCATCCACAGCCACACAGAATCTAGTCAAAACCATAGGCAACCTGAGCTCAAGATCCGAACCTCCAACATGGTCAGGAACCCTTCAGCGCCCTCGGCACCTTTTCGCATCCTGGTTCTGATACCTGGTACTCCTCCAGCAGTCCGTAATCCAGCGTGAGTCTCCTGACTGTAGTCTCCAGCAGCCCACAGCTTCCACATGTTCCTCGCCTCGCGAAGCCAGCAGCTCGCCGCATGCATTGGTCTTTCAGCTACAGAGCCCCCTCACTGGTCCACTGCCATGGTCACTGTGCCCATGGCTGTCTCCTCCGCTTCATCTTTCAGATTGTGGGGTGGGTATTCTTCCCATCCTCAGGTGCCCTGCTCCAGTCCTCCACTTCCCTGGAGTCCAAAACCCCTCATGGCTGCAACCAATAATCTGCAGTCGCAGGATTTCAAATAAAACCACCATCGGGCCGATCAATGCTCTTGCAGAGCCAACAGCAGTCTACTAGGTGTCTCAACCCTGCGGGAGTGCTGCATCTCCACACTCTTGCTCCCTGCAGGTCTGCACCAGCACTAAAGCAGCTCCGCAGTGCTGTGAATGTCCTATCAGATATTGCACATTTTGGCTGTCATAGTTTATTAACTCCTTTTTTATGCAATCTGCAGGACAGGTTCACACGTTGATAATTTGACCGGTGTAATGTTTACTATTTTAATCAAGGAGCTGGAAATGATCTAGTGGAGATCAATAGGAGATGTTATTTTGGATTATTGAATGAAACAGCAGATGAGTTTAGTGGTGCAGTGAGGAGGACATGCCTTTTGATTGAAGGTATTTATATTGACAATGTGACAGATTGCTAAATCTCTTCTCCAATGCATTCATGCTTCATGAGCTAAAATCCTGGTATGACCTCCACCTCAACTTCCTCACAGACTCTTGAAGGGCTGCTGCAGCCTTTGGCATATCAGAGACCTCTCTTATCATTCTACTAACTCTTAATCGATCAGTAACTGTTTAGAATTCTTTGTTGTGTGGTCTCCTACATGTGTAATCATTGTTTTTTTAATGTTCTAAGTAAATATAAAATCAGCAAAGATTACCATGCTATTGGGTCCTCAACTTTTTCACACCTGTTCAAGCATGCAGCAATCATTTAAAACAGTGGGCAGCAAGAATTTAGGAGTGTCTGCAATACAATTAACAGCCTTGTGTTAATTGTGAAACAACTTTCTTTCGAAATGCATCCTGTTTATGCCTATTTATGCTCAGTGTAAAAGTAATTCTCCTTGTGTTTTAATGATCATTTAAAAGGGATGTTCTTTATTTATTGTTATATATGAATGAAAGTATTTTTGTCTATTTGCCATTCCAAATATCTCTAAGTTAGGATCAATTTAGGAAATTCTTTGGAATTAAGGGGTTTTCACTGGCTATTATAGATAACCATCTATTTCAACCATCTTTATTAGATGCAGATTTCAAGAATCTTTTTCTTCAAAATAATTGTTGCTGATGAGGCCAACTACTGCTTGTCATGATAATGAATATGCATGATATGTATTAACCTGACCGGAAGTCAGATGGTATGCAATGGAGGTGAAAGGTGCAGGATGATGAAATAAGGGAAGCAGGAAAATAAAGACACTGAGATGTTCAACTGGTAAAGCATGTGGTGATGGTGTTATCAATTTCACATTTCGGGCCACAAATGTGACATTGGCGACGAGAATAAACATTTTGGATTTTAAATGTGATAAACATTTTGGATTTTGAATCGGTGGCTTTGAGCTGAAAGGTTTTCTTCATGGCAGTCACAGGAGCTGAATTTCTAGCACTTCGAGGTGTTCCTCATTTTGACCCGACGGGTGATGCAAGCACTATGAGTGTGAAGTGGAAGGCATGGCTGGAAGAATTTGAAGCCTACGCCGAGAGTCGTGGCCTATTTCTCGATAGCAGTACGGCGGAACAGAAAGCGCAGCGGAGGGCGTTACTTCTCTTCACCGCAGGACCCGCAGTTCGGGAAACTTTTAAGATGCTTTGGAATACTGGAAGGAAGGAGGAATACCAGAAAGCCGTAGATGCATTTGTTTCGCAAAACAAAACAAGAAGATGGAGAAACGGTTGCCCAGTACGTGACGAGATTGCAACAACTGGCTGTGGGATGCAATTACGTGGTAGCTGATTTGGACAACCAGTTATTGGATCAAATTGTGCAGCACTGCAGATCAGACAAACTCAGAAGGCGATTGCTGGAAAAAGGGGGTGAGTTGAAACTTACCAATGCTTTAACAATGGCTGCTGCATTAGAGGCTGTTGAGGGGCAATTTCATACCATGAAACTGAAAGACAACTCAAGCCAGCCCAGTAAAGACAAAGTTGGTCAACAAGTAAATAGGCTATTGCATAGCCATAGCCAGCCAAGAAATATGCCAACACATGACTTGGAGTGTTACAGATGTGGAAACAGATGTCATTTTGGAAAAGACCCATGCTGCCCAGCAAAAGGCAAAATTTGTAGAAAGTGTGGAGGTAAGGACCACTTTGCAAAGAAGTGCAAAAGTAAGTCAAATGCAAACCAGAATGGGAAGAGTACAGCTTCTAAGGGCAAAGCTTGGGGGAAAGGAAAGTATCCTGGAAAGAAAGGCACTATTCGCCATATAGAAGGTGACCCAGAAAGTGACGATGATGATGACAACCAGGATGGGCAGGAATACGATCAGTTTACATTGAATGATGTACATCATGAGAAGGTCTCAGTGATAATTGGTGGTGTGACAGTTCCGGTCATTGTAGACTCAGGCAGTGATAGTAATGTAATTGACCGACATTTATGGGAGAAATTGAAAAGAAAAAAGATCATTTGTACATCAAAGAAGTGTTCAAAGAAACTGTATCCATACACAGCAACCAAGCCATTGCAGACCATTGGATGTTTCACTGCGACTGTTGAAGCTGGTGACAAGTACACCGAAGCAGAGTTTGTTGTCATAGACGAGAGGGGAGAACCATTGCTGAGTAGACGCACGGCGCAAGACCTGGCAATACTTCATATTGGAATTCATGTCAATTCAGTTCAGTCATACGAGGATATGAAGCAAGAATTCCCCACAGTTTTCCAGGGAGTAGGAAAGCTGAAAGGTCGACAACTAAAGCTAGCAGTGGACAAAACGGTCAAACCCAAGGCGCAACCAGTGCGCAGAACACCATTTGGACTTCGTGGGAAAGTCGAGGCCAAAATCAAAGAGTTGATCAAGCAAGACATTATTGAACCTGTAGAACATTCAACGCAACGGGTCAGCCCAGTAGTGATCGTGCCCAAACCAAATGGTGACATAAGACTGTGTGTTGATATAAGTTTGGCCAATGAAGCTATAATTCGAGAACGACACCCCATACTGACAGTGGAGGAAGTACTTCAGGAGTTAACTACCAGTCAGGTGTTCTCAAAAATTGATTTAAAATGGGGCTATCATCAATTAGAGCTGGACCCAGAATCCAGGGACATGACAACATTTGTGACTTACTGTGGATTGTACCGGTACAAGAGACTATCGTTCGGCATCAATGCAGCTCCTGAGATCTACCAGTATGAAATCCATCAAGTGATTCAAGGCGTTCCTGGAGTTGCCAACATTTTTGATGACATCATAGTCCATGCGGCTACAAAGGAAGAGCATGACAGATGGTTGAGGCGTGTGCTATCCAGACTACAGGGGGCAGGCCTTACCATGAATGGAGACAAGTGCCAGTTCGGTGTGTCAGAGATGGACTTCATGGGACACAGGCTTACACGGGAAGGACTGAACCCAGCTGAGGCCAAGGTGAAAGCTGTTGCAGATGCACGTGAACCCCAGAATGCAACGGAGGTGAGGAGTTTCTTGGGATTGGTTAATTATTGCGCAAAGTTCATCCCTAATTTTGCTACACTGGCAGAACCACTGAGGAAACTAACCAGGAAAGGTGTACCATTCCATTTTGGCTCTGAGCAGAAGGAAGCATTCACAGCTCTGAAACAAAATCTGACGAATGCCAATACTCTTGGGTATTATGATCCGGCTGCACCAACCAAAGTCATAGCGGATGCTAGTCCTGTTGGTTTAGGAGCCGTGTTGGTCCAGATGTGTGATGTGGGACCAAGAATCATTGCCTATGCCAGGTGATCTTTGTCAGATGTGGAAAGGAGATATTCTCAGACAGAGAAAGAAGCACTCGGACTTGTATGGGCCTGCGAGAGATTCCATGCATATTTGTATGGCATTGAATTTGAACTCATCACGGACCATAAACCATTGGAGGTGATCTATGCCGCCAGGTCCAAACCGTGTGCCAGGATAGAACGATGGGTGCTCAGACTCCAACCGTACAAGTACAGAGTAGTTCACATTGCTGGGAAAGCAAACATTGCTGATCCGCTGTCCAAATTGTTGAAAGATGGATGCCCACAATCCAAGTCAGAGTTGGGGACAGAAGCAGAGAGCTTTGTACGCTTCGTAGCTATTCAGTCGACACCGGAAGCTGTGACAACGAGGGAAGTCGAGAGAGAGTCCGAACATGACCCAGAACTCATGGAAGTTAGAGAATGTATCCAAAGTGGACAATGGGACAAGTGCATTCACAAGGCATATAGTCCCTTAGAGACGAACTTTGTTGCATCGGGCAGTGTGTATTGAGGGGGTATAGATTGGTGATACCACAGAGGTTGAGACCGAAGATCATATCATTAGCTCATGAAGGACATATAGGTATTGTTGGTACCAAGCAAAACCTCAGGAGTAAAGTATGGTGGCCAGGTTGTGATAAAGACGTAGAGAAATTCGTCAAAACCTGCCATGGGTGTCAACTCACAAGTAGGAGTAATCCTCCAGAGCCGATCCGGAGTACGCAACTCCCGACAGGACCGTGGATCGATGTAGCTGTTGATTTTCTCGGACCTTTACCAACTGGTGAGTCAATCATGGTAGTGGTAGATTACTACAGCAGATACTATGAGTACTCTGTGATGAGGTCAACAACCACTGAAAAAATAATACAAGCATTGGCAGAGATCTTCGCGAGATATGGATTGCCTGTTACGCTATACTCTGACAATGGTCCACAGTTCATTTCAGAGACATTTGCTGAATACATGAGGACCACAGGTATCCACCATCATAAAGTAACTCCTAAATGGCCGCAAGCCAATGGGGAAGTAGAGAGACAAAATCAGTCCATCGAAAAACGATTACGGATTGCTCATGCAGAAGGACAGAACTGGAGAGAAGCATTGCTATCCTATGTAGCTGTCTATCGGGCAACGCCTCATGCAACCACAGGAAAAAGTCCTGCAGAAGTACTTTTCTGGAGGAAAATCCGCACAAAAATGCCCGAAATAAAGGAAATCAGGGACGACCAGGAGATGAGGGACCACGATGCTGAAAAGAAGGGAGCAGCAAAGCTGTATGCAGACTCGAAGCATGGGGCCAGGTACTCAGGTACTATGTTCTGTGAGGCAAGGGAGTGGTGGTAAGCTAGACACACCTTATTACCATCAACCCTACACTGTTGTATCCAGAAGCGGCAGTATGGTGACAGACAAGTCTCCAGCTGGAGTCCTGTACAAAAGAAACGTGTCTGGTGTAAAAAAAGTACCAATCCAGAGCGACACTGAGTAAAGTGGTTGGAAGTCCGATACGAGATGCTCAACCTGAGGGACCAGATGATGTTCCAGAGGTAGTTACCAGCATTCCCGATGAAGTGGCCAGAGTACCAGAAACACCAGAGGCCACAACCAAGTTGCGACAGTAGCATTGCAGGAAGGCCGAGACGGGACAGGAAACCACCTAAACAATATGAAGATTTTGTGCCATATTTCTAATCGTGCCCACATTATCACGAAAGTGAAAGTTTGTGATAGTTGGAATGAGTTTCAATGAAGCGCAGTAATGTTACTCACCAAGGAAGAGAAATGATAATGGGAACATTTGGGCAGTGATTTGATCAAGACATCATAAAATACATGTATGAGTGCTGTATGAATTGCATTTTTTAGTCGACTATTTAGTATTAAATGAAAAAAAAACCAAAAGTATTGGAATTTAAACATGTGAGGTGTATAAATTTAAATGTTTACATTTTGCATATGAGGTGAGCATTGTATTAGTATAATTACAGAAGAACAGTTGAGCTATTATATTACATTTGGTTATAACATGTTTATGTTACATTTTGTGAAGAGGGAATTTGAAGTTGGTTTTGTTTTGAATTTGAAGTTGTTTTGTTGGTTCAGAAGGCAGAAAAATGCTATTGATAGTGTTAAAGTGTTTACATTTAAACATAAAGATATAAAGTTTATTTCTGGTGAAAGGAGGGATGTCATGATAATGAATATGCATGATATATATTAACCTGACCGGAAGTCAGATGGTATGCACTGGAGGTGGAAGGTGCAGGATGATGAAATAGGGAAGCAGGAAAATAAAGACACTGAGATGTTCAACTGGTAAAGCATGTGGTGATGGTGTTATTAATTTCACATTTCGGGCCACAAATGTGACATCGCTGTCATCTGCAAACTTGATGATACTGTTGGACCTGGATCTGGCAATCTATTCAGTAACGTGAATAGGAGTGGGCTGAGCGCACAGCTCTGAAGTACAACAGTGCTCAGGTGACAGTGCTCGATTTTCTGCTTCTGACCTGGACAGACTATGGTCTTTCTGTTGGAAAGTCCAGAATCCACAATTAGGAAACCTAACCCCTTTTTTTTGCGTCTTAAGCTCATTCTCAGTTTTATACCCACAAAGGTGCTATTGACCAATGGCTTGGTTAAGTTCTTTGGAGAATTCTCTTCTGTGTTAATCTCTGGTATTCCAGAATTTTTTTTGTGTCTTTAGTGCTCGACTGTCATTTTTTTTGTCTATGGAAGATGATAAGTGGAAAATTGCAGAGCAAGAACAGAAGCAGAAAGCTCGACTGTTTTTTAAGCAGTATGCACAATATGTGATCTTCTGAAACTGACCGCGGGAAATGAATTGAAATTCATTTATCTGGTATTTAAAATTCTGCATTTATGCAGAAAGAGCCAAGTAAGGAATACTGCTGCAATATTCCCATGCTTCGGCTACCAATGAAAATATCCCTCACTCCAGCATTATAATCAAGCTAGAGGACCAATCCTTGTTCAATGAGAACTGCTAAAGGGCTTGCCAGGAGCAGCATCAGGTTTATCTAAAAATGAAATGCCAGCCTAATGAAACTGTGAGACAGGAACAAATGCAAGGTGAAAAGACAAAGGCAGCAGGCAAATGACAGGGTGAAAGTACTTCACTACCCCCAGTTGAAGTCATAATTTACAATCTTGTTGCATATGCTCATGAATGATGCAGGGTATTAAATAACTCATGGGAAGAAGAGACTACAAGAACATTTCCTGCCCTAGTGATGATGGAGCTCAGGATGTAATTCCTAAAGATAAGTCTGATGCATTTGCAAGCATGCTTGACCAGAAGTGATGAGCAGATGATCTATTATAGCTTGGTCTTGAGATTCCCACCACCACAGAAGCCCATCTCAGCCAATTCAATTCACAAAGTTGCAATCAAGAATGAGAGCACTGCATAGACCATTAGCTATGGGAGAGATCAAGAGCTCAGCTGTAATACAAAAGACGTGCACTTGATGTAGCTGCACATCTCACCAAACTGTTCCAGTGAAGGAAATAGAGGTGTTGATGAGTCTTCTTCATTGTTCCCAGCAAGTGTTGACTCTGGGAGAGATCCTCCAAACATGTAGACTCCCTGGAACTTGAAGATACTAACCCTTCTCCATCACCATTTCATCAATGAGACAGGTGCATGGTCCTTCTGCTTCCCCTTTCTAAAATCCACAACCTGCTCTTTGGTCTTGGTCATGCTGAAATCAAGATTATTGTTCAGGCATCACTGAACCAGATTCTTGATTTCCATCCTGTATTCCAGAGATGGCCAAACCGTGGCTCGCTAGCCACATACGGCTCTGACATATAATGTGCAGCTCATGGAAAAATATTGGCTGAGACTGGAATCGTATGAGCCATTGCTCTCAATGGTAGTTTTTGAGGGCATGGCGTGATTGTTGCTACTATCAAACATCTGAAGTTTATCTTATGTGACTCTTACATTAAGCAACTTTGGCCACCCCTGCTGTATTCAGACTCATCATTTCCGTTATTAGGCCAAAAACATTGGTGTCGTCTGTGTTGATTTATGAATTCTTGGAGCTAAACTTGATGATGCAATTACAAGCATACAGGGAATAGAGCAAGGGACTATGCATGCAGCCATCCCAGAGAGACCGGAAAACTGGAGCAACATACAAGATGCTCAACTATCTTTTGCCTTTCGTGGATGCTGCCTAACCCGGAGAATTCTTCCCTTATTTTGTGAGCCTTGTGCTGATGGTCAGGAAGAAGGAGATGATCTACACTGACTGTGGTCAGCCAATGAGTATCAGAAGGACCTATCATGTTGAAAGAACACAAAAACAGTAAAATGTACTATAATATACTATTTAATCAAATGCATAATGAATCCAGTAACAGCAGAGTGCGTGCCTGTTCATGAGCTCAATTTGGTTTTAAAGAAGTAATTTACTGTATTTTTTTAAAATTGATAGCCTGGGATAATTTACTTTGCAATTAACCACTAATTTGTTTTAAATGTTACTGACAGAAACTTCTTGTCAGCACTTATAATTGTTGAAGTTCAGTTCAACAATCTTTTCAGACTCAGTTTGAACCCAATTTCAGCTGTATGGGTATTCTGTTGCTATTAATCATTCAATGAGTTGCCAGTGAAAGGCTGCTGGGACCTTATATTATGAAAAGATTGTAACTTCACAAATATGCCATTTAAATAAATTAAAGTCAAATTATTTTACAATTGTTTGAAACCATCCTTTGTATACTTGTATCCCATTGGAATAAAATGTAAAGTTTGAAGCATAATGTTTTTCAGTTACTTTTATCCAGCTATTATTATTCAAGTCCCTCTCCACCTTTCATTCTCTCACTTTCACTAATGAATTCATCCACCAATTTGAGAAGTCAATGACAAAAAAAGAGATCAGTTTTAGATGTAAAACAACCATTTTTGACTTCATCTTTTTGTTTTCTTCCTCCCATGAACTAGAGAATACTGCACCACAGAAATAGGCCATTCAGCCCATCTAGTCCTTGCTGAACTATTTATACTGCCTAGCCCCATTTCCCTCCTATCAATATTTTTTTTATTGAATGTCAAAAATGAACCTGGATCCACCATTTCACTGCTGATAAATAATAGAATGCAGAGCACTGGTCCATACCTGGAGTTTTGTATCAATGAGACAAGAAAGGATATATAAACCCCAAACTAAAAGTTAATAAAAATGTACTTCTATAATGCTGAGGAATATGATCACAGAAATGTGTATAGATTTTGCTGCATTTTGTGATCATTTGAATTGCAAGTAATTTTATAAAATAAGTTTTATTTATTTTTAAAAATAAATATTTTTTAAAATATTTTTCTTTTAATATTTAGGAGGTACAGTAAACTAAGATGAAAAGTGAAATTAAATGAATTCAAGAACATCATTTCATAAAACCCAGAACTGTTTCCTAAAGAATATTGTGAATGTGCATACAATGAAAGATGCTACAACAGATTGAGCAATAATGAAAAAAGGTCTCAAAATGGACTTGTGCTAACTCCTTTGCATGATAAAGGTATTGTTGAATTTCATATGTTTCTGCCCTTATAATTGTAGGGTTATCATGTTTTAATCCTGTGAGGAAGGGATCGAAGTGGGGAAAAAACATGGTAAAAATAATTTTAATAGATAATGTAAATTTCTGAATCTAATATTACCAAGTGAAAAGAATTGTGCAGATAGAAGATGAAATGTTTGAATAAAACAACAAATAAACATAATTTTGAGAGGAAGAGTTTATAACAAAATAAATAATGGTTGCTAATTAGAACAAGAGCAACTTTATGAGAATGAGAAGTGATTTTTCAAAAAATTAACTAGAAATAGCTATTTAAAAATAAATTAGTATTGAGGTGATGGAATCAAGTTTTGAAGATTCAAAAGTTTCTGTGTATACCTGTTCACATTAAGAAAAATAGTGAGACCGCCAAATCTTGAGTTTTATGGATGACAGCAAATGGAGAGGAAGATAGTGTCATGATAATGAATATGTATGAGATGTACCGGAAGTCACGTGGTATGAGAGAGAGAGATAACAACACAAGCAGGAGAACAACAGCCAGCTAGCTGTTGGATGCAATTACATGCCAGCTGATTTGGACAACCAATTATTGGATCAAGTCATACAGCACTGCAGATCAGATAAACTCAGAAGACGTCTACTGGAAAGAGGGAGTGAGTTGGAACTCACCGATGCTTTAACCATTGCTGCTGCATTAGAGGCTGTTGAAGGGCAATTTCATACCAGGACCCTGAAAGACAACTCAAGCCAGCAAATTAAGAGGCTCTCACATCGCCATAATCAGCCAAGATATACGCCGACACAGGACGTGGAGTGTTATCGATGTGGAAACCGAGGTCACTTTGGAAAAGACCCGTATTGCCCGGCCAAAGGCAAAGTTTGCAGAAAGTGTGGAGGTAAGGACCACTTTGCAAAGAAGTACAAAAGCAAGTCCAATGCAGACCAGAAGAGGAAGAGTACAACTTCCAAAGGCAAAGCCTGGGAGAAAGGAAAGTATCCTGGAAAGAAAGATATCATTCGCCAGATAGACGGTGACGATGATGATACCCAGGAGGAACAGAGTTGTTACCAATTTATGTTGAATGAAGTACATCATGAGAAGGTCCCAGTGATCATTGGTGGAGTGACAGTGCAGGTCATTGTAGACTCAGGCAGTGACAGTAATGTGATTGATCGACATTTATGGGAGAAGTTGAAAAGGAAAAAGATCATCTGTACCTCAAAGAAGTGTTCCAAGAAACTGTATCCATACACAGCAACCAAGCCATTGCAGACCATTGGATGTTTTACTGCAACTGTTGAAGCTGGAGATAAGTACACCGAAGCAGAGTTTATGGTCATAGAAGAGAGGGGAGAACCATTGCTGAGTTGAAGCACAGCGCAAGACCTGGCAATACTTCATATTGGAGCTTGTGTCAATTCAATTCAGTCATACGAGGATATGAAGCAAGAATTCCCCGCAGTCTTCCAAGGAGAACAAAGGAAACGGGAAAATAAAGACACTGAGAAGTTTACCTGATAAAACTTGTGTTTAATGTTTTATTAACTTCACATTTCGGGCCACAAATGTGACAGATAGGGTTAGGGAAAGAACTAAGTTGAGGTAGACAACAGAACAAGATAGCATTATTTAGACCCCATGAATTTAACACTGCAGAAACAATTATAGAAAGTATGGAGAGGAATTAAAAATGAAATTAGAAAGGAAAAAAGAGGATACTGGTATATTGACAAATTAAATAGAGGATTCCAAAAATACTTTATGTATGCAAAAATAAGAGGGCACCTAAGGAAAGAACATGGCCAATAAAGAATAAAAACTTAAAATGCATGGAGGCAAGTGATATGGGAAGGCGTTAATGAATGTTTTGTAACTGCCTTAACATGCAATGGTTAGTGTAAAAGATTGGATAGGATAAACATAGGGAATGAGAATTCATGCAATTCATGAGAAAGTGGCAAGTTGATGTAAAAGCAGCTTAGTAGCAAGAAACAAAAATCAAAAATTGGTCTGTGACTTTATAACAAAAAGCCTGTTACTGTGTATGTCCACATAGCATATGGTGATAATAGCAACTACCCTATTCCTTGTTTTTGCATTTTTAGATCAATGATTTAGACCTAAATTGTTTATTGACATGTGTACTGAGATACAGTGAAAACCTCTGTTTTACGAGTTAGCCCAGCAATTCAACTTATTCTTAAGTACACCAAGCAGTATAATAATAAAACAGAAGTGTATGGTGTGGTAGTCAAAGAGGGCAGGGTATAGTGTTGCAGTATGTGGAGAAAAGTACAGTTAAAACGGTGCAAAAGAGTAATGTTTTGCCAATGACAGGTTCATCTAAGAGTCTGATAACAGCAGGAAAGAAGCTATTCTTTATGATAACGAGTTTAATGTCACACATATTGTTCAATTTATATATGCCCAAAATTCTTTCTTTCTGGAGCTGAAATGAAAAGAGCAAATATATACACAAGAAAGATAATAAATATTCATAGTGATCCTAATGGAAAAAAGTGACTTGCATTAGTGCAGGCAGTTCATGATTAGGGTACCAAGGGAAAGTTCAAGAGTCTAATAGCTATTGGCAAAATACTGTTCTTGAACCTCGAAGTGCTAGTTTTCAGGCTTCTGTTCCTTTTGCTGAAGGTAGCAGTGAGAATAAGTTATGACCAAGGTGATGGGGGCCTTCATGATGTTGGGTGCATTCTTGAGGCAGCACTTCACTTAGATGTCTGCAATGGATGGGATGTCAGAGTTTGTGATAGACCTAGTTATATTTGCTACCTGCTGCAGTCTTTTGCATTCCTCAGAACTTGTATTGCCAAGCCAGCCGAATATGCAACCAGTCAGTAAACTTTCCACGGTGTTAAGAAATTTTTATGGAAGGTAAAAATGGTAAGAATATCTATACATAAGTTAACATGTAAATATGAATTAGGGGGATTACAACTTCCAATTTTCTAAATTATTATAAGGCTGCTCAGTTAAAATTTATAAATAGAATGTTTGATCTTGATAATTCTTTGACTTGGGCAGAAATAGAATTACTGAGGATAGAAGGGATCAGTTTATTTATAAATGGAATTTTAAATTGTTAGCTTCTGATAAATCACCAATTTTATCTCATTTGTTAGATATTTGGGATGGGATAAATATTGAAATTCGTACTCAATGTAAAATATCTAGATATACTCCTTTGTATCAGAATAAACTTTTTCCTTTTATGGTTAATAATTATTTTCTTAAGATTTGGGCTCTGAAAGGGATTAAGATAGTAAATAATTGTTATGAATGAAACTGATTTCTTTCATTTGAAAGAATGAAAGAAAGATATCAAGTTCCAACCAGACTCTTTTTTTTTGTTATTATCAAATTAAATCAAAATTTGAAATGATAGTTTGTGATGGAGGGAAGAAAAGATTTATATCTGAAATGTATAAATTATTGCAACAGAAAATGACTAAAATTGATTTGCATAAATCAAGACTAAAATGGGCAAAGGATTTGGGAGTTGATTTGGATAGAGACAATGGGAAACTATTTGTAATGTTACTATGACAAAAATTATCATTGTCCGGTTTAGACTTGTAAATTATCATTTTATACATCAATTATATTTAACTTTGGAACATTTAAAAATATATAATTTGATTTTTTTCTGATGTGTTTTCAATGTAATGGTCAGAAAGGTACATTTTTACACTCAGTATGGTCTTGTGATAAGTTTAAACCTTTTTGGTTTCGTGTTAAGGATTGTTTACAGGATATTTTGAAAATAAAACTTTCTTTAGATTCAAAATGTTTTAAAATTGGTGATATAAGTGGAATTTGTTTGGTATATAGATTAGATAAATTTCAAATAGCTTTTTGAGACTGGCTTTAGCAGTGGCAAGGAAATGTATAGCAAGTATATGGAAAGATCAGATAGAACTTAGTTTACAGAGATGGCATTCAGAATTAAGGTCCTGCATTCCTTTGGAAAAAAATAACGTATAAGTTGAGAGATAAACACTATATTTACAGGAAGGTTTTGAGCCCTTATTTGGATTATCTCAATTGGAAACTTTGAAGATTTTGATCTGGATGTAGTGGGGTTCCTTCATCCCATGAGGTATTAACTCTTGCTTTGGTTTTTGTTCCTCTTTTTTTTCTATTTCTTTTATTGGGGTTAGTTGGGGCAAGTAGGGATGGAAATGGGAGGAGGGGGATGTATTATTTAGGGGTTGGGGTGGATAGAGGGATTTTTAATATATATATATATATAAACCATGTTAAATTTGAAGATATATTTGTATTATTACATTATTGGTGTAATCATGGTTGATTATATTTTAAATAAAATATTCCAAAAAAAACTTTCCACAGTGAACCTGTCGGTTTAGTAGAGAATCCAGCGACATACCAAATCTCCTTAGAAAGTAGAGGTGTTGGTGTGCCTTCTTCATAGTTGCCTTGATGTGCTGGCTCCAGGGAAGGTCTTCTGAGATATAGAATCCTCGGAACCTTTTGACTCTCCCCACCTCCTTATTTTTAATGCATGGTACCTTGGCTTTTCTTTCCTAAAATCATCAATCAGGTCTTGGTGATGTTGAGAGAGCAATATTGTTGATCTGACATCACCCAATCAGATTCTCAATCTCCATTCTGGAAAATTTTACTCTGAGCGAGGATCGGATAGACTTGGGTTGTTTCCTTTGGGAGAATTATTTGAGGTGCATAGAATAATGAGGTACATAGATAAATTAACTAAGATGAATCAATTTCATTTAAAGGGGTCAAAATCAGGGGCCATCAATTTAAAGTTGTTAGAAGGACTAGAAGAGATGTGAAGAACTAAGTGTTGGGCAGAGAGCAGCAAGGTTCTGAAATCCTCATCAAATTTAAAGATTCTTTAGACATATACTTTAAGGCCTTTGGCCTGCAGGGGCACACACCAAATGCTGGAAGGTGAGACTAAGCTGAAAGATTCTATTCTGACTGGAATGAACATGAAAGGCCAAATGGCCTGATTCTCTGTTGTATATTTTCACTGATCCTATGATAAATCAAATTCAAATATTTATGTATGAGGGAGCGTCTACGCTTGAATGTGAAAAGCCCTCCAATTTCAGAGTGATTAATTACAAAGTATGATGGGAATATACCTTCTGAAAATCTTGATTATTCACTCATGTCCATTCAAAAACTAATATTTAAATCTATACAATCTCATGAAACAGTACAAAGAACGTGTAGTGCAGTTGAGAGGGAGAGAAACCATATGGATCTGATGAAAACCCTGGTGGAAGATGTTCCACCAACCAGATGGTCAGAGCTAAATTACTCTTCACTGAGCTGCTGAACTCATCTGCTGCAGAACAATCTGGATTAAGCCAAAAGCAGGTCATGGAAGCCTTTTTTTGATTACTGATATTCAAAATGCAACAACAGTCCACTTGTGAATGTTTATATTTCCAATTAATTAATGTGTGGATCTATTAGCAGAATTCTTTTTGGTCGGCCCCTGTAGCTCAGAAAGGGAGGGAAAGGAAGAGGAAGGCAATTGTGGTAGGAGACTCCATAGTTAAGAGGACGGATAGGGGATTCTGCGGACGCAGCAAGGAGAACCGGATGGTGGTTTGCCTCCCTGGTGCCAGGGTCCGAGATGTTGCTGCTCGTGTCCCAGATATCCTAAAGTGGGAGGGACAGGAGCCAGAGGTCGTGGTACATGTAGGTACCAATGACATAGGGAGAATTAGAGAAGAGGTCCTAAAAAGTGAGTACAGGCAGTTAGGTAGGGAGTTAAAAAGAAGGACCGCAAAGGGGGTAATCTCTGGATTACTCCCTGTGCCATGTGACAGTGTGAATAGAAATAGAATGAGGTGGAGGATTAACACGTGGCTGAAGGGGTGGAGTAAGGGGCAGGGTTTTAAGTTTCTGGATAACTGGGACCTTTTTTGGGGGAGATGTGACCTGTACTGTAAGGACGGGTTACACTTAAATCCCAGGGGGACCAGAATCCTGGCAGAGGTATTTGCTAGGGCTACTCAGGATCCTTTAAACTAGAATGGTTGGGGGAGGGAACAAAATAGTACAGAGCAGTAAGGAGAAGGTTAGAATGCAAACAATGAAAGTTTGTAGTAAGTATTTGAATATGGATGGGCAGGTGATAGAGAAGGGAAATGCTCTGGAAGAAGATGAAGGGCAATTGGCAGGAAAAGTAAATAATGTTGTTCTTAAAGATGAGGGAAAACAGGGATTAAAAAATGGGAAATCCCTGAAATTCATATATTTTAATGCCAGGAGTATTGTAAAAAAGGTGGATGAGCTGAAGGTGTGGATTGATACTTGGAAGTATGATGTGGTAGCGATTAGTGAGACATGGTTGCAGGAGGGATGTGATTGGCAACTAAATATCCCTGGGTTTCGTTGTTTTAGGTGTGATAGAGTCGGAGGGGCAAGAGGAGGTGGGGTTGCATTGCTTGTCAGGGAAAATATTACAGCGGTGCCTAGGAAGGATAGATTAGAGGGCACATCCACGGAGGCTATTTGGGTGGAACTGAGGAGTAGGAAAGGAGAGGTTACATTTGTAGGGGTGTATTATAGACCACCCGGAGGGGACCGAGACCTAGAGGAGCAAATCTGTAGGGAGATAGTAGATATTTGTGATAAGCACAGGGTTGTAATTATGGGAGATTTTAATTTTCCACATATAGATTGGGAAACACATTCTGTGAAAGGACTGGATGGGTTAGAGTTTGTGAAATGTGTGCAAGATAGTTTTTTACAAAAATATGTAGAGGTACCGACCAGAGAAGGAGCAGTGTTAGATCTACTGTTGGCAAATGGGATGGGTCAAGTGACGGAGGTTAGTGTTGGCGAGCACTTCGGCTCCAGTGATCATAATGCCATCAGCTTCAATGTCATTATGGAAAGAGAGAAATCAGGGCCAAGGATTGAGGTTTTTGATTGGGGAAAAGCTAGATTTGAGGAGATGCGAAAGGACTTGCAGGGTGTGCATTGGGACAATTTGTTTTATGGGCAGGATGTAGTAGAGAGATGGAAGTCTTTTAAAGATCAGATTTTGAGAGTGCAAAAGCTTTATGTTCCTGTTAGGTTAAAAGGAGGGGCAAAAGGTTTGAGAGAGCCGTGGTTTTCAAGGAATATTGGAAACTTGGTTCGAAGAAAAAGGGAGGCGTACATTAGATATAAGAAGCATGGAGTTAAGGAGATGTTTGAAAGATACATTGAATGTAAGAGGAATCTTAAGAGAGGAATTAGGAAAGCTAAAAGAAGGTACGAGAAAACTATGGCAAGCAGGGTGAAAACTAATCCAAAAGAGTTCTACAAATATGTTAATGGTAAGAGGAAAGCTAGAGACAAAATTGGTCTCTTAGAAAATCAGAGTGGAAAACTGTGTGTGGAACCTAGAGAAATGGGGGAGATATTGAACAGTTTCTTTTCTTCGGTATTGGGAGATGTGGGATAAAAAAAGCAAATTGGGTAAATATGGGGAATATAGAGATTACAAAAGGTGTAGTTTTAAGGCTTTTGAAGAATATAAAGGTGGATAAGTCTCCGGGACCAGACGGGATCTTCCCGAGGACATTGAGAGAAGTGAAGGAGGAAATAGCAGAGGCTCTGGCGGTAATTTTTTAAATGTCATTAGATATGGGGATAGTGCCGGAGGATTGGCGCATTGCGCATGTGGTTCCGTTATTTAAAAAGGGTTCAAGGAGGAAGCCTGGCAACTATCGGCCTGTAAGTTTGACGTCTGTGGTAGGTAAATTAATGGAGAAAATTCTTAGAGATAGTACTTATAAACATCTGGATAGACAGGGTCTGATCAGGAGCACTCAACATGGATTTGTGGGAGGAAGGTCATGTTTGACCAATCTGATTGAATTTTTTGAAGAGGTGACTAGGAATGTGGATGAGGGTAGCGCAGTGGATGTTGTCTATATGGACTTCAGTAAGGCCTTCGATAAGGTACCACATGGAAGGTTAGTTAGGAAGGTGCAGTCTTTAGGTATAAATTTTAAGATAGTCAAATGGATTGAACATTGGCTGAAAGGGAGAGGTCAGAGAGTGGTAGTGGATAATTGTCTGTCAGGTTGGAGGCCGGTGACCAGTGGTGTGCCTCAAGGATCTGTATTGGGCCCATTGTTGTTCGTTATATACATTAATGATCTAGATGATGGGGTGGTGAATTGGATTAGTAAATATGCAGACGATACTAAGATAGGTGGAATAGTGGATAATGAAGAAGGTTTTCAAGGATTGCAGAGGGATTTGGGTTGCTTAGAAAAGTGGGCTGAAAAATGGCAGATGGAATTTAATGCTGATAAGTGTGAGGTGCTTCATTTTGGTAAGAAGAATCAGAATAGGACATATGTGGTAAATGGGAGAGCATTGAGGAATACAGAAGAGCAGAAAGATTTAGGAGTAACGGTACATCGTTCCCTGAAGGTAGAAACTCACGTGAATAGGGTGGTGAAGAAGGCTTTTAGTATGCTGGCCTTTATCAATCATTGCATGGAATATAGGAGTTGGGAGGTGATGTTGAGATTGTATAAGACGTTGGTGCGGCCTAATTTGGAGTTCTGTGTGCAGTTCTGGTCGCCTAATTATAGGAAGGATATAAACAGAGTGGAGAGAGTGCAGAGAAGGTTTACCAGAATGTTGCCTGGGTTTAAGCATCTGGAGTATGGGGAGAGATTGGGCAGATTGGGTCTTTATTCTTTGGAGCGTAGAAGGTTGAGAGGGGATTTGATAGAAGTATTTAAGATTATGAAAGGGATAGACAGAATGGATGTGGATAGACTATTTCCGTTAAGAGGAGGAAAGTTTAAAACAAGAGGACATGAGTTAAGAATTAAGGGGCAGAAGTTTAGAGGTAACATGAGGGGGAACTTCTTTACTCAGAGAGTGGTAGCTGTGTGGAATGATCTTCCGGGAGAAATAGTGGCGGCGGAGTCAATTGTATTATTTAAGAAAAGGTTGGACAGGTATATGGATGAGAAGAAGATGGAGGGTTATGGGCATTGTGCAGGGAGGTGGGACTAGAAAGGGGTGTTTGGTTCGGTGCGGACTAGAAGGGCCTAATGGCCTGTTTCCGTGCTGTAATTGTTATGTTATGTTATGTTAACATGTTGGGATGGGTTGTGTACGTTGCAGTTTAGCTGAAAGCAATGTTTCTTATTACTGCAGGTTAAGAGTTTGTACTTAAGTGAAATAATTTTCTTAGGATAGAATTTCACAGAGGCAATGGTAAAAGACACTCTTGGGTATTTGAATTTTGTGTGTAACTTTATGACTCAAAACCCATGGATATTATTAGTGGAAACTAAATTTCTGCAATTAGGATGTGATTTACTGCATATGTTGGATTTCTCCAATGACTATAAACAAACAATTCTGATAGAGACACTTTCATGTGGATCTACATTTGAAAGTGGCTTTGCTACCATATCTCTGAAGCACAATATGAAGAGGCTGTAGTACATCTAGCACACAAATTATCAGAAATTATCCTGATAGGGCACATCAGTCTGGTTCATAAACAGAAAGTTATATAGCTCAAGTAATATATAAGTTTAAATATTATTTCACCTGTCATGGAAACCAATTTGTTTTAATACAGAGTCATTGAAGAGCGTTTCAATGTGGCCAAAATCAAAATGATAACTTAAGCCACTGCATCTTAAATGGCTCTTATTGTAGATTTGTTGATCAGGGCCTAAATGCTTGGCCATATATCCAAAGTTAGATGGCTGAAACTACATGCATACTCCTGGTTGTGTGGACATTTGTTCATCTGATATGATTAGTTCTGAAAATTTTCAGTTGTGAAGTCAATTGATCCCAATAACTTACAGAAGCTTATTTTCTATGTGTAGGGCTGATATGGGATGGGAATTCGACAAATAATTTTTTCATTAAACATTCCATCTGGTCGTTACCAAGATAAGTGGTAAAATACCTCAACAGATTCACAGGAGCATAAAAACAACATGATGCTGCTTTTAACCTCCAAAATGGATATTTAAATCATCATTTTAGTCGAGACTTTCTCGAAAGATTTCTCCACAGGGACGTTGCAGTAGAGCTGAATTGAGCATTGTCATTGCTTGGAAACAGAATAATCAATTTGGATTTATTTTAATTGCTTAATGAGCAAGTAACCAGATAAACAGAATGTTTTTTAAAAAATTACTTATTGGCTAACCTGTCAGGAAAATTGGTGAATATTACAAGAATGAAGTGTGCGCTACTCAATCCTGGAAATTTAACATTGTTGATTGTACTTTTGATACTGAGTCACTTTAGCACATTTTCAGATCTATAACTGCTATAACAAATCAATGAGCTCATCTTTAAATAAATACCCAAGAACACTGTAATTGTGAGAGTTCAATCTTCAAAATCAAAATGAAAATCAGAATTTACGGTCATGAAATCGGTGTTTTGCGGCAGCGTCACAGGGCAAACATTCATATTATAACCATTCTACATCATTATTATAAATAAAAAAAATTAAAATAGTAGTGCATGAAAAATAAGACAGCGTCTTTGGTTCATTGATTAGTCAGGAATCTGATGGCAGTGGGGAAGCAGCAGTTCTCGTGCTGTTGAGAGCTCATCTTTAGGTTCCTGTACCTTTTTCCTTATGGTAGTAGAATGAAGAGGGCATGGCTTGGGTGGTGGGGATCTTTGATGATAGAGGATAGATGTCCTTGATAGAGTGAAGTCTGGTGCCTGTGATGTCACAGGCCGAGTTAACAACTCCAGAGTTAACTCAGATTTTGAAATAAATTATTGTCTCTATCCCAAAAACATCAACTTATGCTGAAGAACAGCATCAGTTTTGTGACAGGAAGATCAACATCATAGATCTCAAAGAGCCTACAAAAGGAAGTTCTTTGCAGACTGTGGTGAATGTCTGCCAAGTTGCCTGTCTCCCCTCTGGCGAGCCTTGCTGTACTAACATTGGCTGTGCATTATCTCTACTGTTAAGGACACTCCCCTGTGTATGCACCTATTGTCTTTCATTATTGTACCATGAGTTTCTGCTAATAAAAGTCATGATTGTTGTTTGACCACATCTTGTGTCTACTTCATCAACTGGCACTTCACAGACAATGTCTCACAAACAACATTTCAACTGCCAGGCTACAGGAACAGCAAAGTATCTATCGCTTATGGGCCCCTATAGAAAAGACTATTACCTTCTCAAGCAAGAAGAACAGAACTAGTTTGATGAGAGTGTTCAGAATATCAAGGAGCCAATTAAACACAAACATAAGGCATTTCTTGATTTTAAATTCCACTATTCTTCAAGGGAAATTAAGCAGCTTTATCCTGTTATGAAGCAAGAGGTTCAGCAGAAAACCAATGACCTAAAGAACAGAGAGCAGGAGGCTCAGAAATGTGACGACAGTCCATGTTATGCACACAAAACACGTACAGTCCCAACTAGCAAGCAACGGGATAAGAAGAACCCATCAGGAACAGATAGAAGATATACACACATCAGATGCAGCACTTATAAGACCCCTCAACTGTGATTCATTCCTTGCTATAAGCACTCTTAGGTCCATCTCACTGTGGCCGATGCAGCCAGCTTTGCTGCAATGCTGACTGATAGTAAACCAAATGTCCATATCCCAGATGATATGGCCCCAGGCATATGTGTTCCAGACTGACAGTCTAAAACTCGGCAGTGAACAAGTCCAGACACAAATCCTCCAGCTTATCATCTACATTTGGGAAAAGGAGGATATACCAGGGACCTCAGAGATGCCATAAGAAAGGAGACAAATCTAATTGTTGTAAGTAATGGAGGGATTCCCTTCTATCTGCCACAGTGAAAGGCATTGCAACAGACCTTTCCAACTTGGTCCTCGGTGGCTAAAAAGCAAATTATCTTCAACACAAGAAAATTCCAAGAAAAATGTAGGGAGAAGCTCCAACCACTGTATTTGGCCTTTCTCAACCTCACTGAAGCTCTTGTGTGGTTGACGTCATCAAGAGGAACAGCAGAACAGCCTGTCAAATAGACATTTGTCTACATTTTATATCAATATATTCATACAAGAAACATAACAAGATGTGGAATTCCCAATTCCACTTGAGTATTTTGTTATGAACCAATTTCTTAAACGGTTACCTTCCTTCTGACCAGGAATTAGACCTAACAATAATGAAAGAATGATAATATTTCCAGATAAGGATCCCTTGGGTTTTTGGAGTGGAATTGTGCAGCCATAGGACTTGGGTGCATCAGGGACAGTTATGTCACTAGAACAGGTGGTGTTTAAGTCAATGGATTATGCACCATCTGCTGTGGGAAAGGAAGATTCAGGTTGAGACCCTGCATGAAGAATGAGAGTGCAGAGGGATGCTGGCCAGAATATTAAAGTGAGAGTGAGACAGTAGCTGGTAGGTGATAGGTCAAATAGATGAGTTGGAGGATGATGGGCAGATGGAGCCAGGGGAGGGACAGGTCTTCAGATAAAGGCTGGTGGTTGATAGGTGAAGGCAGAGAAGGAATGCAAATTGGGCAGAATAAGGCTGGAGGAGGGGTAGGAGAGAGGGAGAATAGAGGCGGTGACTGGAAGGTGATAAGTAAAACCAGATACAGGAGGAATGAAAGGGAAGGGGATAGAAAATGAAATGCGAAGAGAGAAATCCAGGTGAAATGATGTGTGTGGGTGATGGGAAGATGGATCCAGGCGGGGGAGGGTAATGAATTTAGGAAACAGAATGGAGAATGGAAAATGTGATCAAAGGAAAGAGAACCTTAGTGGACCAGTGGGAGTAGGGAGGGAACACAGATAGCCCATACCTCCACACCAATATTTTTTTTCTGTAAAATATTTTAAAAATAGGTTAAAAATCAATACCTCATTTTGTTGCATGTTAAACTGTTTCAGCCGTCTGGGTACACTGTAAACCTGACGACAGTATTGAGAAACACAAAAATTGTAGGTGTGTGGGGGTGTGATCAGTGGAAGAAACACAGCCACCACGTTGAGGGTCGTTAATGACAGTTTTTATTCCAATTCAGCACGTCCCTATAAGGGCAGCATGAGCTCAGTCACCTGGCGCATTGTGACATCATAATCGCTGCCCAGGGTGCGCGCTGGAAGGGATGCTGGAGTCAGAGAGAAACCTCTGACGACGCCATTTCCCCAGGGCTGCCCCGCCACGTGGCGATACAAACAGGGCCGGTTCGCCATGAGGATGTGCGCTGCCAGTCTTGGAATTTTGATTAAACCATGAACTTTTTGGAAGAACTCCGCAGGTCCGGCAGCATCCATAGGTAGAAATGGACAGTCAACATTGATTTCTACCCATGAATGTTGCCTGACCTGCGGAGTTCATCCAGAAGTAGTTGCCATATTACTTCCACTGAAGGCATCACCACACCATGCAAAGGAAGAGAAAACACACCAAACCTGAAGGTTTTTTGAAGTCACTCACACACACAATCCCTTTGCTGCCAATTGTACAGTAATATCACTATGTGCAAAGGAGCAATTATTGCTTAAGGTCCTTCACTCATTGAAGAATTTCACAGTGTACTAAATTGAAATATCAAGTTCACAGGGCATATGGTCTACGCATGTTCACTAATCTTCCACCAATCTGAAATTCCGATTTTCCTCCTTATGTTGTTGCTGTTCCCACTAATGAATTTAAAAGATATCAATTCTGCACCCTGGCTTTGAACACAAACACTGACCTAAAACAATATGCTTGTGATTTTTAAATGCCTGTCTATGGCAGGCGATTTACCTGTAACCTATTCACTCCCCACCATGACTACCAGCCCCCCCACATCTCCATCGGGCACACAAAACTCAAAACGGTCAACCAGTTTACCTATCTCGGCTGCACCATTTCATCAGATGCAAGGATCAACAACGAGATAGACAACAGACTCGCCAAGGCAAATAGCGCCTTTGGAAGACTACACAAAAGAGTCTGGAAAAACAACCAACTGAAAAACCTCACAAAGATAAGCATATACAGAGCCGTTGTCATACCCACACTCCTGTTCGGCTCCGAATCATGGGTCCTCTACCGGCATCACCTACGGCTCCTAGAACGCTTCCACCAGCGTTGTCTTCGCTCCATCCTCAACATTCATTGGAGCGACTTCATCCCTAACATCGAAGTACTCGAGATGGCAGAGGCCAACAGCATCGAGTCCACGCTGCTGAAGATCCAGCTGCGCTGGGTGGGTCACGTCTCCAGAATGGAGGACCATCGCCTTCCCAAGATCGTGTTATATGGCAAGCTTTCCACTGGCCACCGTGACAGAGGTGCACCAAAGAAGAGGTACAAGGACTGCCTAAAGAAATCTCTTGGTGCCTGCCACATTGACCACCGCCAGTGGGCTGATATCGCCTCAAACTGTACATCTTGGCGCCTCACAGTTCGGCGGGCAGCAACCTCCTTTGAAGAAGACCGCAGAGCCCACCTCACTGACAAAAGACAAAGGAGGAAAAACCCAACACCCAACCCCAACCAACCCATTTTCCCCTGCAACCGCTGCAACCATGTCTGCCTGTCCCGCATCGGACTTGTCAGCCACAAACGAGCCTGCAGCTGACGTGGACATTTACCCCCTCCATAAATCTTCGTCTGCGAAGCCAAACCAAAGATTCAGTCGTGATGAGAATTTTACATTGCCACTAACATCTAGAATAAAAAAAGGGGGAAAGTAATAGTTTAAATATCACAGCAAGTAAGTACTGAGGCAGCTGACTATATTAGTTCATAGGGATCTGGTTCCTAATTCCTCTAATTCCGCATCCCGTTTCAGTTTGGTTCTTGGCTTTGCATTAAACTTGGCAACAATCCAGCCCAGAGGGGAAGTGAAATTCAGAATTGCAGCAGCAACTGAGTCTGGAGACAGGAGAGAGAGTTCCTATTTAATTATCTCGGTGCTGGAAGGGCAGAGAAGAGTTATTGCTGAATATGACAGATGAAAGAACTGTGCTGCAGGACATATGGGCTGAATATTCATAATACTACTCGTAATCTCCAAGCAGAAATAGTTGCAACAAAATTTTCTTCCTAAATATAATAGGAAAGTAGCATGGCTTCATCGCCTCTTAGTGCCTTTCACTTCTTCCTCCCTCCCCCACCACCCCCCCTCACCTGTATCCAATGATCACCTGCTCGCCTGTGTTCCACCCCCTCCTCCACCCCCACCCACCTCATTTGGACATCTGCTTGATTTTCTGCATACCTGAAGAGGGCTCAGAACCACAGTGATGATTGCCTTATGCTTTCGGTTGACCTGCTGAATTTCTCCAGTGCTTTTGTGCACTGCATGGCCATTCCTAGGCAGATTTTGGTGTGTTATGCATTGAAGGATTTATGAGTAAATTAAATGGTGATGTTGCATAACCCACAGGATTGTTTTGTTTTCTTAGATCTGATTGTACATAATGAGGCAGGAAAAATGAACAATTTCATACCTTGCGATTCTTTCCGAAAGAAGGATCACAGCATTGTTGAATTTTGAATATAGATGGAGGGTGAGAAAATAAGGTCTGAAACAGATGCACTATGTTTGAACAAAGTAAGCCACATAAGTGGAATGGCTAATAGATTTGGAACACAGGCTATATGGTGAGACATCTGAGGTATAATGGAAGACTTTCAAAGAGATGTTTTTCAACAGTGTTCAACAAAAGTATTTTCCAGTTAAGTACAAGAACAATAAGGGAAGAGAAAGACAGCTGTGGATAACTAAGGAAATAAAAATTGATGGGTCAGTAAGTTTGCAGATGATACAAAGATTAGAGGAGCTGTAGATGGAACTGAAGGTTGTCGAAGGTTACAAGATAATATAGACAGGATGCAGAGTTGGGCAGAAAAGTGGCAGATGGAGTTCAATCTGGATAAGTATGAGGTCATGCATTTTGGAAGGACAAAGCAGAAGGCTGAGTACAGGGTTAATTGTCGGTTATTAAGAGTGTGGATGGGGTATAAATCCATACATCCCTCAAAGTTGCTGCACAGATTGATAGGATAGTTAAGAAGGCCTACAGGAGGCTGGGCTTCATTAATAGGGGGATTGAATTCAGGAGTAGAGAGGTCATGTTACAACTCTACAAATCTTTGTAAGACCACACTTAGAGTATTGTGTTCAGCTCTGGTCACCTCATTATAGGAAAGATGTGGAAGCTATGGAGAGGGTGCAGAGGATATTTACCAGGATGTTTCCTGGACTGGGAAACGAGTCTTATGAGGCAAGGTTAGCAGAGCTGAGACTTTTCTCTTTGGAGTGTAGAAGGATGAGAGGAGACTTGATAGAGGTCTGCAAGATTATGAGAGGCACAGATAGAGTGCACAGTCAGCATCTGTTTCCCAGGGCAGGATCAGCAAACACCAGTGGACATATGTACAAAGTGAAGGGAAGAGTTTCGGGGAGACATCAGGAGTAATTTTTTTTACACAGAAAGTTGTGGGTGCCTGGAATACCTTGCTAAGGATGTTGGTACTTTTTTAAGAAGGGATGTATCGGTTGGCACAACATCAAGGGCTGAAGGGTCTGTACTGTACTGTATTATGTTCTATGTTTTATGTATCACTTAAAAGCAAAGTAGCAAAGTGCAACTGGAAACCAGAAGATTAGTAAAACATTAAAATGCAAAAAAAATTGCAAAGAAAACAATAAAGAAAAGAATGATGGATTATAAAAGTTAATTACCACAGAATAGAAAAGCAGCTAGTAATAATTTTTTGAAATATATGAAGCAGAAAAGAGTGGTCGATGTAACCATAAATTCCTGAGGAGATGAGAAGGGGGAATTAATAATGCGCTATGTGGAAATTGCTGAGGCCCTGAACATCTATTTTGTGTCAGGCATCACATAGAAAGATATGGGTAACATGCCAACGATTGGTGTTAAGGAGGCAATGGGAGGTGAAGAGCTCAATAAAATCACCTTCACCAAAGAGATAGTGCTAGAAAAATAGGTCCTGATGGAGTGCATCCCAGGCTACTGAAAGAAATGGCAAAAGTTCTAGCGATGCCTTTATGGTAATTTACTAAAATTCTCTGGACTGGGTAGGTCCCAGCAGATTGAAAGATAGTAAATGTAAATCCTCTGTTTCAAAAAATGGGTAGGCATATGTCTTACTGTCCACAGTTTGGAAAATGCTTGAAAATATCAATGAGGGAAAAAAAATAGCAAGACATTTGGGTAGAAATTGTTTCATCACCATGGAATAATTATTAATAATTATTAATAATGTAAAATCTTATTTAACTCTAAACTTAAACGCCATGATGTTTCATCATCATGTTTAACTAACCTACTGTATTTCTTTTAGGACAGTGGTTCTCAACAGTTTTCTTTCTACTCACATACCACTTTAAGTAATCCCGATGCCATCGGTGCTCTGTGATTAGTAAGGGATTGCTTAAGGTGGTATGTGAGTGGGAAGGGAAGGTTGAGAATCACTGCTCTAGACCCAATTGTTACTGAAATATTTTGCTTGAGAAAAATTGTCATTGGCCCATTTCCTTTGGCGTTATGAAAACATACACATAACGAGTCAATTAAGTATGATTAAAACAGTGGTTCTCAAACTTTTTCTTCCCACCCACATACCGCCTTAAGCAATCCCAACTAATCACAGAGCATTTATGGCATAGGGATTACTTAAAATGGTATGTGAGTGGAAAGAAAATGGTTGCGAACCATTGTTTTAGGATGTAAGGGCACAGTGTGAGGAGATGAATGTGGTATACGAGCCCAAAGGACCCCAAAACCCAGCAGCAACAGACATTCACCAAGACAAGTGGCTTTCAAAACAAAAGTTATTTTTAATCAACTTCAAACATGAAAATAGAATCAAACTTTAACAACTCTATTCTTATACTATACTCCCTTCTAATTCTAAGCGCACGTGTATGTAATGTATGTGTAAATTCAAGAAAAGTTCTTTGGTTCACAGTTCAATCTCACTTCTCCTTCTTCCAAGTTCTCTGGTTGCAGGCAATCACCATACTGTGCACAGAATTTAACATGTATAAAGTTCACCAGGCTTGGTGCTTGAAAGGTAAATGTTTACTGCTCAGGAAGGTTCTTGTAGGGTTTGCAGAGAGAGATATTTGTTGTTCCAGGATTTCCACAACTGAGGTACCATCACTAGTCACCTCAGGGTCTCGCTGATGAAACCTGCCCCATCAGGGTCTTCTAGATGGTAACCTCTTTCTTCAAGCTACCACAGAGTTCCATTCCTTCCTCTATTTCAAGAGAAACATCAGACAGACAGCACTTCCAGCCATCTAGTGCTCTGGAACTTGCTTTCATCAGCTTTCCCTGGATTGTACTTTTCAGTTACTTGTCAGTGTCCCACACACTGACTGACTGAGCTGTTAACTCAACTCTCTCTCTTTTCCAACGGAAACTCCAAAGAGAGCATATGACTCATGTCTTGCAAAACCCCCACCTTCTCCAGCAAACCGCAAGAGTTCTTCCTTCTCCTCCATCTGTTGTTATCTTAGGTAAACAATCCAGAATTGATCTTTCTGTGAACACTTTGCAGAAAGGGTATTGATAGACAGCATGACTCCAGCAAGACAATGGTCAAGCATTTTATGTCTTCAGTTCAATTAACACCTACTTGTGATAGGTGCTTCCATTCTCCAAGAGATCCTGCAATGTGAATTCTTCAGTCTTTCAAATAAGATCTATTTTAAAATGTGTGTATGTATATGATCTACTCTAAATCTTATAAATTCTCCCCGAATATTAATATTGTTAAATTACCACTGACATAAGAGACTTATAATCAAGATCCAGAGGAGTAGATTTAAGACACAGATGAGGAGGAACTTCAACTGAATTCAATCTCCCTATTAAAGAAGCCCAACATCCCATAGGCCTTCTTAACTATCCTATCAACCTGTTTGGCAACCTTGAGGAATATATGGATTTGGACCCCCAAGGTCCCTCTGTTCCTCCACACTTTTAAGTAACTGACCATTAACCCTGTACTCACCTTCTGGATGGTCCTTCCAAAATGCATCACCTCACACATCCAGATTGAACTCATCTGCCACTTTTCTGCTCAACTTTCCATCCTATCCTTCTGTAACCTTCAACAACCTTCCACTGCATCCACAACTCCTCCAACCTTCGTATATCCACAAACTTACTGACCCATCCTTCTACTTCCTCATCCTGGTCATTTATAAAGATCACAAAGAGCAAGGGTCCCAGAATAGATCCTTGCAGAACTCTACTAGTCACTGACCCCCAGGCAGAATACTCACTGCTTTCTACATGCAAGCCAATTATTTATCCGCACAACCAAGGTTCTATAGATCCCATGCCTCATGACTTTCTAAATGAGTCTCTCATGGGGACCTTGTCAAATGCTTTATTAAAATCCATATAGACCACATCTACTGCCCTATTCATATCAATTTCCTTTGTTATCTCTTCAAAAATTCAATTAGCCTCGTGAGAAACAACCTTCCCTTCACAAAGCCATGCTGACTATCCTTGAGTAGACTGTACTTCTTCAAATGCTCATGGATCAGTGGTTGCACACCACTGATGTAAGACTTACCTGTCTCTAATTCCCAGTGTTCTCCCTATTGTCTTTGTTACGACATAGACCCACTGCAATAGAAATTCACCATGACAATGGTATCTTCAAAACAATCATTTTCATTAATAATTATTAATAATGTAAAATCTTATTTAACTCTAAACTTAAACGCCACTATGCACAAATGTAAGTATGCGTGCATGCGTGTACGCTTGCGCACATGTGTGTGTGCGTGTGTGTGGTAGATGCCAAACCATTAGAGTGTAGGCACAATTCTGAAAAGTCCATTACAAATTTCAATCTTATAAATCTTTTGTATTTTAACTCAGGATCTTTAAACGGTTGTTCAAAAGTAGTAATTGAGTAGGTGTTCTCAAAACTCACAAATTCTTGTAGAGTTGGTTTTAGAAAAAAATATTTCTTCATACAAATGACTATTTTCACAATTCCCTTCTCTTGCATAGAAGTTACAGTGCTTGCGATTTTCACAATGATTTCACAAACCCAGGCAAGCGTTTTAGACAAAATGACCATTACAAATAGCCCAAGTAACAGTACTCAGTGTCCATTTCTTCCAAAGCCACTTTGATTCTGTATTCCTCGCTTGGAGAATACACTAGTAGTTCCTTTCTCACAGAATGTTACTTGTTGGATACAAGACCACCCTCTGCTGGACATCATGATGCCCACATCATGATGTCACCCTTCCATATAAATCTTGTTGAATACTTAAAATGCAGCTTTTCAAACATCTTTAATCACATGATTTGCTTTGATCAATAATGGTTCTTTTTCCAAAAGCATGGCTCATGGTAAATAGCCTCTGGCTTGACCAGATGGCTTTCTGAGAAAATTGCATTGTTTCAGGTTTCAATGGTGAACAGTCTGATTTTATTGCTTTTAACTGAGCAATCCTTCTGCTTAACTTTGAATTAACAGACACTTTGTCTCTGGAAGACCTTTCTTATCTGCTAATATATATCACAAGATCACAAGATAAAGAAACAGAAGTAGGCCATTCAGCCCATTGAGTCTGCTCTGCAACTCCACCCTGAGATAAACTGTTCTTACATCTAGTTCCAAATTCCAGCCTTTTCCCCATATCCCATGATACCCTGACTATTAGATATTTATCAATTTCCTCCTTTAACTCCCCCAGTGGTCAGGCCTCCACAGCTGTATGTGGCAATGAATTCCACAAATCCATGACCCTCTGATGAAAGAAATTTCTCCTCATCTCTGTTTTAAATGGATACCTTCTAATTCTAAGACTGTGCCCTCTTGTTCTGGATTCACCCACAAAAGGAAACATCTTATTCACATCTACCCTGTTCAGTCCTTTCAACATTCAAAATGTTTCTATGAGATCCCCTCTCATGTGCTGTGTAAATGTCTTTCCCTGTTTCCAAGCCCACCCAGTAACTTCACTAAGAAATATACATGTAAAATATAACCTGAAGATTAATAATAACACAATTCTGTAACACCTTCTTTTAAACAAGGGGACCACATTTCCCATTCTCCAATCCTCTGGTACCTCCCCTATGGCCGAAGACTCAAAGATCATAGCCACTGTCCCAATTATCTCTTCTCTCAGAGTATATCGTGTTCCGCCCTGGGGACTTAACAATCCTAATGTTTTGAAGAAGATCCAACACTTCCTTTTCATTAATCTCCAGCACACAAACCTTTTCTATTCCAATCTCACTCTGATCCAGGCCCTTTTCTTGTGAATAATGAAGCAAAGTATTCATTTAGGACCCCCCCCGCCCCCCCACCCCCCCCCCCCCCACCCAACCTTCTCCTCCTCCAGGCACATGTTGCCTCCTTTATCCTTTAGTGGTCTGACCTTTATTCTCGTCATCCTTCTGTTCTTCACATACACATAAAATGCCTTGAATTTTTCTTTAATCTTACATGGCAAGGCCCTCTCATGCTGCCTTTGAGTCCTTTTTTAAGCTCCTTCCTGGCTATCATATACTTCTCATGAGCCCTTCTTGTTTCCTGCTTCCTACATCTAATGTACGCTTTCTTCTTCCTCTTGACTGTTTCATCAACCATGGTTCCCTTTTCCTACCATCTTTGCCCTGTCTCATTGGGAGAAACCTATCTGAAACCCAGCATGTGGACCCAAAACATCCTCCACATTAGTTCTGTACTTTCATCTTTGAACATCTGTTTCCAATTTACTCTCACTAGTTCCTACTTCATCCCATTGTAATTAACCCTTCCCCAATTAAACTCTTTCTATTTTGTCTGCTTTTAACCATTGAGGTCACTCTCACCAAAGTGCTCACCCACAGAGAGGTTCATCATCCGATCAAGTTCATAACCCAGAATTGGATCTGCTGCCAATTGGAAAAGAGCACAAGCAGAGATTGTTAGAACCAGAGAATGAGTCAGAATTTAAGGATGGTGAACCTAAATGAGTTTCTGAATACCTAATGAACATGTAGGTTCTGCAGTAATTCCCAGCATCTCATTCAAGAAAAGATTCATTAAAGCAGATATGACTGAACATGTGGTTTCTGACAGATGGAAAGTAACCTAACTTAGTGTTTATCCCAATGACTGTAAATCACCAGAATTTGTAATTTATTTTCCATTTAAGATTTAAAATTGATAAAGAATTCTAAATTATTCAAAAGAATTGAAGAAATTGTGCATGGGATTATTCAAAAATATCAGTGTAGCAGCATTAGGTAAATTTATCACATTACCAGATGCCTCAGCATGGAGTGAGGTAAAACAGAGGAATCTGGGAATACAGATACATAATTCCATGAAAGTAGCATCACAGGTGGATGGGGTTGCAAAGAGAGCTTTTGGCATTTTGGCCTTCATAAATCAAAGCATTGAGTGCAGGAGTTGGAATGTTATATTAAAGTTGTATAAGACATGGATGAGGCCAATTTTTGAGAATTGTGTGCAGTTTTGATTGTCTAACTACAGGAAGAATATCAATAAGACAGGGAGAGTGCAAAGATTTACTAGGATATTGCCCGGACGTCAGGACCTGAGTTACAGGGAAAGATTAAACAGGTTAGGTCTTTATTCCTTTGAGCATAGAAGAATGAGGGGTGATTTGATAAAGGTATTTAAAATTATGAGGGAGATAGACAGAGTAATTGTAGATAGGCTTTTTCTATTGAGGGTGGGTGAGATTCAAATAAGAGGATATGGATTAAGGGTGAAATGAGAAAAATTTAAGGAGAACATGAAAGGGAACTTATTCACTCAGAGTGATGGGAGTGTGATCGAGCTTCCAGCTGAAGTAGTAGATGAGGGCTCGATTTTAACATTTAAGGGAAATTTAGACAGGTATATGGATGAGAGAGGTATGGAGGAGTAAGGATTGAGTGTAGGTCAGTGGGTCTAGGCAAGAAAAAGTAGTTTAGCACAGACTAGAGGGGCTAAAGTGGCCTGTTTCTGTGCTGTAATTGTTCTATGGTTCTATTGTGGGAAATGAGGGCACTAATGCAGAGTGAACAACTGGGTATCCGTAAATGGTCCTAAATGACTCAATTTCTCTCCAAGGATGTCGCTTGATCCAAGAAATCCCTCCAGATTTCTTATTGTTTGCTCACAATTACAGCATATGCAGTTCTTTGTATTGAGCATGCTAACTTTATTCTGTAGGCTCAGACAGCTGCAGCTATCTAAATGTTTAATGGGAGGTTAGGTGAAGTATGTTGATCTTGACAATTATTCTGGGCACAGCTGCAGATGAGGCGGCTATGTGATGATCCTGAAAAGTGGTTGTGGTGGGCTGAATTGTCTCTCCAGGTCCCTGACAGCTTGTATATGCCATAGCCAATCAGAAATAGGGAAGAATTTGTTCATTCAAAATGTTAGATGAGGAAGATATTTAGCCATTTATTTGTAAGCAAGTACAAGCCTTCTTTACATAAAATATAATTGATGTGGCACCAACCCTCTTTTCAATCTTCTTCAGCATGATGTTGAACCAAGCCATGAAAGACCCCAACAATGAAGACGCTGTTTACATCCGGTACCGCACGGATGGCAGTCTCTTCAATCTGAGGCGCCTGCAAGCTCACACCAAGACACAAGAGAAACTTGTCCGTGAACTACTCTTTGCAGATGATGCCGCTTTAGTTGCCCATTCAGAGCCAGCTCTTCAGCGCTTGACGTCCTGCTTTGCGGAAACTGCCAAAATGTTTGGCCTGGAAGTCAGCCTGAAGAAAACTGAGGTCCTCCATCAGCCAGCTCCCCACCATGATTACCAGCCCCCCCACATCTCCATCGGGCACACAAAACTCAAAACGGTCAACCAGTTTACCTATCTCGGCTGCACCATTTCATCAGATGCAAGGATCGACAATGAGATAGACAACAGACTCGCCAAGGCAAATAGCGCCTTTGGAAGACTACACAAAAGAGTCTGGAAAAACAACCAACTGAAAAACCTCACAAAGATAAGCGTATACAGAGCCGTTGTCATACCCACACTCCTGTTCGGCTCCGAATCATGGGTCCTCTACCGGCACCACCTACGGCTCCTAGAACGCTTCCACCAGCGTTGTCTCCGCTCCATCCTCAACATCCATTGGAGCGCTTACATCCCTAACGTCGAAGTACTCGAGATGGCAGAGGTCGACAGCATCGAGTCCACGCTGCTGAAGATCCAGCTGCGCTGGATGGGTCACGTCTCCAGAATGGAGGACCATCGCCTTCCCAAGATCGTGTTATATGGCGAGCTCTCCACTGGCCACCGTGACAGAGGTGCACCAAAGAAAAGGTACAAGGACTGCCTAAAGAAATCTCTTGGTGCCTGCCACATTGACCACCGCCAGTGGGCTGATAATGCCTCAAACCGTGCATCTTGGCGCCTCACAGTTTGGCGGGCAGCAACCTCCTTTGAAGAAGACCGCAGAGCCTACCTCACTGACAAAAGGCAAAGGAGGAAAAACCCAACACCCAACCCCAACCCACCAATTTTCCCTTGCAACCGCTGCAATCGTGTCTGCCTGTCCCGCATCGGACTTGTCAGCCACAAACGAGCCTGCAGCTGACGTGGACTTTTTACCCCCTCCATAAATCTTCGTCCGCGAAGCCAAACCAAAGAAGACTTTTTAAAGCATTGGCAATGGTTATTAAACCAAAGCACTTGTCTGCCAAATGCCTTTTAAACACAATAAGTGATACCCATGCAAAATGTTAAATGAAGCCCATCGATCTACCCAGGTTGTTGTCAAGAAAACCTTTGAGATTTAAAAAAGTCACTGCAGAAGCCTGGATCCATCTTTAGCCAATTTCAAACAGCTGCTGTTATATAATTCTTGCTTGTCGTATTTTACACGTTGTCATTGATTACAGAGTCACAGAGGAATTTCTACACTGTGACCTTGAACAGCAGTGAAATGAATGAGAGCAGAAAGCTACTATTGAACAAGAAAGCAGTATGCTGCAAGCTGAAATAAGAAATAAAAATATCTTGCAATTGGTGACAACACAAACCTATGTTAAAGGAAAAGAAAGCCTATGATCGCAGGGTATACAGACTTAAATCAACTACTATAAAATCTATTCACCCTTCAAATTTTTCATGTACATCTTCATCCCTGAGGGGAGTAATCCTCGGGATGTGATTCCTCAGATACTGCCAATAATAACAACATGCAATTGCTGAATGTTTCAAAAAGCCATCGAGAGCAAAAACTAACTGTGATGCTGGAAACTGAAACGTAAACAAGAAAATACTGGAAATTCAATCTCTCTTAGCCACTAGCCCAAAACAGATATTCTTGTTGTTTTCTCCACTCCTCCATCTTTTTTTTTGTCATTTTAGTTTTCAATTTCTAAAGTTTTCCTCTTTTAATAAAAGATATTGACCTGAAACCTTAACCCTTTTTCTCTCTCAATGGATGCTGTCTGAGCTGTTGGGTATGTCCAGTATTTTCTGTTTTATTTTTCAATTTATTTTTATATATCATTTCAACATTTAAAAAAAAGCTTTTCACAGAGATACAAGAAATATATGGCAAGCCCAGATGCTTCACAAAAATGTCACCCCATTTTCAAATCGCTCTTCTTTCTTGCATTGTTTGTTTTTAATTGAATTGATCCAGCCATGGAGCTGGGGAATGAGAACAGCCTATTGCTAATGTACTGCATTTACAAGGAGATATTAGAGATCATCAGCTCTCCTTCTTCTGTATTTCACTTCCCACTAATGCATTTTATGAGTTTGTGTGACTGATAATTTGTAGTCCTAATGATGAATGTCTATTTACATAACTGATAGTAAGCACCTAATTATTTTTCATTAAAAGATGTGCAATAAAAAAGTTTTTTTTTGAGTATTTTATTTAATCAACATATATATTGTAATGGGGGTGTGCCACATGATGACATGGGGTTAGACTGTAAATCCCTTCTCTCTCCAAAAAAGTTTTAAAAAAAAGAGTTAAAAAAGGTTGAAGTTAAGAAAGTAAAAGGAAAAGGTGTCGGAAGATCAAGCAAATAACTCAAGATGTCACCAAAGAAAGAAAAAAACAGCTGTAACTGCATGAGAAGTTGAATGTAAAAAGAAACAGATAAGGAAGCAATGCCTACCTTGAAGAAAGATGCTGAAGCTATCTGAAAGGTAAGAGCCTGCAGAGACAAGCCTGGAGCTGAGGAGACCTTGGACATTATTGTACAAAGTCTCCCCCAACAACAGCTGCCCATTACAAGTGAAGAAATTATTTTGCGCATGCGCAGAGCACAAAAAAAAATCAAGGGCAATTTTAAAAAAGACATAAAAAGCTTCCAGCTTCAGTGAACAGGAAGAGGAGAAAGAAGAACGAGAAATATGTCCAGAACAAGGAGCTATGGCCAAAAAGGTGGAAAAAATGAAAGAGACATGTATTTACAGATTAAATGAAAAATTATATGGAACATTTCCTGCAATCTTTGGTGTTATTAACAGAAGTTAAAAAGGGTAATGAGAGTATAGTTGAAAATAAGAATTTTACAAACAAAGTTGGAAAAAATGATGCAGCAAGTGGATAAAAAAATTTGAAGTTGTGGAAGAGAAAATTAAAAGGAATGAATTTGAAATTCAGAATGTCAAGGAACAGATGAAGAAAATATAAGCTGAAGCAGCTGCAACAAAAGATCAGCTAACTAAAAAAAATGGATATTTTAGAAAATTTCAATAAAAGGAATAACATAAAAATTGTTGGACTTAAAAGAAGGTGATGAAGATCAAGAAATGAAGAAGTTTTTACAACGTTGGATTCCACAATCTTTAGGGGTAACTGTATTTCAGAGACATTGAGATTTATAGAGCCCGTAGAGCATTACGGCCAAAGCCACAACCAGATCAGAATCCATGTCTGATATTGGTCAAATTGCTTCGCTATGAAGTGAGAAAAAAGATCTTGGAACTGGTGGCTAAGCAAGCAAAGAAAGACAATCACCATTAATTTATAATGGAAATAAGATTTTATTTTACCCTGATATAAGTTTTGATTTATTGAAAAAGAGAAAAGAATTCAATGCAGTTAAAAATGTATTGATTGTGGAAGAAAGGTTATGCCTTTGTCTTAAGGTATCTGGCAGTTTTGAAAGTCTTTGTTCCAGATGGGGAAAAAAAGTTTTTTTTTAACAGAGCCTAATGAGGCAAAGGTGTTTGCAGATTCATTGCCTGAAAAAGTGAGTTAAGTAGTGGGTGACGCTTGAAATGAAATATAATACTGAATGATTTTGGTTGGTACTATAGAGAGGAAAAAATATAAAAATTTTTCATGAGAGATTAATGGGGAGGAGAGTTTTAACCTGTAAGCCATTTAACATAATTACGTATAGATATAATGCAACTAGAGACAGGGCTACATTTCAAGTGAGTTGGGAGTATAGAACTAAATACTGTGGAATCATGAATGCTGGTGTGGTTTTGACTATAACTCGAATAGATTAGGGATTTAAAGACATTATACTAATAATGTGCACCAGGGTGGGGGGGGGGGGGAGGAGGGAATTCCTATATTTTTTCTGTTTTCTTTTTCTCTTCTTAATACACCTAAACTAATCAAGAACATTATGAAATATATTGCCAGTGTTATAAAAATGAGCGGGATGGGAGTGGAAAGATGGATGGCTGGTAGATTTAATAAAGGTAACTAATAGCTGTAAAATTGAATTTTATTAGTATTAATATTAATGGGATACAGAACCAAATGAAACAGAAAAATTATTAATGTATATGAAAAAAAATGAAAATAGATATTGCTTTTTTTGCAAGAAACATATTTGATAGAAAAAGAACATGAAAAATTAAAAAGAGATTGGATAAGAACTATATTGGCATCTTCGTTTAATTCAAAAGTGAGAGATACAGCAATATTGATAAATAAAAATTTACTAGTAAAAATATTGGACACAATTATAGATACAGCAGGAAGATATGTTATTGTTAATTGTCAAATTTATTCAGAATAATAGACTTTAATGAATGTATATGCACCTAATGTAGATGATTGCAAATTTATACAGGATATTTTTATGTGATTACCAAAGGCTAAAGGAAAAGTTTTATTAGGAAGGAGACTTTAAAATTGGATAGGTCAGGTGATAAAATGATGCAAAGTAAAGTAGCTGGGGGGTTGTGGCATGATGGCATAGGGAGGGGGACATGGCATGATGGCATAGGGAAAAGGGGGGCCGTGGCGTGAAGCCATAGGGAGAAGACATGGGAAGACGCCTCCCCCAGCAGAACTATTCAAAACCTGTCTAAAAGTTTTTAAGATGTTTTAAAGACTGTTGATTACATTGTTGAAGTAGTCTACAAACAGCTATGAGGAAGACTAAAGCTCTACCAGCAAAGAAAACAGCTACTAAACAGTTAACAATTACTGAAGAATCTCAGCTACATTGCAAACAGAGCCTCCAGAGTTGATTTTTACTCAGCCCCCACCATAACCCCAGTCTACTGGTAAGGTGTACACTATACCAGTACCGACTCTGCATTCTGCTATGCAAGATTGCACCGATGCCTGACATCAATGTCCTTCTGACCAGAAACTTCATGCATGCATGTTACACTCGAAACAGCCCAGGTTGCGGGGTGATCCGACTTCCCTCAGTCCAGCGATCCTGGACTGATGCGGTGGGGTGAGTCTGCACCCATAGTCAGGTCGAGGCAACCTCCATATTGATGGAGCAGGATGAGGACTTTGCTGGCTTGGAAGAAGAAAAGAAGCAATCTATGGGAGAAGACAGTTATATTCAAGGGGAGGCCTGTGGTGAGGCAAACTTTTAAGCTTAAGTCTGACCCTCACCATTCAGATGCAACCTCACCTGTTGATCTGTCTAAACAAATGGAGAATTTGGCTGTACAAGTGAGCCAAGGATTTTCAGTTATGAATGAACAATTTGCTGAAATGAAGGGAGAAATATTTTTAATTAAAATTGATGTGGTAAAGTATCTGAAAGCAGTAGATAAGGTCTAAGATAAATTTAAGAAGATTGAAGAAGCCTTTATTGATTGTAAAGATGATGTGGACTTACGTAAAGAAAGGTTGGGACAGATGAAGGATTCGCTCACTAGTTGGGAGATTCAGAAAAGTGATTTGTTAAAGAAGATTGATGTCTTGGAGAATCAGAGTCGGAGAAATAATGTTAAAATTTTTGGCCTTCTGGAAGATTTTGAAGGTCCGGATCCGGTTCAGTTTTTTTCAGAAGTGGATCCCCGAGATCTTGGGAACAATGTACTTCCTGAATGGTCTGGAATTATTGCTCATCGAGCAATAAGAAGGAAGCCGCTTCCCGGTCAAGCTCCACATTCCGTTATGATTCGATGTCTGCATTATCAGGACAGAGAATTCATTTTAAGATTTTCTGTACAGAATGCTAGAAGTAATAATAGAGTATTTTTCGATGCTGATTTGTTCAAGCTGTAATTAAACATCATAAAGAATTTAATTCAGCTAAAGGCTGCTCTGTACACTTAAAGTTCTTTATGGAGATTATCAAACTCAGTTTTTTAATGTTGATGCTGAAGCCCTTACATTTGCTAATTCTTTACCTGATGATAAGCAGGGACAAAGTCAAGAAAGGTTTCCTCAACAGCTTGTTTTGGTTCCTAAAGGGAAGAATGGGAAGCGAGAGATGGAAACTCAACAGTTGATTGATATTGGAATTGATGATGATCAGGTTAACTGAAATTTGGAATTATATTGTACTTGAACTGACTTTTGTATCTTATTTTTTTGATCTGTTCAGGGGGAGTATTTGTCACTCCCATATAATTGAGGGGGATAATACTATTATTATAGTATTTATTAGACTCTGCTATCCTGAATCAATAATGGGGTTTGTCATTGTCTCGCATTTTGTACTGCAAGTTGAAGTATTATTTCTCTATCCAAATAACTCAAACATCGAATTATTACTGGTCTCAGTGGTTGACCAGCTGAGCGTATTCTTCTTAAAGCTCTATGGGCTCTTTCCAGTGCAATCCCCCAGAGAAAAATTCTTGCCCTAATATTTGCGGAATCCAGTCTTTAAAAAAACAAAGAGGATCTTGTCCTTTTATACCTTCTGGCAAACCAACAATTTTCACATTATTCCTTCTGCTTTGATTTCCCAATTAATCTATTTTTTCTTTCTAGCTCCTTCTCACGAAGTCCCAATTCTATGACTGATTTTTCCACCTTCAACACTTTTTTCTGTGTTAGAAGTCACTTGTTTACAGTCCAAAAAAGCAGTCTGAAGTTTTCATAATCTTCATAAGATGCATCCACACATGTCTTAACCATATTTTATTCTGAACTTATACCAGCATTCATTTGAACCATTTCATTCATTTGAGATGTCAACAAAGTTTTTATAACAGCTTGAATAACTACATTTAATTGCATACACTGTGAATCAGTAAATCTCAGCTCTGCTCTCTCTGACATTGGCAGAACAAGGTAACTGCAGCTCCTGCTGCAACTCAACAGAAGACATTTAAAATTTTTACTGTGGGTCTGGACTTCCAGCGACAGCACCCTGACTTCCTCAGGTGTTCGCCGCTGGTCTCCCCCCCCCCCCCCATATCTCATTGTTTTCTCATCAATTTGCGAAGAAAAATTATTTCTTCAGATTGAAATGCTACCTGATGCATTTCCAACAATGGAGTCGTCTTCCTGCATACTCCCTCCATTGAAATTGAAAGGCTTTCCAAATCAGGGTACACTTCTTGGGAACATGCACTTTCTTCCAGAGAATGGGTAATTCCAGTGCCATCCTTCATTTGGTGAGCAATAGGTATTTTTTTTTAGCCCTCACAGGCAATCTTTGGGATTTAGGCAATGAAGAGATTGAGCCTGGGGCTGTATCAAGTCGTCTAGGCCCCAAATCTTCAGCACTTCGAAAACATAACTTCTTTTGAACTGGAGGTTTAGTCTTTTTACCATTTGTGGCCATAATAATTCCTTAATACTTTAAACTAAAATTTAAAAAGTTTAAACTTGAAAACAAAGGGTTAAGAAAAGGGTATTTAAAAGTCTGGCCAGAGAGGCCATCTTGCCATGCCCCCATCATTCTTCTAATTCATAATATTTCTGCTTAGTCTGTAATATCATTTTCTCTGTTCCATATGTTAACATTGTATTATACTACGATTTTTTTATTGATTAAAGTTCTATGTTTATTTTCCAATTATGATTTTTGAATATCTTTTTCTAATACTGTTATTTATTTTTCCAATTTATATTTGTCTTTCATATACTCCTTTTTAAGTTTTGAAGTGTAATTTATAATTTGTCCTCTTAAGATTTTAACACATCCCAGATAATAAACTTACCTTCCATTGAACTTGTTAGTGTCACAAATTTATACTATTTGTTTCTGTTTAAAAAAACAAAAATCTTCCCTTTTCAATAATAAAGAATTCAATCTCCATCTATACACTGTATGTTCCTTTTAAGAAAATTCAAGTTCAATCAACAATGGAGAATGATCAGATAATAGCCTTGTTTTATATTCAACATTTAGAACTTTTGATTGATTTTGAGCTGAAAGGAAAAAAAATCCATTCAAGAATATGTATCAAACCTGTTGGAATAAAAATAGTATCCTTCTCCATACATCAGTCAAATTAAAATCATCTATAGTTTTTGATGATTTGTTCAACAAAGGTTCTGAACAAAAATTAAAATCACCACCTATTAAAAGATTTTCATTTACATTTACTAAATTCAAAAAAATCTTGTATAAACTTCTGATCATATATGTTTGGTGCATATGTATTTAATAAAGTCAATTCCTCAGAAAATATTTGCCAATTTACCATTACATATCTTCCCACTGGATCTGTAATTACACTTTGAATTTTAACTGGTAGATTTTTCTTAAATAAAATCGCTACTCATTTAGCCTTAGAATTAAATGTAGAAAAAGCTACATGATCAATCCAATCCCTTTTCAATTTTAAATATTCATTTTTAGTTCAGTGGGTCTCCTGTAAAAAGGCAATCTAATTCCAATCTAATCTAATCCAATCTAACCACTCCTAATTTCTTAATATAAGATAAAATCTTTCTTTTTATGGGCCGTTGATCTCATTAATATTAAAACTCAGTATCTTAACTGCTTTACTCATCATCTTTATCAATACATTTTTAAAAATTTATATCAAACACTCCTATACAGGAAGAACTCCCACACAATACCTTGGCCCTAACTGTCAATGTCTGCAATTGAAAAACATCAAAATTATTCAAAATAAAGACATTTTAAAACAATATAATAAAAAAATGAAGATAAATTAATTTACTGCCCCCCCCAACAAAATTCTAGAAATGCTAGCATTTACACATGTAGTCATCAGAAATCAACAGACACATCCCCCAACTCCTGGGGGAAAAAAATGTTTCCTGTATAACAAGAATATTTCCCAATACAAGTTCTCTTCTTCCATCAATTAAAAAAAAGAAAATAAGAAAAAGAAAGAGGGAATACTTTGTGCTTCATCCAAATCGAGGCCAAGTTCTTTACTTCTTATATTACTTAGAAGAAAGATCTCTGGATTTTTTGGTATGTTGCTTTTTGTGATTTTATTTAATATCTGATTTAGATCTTCCCAAAACCTTTCCACTTTCTCACATGCCCAAATTACATGTATTGTTGTTCCCGTTTCCTTCTTACAGCAAAAACATCTATCTGATACCATTGGGTCCCATTTATTTAACTTCTGGGACGTGGTGTATAGCTTGTGTAACCAATTATATTGTATCATGCATAACCTCGTGTTTATTGTATTTCTCATCGTTCCGGAGCATAGCTTTTCCCATGTTTCATTCTTTATCTTTATGTTTAGATCTTGTTCCCACTTTTGTTTGGGTTTACAGCTTATTTCATCATTCTCTTTCTCTTGCAGTTTGATGTACATGTTTGTTATAAATCTTTTAATTATCATTGTGTCTGTAATCACATATTCAAAACTGCTTCCTTCTGGTAAACAGATTTATTATGATAGCCTTAGCTGAAGCAAAACAATGTATAATGTCAACCTGGAAATCAGAAGATAGTCTGAGAATACAGCAATGAATAAATGTATTCCATTGGAAAAAATAACATATAATTTAAGAAACAACATCACAGTATTCGAACAAATTTGGGAACCGTACATGGAACACAACAGAGAAGTCCTACCGCGGACCTCCACCGCCTAAAATGACAGAAGGAGAAGAAGACGAAATGAACTGACCCAGTATGTAAAAGTAGATGACACAAATTTCTTGATTATTTTTGTTGTGTGATGACATTGTTTAATGGGTTTAATGTATCATATATGTTGAACATTTAGTGGGTGGGAAGGGGGTGGAAAGGAGGGAGGGAAAGGAGAGGGGAAAAGGGGAGAAAATGACACTGTGTCAAGAGGGAAATGTTTATGTGTATTTTGGTCAATATGGTTCATAGTGTGAAAAAATTTTTTTAATTAAAAAAAGAGGGAATACCCCCCCCTCATCTACATCAATAACTCATTTTGGATCATCAACCCTTATAAATTGGGTCCCAGACAGATTTGTAAAAAATTTGAACATGATTTGTAAAAAAACACATTCTTTTGACCTGGCAAAAATATTTTCAAAGTAGCTGGATAACAAAGAACAAATCTATAACCTTTATCATATAAAGCCTTCTTAACTGGGTTAAACTCTTCTCTTCAAAAGAGCCTGACTCAAATATGGATTTTAAAAAATCTTATCCCCCTCATAGTTCAAAGATCCATATTCTTTATCTCTACTCATCGCCAAACCAAGTATCACCCTATCTGATCAAAAATCTGAACAAGATAGAACAAGGTCTCTGATTAGAATCCGGTTTTGGTCTAAGATCTCTATGAGCTTTCTTGATCAAAATCTGCTCTTTAAAATGTTCTTCTCCAAGCATTTTCGGTATCCACCCTTGAAAAAAATTTATCACTTCTTGACCTTCTTTATCTTCAGACATCCCCACAATTTTGAGATTATTTCTTCTACTGTAATTTTCCAGGTCAATTTTCTCATGCAATTTTTCATTCATTGAAACCAAAGCAGTCACAGTCTTCATTAACATTTGTCCTGACTTCAACATGTGCTTCTTCATGCACATCTTGGAATTTTTCTTCCACTTTATCAACTCTTTGTGAGACATTATTTATCATTACAGTCATATCATTTCTAACTTACTTTTATTCTACATTTAAAAGCTTTAAATTGCTTTCCAGAGTCTCAGAAAGTTTGTCAATTTTATGCATTCTCTTATTAGAAGTCTTTTTCTTGCCTTTAAATTCTGTTTCTTCTAAACTTGTTCCTTCTTCTGCATTGCCAGACTCATCTGAATATTTGTCCCCATTATATGTGTCCCCCCTCTTGCTCTGAAGTGGAGACACCACTTTAAAGTCTGCAATTTTTCCCATGTTTCATTCTTTATCTTTATGTTTAGATCTTGTTCCCACCCTTTAAAGTCTGCAATTTTTTTTTCAAAATTCACATATTTGATACCCAATACACTAACCTCATAACTAAATACAAGGTTACTGCTTTGCCACATTTGAACTATCCATTACCTGAAATCACTGGTGAAATTTGGCACTGTCTTGCATATTCTCTATGCATTAAAATGCCAGTCTGATTGTAATCTGCATCAGACTGAAAATAATCTGACAGTTAAATTTCTCACCAGAAATATACAGAATTGACAGAATGTATAAAATGCTGATTGGATGTGATGTTATCAATAAGAGTCTCCAGTTCATATACTTTGACACAAGAACAGGAATTCTTTTTGATTAGATATTTTTGCTTTCATTAGTTCTCAATGCCTTTTTAATAATTTAACGGTTTTAATTTAAATTTTAATCACTTGAATTCTTCAAATTGTACAATTTATTTTTAACAGTTCAAATTAGTGCCCTTGTTGCCAAAGGACCTTGTTGATCTAAAGCCTTATAGTTCAGTGAATGACCTGGTGATGTCTTGGAGTTCAGCCTCCAAGCTTGTTCCCATACAGTTAATGCATGCTACTGTTCAAGTAATCTTGGTTTTGGAGTGCAGTGGTCTCCAGTTTTACTGATAACCATTTGTTCTGAAGATCAGCTTCACTCCTACGCAGAGATTGTGGAGGCAAGAAAAATAGAGAAAAGCGATGGAGTTGAAAGCTTGAGTGAGATTAAAGTTTGCTGTGTATTGTGGCTGAAGATTTCCCTGCATTATACTTGGAGTGGTCATGCAGTGAAAATGATTTTAACTGATAGCAAACACAGGAGCTGTTTTTCAGCCTCTAGCAGATTATTATAACCACTGAAGAAAAACAATTCTCAGCAACTTCTTGGTTAAAAAAAAGTCATAGATTTCTTCCTTTTGAAACAATATTCTCTTTTAAAATAAAATTCTCAAACAACGGCACACTGAGAACTTAACAACTTAAATCACAGGTACAGCGAATTCTTTTATTTGACAGATGTGGAATTTCACAAGACTGACATTTTGATAAACTACGTGTAATTTTATCACGCAATTACTTCTGACAACATCACTTGATATGTCTTTCTGCTGCTGTTCTGAGTAATGTTGGGTTGTTGGTGGCATTCATCTCTGAAGGTTGTTATACACAATGGTACACAGACAAACACTACCACAAAAGCCTTATAAATATTCACATTACAGGAGAGACAAGGGCAGATTTGCAAGAAAATTATGGCATTTCCCTGGACACCATACTTTTTAAAAAAAAATTAAAATTTTTTTACACTGTGAACCATATCTATCAAAATACATACAAACATTTCCCTCTTAAATATACACAGTGGCATTTTCTCCCTTTTCCCCCCTACCTTCCCTCCCCTCTTCCCACCCCCCTCCAAGCCCATTAAACGTTCAACATATACATTATAGGTAGTGGGCAGCAGTCCCAATGTGTAGAGTTCCCATCATCTATCTTGGAGAATCTATATGAGCAAACCTGCATCAAGAAATATTTCATTGTTGATTTCAAAAAAGGAAAATGGCTGCAAATGTCTAAGGTTTTAGATAATTTAGGTTCCTTTTGACTGTTTAGGTAATTGTTCATTTTGTGGTGGACCAAGCGGCTGCACAGCTGGACAGGCAGTACTGCTGCACTGAGCAGCTGGCACAGAATGGTGCAGCCTTCCCTTTTTGCCCAGGAGAAGCCCACATTCGCAGACCTGTTTGGGATGACAGAGCATGTTACTTCCCTGCTGGCATGCTGCCAAAAAGACAATTACTCTGTAGTGCACTAATTTCACTCCCCTTTGAGGCACACTGACATCACGCCCCTTTGAGGTGCGCTGACATCACGCACACTGGCATCACTCCCCTTTATGAGGCACACAATTGTTTAAAATAAAAAACAGTTGGTAGTTGACTCTTTGGTAAGTTGTGTTTCTTGAGCTCTACAGTTAGTCCCACTAAACTGGTGACCCCGATGGGTGCTCAATGTCTTTTGAGCCCCAACAGTGAAATATAGTGAGAAAGCCTGTAGAGTGGATGCCACTACTGCACTGCACACCTTCTGGCCTCACAGACCACGTCCATGGTTCCAGCAGACTGAGGCCCAGTTCTACATTAGGAACATAACAAATGAAGACACCAAATTCTTGCATGTAGTCACCTCATTAGATGAAGATTCTGCTGCCAAGGAAGATGATTTTATCAACAACCTGCCCAAGGAGGATCGATACAGTGCTTTTAAGGCACACCTCCTCACAACTTTTGGCATGTCTAACCTGGAAAGAGGCACACGCTTACTCTACCTCGATGATTTGGGGGAAGAGAAGCCATCAGAATTGATTAATGAAATGCTTGCATTATCAAACAGCCATTTCAACTGCTTTATGTTCAAGGAAGCCTACTTAGAGTGGCTCCCTTGTGACATTACCCTGCTGTTTTCTTCTGCTTATTTCTCCAAACAAAGGGAAGTGGTGAGGGAGGCAGACAGACTTCACAGGGTACCACAGCCTCCTGTGGCAAAGTTTCAACAGCTCACCTTGTTAAGTCAATGCAGCCACTAGATCTATGTCACCCCACAAGCTACCGAGGAAGAAAAAGCCATTGGAGAACAGTGAGTGGTGTTTCTACCACAGAAAGTGGGCCATGAATGCATGCTGCTATGTGCCACCGTGCAGTTACGTGGTTGACTCCCAGGGAAATCGCAACGCCAACCGCCACTGATGGCCTCGGTGGTTGGCGACCACACTGGCCTGTTATATGCCACCGATTGGGATGCAAACTGCTAATCAACACCAGAACTCAGCTCAGTATCTTCCTTCCATCCTCTTATGAGCAAATATCTCAAGTTCCTCAAGTCAACTTACGTGCCGCCAATGGCATTAGTATTAGCAATCATGGTACCAAGTCGATACAACTGGTATTAGGCGACACACCTTACCATTGGACTTTCACACTAGCAGCTGTAGGACAGCCCATTTTGGGTCCGGACTTCCTGAGGGCTCATGACTTGTTGGTAGACATTAATGGGCACCGTTTGATCCATGCCACCACATTCCACACATGCCTACTTTCTTCAGGTCATTTGCTGACAACACTGCTACGTGTGTAAACACTCACCACTGATGATTTTGTGAACTTATTAGCAGAGTTTCCTGAACTACTTACACCAGATTTCCATTTAGTCTCTCCACATCATGGAGTTCAGCACTACGTAACCAGCATCAGCCTTCCCCTACATTTGTAGGCATGCAGACTTACCCCTGACTAGCTACTACAGGCCAAAAAAAGTTCAAAACTATGGAAGAACTGGGCATCATCTGAAATTCCGATAGTCCTTGGGCATTGCCACTCCATATGGTGCCCAAAGCATCTGGTGATCTAAGACCTTGTGGAGATTACTGACACCTCAATGGTACAACTGTGCCAGATAGGTATCCAAAGCCACACATTCAAGATTTCACCACCATGGCAAATGTACCTTCTCGAAGGAAGGCTTAGTAAAATGTTATCACCAAATTCATGTCCACCTGGAGGACATCCCTAAAATGGCCATTATTACTCCATTTGGTCTATTTGAGTTTCTGAGGATGCCTTTCGGCCTTAAGAACGCGGATCAGATGTTCTAACATATAATAGATGCCATCATGAGAGGTTTGCCTTTCCTTTTTGTCTACCTCAATGACATCTTAGTGCCAGTGAGTCAACACAGACAACACCTGTGACAATTGTTCCAGAGGCTTCGGGATTCCAGGCTTTCTATCAACCTTGTGAAGTGTGGATTTGGCAAACACACAATTGATTTTTTGGGACACAGGATTTCAAATATAGGTGCAACCCCATTGCCAGACAAAGTATCAGCCATTTGGGCCTTCCCAAACCCCACTACAGTTAAAGGGCTACAAGAATTCCTGGGAATGGTTAACTTTTATAACAGGTTCATTCCAGCAGCTGCCAGGATCATGAAGCCCTTGTTCCACATTCTCACCGGCAAACCTAAAAAAACTGCTCTGGACTACAAAGGCCGCAGAAGCATTTGACAAAGCAAAAGAGGCGCTTTCAAAGGTAACCATGTTGGTCCACCCCCATATGCATGCCCAACGCGCTCACGTCTGACTCATCGGACATCACTGTAGGGGTAGTCCTGAAACAGAAAATCAGCGGTCACTGGCAACCCCTGGCATTTTTCAGCCACCACCTACACTTAACAAATTAAAATACAGTGTTTTCGACCAGGAGTTGTTAGCACTTTATCTGGCCATCAAACATTTCAGTTATTTTCCTGAGGGCAGGCATCTTACTGCATTTAATGACTAAAAGCCTCTAACATTTGCCCTTGACAAGATTACGGATAATTTGATTACCCAAGTACTGTGGGTTCTGGTGTGGGTCAGATTGACAATCGCGCCAAAACTGCCCAGCTAGGAACCAGTATTGTTCCTGATGCGGCAAGAAAGGCGACTTTGCAAAAGTGTGCCTTCTAAACCTGCCGGCAGCTCAGCGGCCTTCTATGACCTCCCCACCTCTCCCACGGACACCCCCACCTGCACGTGCCAGGTGGCGCTATTATCCCTGCGTCGACTTCCCCCTTCCCTGACTTCAACCGCGCAACATCAGGCCCCGCCAGCAACCATCACAGCGTGTGCCCTGAGCATCTGCTCCAGCCCCTGCCCTCGCCGGCACTGCTCACTGAGAACTACAGTGACATCACTTCCGCCTCACGGTGTGATGTCACTTCTGGCTGATGTAATGATGTCACTGCTGCCGGCCATGATGATGTCACTTCACCCGGTCCAGCAGACATGGCTGGGAAAGGAGGCCAGCCATGCAGCAGCTCACCACGTGCTGCTGCCATCTTGGGCCAGGCAATGCCTGACACGAAGGCCCCCGACGACATTGAGAACGACGTGGTCAACACGGGTGATGACCAGGCCACCCTACTGATGCTCCCCATGCCTCCAGGTGCAATCAGCTGCCACACGTCGCACCCAGTGACCGACGGCAATGTGGTCAACATGGGCGATGACCAGACCACCCTACCGACGCTCCCCATGCCTCCGGAGGCCATCGGCTACCACACGCTGCACCTCATGACCGATGTTGATGTGGTCACCATGGGTGATGACCAGGCCGCCCTGTCGACGCTCCCCATCCCTCCGGATAGCAACGACTCCAACTCCGAGATGGACTTGGCCACCACCACGCTGACCAGGGCCATCCCCCATGATCTTGGGCACTCAATGATGGACGTGCGAGTTAACGGGCAGGTAACAAAGTGCCTGTTGGACAGTGGCAGCACCGAGAGCTTCATTCACCAGAGCGTGTCCCATTACATAAAGTTAAAGGACCACCCCACCACCTGCTCGATTGGCCTCACCGCCAAGGATAAGACTGTTGGTACCCTCGGGCACTGCTCAGTTGATGTAATGGTAGGAGGGAAGACTTACACAGGATTCAGGCTCCTGGTCATGCCCAAACTCTGCGCACTACTCCGCCTGGGCCTGGATTTCCAGTGCCACATGCGGAGTGTCGCCCTTGCCTTCGGGGGCCCCAACCTCCACTCACATTGCACAGCATGCCAACCTACCAGCCCCAGCCAACCTGCGGCCACTCCACACTGTGCATCACCCCACCGGCGCTCTTTCCATATCTTGCGCTAGACTGCAAGCTGATCGCCACCAGAAGTAGGTGCTATTGCATTACAGACAGGGACTTCATCAAGGTGGGGGAGCGGCGACTCCTGGTGGAAGGCGTTATAGAGCCCAATAACAGCCTAAGTTCTGGTGCACAAAGGGGGAAATAAGTCGAGGATGGTCATGGATTACAGCCAGACAATTAATCGGTACACCCAGCTGGATGCCTACCCACCGCCGAAGATAGCCAACATGGTCAATGAGATAGCCTGCTACCGGGTTTTCTCCACAATTGACCTGAAGTCGGCGAATCACCAAATCCCTATCCACCCGTAGGACAAGCCCTACACTGCCTTTGAGGTGGACGGGCCCCTGTACCAGTTCCTCCGGGTTCCTTTTGGGGTCACGAACGGGGTATCCGACTTCCAAAAGTCTTTCAAAATGAAAAGTCACTTTTACCTTGAACTTTCACCCTTTCTTCTATCAGTTAAAATTTGTTTGCTGCTTTGGGCATGGATGCATAATATGATACCATGACAGTGAGGCAGAGATCAAGGATAAAACAACGTGTTGAAAACAACTTGTCATCCAGTGTTTGTAAAGTGAGAGAAATCTTAAATCAACCTATGAATTGAAATAGGTAATGGCAAATGAAAACAGACCATTTCTCTGTGTGATATATTTCACCTTAGCTTTTTTAATGCACTTTTGTACAAACAATGTTTGACTTATGCCCTCAATAATATTACAGAGTATGGCGATAGTGTATTAAGATGTTCTATTTTACACGAAGTAAATACAGATAAACCCCTGGTATCTGGCACCTATGGGGATTGGTAGATGCTGGATAAGTAAATTTGCCAGTTGCTTGAGATAGCATGTTGCATGATTGGTAAATTCACCACTACGAGATACCAATGTTAAACTTTCATTTTTTTTAACCTATTTATTTTCCACAATTGTGTTGCCGATTACTTGAGGCTGTCGGTTGCTTGAATTTGGACAACAGTGATTTTACTGCATGCTGAAATAAATCAAAGTGAAGTTCAATCATGTTTTGCAAAGGAAGTGAAATATACACAGAATAAAAACAAAAATTTTATGCATGGTGCAATTGGGATGAATTGCAGGACTCAAATCAGCTCCATATGGTTAGTCTTCAAATTACCATAAATAAGTGCTACAGTGGGAGAATTAGCACCTGCAGCATTTAATTGTGACATAACATTATAGTATGACCTTGTCTATTATACAGAGAGAGACATATTTATCATGGTTCAGGTTTTGTCGTATGTCCATTTTATTTTTCTTCAAAGTAATTGGTCTCTTTCCAGATAGCTGTGAGAAATTGAACATAAACCCTGGTTTCCCAGAACTCCTCTGAAGTCTGTTCATGAATCCTACCTGTGTTGTAAGCTGATAAAAGTGTTAGTTCTCTCTCCAGTCAACTTTTATCTACGCTACACTTTCAAAATATCCTTTTGCAGGCTTCTCTTCCCACCAGTCCACCCATCTGTCAACCATCTTGAGAACTTTCCATCGTACCCCCCCCCCCCCACACACAGACACACACACGAATATTAACCCACACAGGGATGTTCTGAAAAAAATTATTTTCACTCATGCACAATATCGCCCACCCCCATATACCATTACTTGGGATTAATTTATGTCTTTGAAACTTAAAATCAGAATTTATTGTCATGAATGTGTTATTAAATTCATTGTTTTAGGCAGTTTCACAGTGCAAACATTTATATAAACCACCTTACAAAATAAATAAAGGTCAAAGTAAGGCAGTGTCTGTGGTTCATTATTCTTTCAGAAATCTGATGACAGAGGGGAAAAAGCCATCCTTGTGCTCATCTTTATGCTCCTGTACCTTTTTCTACGATGGCAACAGTGTGAAGAGGGTGTGGCCTAGGTGGTGGGAGTCCTTGACGATAGAGGCTGTTTTCTTAAGACACCGCCTCTTGTAGATGTCCTTGATGGAGTGAAGTCTGGTGCCTGGAATGTCACAGGCCGAGTTATCAACCCTCTGGAGTTTTTTCTTATCCTGAGCATTGGTACCCCCATACCAGGCAGTGATGCAACCAGCCAGAATGCTCTCCACGCTACACAGGCAGAAACGTTTGGTGACATACTGAATTTCCTCAAACTCCTACTATTCTTCACAAATGAAAAAGCCACAGAAGGACATGGACCAATAACGTCCAAGATGGCAAATGGAAAACAGGATTTAACCTTCTTAAATTATACGCATTTTTGTACATGTCCATTTGCATCTCACTGCATCTTTACAACTTTTCTTCCAAGTATTGGCCAATTGAGGGGGGAGAGGTATAAACCTGAGGCCATGCATTGCTCTTGGTAAAAGCAGGAGAATTGATGGCAGAGAGACAATGGACATTGATAGTGCGATCCCAAGAAGAATTTGTGCAGATAGTCTATGGAATAAAATTAGAGAAATTGATGCTTGGATAGAACAAGGAGGAGAAACAAGCCAACAGGTTGGAAAAAAATTAGATACACAACACAGTAACAGGTCCTTGTGGCCCACATCCTTGACAGCTAAAGACACACAATTAATCTACAACCCTACCCCCGCCCCCCCCATACATTTTGAAGTGTGGGAGGAAACTGTGGGGCACAGAGGAAACCCAAGCAGACACAGGGAGAACATGCAAACATACAGACAGCACCGAATTTAAGCCTGGATCACTGTCACTGCAAGAGGATTGTGCAAACCATTATGCTAATCATGTAAAAACAAAAACAATAACACCATTATTATCATAGCTAATTTGTTTTGATATGCATTCTGATTATTGTTAGTGGGATAGAGAGCATTTCTAGTGGGTTGACTTCCTAGTACATGGCAAGTAATGTCACAAGTTAACTTAATGAGAATGAGATGTTGGAGAGAAAAGTTAAGCTTGTGTGGTTCATTTTGGAACCAAAAATAGCCAAACCAAGCTGAAAATAAGTTTCTGGGAGAAAGAATAAAACATTCAAATTAAATCAGTTTTAAGGAGTGCTCAGTAAAGAATTTAAGGTAATATATAGAACAGATTTAGTTCTATAGAACTTTTTTTTTTTGAAAGTTTTATTTACGTTTTTCACATATACATAAATTGTCTTTTTCAAAATTATACCTGGATTTAAACACCCCCACCCTCCCCACTAAATAATAATTGAACCCCAAAGAAAAGAAAGATATTAAAACAAAGATTAAAAAATAATAAAACTATCTCCAAAACATATCTTAATTTTAATGAATCGGATGATTTAGGTTGGGTGATTGCAACCTAATCCCTGCAATTTGAAGATATAGTTCCCAAATCTTTTGAAAAGTTTCAAATTTATTCTGTAAATCTTTTCAAATGTTATACAACTATATATTTCAGCATATGCCATCTATCCATCCCCAAATAAACATCTGACTTCCAAGTTACTGTTATGTACTTCCTCGCTACTGCTAGGAAATCTTTATGAATTCTTTTTGATATTTATTTCATTTCAATTCTGTATCAAATATATTTCCAAGTAGAAAAATATTTAGATCCTGAATAAGCAAATGTGGTTATTGTTGACCAAGGTTAGTATATAATCATGCAACATGTATCCTGGAAACTGGGAGTGAGGGATACAAAGAGAAAAACTATCTTGTGTGATATTTAAAAAGTGATATTCTAGAACAAGTCCCATGAAAACTGCTAAAAGCAATATTGTAAATAAAAAATGTATTAACAAGCAGATAGAATAACTATTTTGGACCTGCATTTAGTGTGGAGGTAAAGGGAGCATGATGGGCAGTAATACCAATTTTGACTTAATAGTAACACCAAGAAATACTGGATTAAGAATGATGATTGACCATAATCCAAGTGAGGGAGTGAACAGTAATGGAGAAAAAACAGTATTAAATGTAGATAATTCCCAGAACTAGATAATGCCCATCTCAAAGTTCAAATCAAATTGGTGAGAAAATTGCAGATACGTAAGATTTTGCAATTCTCTGAATTTGATAATTGTTCCTCTTTGGTTGTAAAAATTATATATGTCATTTCACTATTTAAAGCTATTCTGCTGAAAGATTATTGACCTAAAATCTTCACTGTTTTTCTCCCTATAGTTGCTACCTTGCCTGCTATTTCCAACATTTTTGTTTTCAGACATAAACATCACAATTAACCCAACATCATTTGCAAAGTTGTAAACTTCAATATACATGGTTCTGAATTACCCCTGAATCTTAGACTATGTTTCCTACATTTAGACTCTCTAATCAGTGGAAATTGTTTCTCCCTCTATTACATCTCCTAGCACCTGTAAATATTTATTTAATCACCCCAATATAGTGTTAAGTTATAATAACTGATAACCAGAACTGAAGACATAGCTCCAAGTATGGTTTTAACGAGGACTTTGCACAGCTGTATTATCAATTCTATCTCTTATAATCTATAGAGGACAGTGCTCAATCATTTTGATTACTTTTTGCATCTCTCTGTAATACTTTAATCATCTACTTACATGAACACCTATCCTTAGGATCTCTGCTGTTTCAATTTCAGCATTACAAATTAGATGTTCACTAATACAATGAGAGATTTACCTCTCATGCTTTTATATTAAAGTGAGTATGAGCTGATTTTTCTCCTGACTGGGTATCACAGGAATCAACTAAGTGAATAATGGATCTAACAGAACAGCCCTACCTGTGAATCTTTGGTAGGAGATAGAAGCAGACAGTATAAGGTTGAAGAATTATCAGATTGAAGGTAGTGACAGGATGTCACCTGAAGCATTGAGGTTCCTATGGGAAATAATATCCAGATGACAGTTAGTGGAGCCTAGTCTAGGGATAGATGGAAGAAGGTATGAAGTTAATGGAGAGCTGGACATTTGGGGGGAGTGAGTTGAGGTTAAAGTGGGTAAGGGAGCTGGGGAAGTCCTGGGTCCTATCAGCAATTAAAGATGAAAAGGTTGAAAATAAAAGTTATCCATAAGGAGTTATTAGTATTGGATACTGGCAATATGGTCATTCATGGGGGCAGGGAAATAGTTGGTAGGAGGTGATAGAAGAGAAGCATTGTATCAGATGGTGGGCACGGAATTCACAGAGATTTATGTTCAGAGGTCCAAAGATGAGGCTTCAGCATTGGAGAGAGGGAGATCAGAAGGAATGGTAATGTCATAACATGGGTTGAAGCTCGAGTCAGTACAAGGCCTAAAGAAAGGCTTGAAGGAAGGGTTAAAGATGGGTGAAAGAAGGCTTTAAGGAAGGAATGAGAAGAAAAAGCATTGGTGAAGGTGTAGTGGTTGGTGATGGGATTCGAGATTGAGGGATCTGTTAGGTGAAATAAGATAATAAATAGGGAAAGAGCAGGAGGGGAGGCCCCAAATGGAACACCTAAATACATTGAGTAAGGCCATGAATGTGGAGGAGGGCCAACCCACATGAGGGGTCCAGACCAAAAGGGTTGCTCTCATAAAAGGGTTCCTGAAACATTATCCATTTCTCCCCATGTATGCTGCCTGATCTGCTGACTTCCTTCACCTTCTCTTTGTTAATCCATAAATCTGTGATATATAAAGCACATTCTTGTCCATTTCAGCCATGTCTCAGTAATTATCATGTCATGCCTCCAAGTTGAATTTTTCCTGCAATTCATTCATTTTTTTCATATATTTTGGCTGCTTTTATAAAGAATGACTGTTTGGATTACAAACTTTTTTCTCCTTATTCAAATGTTTTATTCATATTTTAATTACTTGTGTAAAAGTCAAATATAGTAGACCATTTTTTAATATTAATTTTATGGGATCGACTATTACATGGATACTTTTTTTGAGCAGGGTGAAATTCAACTAGAATCCAAATTACCATATCAGTAGCAGAAGTCCAGATAATCTATAAATGAATAATGAACAAAAACACAATGAATTAAAGTAATAATAGAATCTGCACATCAAAACACATGGCCTACCACAGAGGAGACTGGGATCATGGTAAGTATCTGCATCAGGGCCAAGGCGAGGGTTCATGTTAGATGTGGCAGGATTTTTGATGAGTGGAAACCTGAGGCTGTAATGAGAGTTCATGTTAGACACATCAGGAGCTCCAATAGGCAGGCGGCCGAGTTGAGTGTTCACGTGAGTCGTGTCAAGAGCTCTGATGGGTGGGAGGCTGGGGTCAAGGCTTGAACTTGCGACTGAGGTGTTGGGAGCTCTGACCTGTGGTCAGCTGGGCTGATGTGAGTGATTAGAGTTGATTTTTTACATGATATATATGGAAAATTTCAGATTTTTTGGACCAAAATAAGGGGTTTATTTTTAAGAGATCAACTTTTACACAAGTATATACAGTACTCTCCACTGATTCATTTATCTTTTAGTTTTTCCTTTACCCATGTCACTTGAAACTCAAATTTTGAAAACCTTTTCTCTTCTTTCATTTGTTTTAGAATCATCCTTGTTATCCTGAGACCTCCCTCCCATTTCCTACTTTAAAGTCTTCATGACCAGTTTTGCCATCCTTTCACTCGGCTTCCACAGGGAATTCTCCCCGGCAATACTATCCTTTTCTGACATGGTTTATAGTTGGAAAACAAGAAAGAAAATGTTCCAGACACAAAATGTCATAATTTCTGATATTTTTGAAACAATCAAAACTAAAATTGATAGTAGTGATTTATTGTTATTGTAGTCTGGATTGCAAAAGGTTATGTGGCCTTTCCAACTGGAACTTGGTAGGAATGTGGATTTTTGAAGGACACATGACCTCTCCATCTGGAATTTAGTCAGAAGTTGCATCAACTGCCAATCAAGGTGGGATTCTGCTCAACAATGAGTGCATGCCTGCCCCATTTAAATCACTCATTGATGACTATTGGCCCCTTTTAAATTACTTACTGATTACCTGGGCTGGACTCTCATCTTACTGCACTTTAAAAACCTACCAAGTGCTGCAGCATGATCTCTCTGCTCCTTGGTCCTGTCTTTGAATGTTGCTCTGTGCCAGGCTGTGGACATTGTTGGTGGGGTTGTTGGTAAGAAGTGCACTACACAGAGTGGGACCATAGTATTGTGTTGGAATACCTAACATTGAGCTGTACCCCATTGGTTCAGGGAATCAGGAGTGTGTGTGTTGAAGTCCCTGTCTTGTTAAGCCCCTTTCACACTTGCAAGTGATCCCAGGAATCAAAACACCAATTGGTCTTTAAAGTTGCAAGTGTGAAAGCAAAATCAGCTCAATGCTAGCGTCATCGCACACCGGGGATTAACGGCCTCGACCCCTAGTACAAACCCCCAGCGTCTGTGTTGCAATTAGGTAAATATGAAAGGGGTAATTGCATTGTGGGATTGAAATGACTCAAGTTTGTGTGTGAGTGCAGGAAGATTAAAATGAAGGTATAAACTTTGCCATGGGAAAGTTGTAGTGGGGGGGGGTGAGAGAGAGAGGAAATATCAATAAACAGCAATAAATAGCAATAGTGGATAATTTTTAAACAGTGTGGGAAAGTTGGTAGCGCAATAGTGCTCAATTTATAAAGACTGTGGGGGGGGGGGGGTAAAAAGCAATGGCAGACCTGACTTCCCAGAATGCCATGTGGCAGAGAAACCGCCTCTATGAGTGCTCTATGTATGCAGTCGAGCATACAACCCTTTCTCTGCCATGTGGAATTCTGGGAGGGCAGATTTGCCATCACTTGTTCCCCCACAGTTCTTATAAATTATACGCATTAGTGCTACCAACTTTCCTACACTATGTAAATTGAGCGCTATAGCACTACCAACTTTCCCACCCTGTTTAAAAATTGTCTGCTATTACTATTTATTGCTTGCTCTTTCCCACGGTCCCTTGTAAAGGTTTATATAGGTTGGCACAACAACATCTGGAACTGAAGGGCTCATACTGTGCTGTACATAAAGCTTAATTATATAATTATGCATGATTTTGTTCAAATATAAGATCATAAGACATTGATCAGAATTTGGGGCAGGTTCATCATCACTTAATGCGTCATGACGTCACTGGCAGAAGATAGGACGGTTCTAACCCCGGAGATGGCTCCTTGCAAGTGTGAAAGTGTTCACTGTCCCAGTTAGGAATGGTCAAGTGTGAAAAGCCAACCCCCATTCCTATCCCAGGACATTGAACAACAAATTTAGTGGGATGCAAGTGTGAAAGGGGCTTAAGAGTGTGTTAGTAACCATATATTACTTAACATTGAGCTGAACCCCATTTGTTTGGGGGGATCAGCTGAAATCTCAGAATTGTAAGAGTGTGTTAGTAATTGTATAATGACTGCATCTATGTTACAAAGAGAGTGGGAGAATAGGTGGCTACTGATATCAGTGATCACTGTATCTGATGTGAATGCCTATGTAGTTTTAGTATCATGTTGTTTTGTATCTTTCCTGTTGTGGTTTCTGTGTGTACAATAAAGATTGTTTGTCAGCTTGTGTCCAGACTCGCTTCTCTGTGAACCCACCGAGTCTGACTTAAATCTCAGGTAACAGCTATCTTTTTTAAGCTTCACTAGTTTCACTGCTGACCCAGAAAGTGGCAAATAATCCCTGTTTATGCAAACACATGGTTTCTGTTTCATTTCTGGTGAATTCAAGGCACTGTTTTGGCAGTATTTCTAAGAAACATTTTGTCCTCAAATATGCTTCAGCTTACCTCAATCCAAAGTATTAGGGATAACAATTTTTTTTTCTTTTACCTGTACAGGAGAAATACCACTTGAAATACATAAATGTAATAAAAATTCAAAATTTTGGCATACACTTTATATCTAGGATATCTAACTAAGTCACTACAATGCAGCAGAGATATATAGGACACAGCTGACATTTTGTAATTCTGTCAGTATCCTTGGAAAGACAGACTAATTCAATTGTTCTAAGAAATATGAGCATGTCTATAATGGCCTTGAACTGTGCTATTCCTGTTTTAATTCACCATGAGACATGTGTCAGCTTGCAAGAAATAACATTGCAGATATGCCAAGTTGACTGAGGGCACCTTGACAGACACATTTATTTTTTCTTGCATGTCCTTTTTTTTCATTGATTAGATTTTTGAAGAAAAAAATTGGAACATAGCAATATTTATTTCTAACTTTCAAATTTATGAAATTGATGAATATCTGAATTATATCCATGCCCATTCAATAGAAATATAGTAAAACCCCTGTTATGCAGAATTTAAGGAACCGGCAAAATAAAATCAAGATAATGAATAGGTAAAAAATACACAAGATTAAAATTGAAACACCATGCTGTTAATTTGCCAATCATGCAACACACAATCCCATACAACTGGAAAATACACTTATCTGGCATCTATCAATTTCTATAGGTCCTGGATACCAAGAGTTTTACTGTATTGGGCTGAAATCTTTTGGTCTCCAATGTTATGATAATGCCCTCTAATTCACCATGAGTGAATTTATGTATTAGAACTTCAAATTATTTGTTTAATGACACCATAGATATGAGTTTTGCATATAGAATTTGAGAAATTTTGCAATTTTATGCATAAATTTTAATTTAATGTTTGGAGTCTAATCTTGTAAAATCTGTCAAGGTATTGCAATTGCAAAATTTCTGAATATGTTAAATACAATCTTTATTAGAAGAAAGCGCTTCTGCACGTTTGACCCCATCATTTGTTAACATGTTCAACTGGTTTTCCAAGATAATATTTTCCTCATTAAGCGCAGCATCTTTGATTCAATGGAAGTTCCATATAATTTTTAATTGGTGGCTTTGAATCAATGCCACTCTGTTCTTGGCAATGGCCATCACACAACGAAGACCATAATCTAATGAATGAACATTTTACAACTCTTTTTAAAAAAAAGTAATCAAAGCATTAAAACATCCTAAGATTATACATTTTAAATATTAAATTAACAATAAAATATTACCTCATGAGGGCACCAGGTGTTTCCCTTTCCTCTCTCTTCATTGAATTCATTTTAATTGCTCATCCTGAGCCAGGTACAACTTTTCACTGGTTCAGTTGGCCTCTTCCCCTATACAGGTGCTGCAACATTGCAGGAGGTTTATGTTTCATTGTGATCAGAAGATGGTAACTTTTTTTGTGTTCATATAGGAATCCCAAATTCCCACATCTTAGGAGAAGTGCCATTAGTTCTATATTGAACTAATTCTGTAACATCTTGTTTGAGATCTCCCTTGTGCCAGCTGAAGAAATGCATTCAGATTTGTCTATAAGACCAAGATCACCATCGTCACTTGCCTGCACATTCCCCCCTGGGGAATGGAGGCACTCCAATAACAGTTCAGCAGAAATATTATTATGTCCCCCAGATGCAATCTAACAAGATCACAGGACATCCTCCAGTCCTCTAAACTTAGTCCAGCATGCTTGTTTAATTTAATGGAGCGTTAATCTTCGAACTTACCAGTTCAAAGTTTAATGATTATTATTTGAGTAATGGGAGCGGTGGAATAATATGAGATCCCATCTGCGCATGTGCAGCCAGTCTTTGAATCTCGAAAAAGTCGACCACTGGTATAATTCTGTCAAAAGAGCATTTTATTGTGAGGCATACATGCAACACTAGAAGCTACCTGAACAACATTTGAAGTAATTACGGGAGAGCGAGGAGGGCATATTATCCCACCACTCCCATTGCTCAAATAATAATCATCAAAATTCGAACCAGAAAGTTCTCGTTTAATGCTCCATTTTTTTTGTTATGCTCGTTGGTTCGCTAATAATGAGATTTTAAAGCTCATCGGTCTCTTTATCGCATGATCCAAAAGACCATAGGGTAGATCAATAGACCTCCGGTATGTGGCAGCCTGCAAAACTGCTGTTGTTTCATTTGACCATCCCACCTGAGTGATGATATCCCAAATGGGGACTTCCGCAATACGAGCAGTAGACATGGCTGCCACTCTGGTTGAGTGAGCCCCAAACCAAGTGGTATCCACTCCGGCCAACCTCATGGTCCTCTTTATCCATCTGGCCAAGGTCTGAGAGGATGCCTGCTGATGCGGTTTCCTGTAACATACAAACAAGAATCTCCCTTCTCCTCTGATATATTGTCTTAGATACCGCACCATGGATAATCTTTCATCCTTTTGATAAGCATACAATTGAAACTTTGTTCCCACACAACCAGGTTTATTATGTTTCAACAAGTCATGAGCATGAAATTCAACAGAATCATTATCCCAAATGATATTTAGCTACTAATGAGAAGGGAGGAAAAGCGTAGAAATTCAGTTCTGCCCAATCATCCATAAAGGCATCTGTAGCTTCTGCCTGGAGATCTGGCAACCAGGATACATATCTCGGTACTTGGGCATTTAAACAAGATTCAAACAGATTGATTTCTGGCAACCCAAAATTCTGTACTATCAGATTAAAACTCTTTCCCTCAGCATCCATTCCATTCTATCATTGAACTTTCTAGACATCAAATCCGCCTGATAGTTCAGACCCCCCCTGGCAAATACATGGCTGTAATCCAGATATTCCTTTTGATACACCAACTCCATGTTGATATTGTGAGCCAGTTACATGATGGGGATTTCAAACCTATTTTATTCCGGTTTGCTACTGCTGAATTGTTGTCTAACCTCATCAACACGTGTATACCCATTTTCTCTGCACAGAATGACTTCAGTGCCAACTGAGCTGCCAACATTTCTAGAAAATTAATGCCAGATGCTGATTATAATCTCTTGAAAACTCCATCTGCCACTGGCAGAGATAGTTACGTCTGTGGCGTCCCATCTTTCACCACTGGCATCTGATAGGATTTCCATATCAAACTTTCTAATCTCTATCACGGCATAAACCTGAGATACATTTGTTGTATCTGCTCTACCCTCTTGCAATAAGCTCACAGGTCTATCAAAATGACCCCTGGCAGCCTTTAAAGCTTGTACTTTATCTCTTTCCAGAAATCTATATTTTAGCGAACCATACTGAATGGCTGTGAAAGCAACCACCAATTTCCCCAATTACTTTTGCTACTTTACGTATAGAGGGACATGATTCTACAATCAAAGTACTACGAGCCTGAAGAATTTCCACTTTTTATCTTATGTCAGGGTTATTCTCATAGATTCCGTATTTAAACCTGAGGAATTTAATTTCTCTGGTTGGGCTGAGGACTGATTTTTCTGGGTGTATAATAAATCCCAGTTCCTGCAGCAGCGCCGTAGTGGTGTTTACTGCGCTCTGTGTTTCGCCCATGGACCTGCTGATCACGATGGTGTCCAAGTAACCCATCACCAAATGTCCCTCCTTTCTGAGCTAGAAGAAAACCAGTTTCAGCAATTTTGTAAATATTCTGGGCACCAAACTGTCCATTAGGTAGTGCTTTATATTGCCACAATTCATCCTTCCAAATAAACTTCAGGTACTTTCTAGAGAGCGGGTGTATTGATACTGAATAATAAGCATCTTGTAAATCGACAGATGCCATAAAATAGCCCTTATGTAATAATAACATAACGGAGTGAATCGTGTCCATTTTTAAATTTTGGTATAAGACATAGCCATTTAGGTCAGATAAATCTAAGATCACTCTCGTTCCCCCACTTCTCTTAGGTCTCATGAATATGTTTGAGACGAACTCATTCAAGTCCTTCACCTGTTTACTCAAGATCATCACCAGAGAAATTTAGTGACAGGATTAGAGGGTTTACATAAATGAGCATACCAAACATTTAGATCAGACTTTATCAGCTCCTTCTGGAAGGCATTAAGTTCATAATTGGCAGGGGAGAGCAACCCAAGCGCATCTTGTTGTGTCTCTGTTATACCTGATGACAGTGTCTGGGCAAACACAGTGATACCTTTAACCAGAGAGCCCTGTAATCTTGGGAGCTTCATGTCCTTGGCTCTCGTGGTTCAAATTGTCCCAAATTGCTGGGCAGTGGTATTTTTAATTGAGTCCTCTAACACAGTCTCTTCAAAGACATTAGATACTAAATAGGATATTGACCCTGCAATTTCTTCATTGATGGGTTGCCCAATGCCCCTCGGTACTGAAAATTTTGCTGCAATTGATGGAACTTTTCTCTCATCCTGATCAATGGGAGAAGTGTATTGGGGTTAGGGGACTCTGTTTCCATGTCTGGCCCCTTGGGCTCTGCCTTGTCCCATTCATATTGGAAATAAGATTCTTCCCCCTGCTCAGAAGGTGCTTGTGGTTTACTCACGATTGCTGATATCATGCCTTCCAACTTGTCCTGTCTCAGCAAGATCTCCTCATTGGCTGTGGGCTCTGCACCCCGATCAAGCAGGTGCCCATGTATCAGAGACACTTACGTTGCCTGTTCTCAGGCTTTTTGTGCGGCTGGTGGTTATCCTCGCCCATTGAGTGGGTAGATTAACTACACCCGACGACCGGGTCGTAGAGCGGCCAGGCCTGGTCTTAATAAGTGAAGGCACCTCGTCTTAACTGCCACTAGAACTGAGGAGACGAACCCTCATTGAGCTCACCTCTGGCAGCATTTCTGTATCACTGCCAGACATGTCGGACCCTGACTTCAACGAAGCTAACTCAGTGCAGCCAGACTTAGGCCCCATCCTTCACGAGGGTAGGCTGCTGTCGCCTTATTCCACCTCCAACAGAGGTAGGTCGGCATTGCTGCTTCTTTGCGGGTTGACTGCTCCCCGGCAGGCCCACTGGTTCTTCGGCACTTTGATTGTGCTGCATGAGCTCTGTGAGCTCAAGGCCTTTGCTGCACTTGTCCCCCACCTCAGGGCCCAGGAACCTCCCACCGGCTGCCCTGGATCACTTTTTGCTCACCTCCTTTGAGAGAGAGCCTCCCTGTGGCTCATGTTCAGCCTCCATAGAACGGAATGGATCATCTTAAACACAATTTACTGACTTTTTTGACCTTTTGATGGTGCTCAAAATGGCGCCTGTGCTGCAAGTCAAACAAATGAATTGGCTACACATGCCTAGATGGGATCTCATATTAGCGAACCAACAAGCATTATGAGAATTAATGCTTTCTCACACCAGTAAATGAGTGTATTAACTTCAGTCTCCCCCTTGACATGTTCTATTCCCATGATCAAATATATAAGCCACTTACTTTTAATTCCATATCTAGTTTATGGATTAATCCATATTTAACTCTGTTTAACCATTGAACAGACTTAAGTTTAAACCCTGGAGTTCCTTTTATATCTTCATGGCTAGGTGCCAGCTGCAAGCAATACTATTCTTAAATTTTCTGCAGATTCAGGTCAATGATGTGCAGAAGGAAGGATACTGAATAAACATTTTCATCACCTCCCACATTTTAGGCTACCTCCTTTTTTCAGTCATTTGCCACTATGTTCTTGTCTTGCTCAGTGTTTTTGATTTATAAAACGAGTCTCTAATCTTGCTTGAGCAAGATTAAGAGAGTTTCCAATGGCTGCAAATTTTACCATCATTTTCCATTCGTGAAGACAATAGTGAGTAATTCTGTAACCATGTCAAAGCCTTGAAACTTGTGCTCAAGTTTATATCACTAACACATTTAATTTGTAATTGACATTTTGTCTTTATTTTTTGCCCATGTAAAAACTAGGAGAACATACTTATTTAAAATAGGGCTTCAATATTAGTTCTGTACTGTTCCTGGGCAATGTAATGAGGCATGTAAAACATGTTACTTCACTGGGAGTGAGGGCTCACTTGACTTTAAATATTAAGCTGAGATGAAATATCTGACATGTGTTCAAAAATCCAATAGTGCCTCATTGAATGGAATAGTCTTGGACTTCCAATTTTCTGTTGTAGTTTAGATTTCAATTAAACCACAAAAGTGGGACATAAAAAAGGAATTTGTTTAATTATGCCTCAAAGTTTCACAGTTTATTTTCTGAAGTTCATTTGTTATTTATTATTTATCTGAAAATACTGTCCTCAAGTCAGCTCCTTCCATACAACCTTGACTGTCTCATTTGATGCTCAACAGTGGCATCTTACAGTTTACAAATTGGTGTCAATGAGAAGAATTAAGTCCTTGAAGAAGGGCTCAGGCCCAAAATGTAGTTATATATCTTTACCTCATATGGATGCAGTGAGTCCAACTGAGTTGCTCCAGAATTCCTGCAGACTTTTTCACTCTTCTTTAACACCTTTTCCTTTATCCAGACATATCAGCCTAGTTCCAAAAGCTGCCTTCCTTACAGAGAACATGGAATCCTTACAAGGGAAGTCATGTTCACCATTTTCTGTTCCTCACTACCTGGCTGGGAGGTTGGAATGCCTTGCCTCCTATATCAGTTGGAGATTCTTCTATCAGCCAAGCAAGTTTTTTTAAAGGTTGTTCAGTGAATTTGGATTGTTTGCTGACTGGTGCAGGCAGGTGGGGGTGGAGGTAGGAAGAACACTGTGGGTAAGTGAGAGTACAGCAAGGAATAGGTGAAATACAGGTTTTTGGGGTTGTTATGACGAGAAATAAATATTAATTCTGTGTACAGACCTACAATAGGCCTCTTCTCAATCACTGACCTACAAGAATTAATCATTATTTTCTTGATATTTAGTCCCGAAGCAGAATTCTAGGCACCACCCTTGTCTTATTTACTCAAGTTCTAAGGCACTGAAGAACACTTCCAAATATGATCATGTTCAGAATTGTTTTTGTTCATGTGTTCATAATTTTCTTCACAATAATGGTAGCAATGAAGTTAATATTGCTAACTTTGATATCATAAGACCAGTTCACACTTGATGCCCCATGTAAAATCTTTGTTTCTGACTTTAATGTTCATTTTTACCCTTATATTTGCTTCATCAGTGCTGAAATCAAAGTCTGAGCTGGCTGTACAATTTATCAGCTCACAGAAGAGCTCACAGTCTTAACCATTCTTTGTTTCAATTTTGCAGGTGTTTCTTCTCTTTTAGCATCTGTTAACTTCATTGCTACTACAGGAACAATGTTATTAATATAAAACCAGAAGCGTTTTACAATGCCAAACACCACTTGTTATTTTACTCACAGTTCTTTGCAACTGGCATGAAAATATTTACTGATCATAATTTAAATACAACATAATGTTAACCTACCCAGAGGAAAAAAATTCAATCCTTTACCAACATTTTCTTTTGATTCTTTGACATCCTAAAATATACCTTTTAATCTTCTCTCATATTACTACCTATTACTCTCATTCTACCTATGACTCAGGTAAAAAAGAAGCCGTTAGTTATATGGGAATAATTTGAGCAATATTAGCAAATGGCTAACTTGGTTTTGTTGTCTGAGCTTACTAGATGTTCACAATAGGTACAGATGTAAATCCTTGACCTTATACCATGTCAGCAACCATAATTATTGCCCTCAATACATAAATAGACATCTTTAACTGATTAGCATTCTGCCAAATGAGAAACATTCCTCCTTTGAGCATTAGGTTTCATTTCCCTGTTTAAGTTTGGGAGATTAATAAGAATTGCTTTTGTTAATTCTTTCCTTGGATTTGTTCTTCATGTCATTAGTTCTAATTTGTAGGAGCGGTATTCATCATCATTGCCGGTTTCATACAATCTTTCCCTCCACTTGCTGGATTTACATCACTTTCCACTTGAACAACAGCCCAATTCTGATGATATTTATTGGAGTTAATTTGATTTAATTGATGTTAATTTACTGATTTAATCTTCATTTCTACCAACCCAGTTCTTTTCCCACCATAAATAAAATGTTCCTCAAAGGAGCAGACAATATCTACCCAGATTCAACACAAATGCCTCTGCCTGTGAACATATTGGCAGCATTGTCTCTTTCTCCATTCTCTTCCACATTGAAACTCTTAGCAATCCATAATCTGCCACATGAAAGCTTAGCTCACTTCACTCTTTACTCTGTCCTTGGTCACATTTGCTATGGCATATTTCCAGCAGCTTGCAATCAAACTCAGCATCCTTGGTTATCAATAATTAAAACCACCACTGCCCCCCCCCCCCACCTCCAGCTCTAAAATCTCCTGTTCTACCTTGTGCTTCACTGCTGCCCTCTGACTTCACTCCACACTCAACTGCAGAGCCTTCAGTTACATCAGCCTCAGCTTCTGAAGCAACATTAACTACTGTATCCCCACAATCTGATTGTTTCACTTAAATTGACTTTTCAATCACTTTAGCTTGCTGTACTGCAATTCTAGTGTTATTTGTAACTTCATTGCAACAACCCTTGCATTGAATGGCCATGGTAATAGTAGCTTAGAACCATAGAACATTGCAGCCCAGGAACAAGCACTTCACCCTTTCCAGTCTGTGCAGAACTATTATTCTCCCTAGTTCCAATGACCTGCACCCAGTCCGTATCCCTCCATTCCCCGCCCATCCATGCACCTGTCCAAATTTTTCTAAAATGTCAAAATTGAGCCCACACTCGCCACTTCAACTGGCAGCTCTGTGAAGAAGTTCCCCTTAAATATTTCCCTTTTCACCTATAACACGTCCTTCAGTTTGTATTTCACCTAACCTCAGTGGGAAAAAAAACTATTTGCATTTACCCTATCTATACCCCTCATAATTTTATACAACTCTTTCAAATCTCCCTCATTCCTCTACACTCCAAGGAATAAATTCCTAACCTGTTTAACCTTTTCCTTTAACACAGTCAATCAATACCCTGCAACATCCTAGTAAATCTTCTCTCCACTCTTTCAATCCTATTGCTGCCTTTTTTGTAGTTAAGTGACTAAAACTGCACACAATATGCCAAATTTCGCCTTGCCAATGTCTTGTACAACTTTACCATAATATCCCACTATAATACTTTCATTTATAAAAGTCAATGTGCTAATAGCTCTCTTTATGACCTTAGAAACATAGAAACATAGAAATATAGAAGACAGGAGCAGGAGTAGGTCATTCGACCCTTCGAGCCTGCTCCGCCATTCAACGAGATCATGGCTGATCTTAAAGTTCAGTACCCCGTCCCCGCCTTCTCTCCGTAACCTTTAATACCCTTATACTGAAGAAATATATCTAATTCCCTCTTAAATATATTTAATGAACCTGCCTCCACTGCCCTCTATGGCAATGAATTCCACAGATTCACCACCCTCTGCGTATAGAAATTCCTCCTCATCTCGGTCTTAAATGGTTTGCCTATTATCCTCAAACCATGGCCTCGGGTTCTGGATTTTCCCATCATTGGAAACATCCCATCTGCATCCACTCTGTCCAGTCCTGCCAGAATTTTCTATGTCTCTATGAGATCCCCTCTCAATCTTCTAAACTCCAGCGAGTACAATCCCAATTTCCGCAATCTTTCCTCATAAGTCATTCCTGCCATTCCAGGTATCAGCCTGGTGAATCGCCTCTGCACTCCCTCCATTGCAAGAACATCCTTCCTTAGATAAGGTGACCAAAACTGCACACAATACTCCAGGTGTGGTCTCACCAAGGCCCTGTACAGCTGCAGTAAGGTATCCTTGTTCCTATACTCAAACCCTCTTGATATGAAGGCCAACATACCATTTGCCTTTTTAACCGCCTGCTGTACCTGCATGCTCGCCTTCAGATACTGATGTACAAGTGCCCTTAGGTCTCTCTGCACTTCCCCATCTTTTAATCTATTGCCATTCAAATAGTAATCTGCCCTCCAGTTTGTATTACCAAAGTTGATAACCTCACATTTATCCACATTGTAGTGCATTTGCCATGTATCTGCCCAGTCCCTCAATTTATCCAAATCACACTGGAGCTTCCTGACCCCCTCTTCCATGCACACAACCCCTCCTAGCTTAGTGTCATCTGCAAATTTGGAGATATTACATCCAATCCCCTCATCCAGATCACTAATGTAAATTGTGAACAGCTGGGGTCCCAGTACAGATCCCTGTGGTACCCCACTGGTCACCGCCTGCCACTCAGAAAACGAGCCATTTATCCCAACTCTCTGTCTTCTACCTGCCAGCCAGTTCTCAATCCACATCAATACTTTGCCCCCAATCCCATGAGCCTTGATTTTGGAAGCCAGTCGTTTATGCGGGACCTTATCGAAGGCCTTTTGGAAGTCCAGGTACACCACATCCACTGGCTCTCCCCCATCTATTTTACCTGTCACCATCTCAAAGAATTCCAATAGATTTGTCAAGCACGATTTACCTTTTGTAAATCCAAGTTGACTCCGTCCGATCCCTTCTCTGCTAGTCATATGCTCCGCTATTACATCCTTAATAATGGATTCCATCATTTTGCCCACTACTGATGTAAGGCTCACAGGCCGATAATTCCCCGTTTTTTCTCTACCCCCCTTTTTAAATAGTTGGGTAACATTAGCTACCCTCCAATCCATGGGTACTGATCCTGAGTCTATCGAGTTCTGGAAAATAATTCTTAAAGCATCTGCTATCTGAATGGCCACTTCCTTGAGTACCCTAGGATGTAGATTATCAGGCCCTTGGGATTTATCTGCCTTCAATCCCATCAATTTCCTCTTCTTGGCCTGTCTCACTGCTTTCAAGAAATTATGTAGATCCCTCTGTTCTACTGCACTCCTCAGTCCCCTGCCATTTACTGTGTGTCTTACCTTGATTTTTCCTTCCAAAATGCATTAAATTCTGCATTAAATTCCATCTGTCATTTTATAGCCCATTTTAACAGATGGCCCAGATGCCTCTGCAAACTTTGAAAGTGTTCCTCTAAACTTTGTGTTGTCTGAAAACTTGCTGATCCAATTTACCACACTATCATCTACGCATCATTAGTGCACTTCACAATCAACAATGGACCCACTACTGATCCATAAGACACACCACTAGTCACAGGCCTCCAATCTAAGAGTAAATCATCCGCTACCATCTGTGGCTTCTCCTATAAAGTCAATGTTAAATCCAGTTTACTTCCTCACCATGAATACTGAGCGACTGAAACTTCCTGATTAACCTCTTTGGTGGGTCCTTGTCAAAGGCCATATTAAAGTCCATGTAGACAACATCCACAGACTTTTTCTTCAACAACTTTCTTGGTAACCTCCTTAAAAAAACTGATATTTGTTAAACACTACCTACAATGCATAAAGCCATGTTGACTATCCCCAATTAGTCCATGAATATCTAAATACTTGTAGATCCGATCTCCTACAAATCCCTCCAATAATGTAATTATTACTGATGTCAGGATCACAGGCCTATAATTTCCTGGATTATTTTTTGAGCCTTTTTAAAACAACAGAACATGAGCCACCCTCCAATCTTCCAGCACCTCACCCATGATTAAGGTTATTTTAAATACATCTGCTAGGACCCAATTGGTTGTTTGCCTCATTTCCCTAGACTCTGTGCCAGTTTCCTAATTAAAATAGATGCAAATAAAAATCATTTTAAGATCTCCCCCATTGCTTCAGGCTCCATACACTGCTCACTCTGATCTTAAAGAAGATCAATTTTACTATTCTTTTGCTCTTAAAATACCTGTAAAAGACCTGAGGATTTTCTTTCACATCTGCCAAAGCAACCTCATGTCTTCACGTCTGAGTAGCATGGTTAGCGCAACGCCTTTACAGTGCCAGCGATTGGGTCTGGGGTTCCATAAAGCATTTGTACGTTCTCCCCATGTATGCGTAGGTTTTCCCCGGGGGCTCCGGTTTCCTTCCACCATTGTAAATGTAACAGGGTGTAGGTTAACTGGGTGTAAATTGGGCGGCACAGACTCGTGGGACAAAATGGCCTGTTACCATGCTGTATGCCTAAATTAAAAATTTTAATTTTAGCCTTCCTGATTTCCCTCATTTTTTCTTGCATATTTTTATACTAATGTTATGAGCCCAAAGGACCCCAAAACCCAGCAGCAATAGACATTCACCAAGACAAGTGGCTTTCAAAACAAAAGTTATTTTGAATCAACTTCAAACATGAAAATAGAATCAAACTAACAACTCTATTCTTATACTATACTCTGTACTAACCCAAATTACCCCCTTCTAATTCTAAGCGCACGTGTATGTAATGTGTGTGTAAATTCAAGAAAAGTTCTTTGGTTCAGAGTTCAATCTCACTTCTCCTTCTTCCAAGTTCTCTGGTTGCAGGCATTCACCATACTGTGCACAGAATTGAACATGTATAAAGTTCACCAGGCTTGGTGCTTGAAAGGTAAATGTTTACTGCTCAGGAAGGTTCTTGTAGGGTTTGCAGAGAGAGATATTTGTTGTTCCAGGATTTACACCACTGAGGTACCACCACTAGTCACCTCAGGGTATCACTGATGAAACCTGCCCCATCAGGGTCTTCTAGATGGTAACCTCTTTCTTCAAGCTATCACAGAGTTCCATTCCTTCCTCTCTTTCAAGAGAAACATCAGACAGATAACACTTCCAGCCATCTAGTGCTCTGGAACTTGCTTTCATCAGTTTTCCCTGGATTGCACTTTTCAGTTACTTGTCAGTGTCCCGCACACTGACTGACTGAGCTGTTAACTCAACTCTCTCTCTTTTCCAACTGAAACGCCAAAGAGAGCATGTGACTCATGTCTTGCAAAACCCCCACCTTTCCGGCAAACCACAGGAGTTCTTCCTTCTCCTCCATCTGTTGTTATCTTAGGTAAACAATCCAGAATTGATCTTTCTGTGAACACTTTGCAGAAAGGTTATTGATAGACAGCATGACTAAAGCAAGACAATGTCAAGCATTTTATGTCAGTTCAATTAACACCTACTTGTGATAGGTGCTTCCATTCTCCAAGAGATCCTGCAATGTGAATTCTTCAGTCTTTCAAATAAGATTGGTTTTAAAACATGTGTATGTATGTGACCTACTCTAAATCTTATAAATTCTCCCCAAATATTAATATTGTTACACTCCACGTACCTCATTTTCACCTTATAGCCTATACACCTATCTTCTTAACCAGATCCCTAATATCCTCTGAAAACCATGACTCCTTATGCTTATTAACATTGCCTTTATTCCTGATAGGAGCATACAAAATCTGTACTCTCAAAATTTCACCTTTGAATGCCTTCCACTTACTGAGTACATCCTTGCCAGGAAACAACCTATCCCAATCCATGATTCTAAATCCTTTCTCTTTTCCTCAAAATTGTCCTTTCTCCAATTTAGATTATCAACCTAAGAACCAGAACTATCCTTTTCCATTATGGCATCATGATCACTGGACTCAAATTGTTTCCCTACATATGCTTCTGTCATCTGTTCTGTCTTGATCCCTAATAAGAGGTCTAGTATTGCACTCTCTCTAGTTGGTGCCTCAATGGATTGATTGAAAACCTCTCCTGAACACATTTGATAAACTTTAAGTCATCCAGCATTTTTAAGAGTATGGGAGTCTCTGTTGAAATGTGGAAAGTTAAAATCATCAACAATTACAACATTGTTTCCTGCAGCTGCCTACTATCTCTCCAGATTTTTTCTTCCAATTCTTGCTGACTATTGGGTGGTCTTTAATACAACTTCATTAACATGGTCATACCATTCCCATTCCTCAGCTCCACCCATATAGCCACAGTAGACAAACTCTCTAGTCTGTCCTGTCAGAGCACAGTTGTGATATTTTACCTGATGAGCAATGCCACACCTCCCCCTTTCTTCCTCCCACAATATTGCATCTGAAACAATGAAAGCCTGGAACATCAAGCTGCCAGCTCTGCCTCTCTCAGGACTGTGTGGTCAAGCTACTGAATGTATCTTGAGTCCTGGACGAGTATTGATCTGGAGGCATGAATTCAAAGAGCATCACACCAGCTCAAGAAATTAAAAACTCAATAGCGTCAATAACAGGGACCATGAGATTATCAAATTTTCATAAAAACCTTTCTAATTCACTAAAATCCTCCAGGGGTCAAAATCTGCTGCCATTATCCAATCTGTGATTTTACATTTTGAGAAAATTAGGGATGAGTTTAGCCACAGATGCCGACATCACTTCAGCAAATAAATTTGAAAAATCTTCAATTCAATGTGAGAATCTAATCCTCCACTCAAAACAACATTGTAATCCCTGCATATACTCAACCCCAGTATCTGCAGACTTTCTATTTAACAACTGAAATTTTTTTTTGATCAGTGATAAGGAATACCAAGTAAATAATCTTAGCTACATTTCCATTGGGGAAAATCTACTTCACCTTATACAAGGCTGCCTTATATTGGCAGGAAGTCCTTGACTGCTTTTTTCGACTTAGCCCGGCAAGTACCTTCTGTATAAGTTGTCATTTTTTTATTCCATTTTCAAATCAAACATATTGGATTCAGAAGAAAACCATTAGAATATTTTAACAGTACATTAACAACCTTTTGTTGGAAATTGTTGGTGTTTTGAATACTTTGATTTTAATTAAATGAGACATCTAAAGCCGATTTATGCTGTGGAATAATGCAGATGTGTTAACGCAGTAATCAAAAGACTTAACTTGCTGATGCTAAATCTTCATTGCCCTGAGATATACCAACCTTAATCTTAGTCAATAGAAATATTTCTGCTTCAGCAGTGATGCAGTGAATGAAATTGTCAAAAGATTCTCATTTATATATGTGTGTGTGTGTGTGTGTGTGTGTGTGTGTGTGTGTGTGTGTAAGTAATTGATTGAGGCTGCCTCCTGTGGTGCATTCATTACAAACAATGAGTGTTGAGATTGGATAATTTAGAGTTGGTCAGAATTATAGACTCATACAGTTCAACTGACTGAGTCTACACTGATCAAGTACCCATTTACACAAATCCTACACTAATTCTAATTAATTCTCCCCACACCCTATCAACCTCCTTTCCACACAGTTGTCATTGCCATAAGGGAACCTTGTAAATAGTGCAAAATATGCCACAATAAAATGAATAAGTAAACAATGAAATTATGTGAGACTGTCAAAAATTGATCATATATTAGAAATAGTAAAAATGTCACACATTATCTTTTAATATTAACTGTGACATTGTACAAAGGACAATGAGAAGATTGAAACACTGAGTAGATTATGTGTTGCAGTTTTCAGCAAATAAAAGTGAGAAAGGTGGTAAGTTCAGTCACCATTCAGTTGAATTGGCTGGCCTCAATATTTGACAGTCAGAACCAGACAGCATTACCACCCCAGAGAATGGAAAGGATTTGAGGATTCTTGTTCCATGTTACTATACAACCAGCTAGCCCAAAAAAAACCCAAAGTGGTTGATTTTAGACAAAGATTGGAAAAAGCTCAATTTTGATACTCTGCATTCAGTCTTTGCCTTGGATTACACCTGAAGATTGAGAGCTCAAAAAATACAGTCAATGTCACCCCCCTCTTCAATTTTCAGATTGCCCATAACTGTACCATAGTTAGGCCTTACCTTGTTCTGGATAGAGTCTGGTCACCTTCCTTTCATGGAAGAGCTAGATTATTTTTGGTACAGCTTGTTTGGCAGAGACCAGACTGTGTATATAATAAGTGGCTGTTGCCATGACAGTCAGGTGTGAGGTGAAAATCTGGTTGGTTGAGGGTTAAAGTTGGGAGACTGTGATTCCATTTCGCATTTCAAGGCCCAGAAGAGTAAAATGTTTAGCTGGGTGACTTGACAAATTTGCAGCTTCTGCCAAATTATCCCAATCCCTTTATAGAGAACCTTGCAATTTCAGATAGATATCTGTTTTGATGTACAGAATGTGAAGCCATTATCCAGAATTAGTCACAACCCAAAAGAACAATCAAATTCCTCAGAATTTACACATGCCAGAAAATACTCAAATAAACCTCTAGTCATCAGTAGCATGAGAGAGACAACAGATGGGTTTTTATTTTTAAACTAATTTCAAATTAGTTTTGGGAAAGTACTTACATATTTATAAGGGAGATCTTTAAAAGTTTCATAGTAATTATATACAAAATAAATAATTTTTAATCTATATATTTTATTTTTATGTCCATAACACTTTACTGGTTTGAGTTACCACAAAATAACTCAAACATTACAACCTTTCATTGGCATTATTGTGTACATTTTGAATTGTTCCAACATTTTCTAATCTCTCTCATGTCAGTTAAAAGTAGTATAATGGCCATTTAATTAGAATATTGATAACATTTTATGTTTCAAATACACCAGTCATTGTGCTGCATGTATTATTTTTTAAAAGGCACTAATAAGACTTGAAGATTTGTAAAGATGTATTTTTATGGTAAGCATAAAAATACTTTTTTTTAAATTATCTGAAATGCTTGGGACCAGACCTACCTTAGTTAATCAGAATTTTTGGATATTTGGGAATTGTCCCTAAAGCAGTCCAGTAGCAACAGGAGAATACTTGATTCAGCTGTTACCAATCCCTGACACCTTCCAAGGCAGTTGCCAATCCTCAGCACCTCCCACTGCCGTCTCCAATCCTGTTCGGGAGCCTCAGGTTCCTGTTCCTGCCCAGGAGCCCAAAGTCTCACCTCATCTGCAAGTAATAGGAGTTTGCACAGGGAATGTCTTCCAGCAGAATTTCAATGATCCTGAAAGGGTATTTGACAGAGAGTGTGGCTTGGGTGGGCGAGTGCGGTGAGAGCTTGGCTTAGGCGGTCAAGTAGGGAGAGTCCAGCTTGGGTGGGTGAGTGGGGAGAGAGCGGCAGCACGGCTCATGTGGGCTAGCGGGGAGAGTGTGTGCCTCAAGCAGGTGATCAGCGAGAGAGTGCAGTATTCAAATTCTGAGAATGCCACAATACAATTTATCACAAATTGGCAGTAACTCATGCCAAAAAAAAAGACAATTTATAAATAAATAATCAGTGCTATCTTTTCCTTCAATGTGTAACCTGTGGACAAATGTCTCCTTTGTAAAACAGAATCACTGCAACCCCACTTGAGCATGATGGATAATTTTTTTCACATTGTGACCTCGTGTCTCTCCCAAAAAAACTCGCATATTCAGAATTTTGGTTGATTGGTTTTCGGTTAATTGGAAATGTACTGTATTTTCTTAGACTATACACACACACACACATAGATACACACACACACACACACACACACACACACAGTATACATATCTTTCTTTTTCTTTGGCTTGGCTTCGCGGACAAAGATTTATGAAGGGGTAATGTCCACGTCAACTGCAGGCTCATTTGTGGCTGACAAGTCTGATGCGGGACAGGCAGACATGGTTGCAGTGGTTGCAAGGGAAAATTGGTTGGTTGTGTTGGGTGTTGGGTTTTTCTTCCTTTGTCTTTTGTCAGTGAGGTGGGCTCTGCGGTCTTCTTCAAAGGAGGTTGCTGGTATATATATATATATATATATATATATGTGTGTGTGTGTGTGTGTGTGTGTGTGTGTGTGTGTGTGTGTGTGTGTGTGTGTGTGTGTATGTATGTATGTATATATATCTATATATATATATATATATGTGTATATATATGTGTATTTATATGTATATATATGCATATATATGTGTGTGTGTATGCATACATATATATATGTGTGTATGTATATATGTGTACATACATATATGCATATATATACATATATATGCACACATATTACATATATATATACACACACACATATATATGTGTGCATATATTTCTATGTGTGTGTATATATGTGTGTGTATATCTGTGTGTGTGTATATATATATATGTGTGTGTGTTCGTGTGTGTGTGTGTTTGTGTATATATATATATATATATATATATGTGTGTGTGTGTATATGTGTTTGTGTGTGTATATATATGGTGTGCATGTATATATAACACACCCTATAACAGAGTGTTGAGCATATTTATAGGTTTGCAGTTAATCTTTCAGAATTTATCACAATCCTCTCGAGTTAATTAAAAAAAACTTTCCATATAATTATGCCAGATCAACATGAATTTATCAAATCCAAAGTATAAAATAAATTACAATTACCATATCTTGAATTAAGTTCCAACCAGAACTTTGAAAACCATCTCTGAGATACATTATCCATATTTAATTTGTGTTAATTATTATTTTTTTATATGGCTATGCATGAGCTCTTGAAGAAAGGCAGAGAAATCGGGGATGATTTGCAAAGTAATTTCTGCAACAGCCAGGAAAAAATTTTAATCCCCTGCCAGTGTTAGCAACTGCTGATACTTTGAAGTTCAAGAACAAGACGTATCAGTGAGAGTACAAACCTGCAATTGATTGAATACTGGTTGAACTGCATACTTGCTTAAAAATCCCAGCTCAGTGTAGATACTGTTTCTTCCAATTTATTGGATTTCTCCTGATGATCAGCTTCAATTTGCTCTGATAGCTGAAGTGGCTCAAAGTTATGTACAATGAGATGGAAGAACTACACCAGATTTTGATTTTGGAACTGAAAGGTGAAGTCCATTTTGAGTAATCGTGTATTTTATACAGTCATTATCAATGTGTACATATTTGTGAGGATAATAGTTTTTCCACACTATCTCCTAATAGAATAGACTTGAAACCATATAAAAATTTTAGCAGAAGATCAGACACAAGAGGTTGACACACTTTGAAAAAACGTAGAATAACAATCTTTTGCTAGTCTTTTAACAATAATGAATTAAGAAAACACTGAAGATCCATGTACATAGATGAGAGCTGCAGGCTCAATTTTAATCCTTAAATGACAGCAAGAAAACATTACATTTCTGTGCTAGGAGTACTTAGATGGTGACTATAGTTGCTTCTACAGCCAGCTCAGAATGTTTGACTTAAGAAGCCTGCATTGAAAAAGACTTGCAGATTTCTGCATTGCTACCTTCCTTCAGCAGAGCCCTAGAAAAGTCGGGCATAAGACAATGCTTTGAGCTCCATGAGAGAGGAATTTTCTGGGTTTGGTGAGGATGATTGTATGCCTGCTCCTCTGCCTACCACATCAACGGTGCCTTTGCTGGCAACTATTACCCAGCCAGCTCAGCTTACCACTACAAATGGTGAGATATTACAGCCTGTAGGGAATTACAAGCCTCCTCACCAAACATTACGTAGAACATTACAGCACAGTACAGGCCTTTCAGCCCAAGAGGTTGTGTCAACCTGTATATATATATATATATATATATATATATACATATATATGTATATATATAAATATATAAAAAACTAAACCATCCCTACCTCAACTCACTATTTTTCTTTCATCCATGTTCCTAAGAATCTCATAAATGCCCATATTGTTCCAGCATGTACCACAGCATGGATTCAACTCTACTCACCCACCTGTTCCCCATAACCATTAATTCCAACACTGTACAATATCTATTTATCTGTGTTTTAAGTACATTCAATGAGGCAACCTCTACCACTTTGCTTGGCAGAGAATTCCACAAATTCAACACTCCCTGGGAGAGGCAGTTCCTCTTATTTCTATGTTAAATCTACTTATTCAAATCATAAGGCTGGACCTCTACTTCTAGTCTCACCTAACAAGATATCACTGTTCCTATTTCTCCCTTTCATAAATTTATGTTTCCATAACATCTTCCCTCATTCTTCTAAACACCAATGAGTATAGTGTGAAACATGAAAGTCTGCAGACACTATGATTGTAGTAAAAACACAGAAAAGCTGGAAGAACTCAGCAGGTCTCACAGCGTCCATAGGAGGTAAAGATATTTAACCAATGTTTCAGGCCTGACCCCTTCAAGATTTGAATAGAAAAGACTGGGGTGAAGAAAGGAAAAGGCAGGGGTAGGAGTACAAATCAACAGACAAATGTGTTAATTGGATATGGATAGCAGGTCAGCAGAGACTAGGGAGTCATGGAGGGAGCAGACCTTGCAGAGGGAAAGGTGGGAGGAGAAAGAAAGATGTGCATGGTGATAGGAACAGGCAGCAGAAATGGAGAGGATTACATGTTCTAAGCGGAGGCTGGTGAGATGGTAGGCGAGGACAAGGGAATCCTGCCCCTGCAGCACATAGGAGTGGAGGGGGCACCAGGGCAGATGCATGGGCAATGGATATATGGATGAGCGCCAAGTTGATGGTGGAGGGAAAGCCATGTTTTTTCAAAGGAGAATTTCTCAGATGATCTGACATGAAAGACCTCAACCTGGGAGCAGATGGAGATGGAGGAATTGAGAGAAAGAAATGGAATCCCTACAGGGGACGGGGTGAGAAGTATCATTGATGTGGGTGTTGGTGGATTTCTAGAAGATCCCTGTCAAGAGTTTTTCCTGAGATGAAGACCGAGAGGATTTCTGTTGCCTCACTACTTCCCCCCATTCCCCTTCCCCATCTATCCCTATGAAGTGTGTGGAATGTTAGCCGTCATTCCTCAAGGGATTTAATTGTTCTGCTACAAATGTATAGAGTGCTGGTGAGCTGCACCTGGAGTAGTGAGCATGATGAAAGAAAGGGAGTCTCACCAGTAGATTCTGAGAAGGAGTGGGCTTGACACATTGCCTATACATCTTTATTTCCTACAGATCCTGATAGACCTGCTGAGTTCCTCCTGCATTTCTGTATTTTTATCATTCAGTATAACATAATCCCCTTTTTCTCAGAATCAACCCGGTGAAACTCCTCTGCATCGTACACATTAATCCAGGCTCAGCCTCACCAGCACCCTGTACAGTTGTAGCACAACCACTCTTTTGTTCAATCAAATCTCTCAAGCAATGAAGGCTAACATTGCATTTGCCTTCTTGATTATCTGCTGCATCAGCAAACTAACTTGTGATTCATATACAAGCACTCCCAGCTCTCTGCAAACAGCATGCTGCAAATTTTCACCATTTAAATAATCGTCATTGTCAAGTGAGAGCATGGTAGATGTATCAAGCATTTTCACTTACAACCCACTTCCCATCCCCTCCAAAAAATGCTGCTCCATTAGAGCCCTGCTGCCTTTTATGTGCTGTTCCGGTTGACAGCTGCTGAAAGATAACTGGCTCTCACCACCAATACCCCCTCCACATCTCACCTTTCCTCTGACACTAATGAACCCCGCTGAAAGATCAAGTATTGTTATGTTGTGTTTTATATACCTGGGCAGTTGCAACAATTAAGATTTCCATTGCTTCTTTTCATGCTACTCATGTATTTGACAATAAACTTAAACTGAAAGTTCGAAATGTGCTTGTGCATTTTGGCCTTCATATTTGGAACAGGATGGTCTGTGTTGTAGCTGAAATACTTGATTTATGTGCTGAAGGTTTAGGCTATTCAAATGCAGACAGTCAAAGTCACTATTGTGCTTTATACCACAACTATGTTTCTAGAAAAATGAACAGTTTGGAAGATTCTTCATATACTCTTGTTGTTTTCAGTTCTTGACTATAAAGAGTTTAAAAAAAGAAACACAGTCATGCTGCATTAGTCTTATCTTCCCAGGAGGACGTATATACCTCTTTCTAAATTCTCTCAGCTGCCTTAACTCCAGCCAAACACAATTATCCATTTTATTAAACATGACAAAGGCTAAGCATAGTTTGGTTGAACTGCAAAGTTGGATAGTAAGTAATCCTGTCTCAAATAATGTTTTAAAATTGATTTGTGCCAGACCATCTTGATTTGCAGTCACTGTATTTTTTAATGTTCAGATATTGATGGTACATTTATGTTTGTTATTATAAAAGAACATCTGAAATGGCAAAGGGACTAATAGCTAAGCAGACAAATTGCTATCGACTTGGAAATATTCTGTATTTAGGAATGTATTTCTCATCTAATGCGAAGAATTGCAATGTTTAAAGCTGCATTCCCCTTTCATGCTCAAATTGCATTTTATCACTTTTCTTTAAACTTCATGAAATTCGCTATGTACTTTGTATATTGATTGAGATGCCAGTTCATTGAGGGATTTTCCATTCTCATTAAAAATATATTCTTAATATACTGTAGATGTCTTGAAAAACAGATATAGAATGTTATTTACTGAAAGTAAACCCTTGGCACACCATTGATTAGATGAATAAGAGACTATTTGGAAAATGTTATGAAAATTGCTCAAGTATCAGCTAGCAAGGAGATTGGTCAATTCATCCAACTGCACTGCACCAATCCTGCAGTAAACTCACCAAGCTATTTAGACTGAAGTTTTTTTTAAAATGCTTAAAGGAGGAGTTTTGCTGATGCTACTTCATCCTTCCCTTTATTAAAATAGAACTACCGGCATCCTAGTTACTCTGAAGATTCTGCATTTTTCAGTAACAGGGTTGTTTTGTTACATGGTAAGTGCTGAAGACTTGTTTCGGAAAATCGCTGAGTGAAGATAATAGGCTGAACAATGCAGCTCTGAACTAATCTGCAGTAATCACACAAAATATTTCATGAACCATCAGAATCAAAACATTTTATTGTAATCATTGCCAAGGAGATTTTATGAAGCATTATTTGACATTATTTGACTGATGTTTAATCCTGTCCATCCAACAGAAAACATCCTTTGAGAGGGTGTGTGTGCTGTAACAGATAAAATGCTTTTAAAATGACCATCCTCTTTCTTCTCTCGATTTTCTTCTGGTATTTCATTTTAATTTGCACTTTTAAACAAGGAAGAGTGACACCTGGAAGAAGTGGATCCAGGATTCAATATGCAGACCTGATTCTGATGATGTCACTTTGACCCGAGGTTTAATTACACAGCACAGAAACAGCCTTTCAGCTCAAGTCATGCGTGCCAACTACGTTATCTACCCGAGTTAATCATATTTCCCCATATCCCTCTGAACTTTTTCCATGTACCTTCTAAATGTTCTTTAAACTTTGCAATTGTCCCTACCTCTCTAGCTTCTTCTGGCAGCTCGTTTCATTTACCCTCCACTCTCAGTGTGGAAAAAGGTGTCCCTCAAATCCATTTTAAATTACCTTATCAACTCCCCTCATCACCATTCAGCCTCCCACTCTCAAGGGAAAATGTCCAGGCAATCCAGCCTTCCCTTATAACTCAAGACCTACAGTCCCAGTAACATTCTTGTGAATCCGCATCTTTTCTGCAACCGGGGAACCAAAGTAGCACACAAGTCATGTGCAGTCTCAACAACACTTTGTACAGCTATAACATGTCCTAAAACTTTTACTCATTGCCCTGACTGATGAAGGCAAGTATGTCAAATGCTTTATTCATCCACCATCTTGTATTCCTTTGTCACACTTTCAAGAAACTACACCCCCAAGTCTCTATTCTACAATACACTCCAGGGATCTGACCATTACTGTGTAAACACTGTCCTCATTTAAATTACAAAAATAAATCATTCACATTGTCTAAATTTAATTCCATCTTCTATTCCTTTGCCTATTTTCCTAGTTGATTTAGATTGTATAACCAAATAACCACTTACAGCATAGAACAGGCCAGTTCGGCCTTACTAGTCCATGTTGTAACAAATCCCCACCCTCCTAGTCCCACTGACCAGCACCGGTCCATACCCCTCCAGTCTTCTCCTCTCCATGTAACTATCCAGTCTATCCTTAAATGTAACCAATGATCCCGCCTCAACCACATCTGCCGGAAGCTCATTCCACATCCCTACCACCTTTTGCATAAAGAAATTTCCCCTCATGTTCCCCTTATAATTCTCCCCCTTCAACCTTAAACCATGCCCTCTAGTTTGAATATCCCCCACTCTTAATTGAAAAAGCCTATCCACATTTACTGTCTGTCCCTTTTAAAATCTTAAACACCTCTATCAAGTCCCCCCTCAATCTTCTACGCTCCAGAGAAAAAAGCCCTAGTCTGCACAACTTTTCCCTGTTATAATCTTAGATAACCTTGCTTTACCTTTGACCACTATAATCAATTTTTTTAATTTTTATTTTTATTTTTCACACTGTGAACCATACTGACAAAAATACACAAACATTTCCCTCTTGAATATACAGTGTCATTTTCTTCCCTTCCCCCCCCTCCCTCCTTCATCCCCCCCTCCCCACCCACTCAACGTTCAACATATATGATACATTAAACCCATTAATTATGAAAATAAACAAGAAATTTGCGTCATCTACTTTTACATACTGGGTCGGTTCATTTCATTTTCTTCTCCTGTCATTTTAGGTGGTGGAGGTCCGCGGTAGGACTTCTCTGTTGTGTTCCATGTACGTTTCCCAAATTTGTTCGAATACTGTGATGTTATTTCTTAAATTGTTATTTTTTCCAAAACATTTATTAATTTCTATGTACCATTGCTGTATTCTCAGGCTATCTTCTAATTTCCAGGTTGACACAATACATTTTTTTGCTACAGCTAAGGCTATCATAATAAATCATTTTTGTGCTCCATCCAAATCGAGTCCAAGTTCTTTACTACTTATATTACTTGGAAGAAAAATCTCTGGATTTTTTGGTATGTTGCTTTTTGTGATTTTATTTAATACCTGATTTAGACCTTCCCAAAACCTTTCCACTTTCTCACATGCCTAAATTGCATGTACTGTTGTTCCCATTTCCTTCTTACGGCGAAAACATCTGTCTGATACTGATGGGCCCCATTTCTTTAACTTTTGGGGTATGATGTATAACCTGTGTAACCAATGATATTGCATCATGCATAACCTTGTGTTTATTGTATTTCTCATAGTTCCGGAGTATAGCTTTTCCCATGTTTCATTCTTTATCTTTATGTTTAGATCTTGTTCTCATTTTTGTTTGGGTTTACAGCTCGTTTCCTCGTTCTCTTTCTCTTGCAGTTTGATGTACATGTTTGTTATAAATCTTATAATTATCATTGTGTCTGTAATCACATACTCAAAACTGCTTCCTTCTGGTAACCTCAGTCTGCTTCCCAATTATCAAACAAGGGAAAAACCAGATTGGACCAGATTAGAGCTAGATAAAATAGGGGAGAAGGTACCTGAACATATACTATATAAGTGGGATGAAAAGCTGGTGCAACATGCACCATCCGCTCAACATTTGGAAGAAGATTCACGTAGAAAGGAAAAAAAACAAATTACCAACTACCAAAATTAATATTGACACAAAAATCAACTAATCCCTTTCACAATAGATAACCTTTCCTTTAGAGAATGGGAGAGAAAAGGGATCTAAAGAATAGAAAATAGTTTTTCAGGAAATAAATTATTATCTTTTGAACAAATGAAGTACAAATATGGTATTACTCATGGTACAATGTTTGCATACCACCAACTGAAACCCCAATGTATCAATTTTGATGTTCTCTACAGACTTACTAACCATGAAAACTACATGTCAATTAAATCATTAATATCAATAACAAACAATAGTGAACTCACGACTGATCCTTTTGGCACATAACTGATTGTTATGTCTCAGTGTTACTTGGAAGGCTTCTTAAATAATTGACAGAGACAGAGAGAGAGACAGCGACAGAGAGAGAGACAGACAGAGAGAGAGAGACAGACAGAGAGAGAGAGAGACAGACAGAGAGAGAGACAGACAGAGAGAGAGGGAGACAGACAGAGAGAGAGAGACAGAGAGAGAGAGAGACAGAGAGAGAGAGAGAGAGAGAGAGACAGAGAGAGAGAGAGAGACAGAGAGACAGAGAGAGAGACAGAGAGAGAGACAGAGAGAGAGACAGAGAGAGAGACAGAGAGAGAGACAGAGAGAGAGAACAGAGAGAGAGACAGAGAGAGAGAGAGACAGAGAGAGAGAGAGAGACAGAGAGAGAGAGAGAGACAGAGAGAGAGAGAGAGACAGAGAGAGAGAGAGAGACAGAGAGAGAGAGAGAGACAGAGAGAGAGAGAGAGACAGAGAGAGAGAGAGAGAGACAGAGAGAGAGAGAGAGACAGAGAGAGAGAG